>NC_073706.1:7708333-9162500 GCF_023634085.1 Falco cherrug
CCCCAAGGGGCCACACAGAAGGAGCTGATCAGGGCTGGTGTCCCACAGACTGCCCACAGCAGCCCCTCCAACCCACCCAGCACGGCACCAGCCCAGTGACAGCAGCCCACCCTCCTCCTGGCCGAGGCACCAGCCCTTCCCTCCATGCTGGATAACGAGATTTTTAGATTACACCAATGTATTCAGTCAAGTTACCCGATGTGTGCAGGTTGCGCTTGCTTCTCCAAGGTATTACAGCTAAACCCCATCCTCCTCCACTCCCCCATCCCAAATGTGGCCAAGCCCTCAGCAGCACCTTGCAAACACAGCCCCTAAGTGCCAGGTCCCTCTTCAGCAGCACCCTGCAAATGGGGTGTGTGTGTGTCTGACCGGCTCCTGAACCAGGTGCAGTACCCCAAATGCAAAGTGGGGAGGCAGCCGGGGGAGTGCAACAAGGGGGGAAAGGGTTGGTGTCAGCACCCGCTGCAAGACCTGCTTTGCTATCAGCTTTCTGCAGCACAGCAGCAAACAAGCCAATTACTGTGTTGACTGGCATTTTTTCTACTTTAATTATGTGAAAGCAAGGTTAACCTAAAGCACCCTGAAGCTAGGCAGCCCCCCGCCCCCAGCACAGCTCCCTCCATCTGCTCTTGCCCTACAGCCCTTCGCAACATCATGTGTGGAACCAGCAACCCTGGAGCTGCTTCACAGGGCCAGGTACCAGCAGACAGCCCACTGCTGCAACCTAGAAGCTGTAAGACCATTTGATACAACCCAGGACACCAGAAAGGCTATGCTGACAAGACTATTGCAAGCTAGCAAGTCTGCCAAGGCCTCCGAAATACAAAAAGATGCTTGACTAATCCTTGCCCATAATTACAAAAGCAAGTTAGGGCAGGAAGACACATAACGGGCTTAGGCTGGAGGAGAACTGAGGCCAAGCCTCATTTGCAGGTTTGATTAGCAATAAATTAAACATGGGAACATTTTGCAGCCGGCTGTCACACAAGAAGCTCTGCCAGCCCCACACAAGGGCTCAGGTCACATCCAGGAGAGATGGGGCAGCCTGAGTGTGGGACCCCCATGCCTGCAGCACAGGTGGGATGCAGCTGAATTTATTGCCCCACATTTACTCTGGAATAATTTCCACTGCAGCATGCAACAAGACAAAAACATGAGGAGGTCTGAGAATCAGAGCGGAGAGAAGTCTGCAAAGCAGCATCACTGCTTTAAGCAAAGGGGAAGGAGCAACAACACTGCAGGGAGCACCAGCATCTGCTGCTGCATGATAACTGCACTGTTCAGTTCATCTCAAAGCAGAAGTCACCAATACCTGTCCTCCAGTCCCAAATCCTCCAAGCCACTTGCTTGGGGTATTTTCTGTCCTGCCGGCAGTGCCAACAGTCACAAGCCAAGCACCGGATTGCTGCGAGCTGTGGCTGCCCTCCTTACGTCGAATGGCAGGGAGACAGAAGGTGGTTACCAGAATAAGCCTTTTTAAGAAAAAGGAAAGACAATTTGAATAGCCAGCATATTTTCAGCAGCTCATTCAGCTAAGTCAGGGCAGCTCGCTGCGTGCAGGTGAAGCGGCACAGGGCACGCTCACAGCACAATGATCACAGACCCACAGGGACAGGGCACCCGCAAGCACCAACACACTCCCCACAGCACAAAACTGTAACCTTGTGAAAAAAGAGACAGCCATGCACCTTGGACACCCTTGCCCTACCACTCCAGGCGGATGCTGGCAAGCACAACAGCTCTTAACTGGAAAGTGATTTTAAACTTCCCTCTATCTGCTGATTGCGACACTTCCCTCTATCTGCTGATTGCGACACTTCCCCCTGCCCGCCGTGGCACACACACAGGCACAAACCCAGCACAGCTGGTCTGCTGCCATGCCCACACCGGCAGTGTGAGCAGGGCATGGGGTGGGAGGGGGCCAGGTCCCCTCTTGCCCTGTGCCAGGACAAGCTCCAGGCAGGGCAGCACCTGCCCGAGCCCAGCAGAAGCCCTGTGGCCAGCAACCCCAGGAAACAGGGAGAGGTGGGCTCCCACCGCCCGGCGTGCCCCCAGCGCAGCAAAGGGCCGAGCAGCCAGTGCCTCTGGGCTGAGAGCGCAGCAAGAGGCATCATCTGCTTTACTCCTCTGCAACCAGCACGAGCTCCTCCGCTGCCACAGCTGAAGTCCCACAGGCTCCCAGGGACACGATGCTGCAGCGACTGGCATAAGGGCAGGGGAGACCCTTGTGAGGTCCAACGCTGGCAATGGCCACTGCAGGGGGGTGCTGGCCTCCCTGTGGAAGCACTGGAGAATCTGGTCCCTTCTGCAGAGCCACACAAGCTCCACAAGTCACAGCTGCTTTTCTAGAAGGTGGAAGCCTGACTGCCAAATGCCAGAGCATCTCCCTTACCTGTCAGCACAGAGCTTTATATATCTGGAAACATGGGTTCAAACTGCAAGCCAGAAAAGGACGCCCTTTTCCCCAAAATCCTCCAGGATGCTGAATGACTAAGAACATTTGCACGCTCCTACTTCCCCATCACTTCAAACTTTTCCCATCTGGTTCTGCATTTGGTCACTGCTGCAGTCTGAAACCTGCCTGCTAAACTACCCAACTTCTTCGAAAGCAAGCCTTGCCACACAAACACGGCTGGATAATATTCTTGCTCAATAGCTGGTCTCCAGGCTGGCATTTTCAAAGGCTTTGATCCATTTCAAATAAGGCAATGAGCTTAGCCCTTGATTAAATACATAGCATAATCCACCTAAATCTTGTTAGCCGAGAAGCAAGTCGCTCATCTCACTAGTTGTGGGTGGCGTTGTGTTTCACTGCCAGGCAAGCCAGGCTACCTCCAGCGTGACAGTGCCCCTCGGGGACACAGCCCAGGCAGGCAGAAGCACTGGGGCAGCTGGCAACCACAGCAAGAAGGTGCACTGCTTGCCACCACTGCCCCAGCAAGCCCATATGGATTCAAGGTGCAGAAGTTCACAAGACCCTTCCATAAAGCTTCTCCCTGTAACTGGCAAAAGCCACCCAGGGAAAGAGCTTGTCAGCTTCCCGCTGGAGGACACAGGGAGACCACTTCCAGGCTCACCCCATGGCCAGGACAATGAGCATCCAACAGCCAGCAAAGCTCTAAAAAAAAAAAATAAATTAAAAAAAACAACAAAAAAACTACAGCAAAAGAAATCATAGAACGGTTTGGGTTGGAAGGGACCCTAAAGATCACCGGGTTCCAACCCCCAGCCATGGGCAGGGACACCTTCCACTAGACCAGTTGCTCCCAGCCCCATCCAGCCTGGCCTTGAGCACTTCCAGGGATGGGGCAGCCACAGCTGCTCTGGGCAGCCTGTGCCAGGGTCTCACCACCCTCACAGTGAAGAAGTTCTTCCTGATATCTAACCTAAATCTACCCTCTTTCAGTTTAAACCCATTCCCCCTTGTCCTATCGCCACATGCCCTTGTGACAAGCCCCTCGCCAGCTTTCCTGTCAGCCCCTTTAGGTACCAGCAGGAGCTGTAAGGTCTCCCCAGAGCCTTCACTTCTCCAGGCTGAACAACCCCAGCTCTCTCAGCCCCTCATCCCAGGAGAGGTGCTCCAGCCCTCTGCCCATCTTCGTGGCCTCCTCTGGACTCGCTCCAGCAGGTCCATGTCCTTCTTAACGCTGGGGGCCCCAGAGCTGAATGCAGCACGGGGCGGGGGGGGGGGGGGTCTCACAAGAGCAGAGCAGAGGGGGAGAATCGCCTCGCTCGACCTGCTGGTCACGCTTCTTCTGGTGCAGCCCAGGACATGGCTGGCTTTCTGGGCTGCAAACAGCCATTGCTGGCTCATATTCAGTTTTTTACTGACCAGCACCCCCAAGTCCTCCTCCACAGGGCTGCTCTCAATCCATTCTCTGCTCAGCCTGTGTTGCTGCTGGGGACTGCCCCATCCCACATACAAGATCTTGCACTTGGCCTTGCTGAACTTCACGAGGTTTGCTCGGCCCCACCATCCAAGCCTCTCCAGGTCCCTCTGGACAGCACATCCTTCCCTCCAGCACATCAACCACACTACACAGCTCACTGTCACTGGCAAACTTGCCAAGGGTGCACTTGATCCCACTGTCCATGTCACTGACAAAGATGCTGAACAGCACTGGTCCCAGCACAGACTCCATAGAAACGCCACTCAGCACTGGTCACACCAGCGCAATCACTGGCCCCAAGTGAGGGAGCCAGGCTGGAGCGCAGGATATGCTGGTCACGCTTCCCCTTCCTCGGGACGAATGAATCTGTGGCACGGCGTTTGTAGAGCATTAGCAGAAAGGCCCGGCTGCTGCGTGGGAAGCGTGCCACAGCAAGGGCAACTTTCCCCATGCCAGACAGGCAAGAGCCTGGCTCTGGGCAAGATACAGGCATGCAGCCAGGGTCTGCCTCGCACGCACAGCCCGCTCCCAAGGGTGGCATCGCTCACCAGCTGAGGAGGAAAAGCAGCACCGCTTCCCTCCTGGGTCCCAGGCTGCCTCTCTCCAACTCCTCTGCACTTCCCAGCGCAGATGCCAGTGTGGGTGCACGCATGTTCATGCCATCCCCAGCAGCGAGACATGGGGGAACAAGGCAGTTGGGGAAGTCTGGCAAAAAGAAACCCTCCTGCCCCAGGCAAGCCTGTTCCTCTCTTGCTTGGCTCTGGGATAACTCTATAAACATATATATATATTTATATAAGAGGTGAGTCTTTCAAAGCCCACAGAAGTAGAACACCAAGCAGGGGAAGACTATGAAGATGCTTTTCCCAGCCCCAAGGATGCTCCTTCCCAGCCTGAAGCTGTATGACCCCACTCCCCACCAGTTCCATCCAAAGAGAAAATTCTGTTGGGACATGGGACAGGAGAGATCAGCTCCAAAGACTACAGCATATTTATTATTTGAGTCATTAGAAGACAAATTCTCTGGAAAGCACTGCTGCTCCCTATTCCCCTCCAGGTGTCGGACCGGCTCTGAGGGGTGGTGATTTCCCCCCCAGGGCCGATCCCAACCCAGAGGCAGGAGCCCCGCAAAGCCCTGCTCCATGCTGCATTAGCAGCTCTACAGCTTCCCGCAGCAGCCAGCCACGTTTCAACATCCACTGAAGGATTTTAAGTTAATTTAACCATGTTAATACGTTATGTGGTTTCTGTCATCTCAATTACCTTAAAAAGCTCAGGCACAGATCTCAGGGGGAATGCATGGAGGAGGAAAAAAACTACGATTTAAAAATTACTTGGGGGGGAATCTTGGGCATGATCCCAAAGCAGAGTCTCTGGCAGGTCGGGGGGGGAAGAGAGAAAACAACCCTCACAGGATTTCAAAACAAACCAAAAAAGCAGTCAGAGACAGTAACTGCTTTAATCAAATACTAGCCAGGAAGGCTCAGCAGAGCAGATCTTGCCAGTCACCAGCTGGCATAGCGGGAACCAGCCTTTTGGCATTGGTATCCTCACCCAGAGCCCAGCAAGGGAAAGGGCTGCCTGCAGAGGAGCCGGGATGATAAATGACAGCAGTTGAGCATTGCAGGGGCATTTCACCGCTTCAGAGGTTGCTGCTATAACAATCTTCTCTGACTCAGCAGCTGAAAGGGACGCTGGGAAGGAAGCACCATAAAAAAAAAAAAAGTCATGCATTATTAATATGGACTCTGGCAGCAAGACATGAGTTGGAAAAACACTGAGGGGGAAAAAATATGACTGCAGAATAAGAGCGAACTGCATGTGTGGAATCATTTCACACTCCTGCGGGAGCTGCTGCGCTCGTGGGGCTGCTGCGGCTGGGGGCCACCCCATGCACCTCCTGAGGGTCCCCAGCTCCAAGGGAACACCATGTTTGCCGACAGGACCTTAATATCCAGTTTTCTCCCCCAAAGCAGGTTGCTGCAACCCTAGCGCAGAACATACCACACGCCTTGGGCATGGCCCACACTAGTTTCAAGCTAGGACAGCCCTGGGCTTTTCTGCTGTGTAAGACAGCCATTTTAGCAGGTTTATTTAGCTGTGGTCGGTGCATCACTTGCAGACTCCCAGCAGCTTCCCCTCGTTGCTTTGCACCCCAAGCAGCCCCCCAGCAGAGCCCTGGCCACGCTGCCGGGTGTTTTAGCAAGAGCAGCCATTGCACAACGTGCCCAAGGCTCCCACGCCACAGCCACATGCCACACAGGGACATGAAAGGCAGGAAACAGGACTGAAACCCTTTCCTTTTCCTGCCAGGTCAGTGAGGGAGAGAAAAAAAAAATCAGTTAGGACTTGACTACCTGGTGCACTGCAGTGTTTGCTTTCCTCTTCTACTCTGTATGCTTTGTACACATTTTTTTTTCCAGAGGCACTTCATAAACATTGGCATTCACATAGCAGTCTTCACCACTTCCCATCCAAAATCCTTGCTCAAGACATAGCCTCTCCCAACCTGCTGCTGAGGGGAGACACCATAAATTAAGAGTACAGGCTCCCCCATCACAGGCATGACACAGACCTCCACCAGCTTGTCCTCGTTGTTGCAGCGTAACCCTCTGATCCCTGCACAGGAGCCTTTTGGCAGCGTATCAGCATATTTATAAAGTTTCAGCACAGCTTGGTCCCTGGCCTCTCCAAAGCAAGGAAGGTAGCTAACAGTGCCAGGATTCAAGACATTCCTTTGATCATCTGTACGACAATAGCATTCAAGTAAAACCGATCAATTACTTTGCCATAAAATTCCCTAGATATGCAAGCAAACACTGGCTGAAGACTGCTTATACCATAGTCCAACCTGCAGCTGTGTGATGGGTTTTTTTTGCCTGTATTTGCTTTCTTCCATTACGTGTGCCGTGGCATCCTCCATGCAGAAATACCTCCCAACGTTTACCTGGCAGGTTAGAAAGGCACAGGGAGGGAAGAGCTTTGCAGGCGCCATCTCACATGCAGCCCTCTCGCAGCAGGCTGGGAGCACACAGCCCAAGCAAGCACCGTGCAGACATGTGCCTGCTCACCGGGGCAGGAAAACAGTGGCTTTCTAACAGACAGCTCTCACCAAGCAGGGAAACCAAGACACAAACTGGAGGAAAAAAAAAATACCCATGGTGCTATTTGAACCCAAATCCCCTGCAAGCAGCCTCTCCCTTGCAGCAAGAGCTGGGGGGGAAGGGATGGGTACCCAGGTTGGGGTCCCCTCTGCTGCAAGGGGGGCTGGCCAGCACCCTGCCAGCATCTTCAGAGGGGCCCCAGGGCAAGACCCATGCACAGGGCAAGGACGCTGGAGGCACTTGTCTCAGCCCAGCCATGTCACACACAACCACAGGTTTGCAAAGGAAAGAGCCCATTGGTTTTGCACCTCAAAACCAAAAACCTACAAAAATGAGCTTTAGGAAGTCACAAACAACATGGCCACAGACTTTCCGCTAAAGCCCAGCCCAAGCAAGCACTAGCCCCCTTGCCTCCTCCATGTAGCCAGGAGGTACGAACAAGCCAAGCTTCTTGTACCCCTGAAGTAGTATTTACATGCCTTGGAAAAACAAAGTGTCAAATAAGGTGTACTAAAGCTTGTGGCTTTATACAACACACCCACAGGTCACTACAGAGCACAAGGGATACCCCAAACCTGCCTGCCCCCCCGGCACAACAGCCTGTTCCTCTTTAGGTTTGAGCACAACCTGCAAGCCCCAGAAAATTCCTTTTGTAACAGAAAAAGGGCTCCGCTGCCCTGCCAGTCACCAGGATGGGGGTTACACATGCTGTCCCTCCATCACCCCTGGGACCTTTCCAAGTAGCAGATGAGGACGGCCAAGAACAGTTCTCCTGCCAGGCACTGATATCACCCCTCAGCTCTGTGGTCTACCTCTCCTTTCAAAATAAGAGCAGCTCCAAAAAGCCCTGGCATTTTTAATGTTCTCAAAAACACACCCACAAACAACTCAAAAATTTCTGATTTGGGTTTTTTTCTTTGCATTTCAGCAGCACAGTCCACTATACATTTTCTGCTCCATCTCTCAAAACAGGACTAATACCCACAGTATTTACAGCAAGTGCTAGAAAACCTTCAAACACACATTAACCACCCTAACACACCAGCATTCAAAATGCTGTCAGACAAAACCACAGTCAGAACAACAGTCAAAATGCAAATGCAAAGAAAAAGCTAGTATGAAAATCAACTTTACTAAACTAACCCAGCAAAGATTTTGTCAAAGTAAATGCATTCTATTGTAACAATGATGCTTTAAAAATAAAGCTGTTCAAGGAAAGATTTTCTCGCTCTGTATAGCTACATATCAGTTTCTCTTCCAGACTATTCATCCCTTGATGCTGCCACAGGGAGAGCTGAGGGCTCTGCAGTCCTACCCAGCCAGCAGCACAGCAGCCCCAGCCAGCACCACTGCTTGAGGGTCACCAGTGCCAGCCCTGTGATATTCCCCAGAAGTTCAAATAAAATTAAGCATTTTAAGACTCCATGCACTGCTTGGATATTAAAATCCACTAACAGTAACAGCATTCAAACAGGAACAAGTGCAAACATACAGCTCCCCACATTGCTCATCTCCATTCCCTGCAGTCGTCCCCTGGGTGTTCCACCGTACCCTGCAGAGCAGATGCTGCCGAGTTAATACAATTAATGAGTCCACCTGGAAAAGTCAGCCGATCAGCTCAGGAAACAAACCAGCAGTGTCGGAGCCCTTATCTCCCCCCAAGCCAGCAGCCAGCTGAAGTGGTTGAGTACCTGGTGAAGCCCCAGCCTTCCATGGCCTCCCAAGCCCATGCAGATCAGGTCTCTTGGAAGCCTGGGCTGACAGCACTAATGGCTTTGCTTTAAGGTTTGGTCTGTGGCAGAACATCAAGTTTCGAAGCATTTAATTTGCAGGAATGAACCAGTACCTGTAAGGTTTTGTGACTGCTGAGCAGCTTCCAGAAGCCAGGCCTTCCAGAGGTAGACAGATGAGACAAATTCTTCACATCCTCCCTGCAGTTGCAACACCCTGCGAGCCACCAGCAAAATAACCCAAACCAGATGTGCCTGACAGACAACACAGGTGCTTACAGGCAAAGAAAGTCCAGTAATTCACCTGCCCTCAAATAAATCTTGTAATTTGTTAGCCTTGACCAAAAGGTGGTCTCCAGCCAATGCTCTGCACCACCAGCACTTTGGATACATTGGCACAGGAGCAGCAATGTGCAAGCAGGGCCTCAGCTGCTCTCCTGCCTGCATCTGCCTCTGAGGAGGCTCAGTGCTGGAAAAAAGTGGTGCTACCAGAGGAGCAGTGTCCCACAGCCACCACCAGTCTCCTTCCATGCACAGCACAGGAGATCCTGAGCTCAAGTTACTGCATCTAGGAGCACCTGAGGATTTCTTACTACCCCCAGTCACTGCTGGATCCAATGACTGCAAAAACCTCAGCAGGATATGCTGAGGAACTGGGCTGTTCCTTACTTTGGTTGTGAAATGCTGCTTGGCAGATCTTTCAGGCAGAGAGGGTGGAGGAGGGCAGCACTGTTGGTGTTTCAGTGAGGTACCATACTCCCTTACACTGCTGAGGGAAGGCTCAGAAGATAAGAGCCAGGGCTACAGCCGCACAAACCTTGTGTCATTATTCCATGCTGCACCTTCACCTTCTGTCCCAGCTCAGGCAGTGCCCAGCCACGTGGCAAGCCCAGAAGGACACCTGCACCCAGCCTCTGCCCAGCCGAGCCAAGGCCACCACAGCGCACCAGTGTTTCTCTGATGAGCTGGGTACCAGCAACCCCTGCCCCCTCGCTCAGGACTCTGCGCTGCCAGCCCCCTTCTGCCTTTCTCTCCACCGGCCGCTCAGTCTAACCATGCTAGTCCTGATGGCATCCCCACGAGAGGTGCACAGAAGGTACAGCAGCAGGTACCCACTCCCCCATATGACCTCCCCACTCCCCTCGCCCAGACTTGGTGTCAGTCTCCTCCCCCAAGTAAAAAGCAGCAAGACAAGAGGAAATGGCCTCAGGTTGTGCCAAGGAGGTTTACACTGGATATTAGGAAAAATTTCTTCACTGAAAGGGTTATCAAGCATTGAAACAGCCTGCCCAGGGGGCAGTGGAGTCACCATCCCTGGAGGTACTCAAAAAACACATAGATGTGGCACTTAGGGACACGGTTTAGTGATGGACTTGGCAGTGCTGGGTTAACAGTTGGACTCAATGATCTTAAAAGTTTTTTTTCCAATCTAAACAATTCTGTCATTCGAGGGCTCACCAGCCCCAGCTCTGTGTCCCCACAGTGCCATCTCCTCTCCTGGGACCACGGCCACTACTTTTCCTCTGTTCCTTGACACCAAGGGCAACTCACCCACTCCTCACAGTGCCATGGTCCCCTCAATCTGGGGCAAACTGGCAGCAGCAAAATCTTTTGGCATTTTCACCCGTGGATCTTCTCTGTGCTAAAATTTGTCAGGCTGATGCATTAAACCACCAAACTGGATCAGCCACATCCAGCCATGTAATGTTCTTGAAAGAGACCAAAGCCACAAGCAAGCTGTACAAAGGAAGCTGCTGGTCTGCACAGTACTGCTCTGCTGTCTACCCAAACACAGCGTGAAGCAATATCATTTCAAAGCACTCCTGACTATCAAAATCAAGTTCTTGTGCCATAAAGGTAATCCAGGGATAACGCTGCTACTTCGTGTCCTGTACGACCAATGGGGAGCAATTCCCAATAAGCTTTCGGGAAGTAAAGCCAGAGCGAATTACAGCTGTCTCACAAAGGTAATAGTCTCTCACCCAATAATTTCTCAGCATTATTTTCCTGCATCAGATTCAATCAAATAAGACTCCAGTGCAAACTCGAGTTTTAAAAAAATTTAAAAAATTAAAAAAAAAAGGCTCCAGTGTCTGGAGGGACAAGGGAAAAGCCAAGGGCAGCTACCCAAGCACCGGGGAAGGTCCCTGACCTCACTGCTCCCAGCCACGCAGCAACCACCCTCTCTGCGAGGGCCAAGTCCAAGGCCTGAGAAATTCCTACTGTTGTAGCGAGTTATCAAGATGAAACAGCAGCTTGCAGTGCAAACAGCTTGTCAAAGCATTACTGTTCCAGCTGCAGGAAGGAATTCCCCTGATTTCCTAGGCCCTGTTAAAAGAGCATAAAACCTGACATTTTTAGGAAAGCTGGATGAACCACCACACCAGAACAACTCTGGCAAGCCCACTTCTTCACATTCCTTCTGGAGAAGCGAGAAGCACGCAGGGTGGCTGTCCCAGGAGGGCGAAAGCCTCAACGCCAGCAACAAGCTCTGCAAAAAAAACCTGCTGAGGTGCCTGCTGGACCCCAGAGTGAGCCCAAACAGTTCACCCAGCACCAAGCTCTGCTTATTCCAGAGACAAGGCCAGTGCAACTTCTTGTAATTAAAACAGTCTGCCTCACAGCTCTTTACCCTGCTGCTGCCACTCACAAGACTTCAGAGCAAGGAAAAGCAAGCTCCCCACCCATACAGCATCGCCTCATACCTGCTGCCTGGTGAGGCTTCTCTAGGAGGAGCGGGGACCCATGCAGATACGAGAGCATCTCCTGGAGCCTCCAGCCACTTCATCTCCACCAGCCCCGGCATGCCTCAGCCCCAGCTCACTGCGGAGCAGAACAATTGGCCGCCTCATCCAGCGCACAATGGCCACGATGAGACAGACCCACATCATCACCCCAGCCACAGCAGGGACAAAAGCAAGTGAGCGCCAGGGAATAGCATCGAATAAAAGGGCAGCCTTCTGTATTTGTGCCATCAGCTGGGTCCCTGGTAATTTACTTTCCGAGGTGGCTGTGGGAGCACGGGGATGTAAGTTCTCAGGGTGATGCGTGCGGAGGACACCCAGACATGGGATGCGAGTGCAGGGAAAGAGGCAGCACTGGGTGTTCACATTTGATCCCTCTGCACAAACTTGATGCCACAAGAAAATCTCAGTTCCACAGAAGGAAACCTCAGTGAAGAACAGAAATAAGGAGCTACCCCAGTCATCACAAACCCAGGCACAATACAGACATAAGCCCCAAGAGCTCTGAACTCTCTGGGTACCAAGCGTGGTGATTTGCTGACAGTAAACATGAATTTCTTCCTGCTTTTCCGTCTCAAGCAGACCGAGGGCATGCTGGCATTACCTGGGCTGCAGGGAGCCAAGTACAACAGCCAGCCGGGCAACAGGCCAGCGCTGGGGTAGGCAACCCAGAGCCCAGGCTGGCCTCGCCTTTCCCACCTCCAAAGGGCACCAGGAGCAGTTTTCCAGCCGACAAGAGAGCCGGCAAGCACGCCAGCTCCACGCCAATGCGCTGAGACAGCACCCAGAAGTGCAACTGTCCCAGTTTTCTCCTGGCACTGGCGCACAACTGCTCAAACACAACAAGCCTTAACAATGCTGATGAGTTTTTGCCCCCCAAATGAGGGGCTCAGGGACAGGCTTGGCCCAGCTCTGCCCTCTGCCACAGTGACAGCACATCCTACTGCAGGGATGCCTAGACCCCAACTCCCCTCGCAGGGCTGTCCCCCACGCCATGGGGCTGACACTGTCCAGGCAGGGCAGGCTGGCTCCAGCCCTGGCAGCACCAGCTGCTGACCCCCACAAGCGGGGGTCTGCTGTAACAGACCCTCCCCAGCAGCCTGTGGCACCACACAGATGAAAGCCCTTCCAGGCCCAGGCTCCAGCAGGTTCAAGCTCACTTGCAGCATCATGTCATGTTTATTTGGACTTTTTCCTTTTTAACTGATGTATGATCAAGTAATGGATTCATCACTCCTCTGCCTGTGCTTTAGCTGATGAGCTGCAAGTCCTTCTTCAGCCGCTTCTCCAGCATGTCCTGCAACAGACAGTTTTAGGACAGAAGCTTCTCCAGGCCCTTCAGTGGCTGGAGAAAACCAGCCCAGCCCTACCCCACCACACCAAGGTGGCGGCAGGCAGGCCAAAGGCCTCCAGAACACCCTGCTGACAACATCTCTCTGTCACATGCCATACAATTTATTAAAGTCCCCAGCTCTGCTCGTGTCCTCTCATTTCCTTTTCTTCCAAGCTTCTCCTCACCACTCTGGCCTGAACACAAACTCTCTTCAAGCACTGGAAGGACAAGCCCAGCCACCCCAGGAATACTGGGGCTGGGTTTTCATGACTGAACACTTTTGGCTGAAAGAGGGAGAGAAAAAAAAAAAAAACAGGAAGCAGATCTTCTGTCACCTGATGGGGAGATGACTCAGAACACCACTGAAATCCATGGGTGGGTGGGGAAAGGGACCACCTTCACCTCCCTGCCTCTTCTTCCAGCATCAGAGATAGTGAGAACACTGGGTGGGACATGACCACATTATCCAAGGTCCACTTAGGAAAAGGCCTCTGGGCACAAAGCTGGTTTTAAACAGTTTTTTATACCCTACAGCATCTCCAGCACCTCTAGAACTGGCAACCATGCAGAATAGGCACAAAATGAATTAGACAACTCTAAAAAAGGAACAAAACCACCCTTATAAGAGAAGTTTCCTTCTTAAACTGTACTATTTCTAAAAAGCTATTCCCTCTGGGCCCAGGGAAGTCTGTCAACACCCACACCACAGCTCTTGGAGGAGGCATCCCTTGGGCCTGCCCCACAAAGGGCTGCGGGATGCATCTGATACAACTGCCGGCCCCACAGCAGCGCAAGAACAGGACAAGTCCAGCTGTGTTTACAGAGGGAGCAAGCAGCAGCTGCACCACCCACAGCACCATGTCCTCCAACACATGCAAGAGAGCAGCTCAGCAGCTCCGAGGCCAGCCTGCAGGACAGTGGCCAGGAGCTCGGTGGCCTGCCTGTGGGGACAGCAAAGCCCTGGGCCACCACAGGGATGCCCAGCCTCACCCAGGCTCTGCCCAGACACGAACCCCATGAGCAGGTCTTCGCACACCAGCCAGCCCCTACCTAGCCCCAGGAAAGGCTCCCAAAGCCCACTGGCAGCCATGGGACACCATCCGTAAATAAAAACCCACAGAAGTCACCTTGGAAATCACACAAAGGTCTCCATGGGATGTCCAAGCTAGGAATGGCATGAGCAATACCAATGACATTTCAAGGAGAAACTCCCATCCGCAGGATTTCTTTTGAAAGGGTTGTTTTCATAGAAATAAATTGTTGCCAAAGTTTGGTTGAAGGCCAAACCGCGAGCCTTGGCTCCTCACAGAAACAAGACACACCATATCAAGACAACAGCTGCTTTCTGAGGAACGAGTCTTCCCGTATCTCAGGGGAGATGGGCACGCAGCCCCGCTGGCCCCGCCGCCAGGCACTGGCCATTTTGATACCGGGGCCCCCGCGAAGCACACTAAGAGGATAGGAAGGAACGCGCGCTCCTTCTGAAACACACACTTCTCATCTTCCCACTTGACAAAAAGATTAGGATTTCCGCCTGAGAGCGAGTTTAGACCACAAGCACTTGGACAACGCTCCGCTTCTTCAAAACAAACTCGCAGGCAGGAGGCAGGCAGGAGGCTGCCAGGCTCGCTGCCCCCCGCCCGGCTCCGGCAGCGCCACGGCCCGGGGAAGCCCGCGGGGAGCGCAGCCGGCACCTCCCGTCACCCCTCCGTGTGCCCACCCTGAGAGGCACGAGCAGGCGCCCCCCCGGGGGGAGCCCCCCCACCCCCGGGCTCCCCCAGCCCCGCAGCGGGGCGAGGACGCGCTGCCGCGCCGAGCCCCGGGGCACCGCGGAGCCGCAGCCGGGGCCGCCGGGCCCGGGCCGTCCCTCTCGGGGCAACGGCCGCCGGGGATGCCGCCCCCCCTCCGCGGATTACTCAGCGTTTCCAGTGGGAGACGGCGTGCCCCCTCCCCGCGCCCCGGGCCTCGGCCCGCCGCTTACCGATGCCCGGCGCCACATAGACGAAGTAGAGGAAGGAGGAAGAGAGCGAGAAGAGGAAGAGCGCGGCCAGCAGCGAGCGCCGGGGCAGCAGCCGCCAGGCACAGCGGGGGCCGCGGTGCCACCGCATGGCCGATGCGGCGCCGCCGCCGCCGCCGCCGCCCTGCTGCTGCTGCTGCCGCCGCCCTGCTACCGCCGCCGCCGCTCACATGCGCCGAGGCCCGGCGGGAGGCGCCGCGCCTGGGCCGCTCCGAGCCGCCGCCCGCGCCCAGCGCCGCCGCATGAATGAGCCGCGGCGGGGCGGGGCGGGGCGGGGCGGGGCGGGAGGCGCGGGGCGGGGCGGGGCGCCCGGGGACCGGCAGCAAACTCCTGCCGCCGCCGCCGCTGCAGCGCCCGGGGATCCGCAGCAGAGACCGCCCCCCCCGCCCCCCGCGGCTGCCGGGCACCCTGCGGCCCCGCTGGTGGTCCTGGGGACACCCGGCCACGGACCTGGGCACCCCTGGTGGTCCCGCGACACCGGGCAGCGCCCCAGGGACACCCGGCCATGGACCTGGGCACCCCTGGTGGCCCCAGGACGCCTGGCTGTGGACCCTGGGGCCCCGGGCAGTGACCCAAGGACACCTGGTCATGGACCTGGGCACCCCTGATGGCCCTGGGGCACCTAGCTGTGAACCCCAGGACCACGGGCGGTGACCCAGGGACACCTGACCACAGATGTGGGCATGACTGATGGTCCCAGGACACCAGACAGTGAACCAACAACACCTTATGATGGACTGGGCACGTCTTGATGGCCCTGGGACTCTGGGCAGTGATTCAGGGACACCCAGCTATCGACCCGGGCACCCCTGACGGCCCCGCGACACCTGGCCGTGGACCCCAGGACACCGGGCAGTGACCCAGGGACACCTGACCACAGATCTGGGCAAAACTGATGGCCCTGGGGCACCAGGCAGTGGCCTCAACATGCTCAGCCATGGTCCTGGGACACATGCTGATGGTCTTGGCACACCCAGCAATGGTCCTGGGACACCCAGCAATGACATTAGGACACCCAGCCATGGTCCTGGGGTACCACTGATGGCCCTGGGACACCCAGCAATAGCCCCTGAGCCTCAGCAATGGCCCTGGGACACCCTGCAATGGATCTGAGACACTCAGCAATGGTCCAGGGACAATCAATGGTCCAGGGACATTCATCCATATGCCTGGAACACCCAGCAATGGCCCCAAGACACTTGACAATGGCTCAGGGCACCCAGCCATGGTCCTGGGACACCTGGTAATGAACCTGAGACACCCAGCCGCAGGAGAGCAAGGACACTCAGCCCACCAGGCAGCAGGGGTCTGTTCGGATGAGTGCTGTGTGCCCCCCAGACACTGCGCAGGAGGCGCAGCCTGGGAGGAGGTGATGGGCACAGATGGGCAGAAGTGAAGATGGGGCGAAGCCATCACGGTCAGTGCAATGATCAGCACCAGCAGCAATCAGCAGCCCCGTCGGTTAAAGAGTAATTAAGCAGTTTTGCACATGTTTCTGGGCAGTTCCTCTGTTGTGTGTAGGAGGAGCTGGAAGGAGATACGGAGATGCCTGAAAATGAAAAACTGGAAGAAATGCCATCCCCATCAGGGGAGCCAGAAGTAGCTGCAGAGCAGATGGGGCCCAGTCCAGCCCATGGAGCTGTGATTTTTGCCTCATTTATGATTGCAGGATCAGTGCAACTCAGACTTCATTCAGGGGAGGCCGGAGGGAGAGGTAATTCTGTATTTCATGGACAGCCAGAGCTGAGAAAACTGAGCCCGGGCTCCCAGCCAAGGGCGGGATGCAGGGCTGTGGATCAGGCATGCAGGCAGAGGCTGGCCACCTCCACCCAGGGTGGGCAGCAAAGGCAGGGGCACCTCCCGTAATGGCAGGCTGTGGGGTGGGAGATGGGGACAGACTGTCTGCTGGGACATGTCCAGTGTGTCCCCAACTGCTTCCGCGCCCCAGGGTGAGCCTCTCCCCAGCAGGGAGCGAGGCATTGCTCAATCCAGACTTCTGACCCAGCCAGACGGTGACTGCCTGGCTGTGGGCTGGGGGGTGCCCAGCGCCAGCCCCATGTCAGCCAGGGGCCAGACGCTGGGATAAAGGATTCTCCAGGTACAGCTGTATATCACAGTAATTCCAGGAAGGATTAGCACCCCTTCCAGCCTGGATGCAGTAAGGGCAAATGAAGAAAACAGTTCCCATGTTTGACAAATGGGAGACAAACATGTTCCTGTTAGAGACATAGGTTCTCAGAAGAGAGAGGAGATAAAAAACAAAGATAAAGTAAAAAAGAGCAGGGATAAGTAGAAATCTCTCTTTAAAAGGTAAGGCATTAATTTTCTTAATGTGCCAAGGTGCAGAAGGATCTCAAGGGCAGAAGACCCTCAAGAGCCAGAAGGCTGAGGAGGAAAGCAGGGATTTCCCTGAAGAGGCTGTGTGAGCTGCATTAACTTCAGGAACAAGGAAACTGGTACTTGTTCTTCTTTTCCAGAATTGCCACTCCATCACCACCTTAACTGAAATAAATTAATCCCTGAGCCCTATTAATTTCTGGGAGCCCACAATACTCCAGCAGAACTGCACGGCCAAGTGGTGGCTGGAACTGCTGTTTGCAAAATACCTTTTATCCAACTCCTAAAAGGATGCCTTGGTCAAGGAAACTCAAGATTTCTTGCTTGGTTTATGATTTGTTTGATGCAGACATCGTCAAAGGTGAGACATCGTCACAACCAATAATCTAACCTTTTAAACATATTTAATTAGCAATGACATTGCTGGAGGAGCCACCCAGAAACTCGCTCCCAGGCCCAGGCTGCCGCAATGGGGACTGTCACGGAGGAGTGAAGCCAGGGAAGCCCTGGAGCCATGCTGGGGCATGCCTGCCCTGCTGCCCTGGCTCTGACTCACCTCACCTCTCCCTCTCCCAGGGCTCAGCTCAGTCCCACTCAGCCCGCTTCACTTTCCCCACCCCACCCACCCCTTTTTTTTTTTTTGCTTACTCCCTCTTTCCCTCTTCTCTCCATCCTGCCTCTCCACTAAGGGAATAGAAACATCAGCCAAAGCCATTCTCCCTCCCTTTGCCCTCTTCCAATAAAATAAAATGAAAAACAACAGGAAGAGAGATTTACAAGTCTCAGATCATTCCACAGGGCCAGGTGAGGACTTTGGGGTGGGAGCACTTCTGAGCAGGGCTGTTGCAGGGAGCGTGTGGGTGGCTCATGCCCAGGGAGTCCTGGCTCGGTCCCACCACCTTCCTCTGCCTGCCCTGCTCCAGCCTGCACCTGCTACTCCAGCCCTCCCAGCCTGAGGTGGATAAGCCAAGTCCCATTTTCTGCAGAGTTTAACATATGGATGGTGCCTGAGACACTTTAAGGAGGGCTTGTGTGAGCAGCTTTGCCAGCAGCCTGAAGGGGAAGGTAAGATCTCTTGCTGTGTGGCCATGAGCAGGAATGCAGGGACAGGTCCTGCCAGCGCACCTACGCTCACAAGAAGATGTAGCTGCACCCTTAAAGCACGTCTCCACATAAAAGGCATTCTGCATCACTGGAGGGAGAGCTCTGTTTTGATGGCTTGGGGGTGCCCCGGTGCAAGTGCGGTGCTTGGAGGGACGGTACAGGCACTATTGCACCACGCATGGTCTGGAGAGGCTGGAGCTGCATATTCACAGTGGCACCAACACAGTTGCTCAAGCGCTGTGTGTGGGAGACCAGCCTGGCAGCTATCATTGCTCACTCCTGATGAACACTGGCATGGCCAGGATGGGCAGACGTCTGGTAGGGCCAGATCCTGTGCCCAGCTGCGAGAGCATCGGAGCCACTATGGGAGAGGGTGGCCAGGGGCTGCCCTGCACCCTGCAAGGAGCAAACTCACCTGCCCAGTAAGTACCCCAAGGTCTCGGACCTCTGAAGGACAGTGTCACATGCTCCCAAGGGCCAGCGGGGAGCAGGCAGGGCTGGGGAGCGCTGCACAGCAGGGTTAGCAGCAGAGCCACACGCAGGACCTGGCCCCAGAGCAGGCAGCCGTGTAAAACAGCTGCTGTGGGGAACCTAATCCTCAGTTTTGGGTTTGAAACAGTCATTAAAGGGCTGCTCCACTTCAACCACACACCTTTTATTGCCACTTTATGCAAAGGCTTGACGCGGACTGTCTAATCTGGGAGGATAATCTTTGTTCTGCCACTTCAGCGAATAACAGATTGTAGCAAGGATGTCACAGCCCTCACTAGTGTTTTGCAGTCTTTGTCATAGTCTCCAGAGCTTCTGGCACCTTCAGCCCCAATGGTAGAGACTTTCCAGAATAGACTCCATCCTGTGATTAGGAAAATGCCTCTACTTAAAGGTGAGGACAGTCAGCATTGCACCATGTCAGCCCTCCAGCTGCTCAGCAATGCTGTTTGCTTTAGATCTTCCCTGGAGTTTCTGCTGCCAGATGGTTTGTGAGCAAAGTGGGAGCCTGAGCTGTGTCACTCAGAGACGGACACTTGGGGTGGAGTAGATGCTGACCAGCTCTCGGCTTTACAAAAACAATGTGCTCCCTCTGTTTTTTACTAAAAGTCTCTTTGCAACACAGGGCTTGCTCCAGCTCCATTTAAAGCCAATGCAGTGTCATCACCAGCTTTGAGCAGGAGCAAGATACAGAGGATGCACAGTAGGAATGTAAATATTTTCTACATTTACACCCACAGACACAAAGTATGCAATAAATACTCACTCAGCATATCGTTTGCTGTGTGCCAGATCATAGACATAATTATTGATGCAGCAGGTTTTTCAAAAAGACACAACAGGGTGTGTACTTAATTTGGCAATAAGAGCACACCTAAGTGGCCCTGGCATTTTTGGCTGTTAAGACCACTGCCACCCACGAGTGCTGCTGTTTTATCTCACATCAATGTGTCGGCAGTAGCAGAAAGGAAACCAAAGGCAGATATTTGTTTATTAAGATGGAAAAACTCAACTGAACACTGCAAGGTGCTCCTTGCCAGCAGAATTACTGTAGACCAGTTCTCAGATTATGCCACCCACTACACTTTCTAACAAGGCTGTTAGGGCTCCTATCTTAATAGCACCTGTACACGTGCCTAACCATAGGGACTGCTCATTCTACCACAGTCAACAGATGTGTCATAGCTCCCAAAAGGAGGCAATATCGACAGAAATTATTTTGCAGAGCTTCATGTTCACTTGGAAGGTGTCTGTCATCAGAAAAGTAGGCTAAAATATTAAGCTTGTCATGGCACTTTGCAGAGATTCAATTGATTTCGTTGCCTCTGTTTGCATCAGCCTACCTCTGGAGGCTGATGATCTATCCCAGTCAAAGTGGTCTTGTGCAAAGCTCATAAAATGCCTTTGGGATCTAAATATTCTGTTGAGGGAATACATCAGGCTGTACTTTCCAAAATTTCACAAGGAAGGAAACTTCAGCAGACAAGAAGTAAAATTATTGCATAATTTAGTGTAAGTCCCTTATCCAGATTTTCAAATGTCATTTAACAAAGCCCCTCTCAAAAAGTTATGATGATGGCTGGGCTAAAATACTGTCAAACAGCCTGAACGGTCTAAAAGTCAGAAAATAAATAGGCCATCTTCGGCACACCAGGAGGTCGAGATGGGGGTGCCAGGAAATTCTCCACTGGGGCCAGCCTTGTTTGTGGACGGTATGGAAGAATACTGCTCTTCCCTGGTCTGATTGTAAGGACATCGGGAAAAACCAGAGGAAAGGGCAGTGCAGGCAGAGGTGAAACCCTGCCTAACTCCTGCCAGGTGATAGCGATGGAAAAGAAACATCTGGACTATTCAGACATTCAGCTGGATTTCAAAACTAACAGCAGAGGCAAGAAAATGGGATCAAACTCTGCCTGTATTGAAGCCACCTGTAAAAATGATTTCAGGACTTCACACCATGTAGAAATGTGACTGCCTTCCAGAAATCTGGGGACAAGGACAACCAGGAACAAAGAACAGTTCAGAGGAAATTGCTTTCTATTAACTCATAATTACATAATGCAAAAGTAACTTGCAAAGGCCAACAGCTTAATTGGATTCCCAAGCGGGGAAGACAGTTGTGTGGTGAATAAGAACCTTCCAGCTATGTTAAATACCGTGTTTTAAATATAGAATATAAATTCTGCTGTGCAGCAGAAAATGCCCATTACCTTCAAGAGCTGCAGCTGAGGGGATTTTAACCATTTCCACTCAGTCGCTGACCAGCGCAAACTACCCAGGTGACCTGACGAGATGGCTCCATTCTGGATGCCTCCTCATGCTTCCAGCCACACAGCTGAGTCCCAATTAATTCTGTGAATATATTTAGATATTTTGCTGGAATAACGTGTAAAGGCTTCCAGCCATCTTAACCTTCTTCCCAGCCTGGATTTTGATTAAGTGGAATAAATATTTAATTAAAAAGGCAAAGAGCTGAACCTCTTGACTACCCAGGCTTTGCCTCTGTAGTCATTGCCCTTTGATGTACAGGGAAAAGGCTTGTAGGACTTTCTTAAAACAAGTGCAGCCTTTCATTTCTTTTAAAATCATAGCAAGGTTGGGCTCGTTTTGGGGTTTGTCGCTCAGAAGCAGTGTGGTGAACGTTGCACAAAGTGATTCCTGCTGAGCTTGGTCTGATGAGGGGAGGCTTGCTTTGCCCTCCACAGCCAACAGGACCTTGGGCATTTGTTTTCCAGGTCCCCATGTCACTCAATTCCCTACGAAAACCATAGGGCTGGAAGGCTGGCCCTGCTGCCCCCTGCTCCCGCAGCAGTCCCGAAGTGGTGACTGCCTGGCTAAATGTTTGCTGTGATGAGCTGTAACATAGACATGGAAAAAGCTCCTGGTCATGGCCACTGCAGAGCTCCGGGGGACCTGCCGGCTGCACTGCGGTGGGTACCAGGCAGGACCATACTCAGGATGTTCTCCTGTGTAGAGCACTGCTGTGGTGCTGACACGAGGCAGGTAACACTGACACACTGCATAGTGGGCTGCACATTGGTGACAGTGCTGGGTGAGAGGCATGCATGGTGGCCATGCTCCCCTTCCCTTCCCTGTAACCTGCAATTCAACAAAGCACTCAAATACCTGCTTAAAAGTCACCAACTTCAGCACGGCTTAGGCATGTGCTGAATCAAGGCTTGGGAAGCAGCTCAGCCCGTGCGAGCGATCTGCTAGAACCATCAACACCACCCTTTCGGGTTCCCTCTCCTCTAGGCTTAATTATCGCCTGCTTTTGGTGCTGGCACCACTTGTGCTGTATGCTTTTATTTTTCCCCAAAGGAGCATTTGCACCTTTGCTATATTTATTTTATTCTGAGGAAATCCTAATGATTTTCTGTCATGCTTGATTTTGTTCCTGTTTCCAATGGGACTCCTGCTGTTGCTCTATAAATATCTGACTCTGAAATCTTTGCAGAAGCGAGCGTGACCAAGAGCAGAAAAGGTGAAGTCAAGCTAAAGAGACCTTTACCAGCTCTAAAAACAGCTGCTGCTCTTGCTGCTGCAACTGATTTATACCTCATCTGGAGAGCAACAGTTCATAGCCCAGAATCGTTGCCTCCGATGATTTATTTGGCTGTGCTGGAGTTTGGCGACGTGCTGTATAATGTTTTTTGCATAGAAGTGTCACTCTGAGGGAGGTTTAATTGCTTTCAACATGGATGATGATGAGAACGCCTTGGAAAAGCTATTTGCATACATTTTCTCAAATGCCAAATGTGTAACTTCCTCCACGCTCAGGCAGTCTGAGGCTGCTTCCCTGCATTACTCAGCTGTGCTGGGTGCCTCTGAAAAATTAACAACCAGAAATTCCCTAGCATGGAGCAGAAAGTTAAACTCAGGGCCAGCAGGGTTGTTTGTAACAGCTATAACAGGACTCTGAATATGGGGTTGCAAACTATAAACCGCCCCAGGCCCCCAGCATGCAGGGCTCTACAGATGCTGCTGCTCGCAGAAGTCCAGCGTGAAGCAAGGGCGAGGGCTCAGCTTGCCCATTCCCAGGGTATTGGCCTGACTTACTGAGCAAAATAAAGTAAATGAGTGATTTCAACCGTACAGGGCTGCAGTCAAAGAGCTGAGCTGCCACCAAGGGCAGGGCACACACCTGCACAAAGCAGCACCCGCACCACTGCTCACACACTGTCTTTGCAGTACTGGTTCTGGAAAACACTCACCAGAGTCATCCCTGTGATGACCTTCACGCAAGGCCAGGAGGTGCCACGTGCACATCTCTTGTCCTTCTTTCTCCACAGAATTCAAGGGCAAAGTATCTCTTGAGTGGCCTCCGAGGTTTGCACAGCATCCATCACAACAATCTGGTTTAAATAGATCTTTACTCCACTGCATATCTTACTCTACAGGGCAGTTCATTTTTCTAATTACTTAATGCTTTGAAGCATCAGCTGTTGACATAAGCAGGACCCTGCCTATAGCAGTGAAATAGGTATTGATTCAATACCGTCAGTGCAAGGATCCTCAGGCACCCGGAAGCGACTTATTTCCAAACTGCAGCCATCCCCCTAGGCAAGCTTGCTGCCTGCCTGCATTTCCCAAGATACATGCTCTTTTTCAGCCTAGACGTTGTACCTGGAGAGAAGAGTTATTTACAGCAGTCCGGGATCTGCAAGCTGGTTGGCACCACTGTACGACAGCCCCAGCTGTGCTGCCACACACAGCAAAAACCAGGAAGAAGCACAGCGTTATTCTGTCCATCACATAGTGAATCTGCTGCAAGACTAACACCTTCTGGAAGGATCAGATTTATTGTAGAGGTGCTATGCAGCTGCGTACATGTGTGTGATGGATCAGCACCTTTTGCGTGCAATGGATTTGCTAAGTGTGTACAAACCATCTGCCCAGTAAAGCCACAAAGAAAGGCACCAGCCCTGGTTCCCCACACAGAATGGCAGAGGTCCCATTCACCCACAGGGAAAGACGGCAGTCATCGCAGGGTGGGCCTTGAAAGAGGCAGAGCATTTCCTGATGGACACCACAGTTTTGGTGTGACGGGGTTGTCTGTCCCAGCCCGGATACTGCAACATGGCACCATTTGGTGGTGGCACCGTGGCTGCCAGCCAAATTGGTTTGGTTTTGCACATGTGGCTCTGTGTGTGCTATGTATCCATCTGAAGAACAGGAACAAGGGCTGCAATCCATGAAGAGGCTGAGCCTGTGCTGATATTTCCTCTGGTGAGCTCAAGACGTCAGCCCAAGCCCATGCCAGGGTCTGCTGACAGCACAGAATGACCCCAGATCACAGGGCAGGGCAGGAAAGGCAGAGCATCACCAGCTGGTACAGGAATGGTGGAAACCGTAGCAAAGCAGAACGCAATCATCTAACCTGGAATTTAATCAAGACACCAGGGCTCATATTTGCTTGTTATGAACAACCTGAGTGACTACATGATGTAACTGCAGACAGAAATATTCCAATTAAAGGCTGGGATTAATTTTGTAATAGCAAAAGTGGAAGTTGTAGTTTCTTTATTTCTCGCTGTCACCCAGTTAAAGAAGTGTAATTCTGTGGAATTTCTGTGTCAGCCAACATCCTACCTTCCTGAAACACAAGCTATGAGGTTCATTACAGAGTTTTACAGCTGTATTACGTGGTCTATGATAGAGAGGCGGCCAGTGGCGATGACCTACTGGCTCTTCTGGCCCTAACTGCTATGTGTCCCTAAACAATCGCCACCTCATGATTCACAGGGAAGAGAGGTACTCCCTGCATTACCAGCATGACAGCTGGTTTCAGCCAGGTTCACAGAGTTTCTCATCTTATGCAACCTGCATTAGTTATTCACAACAGCTGACGGCGGCTAGCAGGCGAGTTTGCTAAGAAGGGTGCCTAGTTACAACAACAAACCAAACTTGGCTTTGCCATGGGCATATTTTTCTCAGATAAACCAAGAAAAAAATTTTTTTTACAGTGTGCCGTTCATTGTACACAACATGGATTTAAGCTGTTTAGTTTGTAAGGGTATTTTGAACTAAACAAACACTTTTTGTTAACATTTTCACTAGCACTGCAGATTTCTAGGTTTAGAATAGCACTGATCTCTTTGAGCCAGTACTGCTTTGCTAGGACAGAGGGGTGAGAAGTTGTACATCCCAGCTGAAACTCTGAGACCATGCAGCCATTTTTCTGGCAGTGTCTCTGAAATTCATTGGAGGCATCAGCCGAAGGCCTGACCCTCAGGCTTTCCCTTGGCTTTCAGAGCAGGGGGAGCCGCTGGGTTACAGCTTCGTCTCGCCCCACAGCTAGGGAGAGACATGGGCAGCAGCACCGTGGCGATGGGTGAGGCACCCCCTTCAATTCGTGTACCAAGGCTGGATGGATGTGGCAGAGAGAAGGGGCAGATGGAGCTATCAGAAGGGTCATTGCGGGGGTGAAAGGAGGCTGCCAGAGCTGAGCTCTTCTTGGGAAGAAAGGATCCAAGGAGAATGGCCTTGCCAAGGAAAGAAACAATTCCCATGCCCTCAGCTCTTGGTCTGTTTTCAGCAGGCTCTCCTCCTCCAGTGCTGCTGGAGGGGGTCTGGCTGGGGTGGAGTGGATTTTCTTCAGAGGCTCTGGTCGGGTGCTGTGTTTTGGATCTGTGACTAAACCAGTGCTGATAACACCGCAGTGTTTTACCTACTGCTGAGCAGGGCTGGCACAGCATCAAGGCTTTTTTTTTTCTTTTTCCTACTCTGCCCTCGCAACAAGGAGGCTGGGGGTGGTGAGAAGCTGAGGGGGAGACACACAGCCAGGACAGCTGACCCCCAGTTACCAAAGGGGTATTCCATGCCATAGGATGTTGTGCTCAGCAATAAAAACTCAGGGACAGGAGGAGGAAAGGGGGATGTTTGAGGTTATGGTGTTTGTCTTCCCAAGTAACCTCTGTTTGCTTCCCTAGGAATGGTCGAACACCTGCCTGCTGATGGTAAGCAGTGAATGAATTCCTTAATTTGCTTTGCTTGCTCATGCAGCTTTGCTTCACTTATTAAATTATGTCTCAATCCACTAGTTTTTTCCTCACTTTCGCCCTTCTGATTCTTTCCCCCATCCCACTGGAGAGGAGTGAACAACTTGGGTGGGTGCTTACCAGCCCACCACAGCTAGATAAGTTTCCTTCCATTTAGCCTTTCTGTTTCTTTTGTTATGTTTCCCCCCTTTCCTATGAGATGGTTACCACTCTTGCCAGTGATAAATCTCTGTTATTGTTGCTTTTTCATTTTAACTCTCATAAATCTGTACTTCTCCTCCTATCTCTGCTCCTGGCTGCAGAAGCAATGTTGCTCTACCCAGGGCAAGGCAGGCCACAGAGCCATGGGAAGGGATGCCCTGCTCTATGATATGGGGCCTTCATGTTGTGTATCAAAAGCGATTTGTGGAGTAGGTGTGAACAGGAGCTGTGTTTTATCAACAAACCAATTGCTGTCCTGATGAGGGATTACAGAGATATCAGAAGCAGCAGAACATTCTTCTAGGGAGACACTTCAGAAGAGTGCTCATAAAAATCGCCACCAGCTGCTTCTGATGGAAAGAAGACATGAGAGAAAACATGGTTTACTAGTTAGAGCAGGAGTCAGCACATTCAGATTACTGTTTTTCTCTCTGCTATCACTTTGCTGGATACTGAACTGGATACTTGCCTCATATCAGCTGTGAAACTTCTCCCAGCAGAGGCACCATGGGCAGGGTAACAGAGCCTACCAAAATATCTAGGTCCTACTGCTTGGATTCCCAACAATCTGCTAAACAGCACTCTGGCTGCATCAGGGCTACTGAGCAGAAGCACCCAGGTGGTGGGACATCTGTGTGCACGCTGTCATTAAATCACACTTTGGGGTGCCCACCCCAGGTGCCTCCCTGTGTCCCAGCTGCCTTTGCCATGCCATCCCATTACTGGCAAAGGGCAGAGAAGATTGGCATCCTTCTTGGAAGGGCCCTGCGCTGCCTCCCGCAAGGGCTGGCAGGTATCGGAGGCAGCTCAAGAGCAGGCTGCTCATGTAAGCGTGAGGTGACAAGTCCTGGGAGTGCCCAGCAGCTCCAGGCTACTGCTCCGAGCGAGAAATGCAGTTTGTACAGTTGTTCTCTTTTACCATTGCCGTTTGTTTGTAGACATGTCACAGCAGATGCTTCTCACCAGTACAACGGATACTTGGACTCATTTGGGTCTAGTACCAGTAACTGTAATCCAGCTAACAACACAGTCTGTTTATCAGAGTTGTCACAAAGATTTGTTAATTCCCACTACCAGAAGGGCTTTCAGGATAGTCTGCAGCAAGGAAGGAGGAAGAATTTTTAATGTCTATGCCAACAAGAATGTAATTCAGAGAATACCTAAACACTGCCCTCAGCAAAAAGGTATTCAGCATTACAAACAACCCCCATTGGAGGGGCAGGCAGTGAAGAACTGCTGTGGGAGAGAGGAAGGCAGAGGACATGCAAGGCCAAGCTTCCTGCAGCTGGTATTCAGGTTTCACCTCCCGGGTGATGAATGGCTTCTGTCCGGGAAGCAGCTGCTGCATGGCCACCGAGGGCGAAGGCGGACACAACACTCATGGTCCCTCGCAGTGCATGGACACACATCCAAGGAAGCTGGGGCAGCCAGGTCCAGAACAGAAAAGGAGGTGGTTCTGCTCACAGCCCGATGCAAACAGGGGACTGGCTGCTAGAGGAAGCTGCAGATACTATACGTTTCCACAATTTCAAAATGCTGAAGAGTAGCTGGAGGCTATCAGGAGCAGGACTGCATCTGCTTGCCCTGCTCTTTGTCTCTCAAGAGTTCTGCTTACAGCCTCTGCTGGCTTTGTGTAGGAGAAGAGGCAGGTGTTGGTTTTTTAAATTCTAATTCTAGTCTGACCATAATTGATTTTTCCGTTCTTGGTTATTTTGTTTGTCTTTCTTAATTTACAAATGATGGTTTCTACTGTTGGCATCTTCTTTCCCTGTCATCCCCTCTATACATGCACACATGCAACATGCCATCAAATTCTGGGATAGATACACATGCACCAAATAGATACACTCCAGAAATCACACCTGTCACAGGCTGTGGGAGGCTTGAACTTGCAATGCATGTTTGAAATTAAGCATTTAACAGCCCTCTGAAGAAGAAACTACATTGACTTGAGGAAGACATTCAGGAAGATATGGAAAAGGGTGGTACTTTGCTGTCACTGCCTTCTCCCCTCATTTTCTGACCGTGCAGAAGCATTTGGAGGCCACTGCTGGAAAGAAGGCCCAGGGCCTGCAGGACCTGCTGGCCTGACACAGTGCAGCTGCATCCCTGGGCCTGGCAGAGGACATGGCCATGGCGCTGCATAATGCTGGGCTTCAGCCTGTGGTACGGTGAGCCTGTGTGGCTGGCTGCCTGTGGTGGCCACAAACATCAGATAAGAAAGGTGTTAGTGAGAGCTGTCTGTGCCAGTAAACAAACAGAAACCTGTTTACTGGGAGATTAGAGTGAAAAAGTGGGACCAGATATCCCCAGTCTTTTCGAGTCTTCAGATAAAGCATTGGTCAGAGGGCAGGTGGTAGGGGATGCTGTGAGATGTGCTTCCCAGCTCACTTGTTGACTTGCTGTCCATTTCAGGGCTGTTTCTCCAGCCTCTCTGTGCCTCAGTTTAGGCATTTGTAAAATAGCAACTGCCTCCTGCTGAAGCCTGTCACTAAGCATAACCCATTCATGCTGGGAGAGTCACGTCTTGAGACAGAAGGCCCATCACACACTGCTGCGAGAGCAGACTCGGATGAGTCATGGCACACAAGCACAGCACCAGCTCTGAAACACATGAAATGCCTGAGCTCTCAGTCCAAAAAAATTCGCTGTTTAAAAGCAAAGCTGAGGAAGGACAATTCCTCTATGTCCTGTCTCTGGGCTGCACCTCCTGGCCTCACTTGACAGGGTCTGAACCATTCACTCAGCACAGCCTGTCTGCTGGGAAGCCTGCCAGCTCCATGGATGGGGACTGTGTCTGCCTACCCAGCGGAGTTGTCGGTGCGTGGCAGGGCACAAGCCAGCATGAACAAGGATCTGGTACCAAAAATGAGGAAATGAGGTTGGAGTCAGGAGGGCTGCATTTTCCTGAAGGGCAAACAGGGCTGGAGAAGTCAGCCATTACTTCTCAACAAAGAACACCTCACCCCACCCCCATGTCCAAGGAAAGGGAGGAGTTCAGTCTCCCCAGCCTGTGTATTCAGCCACCTAACTGGCAGTGCCAGCAGGTGACATGACAGTGACCTTGGGAACATTCCCTTCCCAGCGCCCTTTGGGTCTGTGTTTCCAAGGGCTGATCCCATTTGTTTGCATTTCATTGCAGATGGATCACAAGTTTTGGTGACTGGCCACAGCAGCACATCTTGCTGGGCACTGACTACAGACATGTGATGTACTTCCCTCTGTCACTGCCTCCTCCTAGAAACACTCCAGATTTAGCATGTCAGAAGCAGATAAAACATGAAATGAAAGGCAAACAAATAGTTTCTTTTTTAGATCCATGCATCCAATAGTTTCAAACAACAAATACCAAAGCAACAGGAGAAACATTATCTGCTGAGAACTCATGCCTGGAATTTGCATATATATATATGTATATTTGCTTATATTTATATATGTAAGTGTGTGTATATGTATTCACACAGGCATATGCCTACTGCATATATCTAGAGAACAGGAGAATAAGACACTATATATACCAAGACACATTAAGAAGATATAAAGCCAAATCTATATAGTGAAGGGTTTAAAACAATTTTCAGCATTTCATCAGTCAGCTTAAGAGAATCCTTCCCATCTGCCCAAAAGCAATAAAGCAAGCAAATTACACAGCTGACTCTTTCTCTACCTTCTTAGCAGCATGTTTAACCTTTGCCTGTATAATAAATAAATGTCCTGAGTCTTATAACAAAGATCATTCATCCTTTCTTTTAAAGTACCATCAGTTCTCTCTCAGTCTCATACCAGAGTGCAGGAGAACTGAGAGAAGGGAGTAGGAGGAGATGATCTTACTGCACAGATTGTTTTCAGGCCAATGCAGCTCCTCAGCATTCACATCCCAGCCTGCCAACGTCTTCAGGAGCTGTGATGGGACCGATCCTGGGGAACGAAGATGCCCCCAAAAGGCAAGGCTTTTGTAAGCAATAAGTGCCCTGTCAGCACTTTGGTGCCATAGCCATAGGCATTTCCTCACATGCAGCCTACAGATACTGACATTTTAAGACTACTCCTGATTTTGGTATTGTTGATACTGCTGATTTTGTCTTATGTCATTGAAATCCCAGGCTCATCTTGTTGTTTGGCCTATACCATATACCACACCAAAATCAGAATCTGGCTTCAGGTGAGCTTAGAGTGTAACCACTCTCCACACCCCAGGAAGTATTTTCTTTTTACTACAAAAGCAAGCTATGAAGCTGATTGGTGTATTTAAGTACTTGTAGGATAGTTCTACATTAAACTTAGGTGAAGCACTTCTACCTTACCTACACGTGGCAGCCTCCTCCCACCACCTAACAGTGCTGCAGGAGGAAGTTCAGTGGTCTCTGTTTCAGAAAGACTTGAATCAAGGGTCACTCCAGCCTGCTTAAGATCACCGTGTTTGCAGATAATCCAAAAGGTGAATGCAGAGCTCTCCACGGCCAAAGGCTGCCATATCTGCTAAACCAGGTCCCTAGAGTAAGCGTGGCATGCCCTTGCTCTTTAGAGCTCACAGCCTCCACTTACAAGAAAGAACAAAGTCCTGTGCCTGTAAATTAGCACCTTCCCCTACATTTCCAGCACAGGGTTACAGCTGGTCACTTACTCATCTGTGCTTGCCCTCAGTGTTCCACATAGCTATCTATTTAGGCTGCTCTGTATAATTGAAGAATTAAAACTAAATACTATGTTACCTACAGCCACATCATCTTAGATGAGCTTAAACAACTGTGAAATTCCTGGGATCTATTAAAAGAAACATTCAGTGCATACATTAATCAACAGATGCTCAGTAGCTGTGTATCAGAAAACCACAAGTGAGAAGCAGGCTGAAAGGCCTCCTGCCAAAATGATTACTTTCTGTTGCCACCAAGTCCTTGGAAAACCATCTGTATAGAGATGCTAGACCGGTGTTCGGTTCAGTAGTTATCTCGGTGGCAGTAAGTCTGACTTACCCCTTCTCAGTGGCAACAACAGGTCAAGCAAGCCGTGGTATTTCCTGCTGATGAGTCAGAGGTGAGACATGAAAATCACTGTCTCTCCATACAGAACATTTTAGACATTATAATTTGATATCACCTGTGGTTACTTCACCCACAGTGTGTGCTCTCAGTGGAAATGTGACAATTCACAGTAGCTGACCAACTGCACCTCCTGGTACTTGTGGCTTTCTGTTCTCACACAGTTGCTTGACTCAGCAGCCCTTGATCAGCCTCCAGCTGCTCTGATGCTCCCTGCTCCCACAGGGGTCCCTGGGATTCTTGTCCTCCTCCTACCTTTTACCTTTTTCTTTTTTTTTCTTTTTTTTTTCCCCCCCTTCAGATCCTGGCTTTTGTGAGGTTCAGTCCTGGATTTTTATTTCTCTAGGTTCCTAGGCCTCTGCTTTCCTGGCTCAGTCCTCCTTCCTTCCACATCCCTTCCTGAACCCTTCCCATGGCCCCCAACACCCATCTGTGATTTCCCTTTGGCCAGGGCCAGCAGGCACAGTGAGGAGAAGGTCAGCTCACGTCCTGCAGAGTTGCATCTGCGGTCATCCCTTTTCTACATCAATCTCTCAAGACTAAAAGCACATGACAGCTACAAGAAAACAAGCGTGGAGTTTCCTGATCATGCCAGTTTAATGATTTAAGGAACAAAAACAACCAAAAAAATGAGGCCAAGGTCAAGGCCAAAACCAAAAAAGCCCAAAACAACACAAAACCAAACAGAAAGCAAAACGGCTAAAATTTCTGGCTTTCATTCTTAGGCCAGATGACCTATTCTTCACGCCAAGCAAAACTCGAGTGACTAAGAAAGATAGTTTTAAGTTTTTCTTTATTCTGCACCAGTCTGGTACAGAAATGAACATCACTCTGGTGACAGCTGCAAGAGCCCATTGCAACAGATGAAGATTACACGGGACTCTAGCCATGCCCTTTTCCTGGTCTGGCACTGCTGCAATGGCTCTACGTCTTCCACCATTCGCTTTTAAGAAACTTTGCCCTTGCAGACAAACCCAGCTACTCCTTTTAACTCAGAGCAGCATAGGCACAGCTATAAGATATGGAGGAAGTGGGCTACAGGGAGGAGGAGCAGACTCCTATCAGAGCTGCACAACAGGAGAGGCACCAGTTATGAAGTGGCAAAAAGGAGGCTTCCAGCTGTGCAACAGGGAAAAAGTTCTTCACCCTGACAGTGGTGCAGCATGGGGAGAGGTCTCCCAGAGAATCTGGGAACCCTCCATCCTCAGAGATTTTCAAAATTTATCTGGACAAGAGCAACGTCCTCTAACTTTGAAGTTGGCCCAACTGTGAGCAGGAGGCTGGACTGGAGCTCTCAACTATTTTTTCTCTGATTTCTAGATGGATAGGGTAAGAACCAGGCGAGGAGGACTGGGCTGCACAACAGGGGAGCTTCTTCCTGTTGTATGACCCAGAGCATGAGCCATACCGTGTGGAGGCGAGATGCCCCTGGCCCCCACTGTCCTTCTCTGCCATGTTCCCACCTGTTCTCCCTCAATCCCTTTCAATTTAACTTCTTGCATTTTCATGGAGCTTCCCAGAAAAGCAAAAGAAAACACCCTAAAATTAGTAAAAGCTAAAAACATGCAAATTTGCAGAAGACCAATTCCTTTTTAGAGATGTCCTCAAGGGAAACACTGAGAATTCACCTTTTAGCAACCAGCAACTTCCAGCCATCTAGACTGACCTCCATAGTCCTCCGGTGCTTTGACACAGGGCATTTGGAGCACTTCACAAACACTGAAATTGGCCAAGTCTTGGCAAACTTTGAATTTTAATTTTTGCACAAAAAAGGAAGATAGCATTCACAGGAAATTTCCTGTGTTTCATCCATTTAAGTGTAACACATTCTGGATCAAGCTTCATTATTTATGGATGAAGTTGTTGTTCAAAATCTCCACCTCAGAGCATCATGAAAACAGAGATCAAAGAAGCAGAAGTGCCTGAGCTTAAGATGTGTTGGAGGGCTGCAGTCGCCCCTAGTTTCCAAATGGGCAATGTCCAAATGCACCACTTTGCAAAGCTCCACTCTCGTTTTTCACTGACATCAGTAAGCTTTAAGTGCGCCACATCACATGTGCTAAACTGAAGTCACACTCTCTAAATTGTACCAAACACTACTGGGATGGAGGGAATGAGTTAAAGCAGTTAGGGATTAGCAAACTGCAGATTGTCGGAAATTAGCCAGCGTGGAAAAAAAAAATTTGGTTGTAACTGTAGTAAGGCTATCTAAGTAGGTCACCACAAAACCACATCAGAAGATGAGAGCAAAGAAGGAGGTGTGGGTTCAATCTCACTACAGGAAACCAGACATTCTCCAGCTTTGCCCTGCCTGTGGAACAGATAAAACCAGCTGCTGCCCAAATCTCACTGTTTTAAAAAACTCATGCATGTTCACACCTATTTGAGCGGCTTTCACTTTCATGTAAACGATCACATGAGTGACAGTGTGTCTGTGCCATAAATCTAAAATTTCGTTTTGATTTAAGTGCACAGCTGATACGCTAAAGGGCCTTCAAAATGACCTGAGCTATACAAACCAGTATGTCTGCTGTACAGTCCCCTTTTTTTGCCCTGAAGAAGTCAAACCAGCAACGAACAGAAAAGGCATGTAATGACATTATACTGTTTGTTTCCATAGTGCCCACCATCCCAGCATCTCAGAGTTTCACAGACTGGATGTGTGTCCATGGCTGGCTTTATAAGCTTGGAGTTGCTAATCAGCCCCATTTTCCAGGGTTTTTTTTCCATTTCCAGAATGGATTTGCGGGAGATCTCAGAGACCCGAGTCAGAGCGGCAGCCTGTGCCAGAGGACGGCATTTGAAACTCACACTGAGTAAGGCTGACAACTCGATGATATTTTAACTCAAGAGCACTTTGACACTGATTTTGAGGCACTGGCTTTCTATTTCAGTTTGATGGTAACCGGATAAATGCTGATTTGACGCTTCCTTTTTGCTGTAAGGCTAGGTTTTCAGTCTGTGATTGAGCAGTGAAAGCCGACCACGGATCAGCTGCCCAGGTCTGCTCAGGCAGTGGGAAAGGGTTAGAGGAGCTGCACGTTGATCGTGTCTTGTTTAAAAAAGTCAGGACCAATTTCCTGCTTTTAGGCAGAATACTTTGACGTGATACTTCGGCACACTTTTGCAGTCTTTATACCCAGGTTTCAGCAGACCCTCTCCAATAACCCTACGCCATCCTGACCTCAGTCTCCATTTAAGCACAAGGGGTTACGTATGAGCTTGGGTGATGGTGGTGGAGGGACAAGGAGCCACCAGGCAATGACAGTTGAGGGACAAGTTGCGGCTGAGTGATGGCAGCTGAGGGGAAAGCAGCTGGGCAATAGTGCTGGGGAAGGAGCTGTCAGGTAACAACGACTGAGGGACAAGCAGCTACTGGACGACTGTGGCTGAGGGACACGGAGCTGCTGGGCAGTCCTGGCCAAAGCAGGAGGAACCACCAGACAACTGCAGGACAAGGTGCAAGGCCAGGGTGACTGAGGGAGAATAAGCTGCTGGGTGGTGGCAGCTCTGAGGGACATGGTGCCAAGCAGCAATGGCTGAGGAACCAGGAACTGGGCGATGGTGGCTGAGGGACATGGCACCAGGCTGTGATGGCTGAGGGACCAGCCGCCACAGGGCAAAGGTAGCTGAGGGACACAGCACCCAGGCTGTGATGGCTGAGGGACCAGGGCTGCTGGGTTATGGTTCAGGGACCAGAGGCCATGGGGGATGGCAGCTGAGGGGCCAGAAGCCACAGGGTGATAGCGGCAGAGGTAGCAGAGGCCGCGGGCCGATAGCGGCTGAGGTAGCCGAGGCCACGGGGCGATGGTGGCAGCGGCAGCAGAGGCCGCGGGGCGATGGCGGCTGAGGTAGCCGAGGCCGCGAGGCGATGGCGGCAGAGGCAGCAGAGGCCGCGAGGCGATGGCGGCAGAGGCAGCAGAGGCCGCGGGCCAATGGCGGCAGAGGGGCCGGGCGGCAGGACACACCGCCACCGCTCCGCGCACGACGACGCGCCGCCACCACGCGCCCAACCCCTCTCGCCTCCCGCCGCGCGCGCAGCCGCCCCGCTCCCACGTGACGTCCCCCCTCCCGCCCCCGATCACGCGCCCGTCGCAGGAGGCCGGCGGCAGGCAGCCCCCGCGCACGCGTGCGCCCTCCCGCCCCGCCCTGCTTCTACCATAGAGACTGCGGACGCGCCCGCCAGAGTGTCGCCCAGGAGCCCCGGAAGTGGCTGCATGTGGGGCGGCCCCGCAGGAGCGCGGTGGGAGGTTTAAGCTGGCGGCCGGCAAGATGGCGGAGTGAGTGCGGTGGCGGGTGGGCCGCGGGCGGCGGGCGGGGTTGGCCTGCTTCCCCCAGGCCCTGTTGGCGGGAAGGCGCCGTCTCCGGGGCAGGGCCTCGCTGCCGTGTGTCCGACGGGGGCGCCTTTGCCTTTCCCCTTCCCCTCAGCAGGGGCTTCCGGGGGGAAGGGGGGGCAGCGTCCCCAGCCCCTCGGTGCCGGCCTCTCCGCTCAGCGCGGCGCCTGCAGCTGCGGGACGGCCTGCCGTGTAGCGGGGCAGCCCGGTGGGCTCTGCCTGCCCCTGGGCTGGGGGCTGCGGGGCGGGCCCCTGGTGGCTCTGGGAGCATCGGGCCCCCGGGAGCGGGAGGCCGGCTCTGGAGCGGCCCTGCGCGGCGGGGCGGGCAGTGGGAGCTGGCGAGTGCGGTCCCGGGGTCCCTGCACAGCAGGTTTGTTACACTCGGCAGGCTGAGCGGGGTACTTCATTCGCTTGAGTCTGGCTTTCACCTGCACCCCGAGCTGCAGCACAGAATATTTGGTATCTGAGGTGTGTGAAGGAGCTCAGCAATAATCGGCTTCATGAATCTGAAGTTCCAGTATTTATCTGTGATCAGAGACCACTTCTAAAAAACACTCTTAACGTGTTGGTCACCAGTACAAATTCACTGTGACCTGGTAGTTATTTCATATGTGCGTGTCTTTGGTAGGCTAAGTCTTCATCTTGCTGCTCCCATCCAGTGTAATCATGTATTATGTTATCCTGACAGGTCCGCAAATGCCACACGTGAAGTCATCAATGTCACCCTCCACACTACGCTGGCTGCTACTACCAAACTGGTGGTACCAACACCTGCTAAACCTATCCTTCCAGTTCAGACTGGAGTCCAAGCGCAGCAAGAGGAGCAATCTAGTGGCATGACGATTTTTTTTAGTCTTCTTGTTCTAGGTGAATGATGAACTGAAAGTCTTTTAATCTCTGTTAATTGTACTCTGTCTGAAGGATATAGGCCAGCTTTCTAAATCATATTTATTTATCCTCTGGTTTTCTCTCCATGAAGTGGAATATATAGGCACAGGGATTTAGAAAATTGGGTATACAAATGCCTGAACCTCCCAAAACTGTAGAAGGCTGAAGACTGTTCCAAACCTTTTCACCGTGGTCTCAAATGTGCAAACAACATGCTTAATTGTCTTTGCCTTCTTTATCAACACATGGCATATGTTCATATATGAAAAAGACACTGTCAGAATACTCTATGGTGTTTGCATCTGTCTTTGAGGACAGTGTACTGGATAGATGCCAATTTAACTACTTCTAGCACTTCTGGCCAGCCCTCAGATATTTTGGTATATAAACCAATAGAAGGCAGTCAGATTTACGTGCACAAATACTAAAGTTCAGTATCTATTTTTCTGGCTCTCGTTACTTTCTTACATTCCTACAAGAGTATGATAATCTGCAGATTGCCATAATTGTATTAATGTTGTACATCTATAGGCATTTTGAATGACAGATGCATGCCCAGCTTTTCTATAAGTCTGGGCTGTTATCTTATTTTAATAGAATATAGTTATCTCTCACCATCTGCTTAGAGCAGTGCTGTAATCAAAACTGTAAGAATAACAAAACTTTATGGAGGGTTGAGGTTCATCTGTTCTCATTTGTGTGTTTGGTTCCTTCAAAGCAACCTACGCAGAGACACTTTCTTGTGACAGATGGGTCACCTAGTCTTTTAAGTGGTTATTCTTTCCAGTAGCAAATGGAGAAAGTAATAGCTATGGAGTGGACAGCAATGCAGAAACTTCTTCAAGACATTGGAGTTTAAAAAAGGATTTTTTTGCCTCCTATAAATAACTTACTAAGTGCAGCAAAAAGTAGAAGGCTTCTACTTATTTCTAAAGTGTCTACGTGTCTTCAAAGAGGGTTAATGTTTTTCCAGAGGTCAGTGGCATATTAGAATTTGAACAGAAACAAAGGAAAGACCAAAGCAAAATGCAGTGATCAGAAGACCTCTAAGATTAAAAGAAAGTTTCTGAATACGTGTGTCTCGTGGATTTTAAAAGGGCCATTCATGGAAAAATTGTATTCTTAAGTCGCAAGAACAGAGCTATGATTTTTTTGGCTGTGTTCCAGCCTATTTATGCCATTTTGGTAACTTAATGGATCTTAAAAGCATCACCCTCAGGACAGGGGAGTTCCCTGAACAAAGTAAAGCCAGTATGAAAGCTTATTGTTCATAGTTATTCCCATTTATAATGTCTGATTTAAGAGTGTAGGAATAGTAAAAATGAATGTGTATACCATACTCTTAAATCTGGATGTTGTGAGCTGTAAAATGCTCTTTGAAATGGGCTAAACTGGAATAGACCCAGAAGCAGATCAGTTCATGGCTGTGTAGTGTCAGAGTCAAGCACTAAATTTCAAGTCCCTGAAGTAGCATGAGTTAGTCTTTGACCCCAGATTTCTATGGCTTGTTTATCTGTTCAAACACCAATTCGCTTTCAAAGTCTTGCCTCTGTTCTGCTGTATTCATGTGACCTATGAATTCCCTTCTTTTATATTATATGCTTTTACTGTGCTCATCCTTAAAGGGACACTCAAATGGTCTTTTAGCCTGTCCAGAACACTGGGTTTTTGAGTCTGTTGCCTTGTTGTACTCCTGATACATACAAGCGCCTGGAGCAGATGATACACTGCCAGATAGGAACTGAGCAGTCTTACACAAGGAGTGGGTGACCAACAGCTAAAGAGTATACCAGGCTGCCATAATATTTATGGTGGTGGGAGTTACTTCTTAGGGTATGGTTGCTTTTTGGTTTATTGCCAAAGTAGTCAGAAGCTGCTAGACGGGAGATGGTGATTAGATCAGTTGAATAGAAGGCATGTTTGTGCTTGCGTTGGAGTTCGCTGGAAATCCGTCATGTCCAGATGCCTTTATGGATCTATCCCAAAGAGCAGTATAGAATGCTTTTAACACAGTAATCCTAGATGTCGTTACTAGATCCATATTTTTCATGTTATGAAACTCAATAATACTGATTGACAGGTGAATAAAAACTTTGCTTGGGATACATGATGAAGCTATTGCTCCCATAGTCTGTTTGGCACTTAGCAGCCAAATATCTTAGTTGCTTGTTAGTCAGCTTCTGAACTGCTGCAGTTTCTACTACAGCATTTTAAACACACCAGCTTGCGTGCATTAAAGTATCGTACTGTAAACTCAGGGGTTTCAAGAACTGGTTGATCCAATATCTTAAAGATTGGTGGAGTGGAAGTGGGGTAAATATGTGGGAGAGCCCTGCCAGTATTCATGAGTGGAACCATCCCTGCTCATCACTCCAAACCCACAGCTTTGTCCCTGAACAAATTACATGCCAGTAATTGAGCAAATATTACTGGTTTTCATGAGTTCTTGCTCAGTTTGTAAACCCATCCATCTATCCACGTGCACGTCAATGAAATGTTTACCATGTTGTTATGAACCGAGTGTACAAGATAGCAAGTGGCAGAATGCAGGTGTTAGTGTGATATCCCGTTCCTTAGCACCATATCGGAGAGTGGGACAATGAAAAATGATACTTTATTTATGAGGTTTGTACTTCTTTGTGACTATATAGTTAATACAGATCATGTTGTAGACCCCAGTAGTTCACGGGTGGTGGGATCCAGTAAACCATGCCAGTGCTGAGAACTACTTGTGGGCCATTTTGCCCCTTTTCAGGTTGAAATCTGAAAACACTCTTCTAAACCATCTCTGAGTGGCTGGCTTTTAGCGAACTAGAAGGAGCTGTTAAACCAAATCACCAAGAGCAGTTCCAAGAAGCTAGTTCGTTCCCAGGTTCAAAATATGCACTGTTGTATTGTGGCCTGGCACTGTGCTGCCCACGCTGAAATAGGGTGAGAGTCACAGACACAAGGCACGGAGTAAGGAGAATGAAGATTTCTGTTGCAGTTGTGACTAGGTTTGCCAAGTACACAGTTTAAAACAGTTTCTGCTGCAATTAACAGGCCACAATTTGATTCCTGAATGTAAAATGCTGTTGACTTTGCTTGAGCTTCAATTGCTTTCTGACAAAACAAGCAGTAATACAGCTTATATCCCTGGCCACTGCAGAATGATTTGTTAGCAAATAGAGAGAAATACGTGTATTATAGGCAAGCAAGCCAGATGTTGTTTCTTTGGTTGACCCTTTGTTGAGCTAAATTAAAATGGGAGAAGAATTGTGGTACTTTCAATATGGGGAATATTTAGATCAAAATTCTTAAGAATTCAATAACCCAGGATTATTTGATTCTTTTAGATAAATTTCCTGCCTGCAGTAGTTGTAAATAAATCAAATGGTGTCTTCCAAAATTATCCACGGAAGGTACCCAGATCTGCTATACATCCTTTGTAATTTGCCTTTACCATTGGCACAGAGGCTGTGATGGGATTTTCCTATTACTGTAACCTTTGTTCTTGTTGTGAGACATAGGCTTTCTCCCTACTGGGTGAAATACATTACTACAGTACAAAACTGAATTTTTAAAAATAATAAGTGAATGTTGCATCAGATTTAAATTCTGGTTGTTTTTTTACTTCAAGCCAGATCTGTTTTGTGTTTTTCTACACTGGTCTTTTCCCCTCACTGGTTTAACTTTTAGCAATGCTCAGCAATAAATGTCTCTTGCTGATCTGGATAAGAATTTGGCTGCTGCTTGTTATGAGAACCGGGGTGTTAGAACAGTTGGCCATCTGCAACCTCATAGCCCCAGTGAACGGGAGTTACAGAGGCTATTTAGCGAGACACTTCTGAGGTGCACAAAAAACCAAGAAGCACCAGTCACAACTTGCAAAAAGGGAAATGTGGATTGGAGAGAAGAACATTCTTCACCATAAGACTTAAGCAGTGGGACTGGGGTTGACAGAGGTTGTGACTTCTCTGTCTTCAGAGATTTTCAAACTTGACTGGACAAGTCCCTGGTAAGCCTTCTTTGATTTCAGGTTAGCCCTGCTTTAAGCAGGAAGTTGGACTAGATGACCTCGAGAGATCCCTTCCAATGTAATTTTTCAGATTCTGTAATTATCGGTTTGGGTAAAGTCCATTTGCTCAGAGGGACTCAGACGTGAAAGTGTTGCTTTGAAATTTTAATTGAGGCCATGTGTACATGTATGTTTTAGTTAAAAAATACAAAATGGTTTACCAACAGCTTTATTAAAACTGTATTCTGTATAACTCATTTTTTACAGCTACTGCTCAGAGAATGTTTTCTTGTAAGCTGAATCAGGCTTTAAATGTAGTAATACTTGTATTTTTAGGAGATAATTTTGAGGCCTAAAATTTGCTTTTAGTTATTCTCTGTCATTTGTAGATCCATTTATGTACTTAAGTGAGAATTAGGTTTGAACTAAAATTTGGTTACTTGCATTAGTGAGTTTCTACTGAATCATTAGAAGTAAGATTTGCTGCGTGCATTTTAGTATTCCCACTTAAAAGTATATTTTATTCTCTTCTAACACTTCTAAATCTGATTTTTTTTTCCCTTCACAGCTATCTGCATCATATTGGTGCATTTACTGATAAAATACAGACTTCATTTTTTACCAGAGAGTGTGGCTGTTGTTTCTTTAGGTGAGTAACTGGGACATTTTTATATTGAATTTGTTTACAGACTACCCTCGGTAGCCTGTACTTGAAATAATGCTCTGTTATGTGTTAACCATCACTAGAAAGATGTGGCAAACTGCAGCAAAGAAAACAACCAATTCGTATGATTAGATTCATGGGAGAAATCAAGAAATGAGCATATGTGCAGAGGCTAGCCCAGTAAAATGATACATAACGGGCACTATAGGGATGTCACTACAGGCAGCTTCCTCTTATTTTTGCATCTGGACAAGATATGGCCACATTCCCTGGCAGCAAGACTCTGGCCTTCCCTTTGAAGTAGCGTATGTGTTTGTATTAGTTTTGGTGGAATGATGTCTGTGTATGTGATTTTAATCTAGTTGGGGACTGTAATTGCATCCTGAAAACTTGGCTGGACTTCCAGATACTGAACTATCCCTTCAGTAACATGACAAGAGCTCTTCCTGTGACATGAGCTATAAGAGTACCACTCTTAACGGAGATCAAGTGCTTACTTAATATGAATCAAATTGGGAATATTCCTAATCATGTAGTTTTATGTTAGGGTAATTTCATTTATTTGTATGCTGTTGCTCCTGATGTATAAATGTGTAAATGAGGAGGGAATCGGGCCAAATACAGTTATTTTCTCTACATAATGTTTAACATAACGTTTAAAGAACCTGGCCTAACTAATCCCAGCAACAGTTTTTCAGCTGTCTCTGTAACTTGTTTACAAGAATCTGTGATATTTTGCTTCTGTTAATACTGACACTTTCACTGACAGCCATTCTGAAAATAGAACACAAAGAGAAAGGTGCTAAGCTATAATCCTAACGTAGCATGGGGGAGTGTAATACTTGTTGAGCAGGTAGATTTTGTACTTTCTCCTGGGCTTTGCTGGTGTCTTCTGCTCTCATTTCTTAACTGTAGTTTCACACAATTTCTCAATGGGAGGGAGTAAGCTTTCTGGTGCTTGTCAGTACCTTATGCTTTCTGAAAAACAGGGATCTTCTTGCATCTTGGGTGTTAGATTGAAAAAATCTTAGAGCTGTTACTTAGCAGAAAGAAAAACATATTTTCCTGCAGGCGTGATTTCCTGAATTTTTAGAGAACTCAATTTGATGCAGATCACATCACATTACTGGCATAGTAGAAAGTATTGAAGCTTAGGAACATTCACTTGCAAGGCCCTATCTGAGTTTCGATATTTCTGTGCAGTTGAAAAACAAGTAGACCTGTAAATCTGTCAGTGCTGGTATGGATTTCCTGGGTATTGCATGCACACCTCATCGTTATCGGAGCAGCATCCACAAATTTGTGCGTTTGTGTTTCTGTCTACCATCTTACGACATAGAAAGATCAGAGCTGCTGCAGATCATCCTGTCTTACTGTGTCATCCCCATAGAAACCATGCAGCATTTGATTCACTGTTGACACACTTCTCTTCCCTTCCCTTCTTACATTATTGCTGTGGATAGTTGAGATGTCTTGTGTAGTATATCTTCCAGTGTCTTGAAAGATTCCAAAAGGACTGTACTATCCCTTTATATCTTCATCTTTGTACACAAAAATCCAGGTGAAGGATGTTAATTTGGCTTCTAATGAGGTTAGTTACCATTGTTAGCAAATAGCTAATCTAAATTTAAGCCTAACCCCCAATTTTAAATGCAGCAGTATATTGATTGCTCTTGCTGGCATAGTTTTGGATTTTCTTTGCTATAATTTCTTAGGGTTTTCCCCAAGCCAACTACTGGGCAGTGCTGAGCTGAGGTGTCAGGCAAGCTTACGTCACTGCTCCTGCTGAGCTTTGCAGAGAGCAGCAGAGGCACAGCCGTTCTTTTTCTGTTTCTTGTTCTTGGCATCTCAGCAGTAGGACAAGGATTTTAGCTGTGCTAGTATGTTCTGTGCTTCTGTCAGTCCCAACAAAAGCTCGTTCATGAAACTAGTAAGTTGTCTTGCTGGGGCTGTCACTGCTACTCAAGATGGGTAAGATGGTACCAGTTGTGTGCATCTCTTGTGGTTTTACATAGAGGGTGTATAGGAGACCTGCAGAGTTTGGTTTTTGTTCTGAACTGCAGCATAGCTGTAGTCTTGTCTCCCAAACCAGACAAGCTGATACCAGCAAATGCAATTCCACTAAATCAGGAGTTATACCCAGTAGCAACCCAGCTAACAGATGTCCTGTGTCACTTAAGTCTTATTTATTTAGTGTATTGACTCAGTCATATTTAAACTACTGTCAACTCTGTTGACAGGGTGTGGCATCTGTATAATTATTGGAATTGCCAGCTAATTGCTGGTCAGTGAGCCTCTGTTACTGGTAATGATCTACACAGCTGCAAGAGCACAGCTTGAGTTTCAAGTATCCAGTGTTGCTAGCCATGCCAGAAGTGAGGTGTGTCCTGTTTTGTCCTGTAAATTAAGCAAATACTCTCAGAAAGTTATTGAAGACTAGTAAAAATGGCAGCAGAGAAGACAAGTACGATTTTCATGACTGCTTTTCCTTCCATTGTCTAAGCTACTCGGGAAGCTCCACTTTACAGTTTCTAGGTTATGTTACTGTCCCAGGGGACAGGATGGGAGTGCATTCTCTGGATTGTGGTCTTCATTCTTAAAAGTTACTGGAATATTTTTTTGTAAAAACAGTTGCCAGAAGAGTTTTTCTCTTTGATTTCTTAGTGAGTTTTAACTTGTTCTCAAGAAAAATAAAGGCTGGTTGTAATAAGAAGATTCCTATAGCATTTTCAAAAGAATGAGGCTTAGATTAACTCTTACAGACTTAACTTTCCAATTAGCCCTATCACACAACTGATCTGCCTGATTAAGTATATGGAACCAGCTGAACAAAACCTGCATTCATTAATCTAGTAATAAAAGAAGAGTAGTTTGTAAGGATATGTGGGACAGGTTTTGAAAACCAGTGTCCAAGTTTGATTCTGCTGCTATTAAACCCTCTTGGTGATGCATTATTTTGTGCAGCCTTTTCATGACTTGACTTAGCATAATTTTTGTTTAGTAGTACTGTTGTGTGTAACATGCAGCTTTGTGCTATATAAAGGTGTAAGTTGTATGATTCAGGATTATCCTTTTCCCATAATCTCTGCTGTTGCCTTAAATTTATATTGTTGTTCGCTTAACTTTTGATATCATAAAAGGACCTCATCTGTCTGTGTCACTGTTGTTAGGGTCAGCTTGTGGTTAGCTCTTCCTCTAAAAAAGAGGTCGAGACCAGCCTTTTACTTAAGCCTCGTGAGCTCATAGGATAGGGATGCCCAGCTTGTAGCCCACAGGCTGTAGTTGGCCTACTCAGGGGGGTCCAATTTCACAAAGTTGTGCTGGAGCCCTTCCACTTCAGGAGATGTGAGTTAAGGGATTCTCTTTTCTTTTAAATCTATGTGAGAGCTCTCAATACTAATTCAAAAAATACTGCAAGCTCATTCAGGAAGTATATACTTCCTAAAGTCTGTGCCTTCAGATGTATGCAGTCTGGTTGTTGTGGTTTGTTGTTTCCCCACATAAACTTCTTGTTAAATGATACAAGTACTGCCTGTACCAGTTGAAGACAGTGTTGCTCCTCTGCAGAAATAGAAATGTTGTAGTTCTCAGCTTCTGACACAGCTTCCATCCCAGCATGGAAAGCCTGCCTGTTAGTGCTGAGACCAGTGTTCATATGGCATATGAGTGGCTGTATCTGCATTCTGCCCTCCTTCAAAGAACAGCAGACCTTTGATGTTCCCTCACTAATGTTTTGCTCTTCCTTTCTATATAAACCATTTCATGAAACAATTATTTCTGTCTTCTGGAACCAGTGCTCTCACATATTTTTTATGTGGCTTTGTGTGTATGACACATCCATCAGGAGTAATCCATGTGATGCTGTTTGTAATACTCTTTTGATAGCTACATCATGAGAGAATGAAAACGCATGACTTAAAGGAAAGCATACTTTAAGCTTCTTAGCCACATTTTACCTCTCATTCAGTGTATTTCGTGTCTACATCCCAGTGTTTGACTATGAAGTCTCCATTATGTAAATAATAAAACACAACTGTGCAGAAACACAGATCTGAACTTTGACTAAATAACATTTCTCATAACTTCTTGATGACTTTATCTGTTTGAATATGTACAGGAGGAAAGAACCTGATAACCTTTAACTATTGAGTTTGCAGCACCCTTGATAAATTCTTCTATACTCAAATTAGTATTTCTACATGACTTAAAATGTGTGTAATTCATTTGGGAAATAGTTCTGACAGTGTCTCCACCCTGATGAGAATTTGTTGCCTACTTCATTGCCAGTAAGCACTATGATTTCATTGAGACAGAATTCACTTCTGTGGAGGAGACCGATTTCACTTCATCTGTGTTAGCACTGCAAATACCATTGAAGTGACATGAAGGTTTTGTGCTATGACACAGATATCTAACTCATAACGAAGTGACATGAAGGTTTTGTGCTATGACACAGATATCTAACTCATAACGAAGTGACATGAAGGTTTTGTGCTATGACACAGATATCTAACTCATAACTTCCTGATTCTTTAGCATGAAATGTGAAATTTTAATAATATGCAGCTTAGATGAGAAACGTTTTTGAGTAAACCTGTTACCTTTATGAACCAATGAACACAGCACTCTGAATATGTGTGTTCAGGATTTGAATATCCCAAGTGACAATCTGTTGTGTAGGGAAGCTATGTAATTATGTAACGTACTGGAAAATGGCATACATCTGACCCAAAAAGCAGTTTGTGTTTTTGTGAATTGTGATAGGAATGAAAGACTTGCTGCTTTATGTTTTGCTTTGTTTTCACTTTTAAAACTATTTTGACTAAGAGTTGATAAACAGTTAATGGAAACAGTGATGTGTTTTGTGAATATTTCAGAATGTTATCTCGTTCTCTCCTAGGTATCCTTATGGGAGCTTTTATAAAAATCATAGAGGCTCAAAAGCTGGCCAACTGGAAGGTATATTTGAAGCAATGAATTTTTAATTGTAGAAAAATCCTTAAATGTTTAAAATAAGGCTGAAATATTGGTTTCTTTAGATGTAATTTCCAAAAATCAGGTACATTATACTTGATGCCAGAATTCAGGTTTTTAAAAATAATAATACAACCAATTTGAGGTCCTGATCCTGCTAAACATTTTCTGCAGAGTATTTTTTTTTTCCCCAGTAATCCTTTTCACGGTACCAAATCTGTTCCTGTTAGATACATGGTAGAAGGTACTGAGCATCTTTGGGATCAATTAGAGTAAAAAATACAGCAGTTCAGTTATTTGTCTTGGATACTTTTTGATGGTATTTTGTCCTCTTCCTCCTTTTAGCCTTGATTTTGTAGGTGTTTTCATAGAAAACAGTGTGTTTTGATAGGTTGTAAAGTCAGATGTTTTACCTGAAGATGTTGACATGGATTTCACAGAGGTAAAAAGGAGCACTTCTTCAGAATAGCTATGCTAAAATTCATGTTATTTACTTGTTTTATTTACTTATACTTAAAACGAACAAATTGTGGTGCTAAGAACAGACAGTTCTCAAAGCAATCCGTTCAGCATGGCATGTTTCCTGGGTGCTTCTTTTGCTTCTTTTGGAAAGACTGCTGAAACCAGCATGCCTGAAGCAGCAGCATGATTCATGCTGATTAAGACAATGGAAACATGATTTGAGCTGTATTTCCAGCAGAAAACGCAAGCAAAGCTTCTGTGCAGGAGGCTGGTGCCTGGTACTTTATGGATTTAGACGTTAGGAAGAAAATGTTAACAGTGCTGGCAACCAAACATAGGAACATGTGACCAGAGAGATTGTGGGAATCTTTATCCACAAAGATATTCAAAACTTGGCTTAGTAGTGAATTCTCATCCTAGCTTGCAGCTTTATAGTTCTTGGCAGTTATTTCCCTAAAGGAAGATTTTTTTTTTTCCTTAGTTGAAATGCATTAAAATGCATAGATTTTAAATCAGATGTAGCTTTTTAATTACGTATTATACTCTTTGTCAACTAACTTCACTAATTCTGTGTACATTTATGTAAGCAATTACATAGTTCAAGAGTTATGTTGTAATACCTAATTTCTACGTATTTATTTATTAGAAACAGTGGATGATGCACTGGTTAGTGTTTTTTCATTCCTGTTTTGTTTCAACTGGATTTGACTTACAATTGAAAGTCAGTTAAACAACTACAAAATCAGCATTTTAAAATAGCTTCTTATTGGTTAAATAAAATACTTTGAAGAAGATTGCCTCTGTAGGAAGAAAAAAGGAATCTTGAAGTATGTTCTGATTTGAGCACTGATCCTATAAACACAGGAAATATTGATCATAGCTAGTGAATTATATTTCTGGTATGCATTGGTCAAATGTTGGAAGGCACTGCAGATGCTGTGTCCAGTTGCTCGTGTTATCAGCTAAGGTAAAGGGTTGCAGATATCACATTATTATTTGCTTATTTAAGTTACTTTCACTGTGTTAAAGCTTAGGTCTTAACATAGGCTGTCATAACTTCAGATATTAAATGTTTTCATCAATAATTATTATGTGCTTTATAAAATGGTTTTAAATATTATAAATTTACTGGAGCTTTTTTTATCTGATATGGAAAAAATTATAATATTTAACTGCAGGCTATGTACGTGTACAAAGCAAATCTTGGATGATATCCCTGCCCTAAGAACTTTGTAATGTAATTTCTTGCAATTGTGCCTTATTAAGTCTTCGGCGGACCTTGTACTTGCTGGTGTTTCTTGCTGGCTAGCATGGCTGATAATTACAGTCTTCATGTTTTACTTTCCTGGTCTCTGCTTCAATGCAGCACAAATGCAGTCCTTCCTTTTCATTATTTCTCCCCTCCTTGTCCAGCTTTGCTTTCAGGGGCTTTTAAACAGTGTAATTAATCAGGTATGTGGGTTTTTTGTTCTAGCGCAGTTACTGTGTTGACAGAAACTAGGTAGTGTTAGCCATCGACACATGGAATTGTGCATGCAGAATAATGGACTAAAGCATTTCAGTATAAAGGATGAGTTTTATTTTCTAAGTCCCCCAAATCCTTTAAGATGATTATCGCTGGTACAGACAGGAACGAGACTTTAAAGAGATGAGTACTTTTTTTTGAAAGCTGATGTTTTAACAGAACAGTCAATTGGCAGTTTAACCTGGATTTATACAAATTAATCACTGCTTACAAAGGTGACAAGTTCTGCTGTATTCAGACCTCTGGTGACCAGGAGGCAGCCTGGTGGGTAGAGCACGAGAGGCGCATTCAGCCAGGTTTGCCTTCTGTGCTTAATCTGCCAGCAGAAAAAACAAGGTGCCAGTGCCAGTTTGGGGGCACAACTCCATAAAGCGGTGTTAGTGAGTTGATGAGATAGGTGTCAAAGAGTATGGTCACCAAAAAATAACATCTTACTTCATGGTAGGCTTCATTTATATCACTCTGATGGTAAAAAGGAACATCAGAACATTAAATTACAGGCATAAATGACATTTGCCAAGAAGAATCGATCCTCAGACTCTTAACAGCAACGTATATCTTGAGCCTGTTCACTTGCAAGTGTACTAACGTGATCTGTTTTCTGCCTGTTGGGTGATAAATTTTCTAGTGAAACTGTACTTGGTCATAGCTAATCTAGATTATATTCAAACCAGTGACTGGGAGGCCACTGTCTTGACAGTCCTTACAGATTTTGAGACCATGAGATAGAATGGGAATACTTTTCTGTGGAAACAGAAAGTCTTTTCCTTTGCTATAAACAATCCCTTTTTTGTGCAGTTTACTTGGATACAGTAATTTAAAATTAGTAATGCCTAGATTTCCATTATTGGATAAAAAAACTCCAATAGAAATATCAGCCCTGGAGAGTAGCTTTCTGTTGTTCAGTCTTTTATTTTGTGATAAGAAGGGAGAAAGGTTAATGCCCTTTCCATTTTCCAACATTTTTTTTTGTTTGTTTTAAATAATTTCCCTTCTGAGAGATTAGGTGTTATTTCAATAATTATGATATCCTTGAAATTATACTTCATTTTTGTTTTGCAGGAAGAAGAAATGTTTCGTCCAAATATGTTTTTTCTGCTTTTGCTTCCACCTATTATATTTGAATCTGGATATTCATTGCACAAGGTTAGTTAGCCCCTGCCAGACAGTCATTTTACATGTTGAGGTTTTGTTTGGAACACATTCTGCTTGTAATTAATCTTCATGAAGTTTAGAATAATTGCAAAAAATTCCATCATGTTAAATTTTGCATCCTCAATTCCCTAATGATTAAGCCTTTTCAACCCAGAATGCAGGGAAGGTAGCTTATTCCTGTTAACTGAATGTTGGCAAGGTGTTAGGTACTACATAGAGCTTGTTTCCCTTGGTTGGAGAGGTTTCTTACCTCATCAGAGCTGTACGAGGGCTGATGTGGAGGAGGCAAAATGGGAAGGAGTAGGATCAGAAGTGGGAAAGGTGGGGCCACTCCATAGCTAAAGAGGAGGTAAATGTTTACAAGGGTTTTCACTGTTTGCCCGAGAGCCTGTGTTTCCGTCGGCATTTCTCACAGCGCTGGTCCTGGCTGAAGCGGGTCTGTCCTCCCTGTGTGCTGCCTTTCAGCTTGAGCTGTGCTGCAGAAAGGGAGTGAGCAGTGGGTGACAGCATTATCATGAATTGGTACCAACACAGAAGATTTTTTCATACAGAATCACAACCTAAGAGATGGGCTAGCAGCTGGGAAGTTTACAAGCCTTTTCACATGCCCTGTCTTCAATAGATGGCTTAATTTACAGTTCTGTCAGGTGGGGAATATGTCAAAGTGCTGTGAATATCTTGCTGTTGGTGTGAGCATTGGTTTGTTGTCGGTGTACCAGACTGACAGCCTGTCCTGGGTATCAGAGGGATTTGCTGTTACCCTCAGGAGAGCAGGCAAATGGGGTGGGTGGATGTCCTGGGGTACCTGGCACCAAAGTAATAAAGCTTTATTATTGGAAACCCAGTTGTGAATCACAATCTAATTTATATGCAGACCCAAACATGAGTTTTCCCTCAGATAATTTTCGTTAATTTACTTACTCTATTATTGTGTTCCAGGGTAATTTTTTCCAGAACATTGGTTCCATCACTCTGTTTTCTGTGTTTGGCACTGCAATATCAGCTTTCATTGTAGGTGGAGGAATTTATTTCCTGGGCCAGGTAAGAATAACAGTTTTGAAGCACTTAAGTTTATTTGCTTACTCTTTGAAAGTCCATCTTTCAAGAGCAGGCAAACATAGTGAAAGTGAATTCCTGGGTCACAAAGTCCAGTTCTCTGCTGTCACAGAGGCAATGCTGTATAATCCCTTCCATAGATACAGCATGCTCCACGTTAAAAGCAATTAAGACTTGAGTTTTACTTTTTTAACTTACTCAATCTTCCTATCAGAAGGCTGTTCCAAAACCTGTATTCTCTAGAGCCTTCTAATTTCCAGTATTAAACTTACTTGTTCTTCTCTCAATATTTTTTTTTTTTTTTGCTTCTCTTCTTTGGTTGATTAGTTACAGACATAGATAATTACATTTTCTCTCAGACTTCATTCTGGTAGGCCAAACAATCCATACTTTCCTCTTTGCCTCTCAGATTTTCATTCCTTTGAATACCTTAGTTACTCTGCTCACCTGTATCTTTTCCAGTTTCATCTGGTCTTCCCTGATTTTGGGTGACCAGAACTGTAGGAGTAGATCACTGTTGAAGGGTAGTGTTAGACTGGCTAACATCACTACTGTGATTTTTTTTCGTGATAGCAAACTTAGGATTTGATGAATAGTTTCATTTTTTGAAACAGCAGAAAAACACAGTGGGTTGTGATTTGTTGTAATGTTTTACTTATTTTTTCAGGCTGATGTAATTTATAAACTCAACATGACAGACAGGTAAGCTCTTGGGAAAACGGTGTATATGAATGAAATGAAGCATTATTCAAGGTAACTGTCTATGGGAAATGCACTGTAGTTGGCCAGCTCTTCTGCTTATTGTTTACATTACTTAGATTCAACATGGTGTATGACAGTAATAAACAGATCAAACACTTCTAAACCCTATTTATTACACCCTTGTTTCCAAATAGTAGTCTGCGCTTAGTGATTTTTCTAGCTGGGTTTTTTAACCAACTTTTAAATTAAGTTAAAATGTACAAACTTTGGTTGCTATTACTAATATATATGATAGGGGCATAAGTTCCTTGTCCAAATCTTCTCTTAGAAGACAGAATGAGTTTTTCAGTGTCAGTAATGAAGATTTTTTAAGAACTTGGCAGAGGATCTAATCAGTTTTTAGGAGTACAGCACCCTACCTGTTTGTGCCTCATTTAGTTGGGATTTTCGTTTGTTTGTTTATTGTATAGCAAATACAACAGTTTTCTGTTAAAAACCATAAATAAATGGATTACCAAATAAATTGGGTGGCAAGCAAGAAAATAACAAGTAAAATATGCATGAACAGCAAAAATCTTCCTTACTTGGTTCCAGTGTTCAACTTTACATAGCCACAGCTGAGCAGTCACATTGCCTCTGTATTGTCTATTTTTGGATTCCAAAGTAAAGGAGTTTTAGCAATTCCCTTTAAATCTTCCTGACTAGTACTCCTGAACAGGTAACACTATACATGTATGGTACGTGGTTTGGGCTGCGTCTGTAAAGTTGTTTTCGTTTCCCATTCCTCTGATTTTTTTATTTAGTTGGAGCAAGACATTGATAGCTATTTCTCCAACATCTCCTCCAGCTGGATAACAACTTTTCTCTTTGGTATATCAGAAAATGAAAAACAAAAACTTCCCTTTTGTCCCTTCAGGTTCTTATGAATGGGAAGACTACTTTTCACTGTGTAGAAACTGTTAACACATAATGTCTTTGTTACTAGTTGTTCACGTAAGTTTACTAGGTACACAGCTTTCTTTAATCTAGCTTTCTGGGTTTTTTTGTGTTTTCCCAGTTTTGCATTTGGCTCTTTAATATCTGCAGTTGACCCTGTGGCTACTATTGCCATTTTCAATGCCCTCAATGTGGATCCTGTACTTAACATGCTGGTTTTTGGAGAAAGCATTCTCAATGATGCGGTCTCTATTGTCTTGACGAAGTAAGTGCGTTGGAACTACACGTGTTTATGGAAACAGCAACCATGCTATGTTCTGTTAATTAATTGTTCAAATATACAGTAATTCTTCCATCTCCATTTGGAGCAAATCATGTGTTTCTGGTGTAAAGCTGAATTGTGTATGATTTTTCTTTGTTAAAAGCAGTCCATAACATAAACTGTGCAGGCAGAAGACAGTTAATGGATGTCTTATTACCACTACCTGAATGTCTTATCTCATTGACCCCAGATAACTGATTGTTTTCTAAGTCCATACATTGACCAGCTCTCTTCCACCTGAGGGTCCTGTCAACGGAAACCCAACCTGTGTCCTTTCAGGCTTGCACAAAAATATTTAGCTTGCCAAATACACAGCTGTGTCTCCGGTATTGGCTTGTACCCAAGAGTCACCTTCAGCTGGGGGGAGGGCAATGATACTTCAACATCCATGCAATAGGTTTATGTATATGTTGGGACTATATGGAAGAAAAACATCCATATACTTATGCTTTGTCCATGATAATTCTTTGGGATTGAAAGAGTATAAAAAAATAAAAAGTCTATCTTCATGTTATTGCTAAGGTCAGTAGATATGACTATGAATGTATAGAAGTAGATACACGAAGAAGGTAATGAAGTTAGTCATTTTTCAGTGAACTAACTGCTTTTAATACAGTTGTGGTTCTTTTATGGAAGACCATGAAGGCTAACAGGAGTCAAAAGGAACAGTAGTTGGAATCCATGTCATCTTTGCATGGAATTTTTATGAAATACATTGCTGAAATTCAAAGAGAGTTCTCCCCTTTCCTCCTGAGAGCTTCTTCGTTCTTCTTCAGTGACCTTCTTGCCTCTCATCCACACCTAAATATTTGATGAGAGGTCTTCCTGTTCATTTGTTCTTCTCTGAAGATCACATGATCCACCTCTTTTCTTTTTCATGCCCTGAGTTTTTACCACTGCAAAATGTGTTTTCCTTTTCAGAGTCTGAAAATTGTTTTGTAATACTGGGCATTACCATAGCCTATTTACGCCATTCTGGGGATTCTTCAGCAGAGCAATGCTGGATTTTCAGATTTTTAGCAGAATTAGGTTTCCCTTTGGGGATTATGCTAAGATTTGATTTAATGTGTTTTGACATTCCTCTTGTTATGTGTATCACAGTAAAAGCCTTTTAAGAATGGTAGCCACAAAGAAACGGAAGTCTTTTTTTTTGTTGTTCTCAAAAGACGTTTGGAATTTTGGGATCCAGTCTTAGAATTTGTAACCGTTTCTTTTTATTTATTCGTTAATTGTATCTAGCACAGCAGAAGGTTTGACAAGAGAAAATATGTCAGATGTCAGTGGATGGCAAACCTTTCTACAGGCACTGGGATACTTCCTCAAGATGTTCTTTGGCTCTGCAGCACTGGGCACACTTACTGGTCTTATTTCTGCATTAATATCCTTTTTTAATTTTGGTGATACACATGTATAAATTGGTGAAATTCAGCATTTGAATAGTATTTTAGTTTCCCATCTTCTCCAACATTTCTTAGGGCTTATTTCTTATTAGATGTTATTTTGTTGGCTGCAGATTTCCTCATGCTCATTTTGGTTTTATATTAGTGTGCATGCATGTGTATTAAAAAGTTGCATAAATTTTTTATGAACATAATTAATGTCGGAAATGCTGTATAGTAGTGTATATTATGTGCATTGGAGTGTTATAAAATATGCTAATTGTTTTGTGAATTCAAAATATCTTACTCCATTTCAATACTGATCCATTTTTACAAGCATATGGCTCCTTTTTTACATGCATAAAACAGTTAATTAAAAAGGAAAAAAAGAACTTTTTCCTGAGGGCTTTTGAGTCAGACCAGCTCATTTGTCCCTATGTATCATATTCAGGCAGCTGAATAGATACTGTTCCATTTGGATTTACTCTGAGTTATATTTTGCCTCTTTTACTACCATGAATTGGTTGCTAAACAACCCAGCGGCTTCTCTGTTGAGATAAGGAGGGACGTTTGCTGTAAGTCAGACACCTTTGTTACTTTTCAGAGCTTGTTTTATATTAATACTGTCTTTGTGCTAGGTTTGTACAACAGTTATTGATGTCATTTGGGACATACTGTGAAGCACTTTGTTTGTAAATAACAGGAACAGTGTGTTTCATTAAATGTAGACACACTTCCGTGTCTTAGTTCATTAGCCTGATTCCATGAACTTTTAAATTATTCCATGGATCCGAACAAAACTGGGAGACAGATGTTCAACACTTCTTTCACTGGTATCTAAATTATATTAAGACAAAGAGAAAAGCAGCTTGTTTGCCCTATTGCAGTTACTTGTGCCTCAAATTATTGGATTTACCCTAAGCATGCAAAATTTCAGTGTGGCAAAGGACATCTTTTACCAGTTGCTATCAAATAAATATCGTTGAAGGTTGTTGCTTGTTCATGACCCAGGAGGAATGTGAACTTCCATGTCACAGGCATGTGAATTTTAACAAAGATGGTAGGTGGAGTATCTTAAGCGTTAAGGCAAGGATGTGATTGAAGGAATATTCCTCGCTGTTAATATTACTGCAAATCCGTCACATCCATTTGAAAGTAGCTAGAAGTCTAGTGACTGAGCAGAGGAGATTGCATGCATGCTTAGTGTGACAAATAATGATGTCTGACGCAAAATGTACTTGTACTTGGCCACTGTGCTGCAGAACCATGCATGAGATACAAAGCAGAACTTGTGGCCCCTTGACAAGAGTCCACATTTATGACTACAAACGTAAAGTAAGTTTTAAATATTATGAGTATCAAAAGGACATTATTTTTGTTAAAACATAAATGAGAGCTATTTTACTCTTACATTTGCTGTTTCATAGTGCTCCTTTACTATTTAATGATTCTCTGTGGATTTTCTGCAATAGTTTTGAGGCAGATATTTCAAAGACTGAATGTGTAGGGAAATGGCCCTTCTAGCTCCGAACAGTTTGGTGTGTTGCTGTCAGTGTTGTATGGGTACATCAGTAGCAGATCTTTTCTGTCTTTAGGTCTGTCCTTTCTGTTAAATTTCTACCAGCAGTAGATTCTATAAGAAACAGTCCTCGTAAGAAATTATTCATCTTTCCATACTTGAGTCAAAGGCCAATGTGCAGGCTTTAGTAGCTATTCAGTAGATGCAGTACATTAAGCGTAATCCTGGTTTTGTAATGGAATAGCACAGATTTAAACTTGTCTTTGAAATGGTTTTTTTTTTACTTTTTCCATAACGTTTTCATGTGTACGTGCTAAAGCATATTGATTTAAGGAAGACACCCTCCCTAGAGTTTGGGATGATGATTATTTTCGCTTACCTTCCATATGGACTTGCAGAAGGTATCTCACTCTCAGGTGAGTAGCAAAATGAGTGGGTGCTGGTTTCTTTGGTACATTTAAGGACTAGATATTATTTGCGTCTAAGAGGGCCCCTGGTTTATCACACGTTTTCTCATTTAACCTATGCTTTTACTTTTAACTTTGACATACTTTAAATAAACACTTATTCTCTACTTCATGTTATAAAAGTATAGGAAAGGTAATTGCAGTTTTATAAGCATTAGTTAATGAACATAAAGACTAGTATTCTCCTTGGTTACCTCTGCCTAACAGAGAATTAAAATTTCAGCTGCATGCTGTAGATCTGAGCCACATCTGAGCTGACTTGGATCATATCCAGCCCACTACGCTTGTAGCCGTATTTCTGCCTGTCCTTCAGTGCCATTGGGGAAGTCAACTGAGACCACTGGGTGTCATATGTATCTCTGAATACTTGGTGGAAGTTTTGCTAAAGGCCACAAGAAGAGGCTTACAGTTGAACTTCTTCCATCATTCTGTGGAACCAAGTATGAAGACAGGGTCCAGTTCTGCTGGATGCCCAATGTCTCTGATCTTTGCTGATTTAAGTGGTTTTTAAAGGCAATCAGCTTCCCATCTCATTTCTCAAAGAAAAGTAGGAAAGGATGTAAGAGTTACTATAATCCAAATAGCTAGAGCCTCTGCTTGGCTCTTGATTTTCCTTTTTTCCCTTTTTTCTAATTTTAAGTGCATTAAAAGATATATTTGCTCTAGAACTTGAACTGTGTAAGAATGTTACAAGTTTGTGAGGAGTAGCAGCAGGACTAGATTTCTTGTAAATGAGCTGCAAGTTTGAAGTCAGACTTTCTGAAGAAGTAAATGTGAGCTGATATGACTGTTTTGAAATGGAACTGTAGCAGTGTATATCAGCATACCTTCACTGTCAGTGGAGTTGTATTTTTTTAATATGTATGAAGATATGACCTGTAATCATGGTAGTTACACAACGAAGGTGCGTAATCCTAATGCAAACATTCCATTCTGCCCACTTGCATCCAGAACTACTCCATATGTGTGTATAGGTCAATACATATGTAGGGAAATGATAGTATAGGAAACCTGAGCAAGTAGTTTGATATGTTAAAATATCTGTATTGCTGTAAAAACAAGTTTTTCCTTGTGAGAAGATTATTCTGGAGGGTTTCAAAATGTGGCCTTTTCTATTTCTAATTTATATTGCTTATTAATATAAAATTATAGTAAAATACTACAGAATTACAGTGTCATTGCATTATATAACCAACATATCTGTATGTTGGTATACAATGAAAAAGAATTTACAGTAAGATTCTTAGTTAGTTACTGTCAGGATGATAGAGGTTCTTTGTAATTTTATTTGTAAAGACAACCTCTTTAATTTGCTGACATGCCCTCAAGAATGACTTCTCAAGAAATACAAACTTTGAATGACCTTAGGTCACCTGTGTGTTTCAGACAAAGGATTCTTGTATTCTCAGGTATTTTAATCCTTCCAGTTGCGTTCAGGGCCACTCCCAGGCACATAGCTCCAGCCAAATACTTCTAGTCTTTTGAACCTTGCTTGTTTGGGGCAAAGAGGACATAATCCCACATGTCATCCTGTCCTCTCGAGTTTTGCATTGCAATTGATTTCGTCTGGGTTATGCTGTCAATTTTGGTCAGTCATTTCCTCACAGGGAAGTTGTTCTTCAAGTGGACTGCTAAATTTTTCCACAACCCTAACCATCATCTCAGATGACATCCTTTGCAGGTGTAAGTCTATGCAGCAGCCGTGGAAATGCTTAAAGATATCCAGCTCCCTCTGAACAGTGAACAGCTGACAGCACCTGTGATATGTCTTGAGCAGTTAGCAAGATAGAGTGAAGTTCAGATTCTTCCCATAAATAACCAAGAGCTGGCAAGCAAGGTAGATGGGAAAAATCCCTAACACAAATCAAAATACAGTGAAATCTGAGGTAGCTGTTCTGGCCTGTGATATCTGTTGCTGTACCTCTGTCCAAGCTGTGCATGTCAGTAGGGGGACAGAACTCTATAAATGGCAAATTTGGTGCATTTTCCCATAGTGGATAGCCAAGATACATCTCTGTAGTAACTTACAGCAGATGCTTTAGTGACGCTTTCTGCTGGAGATAAGGGACATTCTGCACAGTAGCGTTCCTTGTGGGCCTTAGGTATCAGGCTGTACCTTCCTTACAGTTGGGATTCTATGATCCCTATGAAGGTAATTTTTGCCCTGAATTCTCAAGTGTCAATAGCTTTTCTCATTCTCAGATTGATGGAAAATTGGGGGTACACCTGTATGTGCTGCTCATTCTTAGCTTTTTATGGTATTGGTGGATGTGGTGCACCATACTGGAGTGGCTCACTTGTTTCTTCGTAAGCTTTTGAGTTAGTAGGGGTGATGAACACAAATATTTGCAGTGCAAGCTATTCGTCTTCTGTTGACTGTCACATTTTTATCTCCAGGTATCATGGCAATCCTCTTCTCTGGCATTGTGATGTCTCACTACACACACCATAACTTGTCCCCAGTGACACAGATTTTAATGCAGCAGACACTGAGAACTGTTGCTTTCATGTGTGGTAGGTTCTACCTGCTATTCATATCCAAGATTAATGGTTATATTAATATATATTAATATCTAATATTAATAGTTTAAACATATATTTGCCTGAAATGGTGATTCTGATGGCAGCAGCAGAGGTGTGAATTTTCTTTAGGCCATGCTTATGTCAGTAGTACATGTCTTCAAGAGAGGAATTCCTAGTAGTGGAGGCTGGAAGGCAGTCAAAAGTCACCTTTCCTGCCATACTGGATAAAACATCCAGTAAATCTCTCCCATCCTGCAGGCTCCTGCTAGGATTTGCCACAAGACTGATAACCAAATGAGATCTCTGACTCCTGTATTCCTCTGGTCAATTTTTAGTTTTAGGAGATGGATTTTTAGCGGTATTTTTAAAAGCAGTTTTGGATATAAGAAGATACTTGCAAAAACGATAGCTTCACAAATGGAGAAGTTAGTTTTGGAAGTAGGGATACAAGCATCTTAGAATCCCATAGTCTTTCTGTTTCTTTTTACAAGCAAACTTTCAAAGAAGTGGCATGCTTCTGTATTACTAATATAGCCCTGGGTTTTAGGGGATGGCATGAATGCGTTCTGTATTGTTTGCAGGAATATGCATTTGGAACATGGTCAGGGAGCGGCCTTGCTGCAAACTAAACCACTCATTACCTGAGCACCAGTAGCTCATCAGGTTTGGTCTTAATCTATTACAAATGCTAAAAAAGCACGTATTCATTCAAAAGACTGTAAAACACGTCTGCAGCAGGTTGTGAACATGTAAGTGGCCAGTACCCAAAGCACGACCAATGTCTTATGCTGCAGTAACTCAGGTATTGCTACTGTCTGTCCAAAACTGTCCTTTTTTTAACTGCCTTTATGATAAGGAACCTACCTTGCTAGGGCAGCAGTGAACTGACGAAACATCTTGACTCTGCAGTTCTCTGATGGTGTAATGGATTGGTGCTGTGGAAATAAAATGTCTGGATTACTGTAGTCACTGTGCAGTGGTGGTACTATTTCAGATTTGCAAACATCGCTTCTAGGGTTGTTAGATCATACAGTACAGTATTTTATTACAAATCAAGTAATGAACTGCTGCCATTTATAAGAATGTAAGGCATTTAATATTTCGTAGTAGTGTTCAATTTGCAATATATGAGATTGTGCCTTGACATTTCAGTTTTGTATAGAATCTGATTCAAAGCTACAGAAGTCATTAGGAGTTGCTCATGTAGCTTGTGTTCTGCAGTTTGTCCTATATTCCTCAAGTAAAAAATTCCTCGGTCTTTAGAACAAGGTTTTGCTAGCTTTGTTTCATACTCATTAGTAATTTACAGCTAAAAAAAGCCTGCACACGTAGACTAAGGTGCTGTCCACTGACAGCAGGAGTGGAAGAATCTGGCCTTTTGCTTAATGGCCTTTGTGCATTCAAAACTCAGGAAATAGTATTTTATGTACCCTATGTAGTGACTTATAATAAAAGTAAAAAATATTTTATATCATTACTTATTTAACATGTGATTTCTCTTTTTCAGAAACGTGTGTTTTTGCATTTCTTGGCCTGTCAATTTTTAGTTTTCCTCACAAGTTTGAAATGTCCTTTGTCATCTGGTGCATAGTAGGTATTTACTTTCATACTTCTTTAGATACCTTGGTATTCGGGAGGGTGGAAACACCTTACAGTTAAAACATTTTAGAATAGTTGTTATGTTTTGTTGGTTTTATGAAAATACTTCTATGTTTTTATATATTGCACAAAGTTAACTATCACTAATAGCTAGCGTGAAATTATTCATCTAGTTCTCAGCACTGTGGTGTACAAATGCATCAGTCGTCTTTAACGAATTTTGGTTTGCTGTTTTTTTGGAGCCCTGTTCTGTAAGATTATTAAAAAGAAGGAAAACAACCTGACTTGTTTTGACCCTATTAGATTTATTAAAATAAAAGAAATCTCAAAAGGTGTTGAGAGGTTATTATACAGGCCACTTTATTCTAGAAGTTATTTTACAGAAAACAATCCTGAGTTTTTACGTATCTTTAGCGCGAAGGGGCAGTTTGTAGAAACTACAATGCAAACGAGTATCAAACTCTGCTCCATTTCATCTCTCCAGGACTACAGACTGCTCTTGAATCTTTATTTCTTGTATATCATTGCAGTTTGTTTAGATAAACCAATTAATTCCATCACTCCTTCAATTTAGTATCACAATCCAATTTAGTATCACTTCTTCACTCTGTGCTCGCCTTCTTCAGAGGAAGACCTTACTCAAACCTTCTTCAATGTGTACTCATTCTTTGACTCCATTCTTAAATCTTTTTCTTTCATTCTGTATTTCAGCGTAGTTTTATGTAGTGGCACTTTGACTTCTGTTTCACATGGCGGTTACCTACATCTATTGCTATTATAATTGTCTAACATAGACATGAAGGGTATGTTCCGTTTTGCAGAGTCAAAAGAGGGAAATGTGAATCCATTTCCAGTCATGTACAGCAATGTATACTGGCACATTTTAGTCCATGGTTCAAGGGGAGAATTGTTACCTACAATTTACAGATAGTAGTAGCAGCATGGGGAACTGCTCTCACTGCATTACACCCAGCTTCCTTATCTAATATATATCTAAGGTGTGACGCTTCCTTATATTGCATTGCCCTCACAGGTATAATGCAAATTGTGTAATTTTGGGGTGATTCATAAAGGAAAACAGCACAGCCCTTCAAGGATCCTGCTGACTAATTTGAGGATATTTACCTTACCGAGGTCTGTTTGTAGTGGAGCTTAAAAGCAATGCCATTGTGAAAACCTTTGTTATTTGAGTTGAAGTTTTCACTGTATTTGTTAATTGTCTGCCATTAAATCAATAGTACCTCCACACACACACCCCCCTCAAAATGTTACTTCAGTGCATGGTATATTTTCTAAGCGTACCCCGGGAAGTGTTGAGGAACTGGATTACATGCTGTTTGTTTGGCTTCTGGCCTTTTTCTCTGAGGAACTGGTCCATGGGGAGACAATAGAAATATCTTACTGCCTTTTAGCTGCTGTGCCAAGGGAATGATTAAAGGGGCTGAACTGAGGAGAACTTTTACCCAAAGTAATTCTTGGTCTCCCTGGAACGCCTCTTGGGTTTCATTTATTTATTAAAAGTAAAGTGGTGTCTGGTCTCTGTCAGTGACAAGTCTGGTTGAGTTTCAGTTAATCAGACAAAATGTTTAAAAAGTTGAATTCCACAATGACCTATGCTGAGGGATTTCTCTATGTCAGTTTAGCAGCACGCCTGCTTGCAAGACTTGTGAGTGAAAAGAGCATATTCACCTTACCCTGTGCAAACCAGGTGCAGCCGGGGCCTGCTTGAATGTAACACATCAAACAGTCTTTTGCTTTTATTTCTGTTTTTCAGGTACTTGTTCTGTTTGGTAGAGCAGTGAATATTTTCCCACTTTCCTACCTACTCAACTTTTTCCGTGATCATAAAATCACCCCCAAAATGATGTTTATCATGTGGTTTAGTGGTAAGTTAAAGCTCAAAGTGCAGAGAAATGGAAAAAATGTTTTACCTTTTACATTGTGTGGGCTACTCCAGGAAGAACTGGGTTTCCATCTGTGGAACAAAACTCAACATTTTCACTGTTCTGAAACCCAAGTGCAGTGTATGTGTTCTCTTTCCTGCTTATGCTAGAGGACTATGCAGTGGTGATCCCCACTAAAGCTTTTCTGCAGAGAATCTACTTTTCTTCCTAGGTCTAGCAACTTCACAGTTTGAACAGTATCCAGAGAGCTCAGATTGATTTTAGGGTGGCAACAAATGATAAACAAACAGACACAATACAGGATTGTAAAAAATCTTTTAAAGATGGAGAATTCCTGTTGAGTTATCAGGGTGCTGTAGACCAGTGTGCTTGTTGATTCAGTCTTCATTGATTTACTGTTCTCTTTGATCAGGCTTACGTGGTGCAATTCCCTATGCCCTCAGCCTCCATTTGGGCTTGGAACCGATAGAGAAGCGGCAGCTCATTGGGACAACAACAATCATCATAGTACTGTTCACAATTTTGCTGCTGGGAGGAGGAACCATGCCGCTCATCAGACTGATTGACATTGAGGACTCCAAAGCACGCAAGAGGAACAAGAAGGACATTAATCTTAGCAAGACAGAGAAGATGGTTGGTTTGGGTTTTTTATTCAGTGGGTCACTGATTTGTGGGTTTTATTTTTGCTTTTTACATTTCCCAAGACTTGTGCATTATATTTTCTAAAAAAGATAAATGAAAGCGGTGGAAAAAGCCAAGCAATGTAATTTTAAAATATCCCAAAGGCAGAGCTTGGTTAGTGTTAGCACAGAGTAACTATTTGGACAAAGGGAGGAGAAACAGTTTCTTAACTTACTTTTTATCTTAATTATAATTATGATCTAATTTTAAATTGATCCATACAGATTAAAGTAACCCCTGAAAAAGCATAAAGCAGATGAGAGAGGATTGAGTCATATACAGAGGGAAAGTAGCTAGTACAGTGAGTCATGAATTAATCATAAAAGGCAGATGGGAATTATTTTGAAAGAGTCAAAGCAAAGGCCATGAGAAGGTGGTAACAACAGCACCCCTCTGCCTGGGTTTTATTTTAACGCAATTTCTGGCTAAGCAGGAGTATTAAAGAAAACTTAACAGCCAGTCTGAAACCTCATGTGCAAAAAGCTGGAGTACATAAGTCATCCCAGAGCATTTGTCTGTTTTTCCACAAACCATCAAACAATATACGGAGGGTATTGTTCTGTAGGATCTAAAGAACAACTCCTCCTGCCATGAGGTTTCAAAAAGCTTGCAGTCTTCAAAATTATCTTACTCTGTCCATGTAGGGAGGTGTGTATAGGAGCACAGGGATAGGGTGTGTTCCGATACAGGGCTTGTTTTCAGCGAGACAATGACATTAGTGTTGCTTGCTCAATAAAATCTTTGTCCAGCTCACAAGAGAAAGCCTGCACACTAGAAATATGCTCTCAGCAATAGTAGCAACACAAAATATGGAACATTTGAGGTCTTTTACCTTTCAGCATGAAAAGGGAAGCTAAGTGGCTCTGGGTATCAACAGCTAGACTGATCCGTACAGCTATAAGCCCTGGTAGGCTGGGCTGATAATTTCCATATTATTCCAGCATAGGAGTTGGTTATGAGAAGGGAGAACACAGAGAAGGGGGCTGAAATAAGCTGGAGGGATGACTGCCACATTTCTTATGTTGTTCCAATATTTGTGGTCTTTCTAGGGAAATACCATAGAATCCGAACACTTATCAGAGCTCACAGAGGAGGAGTATGAAGCCCAGTATATAAAACGCCAGGACCTCAAAGGGTTTATGTGGTTTGATGCCAAGTATTTAAATCCTTTCTTCACCAGAAGACTCACACAAGAAGTAAGTCTTTCTTGTTTTCTTGAAGAAACTGTGGTAGACCTGGTTGTCATTTCACTCCACACCATTCGAGGCTCATAGTGTACCCATGCAACTTCTACGTGAGGAACAGTGAGTTATCTAATGTATCATTTGTGCATATGTAGAGCAGCTGTAATGAAAAGCTGCACTGTAAAATTGCAGGTTGGACTAAATGAGCATCTCTCAGAGCTACCACAATTAAACTTTTAAAGGTGTATGGATTTATTGAACTTGCCTTTAATCCTGTAAAGTACCACAAAGAGTATCAGGAGTCACTAGTTACTACTGTTGCTAAAAAAACCTGCTGCAGCTTATGTGGTTTTTAATGAGCTGTTACACAAAGTTCCTGCCTTTTACTATAGGTGGTCCTGAGGATTCTGGAGCTGCAATTTTTCTGCAGAGTGCAGATTTTATCTTGGATATATGCACCAGCATTGTAGCCTTCAAGACTTCGAAGCTGTAAATGCAAAATGACACCTGACTGAACATGTAACTTAACACTGAGTAGCTCCGGGAGGTGTAAATACTATGCCATTTTCACTCCCACGCATCAGAAACCTGAGACTCGTTAGCCATGTAATTCACTGGTTTTCCAATTTGCCACAGAATTAAGCATTTTTGCTGTAGAGTAATAACTTTGTGTAAAGTGTGCACATTCCATCTTCCTAGCCTGCTCAAACATACTATTTTTCCTCTTGTTGTGTACCTTTCTTTTCAAAAGAATGCTTTCTGCAGTTTCCCCACAAAAGCTAAAGGCATTCTTTGCAAAACAAAAGGAAATCAAGAAACCAGAGTAAGCATCTGATTCGTAGTTGGTAGCCAAAAGCACAGGCTGCCTTCCAGACTGCAACCAAAGGCTAGAAAAATAAGTATGTGAATCGCCAAAGCAGGTCACAAGCTTCCCACTGTCTCTGGGAATGTGTAGAGAGAAGTGAGATTCAAAGCCAGGCCATCCAGACAGCATTAGGATTGTTAAAACCCACAGAGCAGGACTGTCTATAAAAAAATAGGTAAAAATACCTGTCATCAAAAACATCATCCGTGGAAAAAAATTACTGACTGAACACTTGATAAATATTTTCTGGTAGGAAACAGAGTTGCTTTGCATGCTTAAAGACCAGGAGTGGATTATTTCTTTTGGAATATGTTAAACTGGTCTTTCTCTTTTGCTCTAACAAACAAGTAGTGTTGTAGCTATGTAACGAACTGTTCTGGTTTCTGTTTGCCTTAGGACTTGCATCACGGGCGCATACAGATGAAAACCCTCACAAACAAATGGTATGAAGAGGTACGGCAAGGACCCTCGGGCTCTGAAGATGATGAGCAAGAGCTGCTATAGTAGACCAGGGCAGGAGTGCAGTGAGTTTATCATTTGAGCATTAGAAAGAGGATTTAAAGTATCAAGGGTCTGACTGCACAAAAGCTGGAAAGCTAAGAAGGAACTTTCTGATTTCAGACATGTCTTACGCTACCTGTTTAGGTATAAAACCGCAGACGGGCTGTGCTTGATGTTACTGGTCAGTGATGGAAGCCCATTAAGTGTCAGACACTGGACTGAATGAAGAGCCTTTCATTCAGATGGCACAGCATAGCAAATTTCATGCAGCAGAAACATCTGCCGTGAAACGATGACACTGTTTAATAGGGGAGGTCTTCTTCCTGTTACAAAATCTGCTATACATGTATGCTGAAGTACAGAGCCATTGTATGACTCTGCAAAACAGAATGAATTGCACTTTATATACACGTATATATATATATATATTCATTCACAGCATGGAGAGTCTTGACAGTTTATACTGTGAATTTGTTTCAGCACTAGTAAGGGAAGCAGACTGGAATAAATCTGTAATTTATGGGATTTGCACATTATGAATCCAGGGAAGATGCATACCTTGACAAAAAGCAGCTGTTGCACATACAAGGAAACACCTCTGAAAACTGGTGGGTTTGTCATTTAAGAAATTAATTATTTCTATTATTTTTTTTTTATACTGAGGTATCTAATCCACAGAAGTGATTATAGCATGGTTTGGGAGAGTGGGCGATTGTATGACACACTACAGGACTGCATTTTGAAATTGTAGTTTTAATGTATTTTTTTCTTCGGCTAAAGCCAGTTGCAGTTGGGTTTCTGTAATTGGCTGTTGCTCCTTGCTGACACTTTGGCTTCAAATCTTAGAAAACAGCAGCTTTTGTTTTGCTGAGTTCATGAAGTGTCCCAAACACTCCAGAATTCCCTAGTGGAATTCTTAAGTTCTAGTGGAAGCAAAAGCAGTGTGTACGTTGAGCCTGCAAAAATGGAATCCAGGTACAGAAAGGTTAATACTGCACATGGCTGAAGCCGCCTTGGTGGGGAAGTGCCAGACAGCTTTCATTAAGCTGTCCCATTTTTTAATAAGAACTTTCTCTTCTGTTTGCACTGTTTCAAAATCAGCAGCAGCATTTCACTTTCTCTACATGGCCTAGTCCATTTGCTCCAAGCGGCATACAACAAACACCGTGTGTGTAGGTGCGCATTTGCCATGGTTACACATGCAGCAGTTTGCTCGCACTGCCAACCCAAATTCCTTATTAGTCATTTGCATATTCACTGTTGAAATGTGAATTGTAGTTCTGCACATAAATTTGACATGCAAGTGCACGTTTGTTTCTGAAAGTGAGACATATTTTTGGTCTGGTTTTGCTACTAAGGTTTTTAATCAGCCGCTTACCTGCTGGGAGGAATAAAAGTTCAAGAATGTATTTAGAATCCTAAACCTGTGTTGTCTGAGCAGTTTTTCCAAATAACACAACTTACGTCCGGCCTCCCTTCTCCCCTTTCCCTGCTCCATCACTTCAAAGAACTTCTCTGCTAATCCCAGAGCTGAAACACACACTGGTGGGACTCTGGGTGGGACATGAATTCAGCTTCTGGTGTTGACCAGAAAGCACCTTGCTCTACAATCCTTAGGAGCAGATCTGTGTAAAAAAGTCAGAGTTCATCTTCACCTTTCTAGACAACAGTAGACTTAATTACATTTCAGTTATCCATCAGCCTTACTAGGTTTCTCAGGTTGAACATGCAAGCCCAGGAGTGGGCTGGAAGGTCTCTGGGAGCTTCTCTTGAACTGGAAGGCGTACGTTGATCTAGATGCTATTGCACTGGGCTTACTATTACGCCTTAGTCATGCTGAAATATAAAATAGCGTCTAATTTCTATTGTTATTCCGGTGAAATAGGTCACCTGAGAAATAATTAGAGGTAGGTGCCGATAGATCAGCCCCGTGGGAACTGCCACCAAGGCAAAGTGATCGGTTCCTGCCCTCTGCTGGCCACGAGCCGTTCGCTGGGAATAATTTTACATGTTAAATTGAAGCAATTAACTGATACAGCTAGAATTAATGAAATCACTTGGAAGCAATTAATGTGAAAATTTGGATGGCTTAATTTAAAAGCATCTATTCTAAAACTTCAGAAAATACTAACTCCCAAGTTTTGACAAGTGTAGGAGCTTTGTTCTCTCGGTGCATGCGCTATCTTCCTTATTTTGGAACCAATGGAAGAAATTTTTACCATAGTGGCCAACTTTCATATTAATTTACCAATACATTGACTTCTTAGTGTCAGTCATTTCAGAGTTTGGACTACTTTGCTTAAAGTAATATGCTTAGAAAAGAAAAATTATGTCTCCTTATTGACTTGCTTTGCAGTTACTTTAGATAGTTTCCTATTTTATCAGACCAACATTAAACTCTAATCCTCTTTCCAAAAGTATGAGCAGCCCCATCCTAACCTGGTGCGATCTGCAGATTTGTGCAAGGGTAAACTTGATTTTTGCACTCTCAAATACGGAGCCAGCAGGAAGTACAGTGCAGATGTTGCTAATTACAGAGCCATGAAGTTCTGCCAGACAGCAAACCCAGTGGCTGTTTCTCCTGACGACTGAGGAGCTGTGCACAGGAGAGGCAGGGGGAGCCCAGAGCCCAGCTTCTGGCAACTCAGAGCCTCCCAGGAGTTTTTTTTCCACCCCTTCCAGCCCATCCTATTCCCCAAACCAACAGGAGCTTTCACCAGTTTTCACACCACTGCTCAAGAGGACAGCAGACCCGCTCTGCTATGCGGTCACGGCCAGCTCACAGGCCTGATCTGTGCCTCAATTTACCCAATAATCAAGATCCCCTTTGCAAAGCCAGTGGGTGGCCCTCCGAGCTGCTTGATTTTTGGGGCTGCTAAAACTGTGGTCAGCTTGTCCAGCCTAACAGCAACCCCTGTGCCAGGCAGGGAGGGGATGGGGATGCCCCCGCCTGCCCCACTCCTTCGCATCCCCCATCTCAGGGCAGCTGCACTGAGCACAGTCGTGCCACCAGGCTTGGGACAGCACCCAAGCGCCCACCCTGTGCAGGGCTGCCGCAGAGTGACATGTCCGGGGCACCTTGCATCCCGAGACAGCTGCAGGACCGGCACACGCAAAGCGGGTCATCGCCACAGGGTCTGGTTTAAGTTTAACGTGCGCTGCCTTTGAGCCCCATCCTGCCCCAGGTGCCCGAGAGCCAGACCCCGGCCCCAGCCTGCTTGTGACTCACCAGCTAAATGCAAGTAAACACCTCCAGCTTTCCCTGCCTTGGTTTCATCATGATGAAGATATTTTTAACTCAACCACACCAAGAAACACTTATTTTAAACACAAAAGCACCTACGGGCTGTTTCTACAGCCTGATCTAAAAGCCTCCCTAGAAGGACCAAAAGCAATAGTCATTATCTACTGTTGAGGAGCTTCACATTTGGAAAGGCGGAGCAGGGTTCTGGGCTTGGTTTGTTAAACACCCTTCACCTCTTCCCAGCTGCTGTGCAGCCTGAAGGTGAGGCCACCCACCTCAGAGAGGAGGTTTCCACCCACAGGGCTCCGTTTAAAGGTCAGTGGCACAGACCGCAGCTGAGGGCTGCTCAGCCTTTGAGAAGAATGGGGCCACAGGAGGTGTCGCCAGAGGGGAACGTACAGCTTTGTGCAACCACTGATTTTGGAGGTACCAAGGGCCTGGGTGCAAGGGGTTGCTGGCCATTACCTGGAATGGTGGTGCAGGTGAAGGACAGCTTCGATTTGAGCTGATGGGAACGTCATCAGTTATTCCTGCTTTAATATGAGCAGGAGCCGGATGAGCTTGTGTGGGACCTGCCAGAGCATGAAGCTACTGGGGATACTGGTCCTGCTCCCAGTCCTGCTGGTGGGGAGGCCAACAGCAGCACAACAACCAAGAGCCACCGGCTGGGAGGGGTTTATACATTCAATTCACCACCACAGCCAGAAGTAATGAAATCACTCTGAAGCAATTAAGACGGAGGAATGTTAAAAGGCAACTGCACTAAAACGTCAGAAGGCACCCACTATGCTTGTCACAACTTGGAGTTAAGATTTCATTTTCCCTCAAACTACACGTTAAGCTCCATAGTTTGGAACCACCGGAAGAAATTTCTACCATTATATCAATGATTCATTTTCACATCCATTTGTAATTTTGCTGACTTTCCCCAACAGACGCCTTCTTCCCCATTTTTCCTTTCCCAGGACACATGGTTTCCCTGCCACCTGCAAGTGTGTTGCTGTGCCCTCAGACCCCCAAGTGATCCCCGGTTTTGGTGGCACACAGCTCACGGTGGGCCCCGGGGATGCTTGGGTTGATGCGCCCTGGCTATGGGCCACCTCCAGCTGGTGGAAGGTTTTGTCCGTGGCAAACTGAAAACCAAGCAGAAGGGTAGAGCGTGTCCCTGGGGTCTCAGAGCGGCTCCGAGGGGAGCACAGCAGGCACCGTTCACCTTGCTGGAAGTGAAGCTCTCCTTGCGGAGCCAGTTCACAGCACCAGTGCTAATACAAATTAATCTCAAAGGGCAGATGATTTTTTTTCCCCCCAAAAGGTTCACGTTTGTACACAATCCCACCGCTGCTACCCTTAGCCGAGCCCGCTGCCCAGGCTGGAGCGGAGAGGGAAGGGGTAGAAGAATTAGATTTGCTCTCAGCTTCATGTTTGTGAAAATCCTGGTTTACTGGCCATGAGCACTGTGAAACCTGGCCTGAGAGTGCGCCTGGGGTCTGGAGAACACAGCCCGGCCGGGGCCTGGGTCGCCGGGAAGGGGCAGCCTCGGGTGAAGCCCTTTGGTAAATGGAGACCGAGGCTCAAATCACACAACAGCCGCTTTGCCGTGGCCAGCTGCAGGGTGCTGCATTGCTCCAGGGTCCAGCCCTGCACACAGCCAGGGTCGGTGCGACAGGACACTGCTGTGAGGCGTGTGCCCGTGTCCCCAGGACAAGCGGGAAGACCGTGGACATGCACCGGCTGCTTTAATTCACCCTTAAATTCTCTTTCAAACCTAAACTGCTGCTGCGAGGCTCGGGCTCTCCTGGCAGGGGTAGGAGTGCATTGCTCGCCTGCCTCCCACCCAAGGTAGGGCACAAAGGAGAAGGTGTCCTGGAAGTGCTGCAGTCCGGCAGGGGTTGGGAGGTGGTTGCTGGTTGTGAGAGCTGATTTCTTTAGCTTTTGGTGCTGCCGCAGCAGCCTGGCCCCCAGCTCTGAGCCGGGGGGCTGGGGGCTGTGTTACTGCTGGGCAAGAGCCTGGTCCTGTGCAGGGAACGGGCCAGGGGTGCCTTGGGGTGGGTCTGGTGCGTGGCGGTGGGTGCTGCGGGTGCTGCCTTTCCCACTCGGTTCTGGCTGAGTTAGAGCACTTGTGCCTCTCGCCAGCGATGGCTTTGTTTTCAAATAGCCATCGTATTCCAGGCTCAGTCAGCCTCTTGAGGCTGAAGAAGCTGAGGCAAGAGCAGACACATGCATTCCATCGACCTCCATGTGAGCAAGATGTAGTTACCGCTCAGCCTGAGCCAAAACACCTGCAGCAAGAAACCTTTTTCCAGGAGAGATGCCTTCCCAAAGGCAGGCTGGTGGAGGCCAGTTATAACCAGTTTCACAAGGCGGTTGGCCCATTCTGGGATTATACTTGGCGCAAATCTTCCATGACTTCACATCCATCAGCGTCATAAAATCACTTTGGTAGCAGCCTGGTTGCGTAGGGCAATGACCCCTGGGCTTTCTCCACCGACGGGACCGTAGGGCTCTGGGATGTGGGGTTTTATTCTTCCAAAAATAAAGGGACCCAACCCCCTTCTGTCCTGGGCAAAGAGAAACCCCCTCCCACCCCGCAGCGCAGACCCTACCTCAGCCCTGCAGGACGAAGCCATCAGGCTCACTGCAGGGGCTGCCCTTGCAGGGGGGGGCTCTTGTCCTCAGGTAATTGATGGCAGCTGATGGCCCCTTCCCAGCTGGGGACACTCATTAAATCGGCACCAGCTGTGCCGCGTCCCAGGGGAAGGTCCAGGCGCGTGGGTGAAGGTACCCGGGTTATGGCAGCCCTGGGCTGTGCCAGGGGAGGGACCCTGGACTTACTGTTTGGCCAGGCCATGGTGTATGGAGTTAATTACGTTGATGAGGGTTTTGCTAAGTGACTGCAGTGCTGCTGTCTGGACTGTCCAGCAGCCCCAGTGTCCCTACGAATGTGGATTAAAGCACACTCAGTATTACATGCTTGCAGTGTTAGGCACCCTCACACCGAACTAGAGATGAAGGTGCTGATCTGGGGTTTTCCTGGAGTAATAAAGGAGCTGGGGGATTTGCAGATATATACGTATTTTTTTCCTCTTTAGGTGAGTTCTGGGTGGCAGTGTTTCCTAGCTAGCAGGGGCCAAAGCAGCAGGCCAGGAGGGCTGGTAAGCAAAGCAGGGACCCGATGCTGCATCAGTGGCTGGACCGTGCCATGTCCTGAGCCCCTCACAGCCCCCAGCCTGACGGGGGTCACATCCTCAGCCGCCCATCACCCCAGGGTGGCCATGGCCCGAGAGCCCCCAGGAGATGGCAGCAGCCCTTCGTGTGTCCTCGCGGGGGGAAATGAGCCCTGGGGCAGCTCTGGAGGCTCCCCTCTGCCCAGGGCAACGGGCAGCAGGTTCGGTGGGGCAGGGGGGCAGCTGGGGGGCACAGCCCAGCCCATGGGCCCTGCTGCCCCGGGCTTGGCTGCTGGGGAAGGCGAGGTTTGCCTGCCCTGAGCCATGCCCTGTCTCTGCCAGCACCCACCACTGCACCCAGCCTGGCCGCAGCAGGCACAGCAGCAGCATTTCCATTCATCCCAGAGCGCGGCTAACACCCAACTGAACCAAGCCGAATGCATTTTGCATGAATGAATTTACTTTAGAAATGTACAATTTCTGGAACATGATGACAAATCAGCAGAGACACCGAGTGCGTGTGATTCTCTTGTGTGCCGGAGTGCCTGGGATGGGGCGCGGGCAGTGGTGCCCGAGCTGGAGGGGGGCAAGGGGCCGAGCAGCCATGCCCCATGCCAGATGGGGACCAGCCCTCCTAGAAACCTGCACCTGTGTTGGAAATGTCCTCTCTTCACTGGCTGCCCTGATTTTTCTTTGTTTGTTTGCAGCATTTTGCAAATATTGCACATCTTTGGGTTGGGGGTGGGGGTTGCACAGCAGGAGGAGGGAGCGAAGGCAGAAGAGTCAATCCCTGCACGGCCTCCCCGTTATTACTTGGCTCTTGTGCATAAACCCTGCCCTGTCCCAACCGTCTGTGGGTATCACACGTGGGCAAAACCATCCCAGGAAGATGCAACTGCACCCCAGAGGCAGCGATGACCCTCTCCTGTCACAAGGGAACTGCTAGTTAAAGTGGTTAAGTGGAATGACCAAGGGACAAAAGCAAGTGCCTCAACTGCCATGCTGTCGTGCGCCGGAGAGCTGTGCAGCACACACAGGGAAAGCCAGGGCAGCACCACCTGCACCCCAGCACCCTGCGCTGCTTCACTGGGTGCCTCTGTGTGCAGCAACTGCTTCCTCTACTGCAGAGCTCACACCAGCCCCATTGCCACCTACGCCAGAATTGGGCCATAACATCAAGGCCAAAAACCTTGGTGTTTTTAATGCCTAGGTTCAGCGGGTACCAAGTTTGCAGCTTAAATGACTGGTGGTGGGCATCTGCTGCCTGCCCCCCAGGAGCACACCCGCCCCTCCATTTCTGCACACCCCTGCAGCTGGTGGGTCTTCTGCGGAGCGCTGTGTGTCCTTGGAAGGGAGGAGGCTGCCGTAGCTGTGCTAAGAAAAGGCAGGGATCCATCCTGGTTCTAGGAGCGACCGCTAAAAATAGCAGTATCTGTATCTGGAGAGCAGCGGGAGGAGGGAGAGCTCAGGGTCGGCTTACGGGCGGGGAGGCTGGCAGGCAGAGCAGGCAGGGAGGCTGGCAGGGAGGCTGGCAGGCAGAGCAGGCAGGCAGAGCAGGCAGGGAGGCTGGCAGGGAGGCTGGCAGGCAGAGCAGGCAGGCAGAGCAGGCAGGGAGGCAGGGAGGCTGGCAGGGAGGCTGGCAGGCAGAGCAGGCAGGGAGGCTGGCAGGGAGGCTGGCAGGCAGAGCAGGCAGGCAGAGCAGGCAGGGAGGCTGGCAGGGAGGCTGGCAGGGAGGCTGGCAGGCAGAGCAGGCAGGGAGGCAGGCAGAGCAGGCAGGCAGAGCAGGCAGGGAGGCTGGCAGGGAGGCTGGCAGGCAGATCGCAGCCAGTGACAGCACTGGGGGCACCAGCTGTTTCCCAGCACTCGGTGCAGAAAGCGGATCGCTATTCCCTTTTAGCACAGCCATGATTTACTGCTGCAGCTCTGGTGACGGGTTGCGGCGTGGTTCTGTTCGTTCACCAGTGACAATGTAAAGCGGTCCCACCAGTAAGTTGGTTGGCTGCGTGCCAGAGGGCAGCATGTTCCCCACCTCTTCTCATCATCTTGAATATATCTTGTAATTTTGGGGGGACATAACCAACCTCTCTCAGCACTCCGGCTGTTATTCAGCCCCTGCAAAGCAAAACCAGCTCCCACCATGCCCAGGGCAGCTCGGTGCTAGGGGTGGGATGGGGACCCCTCGAGCTGAGCCCCAGGTGACCTTCACCGTGGGGGCACCACGCTTCTGGAGAGACTCCTGCAAGCCTGCCCTGCGCCTGCCACAGCGGGTAACATGGGGAGTCTTCTGTTCATGGCTTTGCATCGGGCCATTTCACAGCTTCTGGGTCCTTCTCATCCCAGACCATTCCCGTGGGTGACCTGCCCACACTGATCTCCAAATGCCCGCAGGACACAGCTGCCCAGGCAGCTGCTCCCCTGTGCAGCAGTGCAGGTGGCATGAGCTGTCCCTGCAGCCACAGCCCCTCTCGGGATGGTGCTCAGCCACAGACCTGCCGTCCCCTGCCTGGAGAGCACGACCTGGGACTGCTATTACTTGCACCGGGATTATTCCAACCCCAAATCCTTAAAGACAAGCTCCCATTTCGATCTGTAGGATGGTGGTGGGTTTGTGTTCAAATCAAGGGAGTGGGGCAACGCTACCTGCACAAAGAGTCGTCTCTTGAGAGGTACAGAAAAATGCTTCATAATCCCCAGTGAGGTAGCTGAGCGGCATGGTCCCGCTCCCCGGCGGGGAAGGACACGGTCAGTGGGGGCTGCAGGGGCTGGCGCTGGAGGCAGGATGGCTCCCGGGGCCCCCCAGCCCCCAGCCCCCCCTGCTAGGCACTGTTTCTTAAGACAACCAAGTTCCTACTTGGTCATCAGAGCACCAGGATGGAAAAACAAAGGCCATGAGCCCAGAGAGCAAACTGCAGGAGCAACTGCACCCAGGGCTTGCACCCTGGGCTGATTTCAGGCACCGGGGGTCTTTTTTTTGTTTGTTTGTTTTGCAAGTGCAAAGACTAGGCTCAAAGTTGCAAGAGCCAGACCAGAGGGAGAGGCAAGGCTGGTCTGGAATTTTCAAATTTTCACGTCGCTTCATCTGCAGAACATGCCGGGGACCCATCGGGTGTGTAGGCGAGAGAAATGTTGCATCCAGGTTTGTCTTTCCGTGCGCTGGCAGGATACAGCTGGGCACGGCTGGGCTCAGAGAAGGTCTTTCATGATACCTGCCGGCAGGGCTTCCCCCGCCACACTCGCAGCACCCAGGCTCGATCTCTTCCGTGTGACAAGCACCATCACCTGCACCGTCCTCTTCAGCCCCGGCTGGCAAGCAGCTCTATCGGCCAAGAGAGCCAGGGGAGCACGCCGGGGCGAGCTGCCAGGGGCCTGGGGCAGTTTGTAGCACTTGGGGTAGTTACTGAAACACTCAAAAGTATCGTTGCAGTTTCTGCAGGCTCCAGGATGGTCACCGAAGCCTGAGGAGGGGAAAGGCTGGAGCGCAGTGCTCGGGCAGCCGCAGCAGAGGAGGGTGCGGATGGCCTGGAGGAGCACCACGTCCTTGGAGAGGAACTTCTGGAAGTTGGGCTTGAAAAGCAGGTACACCAGGGGGTTGTAGAGCGTTGAGGACTTGGCAAAGACGGCCGACAGCACAAAGGCCAGTGCCGGCACCTGGCTGGCGTCACCGAGGACTGCCCAGAGGGCCACGACGGCGTAAGGGGTCCAGGCAGCCAAAAACCCCAGGCACACGGCAATGCTCAGCTGGAAGAGAAGGCGATGGAGACAGCAATGCCCTGAGCCTCCTGCGGCACACGCGGGATGCTAACTGCTCCCCTCCCCCCACCTCAGCCACATGCTGAGACCCCGTGGGGTCACACCACAGTGGGCGCCCACCCTGAGCAGTTGCTCACATCCCCAGGGAAAGGTGCTTCTGGACCCATCACACTGGAACATCGGGATGTCAGACATCAGGACAGCAACTCAGCACGTCCCAGCGTGACAGCATTAACCTGCACTCGCTGCAGGCGACTCCCACCCTGTCCCACCTGGGGAACTCAGGAGCTGCCTCGGCCCACCACAGCAGACGGGTACGAAGCACCCAGGGACCCGCCTGGGACCAGGACAGCATTGGACTCCAGCAGCCTTTTGGCAGCACTTAAAAACCCTCCAGCAATGTGTGCTGGCGTGCAGACCGACCGAGAGGCTCTGGAAACCGGCCACGCTCAGACCCCCTTCCTCCAAGCAGACACAAACGTTTCATTCGAGGCCAGGCTTGCAAGCTGTTTTCTTTCGTGTTTGTGGCTTTTTTTAAAGGGTATCCACTTTTTTTTTTTTTTTTTTTTTTACATATCCTTGGTAAATTATAGTATTAGCTCGTAGTCTGGGGAACAATGACTCATGCAAGCTCCTTTTGTGATCTTTTCCAATGTAATTTAAAATGAAAACTCCTCCACCCGATGGCTTTAAACAAGGAGAAATGTGTTATTACCCACAGATACAAACACCTGGAGAATTCATTGGGAACAGCAGACATCCTGGCAGAAAGGGTCCTGCCACGTTTGCCTGGGGCAGGGGCTGGGGCAGGGGGTTCCCAGAGACCCTGCAGTGCCCCGAGCCCCCCCCTACCTTCATGACCAGGCTGTGCACGCTGCGGGCTCTGCGCTGGGGGGAAACGTGCTGCCTGACGGCTCTCCGGGACACCCGCACCGTCCAGAGGATCAGCGAGTAGGAGACGAGGATGAGGAGGCAGGGGAGAAGGTAGCAGAAGATGAAGAGGGCGAGGATGTAGAGCGTGGCCTCCCTGCTCGAGGCTTTCCACGTGATGCAGCAGGCTGTCCCATAGGGCTCGGGGCCATAGCTGCCCCACTCGGCCAGGGGGGCCGTGGCAAACATCAGGGCGTACGCCCAGACGCACAGCAGCAGCACTCCGGCGTGGCAGGGCGAGAACTTGTTGCCTGTGGCAGAGGGATTGGGGTGAGAATGGCTTCCCATGGGCCAGGGGGAGCAGAGAGAGAGCCTTGTGACCCCCAAGCCACCCACACCTCCAGGCACCAGGGCCGAAGCCAGCTGCCCTGGGACATGGACAGGGTCACCGGAGCAGAGCAGGAGCTGGTGCCGTGGAGCAGGCAGAGCCACACCGACACTTGCCCCAGGACACACAGGTATCCTCCTGTCCCCTTGGGCCAGTGGCCAGAGCACGGAGCCGAGAGAAACGTAAGGGTTTGCAATGGCAGGATCAGCAGCGCAGCCTCTCGCAGCTTCGGGAGGAATTGCTGGGAGGCCACGTGGCTGCTGGTGGCATGGGAGGGGACACTGCACCCATGGCCCCGCAGGGACAGGGCTGCACCCATGGCCCTTGGGCAGCTGGGAGGGAGCCTGGCTGGCTGCAGCAGCCTGGACATGGGGCAGGGACCACGCAAAGCCTCCCCAGACACTGCCACATGAAGGACCCTTCCCTCGCCAGCAGACTGAAGCACTGGGGGAGGTGTGTCTTCTCCTTTTTGACCCATCCCCTGTCAAATCTAAAACCCTGCTCTTCTAAGAGCTCAGCTTAAAGTGCTAAATCTTCAGCCATACATAGCAGTAACATTTTTCTTTGACCCTAAGCAATGAAAAGCACATTGAGATGGGCCATTTCCTCGTGGAAAAAGGGCTGGGGACCCACGGGGAGATAAGCCCAAGGTGCCAGGCTGCCAAGCGCCGGCTAATCCAGCGAGCAGAACCTGCGCGGGGAAAGCCACCGGTACCTGGGCTGCCTTTGAAAAGCCAACTTTTATCTTTATCTTTCCTTCTACCTTTTTAGTGATCTCCAGAGCTGTCGTGCTGGCACATAACCAAGGTGACTCTGCTCCAGCATTGTCCTTGAGGCACTGCGAGCTGCCGGGGACAAAGCGTGTTGGTGGCTGGCAACAGCCACAGGCTCGGGACAGCCAGACAGCAAGCCACAGGACGGGGGGTGAGGATGTACCCTGGGGTGCTGCTCTGCAAAGCAAACTAGTATCTTTGATTTCTTATTTTATGTCTATTCTTGGCCTTTAATCCAAACTCTATTCTGAAGATACACACTGGATGGAGGGTTGGCAGCTGAGCTGAGGAAATTAAGAAGCAACCACAAACAGGAGGAGCTGTAAATGTACAGGGGACATCCCTGCGTCCCCTCGCTTGCTCAGGTGCTCTCTGCAGTGCATGTCCTTTACAAAGACCTGGTGCCCCAGCTTAGAGCTGCAAACACTCACATTAGCTCTGCAGAGGAAGTCCAGGTGAAAATAGGGCTACAGAAGTGAGCTATAACACTGAAAACCCAGCTCTCTTGTATTAATTATTTCGGTGAATTAAATACATTTGGCCTATGGCTCTCCCACCAGGGACAAGGGAAAGCAGCTCTTCTTGCACCGTCACAGCTTGTGGCTTCCCAGAGCCTGCTCTAGTCTAAGCTCAAGTCTGTGCCGGGACATTTAACATTCTGCAACCTGCTGTGATACAGCAGCTGGGAGTTTTCTACGGAGGGAGGACAAGCCCCTTGACACTTTTTGGGATGATGTTCCTGAGCCCTAGAGTGAAGCAGGGGACAGCTGGGATGCATGCACAGGGCATGGGCACAGGGTGCTGGGGCTCCGTAGCCCCATGCAGGTGGAGAGGAGTGAATACACAAGTGATCAAAGCCTTCAGAGTTTGCGGCACAAGTGTACCAGTTTTTCTCTGGGTACCCAGCCCCGAGCTGAAAGGCAGAGACGAGGAGCAGAATGAAGCCCCCATAACCCAAGGGGAAATGGTCAGCGACCTGCTACACCACTCAGACACACACGGGTCTCTGGGGCCGGATGGGATCCACCCGAGGGCACGGAGGGAGCTGGCGGCAGCGCTCACCGAGCCAACCTCCATCATTTGTCACCAGTCCTGGCTAACCGGGGAGGTCCCAACTGACAGGAAGGTAGCAGGTGTGATGCCCATCTACAAGAAGGGCTGGAAGGAGGATCCAGGGAACTACAGCCCTGTCAGCCCAACCTCGGTGCTGGGGAAGGTTATGGAGCTGATCACCCTGGGTGCCATCACGTGGCATGTGCAGGACAACCAGGGGTCAGGCCCAGCCAGAGTGGGGTTATAAAAGGCAGGTCCTGCCTGACGAACCTAATCTCCTTCTATGACAAGGAGACCTGCCTAGTGGATGAGGGAAAGGCTGTGGCTGGTGTCTACCTAGACTTTAGTAAAGCTTTTGGATACTGTCTCCCACAGCATCTCCTGGAGAACCCGGCTGCTCATGGCTGGGATGGGGATGCTCCGCGCTGGGTGAGGCCCTGGCTGGGCGGCCGAGCCCAAAGCGTGGTGTGGGATGGAGTCTCATCCTGCTGGTGCTGGGCACCAGCGATGTTCCCCGGGGCTCAGCGCTGGGGCCAGCCCTGTTCAATGTCTTTATGGATGATCTGGACGAGGGGATCGAGTGCACCCCCAGTCAGTTTGCAGACACCACCAAGCTGGGGGGGAGCGCTGGCCTGCTGGGGGGCGGGGGGCTCTGCGGGGGGGCTGGGCAGCCGGGCCGAGGGGCCGAGGCCACCGGTGTGAGGTTCAGCGGGGTCAGTGCCGGGCCCTGCCCGGGGGTCACACCAGCCCCCGGCAGCTGCGGGCTGGGGCAGGGGGCTGGGAACTGCCCGGCGGGAAAGGGCCGGGGGGGCTGGGCGGCAGCCGCTGGGCAGGAGCCCCCAGTGTGCCCAGGTGGCCAAGAGGCCAACAGCAGCCTGGCTGGTGTCCCCAGCAGTGTGGCCAGCAGGACCAGGGCGGCGATCGTCCCGCTGTGCTCGGCACTGGTGAGGCTGCACTGCGAGTCCCGTGTCCGGCTCTGGGCCCCTCGCTGCGGGAGGGACGTGGAGGGGCTGGAGCGTGTCCAGAGATGGGAACGGGGCTGGGGAAGGGGCCGGGGCACCAGTCTGATGGGGGGCGGCTGCGGGAACTGGGGGTGGAGAAAAGGAGGCTGAGGGGAGACCTTCTCACTCTCTACAACTACCTGAAAGGAGGCTGTAGGGAGGTGGGGGTCAGTCTCTTCTCCCAGGTAACAAGCGATGGGACAAGAGGAAACAGCCTCAAGTTGCACCAGGGGGGCGTTAGGTTGGATATTGGGAAAGAGTTCTTCACCTAAAGGGCTGGCCAGGATTGGAACAGGCTGCCACGGGGGTGGTGGGGTCACCATCCCTGGAGGTGTTTAAAAGACATGTAGATGTGGCACTTAGGGACATGGGTTAGTGGTGGACTTGATGATCTTAAAAGCCTTTTCCAACCTAAACGATTCTATGGTTCTGTGTATTGACTGGGAATAGGTTGCCCTGGGGCAAAGCTTTCCCAGAAGAGGTGGATCTGGCCCATTAAAAAGAAAGGGGTGTAAGTATAGATCAGATAACACGTGTCCCAGCACCTACCATATGCTGGGTAACAGACCTTCAGGCAGCAAACCGTGCTGAGCACTGTCAGGCTGGTGAGGCTGCAGAGCCCGAACAAGACCCCGCAGAAGGCGTAGAGGGTGCACACCGCCTGGTTGAACAGCCACCTGCAAGGGAAAGCCTGCAGGTAAACCCGGCCCTTCCCCCCGCCGGGCGGCTGGATGACAGCCCCTGGCACTCGGCTGGACCCAGTGTTCCCCAGGGTCCCTGCTCTGGAGGAAGGCTGGGCATTTCCCAGCAGTGGAGCTGCAGCTGCTGGTCCCACACCAGAAGCAAAGCTGGCCGTGTGCGGGGTGGCTGCAACAGGCTGCATGGATACCGGCACCTGACTGCCCAAGCAAACACAGGCATGATCTTGCCCTAATTTGTTCCCTGAGCATCCCAGTGACAAGCACAGATGGAGCCATGGGTGTGGGAGCTGCCCTGGTCCATGCCGGTGCACACCACAGCAGTGCCCACACCGCGCAGGTGCTGCTTTGGAAACCCACCACCAAACCCCTTTTACAGCAGGTCTATGTGATGAACCAAAGGGACAGGGAAGAGCAAAGCACCCTGCTGTGGGCTGGCTGGCTGCGAGGTTACAGTGCCCCGTGCCACCAGAGTGACCTCTGGAGTGATCCCAGAGTGATCCCCTGTCAGGGATCTCCCCATTCCAAGACAAGGTTTTCAAACTGCACCCATGGCTGTTGGCCGGTGCAGAGCCATGTCCACAAGGTACCTGTGTGCAAAGAAGGAGGAGGTGGCCAAGGGGAAGAGCGTCACTGTCATGCTCAAATCACTGATGGCCAGGTTGACGATGAAGAACTCAGCAGGCTTCAGCATGGACCTCTTCTGATAGGCCACCAGCAGGAGCAGCGAGTTCCCAGAGAGGGACATGATTCCTGCGGAGAAGACAGAGGAACGGTGCTGTATGTAATGGGGCCGGGAAAGGAGCCAGGATCATCTTGAGATGTTTGGAAGCAAACACTGGAGATGTCTACAGAGGATGGGAAGGGCTTCCAGGCTTCCCTCTCTGGAGCGGGCTGACCAGGGGAGCCCACAGGACCTGCAGGGCTCTGTGAGTACATCTGCAGCTGCTTTACATTGCATATGATCCCTTCCCCTTCCTGAGATCCTACAGAGGCGTTTGGTAGGAGTGCAGTGATGGGATGAGACTGCAATGGGCTCCGGGTGCAGGATCTGGCCAGAGTCACTTCTTCCAGCTGGAAGGAGCAAGGGGGGCACTTCCTTCCAGCTAGATAAATAACAGGAGCTTTGTGTGATTGCTCTTCTGATGTGAGGCCAAGGAGCTGGGCCCCTTCGCCTTTTTAATTTCTTCCTGGCAATGTCACTCCTGTGAGTCTGTGTTGTCCAATATCATGGTAACAAAATAAACAAGAAGAAAGGCATTATGAAGATCAAGGAAAATCCAGACTAAACAAAAGAAGGCTCTTTGCTTGCTATTAGTGTATTTAAAACAGCAGCAGCGATTAAAATTCTGTAACAAGGGCTTTCTCTCTTTTTTAAATTACCTATTTGTGCTTTCATTGAAAAGAGGTTTCTGTGTCCTCAGAAGGAGGATCTTTGCTGCTCTTGGGACAGCTCGGGTAGGACAAGGGTTTCTCCCTAATGAATCAGGCTGTAAATTAAATACCATGGAAAGAATCAGCTTCCAAAGCCGCTGAACAGCCAACACTAAAGTTCCCCTCAGGAACATGATTCCGGGACCTGGTCAACACCAGAGCTTTGGAGGCTCTGGAGCTGCTGGAGGGCAGAATACTGAGATGTTTATCCTTCTTCCCAGCCTCACAAGGCGTCTTTCCCACAGAGCTAGTCTCACATCCGTACTAAGTACATTTCATTAGCTTTACTAACTCTGAAGAGCTGTAGGTGCCTATAGGGCTGCTGGTAGTGCCAGTGGCGTGAGCATCCCTTGGGCTCCCCACCCTCACAGGCATGCAAAACTCTTCTAGCATTGGGAGACAACTTGCTCAGGGCTCAGAACACTGGAAGGCTTTTCTTTGGCCATCATTCACTTCTGGACCGCACCACGCAGGTCTAGGCCACCTCAGAGCACACCCCAGCCCCTCAGTTGTGCCTGCTGGCTTTTCAGTGCCACTAACTCCAAATCACAGGACATTCACCAGCATCTTCTGCTGAAAGCAAGGGCCGCTCAGGTCTAAATACCTTCAATACTCACGAAGCTGGCAGCGCTAACACAGCCCCTATCCATCTCAGGCTGGGTGGCTGCGGTAGGAGTTACAGCACGTTCCTCAAACGTTGTTCAACTTTCCAAATATTTAAAAACATTAAGTGGTACTTGCAGTTCCCCTGAGAGGGGAATGCAGCCCCCAAGCTTTGGCCAGATCATCCTTTTGAGCAACCTAAGGCTGACACAGGAAGGACCAGTTTGATTGTTCTGCTAATGACTGCACACTTCTGGAAGCATCAGTGACTGCAAAAGGCCTGAATGTCTCTGGCAGGGACACAGGTATAACAGGCTGTCCTTGCTTACCAAAGACTAAATAGAGTGTGCCAAAGATCAGGTCTTCTCTCTCCGATAAGGTGGAGATGAACACTGAGGTGTCGGACGCATTTCCCATCTGCAAAGCAAGACACAAATAGAAGTGAGAGTGAATTCTGGCTAATGAAGGAGTGTTCAGCTTCCTTGCTTCGCGGGGAGGACAGCTCTGCGCCTCGCTCCTGGCACTGCATGATGATGGAGGCAGCAGCGTGCAGCCCCCCAGCCCCCGGCTGCAGGGGTGGCTTTGTTAACGCTGGTGCAGCGCTGACCTAACCGGCTGGGCAGGGGGCTGATAACAGGATCGGGCTGGTAATCTCACGTGATTACCATTTCTTCAATTACAGATTTTACTGATTAGGATTAGCCTTTGGATCTAAATTTTCTTTGCCTCAGCCATGTGCTGACCGCAGCAGGCGCTGTGTGCCTGGCCGCGGGGACCAGCTGCTCGGAGCTGGAGGCCTCGTGTTCTGCAAAGCCCCCCCTCCTCCAGGCTTGCCCCGTCCTTCGCGTGCCTCCGCCTGTCCCTGTGTCCACATCAGCGTAAAGACTTGGCCAAAACTCTCTTTGTTATGTGGCCAAGACCTGTTCATGTGCCGTCCTGGCGGCATATTAATTGCCTCTACTGTGAGACACGCACTGTGCGTGCTGAGAAGAGCCTACGCACACAAGGGGACTTGCAACAAGCTGCTGGCCAAACCCCAGCCTAGGAGACCCCACAGCTTGGGACAAAAAGGAATTGTCACCCCGATCATCACTGCTCCTGCCTGGGACCTTCCTTGTTCAGCTGGAACTAAATCTGCTCCATGCTGCCAGCAGTGCAGGCAGTGAAGAACGTGAGGGTGAACCCATGTATTAACAATAAAATAAAATAAAAAAACCAGTAGTAAAAAGTCACTCCCTTTCTCAGGGTGCCTGTCTCAATCATTGAGCTTTATCGAACTAATTAGTTTCCCTGTTATTCTGTGCAGCTGAGCCAAAGGTTCCCAAGTGCTCAGGGAGTTAATAGGGGGTAGTCTAGCAGAACAGCAGATGTGTTTCAGTATATTCACTCCCTTCACTGATAACAAGTAAATGGGAAAATATTTTGTTCAGGTGAAGAAAAAAGAAAAGAGGGGGTGAGAGAAAATAATGGTTTAATTATATGTTTCAATAGCTGTTAGCTTGCTTGCTGGGATGTTTAATGCATGCAGTATTCCTGCCTCCTTCCCCAAGGTCCCTCCCTGAACTGAAACCAGTGCCCTGGGAAGGAGCAGGGGCTGGGGGGAGGCAGCTGGGGGCAGCCGTGGCATGGTCCAACCCTGACAAGTGGCATCAGGCTGCGGATTCCTGCCCCGGTGCCTGGTTTTCATAGGGCCACACCGTGAGCTGGAACAGGGAACAGATCTGGCCTTACGGGGAGGAGGTGGGTAACAGCAGCATCCCCAGCAGAGATTCCTACCTGGCCTCTGAGTGCCGTGAGGCGGCTTGGGAGCTATCGCGTGGGCCAGGAGGCAGGGACACGGAGCCTTTCCACGGGTTTTGCTGACACGGACTTCACCAACAGAGCAACTACCCTTGTTATCCGTACCCCGGTGAAAACGCCTTCATATCCAAGGCTGCATTCAGAGAGATGGAGCTGATTACTTGAAGTAACGAGTAAATCTGCTTTCAGTATAAATGTACTTTAAGACAATAATTGGTGTTAAAGTGCCAAGAGATCCTGACAATAGTTCTTCATTCTCTGTGTTATTGGCCCATACAGCCAAATACCAATGGACAAAGGTCATGGCTTTCTTGGGTTAGGTGGGCACACAACCTATGGGATGTTTACAACTCGCATAGTTTCACTTACTACTTTTCAGTGAGCCTGTCTCAAGCATCTGATGTTAAGCAATCTAATATTTTTATGGTCAGTGCCTACATACCATGAATATGATGGAGCTGCCTTTGCAGGCCAGGTAGGATGCTGGTTAATATAGCTAATGGGAGTTGCAATGGTCATTCGTGGTTCTCAAATCACCCTGTTGAACTTCTGGCCTCTCTGGGTGGTTCCTGCTCCCCTTATGAACAGAGACAGTGGAAAGCAGGAGAACTGGTCTGTGCAAAACAGTCCCAACAAGTGTGTGCTCCGCAGGGAGAGGTGCCATGCGCCGAAGACCGAAGGAGCAACAGCAAGCCAGGCTTTGGCTCGCTCACCCTAGCAGACATGGCCAGAGCCCTTGTGCTGCTGGCAGAGTCCCTCATCCTTGAGACACATTTTGCCCAGGTTACTGGTTGGACAGCTTGATGTAAATGTGATTTTAAATTAAGCTCCATTTACATTGTCCTGCTAAACTGACAGAGGTTCTCAGGAAGCTGTGTGGCACACTTTCCTCCTTCCCCAACTCATTTGTTGGCTTTTGGTGATGAGAAAGAGATCCTGTATCGTTTTGAAAAGCCTCATCCTCCTGCCTGGGTCTGGAAAGTCGGTCTGTGGCACTGTATGGACACTGTGAAGGTAAACATGCACAGCCAGGGGGTCTAACCACTCCTATTTGGGTTTCCTAGTACAAAAGAGCCACAATCCTGCCACAATCTTTCACTTCAGAGAGATGACTACCACACCTGGGACTTTTCTAGTCTTTTGTTGTGCAAAACAAAGCATTCATTTAACAACAGCACGTGCTTTACTAAGAAACTAAACCCCAGCCATTCTCTACTGGCTAGGAAGAGGCTGGTAGCCCTGGGGGTTCGATATGCAAGCACCTAGGGCAACAAGCGCCCAGCAGTGTGATTGCCCAGGCAGGCTGGCAGCCACACAGGCAGTTTGCTACTTGAACATATCAAATGTCCCCTGTCTTGTTGCCAGTACATAGAAATACAGTACGGTAGGTAACTTCTCATGCATTATTACTTGAATTTACGTACATGCAGTTTTGATGTTCAGCCTTAAATATTCATTACCTTTTAATAATTGCCTGCTAAAAGGTGTAAGAAAATATTAATATTTGCATCTTAGAGGCTTCCTACTTTAAATAACATAGTGCTGGTGTCAAAGCAGCAACTTGACTTGGAGGGCTTCTCGCTGCCAGCCCAGCACACGGTTTGCAGGTGCTTATTCCCCGGATCCGCTCTTCCTTTTGCTTTCCTGGCTGGTGGACATTGCTCTCTCATTTCTGCTTTGGCACTGGTGTAGCCTTGGACCACTTTAACACATTTGAATGTCCTCATTTGCATGATATAGTTCAGCTGCATCAATTTGCTTTTCTTAGCAAATACAATTCACAAGGTGCTTGCTTTACACCCCTCCTACCTTCTCCCTATTCATCTGGCCCGGTCACAGTGCAGAGAACCGAGCCCCCTCAGCGTGGCCACACAGCAGAGATGCTGCTTACGAGGTTATGAGAAGTCACTGTCACCACCCTCCGCTTGCCTGGGCTTTCCAGCTGCTCTGGGCAGAGTGCAACCTCCCTGGCCATCCTCGTAAATGTCTACACAACGTAATTACCAGGGCACGCAAGGTTGGAGTCTGAACAGCAACGGGCCAAGATCCACCCTGAGCTCTGCTTAGAGGGAAAAGAGTTTAGGCAGGAATTTATCTCAGCTAATAGTAACCTGGGAAGCTGCACGCCATTCCTTCCCCCGTGCTGGATACCCAGGGAAGCAATTCACTGCCTGATCTTTCTGCACCACACTAAAAGCATCTCAGGATAAGTCAGTTTGCTCAGCTCGCCACCTGCTCTCAGGCTTTCACTTACAGGTTTATGTTGAAGGTGACTGTCCCCTCTCTGCGTCCTCAGCATGACTGATGGCACCTGCAGCCCTGGGAAGCTCCTCCCTGTCTGCCCGTCTGAGGCACTGGGACGTGCTGGTGTCCATCCAGGGTGGCCTTTCCCATTTGCTCCCTGGGAGCTTGGGGAATAGAATTGGCAGGAATCCTGAGCGGAGCCCATGAATCCCAGACAGAGGCACCAGCACAGAGGTGACACCAGGCAGCTTTAAACTGTCCCTCCTCTGTAACCAGCCCGGCTGCTGCGCTCCTGCCAGCTTACACCCAGTGCCAGCCAGGCTCTGGGCATCACCTACACGCTGCCTGACTGCAGAGGAACAACAACATCACATAGGAGGAGAGCACAGTAGCTCTGTGATGGGCGTTTTCTCCCTTTACAAGATCAATCGTGCCAACAAAAAGATGTTCCTGGATACCTGGCACCGACCCTGCGATGTGGGCCCCTTGCAAGCATTCCATGTGCTTTCACACCCGGGGTTCAAGCTGAACCTCTCCCTTCATTGACTGTCCAGTGGAGACTCAGGTTCTCCCTTGAGATTTTCACTGACAATCCTGACTTGTTGGACACTTGTGCTGGAAATCCCTAGCAGGAAAAAGGGAAACATTTCCCAGCCTTTCTTCACCTGCCCTGTGCGAATCTTGTCCTCAGCCTCAAATCCTCACCATATGATGCAGTGACTCATAAAGAACAGCAAAATCAATGGGGCTTGTGTTCAGGTTTTGTTTAAAATCTTCTGAGTCATTCTGTCTTAGGAAAAGCAGCAATGGCAAATCTGGGCTTTAGTGGAAGGCAGCTGGTGGACGACAGACAGCTACGGGATCTAAGGCTTTAACTGAAGGGTGCAGGCAGAACTGATTGGATGCTGCAGAAAAGTTCCCTGATAAGATTTCTCCATCACAAGGACGCAGAAAAGGTTGGAGCCCAGCTTCTCCCTTTTTCAGGCCACCCTCTAAAAGGCTTGTGAGGAAACGGGCTTTCCTCCTCACCAGCACATGCAGGAGCAGGCAGGGCTGGGTGAGAACATCACTCTGATGCATATTCGTAATTGTCAAGGTGAAAAAGCTGCTTCAGAGTATTTAATTTCACAACTAATGAAAATCCAATCTCAATGTGCTTTCTATGATGAATGTCCTTAGGAGTCCACCTCTCCCTTCCTTGTGTGCCAAAGCATTTTAATTGATGCTAAAGTTAAATTTATTAGAAAACCACCAAGTTATTAGACCCACAGTATGACACTGTGGATGTGGAAAGAGAATGAGGGAGGAGGTTTTGCTACATACTCATCAGCTTCAAAGTTTCTCTTCAAAATTTCTTGAGAAAGTGACTCTTTCTTTCCCCTTAACCACAAACAGATCGAAAATGGGCAGAGCTCCCACGGGCACATTTTGGACATGGGCATTAAGACATGAGCCTGTGCCTTTGGGACAAATGCACGCACTGTTGGGCAGCCCTAGTTACAGCACTTGTCCACACAAGTGCCTTCAACGATGCCGGTTGCTCTGAACATCCCTATATGCAAGAGATTGCGAGGGAGGGAGGTGCGGTTCCTGGCAACAAGAGCCCTGTGACAGTGCAAACTGGGCGAGACCCAGCCGAGGGGTCAGAGTGCTGCAGCTGTGTCCCAGGCTGCAGACTGGCACCCAGGATTGGGACTGGGAGTCACCCACCCTGGGAGCAAAGCTGGTGTAGAGGAGAGTGAACCTAGCAGGAGAGGAGGATGCGGAGGTGATGGAGACTGGCAGCCCCCCCTTGTGCTATGGGTGGGCAGGAGGACAGAGTGCTGGTGGTGAAAGGGGGCTGCTGGCTTCATCTCCTCCACAGAGCACCTTGGATGCTAAATGCTTCTCTGCCTAATAAGAATAATTTCCCTTACTCTCCTGTGCTCTTTGGAGGGTAAAGAGTGTCCATGTAGAGGGACAGGTGATTTATACTTTCCTGTACCACACTAAGTGACTCTGGCCATGAGAATGACGTCCTTCATTAACCTAATTGGAAACAACCTTCATTTAGGGCTGAGCAAATCATTCCTGAAATTCTCATAATGCATTGTTCTCCCTTAGGCCATATTTTATTCTTCCTCAAGAGCCCTCGGAAGCAGACACGCTGAACACAGCACACACACACCACCTCTCTGAGATGCTTTAGCAAAGTATATGTGTATTAAGAACATGGAGCCTGGGAAAAAGGAAGGACTTTGGTCACACAGCTGCACTGGTGACAAGACAGGGCAAAGCCTAGCACAAACAGTCTGGAAGGAATTGTTCCTGCTCCTCAGCGTGCATGCACACACGCAGCAAAGGAAGAAGAGAACTGGCAAAGCCTGCAGGACTTTTATTTCTTTCAGAACCCTGGCAGGTCTCCATCCTACCATACATCAGGGGACCTACAAGTGTCCTCTGAGATCAAGCTGGCAAATAACAATAATCCAGGGGAGAGGAAATTATATTTCTGACATATTACTTCGGATAGGCCTTATTTTTATGGCTGTGCTTGAGCTATTTGTAAAGCACGCATCTTTCATTGTGATACAGAAAATGATAAAAATGCATCACGTGCACTGATAGATATGCTGATGTCATTGACACACGGACAATAAATCAGTTTTACAGAAATATGGAAAGTCATTTTTGCATCTGGAAGTAAATCATAAACTACATCCTGTAGACATACTGTAGCTATGTGCAGCGTACAGGCAAGAGAAGGTAGGATCAGTATAAAAACTATAGCAAAAATCTCGGACTTTGCCCTGCTGCATTCATGGGGGGCTTGTAAATCCTTTCCCCCACAGACAAATTAGAAGGTGGTCCATTTGTCTGAGCTACTCTGTGAGGGGGATGCTGGTGTGGCTCCTTTACACCTGGCCCCAGGAGGTGCTTCCATGGTCTTTACCCTCGTGGAAACAAGACAGTGACTAACCTGCCTCCCTGCCAGTTCACAAATTCCGGTTCTGTGCTGGAAACCAAAGTCCTCCCTCTCTCTGGGCTGCTCCCTCGGGTGAGCGTGTGACAGAGGGGGACTCGCACAAGCCTCCCTCTCTGCTGTCATGTTTAGTATTAAATCACAAGCTGCAGAAGTATCATTGCAGGTACTAAACACATTCACATTCATTTCTGACAGGAACAGCTGCTGGAGTTTTCTTCCAGTTCAAAAACATTTCAAAAACACGACTATGCTCCATCAAGACTAAAACTGTAACTCCTCTGGGAATGACTTCAGACGAGAATGTCGCATCGGGGGCTACCCAGCCAGCACAACGCAGCCCTTTAAAATCAAACTGCCTGGCCACGTAGTCTTTGGACATACAAAGCTGCTGTTGAATTTGATTTAAGCTTCAATGCTCAGACTCTGTTCTAAGAAGAGACAGACTGTGAAAGCTCCCTTCCCCTCAATTTAATCAGACTTCAAAATGAGATGAAGTTTTCCAGGCAGCTGCTGCCACAGGTACATTACCAGGAAACCCTTGTATTCTGCATCCCAGAGCCTAATCTTGTGTTTGCTAGAAGAATCAAACCTAAACCTCCCTCACATGTCCACGTCCGGAACCTGGGAGGACACGGGCATGGCTGGCTGGACTGGCCTGATCACATGCACCATGTCTACCTGAAAAGCCACGCGTTTTATTTTGTGTGATTGTTGGTTTTGCCCTTTTCCTCTCCAGACTTGGACAGTTGCTTTTCCTCAGCCAACGTGCCACAAAGCCAGAGCCTTTCTTGGAGAAGAGGAGGAGGAAACCTGATGAGCCTAGAAACTCAGCTGACCTCCAGTCTCTTTCAATAGTAAATAGCAGGAATCGATTTCTGCAATTCCTAGCATGGGGGAAGCTCAGACACCACTGCCTGCCTAGCGAGTAAAGCAAGCCTTAAAAGTCGTAGAAGAGCAAAAGAGCACGGCTGAGTGGCTGCTCAGCTCCTGAAGGACAGGTTGCAGTGTAAGGCAAGGCAGCCCTCAGCCCCCTGCCCAAAATCGCTTTGTAGATGACAGAGATCTCCCGTGCCAGGGCTGCCCATCCTGTCGGTTACAGACAAAAGGAGCCTGCTTTCTGCCACCCCGGTAGCCACCTCGGACTCTTGCAAGCCCCTTTGAGAGGCGATGCAGTCCCATGCACACCTCCCCTAAAGTGCCCAGTGGGATGTATCACTCGCACGCTCAAGGCTGCCTGGGGGGAAGCGGAGCTCGCACCCAGGACCCGTGCCCACCCGGGACACGCACCGCCCCGGTGCTGCGCTCCAGCACCCCGCCGGGGACACAGCGAACGGGGCTGGGGTCCCGGGGTCGCCTCCCTCCTGCCGCTGGGGACACGCACGGGGTCCGCTGTCCTCCCCACGCCCGGGTGCGCGGCGGCACCGTGTCCCTCCCGGGGTGCCCGCGGCAGCGCCCCCCCCCGCGGCCGGGCCCCCCTTACCTCTCCCGGCGGAGCCCCCGGCGCAGCCCGCCCCGCTCTGCCCCGCCAGCAACTCGCTGGGGCTCCCGCGGCAGCTCCGCGGGGGGGGGGGGGGGGGGGGCGGGGCAGGTTCCGCGCCCGCGGAATCGCGGCGGCTGCACCGCAGCTCAGCACCGGCGGCCGCGGACAGCTCCGCTCCGCTCCCGCACCGCCCCTGCCCGGCTCTGCCCGCCCCGGGACCTGCCCTGCCCGCCCCGGGACCTGCCCTGCCCGCACCTGCCCGCCCCGGGACCTGCCCTGCCCGCACCTGCCCGCCCCGGGACCTGCCCTGCCCGCTCCGGGACCTGCCCTGCCCGCCCCGCGGCGCTGGGCACAGCCCCCGGGCAGGGCATGCTGCGGGTCGCCGTCCCCGCCGCCGGGCAGCCCTTGCGCTGCAGGGCTGGCACGGCCAGCTCAGCCCGGGCACCCACCTTCCCTGCACCCCGCTCCCCAGCACCCTCCTCCCCGGCCGCACAGCCCTCCCAGCCGCTATTCTCATAGCAAGGGAAACTGAGGCACAGAGAGAGTAGTTCAAAGCAGCACCCTGGAGCCCCTGCATCCCCAGGCTCACTCTCCCCTCCCCTCATCCCCCCTCAAAGGAGACAGGCTGGTACTTCACTCACCTCTCCCTGAAGATCTGGCTGGCCACCCGGCACAGCCCCATGCTGTGCTGTGAGGTGCTCCAAGGACATGCTTGGAGTGACAGAGGAGACGAGGAGGTGGGGATCGCTGTGCGGAGCCTGTTGCCAATTGGAGCTGGGTTTTGTTTTCCACCCAAATCATTTGACCTGTCTCTGCTTGGCAAAACACGAGTCACAACCATCACTTAACTGCGTGCTTCGTTAATTCTCTCCACACCAAGAGCCTTCCCTTGGTTGCCAGTTAGACATGGGACCAATATCAAAAATCCTAGTATTCATTTTTGGAGCTCCAGGCATCGTCAGGATTGCTGGTCAGTTTGGATTTGGCTGCTTAAATTTGCTTCAGAAAGGAACCCTGGAGCTGGAGAAATACATAGCAATAGCCTTACGCACCCTATGTGCTTTGGAGAGAGCCTACATGAGAAACGTTTGTGGATTAAACAGCTATGTAAATAGATACATACTGAGATTATTATAAACGGAAAGTTAGTTGTTTGTGTTCCAGAAACACAAAGGCCTCAGCCAAGTTTGAGGCCCTGCTGCGCCGTCCCCTCCTCATGGCCAGAGTTAACCCAAAGACCCCGACGTCCCCCAGGGAATGTGCCCCATCTTCTCCCTTTCACCTGGGATAGACCTGAGGGGCATGACGTTCAGCGACATGCCAAGGGACACGGGCAGTCCTTGGCAGAGTCACAAGCTCACACAGGAGCAGCAGCACTTCCCACTCCACACCACACCGCACATGGGGACCACAAACAGTTACTGAACTTTGTGGGCACATTTGCACAATCTCATTATTTTTTCAGCATAGTTTCCTTGGGAAACAGACCTCCACCTCAGCCTGTCTCTCCTCAGCAATATCACTCCTCCCCAACAGCACTCCATTCGTCAGCCGCTCTCACCCAGATTTGGAAGAGGGATTGAAGTCCTGGAGATAATTTAGTTCCCACCTGCTTTGTGCAGTGAGGAAAGACCCGCGGGAGCTGGCTGAGGAGGTGAGACAGCTCAGTGGAGATGCCACGGGGCGGGTGGCTGATCAAGCAGTGCCCACAGAGCCCTGCTTGCTGCCTCCCTTCTTGTCTGTGAGAGATTTTGAGAGAGAGATGGAGGAGCCAGGGATTACAGAGGTGACGGGACAGAAAACCAAACCTGCAGGAAATGACTTCATAAGGTCGGCCGTTCATGGAACAGGTTTTTTTCTTCAAGCCCAAGCACACAGTGAGCTGCACTTAAACCCAGACCTACCACGCTCCTTCAACATCACTTTTTTACGGCAATGGTCGAGGCACGGAGCGTGTCTGTAAAAGGAGTACTTTTGATCTGGGATTTAACCAACAGGTTGATCTCTAGAAATGAAAATTGACCTGAAGCATAATTCTTTGCTGTGAATCCTTGAGTTTTTGGTATAGCCTTTGTTATCTTAAGCATCTAATTTTGTTTTCTAAGCTCTCCCTTCTTCCTCCCTCTTCCTGGCCCCCCCCCCAAAAAAAAAAACCAAAAAACCCCAACCAAACCCCCCCCCCCCCCCCCCCAAAAAAAAACCAAACCAAAGAAAGAATGCACATTTGAATTTGGGGGACACACAAAAGGAACAAGGACCCAATTGACAGCACATGACCACAGGACAGTGGAGGCATTACAAAAACAACAGGAGAGGTATGTCAAACCTACACAGTGTCACCTGTCCCAGAATTAAGACCTCTGGCTGCCAGTCAGGAGAGCCTAAAGCGGGAGAGCCTTGCCAAGCAGGTCACAGCCTGTGATGAGGCAGGCGACCCAGAGCGCCCTGCTCCCTTTCAACACCAACATGAATCCCAGCGTGGGGACTGGAATCCTGTTTCCTTTTTCTCTGTCTCTCCCTCTCTGCCCTGTGGGCCACAGGAGAAGGCTATCCAAAAGGTTTTGATTCATCTTTGGCCACCTCCTGAAGACTCCAGCTCCATCTCAAGACTGTAAGTACTCGGCTTTGCTCCCAAGCCACTGCAGCCCATTTGCATCAGGTGAGGCAACTTTGTACAGCAGAACCTGTTGGTCTAAGGTCTTGGTTCCAGCTATGCCTCCAAAAAAGACCAGGGTTTAAGTCTCTCAATGCCCATTTAATTGTGTTCTCCTGAGAAGAACAGCTTCGCTGTTAGAAGATACTTTCTCCAGATTCTTTTCAAAGTCTGTACTAATCAAATCAAAGAAGTTTTTTCATGTAATTAAACACACAAGTGCTTAAGAAATTGCAGCATAATTGCACAAAACTGAGGGGAACAGTAGTGAGCACAGGGACACGGGAACTCCCCTGCTCACCCATCAGTCACCAGGACACTGCAGCAGCTGGTAGAAGCTCCATGTTAACACCACCAGCCTCCACACCTAGGGGTAAGCTTTCTAGCTTCCACCTTTGAAATGAAGCTTATGGGCTCTTTTTCTTTCAACAAACTTGAAAATGAAAAAAAAAAAAAAAGAAACCAAAATAAAATTACCACGGCTCTTCCAAATGGGTATCTGGGTTCTTCTTCAGCCAAGGGAAGCTGGTAGGGGAAGAAAATGCACATGCACACACTTGTGTAAAGATGCTACGTCCTCCTGTCCAGAGGAACCCAGCAAGTCATGTTACAAGCAGAGAGTAACACGGTTCACCTCCTAAAGCTTTCCACCAGCTCTACACACAGTGACAAAGACCTATAAAAGCCGCCTTGTTTTGCAGCTACACCATACAGAAATGCTATATTCACTGCTGCTTGCTCAGCCTTTCAGCCTTGCCGGGCAGGTCTCTGCTCCCTCAGCACACAGCTCTCCCCCCATGGGGCTGGCTTCGCCTGCCCCCCAGCTGGCCCGCTGAGGATGGGGGTATCACTTTGGCACCAGGTGAGGAAGGGACAGTGCAGCCCAGCTGCCACCCCTCAGAGGTGCTTTGCAGCACGGTGTCCTTGCCCAGCCTCAGCTCAGCATTTCTTAAGCCCAGATGGTGAGAAGTAACCTGAAACCCATGTCCCTGTGCCTTTTAGAAACTGCCAGCTCGCCACCAGATACGGGACCCTTTCCTGGGAGCACCCCATTAAAATGCTAGCAGCACAACTCCGATAGTGTTGGAGATAAGGAGGAGATGAGACTCTAAGAACCATTAGTTCGGCTCTGTTTGGGCTTTGTTCCCTGTGGTTGTGTCCTTGTGCTGGAAGACACTAAATGCAAGAATTTGTAAGCACAACAGTGCATTCAGTTGTTTAAACTACATAATTGTGCGCCTACTTTGTGCATGCAAATGTTATAACCTTTTCTGCGCAGATAGGGCATTTTGACACACAAGCATTCATTACAGAGATGTGCCTTTACACTTAATTTACTTGTCTAATTATTGTACATTGCAAACAGACACCCAGCCATGCCTCTCTTCTGCATATCAACCCTGATGCCAGCGGCAATCTCTGGCGGGGAACTCTTGTCCTTACTGCGGTACATGGTTTGTGATAGCGAGCAGGGAAAGCTGTTTTTAAGAAGCCAAGGACAAGAGGATACACGGCCATGGCCAGTGCTGCCGGTGTTGCTGGGTGCTCAGTTCTCTGGCTATTTTTTTTTGCATTGATGGTGATCTGAAAAGCCTTCCTGGAGGTACCAAAGGGACATGGCAGAGCATGTTTTCTGAGGCAAAGGAGGAGGGATGCTGCTGCCCAGCTAAAGATAGCAAGCCAGCTTATCAGATCTGTAAGGAAGTAACTTCGATAAAGGTAAGACAAACAAACATCAGCTGGGGATAGGGAATATCCTGAGAGAACAGTGGAAGTTCCCTGATACCAGGAGACTAAAATGATTCGGGGTGGAGGAGAAGAAGAAACAGATCGGTGTGGCGGAGAGTTAATTCGCATGCCTGCTCTGCTGTGGAACAGGTGTCTGACAGGCCATCCGGCTACAGCACCATTAGAAGAAAATGCCAGCATAATATATTAAGATATTCTAATTGCTACATCTAATTATGAAGAAGAGTAAATCACCACGAAAAAATCATCTGTCAAATAGAGTATAAACACATAATTGACAATCAAACTGAGAGCTGTCATCCATCTTCAGAGGCTGCTGCCGTGTTTAAAAAGACACTACTTCTACTCATGAAGTAGAAGCGTGCTTCTGGAGTTATTGTAAAGGCCTATTAATCTGATAAATCTTTAAATATTTCCATAGATCTGATCCAAAAACTAAAACTTTGTCAAGTATATTTTCTCAAACTGAAGACCAGCAGGACTCTGCATTATCTAACTAGATTTTACTAAGGCAGCTGGACAGATGTTTATAACAGTGCTTTGTGAAACATCTGGTACTAATCTAACTAAAGAATTTTTAATTAGCCACTGATTTCCTCAATAACACAAAAGTCTAGACCACCTGCCATGCCCACAGACAGATCTAACTAAGCCAGGGTCCCTAAGAAGGCAGCATGAACCTGGCAACTTGCCCCTAAAGCTCAGATTTTTACACCCTTGTTCATATCTTGCTCTTCCTCCACCGAAGGCCACTGTCACGCAGGGATGATGCCTTCAACCAGGCCTGAGTTACATCCCCACGAAGTGCCCCTAGGGCCTCATCCTTACTGTTTTCAGTGAGCAACTCGTAGCAATTCTCCACGCTCAGCCTGGAATTCAGCCCAGGCTCAGGAGGCCCCAGCCAGCTCCTTGGGTCGATGCTGCTGGTGAGCACAAACATCTGCCATCCCACAGCCAAACCAGTCTGCATCTCATGGCAAGATGGTCGTGTTGGCACTGGTGACAGGTCTGAGAGTAAGCTGCAGCCAGACAGGCTGCTTGGAGAAGGAATCAAGCAGCCCTTCCAGTTTGTGATGGCTGCCCTAATGACCAAGGGTGAGATTTTGGCTTCTGCCCTGCGAAGGGAAAGCTCTGTGGATATGCTACGTGCACCCACAAGCTGCTTCAGCTACATAAAAATGCTATTAGGCTTTTCCTTGTTATTGATCCATCGCTGAGGCAGCAAGTGCCAGTTCTACTGCACAGACCCCCAACATTCCCAAATGGTTATTGGTCCTTTTAATGTATTTATCTATTTTGGTTTTTAGAAGTGAAGGGCTGATGGAGTTCAGATTTCCATTTAGGATTTCTACAGCAGCACAGCTGGGAAGCACTTTGTGAATCTATTGCATTTTAGTGCACTGGTGGTACAAATGCTTTATCTTAAAATTAGATGAGGTTATCTAGTACCCTCTGTGAGCACTTCCACCACTGATGGACCAAGAGGCAGGACAGACTCCACATCATTGCAGTCAATCATGAGACAGACTATCCTGAAATCCATGGACTTCCTAAGTGGCCTGTTCCTGATTAGTATTGGCACTGAATTAATCTCTAATGATCTCCTTGGCTCAGGCTAAGTCCTGAATCACAATTTTCTGCCTTCTCAGTCTTAAGCTGTGGTGTTACTCTTCCTTTTTATGAAAATATGTGGTTACCCCTACTTTAAAGGTCTCTGGCGATGGCAGTACCGAATACAGCATCCACACAGGTAATTATTCAGGCAAAATGTCCATGAAATCTGTATTGCTGGCAGATAACATTGCTTACAAATTCCTACTTACATGAGTGACCTTTACAGGCAATGAAAGGTGCAGCCTACACCTTGAACTTAAACCTACACAACGCTTCTGATCACATATTTCAGTTTTAAAAAGGGACAGGCATTTCTATCAGAAAACTGTAAGGAGACAACACTTAAGTACAACACTTACTAACATCCAGCAATGTTAGGAACTCAGATAACTGAGCAGCACATGAAAATATCATTCCCCCTCAGCATAAAATTATTGAGTTTGAACATTAACATCATTTTAACACGCTGAACCTGGATGTCAGGAGCAGGTAACTGTGCATACGCATCATTTGCACATACCATGGCAGCAGTGGTACATCTGAATGTCCAGTGAAACGTTTCATTTCCATTCCAATGACTTCTAGGAACAAAGTTTTACAGAAACCTCTGAAATGAGAAGACCCTCAGCACTAAGCCAAGAAATAAGAAGTTCTACCATGCTTGAACTAGTGTTTCAGCTAAAGGAAGGTTTGTAACTGTTGAAACACAAGGCTTGGACTGGAGGGGCTGATGTAGAGGAGTACACTGTTTCCTGCAGTCCCTACTGCAGCGACATTCATGTCAGGCAGAGAAACAGAGCAGACAGTCATGGATAGGATTGCCTTAAATCACTACAACTAGATTTTCCAGAGCTTTCAACTTGGTAACTCAGACCAGCCCCTGGCTGCCACACAGAGATGTTAACCGGACCGTGCCCAGTGACTCTGTACTGGCAGCAATAGATTTGCTTCCAGCATTAGGACTCTCAGTTTCCTTGGTCACCTCTGCTTGCCTCAGTTTCCCATCTCAGAAGAAAGCAGACTGCAGAGACGTCGTGAGGCGTAATTTAAATCTGCAAAATGTGTTGGCATCGCTAGCTAGAGCTCTGTTCTGAAAGTTTAATTTTTAGTTATCATACCCTAAACAAAAAAAAAACCAGTCAGAAACATGCAAATTAAAATTGCACCATTAGCAGAGCCTGCAAGAGAGACTATGTTTAGCTTCTTCATTAAGCAGCAGTGACAGATACAGATTGGGAACATGTCCCATAGCGTGAACATGAAGCCCAGCTGCAGTCTGAGGTGTAGCAAAGCCTGGAAGAACCACAGTTGTTTGTATGCAAATGACAGTTGTCCGCAGAAACATGAATCAATGACAGAACACGTGTGCAGAGATTGGGAAGCACATTGTTCAATCTCCTACAAAAGAGGATGGGAATACCTTTCTCTCTTCTACGCTAGTTTGTTCCTGCTGAATAAAGCTGGACATACTGCAAATTGGTCTCATCAATAATCAAGCTGGGACGGGCAAAAATAAAGTGACAGGGAGCAGGGATACAGGGCTCAAGTGGCAAAACAGGTCTGAGGATATTTTGCTCAAAAAACCATGATATTAAAACTATTCACGAGAGAGAGGCTTGAATAATCACTTTGTGTTGGTTGGGCAAGATGGAGACTCTGGGGGTGGTTTTGCCCTTCACGGTGTTTCAGACATGAGCCCTTTCCATCATCTCCCAAGCAGGTGAGCAGCAGGGTAATGGGATGGAGAGGAGGAATTAGAGCTGTTATGCCCCACAGTTGCTCACCTGTGAAACAGGAGGCTTGGGGAGACAGCATGAGGAGGCAGAGTGAACATCTGCAGGAGCAGGCAGCCCAGGCAGGCCACTACAGCATGTGAGCAGATGGAAATTCAAACTCCTGTGCGAAAGGGGACAGAGTCACAAATCTTGTGAGAGCGAGTACAAATGGCACAGCCCCATGAAAGGGTCTCTTTCCCAGGACAGGGGCAGTCACGAGGAATACGAGTCAGCCAGCTGCGCAGCGCTGCCCAAGCCAAACGCTGCTGCATCCTGCATTGTCAGGGAGCTGAAAGGAGCCTCGTCCTTGAGTTGAATGAAAAATTAGTCTGTGGATGTATTCACGGGACAAGGGAGTGCAGAGACAATCGGGAGAAAACTATCTCAATACTCGCCTGGATTAATGACTCAGAGAACTGTCCAAACAGCTGTGTCTGATACCGAGGATATCTGCAGGCAGCAAAAGGCTCAGTACCAGATGCAAACACTATCTCCACCGTGCAGGCCAGCACCAGCAGCTAAAGAAAGGGGAGTTCCCTAAGAGACAGCTCTATTTGGAGCACGAGGGGCAGCAACTGAATGGCCACAGGTAGGGTAGAAAGGTCTTGATGTGCAGATGGGCACACTTACCCACTTTGCCAGTCACGTACAAAGCACAACGCTGCGCAGTATCAGAACCAGAGGGTGAATCTTGCACAACATCCTTGCTAGGGATTCACTTCTGCCCTTTTTTGATGTTCTCTGTATACAGCCATCAGCACAACTGCAGCCCGAATCTGTGTGAGCTAACGGAGAAGCTTCAGGTGGGAGCTGAAGGAAACTGTAACCCTTAGGAGGACTCGCACCTTTGTCAGCACTTTGTATGAGCAAAAAAGGCCATGTGAGGCTAAACAAGGCATTCTGAACAATTACTTACCTACTCACACACCGATGCTGTGGTGCAACCAAAATAAGTGCCCGCATTGATCAGACACAAAGAAACCAAGGCTGGCAGCGAGCTAATGACCTACCTACCCACTGCAATACGGCTGGCGTAGACCTCTGCAAGTCCCTGCTCCTAAATACCTCTCCCAGTCTCCAGACAAATTGCACCCTTAAAACATCCTGTCTCAAAGGACAGTAAAAAGTTGTTTGTTTTTCAAGGCACAGAAGTCCACAGAGATCAGATGGTGAGCAACACTTCACTGCCCACCAGCCAAAGCCAAGGTGGAGCCTTCATTTCTGAAGCTATACAGGCACTGAAAACATGGTCTTGCCATTGATTTCCCTCATAATTCCCAGAGTTAGAGGATGCACTCCATCACGTTCCCACTAACATTTATTGCCCCCACAGAACTATTGGATAAACCCTTTTTCCAGCATTCCCCAGCCTGTATTGGGAAGCCATTTTCCCATTTCTCCCAGCCTCTGTACTGTCCCGCCCGTTGCACAGCAAGCTACAGACCTCGCTACGTACATCTGCAGGAGCAGCTCCAGGCTCTGCTACTGAACTGTTCTGTAACTTCGGGCAAGTCACCGAAACTCTGCCTTAGTACCTCCTCCATGCAACACTGACCATGAACTTTCTGCAGCTCTTGGCGTGATACAAAGCTTTGGTGGCCGTAACTGAGATGAAGAGTTAGGTCAGTATAAATCCTGAGCTGTGCTTCCTTACATTAGAAATAAAACCTCCGTCAGCTGGTATTTAACCCCTTGTGAAAACCCTACTATTAAACCCATTTACCAGTAAGCACTCAACAGAATGGATAACACTGACATCACTTGCTAGTCCACGACTGGGAGTATGAAACCCCAAAGGTACCAGCACACTGATGTTTTAGTCAGGTCTGCCACAGGAAATTTTAAAGGAATATTGGCAGCTGCCAGGCAAAATTCATTCAGGACAATCAACAACAAAAAAAAACCGTTGAAAGAAATTTATGGTCTTCAGTAAGCAATAGATCAGTATCTCACAGAATCATCACGTATATTACAAGGAAAGGTCTATAAAAATAAGCAGTGATGAGTTAAGAGGATCATTTGCAAAGGAACAGAGCCCATGAAGGACAATTTGGGGATAATTTCAGCTAAAAACAGGGATCTACAAGTAGACTAATTTTAAATACAATGGAAAACACAGAACTGATCCACTAAATAGAAAGTGGGGAACTGAAGAGAAGGCTTCAGATTCTGCTCAAGTGGCTGTTTTATGCCCCTTCAGAGAGGGCTCAAAGGACTAAAACAGAGCAGATACTTTGTAAGTCACTTCCCAGCTCCACTGCCGTGCATGAGGAGGGCATTTAAAGTGAAGCATTATTGTCCTCACTTGGCATAAAATTTTTGAACACCAGTTGAGAGGTCTCCAAGCCAGCCAGCTGCAGCTGAAGCGTTGCATACTACCACTCTTGGCTTTCACTCAGACCACAAGAGCATTTAATTTTAGAGAGCAAATGGAGAGCAGAGAATAAAAGTGCTGATTTCAATTGCCTTCATAAGGCAGTGTCCTAAGCTTTAGAAAAGACAGAGCTACAACATAATCAACAAAGTCAAAGATACTTCCCTAAAAGCATGCTCCTAACATTTGACCTCAGTAACAGCAGACTGAAAGATTAAGTTCACTTTCAAGATAGGCTTGGTGAGATTCATAAAGACAATCGTCACAAACAGACAGAAGAAAATTCTGAAGCAAACCTGCCTGAACTAGAGTGAGGGTCTCTGTAAAGCCTCATCCCTTCTCCCAGCACCCCACAGTTATTTGGCTTGAGCAGGGATGTACCAAAACAGTCACAGCACATCACACTAATGCAATTAATCTGGAAAGCATTACTTCCAGTTCTTTTGCTCTCCTTTTTGGTAAATCACGTCATCTCACTGGGCCTCTTGTCTCCCCACCTGCAAACAGCATTAATAGTATTTATTTCACAGACAGCATGGTACGAGATTCTGCTAATTACCTGTCTGCGCATAGCTGTGAAATCTGCATGCACTGAGTTTTGCAGCATGCCAGGCACATTTTGTACCTGCTAACCCTACCCTCAGCCTGCTGTGCCTCACTGTGTCGTGTCTCACTGATGTCTATGTCCATCGCTTCCTGCGTGCAACTCTGCTCACTGCACCATCACCTTAAAAGCTGGGGGAGGAAGAAACCCCACTACATTTGTCTGACAAGATTTAGCCATACTGGCTGATTTTTATCAACTTCTGTTTCTCCTACTGCTTCATGTTCTCGTCACTAGACTCTTACCTAACCCAACTGAGGTCAGACTCACTGGCCTATAATTTCCTGAGTACTGGTGTGCTGCAGAGGCAGCTCAGCATCTTTGCAAGTGGGTTAGGGACAGATTCAAAGGGTAACATTCTGCGAGAAACAACGCTAGGTGACGGCATTCATTTAAGACAGATCTATGCTACAAGCTATGCGTGCTGTTGCCCAACTTCCTACCATCTGTACACCAAACTTTCAGCTTTATGTTAAATAGACATTAATCTCATGCTTGTATACTTAGATGGAGGCATGAGATAACACATATGTTGCTCTTGAGATGCACTTCCCCACTCACAATTTGTGCTTGTGACTGTAATGGAAATATATATTAAAATACATGTTTCTGTTCTTGTATTTGGCTTTTCGGTGCCACCCACAATTCCCAGTGCCTGCACATTCTGGCTTCTCACATCCCACTTGTCCGCTGTGCTTTGAATGTTGCTTGCTACTTGAAGTCCAGCTGGCCAGAGTTTAACCCTTAACTTCCAAGATCCTCTCCCTGGCTCTCTCTCTAAGCCAGCCCACTCAGCTCCACAGCCCCGGACAGGATACCGCAAAGCATCCCCAGCAGCAGTCTGGGGGCCGGATCCCACCCGACATCATCACCACCAGGAGGAAACAGCCAGCACGGTAACCAGGGTGCTCCTTCTCCACCTTCCCCTGCCATGAAGAGCTCATCTCACCCCTTGCCATAGTTTCTCAGCAGTCAAACTTCAGTGAAGAGACCGAAGGAGACGGGTGTGGGACAAACATCTGTGAAGCAACAAGCTGAAGGTCCTGAAGCAGGCTCTGAGGCCGGGAGCCAGGGGTTAGCACATGCCTTGGGTTACTTTCCTAGGATCAGACAAAAGCCTGGAAAGCAAAAGGTATAAACCCACATATAAGTAGGAAGCACTCAGCTCAGCCAAGAACCATCTGCAGAGACTGCAGTAACCTTGACACAACAGGGGATAGCTGACAGTTGCCTTTAAACAGCAGCACATAGGGAACTCTTCCAGCTCGTGGCTATTTCACAGCAGTGACGAGGGCTGAGCTGTGGGGATGGTGCAAAGGGTCTGTGTGTTTCACGAAGCTATCTCAAAGGGAACAGGTGTGCTGAGATCAAAGAGCACTTACTAGCTCAGCCATTTCTTGTGTCCTCTGACTGTAGCATCTCCTTTATGCCACATACCTACCTGCTTTTCCCAACAAAACTGAAAAGACTGTCACACTTTTAAGCTCCTATGAAAAATTGAGCACATTAGGCCTATAAGTCTCATTTTCTGCAAAAATCTCTGCAAACGTGCAGACAGATCCATCAACATTCAGAATGTCTCGCATTTGCCTTGCAAATTAGAACTGGTGCACCGAGCACTGGTAGACCATTCACGGCCTTCGATACATGCACACAGGAGCAGAATCCCACTGGCACTAAGGTGCACTGGTGCCAAGAATTCAGGGGTGGTCCAGGAAAGGAAAAATGTAGTATTTGAAAATCCTCTCAGGTCTGTCACTTCACTAAACTCTTCCACAAGGCTCTCTGTTTCATTAACAATTTTCTTGGTATCTTCTCAATATTTTTAACTCTTCCAGAGGTCACCAAGGGAGCTTGGGTCTCCATTGCACAAGGATGCTGTACATCATGCTTCAGTTTGCAAATGCTGCAGGGCCATATGACAAATCAAGCACATTCCAACATACGCAAATGGAAGTGCATGGAGATCTGTGTGATCTGGTTTTTTAAAAGGATCCACACGTGCGAAATGACCTGACAAGAAATACAACCTCTGTAGTGGTGTATAAGGCTTCATCCTTAGGAGTTATGGACTAGATTCTCAATTGGCATAAATCAAACACAGCTCTAAGCGACACCAAAGGAACAACATCTAGTGGCTGACAAAGGGTTCTAATGTAAAATCAAGGCAAGAGGCAAACATCTAATGAGAAAAATGCTGATCCTTCCTTCCCAGTCCCATATCACACACAGATGCCCCAAATATCATCTCCTGTCCTCTTTGAAAGCCATGTACTTGTGGTTTTCCCAGCCCTATTGCTCTCCCCATAAGAAATGGAAGTTAGCTACTAGTCTGACAAGAACGCTGCGAGGGACCACTCTCCTCAGTGTACACCTTATGCTAGCTCATATCTTAACAAGCTGCAAAAGAATCAGTATTTTGTTGCTCAAAACATCATGGAAAGACGTGAGAACTTCTATTGAGCCCTGCTGTAGGCTTCCCAGCGCCGGGAGCAGCACTGCTGGGAAGGGCTGCACGCCGGGCTCTCTGGCATGAAGCCATCCAGCCCCACACCCCCCCCTTTCACCAGACCAGCTATTTCACACGCCGGAGAGAATTTCTCTAATTTTTGTTTTATTATTTTCTCATGTTCAAAGTCTACTTCGAACACATGCCGATTTAGTATCTTAACAAGTTATTTTATTTTAGGAAGACACATGGCAGATAAATTTCCATTAGAAATGCATCAATTTAAATAGATCTTTGGCTGGACTTTCAAATTGTTCCTAATTAATATTCCCTTTGAAATCTCTCAGTTTCCTTTGCTACTACCTAGATTTTCTGCATTAGAATATAAAACCAGTATTTCAAGGAAAAGTCACTTTTGCGTGTAGAGTCATTAGATACTGCTTCGTTATCAAGGTTTAATTTTTAAGCCAATTTTTTCTCCTCCTCTCTGAAGGACTGTCAGGCTAGTAACTTTCTCCCCTTATCTTCCTACTCATACTGCTCTTTGGCATCGGTGTAATTTCTTTCCCACATTTCTTTACTCCATGGCTTGACAGTTTTTAATGAGCCTTTCACACCTGTGGTTTTATCTAGTATTAATTCTGTACCCTCAGTTCCTCTCCCTGTCGTACAGATCAGGTTTAACTACATTGTAATCAGTGGTCCTCTGTCGCAAACTAGCCGGCTGCAACAAGGTCTTTTACCATCTCATACCAGCACACTCTTCATGCCAGCCCCTCTGCTGCCTTCTCCTCCTCTCTCCTCACCCAGGGTGCTCTCTTCTCTCTGCTTCTTCCTCCTCTTTCTTCCTCGGCTGCCCAACCACTTAACAGAACCAGCCACAGCTGCACCTTATCTACGTCAGCCAACCCACCGCCCCTGAAGCCAGCCCACAGCTGTATATTATCAATGCTAATTAACCCAGCTTCATTCCTCTGCAGTCCTCTACCAGCATAAAACCAGCACAAACATTGTGGTGCCAGGCTTTGTTTTGAACATAAAGCTGTGTCGGTCACGATTACAAGGCAGCATCATGGTGACCGGTACATAGGCTAGTTTGGTGTCCCAGTCAGGTTTCTAGTACACAATTTTCCCTAATCATAAACCCACTTAAAAACCTCTGTGTTTGCTGGTGATGGGAGCACTGTTGACTAAGCAGACTGGAAATCAGGCTCTCCTTCACAAAGCTGCTTCTGGGGCAAAGCTGCCAGGTATCATAACTTTAATGCATCAGGGGGGAAAAAAAAAACCTTATAGCTACAGCCCATCAGGGAGGTGGGTGAAATCCGGACATTCCCAGCAGCTCAGCTGGTGCTTTTCACAAGCACCATGTTCCAGGGAGTACAAATGGAGAAACTGGGACATGACTTTCAGCTTGACAGGGAAGGTGTCTGCTGACAATGAATGAACCTCCCTATGACTTCAAGCTTTGCTGGGGAAAAAAAGACAAGATTTAAGTGCCACGGAAATAAAAATACCCCATCACTTCATTTTATCCTGTCACTCTGAACAAATGCATGGTTGTTTTTAAGACTACTTCTCAGATGGCCATACGATTTCCGAACAGAAAATCCACAGCGCTGAGCACTGACAGGAAAATCACTGCCCCTAGCTATTACCTAGTCAAATGGAAAATATTTGACTGAGAAAATAAAGTCCTTCATTGGAGAGCTTGAGTGATAAGCTGCAGGCAAAAAAACCAGAATCAAATCAGTGTCAAACCTACATTCACTCCCAAGACATGTGAGCGTGCTACTTGAGCTCAGTAAAAGTCATTTTGCCAACAGGCTTTGAGCCTGTTGAAAAGAAGGAAGGACAATGAAAGGAAAAAAAGAGGATTTTTAAATCAAGCACTGAAAAGTAGCAGAAGATGCCTACAACCTGCCCTGAGACTACAAACCCAGGAAAAGACAAGGAACAAAATACAGTGATTATACCCTGTGCCTGTACTACAACAAGGAACATTTGGGTTTGATCATTCCTAGCAGGTAGAGTTCTTGATGGCAAAGCCCTGTAGGTTTTGCACTTCTGCAGCTTTATGTTGCTTCCCAGGATTTCTCATCTTTCTTTTCCCCAAATCATGTTTTCAGACTTTACAGTTGTTTTAACACATCTCAAAAATGACTTCACGGAAAACAGGTTGTTTTCTTTCTCAGCTTTCCATTGTATTGAGCTCAACCCAAGTAGAATGATGGCTACACACCACGTCTTCATGTCTCAACCCCACTTCTGCTTACCAAATTCTCTGCAGAGCAAGCCCAGACAGACACTAGGTTCCAAAGCTGTCTAGGCTAATGCAACATTTAACAGGCTGTATTTTAAGCAGTGAGCACTGAATCAGAAAGTTACTGAATTCAGCTCCTGCTGCGGGCAGTAGAACTACACTAAAAAAAAATTTGTGCCTAAAGTTTTAGGTGTGAGTAACTAGTATCTGAATACTGCACCTTCCCTCTTTCGTTATGAAAGGAAGTTCAGTAGGAAAGGAAGACAGGAGCATCATTTTATTAAGCAGCCATAATGCTCACTGTAGTTATATAGCAGCAAAGTTATCACGCACTATTTCACAGCATTAAAATGAACTACTCTCCAAGCAGGAGAAATCTTCACATCAAAGATTCAAACACCACAGGCTTTGAGGCTGCTAGAAGAGATCCTTTTAATTTTTGATATGCCTCTAAATAGTCCAAGACTTTGTGAGTTGCAATGGAAAGTGAATCAGACTGATTCCTGAAACAGGCAGAAGTAACTAGAGTCCAAGCAAACAGCAGTTCTGAAAACCTGGACATGGCAGACTTCACAGAGCCTGGCAGCAATCTGTGGAGCAGAGAATGCACTTCAAATTAATCAGTGCTTCTCTACCTGAATATTGAAATGCAGGAGTACGAAAGGGATAGAAAGGGATCCCCGAGATTGACTGTGCACATAAAGCACCTTTCAAGTTTGAACAAACTCCAAAGATACAGACCCTCCCCAGCAGGACAAGGGCCACACACAGAGCAAACACCTCCTTCTACCCTCCAAGGACTCACCCATTCTGAATTGTATTTATATTACTGATTTACATGCAGAAGTTTTGTGCTCTCAGGAAATTCTCCTGAGAGAAATTCTCACTGGAGATCTAGGAGTGGGAGAGAGCCTCACTGCATGCTCTGCACAGCTAACACCTCCCCAGCCCCGTCCTGGAGCAGCACCAGGCCAGCCAGACCCCCCAGCAGTACAGGCACTGCAGGGCACCACGGCCTCCAGCACCAGTTCTTAGGGCAGGGAAAGCCTGGGCAGACCCTGAATAAAACATCTCCTTAAGGAACAAAGTTTCCTTAAATCCTTATCAACACATGACCCAAAATGCCAGATCATCTACGTGGAAGCACTGTCTATAAAAATATGTATAGCAGGAAACAGTATTTGTATAATATGATGCTGTTCCACCACTAGGCTTCATCTTATTCCTTAAACTTAATTTCTACCCTTCCCACCCTTAACTATAGCCTTGCTCACACCATGTGTTCGCTGCAGAAGCTACACAGAAATCTTCTCTCAGAAGCTGGCCAAATGGATCTTACTCTCCCAAGACGGTGTCTCACTGTGCTCCGTCCTCCCAGCACCAAACCGACCAGGCACCAGCAGTAACCAATACCAGAGTGCCATCTATAGCTGCTGCACATGACTTCACAGCACAGCAGAAAACGTACATGCATGCTCTCTCCCCTTCCTGGCATGAGGAATACCTCTCACAGAACCTTCTTTCCTTAAGGGCTTGAGAATAAGAGAATTTAATCATAGCAAAAGATTTAACGGTAGCTACCCTAAGAGGGGCTCTACTTCTCCCAGAGTGAGAGGCGGAGCGTGGGGAATAAAGCCCCTCTCCCCACTCTCCACTAAACAGGAGAGGCAGAGCATATGCATACAGCCCACTGATTTCTGCTGAGGTGGCCCAAAGCCAGCTTATAAAACAGGCTTGTTACAGCTATAAGAATATATCTTCTCATTTAATACTGCATGAAAAGATAGTAGAACAGGTTTGCATTTTTAGGGCCAGGAACCAAGCATAAAGGAAAAAGAGATGGAAACAGCACTCTCCCCTCAGCGCACATCCCAGGACAGATAAACGAGCCGCCTCCACCAGCTCTTCCCAAGGGAAACCGAGCTCCTGGGGAGGTGTTCCACAGCGGTGCTGAGCTGACCCCCCAGGACAGAAAGGCTTACAGCTAACCCCAGAAACACAGCCTGAGGAAACAGGGTTTGAACAGGTGATGTGGCAGATGACGTCCTTGCCTCCTCCTGCTTCTGCCACTGAGGCAACCCGCAAACCTGCACACAGCTGCCCTCCTCCTTGGGCACTGGTGCTGCCAGGCACAGGGCGAGCCGCCGCTGGCACTCTGCCGATTCCTTCCACCAGCTCCCTGGGGTGGCCACACAACCCTCGCCACGTCAGTAACAACTACAGGCTCCGCTGCATGCTTGGCTGTAATGGAAAGTAAGTCCAAAAACCCCAGCCAAACAAAAACCCCATCACTTTAGAGCTGGACAACCCCACCTACATGCTCCAACCAAGCTGGCAAAGTGCTGTCAGGTGTCTGCTGGCTTCCAGCGTCAGAAACTGCCACGGAACAGTTATGTAGTTGTTCCCAAGGGTTGCATTCAGCATTCCCACCCAGCCATACTTCTCCTAGGGACGCAGAGGGAATCTTCATGCCAGGATTCAGCTCTTCAGGAGATCTTCCAACCCTGTGCTAACGTGGGTATCTAACAAGGTTCCCCTGTACCCTTTAAGGACCACACAGATTCTTCTTATTAGTCAGTGAACTTCTACCAGCTTCGGTGGCCCCGCTGTGGGACCACATGCACACCCACCGCTCCCGGCGGTGCAAGGGACACACACAGCAGACCACACAGGAGAGGAAGAGGCCTCTCCTCTCCATCACAGAGCTGCCTTGTGGGAAGGTTCCCCATAAATATGCTAGTTAGCATAAGTGCACCAAGACATGCAAACAGGCTGCTCCTTTTTAGACTTGCTGGTTGGTAGCATTTATTTTGATTAACAGTGCATTTATTAGAATTCGGGGTTTACAGATGCCACTGGCAAGCACCCACAACTGGGTCACTACAGAAGCTCAGTCTTGCCTAACTGGAAGGTAAAGTGCAGATTTACATATGTGCAGTGATGGAGAGATGTGTAAAGATCACTGCTTCGGTGAAGATGGTTTACCAGTACCGGCCATGCTTTAGGAAAGCTGGTCTGTGAGAGTTTCAGGGTAAGGCAGTTAAATCAGAGCACCTTGCACACAAAGGTACGAAACAGATTCTACTTACTCTGGGGAAAAGCAACATTTTTCACTAAGGAGTTGATGAGCAGTTGTGGGTTGATTTTTCTTTTTCTTTTTTTGAAGCAGGTTGATGATGAAAAAAAAATCTCAGAACAGTATGACTATCATAAGAATGATTTCTAAAGCAGGAAGCATGACAGCCCCACACCCACAACAGCAGAAGCAGCTGCCACATGCAAGTTGTCAGCCACATACTGCAGGTCTGATCCTGCACTACTTACAGCTACTTGGAGCTTTGACATTGTCTTCAATGCAGTGAACTGCACAATTCAGAATTAACTAAAAGTCCAGTATAAGAGAGGAAAAACAAATGGGTGGTATTACCCAAGCCAGAAGGTATTTCACACCCCCATCTCAAAGTGGTAACTGCTACGAGAGAGCCCAGCCTGAACAGCAGTATTAGGACCACCACCACTTATACTCAGGATCTGCAGCCCTAAGAAAGGATCCCACAAGTAAGAAGTATCAGTAATTACAACAACCTCTAACCTCATCTGAAGTTCCCTGCAATATGACTTCAGTGCCTCCCAAACTCTGAACACTGGAAGAGAAATTTCTTCTTGATGCTAAGGTGGGGAAAAAAAAAAAAAAAAAGAAAAAAAAAGAGGAGAAAAAAATCAGAGCAGGTTGTTTCATTTTTATCTGGAACATTTCCACCTGCCCACTTCTTTTCTGCACAAAGCCTTTCCAAGTTCAGTAGAAGTCCATGCCTGGCTTTAAGCACAGGCAACACAGGAAGCTGATGGGTGTCAGGAAGATTTCCATAGCCCCTTTGCTTCTGCTACTGCAGTGGAAAGCCAGACCCACTGCTGCCAGCTGAGGGAGGACTGGGAGGAGAAGCAGCTGATTGTAGTGGCAGACCAGCAGTAATCACAGCCTCTGAGCCTGCTGGTTCCTCTGGGCAAGGGAACAGCAAACCCAGTTCTCCCAGAAGGGATCCGCGGCAGCACGGCCCAGATAAGGGAAGCATTTTGCATGCATTTGAAAAAGCTTGGAGCAACTCTGCCTTACAAAATGGCAGAAACCAACTGGCAGCACCCACCGTCCCTGAGCATGGCAGGGTCTCCCCTGCTTGCAGGGACTCCTAAGGAGATGAGATCCTTTCTTTTGCAGAGGTCAGGGCAGCAAAGCAGCTGTTTCCAAAAAAGCAACAACTCATAGCAATGACCGAGCTCTCATACCCTGTTTCACCCTGTGAAAGCAGCAAAAGCAGCGCAAGAGGGGGAAAACAAGGAATTATAAGGATTGCTCCACTTTGGGCACTGCTACGTGTTGTAAATTCCTGGTTACAGGTCAAACATCCCCACAGCTCCGCGTGGACAGCCTGGTGTTATAATTGCCTTTTCTGACCGGCACAGAGTCTGGCTGCAGGGGCCTGCCCATCAGCTCACCGTCCAGCTCTAGTGCCACACCGGTTACCTTGTCGCAGGGCTCTAGATTCTGGTCCAAACCAAGGACCCCACTAGACAGTATAAAAAGATAGGCGAAGGTATTTTCAACGCAGAGAGCTTTCAGTGCTGCAAGGAACAGCCTTGCTTTCCACACATTAGCACATTGAAATCTGTACAGCAAGCCTGTCAAACAAAGCAGCTGCTCTCTGGCTCTCCTACACCTCTCCTCAGATGGAAGAGCTTCAATTATGTGGCATGTCTGCAGGATTTTAAAGAGCTGCTGCCGTACCACATATTCCAACCTTTTGCCTTCCTCTAGGCACTGTCTAAGAAGATCTGATGCACTAGTCTGTTCATTTTCACACGGTGGCTCAAAGCAAAAGGTTGCCCTCAGAGTTTGTTTTTCACAGCAGGGGTGTAGGAGTACAAAACCAGAAAGCTACTTAGTTACTGATTCCCTGCCCCTACATTTTCAAACTGGCAAGTTACAGAAAACATTTTCTAGGAGAATATGATCAACTGTAGAAAAAAAAAAGTAATTGAGAGTAGCTGCAATGTCCAGTTTTACTTGATTTTGTACATGAGCCCTATGACATTTACACGCTTACAATCTTTAGACAAACATGACCACATCCCGTGCTTTTCAGAAGCATGGAACACCCTTCACAAATAACAGGAACATTCGTAGCCCAACTCAGTTGCTGCTTTGATACCACAGTAATGGCCATGCTAAGAGTCCTAATTAACTCCCACTGATTTCAGAGAACTAACTAAACTGGAGCCAAACCAGGTACATCAACATGTTACCTTAACTTGCAGTCACCTCCTGCTTTTTTTCCTCACTCTGGCAACATATCAATTATCACCATGCTCAGATTAGCTCCTGTTTCTAAACAAATACTGGAAAGGTGAACCTTTTCCCCTAAAAAGATTCTATAGCAAAATTAGCAACACGTACTAAACACCTATAATCCAATAATCCACAGAATCTTCCAGAAAAAAAAAAAATGTAAGGAGCTGTCAGTTCAAACCATCAAATCCGAACTGCTTGACAGTGTACTGAACCTTTGAACTTCTGCTGAGAGCAAAAGACATGGCAGACACACATACAGGTCTGTAATCTGAGATGTCAAGACAGTAGGACAGTATGAAGTCTTATTTTATATGTACCAGAAATACACCGCTATGCTTCTTGTGCTGATGTAAGATAAGATTTGCTGCAAGAATATTTTAGTTACCTTGAGCCAGATTTTTATGATCATCCCTGATACTTCAGTAACCTCAACAGTTCATAGGATTAGAGGGCTTGCAGAAATGCCACTTCAGGCATTTAAGCGTTCACCTGACATGCTTTAACACAAGGAACAAACAAACAAACAAAACCATCTAGTTTGGAACTTGAGATTATCCTGCTCCAGAGCTAGCAGGATGAAAAAGGAGCCAGAAGGCCTAACTCAAGTGCCAAGAAGTACATCAGTAGTATCACACAACTTCTGTGAGATGCGGCTTACATCAGGAAGCTGGTTAGAAAAAGCGCGTATATCAAGAGTCAAGGCTGAAAATCAATGTAGGTTAGCTTCACATTGCACATGAAACCTGCTCTCCACCCCACGTTAGTCTGTCTGCTGCAGATTGCTGACATATTGGCTTACATGCTCTTACCGAACAAACTGAGTCATGCTGCTTAGACTTGAAAATAAACCTTTTTGTAAAAAGCTCTGCATTCTGCAAGCAGCACAGCCGATTTCATAAAGCTGAGGCTCATGATACATACACTCTTGCCCATTTTGCCCCCAAGACTACCTTTGTGCACTAAACTCATTTCTGCATGCAAAACGCAGTTGTGAAACAGACAGCTACATGCACTCAACTTTAAGAAAAGAGTTAAGCCTTTTCTTAAAGGCCTCTTTATTTTTCAATTCCTTCAAAACAAATTGATTTAAACAAATCAGATGCAAAACACCTGCATTTTAAATTAGCATATATTTTACTGTATCAATCACAGCAACTTCATACAGTAAGATACACAAAAATAGAGCATGGTATCACTTCAATTCAACACAGTTTTGTACTACAGTATTCCATGACATATATACACAGGACTTTTCGTTTTCAAAGCAAGTATAGTCCCTGCTATGTTCACCGTAAAAATTACGTGGCATCACAGTTTTAGTTATTCACTGTAGTGTGAGTAGCCATATGGAAATTGAACTAGTGAACTAGAAGATACACTGTATAGCAGCCAAACAGGCATGACACTTCAGAAGATGAACAAAAACAAAATAACCACCGAAAAGAAAACCACCCTTAGACTGTATTTTAATAGTAAAATTGTTTTTAAATTCTTCACTATATACATAATGTATCTACATTTGTGTCATATTTATATATATATATATTTATAAAAAACATACAAGATTTTGAAAACCTTAAAATCATTCACCTAAACAATATTCACCCCAACCTTCAGGGTCAGCAAGGCAAGACTTGCCTATAACATTATGTTCAGTTGCAGTCGCTTGATTCAGAAATTTCCCTGATTGCTAAACATGCCATTCACTTTGTTTCTTAGTGCAAACTGTACAGTAACTTATTGTTCTCAGCCCTCTGTAAGACTCTGGTTTCATCTTATTTCCGTAATACTTCTGACACCCATTTATGGCTAAAATTATTTTAGCTATTTTACAACATTAGCCTATATAGTTTCCCCTCTACCTACCTCAAGCCCTCCCCCCACCCAAAAAATGTAAGACGAACGATGATCATTCATGCATGTTTCGATCACACAGGGATCAACGGACATTTAAGTTTAGAAGCCTAGACTCTAACAGTGTTTAAAAAACCCCTAAGTGAATAATTTTAGTGCAAAGTGGACTACATAGTTCACATCTCAGCTAGAATTCTTTACAGATATTTTAAACACATTTAATTCTGCACGTCAGATTAGGTTGCCTGATACTTTGTTCTAACTAGCTAGTTGGAATAAGGAAGTTAGAAGGATTCTTGTGGGTTTCCTTTTCATAAAAATCTAAAGACTATTCATAATCATGTGTTGTTTGGGGGTCAAACTGTACAGAGCCTAGCACAACGGAGTCCTGGTTGTCAGCTAGGGTTCCTACGTGCTACAGTAATACAGATAAATATTATTATCTGATTCACATCCATAACTGATGGGTTTACTTTAACAGGAGTCACAAATGAGCTCTGATTTTTAACCAGGCCAGTGCTTTACTTGCTGGACTACACTACAGATTTTGCAGTGAATTTGGAAGCAAGCATAACATTTATACTTACAATTTCCATAACCACAAAGGAAAAGCATGCACCGAGAACCAAAATCCTGCAATTCTTAGACAAGACTCCACTTAGACTAATGGTAGCCTTATCGGGGGGGGGGGGGGGGGGGGGGGCGGGGAAAAAAAAGAAGTCAGATAAAAACCAAAAATTGATCAGAGCCAAGAATATCAGTCTACCACAGTGATTATAATAAGCTATGAAATACAGTACAAGGAAAAACAAAAAGTCACCTGAACAAATAACCCAGAGAGACTTCATAGTTATAATGATTATACCACTTTTAAGAACTCAACATATTAAATATTTATTAAAAATAAACTGTTTCCAAATTACCTATTTACAGTACAAAGAACAGTACTTAATACATGTGCAACACAAAGTAAAGAAAATCTGTACTCATCTGAAAGGACGACACCCTAGGCATAATTTAAATGACATGAATACAGGTTCACCTTTTTAAAATACCATACAGTAAAAACCAGTAGGATGATATTGGCAACACCAGAAAATAAAGCACGTATTACCCAGATTCAGATTATATAAGCTTGAGATAAACAACTGGGAGATAAGGGGAGAAGGAAGAAACATGAAGATGAAAGGAAGAGATGCTGTGGTGTTTGCATTTTGGAGAGCAAGAAATGCAGACACACTTCAAAAAATAGTCCTTGTTGGCAAAAGAAGCCATTCACATATTTCTTGCACATTTTGAAGTCATACTTTATCAAAAATTGGCAGTAGCTTCATTGCTCATAGAAAATGAGAATCTTAATTTTCAGACTTAATTTTCAAGCCTTGCATGGTTTTATTTGGGCAAGGAGATGACTGCAATGTAATAGAAAGGTGTGATGTCACTTTTCTAAAATACAACAGCTGCCAAGTTTTAAAGAAAAATGTGCTCTTCTCCCCCATTTAAATTGAAAAGTAATGATCATTTAGGAGTTACCTAAATTATAGCAGCATGAAATCTAATGTATCTGCAGCATCTGTGAAGCCACAAAAATCAAGAACTGGCACCTGATCACTGAACCATGGTTCCAAATATTTGGACGTGTCGATTTGGTAAGAGGTCAGTGTATTTTCTTATCAGTGGTGTCAGAACATTAGTTAGGATAGCCCTTTCCCCTCCCCCTTTCTTTCCCCTCCAAAACCGACTAATCGAGCCTATCTATAAACTACATGGGACAACTGGGACGATTTATAGTTTAACTGATTGTTAGGCATGAATCTGTGAAGCTCGCTTTTTCTACAGCAGGGATCGTAATAGTAAGCATTGAGGCAAGTGTCACATGAGACTTTTGAGCAAAACGTGCAAGTGTTTGCAGCTCCGGATCGGTTACAAAAGCCACAGCGCGAGGTGCCTGAAGGTTTGGATTTTGAACTGAATTGAGCAGCTCTCTCTTGACTCTGAGTCTGTGACGTGTACTGAGATTTCTCCCTTAAAGCAGACGCAGGAGACAAGCCATCATTTGGAAGTGGTTTGATTGAATAGGCGCTCTGTTTCACTGCTGGGTAGTCCTGCCTAGAGTTGAACAGATTGTCACACTTTTGGCAAACAGAAGTGCCACAAGGTACGCCACAGTTTTGGCACTTGAGGGAAGCTGTCTCTTTGGCTAGGTGGGTGCGTTTGTGGTAAACAGGGTTGGCATCGGTTTTTAACAGCCATACATCAGGCTTAATAGCTTCTTGTCTTTTAAAATTTAACATACTTCTAGAATCAGGATCAGTATATAAATCTAAGTCCTCTTGAGCAGAAAAATAGGAGCTGTAAGGGACATTTGTTCTTAGCATGCCATTGTGATGAGATGAAGTTGGCAAGAATTCATCTGAACACCCATGTGGGGAGCTTGACATTGTCAGAAGAGAGGGTGATGGACGGATAATTTCATCTTTAATGTCATCTTCTGCATCAACTAAAATTGGTTCTTTCCTGAGACTCAGTGAGCTCATCAAAGGTGGCTTCTTACTTTCCCAATAATTATCATATGTGTCCACTGATTTAGAAGGCTTGCTCACCTTTGGCTTGAAATAATCTTTAGAGGCCCTTTCACTAGCCGATTTCTGCAGTACCATTCGTGCCATGGAAGTGTTTAAGTTTTCTTTGCACTCTACACGCCGTTTCATGGCCTCCGAGCAGCCTCTAACATCTTCATTGCTATTTTTTCGTTCATTTATGACATCAATCTCTGAATAACCTTTATCCTTCACTTGCAAGTGAATTTCAAGAAGCTGCTCACATTCCACTTTGGCCAAAAAGAGTTCAAATGAAACCATTTTCACTTGAATGGCTTCAACCTGCTCTTTGAGCTTATACATTGTTCCCAGTTCTTGGACATAGCCCATGTAGTTCAAAATCTGCCTTACGTCATCTTCAGTTAGAGCAGACTTTACATAATAAACAAAGGGTCCAGTGTAGGTCTAAGGGGAGGGAGGGGGGAATAAAAGGAAAACTAGGTTACAAATTCAGTGGTGGACTAGATGCTCAGATAATTGACAGATAATATATAATTAAATAGAATAATAACAACAGTGAACACATGCAACTCCTATGGCAAGACGACTCCATTTCTGCATCCCTCCTGTTCAGCAGATGGAAATTCCTCACGAGGCAAATTCAAAGTAGGAGAGTTTTCATTCAAATTGAGATGCTGATTAGCATAATGTCCTCCCTGTTGATTTAAATCCACTATGCTATACACTGGCATTAACTTTTATGCGTGTACAAGCAAGTCTACTATGGAAGGTAAAAAGGCAGAGATTTCATGTATTGCCCCTGGACAAGGGGCTTGCTAGAGATAACAGGAACTCAGAATTACTGCGGGAGTACCAAAGTCCTCTTCAGTCCAGCTTTAAATACACTTGAGGTGTGTATGGTTTTTGTGTACCATTACCATGCAGTTTCAAACATCCGTTTTATTTAATTTTATATTAGGTCAAGAACTTCCACTAAAAAAGCCCCGAAAACAAAGATAGGAGTTTATCCTTCTCACGTGGCATACCCGAGATATGTTCTTAAGCTAGTTCAAACTGGTTTGGATTGCAGACAAGAATAGCCTGCCCATCCCATCTCTGTACAGAGCAGGTACTGGATCCATAGTACTTAACCAAAGTCAGTATCAGCAGTGCGTCAAGAGATATCCTTGGTGGATCAGCCAGCATTTCAAAGGGCAGAACTTAAGCACAAAGATTTATGGAGGGATCTTGAAAGAAGCTAATTTCCCCCTTGGGGTGTTGGGAGAACTCTCAAATGTTCTAATAACGTTCAAATACTCTGCTAAATAGTGAAATACTGTCTTTTTAAGAAAAAAAAAAACAACAAAAATACCCATCACTGGTGCACACAACCTGCAAGTGACTTCAGACACCTATACCAGCAGTGTTTTTATCCAGCTTTCAAGTCTCAAAACTATTCTTGTAGGTCATCTGCTGCATTCATTACTGAAACACTGCAGTGATTTTGTATTAGCATATAAGAACAAGTAAAAGATAAAATAGAGAAATCAACAGCAGAGAAGCCGTTATCTGGCTTCCAGCACCCAAGCTGAGCAATATATAAGTTCCTACTTTTCCCTCTGAGATCCTTGCAGGTAAATAATTTGAAAGTACATTAAAATCAAAACTTTGTTAATTGAGAACCAAAAAACAGGTAAGAGATTCTGGAAACAATTCCTTCAGAGAAGTTCCTTTACCATCATCATACAACGTGTGGGAACCTCAGCAAAGCATCCACTCTAAAGCATGCAATGGTTGTTAGCACCTGTGCTCCATTAATAGCTGTTGCAAGACAAAAATCAAACTTTGAGTGAGCTTAAACACAACTTGACCGCTCAACCCTAGTGAAAGCATCTCCAAGTAGAAATTAAGACACTGCAGCAGGGTAGGCTGAACAAGAACCTTAAATAGGCTCTTTCTCTACTTTATGGTCAAATTATAAATGCTGACGGTATTCATACTTCTGTTCTCCGGATACTCTCACCAGCACAAACTTCACTTATTTTACATAGAAATGTTCCTATGACTTCTGTTTACCAGCTGTATGTAGACAAAGATATACAACCATGCTAACAGGTGGAAAAAAGAAGTCTTTAAAGGAAATGCATGAAATGTATTAAAACAAAGAAAAATAAATCATGCTTTCTCTATGGCCACACGAAGTGTCTTACCTTAATATTTCTGAACTCCTTTTTCCAGGGGTAAAGAAAGAGATTAATTCCAACTGTCTCGAGCATGCCGAATGCATTATGGAGAGAATGTAAACTTGAGGATTTCACAGATCTCAGTGAGTTTTCAGCCATCTCATAAAATTTTATCAACCGGAATCTATAAAACGGATCAATTTTGGGAAGGCAAAGTAAGGCTGCCGCTGCCACTCGCAAATACTCATCATTAATAGGACGCTGCTTGTTGTCAGAAGCATTCAGTTTGCATTCATGGAACTGTACATATTTCCTAAATAAATCGTCTTTATATTTTGTATCCATTGAAATCAGTTTTTGTCTCACACTTGGGCAGCTACCTCGTCTCTTTCATGGTTATTCAGCTGCAGGTTGATTATCTGGCATTAAGAATCTTCAGTAATGGCAACTCTTCTGGAATAAAAATTGAAAACAAAGACAAGTCATCACAGTTGCATAAATCCCAGATGTCCACAGCATCTATCTCCTTCACAGGATTCTACGAAATGGTTCACAGAACACCAGCTCCCAGAACAGCCTCTTTAGGTTTCCGAAAAAGAACAAGAGCCTACAGAAGTGCTGCTGTCCTGCTTTTCACTGTCATTCTGAATTCCTCTTCCAGTTATCCACGTAAAACAGCATAACAAACCCACATCGAGGAAGGCACTGAGAGTATGATACAATAAACCTGGGGCAGGCTCAGGCTCAGACTGAGTGTTCCTTGGCTCAAGGAATCAAGGCAAAAGTAACTCACAACAAAAAAAATGAAAGGAGAAGCATGAGTTTTTAGGGTCTCTCCTCCGCATTTTATTTTGCCCTTTCAGATCAAACAACTTAGCACAAACATTATTCTAATTCTTTTTCCCTGCACAACGAAATAAAGATTTTAAAAACAAAGAAGTTTTACTTCACTCAACTTGGGAAAGCATCTACTTTTATTTTTTTTCCTCTAGTGGCACAGGACTGCCCCTAGACTGAGCAAATTAATTTACTTTGCCTTTCTATTTCTAACATTTTCTAGGCTTTTGACTGCCACTCACATTACACCTGATGGCACACCCAGGCCATCACTGTGCTGGGAGAGCTCTGCAGCCGTCTCACAGAGAACACACTTCCCTGATTGCTGCAAACTATAGCCAAAGTTTCAGCTGAATGCTGGCAGCTGCAAAGAAGATTTTCATCATTTCAGAAAAAAGCTACACCTGCCATTTTTAGCTGCTTTATTAGAACAGAGCAAAATAATTTCTGTTTTTACATCATGTACACTTTTGTTTGCGGGGATAGCTGTTTTTATGTATATACTGCTCTACATTTTCACTTCACTGAGCTCATAGAAAAAGCTGGTGACAAAAGAAGCTTCTAATGCTACTTTACCAAACCCAAGGTAATTAACAGGCCAACAGACTCCATTTCCATCCTCTCTGCCCGAAGAGCTTGTGATCAAAAAGCACACAATGCGCTTTGGTTTTTTAAGTAAAAACACAATCCAGCCCTTACGGACTTCCCAACTGTGAATCAAGTGGAGGGGAGGCAGGAGAAATCAATGTACTGCTTTGGCTGTAGTCAGTCTGAAACGGCTCTTTAGAAAAGACTTTCCACCCAATACTAATTTCAGCTGCTAGAATACTGATCAATGCCCCCACACACTCCAGTTAAAATCACTGTTAAGAGCAAAATTAACTGAATGAAAGGAGCCATAATACAAAATACATGGGAGGGGGACCACAAAAATACCCACCACTACAAACCAACAACCAATAGGCCAGGAAAACAAACAAACAAACAATCAACAGCCTAGCAGTTAATAATACTTGATGAAAGGGTGTGCTTAATAGCAACACCAAGTGGGAAAAGTTAACTAGCAGTTCAATTTCTGCTCAAAGGCACACTGTTCCCAGTTTCCCCACGATCAGAATTTGCACTGATGTCAAGAGACAAGCTGTGAATCACAGGAAGTGCAGAGTTCTAAATTAACATCTGAGCATAAGGGACAGGAGTGAACCCCTCTCTCTTCCCAAGATCTTTCCTCCTTAAGTTGTGCAAGATTAAGTCTGCGGACAAAGACAACAAAACGTCTGTTCCTCAGCAAGAAGAGCTCCACAAGACAATTTCAGAGAAGGATCTTTGTCTGGCACATCAGTTATACACCCCCAGGACAGGGAATGATCCTGTGCTGACAATGATTATGTATTACAGTTCTTCCACCCCCACTGTTAATAACTACTAAACAAAAGTGCTTGGTTACACATATGAGACGTCAGGATTAGGAAAGTCCCCAAATGAAAGGAAAGTCCTTCATCAAAGCCCTGCGGACTGTGACACTGCAAAGCCACTGCTAACTCTGATTTTGACTTGCAGTTTGTACACAAAGCAGAGTTCACACAGCCAAAAAGCAAAACACGACAAAGCAAGCACCCCAGCAAGCCTTCACTGAGCTGCTCCTCTGCACCAGATCTTCCAGAAGCAAAACATCCCTGCCCCAGGCAGCCCATCCAGTACCAGGCAGGCTCCGAACAGCTAACAACCATGGTTACAAGGCTCAAGAAAAACCTCAGCATGCGAGCAGGTACAGATAAATATAGTTTTAAGAAGCACACTAGCTGATAGAACAGATGGAACAAGGCCGTTTTGCTGCAAATGATTGACCAAAACCCTCGTGATTTCATTGGAGATGCATGAATAGTTCTGATCAGAGTCCAGTTTTTGCTGGTAAGACAAGAAAACGTTTCTGTCCACCTCCTGGGTCAAAACCTCCGCTGAGGGAACCAACCACTCTGCCCACCCGGGGCTGCCTGGCAGGGCACTGTCATGCAAAAGCCTTTATGGAAGCAGGGGAGGAACACCGGGCAGGTACAGCCTTCCCCTGCCCCACGCCAAGGAGACCAGAAACGTCAGGCTTGCACCAAAGACTTGAAAAGGAAATTATCCCGACGACAAAGGCTATTTAATAGCCCGAGAGCACCCCGCACCGCCGGGGAAATCCAGCCCGTGAGCCGAGGGGGAGGCAGCAAACGACACGCCAACGCAAACCGGCTCCGAGCCGCTCCGCACCCTGGTTCTCCCACAGACACTTGTTGCAGAGACGCCCGGTCCGGCTGGGAGAGCGGGAGGGGGCCAGCCGCTGCCAGGAGCCGCAGGCACGGCCCCGAGAGCCGCCTGCGCTTCCCCAGCGCCAGCGGCACTCACCGGCCACGGCACCCCGAGCCGGCCCCGCCGGGGCTGCCCCCAGCGCCCCGCCGCAGAGGGGCGCAGCGCCCGTCGCCCCGCCCCGGCAACCCACCACCCCGGGCCCTCAGCGGCCAGCACTGCGCCGGGGGACCCGGCCGGGCAGAGCCCCCCCCGCGCCGGCCGAGCCCGTCCCTCACCGCTCCGCGCCAGGCCGCGCCTGCCGCCCGGGACCCGCCGCCGCTCTGCCGGAAGCGCCCGGTGACCCGGATGCGGACCGCGGACCCCTCGGCCCCTCACACGCTCCCGCGACGTCCCAGTAGGGGCCACCCCACCCCCCCCCGGAAGAGCTGCCGGCTAGCCCAGCGGCGCAGCACGCCCGCCCTCACAGCTCGGCCTCCCGGCACCAGCCCGGGGGCTGCCGGCGGCCAGCGGGAGGGGGCGGCTGACAGCGGCGCCCCGGAAGTAGATGTCGTGGGCGGGGCACCGCCTCCTGCCGTTGGGATGCACTTCCGCCGCGTGACGTCGGCGGGGCGGGGCGGCCTCCTCAGGGCCCGCCCGGCTGCGGGGCTGAGCCGCCCCCGGGCTGGACCCAGCTCCCGGGCCGGACCCCTGGGGCTGAGCCGCGGGCCCGTGGGGCGGGCGGGGAGGAAGAGGCGCGGGCCGCGACTGCCAGGATCGCTTGGTGCGAGGGCAGCCAGGGCGGGCAGCACCCGGGCCCCTCCTGCCCCGCGGGCCTGCTCTGCGCTGCCCCGTCCCACGCGCGGCCGCGGCGGCTCCGTGTGGGAGCGTGGAGGCGGCGTGTGCGTTCGGGAGCGGGAGCGCGCTGGGCTGCGGCGGGATTCGGCTAGCTCCTGCCCCAGGAGCTGCGCACGGCTGGGGCCGGGGGCTGGGCCCGGTGGCGCCCCAGCGCCAGGAAGGCCCCGCTGCCGGCTGGAGCCTGGGGGCGAAGCGCACGAGGAGCCTGCCAGCCGGCGTGCGGGGCAAGGAGCGTAACCGGGGCACGGAGCGGCCGTGCCTGGGGGATGTGCTATGCACCGGCAGTAACAAAGATCGATCGTTAAATCTTTGCTCTCCTATCGATAGCTTGTGTGTTGCGTTAGAAACGACGGTGAGGGGCCGTGTGGCTCCTTCCTTGAAAAGTCAGTAGTTTTTCTAAAGCCAGAACAGCCCTAGAAGCAAACGAGGGAGAGGACAGCGCTGCGTCCCGCCGCCGGCGGGGCACCCCGGCCAGCACTGCGGCGGCTGGGCACGGACCGGGCTTGGCGTTAGCCCGCCGCCAGGCACCCCCCCGCCCGCTGCCGCCATGGCGCTGGGCTGCCGGTGAAACCCTTCCGTTCCCATGCCCGCCGCCCGGTCCCGCCGGGCAGCACTGCGCCAGCTCCCTGCGGGCAGACGGGTTGGCGCCCCGGGGCGCGGCAGCGCCAGGCCACCCACCAGCGGGAAGCCACGCCCACAGTGCGGACACGCCCTGGGGCGGTGCTGCGCCTGCGCACGGGCCGCTCCCCCGTTGGCGGGCGGGGCGGGGCGGGGCGCGGCGGCGGGAAGATGGCGGTGGCCGGTGGCGGTGGCTCCTCCCGGTCCCCGGAGCGGCGGCACGACCCGCTGTCACGTTTCACCTGCCCCGTGTGCCTGGAGGTGTACGAGAGCCCGGTGCGGGTGCCCTGCGGACACGTGTGAGCGACTGCTGGCGGCGCGGGGCGGGGCCAGGCCGGGCCTGCGGTGGCGGTGGTTTGGGGCCCTGGAGCCCTCGGTGGGAGGGCAGCTGGACCTAGGCCCGGGCCCGCAGGCGGCTTCCTCGGCGGGGGCAGCGAGGCCTTGGTGAGGGGCCGTGGCTCGGTTACCCCTAGAGCTCCCCTTTCTCCACTCCGGGGGCGAGGTAGGCAGGGCTGCTGGTTGTGCGGCCGGGCTGGATCCCGCTGGGGGCCGGGGGATGAATCGGCGCTGCCTGAGGAGAGGGGGCCCCCGCGGGCCCTTCCGCTTTTCAGCAGCGCCATACCGGTGGCCTGGAGCTTTCCTGAAAAACGAAAGGGGGAAAAAAAACCCAACCAACCCTAATCGGCAGGGGAAAAACCTAATATTCTTTCACTTTCAGTATCTTTCCCTTCTGGAGGATGTGCAAACCAAGGGAGCAAAGCGCTGTCCGAAAGCTAAGAACACCGAGCATGATGAGCTAGACTTCTCCCTTCATGCACAAATGTCAACAGGCTGCTCTTGTATTAGATATAATTTCTTGAGACTCCTTTATTGGTTAGGGCAGAAGAATTGGAAGGGCTCTGGATGGTTACGCTGTGTGTCCAGCGGGGCTGTTCTCACCACCCACTGTTTTTCTCGCATCCTAGCTTTTGCACTCCGTGCCTGCAGGAATGTCTTAAGCCGAAAAAGCCGGTTTGTGGGGTCTGCCGCAGTACCCTGTCACCTGGTAGCAGAGCTCTGGACTTGGAAAAGCAAATTGAAACAACAGAAACCACTTGCAATGGCTGCAATAAAAAAGTATGAAAGTATTTGGAAACTAAGTGCATGAAGTGTGCCTGCTCAGCCATGCTGCTTAGAGGGAAATAAAGTGCTTGCTCTTCAGCTTTCTGCAGCATCAGGTCAAAATGTTTGTTCTGATAAGTGCTAATTTATATAAGTAGCACCCAAGTGTTGACATTTTTGCCACAGGTTTTTATTGGTACCTGTTCAGAAAGTGAATTTCAAATGAAAGATACTGATTTTAAAATTATAGCAAAATATTGCTTCTGAAGCTGCTTCTGTGAGCATGTCTCTGTGGGAGGAACATTGTAATGAAACAGTGGATGTGGGTTTTAGATAGCGATCTCTTGGCTCTTAAATAGAAATTTATTTGCTTCATTTGAAATAGTTATGAGTCAAAGTTGTCTTATATGGGTGCTATATTCCATAGACTTATTGTTTGTTAGTGTCCTGCATGTTGAGTAACAGGAAGGATGCCATACAGATACTATCTTTCTCTTTGTAAAGTTGAGCTTCTTAGCATTAATTGAATGAAAGAACATATCAGCAGATGGCAAAACAACAAGAAAAGGATAGTTAGACACACGAAGGGGGGGTAGCATTACACTTAATTTCACTTTTTATTTTTGGGTAGTATCTTCATTCCAGCAGACAGGAAACTGTAGGGCCTTGAATTACAGATTTCCTTATTGTAAATTAGCAATCAGTCTCCACCAAAATCTTTACTAAAAGCCAAATTATTTTCCATACACTGTCTCTTCTCCTCAGTGACTAGGTAAACTAGCTTTACCCAAAGGTTTCTTTTTTTTTGTACTATAGTATAGGTTAAGAAAAGTGAGCTTTTCTGAACAGTGTTGTATTTGTAAAATATTACAGGCAGCAAAATTACGGGTTAACTAATTTATAATCTCAAAGCTTTCTGCCTTGCCAGCTGAAGTGTTTGGGTTTTCCTGCTTTAACACTGTCTGCAGAAATGTGCTCTGTTTTACTTTTTTACTGCTTCTGCTTAAAAATGTGGAAGTAACTGCAAATAGTTTAAATTAACCTTGCTATGCAATTGTTGCCGGTGCAGATGTATCTCTCAAAGATGCGTAGCCATGCAGCTTCTTGTTCAAAGTACCAGAATTATATAATGGAAGGTGTGAAAGCCGTAACTAAAGAACCACTTCACAACACCAGGTAACTAGCTCTTCTCTGGAAATACTTGTCCTTTTTTGTGTCACACACAAAAAAAAAATTAAGTAAAAGCAGGCTTTACCTCTTTGTTCAGTTTGTGTGTTAATTGTTTTAATCCTTTCACATAATTAAAAACTAAGCCTTAATCCTGCAAATGACTGTGCACAGGCAAGTATGCACAAGACGTCTTTAAGATCAGGGTACTCGGTAAAAGTAACTATTTTTTAAATAAAACCTTTCTTTCTGGCTCTTGATTTTAGTAACTGATAATGAAGGGAAGTCAGCATTGACTGTAGTGCATTCATCTGCATTGTAGTGCACTGGGTGTTATCCTGTGCATTTAAAAAGTAGTGATAAATTACACTCATAACATTTACAGAACTATCTTTCTGTGTAAATATGGATGATATTCAGAGTTACTTAAAATATTGTTAGGGATTACAAGTTGAGGGTTAAAATTAGCCTGTCTTAATTGCATAGAATAAGATTATTGCTTTGAGTAATTTATATTCTTAAGAGCTAGTAAGACAACTTTCAAGTATTGAATCCTAAAGTTTTTACTTTTAACTTTCTTACAATAAGTAATCTCTTTTCTCCCCCCAACCAGGAACTTCCCAAATCGCTTTACCTTTCCTTGTCCCTACTGCAGCGAGAAAAACTTTGATCAAGAAGGACTAGTTGAACACTGCAAAACATTGCACAGCATGGATGCAAAACAAGTGGTAATAAAAAGTCTTGGTGCAAGAATTGCAATGAAGTCTAGTCTTAAATCCCTTTGAAACAATGAATTAGAGACTTACTCTTGAAGTTAAGTACATATTTATAATTATTCCTGTTGAAGTCAAATGTGGGAATGCTGTTGTCCTGGTTTTGGCTGGGATAGAGTGAATTTTCTTCCTAGTAGCTGGTACAGTGCTGTGTTTTGGATTTTGGATGAGAGTAATGTTGATAACGCACTGATATTTTTAGTTGTTGCTAAGCAGTGTTTATACTAAGTCAAGGATTTTTCAGCTTCTCGTGCCCTGCCAGCGAGGAGGCTGGGGGGCACAAGAAGCTGGGAGGGGACACAGCCAGGACAGCTGACCCAAACTGGCCAAAGGGATGTTCCGTACCATATGACGTCATGGTCAGTATATAAACTGGGGGGGAAAGCTGGCCGGGGGCCGCTGCTCAGGAACTGGCTGGGCATCAGTTGGTGAGTGGTGAGCAACTGCATTGTGCATCACTTGCTTTGTATATTCTAATTCTTTTATCATTATTATTATTATTTTCTTTCTTTTCTGTCCCATTAAATCGTCTTTATAGCAACCCACAAGTTTTTTTGCTCTTAGTCTTCTCTCCCCAATTCCGCTAGGGCAAGGAGAGTGAGCGAGTTGCTGTGTGGTGCTTAGTTGCCAGCTGGGATTAAACAATGACAGCTGTTCATGCATTTAACTTTTACATAATTTTGATGTTGGTTTTCGATACGTTCTCTGGAGGTGACTAGTTTATTCCTATTGCAGCTAGGTCACATCCTTCTTTCATATTTGAAAAATGGTAGACATTGAAAGTTAATTATGCACAGTAACAAACATCAAATTAATAAAATATAATTTGAAAAAAGACATTTAATTTTCTCCTCTGCTATTTTCAGCAAGAAGATAATATAAACCATTGGGAAAAATGCTTGCAAAAAATAGTATATCACTCTAGTAATCTTTATCTGCTGATACTCCCTCTTCATGTAAGAGGAATTGTGCAACATGGAGCTGTATTTGAAACTTCCATTTTTCTAGAAGGTTTTTTGAATTCCAAATTATTTAGAAAAAAGTTACTTTTTCCTCTTGGAGTGAAGTGATCTTTATGAAGGAGATCAAGAAAACTTTTCTGTTACTGAGAAATAAAGGCTGAACTTTTGTAAAGCAAACAGCTGTAGTGAATTCTGATTCTCAGAATGTAGGGAGAAGGCTAAGCCTTTCCGTTTCAGAGACCTAAGACAAAATTATTGAGGGTTATTTGAGGCTTTTGTATTAAATGTCCCAGCAAAATATTTGACATAATTTTGCATATAGAATACTAGTTGTCATAAACCTCAAATTTCAGTCTTCCATACTGTCTCTGTCCTGCACTTCCTACTGTAAATGTTAAAGCACTTAACCACTGGGGCTTAATTGGCTTTTTTGGGTTTTTCTTGAAGGTTTGCCCAATTTGTGCCTCAATGCCATGGGGAGATCCAAATTACAGGAGTGCTAACTTCATGGAGCACCTTCAAAGGCGACATCGCTTTTCGTATGATACTTTTGTGGTATGTGTTTCCTCACCTTTGGAATACATCCTGATGATTCTTAAAAGCCCAACATTTTTTACTTAGCCACTACTGTGACATCTCATCCATGCAGATAGTATCGTGAGAGAAATTAGATTATTGGCAAGTCAAGAGAAAAAACAGCTTTTTTTCTGTTCTTACCTGGTGTTGTATTAACCAGCACGGCTGTTGCAGTAAAGGAATTTCTGTACTCTTTGTCCATAGGATTATGATGCTGATGAAGATGATATGATGGCACAGGTTTTGATGCGTTCCTTACGGGATAAATGAACCAACTAGAAGATTAACTGTAAAACCAAGCTTCCATGAGGGGGAAATGCCCAGCATCCTCGCATGTCTCCCTGTACATCCCAAGATTAACTCAGGCATCCTGAAATACGGAATACTTTAATCCCTATCTTGGTTTCAAATCCTGGTTTGGTATTTCTGTACCACTTAATCTTTTGTTAACATGCTCTTTGCCGTTTAACCCTGTCAGCCTGATTTTCTTACTTGCTTCAACACACAGCTTGATTGTAGATCAACATGGAGGAGACAAATCTGTTTACTTATACCTATTTCTTGGTTTCTACTGCAGTTGTGTTCATTTGACTGTCTTAAAAACATTCCAAATGGAATGTCCTGAACTAGTTAATAACTATATCTTCCCTATCTCAGTTACATATCTTAAATGATAGTATGAGAGGTGTATTTGTAGCTGTTTTCCTTTAGTGAGACCTCTAGGTGCTAACCGTAATTGTCAGACCAGCTCTCATTTAAAGTGACCTATAATGCCTGTGATTTCATGATGTTTCCCAGTGTTTAAATTCTTATAGGCAGCGTCTCAACTATATGGAAAACATGTCTTCAGTATGAGTCTTCAAACTACAAACTTCCTTAGCCAATCTTTGCACCTGTGTAAGCAACTAGTTCAAAATATTTTACTTCTATGCATGATTATTACTTTCTTCCATAATTTCTAGCCTGGAAAATAAACTTTAATGTTGGTCTTAGTTAAAATGCATCATTTTTAAACTATTTTAGCAAATATGAATTGTATTTGCTGGCTTTATGATTGAACTGGTGTTTTTGAAACTGATTTTCTAGTGATTTTAAGCCTTATGCTGATAGGGGAATTCAGAAGTTTTTTTCAATACCTCTGCTTTCTATTTGAACTAAAATTTTCGTATATATATATATTCCTAGTTTTCCCATCTCTCAAGGCAACCTGGTAGCAAAACTAACCAATAATTCATAGCACTTGCATAGTTTCTGCATTACAGATTTGAACAGCTATTTTGAATTCCTGTTCTTCATTTAAATATTGCTAAAGTAGCTGAAGCTGTACTTAGATTGTTTTCCATATAATATTATGTGTATAGTATGCAGGTATAGCTTTCAAAGGAGAAGTAAAATATAACCAAGAAAGCAGGATGACAATTCCAGCACGTGGTAAATGGATACTCTGTATTCAAGTCTATGCCTTTACTATAGAGATTCCTTTTCAGTTTAACATTCTCATTAACTGCACAGTCAAGATGCTGAGATCTAATGATCTAAGACATCTGAACAGAACTTGTAAATCACAGTAGTGTTGAGATGTCTAGTCTAATTTAAGCATGATTAATTGGAGCAGTGGACCTGCACCGCCACAGAATTGAATACTAATTAATATATTTGAGCAGTAAACTTAGTATCACTGCACTCGGCAGACTGCAGCATAGCCTTATACTTAAAACGATGAAACATGCCCCGTTATGTCAGCCAGACCTCTAACGTTGAAGTTGAACTTGGTTTTAGTATGTTTTCCCCAACTTGGTATGGGCTGTTACAGACTCATCCTCAAGTGTCTGCTTGGTGACTGGAAGCTCAGCCTTGGGGTGGGGCGGGCGGGAGAAGGAAATCTCATGGTACTGTGGAAGAAGTACTGTGTTTGGGTTTGATTATTTTTAATGCTCGATCTGCAAAGTCATTAAAATGTATTAGTGGTTGGATGGGGATTTCTGGGTTCTGGCTAGAACACAGTTTGGGTGATACCCATTGACTCTCTAGATTTCTGCTCCTATTCTAAGTGCACTTCCATGCAATTCTGATAAAATGTTTTAAAAAGCAGTTAGAAGCTTCCGAGCAATTACTTTGTCATGTTCTTGAATTTTGAAGACAACTACAAATAAAGGTCATTTAATTTATAAAATCCTATCTTGATGTCAACTCCTGTCATTTCTTCCTCATGGTCTGTATATTTCATTTCAGCGCCTCCTTAAAAACACTTCTTGCTGGCTGTGGGGCGCTGCAGGGAGCAGCTGCAGGGACTTGAACTTCTGGCTTCCATTAAATATTCTGTACTGATTAGTTGCAACTTCGTTTATAATCTTTCAAACAGTGGACCCATGCAGGTTATGAAAAAATAGTTCAGATTAAGTTCAGATTGAGCTCTGCTAGAGCTGGCCAGAATACTGCAGGTGCGGTCTGGTGCCTGAATACTTTTACATGCCTCAGAAACAAACCACCCTAGAGTTGCTTACTAAGTCCTGGAAGTGCGACTATCCAGCAGGGCTTTTCTGTTGAAATCTGTAAAGCCCCCTTAGCTTATAATCTTCTAGCTGTGAAATTTGGGATGTTTATACCTTTGTGTCGTCCTCCGTTTAGGTAGCTTCAAATGAGGAGGTGAAGGCTGGCTTGCAGCGATGGCTGGTCAGAAAACGCTTGTGCAGAGTACCCTAGCTGCACAGACCTGCCCCTGGACTGTACAACTTGGGTTTGATCTGCATCAATTGATTACTTGGAAGAACTTGATAGAAGGTATAGGCCAAAAATACTGACTGGAAAACGCATGCTAATTCTACTTTAACTTTGATTATGTCAGTGTATGAATAAGAAGCCGTGTTCCGGCACCTGCTACCCCGGTAACAGTGGGGTTCGCAGCACTGCTTTCTATGCTGCGGAGAGCATCCCTAGAACCACTTGGGAGGTAAACCCAGCCATAGGCTTCCACTTACTCTAGCTGCTGAAAAGTTTTGTGTCTCTGTGCTGCTGACTTCGTCAATTTAACAAAAGCAAAGGTGTTTACACATGCTGTGGTATGTCTTACGGATACTTGCCGGTTGATTTAAAAAGACATTCTGTTGAGAGGTGAATGTGTTCTGTGTATAGGCTTGATTCATCTCCTTTGTATGCAGAAACTCATGATGAAAAAAAACCTTATTATGGAACAAGCTAGTCTGGGCTTCTAAATCCAGTGGAATGTTACTGCAGAAGAGTGGAGGACTCTGCCAGAGCTGCTCGCACCTTGTCAGCAGCTGATACTGTAGCCACAGCAGATCCCAAGTGCCCATTGTTGGTGATAATGTAATTGGGCCACCTCAGACCTGTGAAATTCTCCGTGTCTGGCACGAGGAGTCAGCCTTAGGAGGACAATTAGCTCAGAGGGAGAGGGACAGAGTGGGAAGAGACAAGCTTGCAGTTGAACTGTTTTTTAAATTAATCTGTCTCTAGTTAAAGATTAAGCCTAATAGGTCTGATAAATTGTTGTCAGCTTTAATTACCTAACACAAAAGCATTGCTTCATCTGGAATTACAGCAGTAACGCCACATGCTACACACACCCCAGTTTCCTTACGCTGCGGGGGGGATGAGGTAAAGGATCCCATCTGTAATGGAACATTAATGGTATATTCTGGGTCCTCATGTCACCTGATTGGCAAAGGCACAGCGAATTTGCATTGAGGCCTTTGGCCAGCTATACTGGATGGTCACTGGTAAGACTAGCATAAGAAGGATTAACGTCTCGTGCAGTACCAAGGCTATACTGTCACGGAAAAGCAGATGAGGGATGGGCTCACAGTCCTAAAGCTTTTCTTTAGTTTAAATAAACTAAGAGTGACAACAAGGCATTCGCTTGTTTTGGGGTTGGGGTTTTGTTTGTTCTTCTAATGCAGAGCTTCATAGAATCATTTAGGTTGGAAAAGACCTTTAAGATCATCAAGTCCAACCATTAACCCAGCACTGCCAAGTCCACCACTAACCCATGTCCCTAAGCACTGCATTTATGTTTCTTAAACACCTCCAGGGATGGTGACTCCACCACCTCCCTGGGCAGCCTGTTCCAATGCTGGACCACCCTTTCAGTGAAGACATTTTTCCTAACGGCCAGTCTAAACCTCCTGTGGCACAACTTGAAGCCATTGCCTCTTGTCCTCTCGGTTGTTACCTGGGAGGTGAGACTGACCCTCACCTGCCTACAGCCCCTGTCAGGCAGTTGTAGGGAACATGCACTTGTCACATGCTTCACGTCACAGCTGCGTTGGTCCGTGCTTCATTCTTCAAAAGCACCTCAATTTTTTATGAGTAAACTACATTACTCTCCTGGTAATACAAATGAGGACTGTTGAAACCACTAAGAAAACTTCCTTTTCCTTCCCTGCTCCTTCCCCAAAACTCCGGAAAATATTCAACACGTAGTGAAAATAAGCATGGTTGCTGCAGGCTTGGGTCTGTCTTCTAGTCCTTGCATTTGTTCGGTCTTTACCTAGGACTCAGACACTGGACTTAAAAAAAATAACCCAGTGGAGCTTCTGGGAGCTGTTTTAGTGCCCCCATGCAACCAGTTCCCTTCCATAACTTGAGCGTAGGGGGAATAAACCCCAGTGGCTGGAGCGGTGGCAGGCACGGTGTGAGCCGACAGCAGAGGGAGGTCTTGCATTTTGGAGAGAACCTCCCGGCCCGGTGCTGGTCCTCCTCCTCCTCCACAGGGCTCAGGGGCCAGCGGTGGGTTTCACGCAGCTTCTCCAGTCTTGCAGTGAGGGTGCACACCTCATTCCCACACCTCGTGGCCAGAACTTCTCTTCGCTCCATCCCAGTCCCCCTTGGCAGCAGGAGCTTTGTTCTGTGGCAGGATATTTGAGATGTTTCATGTAGCCATGGGGCCGAGAAAGGTAAAAAGAATTTGCGGCGGATTTGCGCTCTGGAGGTGGATAGAGTGTGCCTGTGAGCTCCCTGGGCCAGCCCATGTGGGCCTGGGAGTGGATCTGTGCCACGGGCAGGTGGCAGGGCAGCTCTGAGCACCCGTGGCTCAGCTGCTGCCAGAGCCCAGTGCGCTGGTGCAGGGTGGGACGGCTAGAAGCCACTGCCATTTCCAGCCTGTGAATCATTGCTGAGCTTCCCCTTGCCTCTGGTCTCCTGCTCTCCATCCCGTAGCACTCTGGCTCACCAGCACAGGTAGGTCAGGTTGCTTTCTCCCCTTGATCTCAGTTTTTCCTCTAGCACATGTAGGTTATTTCCACGCGTGGTGGTTGGAACAGATCTGATTATTAACATTTCAGAAAGGAGAGAGGAGCAGGCTTTGCTTCTTGAAAGAAAACCGCCTAGTTGGGTTCCTCGTACAAGTGTCCCCAGCGTAACCACATCCGTGGCAGGTGGAGGAGTGCGGGGGGGCACCGATGAGGGGCCCGGGGAGGCACCTGCGGTAGCACCCAGGCTCCTTCCCCCTGCACTGCGGGGTGCTGCACCTCTGGACCCCTGTGAGAAATGGGGTGGACCTGGCCTCTGAGATTAGCATCCCCCAAGGCCTTCAGGAGCACATTTTCCCCTGACCTTCAGGCTGACCCAGGTCAGATAAACACCTGCTGAAAGCTACAGGCGACTGCAGCAAAGGAGGGATGGATCCAGCTCCAGAGCTCGTGGCCGCAGGGGAAGAGTTTGAAAACGTGTCTTGTGTCCGCAGGACTGCGTGTGGCTAGGAGGACAAGCTTTCCAAGCTGCTCCTGCCCTGAGGAAAGACTGACAGTGAGCTCAGCCCCCTGTGCTGCAGCTGTACCAGTGGAAAGCTTTGCTCCCCACTTCTGCATTTCATGTGGGTTGTGGCTAAACAGTAACGTGTGGTCAGCAAGGGCTGGCGAGTGGTGTGTGACGGCTGAGTCACGAGTGGCCCAGCATCACGGGCCCCTTTTCAGCTGGCAGAGCCAGACACTGGCTGAGAGCGAGGAGGCATTCCCAGCAGGTCCCATTCCTCCTCCTCCAGCAGCCGCCGGCAGCTGTCTTGGCCTGGAGCTGAGCACCACTCCTACAGCAGGTGGCTGGACCCATGCCCTGAGCCCTTCCAGCAGGGAAATCCCCACATGAGCGGGAGGGATGGGGCGAGCTGGAAGCCCAGGGTGGGCTTTCGAGGGAGGGGGACCGGACCGCTCCAGCTTTGCCCACTGCGCCCCAAACACCTGGTAGCAAAGCCTGGGCACCTTCCATGGGTGCGTGTCCCCGGGGGAGCGGGAAGCCAAAGGGAGCGTGTGACCCATTGGGGCTCTTCGACCCACACTGCCGTGCCCGCGGGGAGTCAGGGGAAGGCAGGAGGGAAGAAAACCAGAGGGCAGCTTGGTGGGGGAGGCTGCGCTGCCTGCAACCTGCCCAGCAGAAGGGAGAAGCCTGTCTGGGCAGGTGCTTCTGGCCGCTGCCTGGGGGAAGGAGTCAGCAAGGGCTGTGCTGCATCCCTCCCGCTCCTCGCAAGCCATCGCCTCTCCTCAGAAGATTAATAACCCGGGGCGAAGCGTGTTCCCTGCGCCGGGCTGCGTCCCACCCGTCCCTGCGGCAGCGGCGCAGGTTTGTGCTGACCCGCACCGCATCCCCCGCGGCCGCCACGCGTGGGGGGCCCGGCCATGCCCCCCGGCACGGCGTCTTCCCCCAGCCCCGCTGCTGCAGGCCGGCCCGGCCCGGCCACCGGGGCCGCGGGTCAGTGGCACGGCTCCTTGCCCTGCCTCCCGCCGCAGCGCGGCACGGGGAGCGCTCCGGAGGGAAGGAAGCCACCATCAGCGCCGGCAGCACCGCCAGCGGCGCGGGCACCGGGCGGGCAGCGGGGCCGCCCCGCCGGAGCGCAGCCCCGGGGGCACCCCCGGGAGCGGGGCCGGCACCTGCCGGGCCCCCGCCCCGCCCGGCCCATTGGCTGCGGGACCCGGGGGCCGCCCCGCGCCGCCCGCCCCGCCCCCGCCCCGCCCCCCCGGACCCGGGCCCATATTAGCGGGCGCGGCGGCGCGGCGGCCCCGCAGCGGGCGGCGGCACCGGGGCTGCAAGATGCCGCGCTCGTTCCTGGTGAAGAAGCACTTCTCGGCCAGCAAGAAGCCCAACTACAGCGAGCTGGAGAGCCAGGCCGGTGCGTGGCGGGGCGCGGCGGGACGGGCCGCGCACGTGGGGCGGTGCGGGGGTCCCGGTGTCCCCACGCGGCAGCGAGTGGGTGGCGGACTTCTCGCGGGGGGTGTTTCTCGGTTTTGTGTGTCCCGGGTAGAGACGGGGTGAGGGCTCTCCCGTGTCCCGCGATGGGGAGCCGGCCCTGGTACCTCGGGGCGGGCGGAGACGCCGGGCTCCCCCGTGATGGGGGTGGGAAGGGGCGCGGTCCCCTTCGCCCCATCCCTCGCAGCAGCGTGGGCAGGGGCGCCGGGCCCCCGCGGTGTGGGCTCGGGTCTCCTTTGCCCCGGGACGGGCTGGGGTCCCTTTGCCCCTCCGGCCCCGGGTGGAGCGCGGGGCTCCCACGGAGTGGCTTGGGGTCGGGTCCCGTTGCCCCAAGGTGGTGCGGAGTCCCCCGGGGGTGGGCTGGGCCGGGCACCCTGCAGCCCTGCGGAGCCCCGTGGGGTTGGGTCAGGGCCCCCTCGCCCCCGTTCCCACGGGGAGCATCGGGCCCCCGCTGAGTGCCGCCGCCTCCCGCAGTGCTGGCCGCCCCGCTGCTGTACGAGACGTGCCCGCTGCCCGTCATCCCCCCGCCCGAGGTGCTCGGCCCCGGCGCCTACTACCCACCGCTGGTGTGGGATGCGGGGCTGCTCTCCAGCCTCTTCCCGGGCGGCCCGGGCAGCGAGGCGGCAGGCGGCACGACCCCCGCCCTGGACCTGACCGCGCTCTCCAGCGAGGAGGATGAAGGCAAGAGCTCGGGGCCCCCCAGCCCAGCCTCGGCCCCCGCCGCCGCCGAGCGCTTCCGCTGCGCCCAGTGTGCCAAGGCTTACTCCACCTTCGCCGGGCTCTCCAAGCACAAGCAATTGCACTGCGACGCCCAGGCCAGGAAATCCTTCAGCTGCAAGTACTGCGAGAAGGAGTACGTGAGCCTGGGGGCTCTCAAGATGCACATCCGGAGCCACACGCTGCCCTGCGTCTGCAAGATGTGTGGCAAGGCCTTCTCCCGGCCCTGGCTGCTGCAGGGCCACATCCGGACGCACACCGGTAATGCCGGCTCTCGCCCCTCTCCCTCCCTCCCTTATCGCCTCCCGCTTCCCAGCTCCGAGGCCCCCAGCGAATGGGCAGGCCGGGTGTTATCTGGGAAGATAAGAGCTTCCCAAACCCCCTTGGCACATCTCTCTAAAATGTCCTTTAAATATCCTCTTGGCTGGAACCGAGCACAGGGTCAAGGCTCTGCTCGGAAATCTGTGCCGCTGCTGTTAGTGCTGTGTCTGCCCGTGAGCCAGCCCCAGGGCCACAGTGTGACGGCGCACACTTCACCCCAGTTTCATAAACTGGGGCTATGAGACAGCCGCAGCACTCCCTGATGCCCAAAGCATCCCTCTCTGCCCACACTGAGGGCTCCCAGCCAGGCTGTCCAGACCCGGCTGCCCACCACCGTGGCCTCCAACCCACCGCCCCACTCGGCAGCGATGAGCCCAGCTCAGGGCTCACTCGCTGCCGGGATGCACCACAGCAAGGCTCGGCATGGCCTCTGGGCAGGTGCTGGGGGTGCGGGGCCGGCCACCCCCCGCACCTGTTGATGCGGGTCCGGGTGCCGCAGCTGCAGCCCACCCTGCTGCCACGGCCGCCCGTACAATGCATCTCCTGAGCATCCTTTGTGGGGCTGCGGGGATAGTGTAATTGTTACTTGGCACTGATTTCACACCCTCTTAACGTACTAAAGATGATGGCTGAAGGAAGCTGGGAAGACTTAATTGTGCTTTCCAAATTGAGCATACGCATTTGTTTCCTCCAACAGAGGCTTTCTGGGAGGAATTCACCCTGGCCAGGCTTTTCAGTGCGAGCCGGGCAGGAGAAGGGGGAGCGCGGGGTTAGGAAATAGCTATACTCACCCTGGCGCTGGCGCCTTTCAGCCGCTGCCTGCTATGATATAATTAACACATAGTGCTTGGCTTTCCTGCCTCTCTGCAAACGCTTCGCTTTGGCTCCAGGCAGGAGATGAGTATCATGTCTTCGTTTGTATGTGCGACTGCATTGCTGCTCGCAGATGTTTCCAGCATTAATTTTCTGTGGTTCACCGGGGAGGCTTTTCTGGGAGTAGGAAATTCCCAAGTCCGCGCTTTCCCCAAAGTGAATGCTGTACAGACCTCTCCCGGCTTTCCCTCCAAACAATAACAGCCAGCACTTCTTTTCACTGTGTTCTTCACAAACTTAGGCTAATGAATGGCTCTTTCTTTGATATTCCCTATGTGTTGATGCACTGGTTAATTGGGAGCGTTTCTCTTTGTCCCATAGGTGAAAAGCCCTTTTCCTGTACACACTGCAACCGGGCCTTTGCTGACCGCTCTAATCTCCGAGCCCACCTGCAGACCCATTCAGATGTAAAGAAGTACCAATGCAAAACCTGCTCCCGGACTTTCTCCCGTATGTCGCTGCTCCACAAGCACGAGGAGACGGGCTGCTCCGGCTCTCGCTGAGGACCCCGCGCCCCCCGGCCTCTCACCTCGCGAATACCTATATTATAACTAGTTTCTGTAGGAGTTAGTTTCCTCCATCACCATCGCAGTGTGCACCGGGCTGGACCCAGCTACTCTGGCCCTCAAGGCCCTCACACTCCTTGTTCGGTGCCTCCTGTGCAATGTGAAGGCCTGATCCTTCTCCGAGCCCAGCGTCTGAGGGTGCAGGATTGGACCCCGGTGCAAAGCGAGTGTGTGAGGCTCGGGCGCCGCAGCCCTGAGCCTGACCCGCTGCTGCCACAGCCCCTCAGCAGGTGCACCCCCTTGCCGGAGGCACTCGGCACCTTGCAGGGCTGGACCTGCACCCCGGCCCCACCGCTCCTATCAAACATTGTGACCGTGTAGCTTGGGGGGGGTTGGGGTTTTTTTTATGTTGTTTGGTTTTTGTTGTTTTGTTTTTTGTTTGTTTTTTTTACCGTAACCACTTGGTAACTTTTAAGAACCAATATTTTTGTAATGAAGGACAAAATGTTAACACACACACCCCCAACCCCGAGTGTATATATGCCGCCTGTAGAAGGTGTAACTATGCAATAATACAGTATCCCAGTAGTTGTGAAGCAGCTGCTTCTCCCCAGCACAATGACAATTTGCAATGCCTGCGAGATTAACAGTGTCCATAAAAGGCATGGGTAGCCATTTCAAACACCAACCCTGTTTACAGAGCAGCTATGCACTCAAGCACCTGTTAATATGACTCTTAACAACTGCTTTTCAAGAGAGCTGTGACTAATAGCAGGCACTTGTCAGCTGATACAATGGTGGCCTGTCCCAAGGCTGCCCATCGACAGGTGTGTGCCAAAAGCCCTATTTATGGGTATTGACAGGTGCCTCCTGAATGCATCTTTCTTTGGACATTGTTTTTCATGGAATCATTACAAAGAGGATGTTTACATTTCAAAGGTACACTGGTATTTATATTTTTGTGCCACAATTTTGTACTGATGAAACTTTTTATATAATTATATACAGTTTATTGATATTCAATAAAATGGTTAATTTATAGTAGGGTTTTGTGGGTGCTTAGGGGGAATGTGCAGCAGTGAGTTGTGGGGACTGGGGTGCTGGGCTCAGCTCTCAAGCTCCCACCCTGCGCTCCTGGCTGCAGGTGAAGGGTGAGGGGATCTGCAGAGCCTCTCCGAGGAGGAGAAGTCGGAAGAGGCAGGCTGAGTCAGTTCCTGCCGAAGGGTTGGGGCTGGGCAAGGGGCAGCTGTGTGGTGATGTGGGCTGGTGGGGGCTGGGGTGCAGTGGATCTCCCTGGCCCCGCATCCTTCCCAGCCTGCCTGGGTGGGTGCTGGCTTCCCCGTGGGGCTACTGGAGCTCCCAAAGCCTGGCCATGGCCCCCAGCACTCCCTGGGGAGCAGGTCCATGCTGCAGCATAGGGGATTGCTCCACTGGGGCGGTGGGGGTGCCTCCAGCTCTTGCTGGGCTCCCGAGCCTCCCTGGGGATGGCACCTCAGTGAGCCAAGCCTCCAGATGGGTGACCTGATGTGGGTGGGGGGCAGTGGAGGTGGCACATTCTGCAGAGCCCTTCTACCAGTGCAGGTGGGGCTGTCCCCTGCGTGCCCACAGTTGTGAGGGGACCGAGGGACAGGTGCTCCGGGATGCCCCAGGTACCTGCCTCTCGGATTTCCATAATGAAACCATCCCAGTGCCCCAAAACACCTGCCTTGCACCTTCCCAGCCACCTCCAAATCTGGGGTGCTTCAGGGACACCACAGTCTTGCCACATGCCTCCCTTGGGGGCTGGGGTTTTGTCGTTCTCTCCCCCGCATTTTCTTGGTGCCATCTCCGGGGCATTGCTTTTAACCAGGGAATAAAAGCGTGTGCCCCCCAGCACTCATCCCCCCTCCAGCCCGCTGGCGCCCGGCTCCCTGTGCCTCTCCCAGGGGCTGTTACGGAGCAGGAAGATGTGTGTGGCTGTAAAAGTGAGCAGAGCTGCTGCTCGGCCCTTCTTTAATTAAGAGCTCGCCCAGTATAAACTGACTTTCCCAGCCGAGTTGGACTCATTACTTGATTATTAAGCAGGGCAGGAAGTTTTGGGTTTGCTCTTGTGTGTGCTTTTTTCTTCCTTTTCCCAACAGGAAGCGGGGGAGGGGCACTAATTACTTTCAGCTTTCCATCCATAAAATCCTGGAGCCGCAAAAGCAGCTAAACAGTTAAAAAAAAGACCAATTTTGAGAACGGACCACCTGCAGGAGCTGGAAAGGAGGCTCAAGGAGCGGGTAAGCATGGAGCAGAAGCCCGCCGAGCCCTGCTGCCCAGCGAGGTGCACGCGGTCTCGCAAGCCCGGGTCAGTCCCACCAGCCCGGGTCGGTCCCACCAGCCCGGGGGGTCCCACCAGCCCGGGTCAGTCCCACCAGCCCGGGTCAGTCCCACCAGCCCGGGGGGTCCCACCAGCCCGGGTCGGTCCCACCAGCCCGGGTCAGTCCCACCAGCCCGGGTCGGTCCCACCAGCCCGGGTCGGTCCCACCAGCCCAAGTTGGTCCCACCAGCCCGGGTCGGTGGTGGCTTTGCAGCTCCGATGTGCCGGAGTCCTCGGTTATTGCTCAACGTTGGGGCCCTGCAGCATGCATCCAGCCGCAGGGCCATGGGCTGTGCCTTATCCCCATCCACGCATGTCGTGGCTGTCACACACTTGGATGCGGACCCTTTCCCGCGTCATTCAAGCTGTTGCTTGATCCACTGGCACCCACCCGGGAACCCTGCCAGCTCCCTCCCTCTCAATGGGCTTCAACTAATATTGGTTAGGCAGATGAGGAGAGCTGGGAGAAACCTCCTCCTCAGCAATCTTTCCTGTGCTCAGTTGTGATGGCTTTGTCCAGAATCTGGCTGGGACACAAGGCTTTTAGAGGGAAGGTACAAGGTGGAGGACAGCCTAGGCTCCGTCTGACAAATCCAGCTAGCATTCAAACACAAATGCAGCCTTAAAACATGGGAAAAAAAAAATGCTGCCTGTTCTGAGTCACTGAAGCGCAGCCCACTGGCACTTGGGCTGCTGCTGCATCTGCTCCCTGCGCTGCCCAAGCACCTTGTGCCCTGGGGACCACGGCTGCTCAGGTGCTGTTCTGCAGCTTGGGGCAGTGCCTCTGACCTCCCCAGGTTGTGCCCAGGTCTGGACCAGCTGCTGCCCCGTTGCAGGGTGATGGACGTGGCCCAGATTCCTGCTCTTCTGACTGGCTGCTCATTTTCCTACTGCAAAAATATTTCTTATTTCTACACTGAGGGCTCTTAGGGTGAGCAGAGGGCTGGGACAAGGACACCCTTGTGTCCAGCTCAAACCTGCTGCAGATGTAGGCAGTCCCCTCTGTCCTTTCTCTGCCTCCATACACCTTTGGGGATCCATGATGGAGAATTGCACCTGGAAGCTGGGCTTGTGGATGCGTTGCAATTGCTTTTTCATTTCATTTTCAGAAGGAAACCCCCCCAGAGCAGCACCCCTGGCAGCAAGCGCAGCTGGTAGCAGTGCCGTGGTCCCCAGCCCTTGGTCCCCTGTGCTGGCCTGGGCAATGACTGCTGCATGGCGAAGCCGGAAGGTTCATGGCAAAACCTCAGCATTTTTTTCCCCTGTTTTTTCCCCCTCTCTGTTTTAATGCCACAGGAACTAAACACACTGTAAAGCCGCTGCCCACAGCCGGGCTGTTTCATCCAGGTAGCACAGGCTGCAGTTTTGGTGGTGGGGGTGGCGGGGGGTAGGGGGGCAGCCGGCGATTAACGGGAGGAACCATTTGGTGACCACCTTGTGTGACCATCTGTAACAGATTACGGTGTCAGCGCTCGTAAAAGCCGGGATTCAATCAAGCGCCCGGCAGGTAGCGGGGGGCCCCGCTGGCAGGGGCCGTGGTGCCGGGGTGCAGGCTGTGCCGGCTCCGGGCTGCCGCACTCCCCGGGCGGTGGCACGGCCATGGCGTCGAGCGTTTGAACTCCGCTGTTTAATTTCCACGGACCTCCACAGGACCTTTAAACAAGCACGTACGTCCCCTCGGCTCCTGGAGCCCTTTCAAAGGCTCTGGGAAAACCACAAAGTGCCTTTTCTTCCCAGAGAGGAGTAGTTTTTTCTCCCTTCCCTGACCTGATGCAGAATTAAGGGTGTTTGGAAACCCACCGTGCCACGGGACGCCCCCGGGGCAGAGAGCTGGGGCAGACCCACGTGGAGGTACCGGGTTAAAAAGGGCTTTAAGGCTTCCACATGGCTGTTTGAAATAGTCCTGTCTCTGCGGGCATTCAGAATGTCCCAGAGGGGACGAGAAGGGAAATGGGTGGATTACAGCCACCTTTGCAAAGGCTAAGCTTCCTCTGCTCAGTGATTAGGGAGCTGTAGTTCCCAAATTTGCCTTTTTCACCCCTTTCTGTACCCGTCTGTCTCAGGGACAGGCACAAGGCATGCCTGGCCCTGGCACTGTGAGGGTGAAGAGCAGCTCTGGGGGCCCCTGAAATGCCTCTCCCCACCTCCAGGGCAGTAGGAAGGAAAAAATTTTCCACTTTCTTCTGTCACTGCAAAATGGCCCGACAGATATGTTCTTTTCGTGATCTCCTGGATCCCCCACAGCCTCTGGAGGAGAGCTTCCAGCATCTGAGCATGCAGCCCCCGGAGAAGGTGGGCAAAGCTCAGCTCCTACAAATCGTAGCTGCCTAATTCTTCTTTTGGCTCTTACCTTACCTAGAAAAAGCTGAATAAACAAACAGAAACCTGGCAGGATCCAGGGAAAGGCCCGTTATTAAAGTCAGTTGCTGGAGGGCTGTTTCTGATTTGGGAAGGGAATGACCGGAGCTTCACGGCAGAAGCTGCGATGGCTCGTGGGGTGATCCACGGAGACAACACGGGTTGTCCACTTGAGATACCTGGGACTGCGGGAGGCCTTGGAAGATGTGTGCGTTTATCCTCGCCGGACCAGGGCAGCAGGTGCCGGTGCAGGGCTCAGCGAGCCCATGTCAACAGGCGGTGCTGGTGAAAGCCTCCGTCCGTTAATAGCTCACCATAAGGAGTGGGGTTTACAAACAAGCTGCAGGTGTAGCTATTGTTTTTCTGGCTCTGGGCTATTGACATGAGCAATAATCTCAAATTAATCTTTAATCAGATGATGAACTGATAGCGTGGGGCTGGAGAGGTGTGAGTCTTCCCATGGAGACAAAGAGCATGGCAAATGAGGAGAGAAGGAGCCAGGGAGACCCCAGGGAAGGGATGCGAGGCTGGAGGATTAAAATAAAGATGATTCCTCCCTGCGGATGCAGGTGGACTGGGTTGCAGCATCACCATTGTCTTGCCACCACCTGCGCTCGTCTTTCCAAGGGCATCGCCTCTCCTTGGCTGTGCTGCCTGTGAGTGCCTCCCTGCCTGCCCCTGTGCCCGTGGGGCAAGGGGCGATGCCTGCCCCAGGGCTGCACCGTGCCCAGCCAAGCACCAGCCACCTGCCAAAGCAGCGCGAGCGCACGTGCCTCGCTGGCTCCAAAATCAGGTCATAAGTCGTGCCGGTGGAGGCCAGCTTTCCCCAGGGCAAAGCAAGCACAAGCTCCTCACCCTGGGTGCACGGGGCAGCCCCGCTCATCCTGCTGAGCTGAGAAACACCTTCCCGGGGCTGTGTCACCCTCCAGCTATTTACGTCCCTGGTGCAAATGTTACGGCAGCGGCCATGGCTGGCGGGAGGGTGGGCAGCACCCAGCTGTGCCCAGGGGGGTTTGGGAGACCACGGAAGGACGGACAAGCCCGATATTCTTGTGGGTTAAATGGTTGTTTCTCCTCTTTCACTCTCAGCTGGTCTTAACGATCGTGACAGCTCTGGGGGCTGCTGGTGCTGCCCCCCCAGCAGGCACGAGCTGGTGTGGGCTGGGAGGGGGACTCTGCCCCTGGCGCAGGCAGTGGGTGACTGAGCAAACATCCCGGTACAGCTGCAGGGACCCTCCGCAGAGACACCCTCGCCAGAGCACCGAGCACTTCAGCCTGCTCCCTTAACGGCAGTGGGTTGGAAATGAAAGGCCTGAAGCTGTTACGTGCCATTTCTTCACCCGTGGATGAGCACTTTGGCAGAAGGGACACAAGCACAGGCACAGCAGCGACCCTTGCCCTCCCCACAACAAGAAGTGCAGGAGTTACCAGCCTGCACCGACGGCTTTACAATAGCAATGCTGTGTTGTAATTTATTGGAGATCTGCCTAGAAAATCATCAGAAAGTATTTTAAATCCAGCATAACATACATATTTATGGATCACCTTCTGTTTTACTGGGCTCCCTGAAAGCAATGCGAGGCCTGTTTTACTTTTCTCAATAAAAAGGCTCACATTTCACATGCGAGGAGATTGGCGTCTCCCGAGCTAATTAATCCGGGTTCCCCTCCACCTCCGCATTTTCCACGCAGGGTTATGCTGGCGACACTTTGTCTGTGGCTGCTCCAGGAGGACGGTGCTGCACGCTCAGCCCCCTTCGCTGGCGATGCGCTGGAGGCAGAGGGGGCAAGGCAAGGAAGTGGCGGCGTGTTGCGGCACAGAGTCATGGCCCGTTATAAAGAGCTTCAAGGGCCTGCATTATGTCATTACTCAATTAGCCTGTTGGTAATAGCACTTCATTAGAGAGACAGTTCCTATTCACTGGCCCTAATCCACTTTCTAAAGACAGGGCTGGAGCCATTGATCGCTTTTCCCGCTTTCCCGATGAGGCAGAAAGCGGGTTTGGAGCGCGGCCCTGCAGCAGAAGGGGGGGAATGATCCCACCAGCATGGCCAGGGCAGCCCCCCACCCACCCCAACCAAGACAGGGGTGGCAGCACCCAGCCCCAGCAGCTTGGGGATGTGGGGTGCAGAGCACCTGCCCTTCTCACCAACCTCAGAAATCAGGGAACAGAAGAGGTTTGGTGTCAAACCATGGGCAATGACAGCTGGGACCATGACCTCTCTTCACCTGGCCAGACACAATGGGTGAGCCAGTGCCAGGGATGCTCCTGGGGGACCAGCTGCAGGGATGGGCAGTGTCTGCCCAGCCTGCACCTTTCTTCGGTTCATAGTGGGGGCAGAAAGAAAAGCTACTTTCTATTTCTTCTTTTTTTTCTTTTTTTTTTTTTCTTGCTTTGTTTCCCCCCTCCTCTGTTCCGTGACACGCAGTGCTCAGTGGAAACATAAGCAGGGTAGGAAGTGGCACGAGAGCAGCACGCAGGAAACTGATGTATGTCAGGAAAGGATGTCAGCACCAGGCGGTGGGACCAAGGGGTGAGCAGCTGGTGCGGGACAACTCACTGACAAGAGGAGCAGGAAGCGAAACGAAGCCCTTCCTTATTTTTAATAAAGGTATCTGCTTCCATTCAAGGCAGTGATAGAGCAAATATGGAGGTACAGGTAGCTCCCAGCCAGCGCAGAGGTGCCCGGCTGGGGTAACACCATGGGGCTGTGAAGTGTTCCCCATGTCCTGCCTGTCCCGTTGGCTTCAAAGCCAGTGGGCTCCTGCACCCCACAGGAACCGGGTCCCCCAGATCTCCCCACCATGATGGCCAGGCTGTTTTCAGCTACAACCCCGTGTGAGGCTTCTGCCCAGCTGGTCCCTGGGGCCTCATCCTGCCACAGCCCCCAGCAGGACACAGCCCGCAGGCACCTCGCCCACCCCACATCCTCCTTCCCCAGGGTGTCCATCAGCCAGATACTCCCTCCCATGCCGTGCTGCCAAAGGAGGAGCTGGGCTTGGGGGTTTTCCATCCCCCATAAAAAATAACCATTGCTCAGACTTCAGGAAGATGCAGCCTAAGCACAGAAGTTATTTTAGGTCAAAAGAAGCACCGGGGTAGGAAAGTTTACTGCCCTGGTTGTGGCAGCTGCTGTCTGTGATCAATATCACCCAGATTTCCCCCTCAAAACCTCACTTTACAGCAATAGCTCTCTGCTGTCACTTCCACCGGGCTGCAGGGCAGCAATGTTGGGCCTCCATTTGCTGCAAAAATTTATGGTTATTAGTACTCAAGACTCAGGTGAGGACCAAAAAGCCAGTTTTTAAATGAAGACACCATGGTAGATGGCAACTGGTTTTCCTCAAACAGTCTTCAGAGCACCCCAGGAGCCAAAACAGCAGCTGGCACATGCCTGAGAGACAGGGACTGTGGTCCTCGTCGGCTGCTGGGGAAGAAGGGAAGGCTGGGGCATCACACACCATCACCCATCGGGAAGCCCACATCTACAATTTAGGCAAACAACTTGTTTTCATTCAAACCCTTTTGCCATTTCATAATACTGGCTACTTCTGTCCAAAAGGAAATAGCTGTCCCATAAATAAAGGAAGGTGGGAGGGAGCGTGGGGGAGGCTGCAAGTGCGGGCGAGGCAGATGCAGAAAGCTTTTCCCTGCATGCTCCAGCTCACGGCTGCAGGATAACATCAATAAGCGGAAGAGCAGAGAGAGTCCACGATGCACACGTGTGCCAAGGAGCTGCTCCCATCTGACCATGCCTCAGACACCCCCAGCCTTCCCCTTGTCACCCTCCGAGCATCCTTCCTGCAAGCATCATCCTGGCCCAGCATAGCAGGGGTGTGCTGGGAGCATCCCTGCGGTGAGCCCCACACACTGAGCCCTGAGCCTGGGCTCCTGGGCACCCAGAGCTGTTTCCCCACTGGAGCAGGAGCTTCAGATGGGGGGACCTGCAAAACCACCTTGTGGCACTGAGCGAGGGCAGGTTGGCAGCACAGGGAACAGCTGGGTAGGTGCAGGTATTGCATCACGACTCCAGCTCTGCATCCTTGCTCATCGCACATCATCTCCACATGCACTTTTTTTCATGCACAGTGGGGAACACTGTATCACAGCTGCACCTGTAAGGAGCTCTATGAGCCTGGCGCTGGGGAGCAGGCATGCACAGCAGACAAGCCAAAAGGTGAGAAGGGGCACTAGGACCAGCGCCCTCCCAGGGGACCCTCACTGGTATCTCCATGGGGAGGCCCAGGACCGCCTGGCCTTGTGTACCTGCAGGTCAGGGCTCTGCTGGCTGCGGGTTTCTCTCTGCTGGCCTGGCCTCAGCTCTGAGCCATTAATAACCAGTTGTAGTTGCGTCTCTCCAGCCCACAGCCCCTATTTGCTTTCAAAACCAAGCTGCGATGGGAATGAATTATCTCTCTTCATTTTCATTTTCCCTCTGTCTCTGCTGCTGGCAAATTAACAGCTTCCCTTGATGCCAAACGGTCTGCAGTTTATCTCCCGAAGCACAAGTTTCACTCCCAGTCTGCTCTGGGGAAACAAAGTAATTGCAGAAAACTATTCTGAAAGTGATCCAGCAGCAAAGAAGTCAGATAAATAGGGACCATATGCACCATGCCAGTCAGAGGTGCCGCACAAGGATGCTCGCACTCGCAGTGCTCCAGTCCCCCCCCAGGCTGGCAGTGTGACTCGCCTGCCCCACACACAGGGCCCTGCTCTGGTACAAAAACTTCATCTGGGGGTGGTTTGCAGTGTTAGAAGCTGACTGAGTTTGCAGACTGATTTTTGCACGCACACTTGCTGGGTGTGTTTTCGCCCAGAGTTTAGCTGGCTCTTGGTGGGGCACGGAGAGGAGAGCCGTTTGCTGACCTGGGGAGCTGCCACTGGCAGGTATTTAAAGCAGCCTCCGGGTGCAACACTGTGGGGACAATTTCCAGTGCATCATGAACGACTCTTCACAAGGGCCCCATTTGCTGTTGAGCCACATGGGATCTTGCCAACATGGTCTCATTCTAGCTAAGGCAGAGACTTGAGCTTTCTCAGCTGCACCAGGCTTGGCTCTTTGCTTCCCATGACCCATTTTCCCCCATTAAATGGGGTGGATGCTGTGAGATCTGTCAGCCCCCAGCCAGGCTCCTGCGCTGCTGAGCAGGATCCAGCCCCAGCCCCACACCACAGAGGTCTGCCATGGCCCTTGGGGGTTCTGCAAGGGAGGGCAGAGGCAGATGCAAAGGATCCTCTGCAGCAGATGACACCAGGGCTGTTGATCCCTGTGCAGCCCAGCCCTGCCTGGTCACACACATGCATTTTGGGTGCCCCTTTGGTCCCTGTTGGCGAGGCCAGTGCTGCCTCACTGCTCAGAGCTGCTGGGCAGCCAGCTCTGTTCCTCCCCAGCCAGAAGAAGTGGCAGCCAAAGGGCTCATCCCACAGCCACCTTCACCCCATCCCTGCTTTACGTCAAGGAGCCCCAGCACAGATCAAAGTGCTCTGAGGTTTTCCTTGTGCGGTCTGAGGCACTCTCAGAGGGCAATGCTCTGCTGTCAGCAGCCCCTGGCCACTGGTACGGAGTTTTCCCCTCCCCCAGCACAGCCACCTTCTTTTTGTCCTGCAGGCAGGTGGGTGGGTGCTTGGCTGGGTCTGCAGACCCTTGGCACTGCTCAGCACTGAGCTCCTGCACCGGCTGCCTGCCGTGGTGCCTGGGCTTGCAGAGCTCCCATGCCCCTTGCTAAGGCACCGCTGGGTCTCCTGCTCAGCGTCACCTGCACCTGCCTGTGGATGTGGGGTGACGGCAGTGCCTGGCACAACAGTGGTGACTGCCACAGTGTGGAGCTGGGGAGTGTGATGGCGTGTGGTCCCTCCTGGGAGGCATGAAGCCCTTGGATGCCTGTTATCACTAAGTGTCAGGGAAAATACTGTAATTAGACAGAAAGAAGGAAAATAATAATGGCTAATGCTTCCAAAAGTAATTTGGGGAGCCTCAATTTAGAAAGCCAAAACTGAGCTGCCTTGAAGAGGCTGTTTTCCAGAGGCTTCTCCAAAACGTCTGGAGGAGCGATCCATCGTTTGGCACCAGCAGCGTTTGCCATTTCTACAAGCTGTGGTCAGGAACCGCTAGTTAAGATGCCTGCCTGCCTGGCGCTGGGGGTGCCCATCACCAAGAGGTGAGTCATCTTGCAAAACCCTCCGGCTTTCGCGTGGGCCAGCCTGTGCCACCCATACCGGGCCAGCATTACCCTGGGCTTGGGATGCTACCACGAGCGAGGCTGCTGAAAATAGTCCCTGGCACCTCTCCATGCTGCCGGGCTGGGCCAAGTGTCTCTGAGACTTGCTTCCAGCTTCCCCATACCCCAGTGGGAAGAGGAGCCTCTCTCCCTTCACACTGTCTTGGCCCCCCTCTGCCCTGCTCCCCCTGGCTGGGGCAGAGCCCCCCATCCCCCTGCTGCCGCCCAGCCCCACAGCTCTCCCCATGGCCACGCTGAAGGCAGCATCGTATATAAAATTAGCACCCATGCAGGAGGCTGCCAGGGGAAACCTGCCCTGGGCGGCCACAATGGGAAGCAGATGCTCTGTGATTAAGCCCACATGCACAGGGCAGCGCCGTCCGAGTGGGGCTGCAGTGCCCGGGCCAGGGGATGGAGGGCACGCGCTGGAGCAAAGGCTGCTTCGGGCAGGGATGTCTCGGGCTGGCAGCCAGCGGAGGGGCTGGAGGCAGCCCAGCTTCTGCTGGCCAGGGCTGGGGAGGGATGGCAGGATGGAGCCAGGGGAGCTGTTTCTGCGTCCCCCAGGAGTGATGATTGGGGTGGAAATGGTCTGCCTGATGGCAACACCCCAGGCTTGCAGGAGCTAAGCTGAACTTTTCAGCCCCATCAGGATGACAGAACTGTGTGAGACAAGGGCTGGGGAGCGGCATCCTGATGGCTTGCACTGCCGGGGTTGAAGCCCTGGAGGCCAGGAGGGTGGGGAGAGCCATCCCCAGTGCATCTCCAGCACAGCAGCCCCAGCACTAATGCCATGTGCAGTCTGCTTGGAGGAATGAGCATCTGGCTCCAGCCAGCAGCTCGACTCCCTAAACCTTCCTCCTCCATACACCCTTGGGTCACTGAAACGCCGTATCTCTTCGCTGCAGAAAGGGATGCAGTGGAGTTTCAAAGTCCAGGGGCCGGTGACCCCGGCTGGGCCTCCTCTGTGTGGTGCAGAGGGAAGATGCAGGTTTGCCATCTGCAGCCAAAAGCCCAGCACCAACAACCCCTGTAACCTGAGAGCGATTTTCTAGATAAGATCTAGGCAAAGCAGGGGAGTTTGCAAGGTCAGGTCACAGGGGGCTTGCTGACCCCTCTGAACACCAGCACCAGCAGGCGAGGGAGGATGCTCATCAATGTTGCCAGCTTCATTTCTTCATGTTTTCTTCATGTTTTCTTCCTGTGCATTGTTTTGTCTCTGAAGGGGGAGAAGTCCCTACTTATCTCCTGCCCTCTCCGGTCTCCCCAGTGCGGTTTCTCCAGCCATGCAATAAGGGATGGCCATTTCTGTTTCTTCTCAAGGCATTTTTCCACCCACCCTCCCTAGCCCTGGTGGGAATTGTCAGCTTTGAGATAACAAGAAGGATGAATTGTTCGTACAGGATGTTGCATGAAGCCCAAGTGCTATTTGCAGGCAATTTTAATAAGTAATAATAAGGAGAGAGAACTCCAAAGGAAGTAACCTGGTACAGCAGACAAGGCAGATTAATCAAGGCAGGGAGGAAATACTCCCCAGAAATGAATCTGGCATGAGTTCCTGCACACCAGTCCCACGATCCTGTCTGCCACCACAGGCAACTCTTATCTGAAACAGTCCAGTGTTTAAAATAGACTGGAAAATAAATAGTCTTCCAGCGCGACTGATCCTCCAGAGCCTGCAGTTCATCCCAGCAGCATTTACAGTTTTCTCTGGAGTGTTTCCGACATGTACTTCAAGGCCTTCCAACTCTTTTCTCCTCCCCTGCTTGTGACATTAATGAACCTTAAGGGATTCTTAAAGCACGTTTTATGTGGATGTATTTTTAAGCAGGAGAAGGAGAGAGTGGTTCCCAGCCCTCCGTGCCTGGGATGGATGGAGACTTGCTTTGCGAGGCGCACTCCAAACAGGAATCCATCAAACGCCAGGGCTAAGTGTTGCTGCAGCAGCTCTGCTAGCTGTGAAGTTGTTTAATGTTCATTGTTCACAGCTGTGTCACCCTAATAGAGTATTTTATTGTTTTTCCAGTTGTACTTAAAACCATCATTCATTATCCTGCCTAGCCAACGAGTGCCTCACCTTTAATTGATGACACCAGACAAAATGCCTGGTCAAAGTTTCCAGTGTCTCCACCATAACTGGGACTGGCTCCCTGCCACCCCAGACCCTGCCAGCACAGTTCTGCCCTGGCAGGTGACGTGGAGGGTGAGTGGGACACGGCCGCTGGGAGCTCCGGTCCCTCGTGGTGCGGCTCCCAGGGGAGCAGGGGCTGCTGCAGGAGACCCTGCACGGAGCAATGGCTGTGCCCAGCCTGGGGCACCAGCTCGGTGCAGAAACCTTTGGGAGAGAGGAGAGCAGACACCCCGAGGTGCCAGGGATGCTGCAAGCCACCTGCCGGGCTGTGACAAGGACCAGCCTGGGCAGCTGCAAAGCCCTTGGGACCATCCCTGCCTGCCTGGAAAGCAGGGCACCCGTGGCCATCACCTTGCCCTGATCGGATCAGCCCCGACCAGCGCCTCTCCTTGCCCACGAGGGGCAGGCGAAGGCAGCGGCGAGGTCCAAACAACCCCAGTGCTGCGCATCCCACTGTGCCCAGCACCAGCATCAGTGTCACCTCCTGCGGGTACGCTGTGCTGGGTCTGACAGCCCCAAAATACACCTTTTGGGCCAGCCGAGCCACCTCCCCATGTTGTCCCTGCACACAGGGCTGGCCCGTCCCCCGTCCTGCCCTGAGCCACCCCAACGCCCACCCTATGTGACGTCTGCGTATGACAACTAATTGCAGTGACTGATTTTTTTTGCTGGAAAACTGCCCTTTTTCAGGCAAGAAAGTCTCTGCCCTGTGTAAGTCCTGACAGACTCTCTACAGTAGTTAAAAGGCACGGCATTAAAGAAAAAGAACTTAAACAACCCCAAAGTGAAGGTCTTGTAATTTATTTACTCCCCCCAATGAATGCTGGTTGCAAATCACTCTGTATAAAAATAACTCCTTTCTCCAACTTTTGATCTCTGATATTCCTGTATTTCCCTGGGGAAAATGTAAATCTATGAACTTATTACTAATGTTTCCTGTCCCTGACAGTGGAGCCAGTTGATATTTTACTTGAGAAGCTGGAGAGAAAAAAAAAAAAAAAGCAGCATAAACTTAATGACTGCGGACTGTTTCCAATCTTAGTTTCACTTTTCAGATGGAGAGTTTCCATCTTACAACAGGGAGAGGGAGATTTTTAAATAAAACATGATTTAACTTTAGCCAAACTTCCTCCTAGTGTTTATGCTTTTGGCTCGGGGCTTGATCCAGTTAAAGCTGGTTCCTTTTGAAGCAGCCCCGGCTCATCACCGCACACCAACACGACGGCTTGGAAATTGTCTGTTCCACTTCTGGTTCTGAATTCCCCAGCCTGTGCCGGCTTCGTTGCCCTCCTGCCTTGCCCTGCCTCGAGGAGCAGCTCCCGGCTCCTGCTCACCTGTGCGGGCAGTGGGCAGTGGGCAGGGGGGGTGATGGTGATGGTGGTGTGGTGGCACCTTGCGCTTGCTGGGCATCCCCTCGGCACTGCTGCAGGCACCTGGCTTGCCTGTGTAAAGCGTGGCCATATAATGCAGCTCCATGTCACCGCTGTCCCTGACCATGGTCATTTTGCAGCCCCAAAGCCACGTCCAGCAGCAGCTGGTGGGGAGGTGCAGGGCAGAGGGTCCAAAACACTTTTGGAAAGTTTTTGAATTGTTTCATTTTGGTGTGTTCCCCGCCCCCAAACTAAACATGTTTTTAGTCCACAATAGGCTTTGATTGGAAGTGTAAGCTCTTTAGTGGAAGGTTCTGCTCAGCCTGCTGTGCTCCTGCCCAGGTACAGCACAATCTCTGTGAGGTTTTTCAGGTTTTTTCCTATTTCAGGATAGAGAAAAAACCCCACCAAACACCAGAAAATCTCAGCACGCAGGAAGATCATTTGCTGGCAGTGCCAGCGCTAGGAAGATGGCTGCACCACAGGCAGCCCAAGCCTGGCTCCTGCAAAAACAGCCTCTGGCATCTCCCTCCTGGCTTGGGCTCTTCTCCCCATCCCGAGAGCCCTGCCAGAGCGGGAGCACTCCGAGTCCTGGGATGGCTGGCATCTAAGCGGGACATCAGCTCCTCTCCTGCCTGCCCTGCCTGCACCTGCAGCCCCCTGCGCCTTGGAGCTGCCCACCAGCCCCACTCAGCCCCGCAGCACCCACGCCGGGCTGGGTGCTGGTGGTGCCGGGGGCACTGGGGCGATGGGCGAAGCAGAGGCAGCCCGGCCCCATGGCCGCTGGCCGGAGCGAGCAGCAGACCTGACGCCAGGCGTGGAAGCCGGCTCCCGCAGGAGCAATTCAGGCACTGTTTTAACGTCAGCCAAAACACAGGGAATAAAAGGAACTTTAATGGGGTCTAAGTTGAGCTGTGCACCCTGGAGGATTCCTGGCTGCCTCTGTTCGTGTCAGATAAATAGCTCTGTGACTGCAGTAATGTTTAACATCCCCTCTCATTATCTCGCTGGCATCCCTGGGCTCCTGCAGGGATTGCAGCCAGGCCCTGGCCACATCTTCCTCCCCAGTCCTCGTCCTGCTAGCTGGGCTGCAGCAGCACTTAAGAGCGTTTTTGTAATGCAGCTTGATCCAGGGCTTGGAAGAGGCTGTGAGCTGAGCTCAGTGCTGGTCCCACCACAGGGTGAAAGCCCCAGGGCTTCTGCCACCAGGAGAGCTCCCGCACCCTGTCCTTGCAGGTCGGCCCTGTCCCAGTGCTGCCGGCTGGCCAGGCAGACATGGTGTCAGCCTCAGTCCCCTCCTTGCCTCAGTTTCCCCATCTGTAGCACAGCCTTAGTGAACCCAACAATTTTTTTCTAAAGAGCTTTGAAGTTTAAAGCTGAAAAAAAGAAGCACCTTATACACAGGCAGTCAGTGTCTTATCATTATTAATAATTAATAATTATTAAGCCTAATAAAAAACATCAGCCATTCCACCATCCCTAAGGGCCTGTTGGAAAGAAGGGTCCTTATGTCCCATATGTCCTGTGCCCCTTCCCCAGTGGGTGCTGGTGGGCATCCCCTCGCAGGCTTCTGCGCAGCATCTCCCTTTCTGCCAGGAAAGGTTTGATTTTTCTACGAGAGGGCTGGAGAGAAACTCCACCTTTGGGATGACCCCCGTCCTGGTGGGGGTGCCTGCCGCCCCGCTCCGCTGGCGGGTCAGACAAGGGAGGATTGAGCCGTGCAACCTGCCGGCCCTTAAAGGGCTGTTTGTGCCCAGACCACCGGCACCGCTGTGCTGGGGGGAGACGGTCCCCCCTGCTCCACTGCAGCAGAGGAGCTGTCTCCAGCTAACCGCACATTCCTCGCCCTCCCAGACACCCGCCGAGGCCCTCGCCTCCCCTCGGCTGGATGATCCCTGCCACTGCTCCCCAGGGATGCTGAGCATTGCCTGCTGCAGGAGGGGCTTGGGGAGAGGACCCGTATGGCTCCCAGGGACGCGCGTGTGTGTGGTCTTTCCCTGGCAGCTGAAGATGTGAATGAACAAATGCTTTCTCGAGGCGCCGTCTCACTCACCCCCAGCTCAAGGGGGGACCCAGCGCTATAGAAGCAGGTGAAAACATCACCAGACTGGCCCCATTGCCTGGATTGTCCCCATAGAGCTTGGATAAACCATGCCATGCCCCTTCCAGGCAGGGCAACCCTTGCACAGACCCCGCAGTGCCCCTGGGCTGAGGGCAGAGGAGCTGGGACGGGGTCCCCAGGTGGTGGCTGTGGGTCCAAATCTCAGCTCCTGCCAAGTTCATCCCACAGAGGGGTTCAGGGGATGTCTGGGGTTTGGGGCTGAGGCAGCTTGTCTTCAACTTCTGTCCCAGTGGCCAGTGTCTCCTGAGCCCCCAGAACATGCCGGTCAGACTGGCGAAGAGGAATGGCCCTGGGTTATGCGGCTGCCCAGGCTCTGGGGTCCCTCTTTGCCCACCCCATCCCTATGAATTCTTTGAGCTGGTTGTTGGCGCTGCAGGCTCCCCATGTTGCACTGACCACTAACATGAGGCTGTGCAGGTCCGGGGCCCCAGACAAGCAGGGCATTTTCCAACATCTCCCCTCATCTCTGAGCTCTTCTAATACCTCCCTCCTAATAATGGTCTGTTTTTCCCCTCTCCAGGCTGGGCTCAGAGAGCAGGGCAGGCTCCATAGGCATGCTGACGGAGACAGCCGTCCCACCACATTTTTGGGCATGTTAGGAGGTGGTTGGAAATACCATGCTTTTATTTTCATTTCCCTTCGTTGTAACTACAGCTTGGCAGGAACCCACTCCCCAGCCGCGAAGCCTCCCCATGTGGGCAATGCCTCAGCAGGGTCCGGCAGCTCACAGCCACCCCTTGCCAGCTGCATTGCTCTGTCCGAATTATTCCATTGCCCCCAGCAATGGAAACCCAGTGCTGCTCCCACCTCTCAAGTGTGAACAGCCCAGTGTACCTCAGAACAGCTCTACAGCTCCAGGGGCTGCTTTTAAGACAAATATTTCACCGTGGAGACCCACAGCAAACGAGCAATTAGGTTGCCAGTGCAAAGTTTCCAGGATCTCACCATCCATGTGTCGAGCTGTCATGCCCACAGCTGTAACATCTGCCCTCTAACGCCTGGCAGCGGGGTGGGAGCATGCAGGCAGCGCAGGGTCCTCGCCTCCAGTCCCATCCTGGAGGAGCCCCTGTTTGTCAGCCAAGTCCTCCATCCAATTTCAAGCTGAGTGTTACCCACCAGCTGCCTGGCTGGGGCTGAGCTGTCGGGATCCCTGCGAGCGGAGCCAGCCGTTCTCTGGCACAGCAGGGCAGGACATGGCTGATCGCCCGCCAGCACTGGAGGTGACAGTGGGTGCCACTGAGTTGGATGCCACTCCGGTCCCCCTTGGTGCTCCCTGTGTTCAGGGGAGCCCATCGGTACTTTTCACCCTCTCTGTGAGTCTGCAGGTGGTTTCCTGGCACTCGGGGGCAGGATTAGCTCTTAGCGCTTGCCAGCTAGCAAAGGTGCTTATTGTCACCTCTGTGGGGACGTGGGGCCAGGCTGGCACTTGTGGTGCCATGCCAGGGAGGCTGCCTGACCTCAAATCTGCCTACAGCCTGCCTGCCTGGCTCGCTTCTCCTTTTGGGCATTTAACACCATCTGGAAGCTGTGCTGTGGGGAGAAGAGAAGAGAGACAGACGAGACGGACGGGAGCTACTCTGATGTTAAACAGAGACGGGGAAGAGAGAGCGGAGCCCGTGAGCGCCCCGGTGAGCAGCCCAGTGCCGGGGACAGGGTGAGAAGCACGTTTGTGTCATTACTCATGGAGAAGCTGGCAGGGAGGCATGCGGGGAGGGCCAGATACCCACTGCTAAAGCACTGCTGACTTTGCACAGGCATATCAGGAGGGAGCACAGCCTGGCCGCTGTGCCGGGATCCAGCCTCTTCCCACTGCAGGAAGCACAAAGGGAGCTCGAAGCGCAGAGCCAGGGATCTCCGTGGCCCTGGGGCTGGTGCAGGGTTGGACCCACTGTGGGGATGCATGGCAGCATCCTTGGCCGAAGGGAGAGGGGAGCACGGCAGCAGGGCGCCATGCTAGGGAGGAAAGCCCTGCCAGCCTCACACCAGGACCCACAGCTCCACACGGCCCCTGCCTCACGCCGGCCAAGTTTTCCTCCACGGATCTTTACATACCTAAATAGGGCACAGAAAGAGAAGGAAAAACCCAGGGGAGGAAACGGCCTGTCCCCAGCAGCCCTCAGCACACGCTTCCTCTGCCGAGCAGCCAGGGAGGGCTTGGGTGGATGGCGGGGCCACCTTTGCGCCCCACGGGGAGGCCGCACCTTGGCACTGGGTGAGAGCATGAAGCACATCGGCTGTCCCAGGCTACCAGCACCCCTTTTAATCTCTCCGCCTGGATCTGCAGCGGGAATAGCCAGGCCCCTCTTCCAAGGATGCAGGGCTGTGATCCAGCCACACCTGGGCTCATCCCCCAGCCCTCTCCAGCCTGGAGTTCCCTCTGAGGCTGTAAAATGAACCAGGAGCCTCATTGTGTCCATTTGGGAAAAGGGTGCAATTTCCCTGGGCGGCACGTGCTGGCAGCCTGGCAAGCGGGGAGGTGGCCAGCATGTCGTGCCCTCGCCCTCGCAGGGGGACACACAGCTGCTGAGGGATAAAGAGCAAAAATTCCCCTCCCGGCTCCCAGCGGGTGGGCGCTGCAGGGAGCAGCACCGGGAAGCAGCGCTGTGGGAGCACGTGAGCTGGGACAGAATCCGTGCCAGTGGCTGGGACTTTCCCAAATTGCCAAGGGTGCTGGCTTTGCAGCCGAGGGGCAGCTGTGGGGAGGGGGCCCTGGCGTGCGGTGGTGGCTCGAGGAGGGGCTGGGAAAGGCCAGGGCCATGGTTGCCAGCAGCAGGGAGGGGAGCCCTGGCACCCACTCCCGGGGATCAGCCCAGCCCAGATGCTCAGCACTGGGCATTTGGAAACAGCCCAAAGCTTTGCTTTTGTGCGTGCTTTCATCCCAAGCAGGACTAAACCTGGAACCAAAACCCAAAAGCTTTCAGGATACTCATGGATGAAACCTGCATGGACTTTATAGCCCAGTTCCACCTGCCAAGACCATCTTCACCACCACCATGGGCCTGGGTCAGTATGTAGCTTCCCCCACGCTGGTTAGTTCACGCACAAGGTGGGCAACCCCACGCAGCCCTGCCTGCCAAACCCGAGCTGGCTCTTGTCAGGTCCTCGGAGAATGGATCGCTCTTTACATTAACACACTAAATTGACCCAAGCAATTCTTGGACAAATCTAAACCTTCTTTTTCTGAGAGTGTAGAGATCGCTGCCTTAATTAGCAAGCGAAATCAGACCTCAGCAGCAGCCCAGTGCCACAGCTCGGTGCAAAGAGCATCCTGGGGTAACCCCGGAGGGTGTTGCGGCAGCCCCATGTTAGATGGATGTTATCTACCACAGCCGCTGAAGCACAGAGCAGCAAAGGCAAATGCCACCTGCAGTGACAGTGGCAGTGACAGCGGGCCACTGCAGCAGAGCTATGACAGTGCCCACACCAGTGCCTGATGCCAGGATGGCTGCAGGTGGTGGCAGGCAGAGGCTGGGGGGGGGCGGCACAGGGAAGCCCCTGCCACCTTCCCCAACGTGCCCCTCTGCCTGGACACAAAGGGAATGAGCCTGAGCTCGGGCTGGGCAGGAGGGAGGGCATCATTCCTGAGTCACCCACAGGCTGCACGGAGCGGGGCTGGGCAGGGACACGGGGTCATGATGTGCCGGCACTTGGGTCCCTGCCTGCACCCACTGCCTCTTCTCCTGGGCTCTTTCTCACCTGTGAGTAACCCCGGGAGCTGCTGCGGCAGAGGCAGAGGAGCCAGGGTTCAGCAGGAGGTGGCTGCACAGCCTGGGACAGGGAGCTAATGCAAGCCGAGGCTTTTTGCTGGTGCATTAGTCACTGAAGATTGCATCGCTTCACAGGCATCCATCCCCTCCTCAACCCCGATGGGGCACAGGGAACCACAAGTTGTCTGAGAGATTTGTATTTCCCCCAAAATAAAATGCCACCTGTGCAGACAGAGCCGGGAGTGGTGGGCCAGCGGGGACCCCACAGCACCCCATGGCCGTCCGGGCTGCGCCCCTCGCCCCACAGGGAGCTCACACCCTGCGGGCTGGGGCAGGCGATGGAGCTGTGACGCTGACGTTAGCTGGAGAGCTGGAAAGTTTTCTACATACCAGCATTAGCAGGAATGTTATTTACTGAGTGAGGAGAGGTCTGACAGGAGAAAGCCTCTTACCCAGCTCTTCCCCATGTATGGCTGTGGACCGGCGTTACTCAGCAGGATACAGCACAGACAGAGGCACCGGCGCCGCGGGACGGCTCTCCTCAGAGGAAGCTGGATGTGGGATGGGGGGCACCTCCCCGTGCCCCCGAGCAGCCAGCTGGGCTTTCACCATTCACCCCACCGAGCAATGGCTTGCCCCAAGCTGTGTTGGGGTTGATTCCCAGGACCCCCACGGCTGCCTGTCCCGGCTCAGCTGGATTTTGTAGAAGCAGGGGGACACAGATGGGACATTGCCATCAGCATGTGGCCCTGGGGATACATCAGGGCATGGGGAGGCTGCCTTCATGGGGAGCAAGATGAGTGGAGCATCGCACTGAGAAGAAACACAGGCCTGCCCTTTCCCTTAATAAGCCTCCTTACAGCTCAAAGCAAATATTTTTATAAAAGTGGGATTTCACTTCCCATTTGTATTTCTGACATTTGGCGAAAGCTGACAGTGAACATGTTCAAAGAGAAACAACACTGTTTCCTGAACCTGTGGACTTTTCCCAGCCCCAACGTGGCCCCGGGGAAGCCCGTCTGTGTCCCTCCTGTTGCCCAGGGCTGCCCATGGGTGGGGGGATGCCTCCACTCAGGATAATTATTGGTCACAGAGGGGGTGGATTTTCCTGAGTCACAGGCACATCCAAAGGCTCTGCTCTTCTCCCCAAGGACTTCAAAGGCTTCGTAAACATAAATAGGTGTAGCCCCAGAGTTCAGTCAATAGAGCCTCCTCTGCCAGGGGGGACATGGGGGGTGTGAGTCTCAGCAGCCTCAAAAGCACCCAAGGTTGCACTATGCACAGCCAAGCAATTAAACTCAGGCACTTTTCTTCTCCTGCATCCAAATTCTTTGCTGTTTCTCCCTCCTTGGATGCTCTCACCACTCCCCTCGCACCCTTGTCCCTGACCTGCTGATATTCCTGGGAACAGCCCCAGTGGACACCAGGAGCGGGTGGGAAGGGGAGAAGTGGTGGGGATTATTCCTGAGCAGGAGGCATTCTGAGGGTGGCTGAGCAGATGCGAGCGTGTTTTCCAGCAGTGACTGGCTGGGGAAGTTCACAGCATGACTCACGCGCTTTCCCAAGTCCCTGAATCGCAGCATTGTGCTGAGAAATCAGAAACATGCTGCCACCCTCCCGGCATGGCAACATCCCTCCTCGGTGCCTGTGCCACGGTAGCCTCTTTGCAGCCCTGCAGCTCGGTTCTGAGAAGAGAAATGGGGGGGGAAAGAAGCAGCTTCTGAAGCAAAAGCCTCCTCTGAGGGCTGGGCTTGGTGTTGAGCCACCGATGTGCTTTGGCAGATCAGAGGCCCCAGAGGTCTCAACCAGCTACTTTAAAATGCCTCTTTTCCTTGGCATCCTGGGAATCAAACAAATTGCACAGGAGGGCATGCATATGTGTGCTCCCTCAGCAAACAAGTCAAGAAAAAAAAAAACCAGCAACCAAGAGGAGCTTTTTCCCAGTGCCCCTCTGCCAGCACCACACCTCTCCCCGCATGCCGAGTACACAGTTTATTTTCCTTCCCATTAAAGTCTCTCCACCAGCCTGGCTCTGGGAAACTCAATTTATGCTCAGAGCTCTGGGTATATTATTCCTAGCGGGAACAGAGCAGGGCAGTCAGCGCGGAGGCGGCTGAGGCAGCCGAACAAGCCGGTCTTTGGTTTCGCGCCGGCAGCGGCGTGCGGGGACGGGAAGTCCCCGTGCAGACAGAAAGTCTGCAGCACCGCCGTGGCGGCCGCCCCATGCCACCACAGGGCTGGCCAGGGCTGGGGCCATGGGGCCGTGAGGGCTGGGGGGGCTCCAGTGGTGCTGAGACAGAGGGAGGGAAGGGGGCTGCGCTGGGGCTGGAGCCTCAGGTCAGTGCATGGTCCCAGCCGGAGCAATGGGCACCTCCTGCGCATCCCAGGGTAATGGCCCCACTGGCGTCCTCTGTGCCACCCACTGCCAACTGGGCAGGCCATGCCACAGCTAAAAAAATTGGGAGGCTCGGTGGTGGTGGGGTGAGGCAAAGGCTCTTGGCTTTGTCCCCAAGAGCCAGCTCCAGCCCCTGCCACCGCTCAGAGATGCCCCATAGGCTCTGACCAGCCCATCCCATTGTCCCATTGAATGCCCCAGGGGCCTGGAGGACAACAAACAGGGCAGATCCGAACAAGAGGCATTCCCAGCACTCAGCCAGGTGTTCTCCAGCTGTTTCACTGTACCTGAGCTGGCTGCAGCAGGACCTGTTGTATTTTCCCATGGCAGAGCTGGTGCAATGGAGAGAAAAGCCATGTCCGTGCCTCTGCCACAGCATCCCACCTGACCTTCGCCACAGCATCCCACCAGACCTCCACCACCTCCTTCTATGTGCTTCTCTTCTAGACCCGTTACATGTGACCTCACACAAATTAACCCTCCAAACGTCTGGTATGAGCAGGAGGTGACCTGCCATCCCCACAGCTGGTTTTTCCCCTGCTTTGCAAAGTTACAATAGCTCCTTGTTCCTCTGTACGCCCCATTCCTCTCCTGTATCACATCCTACACGACTGCTTTGCAGTGACCTCATCTTTCTTTTTTTCCATGCCTCCTGCTGAAACCAATGCCCCACTGCTGTGTCCCAGCCTGTGTCCCACGCTGTCTCCTGGGGGTGCCGGAGGGGACAAGGGTACCCAAGAGCCAGCCAGCCACCAGCCCCAGCACCCATGGGGTAGCACCAGCATCCAGGGACACACACAACCAGAGAGTGCAACCTGGGAAGGTTTGCAGTTGTGGCTAAAGGGCCATCTGTGAAATCCATTTGCAGCTTTTTCCTGGATTTTTAACCCCTTTATCCCACCTAGCCTTGGTCTGTCCTGTGATGCTGAGCAGCCACCCAGCTCCTGCCTTTCTTCTGGGGCATGCGGTGACTCTGTAGGGTGTAGCCCCATAAGGGACCTCACCCCAGATGTGTGTTTGTTATCAGACACCTCTTCTGTTTCACACATCATAAATGTCCTGGAAACCTGTACATCAAGGCTGCTCAGCAGCCATGCACACAGGACATCTCTTGCCCAGGAGATTTAAGACAACTTGGCATCTCTGACTGGGCAGCACTATTTGGGGCTGACAAAAGGGCCCATTTTCAGGGTGCAAATTTTTTTTTCTTCTCAGGACCTTTCCTGTGCCCTCTCCTCCTCCCGGCTCTTTCATGTGGCTTCACAGGAGCCCAGCTTGCATGAAGCAGGAGGAAATCACCAAAGGCTTTCTTCCCCCAGGGTCTGGGACCTTCACATGTGGCCAGGGCTGTGGTTAGCCAGAAGAAAACATTTGTGGTAGCCAAGGGCTGGTGAGAAACCAAGAGAGCCGTCCACTCATCCTGACCGTGCTCATCCATCCCAGGGTGCTGGGGAAAGGGACCGGCCAGCCGTGGTAGGCACCAGTGGCAGAGCAGGACTGGACTTCTCCTGCCTTACAGCCTACATGCTGGGCTGAGTGCCCGGGGCTGGGATGAACCTCCCTTTGGGTGCCACCCACCTGGTTTCTGCATGCCCAGAGGACCCCCCCCTTGGTGACAAGCGCATCCCAGTGTTCCACGCTGCCTGCAGCTGACGATGCCTCTAGGTGGGTGGTGGTTAAGCACAGTGACCCTTTAGCAGGAGTTCCGAGGCTTGGTTACTCACACCCTGGCACAGGAGCAGCTGAAAGCCATCTGCCTTTTAGCTTCCCACTGAAATAGGACCTTCCTCTGGCTCTGCCCCTGATAGGCATCACCTGGGGAGGGAAGGTCTTGGCTGCCCCTGGGGCAGGCAGGAGCAGTCTCTGAACGACCATGCTGCAGCACAGGTGTCCCAGGGCAGCAGGACTGCTCTGGGGACATGCTGCATGAAACTTCCTCCCAGTCCCTGTGCTGGTGAGTTATGAACTGGGTGATGTTGCAAGGCCTAGGGCTGTCCCTGTGTCAGCAGGGAATGCAAACACTGGGTGTCTCCTGGGCTCCTGCTGGTTAGGGGACACCCGCTGATACCTGCATCTTCAAGTGAACCATGAAGATACACTCAACTGAGCACAAAGGAGGAGCCAGGTCCCTTTAAGCCTTTCCTATTTAAAACCATAAAGTCTGGGGTTCCACACAGGCAGTGGGGGGCTCACCTGTAAGCCCACCTCTTGCCTTTCAGATGGTGCTTGCCTGCTTGTGCAGTGAGGACCTGGAGGAGATGTTTTGCTGTGGGCGTAAGCCTTGGAGCAGGGCAGCACATGCCTGCGAGCATCAGCATGAGCTCACGTCTGCTGGCAGCAGCGCAGCCCAAAGAGCCTTAAGTAGGTGTTGAAAATTAGGAGTTTCTTTCAAGAAGCTCTCGGGGTGGGAGGCACTGTGTGGCTCAATGGTGATTGATAGTGTGTGACTAGCTCACAGCCGGGCACGGCCACTCCTGGCCATGAAGACCTCGACGCTGACAACCTGGGGGGGGGGGGGGGGGGGGGGAAGGATGGAGGCGCTGGGGGGCATGGCCAAACCCTGTTCCCCCATGCATGTGGCTGGGCATGTGGCCACTGAAATGCTCCCCTGGCCCTCGCCACCCAAACATGGGGCTGGGGAGGAGAAGGGAGAGGTTCCTCTGCACCAAACTGTGGTTGATGGGGACATACAGCTAACCTCTTTGCTGCACACCCTGTAGGAGATGGGCATGCTGCTCAGTCCTGCTCTGCGTGCTCCAGAGCCTGGGAGCTGCCCGAAAAACCCTGGATATGGGCACTCCTCCACTACCTGTGATGGTGTGCCCTCAGGAGGCTCTGTAACCAGAGCTGCTTTGCTTTGCTCTTCTCTTGTAGTTGTTTAGGGTTCATGGGTGATGCTTAGAAACTAAACCCGTGCCTTATTTCACAGCCAGTTCGCCAGCACGGTGACTGCATTTGAGAAGCTGGGCTGGCTCTGTGCCTGGGGCAGGCATGGGGCTCCCTGCTCTGACAGTCGGGGCAGCTCCTCCTGCCTCGAAAATACCCCCCCGGTTGCTCTTGTTTCAGTGTATGTCTGCCTGCCCTGCGACTAGACCTGCTCTTGAATTCCTCCCAGGAGGGCCAGGTGAGCTCACAGCGGGGTCTGTATCTTGTGGGTGCTGTGAGGCTGTGTGCGCATGTGCCGCGGCAGAGCACGAGGGCCTTCCCGCAGTGTTATCCTGCAACCACAGCAAACAATCTTGATTTACCCTGATAACGTTAATAGCAAAGTGAGGGGGAGCACGCCAGCCACTTTGCAGCCCTTTAGTCAGGCCAGAACTTGTCCTCTGGTGCACGCAGCTTTGTGGGTCCCCATGGCACTGGTGCAGCTGCTCCCAGAGGGTTCCCCCCCAGATATTTAATAGACGAAGCACAGCTGGAGTCCTCCTATATGATGCTGCCTTGGCAAGTGTCTCCCTGAAAGTACAGGCAGGTTTCCCTGTGAGAGGGAGGGTTTGGGCTGGGCAGGGATGTTGTGGTTAACGCTCCTCCAGGGAGGTGGCAGTGACCCTCGCTCAGCCCAGCTGGCTGTGGACCCTCACCCAGGGCTTGGTTTGCACCTAGGTGGGGCAGGAAGCAAAGGGCCAGAAATGCATGCTGCAGAGCCCGTGTGGGAGCTGCTGCACAGCAGGACCTTCCCCTGGGTGTTTTACACAGTGATTGCACATCCAGCTGGCAGCTCCAGGTGTGGACCCTGCCACGCTGCAGGGATTATGGTTTGCAGGGTGGTGGGATCCCCTGCCCTTGCAGGCCGCTGGGAAGGCGGCAATGTGCTGGGGAGAGAAGGCCAAGGGCGAGTCATTCCCCATGCTGGGCCAAGCCTTGGGATTTCTGGGCGGTTTTCCATGCATCTCCATACGCTGGAGCTGTTGGCTTGTAACGACACAGTGCAGGCTGTTCCCCCAGCCTCGGCGCCTGGCTGCAGCCCGGAGCGCTCAACAGCCAAGAGCAATCCCTGTCCCTCGCTGCGCGCCATCACTAAGCCTCAAAATATGCTGATAACAGCCACTTGTGCAAGACGCTGCTTGCATTAGCCTGCCCGGAGATTAGGTAACCCTGTCCCGAGACCTTGGAGCAGGTGCTCTGGCAGAGCCCGTGCCCCGTGGGCAGGACCCCCTGCTCCCCCCAGGCACGCCAGCCCAGGGTTGTGACTTTGAGCCCCTTCCCCTGAGCACGGTGTGGCCCAGGGGGCTGATAACCATCACCTGCCTCTGACAGCAAGCTGTGGGGCTCACTCCCCACGGCTCGACCTCTGAAATACCTTGTGGCAAGGAGTCCCCCCTGTTACGCTTCTGAATCGGCTTTAAATGGGAATTTCAAGTGTTACCGACCGTCTCCTCTCGCGTGGCAAGAGGCGTGAAGTAAGTGTTGCTACTGGAGCCAACGGGGAATGTTTTAAAGAAATGCTGCTTACTGACAGCTATCTATGAGCTGCCATCAATATGGTGAAAAAAGGTTTATTTTCATTTCTCTCCTTGAAAATATGCCCCCACTGTTACAGCGTTGTCAAAAATCTCATTTTTTCCAAGCCCAAATGATTTCTTTCCCTGTGAAATGTAAGCTAATTAAATATGCTTAAAAACATTCTGTATGTTCAAAGTGAAAATGCAATACTTCAGAAGTGTCTGAATGAAAGTGGAAGAACGGAGCGAAGCTGATCTAATTCAAGACTTTCTGTTGGGAATGAGCCTTGAGGTTGCTTCGCTTTCCCCCCTGCCCCATTTTCTAGAGGGGAGATGTCCAAAACCTGGGCTGCTCTTACGTTTTGACAAGTGACCTGGGCACCATAGTGGGTGTTTGCTGTCACCTGTGCTCCCTGGATGTGCCAGGCTGGGCAGAGTGGATGTGGCCAGAGACCCATGGGATGTAGTGGGGGGGTGGGGACAGGGACCACGGTATCAGACTCCTGCAGGGTCAGTGCTGAAATGTGGCGCTTGGGGTCACCTCTGCAGCCCTGGGGTCAGGGTGGCAGGCAGAGGGGTATTGGGGTCCCATGGGGCAGCTGAGGTGTTCAGGCAGTGCTGGTGCAAACCCCTGGTCCCCAGTCCCTGCCGGTACAGGTAAGCCAGCCCAGCTGAGCAGCGGGGGGCTAACCCTCGCGGGGGGCTTGCCTGGGTGCACTGTTTGGGACGTGCCGCTGACTCATGTTACCAGCAGAGATGCCCTGTGGGCAGATGTTTGGAAGGCAAGCCTGGATAAAAGATGATTGTAAGTGCAGCCCAGACTTGATGTTGTTTATTAACAGACTCATTTTATTGCAACATCTCAGGCCCTTTCCAGGACGCTGCAGTAAAGCAGAAAGCTCCATGGAATGGGCTCCAGAGAAAGCAGCAGTGCCTGCCCCCCCCATCCTGTGCTGGGGGAGCAGAGCTGCTTGGCAGCTCCTCTGCAGCAAGATGTGGTGTGCAGCAACCAGGGACCCGGCTGACCCAGCTCTTCCCGGTGCGCTGTGGCACAGCAGTGACAACAGCAGGACCAACACTGCACAGCAAAGCTCCTTTCCAAAATTTCAGATTTGCGGTGAGCCGAAGCAACACGCCCCCCCCCCCCCCCCGACCCCCACCCCGGTATCCCGGTGCAGAGCTTGTCTGCCCTGTCCTACCGCCCAGCACCCCATCATACAGTGATGGCCCTAGTGGGAAGCTGGGGCCTCTGGTGCTGACCCCAGCCAGGCTGCAGTGCCTGCATGGGCTCCAGTCCCCAGACCAGGTGGGTGACACCTGCTTTACTATACACTTCATCAGGTCAAAATAAAGCAAATTGGGGGCTTTCCAGGCCTTTCCTGCCCCCCTTCCCAAATGCATATATCTGTCAGGTCAGAAGGAAGGCATGGGATCCCAATGCTGTTCCGGGCTGTGCTGAAATCACAGGTCAAAACGAGCTAATTCCTGTGGGGAAGGGGTGGATCCAACCTATGAGAACCCTCTCAGCATCACTAGTCTAGATAAACATCCCAATAAACATGGCTTGATGCAATTAGCACATGCAGGGGGACATAAGCCTGTCTCCCTCCTGCCTGGGGGGGGGGGGGGGGGGGGGCCTTGGGGACCTCCAGATCACCCTCCCTGCCGGCCTGTTAATATCCAAAGTGGCTGTGATAAGAAGCAGTTGCTGGGGCTGCAGGTGGGAAGGTGTCAAGTCGTACGCAAGGAGCTATAAACAGTGCGTGCCCATAAACCAGATCAAAGCAGAAGGAGTTTATTTTCAGAAGGTCTGCTTCCTCAGCAGAGCCCCGAGACAAAGAGCTTTTGGGGGGAGGGGGCAAGGAGAGGCAGGAAAAAAGGGGGAAAGCTAGAGGAAGGGAAAGGATCGCATCAGCCGTGCTGGTGTCTGCTGGGTGTATCGCAAACTCCCCGGCATTGCAAGCTGCGGGATGCTGAGCGGCACTTTGCTGTGGCTGGATCTAGCAGGTCCAGTGTGCTTGAGCGGCTGGTGCTGAGGGGGATGGTGGTGGCTCCCCGAGCTCCCCCACAGCATCCCCAGTGCGGCTGTGCCCTGAGGGGGATGCAGGGCCCTGCCCCCCCCTTCCCCCGGGCAGTGTTAACTGGGTTCCTGTGGGCAGCCGGGATGGGGCTGCTCCCTGCCTGCCCTGGAGCACCTGAGCATGAGCCTGTAAGTCACAAGCCCTTAAGCAAACTATTGTGAAACCTGTGTTGGTTTGTGGAGCCTGTCCCCACCCTCCGGCCCCCAAATCACAGGGCTCAGCTACTGGAACGCTGAGGGGGAGCAGGAGCCCATGGCTCCCACCTGCCCCTCGGCCAGCTTGTGGTCTCAGCAGGCAGGAGGAGGAGGAGGAGGAAATCCAGGAGGGGGAAGGCAGCCACAGCAGGTTTGTCGGCAATCAGAGCTCAAGAGGTCAGAGAGCAGATGTTGGGGTTGTAATGAGTGTGTGTTAGCTCAGAGACGCCTGTATCCTGTGCTGCCCAGGCTCCCCTCGCCCACTTATTTAGATAGAAAATTCCCACTCCTTTCCCACTGCCTAGCTCTGAAATGAGCCAGACGAAGCTGCCTGAGATCCCAGGCTTGCTCAGTTTTAACTCTGGTTGAAGACAGCCCTCTGAATCGACCCGTACACTGCTGGAAGCAGGTGCCACAGCTGCAGGCTCCCACCAAAGCGTGTTCTTGGGGAGAAGGAGCAGCATCGCCGCAGACCATTTTCCCCCTTCCCTTGTGTTGATGTGGCTGGGCCAGAGGGTCCAGTCCTGACCACCGTTCTCCAAGGGAAGAGCAAGACCTTCTGGATCTTCCCCAACCCCACCAGTTTATCCTTTCCGGTGACACCTTGGTTGCAGAGGGCACCGGACCCACAGAGCCCCTCATGCTCTCACACCCGCCCCCCTCCCCCCAGCAGGCAGGGGTACAGCCGCAGGGGAGCAGCCCACGCCAGCACACAGGTATCACCTGGCCGCTGCTGACCGTGCCCAGCGTGCTGCCACCGGGTCCACCCGCTCACGCCGGGCGCTGGGCACCGGCTGTGCCGTGGCTGTGCCTGCGGTGCTGCAGGGGGATGTGGCCCTGGGTGGTGCTGCTTAAACAGCCTGGCGAAGGGGAAGCGTGGCTCTTCAGAAATGTCGTGCTGGGATTGTAACAGCTTCTGCTCTGTCCCAGCAGCGTGGGGTCCAATGTGCTGGTCCTGCAGCCCCCTGGCTCTCCTGGGGTGGGGTGTGCTGGCTCCTGCTCTGCCGGGCTCCCATGGGCCTCGGGTTTGAGCCATAGCAGTTAAATGCCTAAATTTTTCCAGGATTGCTTTTCTGCAGCCTCCAGCAGCTTTCCGAGCCTGCCTTCTTGGTGAAGTAAGAGTAACGGGCTCACTTTCCCTGGGAAGGCGGCAGCTCTGGTTCCACACCACCCTGGCAGCACCTGCCGCTGCACCGGCTGTTACCTTCCCATTCATAACCACTGCAAGGGAAACACATTGCACGGCCTTCAAGGGAAATTTCACTCTGGTTTGCACAAATATTTATCCCACCTGTTTCCTGCCTGGGCCGGCTCTGGGCCCGGAGGACGCGGTGGGTCACAGGCAGCAGGGCAGAGGAAGCAGCGGGGAACTGGCTGCTTCTCACACAAAGACCTCTGGTCCACAGGGCTCTGCGGTTTGCAGCGGCTGTGATTCTCTCAGACACGTTGTTGTGAGTGGCTGGGTAGGGGTGTAGTATCTGGTGGGTGTAGCGTCCCAGTGTCTGTAGGGGAAGGGCAGGGTGTGGGCAAGGGCACAGCGGGGGCTGTCTCTCTCAGCTGGAGAAGTAAAAGGCATTTACAACTTTGGTTTGCTTTCACCCATGCTGGAGCATCTCTAGGGGGAAGTGAACCAGTGAGGAAACCTGCACACGTTCCTGCCAAGGCATCTCTGATGGCTGCCACCAGCCTGGTTTCAAAGTCCCCATTTCTTCCCCCCTAAGGGGCCCTTCCCTCAGCTGAAATGGCTGGGAGCTGGAATGGTCCTGTGGCAGCTCAGGCTGGACCCTCTCCCCCGCTGTGCTCCTTGGTACCCCGGGAATGGTCGCCATTGCCACCTGCAACACCTGCAGCTGGTCACCACCCGCTCTCGCTTTTGGATGGGACAGAAGGAGGAGCAGCTCCCTGGCACCAAGGTGCATGGGATGCTGCAGGTGCCAGCAGCCAGCCGGTGTGTGGCCAGGCACAGCCACGGTGCCGCATCCCCGGGGGCACTGCCTTGCTCAGGAAATCCCTGGCCACGGGCCGGGGCGCTGGGAAGGACGGCCGTGCTATTCTTACCCTCGCCCCTTGCCTCCCTCCCGGCTGGCCGCAGGAGACAGGATACGAGCTGGCTGGCTCCAACTCATCGCACCACACTACCCACGGCAGCGAAGGTGTGAAGGGCTTGGCCCTGGGGTCTCCTCCCCATGCCACCTGTAAAATGAGCCCTAATCACCCTGCAGGCAGCCGTTCCCAGCACGGACATGGCCCCCAGCTCCCTGTGGGGGGCTGCTGCAGCCCCCCTGACCTCCTGGTGCCCCCCACCATCATCACTGTGTTTCTCCCTGCTTCCCGGCCAGCCCATGATTCATGGCTGCAGCTCGCCGGGCCTCGCTGGAAAGCCCCCGCGGAGGCACAGCTCAGGCAGCTCACGGACACATCTGTGTGGGTGGCACAATTGCCAGCAGCACACGGCTCTGCCGGGCCGGCCAGCACCTGCACCGGGGCCACCGGCCACATTGTTCTGCCTTCCTGCGCCCGCCCCATCGCGCGGCTTTCAGCCACCAAGAAAAGGAGCGCTCGCAAAGCGGCTGTGCCAGCCGGAGGCACCGTGCCGGGCAAAATGCTGGCAGGAAGGGTTTGACTCATGCCGGAGTTAATGAAAACAAAACTCTGCAAGTAAATAGCATTCGCACTGTTTCCTCACCGGAACAGGCTCCTGTTTCCTATGCAGGGTGTCCTCTGCTGCGTGCATGCCGGTGCTCCTCCTGGGATTTCACCTACGGGGACTGATCCTGCTGCCATTGAGCCACCTCCCCCTCCCGTCGCTGTTAACGGCAGCAGTGCCACGCTAACCAGAACCCTTTCCAAGGTGATCCCTAGAGGAAGGCAAGTGGAGGCAGCGGAGTCCCTGTGCTCGGGGGCTACTTGCAGCCCCCAGACCTGAGGGTTTCATCACCAATCTGAACTCCTGCCTGGCTTGAACTTCTGGCAACCTCAAGCCACACTCAGCGGAAACCTGGATCCCATTACAGACTCACCTGGGCTGAGTTTTGAGCGAGCATGGGCTGTTCCTTGAGCAAGCATTTTGTTTTATAGTTGGTGGGGAGCACATAGATTTCACAGTGTGCTTTCCATCCCTGCCCCGTGCTGTCCACCACAGCTGGGGCTGAGCTTTGCTCTGCAGGGTTCAAGCCCAGGATTTCCCCCTGCCCACAGTGGGCTCTGCCAGCTGAGCCAGGCTCTGTCCTTTTGGCAGCCCTGTATTTCATGCCCACTTCTAACTCGGGAGCAGGCAGGGGCTGGGGGATGCAGAGCAGCCCCATGGGCTGTCTGGGCGCCTGCAGTGGGGCCAGCAGCTCCACACTCTGAGTGGGATGCTGCTTTTCCCCAGAAATGCATCACAGTGTGGATGGAGAACAGAAACCAGGAGTCAATGTCAGCTTTTCCCATCCTTTGCCTTAATTTCCCAAGTAACTTCCTTACCACTTAAAAAAGGCTAAATGTTAGTTACCGGGACTCAGAAGCCAGAAAACCCCGCTGTGGGATGTAAGAGCTAGTCTGACCCACAGGGTGGGTTGTTCTGCACCGAGGCTCACTCCAGATCCCTTTTCTTTTACCAATGTGAGAAATCAAATGACTCCATGTGTGGGTGCTGCAGCCACTGCCCGTGAGCTCTGCAGCAAAGCCATCCCTCTTCTCCAAGGCTGCTGCAGAGGATGCCCGTGGCCGGGGCTTCTCCAAACCTTTTCCCAGGGCCCACCAGGCTCCCACAGCTGGCAGCAGTGGTGGGGCGCAGGAGCCCACCGGCCGGAGAGCCCCAAGCATTTCCTGCTGAGGCAGCAAGTTCCCAGAGGGAGGAAAGGTCGCGGTGCTGGGGCTGCCCCAGCTTCCTCTCCCCGCTCTGGGCACGGCTGTCACGGTTTCCTCTGGTTCCTGCCCAGCCTTTGCAAGGTGCAGCTCAAACCTGGTGTCAGCAGCCGTCCCGCTTACCAGCCCCCCTCACCTCAGAGCTTCCCACCCACCCATAGCAGAGCGGTGTCTCTATTCAGCTCGTGGATGTCTCAGCTTGATTTGCTTGGCCTAAACGCCGTGCTGGGTTACAGGGCCAGTCATGGATGGCTTGCCAGCTTCCCTGGTGACACACAGCCTGGTGGTGACAGAGGCGAGTCACTTCCCTTCTCTTCCCCCCCTCCATCCTTAATGAAGCACCACAACCACCTTCTTCATTTGCCTTCAGCCCCCAGGGTGGGGGGAATGGGGACAGGGCTAGCCAGCGATGGGAATAGTGGAGGGGATGGTGGAGGGGATGAGGTCTCCACGTGGCACCCCAGCGATGCACCCTCCTTCTCATTCCTAGACTGCAATTTATATAAAATCGAATTTTACACCATCCAAATGACTAACTCCATTGAATATATTGCATTCACAATGTATTTAGCACACCATTTAACAGAAAATTGGAAGTAGACATATCTAGCACAGTTCTTAATATAAAAATAGGAGCAAAATTTACCAAGACAATCATGTGGAAATGAAACTTTGAAATGTATTAAAAAATCAGGCACGGACATCATTGTACCAAAAACCCCCATCAGCATGAGTCATTTTGACTCTCTCCCAGGGAAAAAGCACCAAAATGCTCCGTGTCCTGGTGAAGCATTTCACTTCTGACTGCCCAGGCAGGTGGGTGCCAGCACCCCAGAAATGCCCCCACAATCCCAGGTGATGCTCTTAGGTCAGTCCCAGCGCCACGGCCAAGGTGCCTGCTGGCCACGGCCAGTAACAGACCCAGCCACAGGTCTTTTCTATGTTCTCAAGTACTAAACCTCCCAACTGACTTCCACAATCTTTTTGTGTAACAGGTTTTAATCCTCATTTTAGAAGAGGCTATAGCCTAATGGGGGGTCGATGATCCCTTGTGGTACCCGCAGTCTGCAGTGGGAGCTGGCAGCGGCAGGTGAGTGTGTGCCGGCGTACAGGGGGAGCCCCACGCTGCTGCTGGGGGTGGCAGGAGGGTTTATCTGCAGTACTACCTGCTGTTATCATCCGTCCTTTCACAAGGCTTTATCAGCCACTGGCCCTTCCTTTTACAAACTTGGGGGGGGTTAATTTAATAATCTTAATGAGTGGAGGGGGCTGATGATGGGAGGGCTGGCATGCTCCCACAGCGCACGTCCCCTGGGGCAGATGAGTGATGGCAGCCGGCAGGCTCCAGGGTGGGGACTGGATTCCCCCAGGACAAACCCACGGCAGAGGGTCCCATCCCCTCCCCAGGGCAGGGGAAACTGAGGCACACGCAGCCGCGAGCCTGCGCCAGGAACTGGTCTGGGACCACTTGGCTCCCCCCATCCAGGGTTTCAGATCCAGCTTCTTGCGGGGAGAAAAGGACTTATCTGAACTTCTTCAACACTCAGAATATGTTTGCTTTGGCTCCGGGTTAATATGTATCGGTTTACTCATCTGATAGAGAGATCAATGAGCAGAGCTGGCCCCGGACAAAAGACGTGACAGGTCTGTTTTCTGCCCGTTTCAAAGCCTTTGGCCCTGACAGCGGTGTGGGGCTCCCCCTCGTTATCAGCAGCCGATTAAAGTGTCTGAAATTCAGGCTGAAAGTTTTTTCACACTTTTCCATCAGAAGTCCCGCCTGCACTGGGAGGGGTGCAGGAGCTGTGCCTTTCCCAGCTTCCCTGCCCTGCACACAGGAACAGGGCAAGCATCGCTGCAGGGCAGGCTGGGGAGGAGGGAAGGAGATGCCACCATCACAGCCAGGTCACTGCTGGACCTGGTGGGAAGAGGTGCGGTGCCGGGAAGCCTTGCCTGGAGCATCCTGCCCACCTGAGCCTGGCAGCGGCCGTGCCAAGTTCAAGCTCCCGCCTGTCCCCAGCCAGGCTCTGCAGCCCAGCCGGCCTCTCCTGCTCCCGTCCCTGGCTCCATCATCCTCCTCGATAAGGCAGGGAACAATAGCGGCGGCAGCAAACTCAGGGTCAGAGCTTAGTGCGGCCACGCAGGTAAACCAGAGGAGGGATGAAGGCAAACACAGCAAAAAGGGCTCCTCCAGGCCCAAGGCCGGGGCCCTTTCAGGGATTAAGTCCCCTTGTGCCAGGGTGAGGCAAGCGTTTACCAAAGCTGTCACTATAAATCTCAGCAGCCCCATTTGCAGGAAGGGTTTGGGTCCACCCCATTGAGAGCTGCAGACGGGGCCTCTCCCCGCCCTTGCTCCCTGTCTGTACCAGGGTTCTAGCCGCGCCCCCCGGCCCCAGCAGGACCCCCAGAGGGGGGACAAGAGCCAGCTTTACCCCTGTGCCAGGACCAGTGCTTCACCTGCTCCCGTGGGAGTGGAGGGAACCTTGGGAATGGGACCCCATGTAGAAGGACCCGCCGTCCCCACCAGCTGCTGGCCATGGCTGCGCTCACCACCCTGCCCACCCAGCCCCTCGCCGGCCGGTGGGGAGTGGGGTGGGAGTGGGGAGCACCCACCATGCCGGCCCAGCAGCTCCAGCCCTGGCTCACACACCAAGGGGCCGAGCATCCCTTTTCCCCACGCAGCAGCAGCCAGCAGCAGCCAGGCTCGGGGCTGCGCCACACAGCATCACCTCCAACCCACTCTTCAGCCTCCACCCGCTCCTCAGCCCCCACCAAGACACAGTCTGGCTTTTCTTTCTCCCCCTGCTTTCTCTTGGCAGATAGTTCGCTGACGTCTTGTAAACTAAAAGCAGGTTGATTTGAATTTTCCATGGATGGCTCAGAGTCATGGATAATTCATTATTCACACCTCTCTAATTAAACCGCTGTCCAGTAGGCGAGGCAAGGCTGAAAACAGCCAAATGTCCCCTGGCCAGTGTGGGTCAGCAAGGTCCAATGTGGCTTGAATTTTGGCCGTGGTGTCGCTTACCCTTTGCTACGCGGAGGACACAGAGCTGCTTTGATAAGCAATGTCCCGGAGGTGGGAGGTTTGAGAGCAGCACAGAGGGGAGGGCAGCCCTTTGGGGAAGCTTTTTCCAAACCTGGAGCCCAACCCAAAGCCTCGCCAGCACCTTTCTGCTCCCGGGGAAGGGCGGGATGTGGTTCCCGTCCCACAGCAGTGACTTGGAGCTGTGCAGTGCATTCATCTAACTGTGCTTGTAGAAGGAGCTCACCGAAGCTCGCAGCCAGCTTGCTGGGGTTTGCGCTCACTGCTTTTGGCGCTGAGGTTCGCTTTCTAATTCCCGCTGAAATCGGACTCACTGATACTATTTCACCTTTTAATTCCAGCTAGCCATAAAAATAGAGGACCACTGCAGATGGAGGGATAGATGCCTACGGCTGCTGGAGCCAGGGCAGGGAGGGATGGGTTGGCTGCCCCAGCAGGGGGTGGGTGCCCATCACCCAGGCTGGGATGTGGGTTCCCAGCCAAGCGAGGCAGCTCGGAGTGGGGAACTGGCACATTCTGTGGCAGCAGCATTCCGCTCCCCAGCGCATCCCCCCACAGCGCTGCCGGCGGGGCTCCGGGCAGGGCAGGGTGCCGGGAGGAGGGCGCGCGTTCCCAGCCCCGCTGATGAGAACTCCAAATGCAGTCGGTGGGCTGCTCTCCGCAGGCAGCTCTGCGCCGCGAAGGCAGCCAGGGCCATTTTAATCATTTCCAGATTTGTGTGGGAGGTCAGGGCCCTGGGGTGCTGCTCCATGTCAGTTTTACAAACACGGCAGTTTTTCCAGATGGTCTCTGGCTCCAGCCTGGCTAGCAGGTTGATTGGGCCAGACCAAAATAACAACAGGTGGAGAACAGGCCATGACTGCCTGACGCTATCTCCTTTTTCCATCTATTCCCCAAATGATTTTTTTTTTTTTTTTTTGCAGAAAACAATTAAGTTTTGCCGGGACAGGGGTGGGGGCAGCCACCAGGCTATGAGCTGAGGCCCCACACCTTCGCTACATGTGTGAGAGCAGCACTTGCCTCGGCACACGGAGCTGGGGCCAGGCTGGTTGCCCCACTTGATGCCGCCAGGGCCACCGCCGGGCTACCAAGTGCTCGGCAGTTCCATAGCCAGAGGATTTTCCTCCATCCTCCAGAGGGGTGGCTGAATCAGTGGATCAATTGCACACCAGCAGCCTCTTTCAGCCCCCCTATTCAGTCTTCTGAGTTTCACAGCAAGCCGCATTTTTTAAATTTTTTCATTAACTCCCTGGGAATTTAATGCCAAACTGGCAGGCAGGCAGCATGCTGCCCGCACCCCACATTTCCAGGGCCAAGAGGGAGCCCAGCATCCCAGGGCGCTCCCTGGGTGGCCAGGGTCCAGCTGGGGCTGCCGGATCTCGTGCTTTCCCAACACAGAACTGGTCCACCAGGACCACTCAGATCCGGGCCAGGTCCATCTCCTCCAGCCACAGAACATGGCAGCGCTCCCAAATGGATGCTCAGCATCCCAGGGCTGAAAAACCAAAGAGCACAGACCCCAGCTTTGCCTTGGTGCAAAGGCACAGCCGTGGCTCTGATGCACCCTGTCCCCCTCGCCCTATAAACCCCTGGGAGCGAGCGTTGCGGCGGTGGGAGCGTGGCTCGGTGCTGCTGGCGTCGGTGCTGCACTGTTGGCTCGCCCCAGCCACGGCTGCCCAACCACAGGCAGCACTCGCTGCAGCCCGGGCAGAGCTCGCGACGCGGAGACGTCTCTGAGCAGAAACCCAGAGGGATGGAAAAACCACAGTTGTGTACTGGAGACGAACTGAATTGCTCTCCACATAGAGGGCCCTTTCATATTTCCCACTCGCCTTCGAGTTAACGTCTCTCCGCGGGCCAAATCTTCCCATATACAGGAGATGAAGTTTTGGCCAGAGATTATAAACTGATTGTGGGCGTAAATAAAAAAATTGCATATGTAGCGCTGCTGCAAGCCAAGCCCAGCACATGTGTCTCCCTGCATCTGCTCGCGCTCGCTGTGAGCGACTCACCCCACGTGCGGCTGCATCCATGCACGCGCGCAGGGACCGAGCTGAGGGCAAACACAGAGAGGGGGGGGAAGAAGTTTCCAAAGCCCAAGAGGAGGTGTCCCACCATCCCTCATGGCGCAGCCCCCTCTCTCCACCTCCAACATCCAAAACCCTCGGCAACATCCCCTTCTTGCTCCATAGCGGTAATCTGGCATCGTGCATCTTTATTTCCTAAACTCAGGCCAAAGTGTAATTAGCCCAGAGCCGTTGCTGTTCGCACAGCTAACACTTACACCTTTCTTCAGCCTGCCCCAATTTCTTCCATAGCAAACAGCCTGCTCTTGCTCCTGCGCACCGACTCTCAGAGAATTGCACGTCCCCTGCTGCTAATTACACCATCCCAAAATAAATCTATATAAATTGCTCGTGGTGTTGCAATTGAGCATTTAAGTCCAATTTATTTGGCAGCCATTAATGGAGAGGAGGCTTCATCCCATGACCAGTACAAAACACTTGCAGGCGAAAGGCCCCAGCATCAAACCCAGCCAGAGAGGGGGATGTACCTTGTGCACGTGCTGGATTTTTGGCCAGAGTGGCAGCGTGATGGTGCTCAAGGTGGGGGGGTCCTCATGCAGAAATCAGCAGCCGGGTTCGTTAGCGTGCGTGGCGGTGGCTGTGCACCCAGAAGCGGTGGGGTCCTGTGCAGCGGGAGCAGTCAGGGTGGCAGCAGCACGCTCCCACCCCCCAAGTCCCCTCCAGTAGGAACAGGGGGGGTTAGAAATGCCTAACCCTGCTTCCACCGCCTCCTAAAATGGAAGGCACAGCGCTGGCTGGCGGGTCTGGACAGCTTTACTCCTGCAGGCAGGTAGGCAGCGAATCTGGAAACCCTCTGCGCTGCGGGAACCGGTGGCAGCGGTGCAGGGGCTTGCCTCCCCTGGCCCTTTGTTTAGGAATCCCATTTCTGCCACGTCTAAATATGCCCTAATCCTACAAACACTTCCCCTCCGGGAGAAGGAACAGGCCTTTCACTGATTTTTCTCTGCAGCCCTTTGCGCACACCTGAAACGCTGGGATAACAAGGAATTCCTTGGCTCTGGTACAGCGCCTTTTCCCCTTGACTCTTATCACCCTCTCCATAGCTTGAAAGTGTTACCAGCCCCGTTTGCAGGTGGGGAACGAGTTCTGTTTCAGCAACAGAGGAAATCTGGTTTCAGTGCTTCCGAAGCACTGCCCCTGCATGATGCAAAATGCTGATCCGCTGCAAACGCATTCTGCCTGAACATATATATTCAAAATGTTTTGACAGGTTAATTTTGTCCGGCCGGCTTTTTGCCAGCTGACATCTCATCCGTCTGTCCCACACCAGCTGCACACCAGACCAGCTCTTGCCTGGCCTCCGCTGCCCGGGGAAGGCGACAACCCCCCCCAACAGCAGTGGGACCAGCCCAACACTGATCCCTGCAGCCCAAGAGAGCAGGAGCTGTAGCACGTGTCCGTGCTTGGTCCGGACCTGCAGTGCACACAGTGGCTATCCCAGATTTCAGGGCCCCATCACCACTTCTTCTCCTGTTGGCACTAACCACTTTCTGGATGCCAACACCCAGAAAGTGCTCTGGCAAAAGCTGTGTTTTCAGGCATAAGAGAATTGTTCGTATAAAATCATTGAATTTCTTTGGAGGATTCAGGAGTTCAATAAATCAAGTAACGGGGAAGGCTACAGCCAACACTACAGGAGTTATAATCGGAAGTGACACGCTGTAGATCTTTCTCCAGAACAGCGTTGGGTGGAAATTGCATCACTTGGGAAAAAGAAATGGACTGGGGGAAGGGGGAAAAAAAAAAAAAAGAAAGGAAAGAAAAAGTGCATTTTTAATAGGGACATGGGACAGAAAAAGACCCCGAGGCCAAGCCAAGCCAAGCCAGGAGCAGCCCAGGGATCTCCAGCAGCAGCAGTTTACCTGCCTGGCAGTGCTGCTCCCACAGTCTGACACTGAGACAGGGACCAAGGACCACTGAGCACCGCAGCACTGCTGTGCTCCATCCCAGAATTGGGCACATGAGGTTCATTTTTATGCCTTCAGGAGCATTCATGCCTGGGCCCTGTGCTCTCAGGGACATCTCATGCTCCAGAAGAGCAACGTCTTTAACTTGCTAGTTTCTGGGCAGTCTCTCTCCCTGGCATCCACTTTTTATTATCGTCTACGAAGGCAGTACGTTTCTAAAATTAATGCAGTAAAACTGCACACATACGTACTTGGGGATGGAAATGGGCTTAAACACCAGCAGACGCATTTGGAAGTGCCAGGACGGAAAAATGTCTCCGAGCACCACGTGACCGTCTTGCTGCAGAAGTGCTGGGAGCGCTCCTGCACCCTCAGCTGAGTCAAGAGGGCGTATTATTTCAGCTGCTGAAGAGGCAATGTTTACATACATACATGCACATGCATTAATGCACATCCACATGCATGCATTACGTGCACGTTACCTGCCTGCCTGCATCAACCACACGCGCACGTGCCCACGCGTTTGCACGCACCCCGACACAAAGAGCTCTGCGCCTGCATACACACCCCCATGCAAACGTATAGATGCATATGTGTGCATCTCCCGTGCTCGTTCAGCGCTGAGGGAAGGAAACAAAGGCTGGGATCCCTGTGGATAAAAGGGGAGGCAGAGGAAGGGCAGGAGCAGCCCACACACCGAGCCGCCCATGGACTGCCCCACCGCCCTGCGTTCCCAGGCTGCTTCCAGAGGCACGGGCGAGCGTCCCTTATTGCTTGCACCTGGCTGCTATTAAGTATTCAATCAAAAAGGGATCACAAGCCAGATATAACTAATTCGGAGGAACTTTTTTACACAACAAGCCCCTTTCAGTTTGCTTGTTTGGTTTTATATCTAAAGTTAACTCCGGCAGGTTTGAAAATGAGCAGGGCTCTTGGCTGCTGCAGATAGCGGGGGGGACACGCCACGTTTCCAGCAGACGGAGGTGGGAGTTCTCCTTTGGTGTTTTAAAAATAGCACTACAAAGAGAGGCGGGCTGGGATCCTGGCGGTGTTCAGAGCGGGTGATGCAGTGGAGCTGTGCCACAGGCTGGTGCTGGGGATGGGTCAGGCCCCCCCTCCCTGAGCTGGTCGTCAGCTCCTCTGCGCTTGCCTTCCACCACGGTGAGGATCTGGGGCTGCCTGGGTCTCCCCGGAATGCTGAAGAAGAGACGTGCAGTTGCACAAGGTGGTGCCCTTGGCAAAGCTTGCCTGGGACCCGCTTTTGGAACCCTCCTCCAAATTGCCTCCACGTCGGGGAGCCCATGATGTGGGTCTTAGCACCGGGCACTGGGGTGGAAGCTCTCCCAGCCCTGGGAAAGCAGCAGGTCCCATAGCGCACGGCTGGCTCGAGGTCCATGGGTGTCCCAGGAGACTGTCAGATGCTCCCCATGCCGAGCCATCGCAAAGCAGGAGGAATCTCGGTGGACATCTGGGGCCGGGGCTGTGACCCCCCAGCAGCCCTGTGCCAGCCCTGGGCACCCAGCAAACACCGGGCAGGTGGCAGAACTAGCCCCAGGCTGCTCCCATGTGATGACTTTGACCATATTTCAACAAGGAGGTCAAAGTATCATCAATCACCTGTGACAGTTTTTTCCTCTATGGCTGAAGAGTCCTGTCATCTTATATTTTTATTGAGTATGAAAAATTCATATTAAAAAGCTCCTTTTCTTCCATCTTCACAGAAGCCCAGCAGGAAACGCTGCTGGCTCTTCCACAGCCTCCTCTAAATCCTCATCCTAAGGACAACTACTTTTTGGTAATGCAAAAAAAAGAAGGGAATGACAATAATAATCACAGGTGTCCTGTAACTGCTGCCTTCGAGGCCTCCAGAGGTGCAAGTGCCTTAACCCTTGCATGCCCCCATAGGGAGCAAGCACTGACATCCCCACACCAGCCCACCTCCATCTCTGCTCAGCACCGGGGACATGTCACGACTAGTCTGTCCTGGTCACCTACCCCAAGATCAGAGCGTGGTCACGCTGCTCTGGAAGTGGCAGAGCCATTCCCTCGATTTCATGCTATCTACAGTGTGTGGGTGTCCGGGGATTTATGCAAGCAGCGGGCAGAAACCAAAGGCTTCCTGCAGCTTGGAGGCTTCCCATCCCACCAGCCGCCAGGAATCCTGTCCAACGCGCGCTTATAGGGACCATACGCAAGGCATTCCTGAAGGCGCCCCTCCGCATATGGGCATGCTCGGATGTCGGCTGGGACATGCTGGATTTTAGGGGAAGGCTCCAAGGAGGTTTTAATTTAATGCTGGCGCTTACCCTGGGAAGAATTTCCCATGTAGGTGGAAATTCATCATCTCCATCAACATGGGGAGAAAGGAGGAGAGGGGAAGGATCACCCTTCCACTTTAATATCCCTCCTTTTTGGGGACAGTTCTGGGTATTCATTCCCCCGACACTGATATTCGTCTTTCCTGGGAATTCTAGCTGTTTCAAAAATGTGGCCAGTATTTGCACGTTATTTACATGCGCTTTTTGGTTCCCATGCTGCCTGGCTCCTGCTGGTAAGGGGACCCGAAGGACCGCAGGGGCTTTTCGGGCTGGGCTCCGGCTCCGGCTCAGCTCCGGGCGGGAGGGAGCTCACTGGCCAGCTGGTTTGTTTTCACTCAGGATCAAACTGACTGCTTGTCTCCGTGGCTCTGACAGCTCATCCTCCCACGGCCACCGCCTCCTCCGGCAGGGCACCGGCTGCCTTTGCTGGAGGCGTCCCTGGGAAGCCCAGCATCACTGTGGCTGCCGGCCGAGGGACCCCCCCAGCCCCACTGGCACCCCTCGTTCAATGGCCCCATGGGGGAACGGGGCTTCCCAGCTCCTCGGGATGATGCTGGCAGCGTCCCTCTCGCTGGCCCCAGCCTCCAATGGAGGGAATTAAGGAGCGGATTTGGCTGGGAACAGCCCCCTGGTTGCTCTCACAGGGAAAGGGGGGAAGGCAGATGTAAAGCTTTGTCCCAGGAAGGACATTAAAGACCTTGCCCTGGAGAAGTACCACAGCGTTGGGTTATGGCCAACATGACTAAGCCTCCTCTTCCTCTCTCCTCACCCCTCTGTCTGCAATGTCAGGATTTTTTAAAAAGTACCTTTAGTTTTGCAATGCCTTTGCTCAGAGCCCCATTAGTCAGGCTGAGCTGGCCCAGCTTCCTTGCGGAGCAGAGCGCTGCATCCCCTGCCTGATAAGATAAGCTCCCCAAAGAAAGGTTTCGGGACCCTGACTCACTGGAGAAACTTCATCTGTGCGGCATTTGTACAGCCTCTAACACACTTAACTATTTGATGGGCTTATCACTGAAATTCAAATGTTCATCGATGATTGCTGGAGGACAGCCCCTTATCCACGAGCAAGGTCATCCCAATCAGTGTTAAGCATGGAGACTCACCCTATCTGCACGCCTCCAGCCTCCGTGCATATTCACAGCCCTTTCTGTCTTGTTCCCAAAACCCTCCTGCCCAGGCCCCTGCAGGGACCCTCCCAGTACCGCTGGTGCTGGAGCCCTGTGCAGCTCAGGCTCTGGATGGAGGGTTAAAGTCCCCCTGGCAGGACCCCTGCACCCGCTGCCAGCTCCCAGCCCTCCCAGGCAGCGCCAAAGGTGTCCGTGCCCAGCTACAGGCTGTATCTCCCAATTTACGGGCAGGATCCGGCCCCAGGTTATCGCTCCTGCTGCTTCTGGCAGCCTGCGTCTGGTTTTGCTGACGGGCAATAAATCCCCAAAAGAAGCAGCTATGAGGTCTCAGTGCAACTGATCATTCCCCCCCCCCAAGAGAAAGCAGCTCCAGACCCCAAATATTTCCTCTGGTTGGCCCCCTTGAGAAGGCACCAGTGGTTTTCTGATCCAGGTACAGTTAAGCCCTCACCCAGAACGATGTCAGCCCTGGGAGCTCTGATTGCATCAGCAGGGTTCCCGATGCAGCTGATACTGGGTAGGGAGGAGAAATCCTCTTTCATGGGCAATAAACCCATGGCAGGTCTGGGAGCGGTTTCTGGGCGTGCTTGGCTCTCGGCGGGTTGATTCGCTGGGCACTGGTTTCAGGGATGCTCTGGGCTCCTCCTGGGGCTGGCCCCAAAGCACCCCATCCCCGGGGCACCAGCGGCGGCCCCACTGGGGTGATGAGTAGGCAAGGGCTCTGCGTGCCCGGCTGCGCCTCTGCGGCAGCGGGACCCAAGCAGGTTAACGGGCTGCTCTGGAAGCCCCCAACAACTGCAAATGATCAACCCCAGGGGGATTTTTTCCCTCCCCTTGGCTCTGGAGTCAATTGTCAGCTCTGCTTTTAAAGACACCCTTGTCGGCAGCCTGGCTATGCTTTTCTGCTTCGGAGGAATTCCTCTAAAACAATAATAGTGACATTGTTCCTCACTTTGCTGGCGGTTTTATAGGGCTCACGTTGGAGAAAGGTGACCATGGCTGCCTTTTGGCCACATGTGTTTACACAAGGAAATGCATGTGGGTTTTGGGGTGGCGCCTGGAGTCAGCAGCCGCTCTCTGTACTCCTGACCCTTACAGAGCTGCTTTCTTGCTTCTGGGTACGTTTACTGCACTCCAGATGTGAGCTGGCTCCAGCAAGGCTGCGGAGCGCCAGGGATCTGGCATCCCCAGACTCATCAGTCCGTGGGGTAGAATGCCATGGTGGTTGTTTTAAAAGCTGTAATGCGTCTTGGTAACACATCATGATTTATTCAGCCCTTGTTTGACAGGGCGCCTTTATCAAAAGCTGATGCGAAGCCCGGCTGCACCGTGCGCTCGGGCTCGGCGTGGCTGGCTGGCGAGGAGCGGCTGGGAGCCGGTCCTTCCCCAGGGATGGGCTTTCTGGGAATGTTTCGGCACGGGGGTCCCAGCGAGGTGGGTCCCCGCTGTGCCACCCACCCTAAGGGGCTGTATCTGGGGACAGCCTGTGGGTGCACCTCCGCAGTGGGGTTGATTGAGCCGTAGCACAGACGAGCCCTGAAGGGTGTTTTGAGACAGGCAATGTCCCTGATGCCAGCAGCAGGGAGCCACGGGGCTGCAGGACGATGGGGTGGCCTGGGGGTGACAGTCCCACGTGCCACCATCTCACCCAGCAGAACCCAGGCTCGCTGCTGGCCTTGCTCGCCAGCCCACGAGTCACTGAAAGGAGGGGAAAGAAGTGAAAATGGAGGTTGGGGAAAACCGGGGCAAAACTGGAGCAGAGCTTGGGCAGCAAGGGAGCTGGCGGGGTGGCAGAGTGGTGGCCCGGCCGGGGTGTCCCTACGCGCCTGCAGCCCCATCACCAGCTGCCCTTCTGCTAAAGCCCATGCTTCATGCCCTTTTTCTGCCCTTTAACCAGATACACCACCGAACAGGATTACAGGGGCAAAGGCTGGGGGGACAGTTTACAAGCTGAAAGCAGCAGGGCCAGCAGCAGAAAGGGGCTCGAGGAGAGCAAATGCTGCCACGGGGCCGTGGCCACGGCCAGGAGCCCGGCACGGTGCCCAGCAGACACCCGGTGAGGTTTGGGGTGAGCAGCCCAGGATGGGACAGCTGGCCCTGGCACGGCAGGGCTCCCCCAGCCCCACTCCAGCCCCAGCCTCCTCGCCCCCTGCCTCCTTGGTGCCATTCTCATGGGCACCGATGGATGTGGGACACTTTAGCCCCAGATTATCAATGAGCCCCTGGTTTAGAGATATTTATTTGCTTTTTATCATAATGGGAAAAAAAATGAAACAGCAGATAGAAGAGGAAGGAAAAAAACCCCAATCTGGGTCAGGATCTCACACTGGCTAGTTCACTTCACAGTTTAAGTAAATAGTTCTCATCCCAAAACGCTTCAGGGTCATATAAATGTGCCTCTTCGCATGGAAGAGACTATTTTGATAGTAGCTGGGTGCCTGATGAATTTGCAACTTTCCCAAACTGTCGGTGTCTAGAATGTGACTCGGTTTTTCACAGTGAGATATAAAATCCTATCAATTAATCTAACTTTTATTGCACCTCTGGGGCATGAACGTGATGTTATTTAAACAAATGGTTCCCATTACCTTCAATTATTTTATAAATGTTTTTCAGTGATTTATAGGCTTCTATTAAATGGACAATATACTTCTGTGCTCCTCGAGGGGGTAAACAGTAATCTAAGGGCTCGGGCTTGCTGATCTTTTTTTCTTTTCTTCTTCCTTTTCCACATGCATAAGAGGCTGCCATTTAATTAACGGGGAGGTGGGGAAGAGCCCGGCCAGATGCCCTGCTGACGGCTGCCTTCGCCAAAGCCCACTCCCCAGGCCAGGCAGCAGCTCCCCGCACTAACACCCTGTTTGCACCATACCCCGGGGTCCTGCGCGCCCCGCTCACCCGGCTGGGACCCCCCCAGCCCTCCCTGGGAAGCCTCCTGCCTTCCCCCTCCCAAACCCCGGTGCTGTGACAGGCCTAAGCAGGGGGATGGTTATCCTTGATTTTTTTCCAGCATCTTTGCCCACCAGCTGCGCTCGGGCTGACTCGAGCAGCATGCAAAAGAGACGCAGCCGGCTCTCGCAGGGCCAGGGGGCTGCCTGGGGTTGTCGGGACTGTTGTGCAATGCACGAGCGACACAACTCTGCTTCTGCTCAGGAAGGGATGTGGGGATTAATATTTTGCTCCTTTTGTATATGACTAAAGGAATGCCTCCTGCCCGGGATATCTCCCTGCCCCATGGCGAAAGCTCCTGGCCAGCCGCTCCGCGGTGCCTCGTGCCTTGGGGACAGATGACACTGCCACCGGCAGCCACTACACCCTGTTCCCTCATGGAGACCAGAGCCCCGAGCCCCAGCAAGGCCAACCCAGCTGGAGAAGGGACGACAGGTCAATCCTTGCAAACCCAGGCCCTTCTCCCAGTGTTTTCATTCCGGGTTGGATTTTGGGGGAGGCCAGGGAGGGTCAGAGCAGCAGGACAAGCCAGCGATGGGGACAGCGCAGAGACTGCTTATCGCGGCGGGGGTCACGCCAGGACGTGGTTTCTGGAGCAGTGACCCCGGCTGCCACCCCGGCGCAGGACCCCATCCATCTCCCTGCCACAGCGCTCCCCTGCTAACCCCCAGTGCCGCACACTGACAGACAGGACGGCAATTAAGTCCTCGCTGAACTAATTCACTTGAGCCTGTCTACATTTCAAACAGCTTTCGAGATAGGCTCTGTTTACAGAGCCTGCTGCCGTTTATTATTTTTCGGGGGGTGTTGCATGGAGCGGGGAGGGGAGATGTCATCTGGGGAAGATAAATAGGGCAGAAGACCCTGTAAAGACAAAGGGCTGAGTGTGGCCCCACTCGGCCTTGGGACAGGGCAGCTCTGCAGAGGGAGCAAGGAGCGGATTTCCCAGCTCCCAGCTCCAGCTGAGGACGTGCAAAGCTCGGTGCATGCACTGGGGGTTCCACCAGCTGTACCCCAGCCCATCGCCTGGGCCACCCCAGCATCGGCAGAGGCAGGAACCTCTCCAGCACGGGGGTACTCTCACGGGCTCCATCTCTGCTAATGAGGACGATGATCATTGATAGGTGATTCCCTGGCACAGCAGAGCCCCGGCTCCACATGCACCCCTCTCCTTCCTGCCGCTGTGGCGGGACTGCGGCACACCCGGCGCGCAGGAGGGAGCTGCAGAGGATGCGGGATGCCCCACGCTTCCCTCCCTGCCAGGAGCCGGTGTCTCTTCGCCAGCCATGGTGCTGGGGCCGCTGCTCACCATCACCACCTTCTCTCCTCCAAGTCCTGCCGGGAGCAAGACATGACCTCCCTCCCCAGCCAGCCAGGAAGGCACAGCTCCATGCCAAGGCAGATGATAGCGCAGCATGACTGCAGCTACCCTACCCTCGACATGTGTCTCCGGGAGGGATGCCGGAGAACTGAGAGGGCAGGAGCAAGGGAAACCCCAACAGGAGAGCTGCCGGTTTCAGAAAGGCACCTGTCCTGCAAGGGCAGGTTTGAGGAGCCCTGCAAGGGCACGACCAAGGAGGTTTCACCCCCTAGCTTCTCTTTTCAGGGTGTCACTGGGAGGAGAAGCTCTGGGCAGGCCTCTGCCCGGCGGGTATGGGGATGCTGCAGACCACGAGCGAGCAGGGAATCCCAGATCTGCCCCTGCACAGGCAGGAAAACTACAGCACATGCCCTACAGACACGGGAGAGGGAGACGGGACAAGCCGCTGGGGCTGGGGTCATGTGGGAGGTGCCCCCAGGGCACCAAATTCCCCCAGGGCTCCTGGCTTGGCCCTCAGCCCTGGGACCCGGGTACCACATGTGCTCAGCCCCTTCACTGCCCGGCAAGCGCCGCTGCCCTCCGACACCCCCCTCAAAGCCCTGCCAGGGGTCCCACTGGCTGCAGGGGGCTGGCACCCTCCCCAGGGGTTGTGTTACCATCCTGTGGTTCTCCAAAACCAAATCCTTGTTTTCCCGAAAGGCAGATACCCGCCTCCAGCCCAGGGCAGCACTTTTCCAGCAGCGGGCCCCCCATTTCTGCCTCGAACTACAGGCTGCAGCAGCCTGCCTCGGCTGCCGGCAGACCCGCCTGATTATTTTTCTTGGCAAATGACCACTCCCTAGAAGTTGTTAACCATTGAAAATAGCTAATAAGGTTTTACTTAATTAAACGGCGCGAGGCCTCACAATGCTGATCGTCACTTTTTCCCTTCGCCTTGCACCGCTGCAGCATCGCAGCTGGGAATTACCCGGCCCCAGCTCAGGACAGGGTGTGCGCTGAGGAGGGCTGAAGCAGCACAGATTAATAATAATAATAATAATAATAATAATAATAATAATAATAATAATAATAATAATAATAATAGAAAAAATATCTTTACCTACCCCCTTGTCTTTCCTTTGCTTAAATCAGGTCATGTCTGGAAGACAAAAACACTGCTTAGAAGTCAGGGTTTGGAGCGATACAAAGGGCAGTCTTGTCTAAAAAGACTGGCTGGGAGTCAAAGCGGTGAAGCGATCGCTGTCTGGGGCTGTTTGCACAGCAGCGACTCCGAAATCGTATTTCACTGGAGCAGCAGAGAGTCTTCATCGGGTTTCTCCAGATTTCGGCTCGGGTCTATTTCTCACTGCAAGGTTATTAAAAACACTTGAACCTGAAACAGTCTCATTGTGTCCACACGTTTGCTATTTATTATTATAAACAAGGGTGTCAGGGCCATTCAAAATAAATCAAAATGGGTAAAAAATGAGCAAGAAACACAAGGAAATGGAATGATTGAAAACACCCATCCCAGCATCCCGGGCCGACAATTCCTGCTTGCAGGAATGCCTTCTGTGCTAGAGGGAGGGAAAATAACTTCTCATTTTTCTTTTCAACCAAACTGCATCTTTTTCCCAGCCAGGGATGCCAAACTGCAGGGAATGGAAAGAGAAACGGATCCAACTCCCAGCCCCAGATCCAACTGCTCCTGGACTCTGACCGGGATTAGTGCCGGCACGTTTGCTCCCACCAAGGGATGCGAGCACAGCATCCCACAGGCACGTCACCCACCGCAAACCAGCTGGCCACCAAGCAAAAGCCAGCACATTTTGTGCACCCATGAGGGTGTTTGAAACCCCACCAGCTCGCCAGAGCCACGCGAGGGGGTTCTGCAGCAGGGGTCTGGTTGAGCAAAGGATGGGTGGAAACACCACCAGAAACCCGCTGCCACCTCTCCAGGGGTTACTGGGGCAGCACCTCCACACCCCCCTGGCAAAGCAGCACTGGGAGCAGGTCCTGAGGTGCTGGTTTTCCTCCTCCTCCCGGTGGGACGCGCAGAGGGGATCGGCACCAGGGTGCAGGATTACAGAGGATGCACAGGGAACAGCATTAAAGAGCAAAAGCCCCAAAATCCATGGTTACAACTGAACTGTGGGAGCTGCAGAGATGAACGGGGGTCCAGCCAGGGCAGCAGCTGACAGCGTGGGGGTTAAATGGTTGGGAATGGGCCACTTCATGACACCACTCTGTTCAGAACATCTCAATTACTTGACATTCTTAAAAATCTTTAAAAAACAACCGGAAAAGCTGCATTCTGCTCTTGCTCGCACCAGGACCTGTGAAAAACATAGGTCTTACTGCACACAAATGCTAAAAAGTTCTGCTTGTGAAGTTAAAAGAATTGTTCCCAAAAGCGAGACCTCCAGGCTGCTATATGGGACGACACAAAGCGTGTCAGTGAAGTGACACCGAGTGTCCCTCGGGCTTGCCTGCAGACAGGGATGGGCAACTTTTTTTTTTCACGTGCCACCAGACAGGGTGGGCTGGCCCAGAGCATCCCTTCGGTCCAGCAGCCCGTGCCACCATCACCCCCCTCCCAGCACCCCGGCAGCAGAGCCCTGCTCGGGGCTGGAGGTGAGCTCCCACCCCCGCCTTCATATCACCCTTCTCGGAGCAAGAGCTCCAAAGCGGCTAAAAAGCTGTCAGGCAGCCCACCCTTCACTGCAGGTACGCGGGCAGGAACATTGACGGCCCGCAGGGCAGAGGCACCACGCAGCAGGGGCAGGGACACCCCAAGGCAGAGCCCCCCTGTTATTAACGGGGGAGGTGACGAGCCAGGTTTCAGTCCAGTGCCTCGTCAGTGGTGGGAGAGCCAAGACTCTCGAGCAAGACACAGCACGAGCCAAGGGACATTGTCTCAGCACCACTGATTCTGCCAGCTCAGCTGATAATCTCATTAAAACCTCACTTGATGATTTCTCCCTTCCATAAAGCCAGGGCTGCTCACAGACCCCAAGAGCCACCCTCAGCCTCCGGTAACGAACTCCTGTAGCCACCCTCCTGGCTCCAGACCGACAGCAGAACCAGGCCACCCCACGCCCATTCCAAACACGGGTCTACTCACGCGTTTGACTTTTACTGATGCCAAAGAGAAATGATTCGGCGACACGGTGGGAACAGAGTGCCTGGTGCAGGAGCCCTCTGCCCCATCCGCTGTCACTGCTGTAAAGCGAGATGAGGATGTGTTTAGAAACAGCAGGTCAATTTGTCTGGACCATGTGTCCTTCAGGTGGTCCCCATGAAGAAAACAGGGATGGTCTTTGCAAGGAGTAACAGATCCACCCCTTGACGTTAGCTTAATACTTGTCAATAAGAAAGAGGGTGCTGAAAACCCATTCCCACGCTGCTGCTTCTCAGGGTGCAGGAGACAGGCATGCTTTCACCAAGGCAACAACAGGAATCTTTGCTTTGTCAGGGCTGATTTAACTATTTTCCACGTTTCACCTTATTTATGACTCCACAGTCCCTCTTGTTTTGTTTCCCTTCTAACCAGCATATGCAACTCTCGTAGTTGCATTGCATCAAGCCGAGCAGCAAAACAATCCTGCAACCCGCGCTCCGAGGGGGGCACAGCGAGGTGTGCACCAGCAGCGGGGGGCCCAGCACCCAGGCAGCACCCACGCACCCACCCGTGCCCCACACAGCCCAGAGTCGCAGCGTGAATGCCGAATGGACGCTTTTTGCCCTTAGGCCACCGCTGCGCTCCACCTGCCTCGGCCACCCCCGGCGGGGGTGAACGGCCACATGAGAGGAGATGAAGGATGGCTGAGGGATGCAGAATGAAGATGGCAGGCAGGCTGAAGGACGCAGGCACACAGACGTTTGCGAGGCAAACTCCTGCGGCACAAATCCCTCCCCCGTCAGCCCACCTCCCAGCAGCGTGCCAGCACGGTCCTCATGCCCCAACCCCCGGATGCTGCCCGGCTCGGGGCCGTGCACGACTCACGCGTTGGCACAAGGCACGGGAGGAGCTGGCTCGTAGGCACGTCGGGAACAGCCGGGGAACAGCGAGGGCCAAAGCCAACACGGAAAGCCCAGGGTAGAAATGCCAATCTCTGGTCTTAGATTCTCACTTAGGAGCAGTGTGGTTGTGGATTGTACAGTAAAAGCCACACATGGGGCTTATCAGAGTTATTCCAGCCCAAACCCAAAATTGTAGGTTATAATGGCACATTTCTGCCTTACGAAATTTCCTTTCTTGTCAACAGAGACAACTGACCTAAACCACAGCATGCAAACTGATGGGACACCTTACTCTGAGAAGCTCGCTTAAAATTCTTGTTCCCCAAACTTTATTATTACTATTATTTACAGGTAATTATACACCCCAGGCAGGAACGTCACAAGGCTGGCTATCAGACAGATGGATTCAACCTGCAGATCACAGGCAGGCTGTGCCAACAACCCGAGCCCTGGCAGCGAGGGGCAGTGCCGTGCCTCCCAGGGCAGGAGCAGAGGGCACCGCCAGGAGCAGCCGATGGGAATGTTGCCTTCCCGAGGGGAACATGGTTTGTTAAAGAAGAGCTCTTTTCCCCCACTGCTCTGTAGCAACAAGGAGGATTTTGACCAGTGAGAAGCAAAGGCTGCCCTGGCCTTCTCAGGTTTGCATGTTTTGTCTGCCAATAAATGAAATTATGGTCCCGAATTTCAGGAGCTCCTGTCCAGCGCCCGATACAACTCCCAATCCCATGGTGAGATGTTCAGCTTTTTCAACCAGAGCTATAAGCAAGCAATGTGGTTTGGGGGTTTGCTATTTCAGCGAGTGTTTGGCCAGGTTGACTGTCCCCAGCGAAGATGCCGGGTGCTGGGTGAAGCCACCACCTTACACCAACCCTTTCTGCCTAAATGCTGGAATTATTTTTGTTAAATCCTCTCTTTTTGTCCATGCCCTTAACACTTGTGGCTTTCAAACCTTTTTTTTTTTTTTAAAAAAAACACCTCCACAAGGTGAACACTCCCTGCATCTCACCCCAAGCGCCTCCAGCAGCGATCCCAGGCAACAGGCAATCCGGAGCAGGGTCTGTTTGGGAAGCGGAGCGAGCACGGTGCCCTCCCCCCACACACCCTCCCCCTGCTGCTGCCGAGTGCTGATGAGTAACCCAGACAGACCCACGACATCTTCAAGTTGTGATACAGCAACTTAAAAGGAAGGAGACCGAGGGCAAACGCTGTGCCGGCCGCAGGCACCAGCTCCGAGGGACAAACTCATCCCCCAGGACCCGGCCCCAGCACGCTCATCTGCGGCACAGCATCTGCCGCCGCACAGAACCATCCTGCACCTCCAGCGGGACCCAGCTGCGGCGTGAAATGCTGTTTCTGGGCTAGAGCAGGCCAGGTCTTGGAGAAGCGAACCATTAAAACCCGAGGAAAATGATGGAGAGCGTTAGAAGGGTCTTGTTTCACACCAGTGGGAGAGCAGAGAGGGTCATTTTTCATCACTTGTGTTCAAACACCGAAGCTCATGGGTGGCATTAGGAACATTTCAGGAGAAGAACCACACATCAAAAACTCATTCTGTTTTTTTTTAATACATGTAATAATTAAAAACATAGCTCTACATGCTGGATTTAATGAAATCCCCCCCTTCTGGCAGGCCTGCACAAGCCAAACCCAAGCTTAAAACGAGTGGACAGTGACCCTTCACAAGAAGGGACGTTGAAACCGTTTTGTTGTACTTGCGGGGCGAGTGGAGGGGAAGGGACACAGGACCCGAGACTGTTTTGCTGGGAAGCATGACGACATCCAGGGAAGGAAGGGAACACTCTCAGCCTTCTGGCCTAAATTATCTGCTAACACAAATAATCAAATTCCAGGGACCACACGGCTCTGGCGCCACTAAAACAAGGGGGAGGCTTGGCCCCAGCGCTGCACGAGCAGGTGGCAGCCTGTGCCTGACCCGCTCAGGATATTCAAGCGCGATATACAAAATACTGGTGCTCTCTAAGGAAGCCAGTATTGCTCACAGTATCGTGGGAAGTTTTTAATGGCTCGCTCAAGGCAAGGCCTCTAAAATGTTTATATTAATACTTACATGTTGGATAGCCCCTCATTTGGTCTCAGCTGGAAACCAGTCCAAACAGCTGAGAAACATCTGGCCGCTAACCTTGGACAACATCTAATCTGGTAGCCCAGGGATTTAAGAGGTCTCTTCGGAGGGACAGAAGTTTGGCAGATACCTTACTGAGATCTCTGCTCTGCTACGCTTGTTTCTCAAGCCCCACTCACCGCTCTGGGATGACACATACAGCCGGTGTACATCCCGATCCCGTTTACACAGCATCCGAGTCTCGATGATCGCAAACAGCTGTAATTAGGCATTACTCCTAATTCCCAGGAATACTCCTGAAGGTCTGTGACTGCACGCGCTCCCCCTGCCTTGAGGGGAGAGAAAGCAGCTGTTTGCCAGCCCACAGAAACACCCGTTCCATTAGCCTGCCCTGGCCTGAGTGTGCACAGGATCAGTGCCGCCAGCCCTCCAACCTCCCCTCTGCTCTATCTTTCCTCTGCCTGCACTTACTCCGAGCAAATAAGCACCTACCTGCCCCAGAAAGCCTCCACCGGACAGCAAACAAAAATCCTGTCCTCCGCAGATCTGGAGACTGCTATCAGGCCAATTACGAACACGCGGTTTTAGAGCAGCTCTATAAAAAGAGCAAGTAGAAGGGAAAACAGACTCATCATTTCTGATGAAGACAGCTCAAAAGTTTGCTTCCCTTTTCTTTCCAAAACTCCTGCTTGTTTTTTGTTTGGTTGTTCCTTTTTCCAAAAGTAACTTCAGCTTTGGCTATCCTGAAACATTATTTGGTGAGCGGAGAGCTAATGAAATAAGACAACATAAAAGAGCAGATATTGAGCAACAGAGACGGGGGGGACTTACAGACAGAGCATTTGTCACTTTTGTCCCCTCCTATTACCCCTCAAGGTACCACAGGGCTTTCTAGACATGTCAGGGCAAAGCCACCAACAACCTGGCTCAAGAGGCAGAAAATCAGGACAGGACCCACATTGCTGAAAACCCTTTGTAGGCTTTATTTAAAAGGAGATAAGGATGGAAAAGGCGACAAGATGCTTGACATATAAAATTATGAGAATCTAGCTCATCTTATCTTCCACATCATCTTCTGCTCTTTGCTTTTTTGTTACAGCAAATGTGGGAGACAATTGGGAAAATGTAAAGGCACAAGCACGAAGGACGCAGCACCAAGAAGGGAGGACGAGGAAGAAGACGCTCAATAAAGGCTAAAAAAGCCTCTTTCCTAGCAGAGGCTGAACGTGCTGGCTCTGGTCCGTCAAAGCACTTAAGTATTCACCTAACAAATTTGACTTCACTGGGGCTCTTCACAGGCATCAAAGTTAAGCACATTCTCCAGCAATCTGCTAAAGTAAGACCAGAGAAAACGAGAAGCTACTAAGGGACCAGAATCTTTGCCCACAGCCAGGTTAGCCTGCTGTTGGAAAGCACCCTAAGCCAAAGATTAATGCAACATGGCAATTTCTACTGCCTTCAGAAAACTCTAAGCCATCAGAAAAAGCTTCTTAGATACAAAATAATATGTAAAGCAATTTAGATATTAAGAATATCACCATCAAATTCTCTTCGCCTTCTTTCAGCTCGAGGTAGCTAGAGCCTGAAGCAGAAACATATTTACAGGTACGTGCAGAACTGGAACTCCCTTGTTTCAGTGTAAGCTGGTGCCAGCTTGGAAAATACACAGAATTCAGTGTGCCGTTTCTTGATGTAGGAAACACTGTCCTGTAGGTAAAGCACCGACCTCAAACGCCTAACGGCCGGTTCCCACAAGCAGCAAGGTAAGCCGCAAATAGCTCCTACAATTCTGGCAAGATGCTGCAAAGGCTGGTATTTGGCAAAAGAGTAACAGCATGTCCCACTGCATATCTCTGTTGGGTTTGCTTCCCTTGTTAAAACTGACGTAAGTTAACACTGTTCCTCTGCGTTTTATCTGCCTGGGCCGTGCCACAGCGAGCTCTGGTGTCCCGGCTCTGAAGCAGCACTAAGATAAAGCCCTCGGAGCAGCCCGGCCCTTGGTCAGGCTGTCCACCCACGAGAGCCACGGGCATGGCCACGCTCACCGCCTGCTCCTCCTGCCCTGCCTCCTTGTACGACTCCACGGCAAACCACAGGCAGAACCGGCGTCCCACAGAGCAGCCAGTGATGCTTTTGGCTTAAAAAAATTATCACTCTAATGACAGTGGAAGAAACTTAAAATTTTGAATCCGAAGCACCGCAAGCAGTTGTAACGGTACAGAAAAGGTGTATTTAAGCATACGCTCCCTACACACACACACAGAGCTTAATTCCAATGAAGCAAACAACAATTAGTCTTTATTAACAGTTAAAATCTCACTGCAGTGCTGGTTTTCCCCCCTGCAAGTTAATGCCTGTACAGTGAGAAAGTCACGACGATCAGGCTTTTAAAATTGAAATTGATTCCGGATAAATACGAAAAGCGGTTCCCCCAAGAGGGCCGCGCGTCTACATCGAGCAGCGCTCGCACCCGAGCCAGCCCCGAGCCGTGCGAAGCTCGCTAGCGCCCCCTGGCGTCCCGGGCTGCCGGCGGGGCCGGCGCCACAGCCACGGGAAGCCCCGCGGGCGAGGGTCGTTACTGGAAGCGCCCAGCGCAAGGACGGCTCCCAGACCCTCTGCATGGTGATCTCCTGCTCAAACCAGTCTGCTCCTGGAGTGCTGCTTCAGCCCCTCCAGCAGCACCTGCTCCAAGCAGCAGCGTTGGCCAATCCACCTATTTATTTATTATCCCTCCATACGTGGCCAATCCACCTATTTATTTATTATCCCTCCATACATGGCCAATCCACCTATTTATTTATTATCCCTCCATACATGGCCAATCCACTTATTTATTTATTATCCTTCCATCTCTTTCTCTTAAGAGACGCTGGTTCAGGACATAAACCGAGGATCAGCAGAGATCAACTAAACACTTGGCCTTTCCATGCCAGAGTTCGGATAAACACAGGTAAGACGCAGCTTCCCCACCTCATTTCTAAAGCATGAGCAAGCAATCAGGCTGCAGGATGACCGGCCTCTTCCACTACGTAGTTGGTAGGTCGCATACGCTGACAAAGCTACAACACGTACATTCAATGACAGTTGACTCTTAGGGGCATTATTTTTCCGTACCACTCCTACTCGGCTGAGGGTGGAACAGCAGTGCGCTTGGAGCACTGACAAGTTCAAAGGGTGCAACCCCTAGGTGAGAAAAATTGACAGTGAACCCCCTTTTTTGTTTTTTTAAGCACCACCCAACCTCATATGGCAAATGTTGTTAACACACGGCTCTTGCCAGCACAGCTCCCGGCGGAGCACGGCCCAGGTCAGGGTGGAACGCTCTAACCCGTACAACTTGCACAGCAAACCAGACAGTTTCCAAGGTTTTAAGATCGTTACTTGAAGTTTGAAGGTTGAGGGAGAAACCAAACATGCACCAACCATATCTTCCCAAACAGGGCAAGGGCACTCTTACAACAGCTCTGCAAAACAGAGATAATCGAGCAGCACGCTATAATTATCAAGCATTGTTCTGATCCCCATTTAACATCTTTAAGATACCAAGCTTTTTAAATAAACACACAAACACACACGATGCCGACAAAGCATTAGTCCCGTTGTCTTCACAGATACCCTCTGAGCTACTGAAGGACTGCGTAGTATTCCAGGCTAGAAGCCAGCAGCAAGTTTCACAAAGTGTCACAAAAGGTCATTCCCTTTTTTATTCCTAACCCAGGAAGAACCTCATTTCACCACAACACTAAAGTGAATGCACAACGAGTACCTTCTGGCAATCCTTTGAAGCAGGGATGCTTTACGCTTGGAAAAGGCCAGAATTCCACATCCCTGGTTTTATCCAGATTTGGAGAGAAGGTCACCTTTTTACATGTCACTATTTGAGCGAAAACAGGTAAAAATTCAGGTTGTGAAGTTTTCCTTGAACCTGACAAACAGCGTAACATGCAGCTGTATGGGGATTTGATTTTTCTCAGGACTGCAGCACGTAAAGGTCACAGCAACGACAGAGTACCTTCAGACAGCATGTGTATCTAGAAATTCCTTTCAGCAGTTTCTTAGCATCATGTAACGTTACCAACTACCAGGTCTAGGGAGTCTGAAGTTTAAACTAAAACTAAAGATTCTCCTTGGCACAGCAGCAGCAGCTGGATAAAGACAATTGCCTTTCACCACCAGTTTACATAATGTGATCTGTAGGAAGATACTTCCAACAAATCAAGAATTCCATAAGGGATCAAAATTCTAAACATAAATACAATTAAAGCCTTCTAATATTAATGCACACTTTTTATTATATTAAAATCAGGCAATGGTCTGATACAATAAAAAGGCTGCTTATGGAATACTGTTATGTTAAACTTTAATTACAGAGGATGTTAAATCCTTACAACTAATATTTTCCTCAAAAGAGTTAATGGAAACATCAATTGTTCATTGACTTGAGAGCTGCTGCTTTAAAATGTGTTTATTTTTACTCTTTTCTTTTTTTTTCCTTTTTTTCTTTTTTTTTCTTTTTTTTTTTTTTTTTTTACACAAACACTGAATTTTTCATAAAACTTAGGACACACTAGGTTGGTTGTATGTAAGCTTGCATCCACATTTCAGCAGTTAGTGGTCTGAAACAGTAAACCAGAAAAGGCAGTGATTTGCCAGGATGCAAAGCCAATAAAGGTCCTTAGATCTGCTGTACGCACCGCTTCCCCAAAATCTTCACTGAAGAGATTTCTCTTCTAAGACTTACAGAAACCTAATAAAATCTACTACATTGATTCGATTTGTCTGTAGTCGTCACATCTTTAGAAGGGCCAAACAGAAGTGCAACATTTTTTTAATTAACATTCTTGGGTCAATCCAAAGCACCAAAATACAACTATTTGAGCTGGAGCGTGTGTTCAGAATCTCTGTGTGCAGAGTTTCCCCGTTAAAAGTTTGGCAGCAGAAGATTTCAGCAATCCTGGTAAATTACTGCTCTTTTCACCATGTCAAAAGCCTATCTAATAACATCAGCCGTGGCCAGCTTGGTGGTGTGGCAGCAGTGCTGGAGGGACAGGGAAAATCCAAGTTTGCGAGCAGAACAGATACTCTTGTTTCCCAGGCTGGTGAAGACTAAATTTGTTGCAAAACCAAAACGGTAAGCAGGAGGGAACAGGTCAAGTTATTGCCCCAACGCTCACCCTTGCCAGGGGTGAGAAGAGTCACAAAGAGGGGCAAAAAGAAAGCAGCACCCCCTGCTAAAAAGAGGGGAAGAGGGAAGAGATTAAAAGAACCCTGAATCCCTCACCCAAAGCCCACATCACTAGTGAGGGGGACCAGGAAGAGAAATACAATCTATGCCTTGGCCAAAGGGAAGAAGGAAAGCTTGCCCCAAATTAACAGGGCATTTAAAAAAAATAATTAAAAACCCCAAAAACAACCACAGTCACATTCAGCCTTTACTAGAGATAGCACAAAGGGAGGGATGACTGAGGTTAGCACACATCCCCATTAGTAGTCCATAAAGCCCAGTGTAGTACTGGAAGCAAAAAACCTTTGTGTCTACTCTAATAAATAGCCCTGAGCTTCGACTCTATTGCAAAAGACAGAAAAAGAAAAAAAAAAAAAACAACCCAGGCCAGACACACAGCAAGGTGATTGTGGGATGTATGCTTTCACAGTTAAGTTAGATGTGCCACACTGGTCTTGACAGTAATAAATTTAAATAGACTTTTCCTGATACCAGAAGTTCAGCTATGTGGACAGTGGTTACACGACAGGATTATTTGTTATAGCACAACTTATATTTCAAATGAAAAAAAAAAAATTAGTATCATTTACAGTATCTCAAGAAAAACTTCCTTTGAATGGGAACTTCCTTTCCAGTATTTTGAGGTCTACAAGATGCATCTAGAAAATTTACTACTGTGGAAAATGAAGACAGCTTAAATTGAATAAGGGGGGCATTTTTTTTTTTTTAATTAATTGCTGTAACATTGTCCTTCAGGTGGCTGAGGAAGTTTCATATTTTCTTTAGACATCATTAGACGCCGAAGCTCTTGCAGAACAACTTTGATACTATAAGAATTCTGCCATTTTGCTAGGACTGATATGGCTCTGGGGTCCACCTAAAATAGACAAAAAGACCACTCCTGTCAGAATCGATACGTTTGATACACTTAACTCCCTCCCACACCCTCCAACTAAAGATCCTACAAAAAATCTTGGAGTGGGAGAAACCAAAGAAAGCAAAAGCAAGCAAATGGTTTCCTAAAAGCGTAATAAATCCCCGCATGATGCAACTATTTGAGTGGCAAAAGGGCAGGAAAAAAAAAAAAATCAGTTCTACATTTTAATTTCAGAACACACTTGGCTGTGTACTTCCCTTCTACCCCCCCTCCCTTCTCCTCAGAGCAAATGGCACCAGCAAGCAATAATTAAGCAAGTTGCAAGTATAAACAAAACATTAATTCAAAGTTGCACATGAAAACCACATTAAAATGACCCAAACCCGAAAACTTACCACTCCATTAGAACTATTTACTCCATTCATATTAATTTTTGTTACAAATCTTACAAATGGAGGTGCTTCTGGATACTTAGGCCCACATTCTATTTTAAGGCTGTATATTCTGTTTTCATAAATTGTCTGAGGGGAAAAGAAAGGGGGAAACAATTACATCAGGCGGTTCAATAAGCATTAGGTTAAAACAGTGGTTAATTTAGGGACACGTAAACAACCAAACATAAAGGCAGCCACTTACACTGTGCTGGCTACCTCTGTTTTAAGTTCATTTTACAACATTCAGAGTATCAAATGTTACCTCTTCAGGGTAATGAATTCTACTGGTCTTTTAAGCGTCGAATTTTCATGTAAGAAAGGAAACTGGCATTGCTTTCCATTCACCAACTGAAATGATGTTTTTTTTAAATCAATGTAGAGCTCAGATACCTACTTTTCAACCACTCTTTACACAGTACCTTTGTTTTATCAGTTTACTAATCAGACACTCTACCTTGAAACTGAAGCCACAGCTGTAGCTTAGGTAACTATCTAAAGTCAGCCTGTCCTAGAAATGCACTTGAAAAATAGTCTTTGGTCATAAACCACGTGGCCATTCTGGGAAAGGGGAATGTTCCAAGATTCACCACATTGCAAAGTACATCCTGATGGCAAGCAGCAGTATCACTCTGTTTCCACAGCAGTAACACTTAAGACTTCACCGCTAACAGAAATCCTGGATCATGAGTTTTTAACTAACCCATCAATGGGTATAGGAGAGAGAAATGGAACAAGGCTACAATGATTCTTCAATATTTAAAATTAAAAGAAACAAACCAGTTAATGTTATTCTGCATTCTGAGAATAACTATTTTTGATGTGATGATCTGGTGTAGCCTGGCACACAGCTCCAGCTAAGTTGGGCAATGCAGGCAGCTGGCAGAAATGCACAACAGGAACAGGATCACCATGGGGAAGTTTAGGCAGACAAGCTCTCCAGATTTAGAGCTTCTGACACAATTTCCTGCACCTTCAACAATGCAGTGAACATTAAACTCACGAGACAGCGACCATGAGCAAAAATCCAGGTGAATGTGTGAGCGCAGAAGCCAACAAGCAGCCAGCAGCTCCTGCTCACCTGTAGCAGCAAAGCACAATGTCCTCACCAGGACCTTAAGAACAGTTGCCCAAAGTCCAAAAACTTCTCAGTATAAAACTCCGTGCAATCCCTTTTGAGGGCCTGTTATGACCCTTAACATTTTAATATTACCCTTAATACTAAGGAGCATTTTGATGCAAACCACTACCAAAAATATAAGAATAGACTTCCTGATTCAGCTGCTTCCCATCTATGCAAACAAAGCGGCTTTAAGCCAGCCTGCAGCCACCCATGGTGGGACCAGCAGCTGGCCAGCGCTGGCCGGTGACAAACTAAACGCTGTCACAAAGTTTTGTGGAAGACAAGTCATCCATCAGCTCTGCTCAGCCTGCCCAGGCCTCCTGACCGAGTCCCTGAGCGAGGCTCGCGCACAGGGCAATTCACAGCCCAGAGGTTCGTGCAGGTTTTCAGGGTCTTTGCAAATAACTGCACCACAGTAAGACCAGTGAATGGAAAGCCTTGACTGTGCACATATCTATAGCCAATATAAAATATGTGCAGATAAAGCTGAAGTTTTGACAGTGCCACTGTTTTTAAATAGCTTGTATAAACAAGATGAATCACTGGCTGCGAAACCATCCGCACAAAGTCTGGGAAGGAGAAGCGTGCTTCCATGTATGGTAGCAGGGACACTCGGAGCAGCAGCACGTATCTAACTGCATCATGGTTCATTTTTCCCTCCTGAATGCCCAACATAAGATTATTCCACCTGCTACAAGCATGACTGCTTTCCACCCAGAACGAAATAGGATTTCAAAATTTTTTCCAGTGCCAGGATTTCCACATTCTACTAAGAAAAAAAATTCATGATAATATCACTGAGTATGAACAGTGCTAAAAGCAGGACAGCCACTTAGCAAACAAGAATGACAAAGTTCCCAGAATCTCTCTCAACACAGCCTGTTGCTTTCAGGCAATAAGCTTAAAAGAAGTCAAGACATTTTTGGAAAAAAATCTGTATTCATAACTGTGTCAGAAAGACAAAAGAGGCACAGTTGAATCATCTTCCGTGATAGTCTTCTAGCCCTGGTTAGCGGTATGACATGAACAACAAATTTCTATCACTGCTGACAAGTCAGCACATGCCTGTTTGCACATTTCAGTTTCTATTTAATTTTCTAAATTAGATTTCAAGGTTGCTTAAATTTTCCATGAAGTGTATGCACACAGTGAGCTTTCTTCACAGTCTTAATGCAGTGTCATTAACACCCTCCTAATGTTATAAAATCAAATGCTGTTCTAGAAAATGATTTTGGCATATCATAAACAAACAAAATGATCACAAACGGGAAGATGTTAACAACGGCAGACAAAAGGTATCTGGATCTCATCTTCTGGATGAGATAGCAAATACTGCATGTGTAATGTCAAAATATAAATTCTTGCAAAACCTCATTGTATGTCAGAAAAGGCAACTGACAGAATGGGAACACACAGGGCAGTAGCATGATTAAAGGTCTGTAAAGGCTTCCATATAACAGATTGAGAACACTGGAACTATTGAGAAGTGATACTGGGCCAGGTACCGAAGACAACACCTGCTACTGCAGGCAGGAGAATCAGCTACTTGCACTTCATGGTAAGGATGTTAAGGAAACAGAACAGATACACACAGTGAAACTGGAGACAGTTTTGATTTTAGGATACATACATACACACAACGCACAATTAGATCATCAAGTTCACTACCGGAGTGGAGATTCACAGTTTAGTAGGGTTTGGGGGGAGGAGAGGCAGAACACAACAATACTGCCACAAAGATCAGTAGCAATATAAGAAGCTACTCTGGGAGAGAACATTCAGAGAAATTGAATTCATTAAAATTTGAGTTTCCCGAGTTAGCTGAAACTCTACAAGAGCAAGTCAGTACTGCTGCAATAAAAAACAACCCATAAACTCAACAAGAAGCAGCAGAAAGACCAGCAGTACTGAACAAAACATCTGTGTTTTACCTACATTAGCTCCATATGTAATCTCACTAGCCGAAGGATTTTAAACCTGGCTGTATTCAAGAGTACTAGAATCCTGAAATCTCAAAAGTTATGCCTTAATGAATCTGTAAATATAAAGCAGACATGTAACAGAACTAACAAGAGAAAGGCACTAAAAATATTCCGAATTATAAGCAAAAAGATACAGATATGTGAAACCCATTATTACATGGAACTTGAACCTTCAACATAAATCACTTGCTGAAGTGTTTTTTCACTCATTGTGTTCTGTTTGTTTTCTGCTCCAGTGGTTAGATTGAGAGAAGAAAAGGGTGAATAAGAAAAAATTAACAGTACTATTTTAATATTTAAGTAGATACTTACTCTTGGAGGCCCAATAATCATTCCTGTCCATCTTGTAAGTGTCATATCTTCGTCATCTTCAAGGCCCCAGCTAACTGTTCCATCACCTACTCCTTTCTGCCCTTCTTCAAGTTCTTCCAACAGACGAAAATTACGAGGAACTTTTACTCCTGAAAACAATCAGACAAATATTTCGAGTTGAGAAATCCAATAAATGAATAAAGCTAATTTCACTGACACTTTTGGTCTTTCTGCAGAAAACATTTTGCATAAAAACATACAAATATCACTGTTTTTCAAATGACGATATTTCAACACTACGAAAAAGATATATCCATATTTAGTTTGGATTTTAGAAGCAAAATCAAGGTATCCACAATGAAACATGCTAGAAGGCTGACGGGTCAGATATTAGGGCAGGCAGTAAAGTGACAGGACATCTGTCCACTCAGAGATACACACAGTATTACAGAGCTCTAATTAGCACTCGTCTATATGATTTATATATAAAAATTTTGAAGATTCTATAAAATGACACCATGAGAGGCTTGACACCACTCAACTCACTCAGAGCTTTTAAAAATACCGTTCAAAGTAAATAAAACTCTTCCATAACATTAGTAGGTTAATCCGAAGTTAATTTAAGTGGGCTTTGGCAGCAGCAATGGCATCTTTTGTACTTATGACCTCCACCACCAAGGAATTTCAGCCCTTCCTAATTGCTGGCACATTGATCATCAAAAAGCACAGCAAAACAAGAAAATTTTCTTATCCCCATTACTTTAATGGAAAACAACAGCACAGAGAACTTAGGTGACATATCCAAGGTCACCCATTAAACCCATTAAGTCCATGGCAAAGGAAGATCTTGAACCCAGGCCACAGGGGACTTAATCACCCATTCTTCTTCGAGGTACCTGTACCTCGGTCATCACAAAATGTTAAGTGCACTCGAGGCTACCACTTCTCCTTCGTATCGGGTTTGCATGGCAAGGTTTTGGTAGCAGGGGGGCTACAGGGGTGGCGTCTGTGAGAAGCTGCTAGAAGCTTCCCCCATGTCTGACAAAGCCCGTACCAGCTGGCTCCAAGGTGGTCAGACCTGTTGCTGGCCAAGGCTGAGCCCACCACCGATGGTGCTAGCAGCTCTGGGATAACATGTTTAACAAAGGAGAAAAACCCTGCAGAAGACCAGCAGCAGCCAGAAGAAAGGAGTGAGAATACGTGAGAGAAAACAGCTCTGTGAACACCAGGTCAGCAGAGGGGGAGGAGGTGCTCCAGGCACCGGAGCAGCGATTCCCCGGCAGCCCCTGGTGAAGCCCAGGTGGGGCAGGCCGTGCCCCCAGCCCGTGGAGCCCACGGGGGAGCAGATCCCCCCCCGCAGCCCGGGGAGGGTCCCACACCAGAGCAGGGGGTGCCCGAAGGAGCTGTGACCCGTGGGCAGCCCCCACTGGAGCCGGCTCCTGGCAGGGTTGTGGCCCCGCAGGGACCCAGGTGGGAGCAGTCTGTCCCTGAAGGACTGCACCCCATGGAAGGGACCCAACGCCAGAGCAGTTCAGGAAGAACTGCAGCCTGTGGGGAGGACTCAAGTTGGAGAAGCTTGTGGAGGACCGTCTCCCGTGGGAGGGACACCACACTGGAGCAGGGGCAGGAGTCCTCCCACTGAGGAGGAGGAAGATGTGTAATTAACTGACCGCAGCCCCATTCCCTGTCCCCCTGTACCACTCAGGGGGAGGAGGTAGAGAAATCGGGAACGAAATTAAGCCTGGAAAGAAAGGAGAGGCAGGAGGAAGGTGTTCTAAGATCTAGGGTTTCTTTTCTCATCACCCTACTCCAACCTGATTGATAATAAATTAATTCTCCCCAAGCTGAGTCTGTTTTGCCCGTGATGGTAATTGCTGAGTGATCTCTCCTTGTCCTTATCTCAACCCACCCACCTTTTGTTGTACTTTCTCTCCCCTGTGCAGCTGCGGAGGGGAGTGAGAGCAGCTCTGGTGGGCACCTGGCATCCGGCCAGGGTCAACGCACCACATCCTTCCAGGTACCCGTGTGACGCACAGCTCTCTCCAACAGCAACAAAATTATTGCCAGGATATAGTTAATAGTTATTTTTGCCTGACATACAGAAAGGTTGGATTTGGGGTTTGGAGTTACCTCCCCATCCCATAGTATGAAGTTAACTATTCAACAGCACGTAAAACCAGAAAACTATAATGAATCCCCTTCTTCACTATCACTTATTTAGTACAGCAGGAAGAGAACGGTAAATCAACCCTTCAGTGTATAAAGTGAACCCAGAAAACTTCTCGGTCAGAGCCAGCGCTTCCAGCATGGCTGGGACACCAAACTCTGAGGACATAAGGAAGGGATCAAGGGCTTTAAAAATCCCCTCTGTAGCTGCTTGCCAATGTGGGAAATAGAGGATCTAAGGCATTGTGAAATGTAGCAGTGCTTGAAATGGAATAACTCCAGTAGCTTTAAAATCCCTTTAAAATATATTAATGACCTAAAGAAACCAAGTGTCAGTGATTATTTTGCTGTGGAATCAGAGTTGCCCAAATTTCATTCACTAAAAAGGAAGCACAGCAGAACCCAAAAAACCAAATTACTAAAGGAATTAGTTTGTTGGCCATTTTGACACACATCACCATGATCAAGAATATTCTGGGGAAACATGATTTAATAACACAGCTGTAGCAATAGTACAAAAGAGAAACCTGGAATCAGAAAAGCAGTGTCAGAAGACGACAGACCTGCACTGGCTATACCAAACCACACATACGGGGGCTGCTGAGCACGACTCAAATACAACTCCAGGCCATATCTACACCTTCAACTCCCAGCGAGACCGTGCTGTTACTATGGCTGCTGAGTAATACAAATCTTTGGCTGTGAAAAGAAATGAGTCAGTGCCATAAGATTAACTGAGCCCCTGTTACCACCAAGGATTTGGGGCTCTTGGGGACCACTGCCACTTCCCCTGCACCAAAAATTCCCAGCGTTTCCCCTCTCTGAACACCTTAGAAGCATGAAGTATATATATCTTGTCTACTGCAGGCATATGAAGGTTCAGGTATGCAGTTCACACCTGAATCACAACAGATCAGCCACCCCATTTTTAATTATATTCCCAATGCTCTCCAAGCAGTAGTTACGGGAGGCAGAGAAGAGAGCAGTCTAGTTCCAGCGCAGGGGACAAGAGAAACAGATGGAGTATGAGTTGAAGGACAAGGTGCTGCCTTTACTTACACACACACACACACACACAACCTATTTCACATTTTTTTGCTGCAGCGGATGCATGGGAAAGCTGGTGATGGGGAATGACTCACGGCTACGTAATGCCTGAAACTGCTGCCTGGACTTCAGCCCAGGGAAGAAATGGCCAGGGAAGAAGGACGAACAAAAGGTCTTTCTGGAGGGTGAACTCCACCCCATGGTCTGACACAGCAGCTCTTTTGACAACGCAGGTGATGCTGCGAAGGAAACCGTCTGTGGCTATTATTAGAAAACCCAACCTGAGCCTCTCCCAGCTCAAAGAAGCTGAAGCCAGCAGAAGACCTGCCTCAAATGTGTCTTGTTGCCAAAAAATATTCTCTCTTCTGAACCACATCAAGCATCATCTCAGTCTCTGTACTTCAGTGCTTGACAATACCACTTCATATGTATCAGTGGTGCAAAGATAATTTACTGATATTTACTTAGACCAAAACAAATATCCTAGGAGGAATCAGCTTTATGCTAAACATATACATGCCATGCGCCAAAGAAGGAAACTAAAAATATAGCTGTATACCCCTGTTTCCCCTTACTCTGAGCATCACATATTCTGTTCACCGAGTGAGGCAGGAATCCTCTGTGAAGAAAATTAAGTGATCGTGTAATTAAAAATTACATCATCACATATACATTTGAGAAGGCCACAACCAAGGCTGAAAGGCAGCCTTAATTCTGACATTCGCTAACCAGAGCTAGGCTTGGCTTTACAGCCTTACAGGAAGAGAAGGCAACTTCATTTCCAGGCTCTCCCCAGATACAGCTGCCCTGATTCAGCATGAATCAGAGCCATAAGAGAGTCACACAGGATTTGAGTGTTCTCTGACAAGTCTGAGGTCTACAGAGAGCTAGCTAGTCACATCATGCACTGGCTCCTATCACACGGAAAAAGTTAACACAAATGATTATTATTTCCACAACAACTGCTCACCTGTGAGCACTACTCTAGTAGTACTGTGTGAAGTAGAGTTTCTATGCACTTCACAGAAAATAAAATGATCATGGGAGATTTTTTGTCACTGTACAACAAACTACCTTGTCCCACAACTTCGTTGCCTTCTAAAATGTTTTATCCTTATGCTAAAGGTCAGAGGTGTAACACGGAAGACCAGCATCTCAGCCCCTACAGAAGGCAAGTTCAGAGTCACATCTAAGATGGTAATTCAGCTCCCTCCCTGACACGCTCTCAGGAGATTCTACAGGAAGGAAAGCATACACACGCATATATAGATAAATAAAAGACTATGGCCATATGATCACAAATGCTTTAAATAATTTCTAAATAACTTGCCCTTAAGCAAGGAAGAATAAAAGACCAGATTTACCCTTCTGATCAGCCTGGAAAGACGCACAAAGCCATTAAGCCAATCCTGAAGCCACTAAACCAACCTTGTCTCCTCTTCATTCGTAAAGGCCTGGAGCACTCACGGTCAGCTACCACATCCTGCTGGGACCCGAACCTCAGAAACCACACAAACATATCCCCATGTTTGCTGTCCACCAAGATTCCTAGAAAGTGATCTGATCTGTTCTAGGCATACACTGTATTTGCCAAACAACCTCCATGGATAAACCATGGCAGATTCAGAGTTAGGAAATGTCCTGCGCCAGCTGACACAACCATGAGTCAACTCTGTATGGTCCTCCCATCCCCCCAATAAATACCTTGCACAATCTTGTCAGTGTAGCAATGGAGACTTTCAAGGCAGTAACCAAACCAACCTGTTTTTCTAAAAGTCCTTCATTTAACACAAGAAAACCTAAATAAAGCAAGAAGCAATTAAAAAGTAATCACGTTGTTGAAAGTACTTTCAGTTATGCACTTCAATCTAGCCTTCACTACTGTTCAAGAAGACTCTCAACCAGCAGCTTCATTTGATACAAAAATACAGTAATATCCAGATAATTGCTGCACTTGCAGCTGGCCTGACTGCAAGGAGATGGAACTGAAAAAACACTTCAGAGCAAAAGGAGGTGTTTGCTATTAATGACAACACCAAATCTATGAAAACTAAATTGTAACTGTACTGACAAGGTAAGATCTCCAATGACAGAGGTTTGTAAAGTCTTTCTCAAAGTTCATCTTTTAGTAAACGTGCATTTGTGAAGCCTCAGCCCTGCCCACTAGTTCACCAGTTACAAAAGGTTCATGAAATATTTTGATGTCCAACTAGAGAACAAAACTGAACTACAGACTGAGTTTTCCAGAAAGTCAGGATGTGTACTTTATAGAGTTTAAAGTTGCAGGAAGAAGCTGCTAGGTTTGGGGTGACATCCTCTTCAGCCTTCAAACAGAATTAGGACCTTCCGTTCTCCTTGTCAAAAACTTCACATCACACCAGTGCTGCCAGGCAGACTGGCACCGACGAGCCTTCGCTACGGCACCTCACAACCCAGCTGTTTCCTAAGCAATGAGTTGAAAGACTGAGAGACAGCAAGCTGAAATGAGGACAAAAGGAGTTTGACGATGTCTGGTCAGAATCACATTCAGGAAGGTTCTGCACTAGGAAAGAACAGAAGTATTCCTGGAAGACAGTTAAATGCCTACTTGGCCTTTAAAAGACCTTAAAACACTCTCAGATTCACTTTCTACCACAGCACTACTAAAGATACACACGTACATAACTGAATGTCTCTTATGATAGTTTTAAGAGTAATTTTACCAGTCAGAGATTTTTCTCATTTGAAATTTACGTTCACGTGAAGAACGCCGCAAGTTTTTATCAAGTTAAAACCAACACTTCCTGACTGACCATACTTTTTAATCTTTCAATTTTCCCCTATCATGTAATGAAAACAATTCCAAATTCAGAAACCTGCTGAAAACAGCACAGTGAAACCAGGGAAAGAAGGTGGACAGCATGCCTTTGAGAGTAGATCCTCTTCTTGAATCTCCTTCATCAGCATCAGCAGAACAAAATACATGCCTCTCACAAAAACATCAAGAATACACTTCTCTTTGCTTTCTAAAGTGAAATCAAATTACAAGCATTGCTCTTCAGGATTAAAGCACACATATACCACACAGGACACCTCAGCAAAGCACACAGGAAATGCACTGCACTCATTAGGGGGTCTAAAAAGAGGAACCATCTTTTTGCTGAAGATTTCTTGACATCTTCACCAGTAACAGCCAACTTAGCAAACCAGCCCTTCAACCAACTTTAACTCTGCATCCTGTACTGGTTCTGATTTACAGTGACTCAAGTGAACCGAAATCCAGTAGCTTTAAACACCTCTGTTGCCTAATATGTTAAAGCCCCTTCTGTTGCTTGGGTTTTTTCGTGTATTTGACTCAGCCGTAATTACATCTTTTCCAATGTATTTATCATCTCTTTGCAGAGATTGCAACTATTGAAAATTTGATAGCTTACGCTTGCAGCACTGGAATTCTAAAAAGCTGTAAAAAATAAGTAAATCATTCCTTGTCACAATGGTACATGGAGTTTCTGAAGTGATGGAATATTTAGAACTGAATAAAAGGTTTTCAGCAACTGTCAAAAAAACTTCCAGGAACTTCAAATTTCTTGCATTGTCTTTATAGTCATGACTTCCACTCTGATAATGCAAACAGGTACCGAGACATTTTGCAGATGCAAAATAACTTCCTGAGCACTTGAACCAACCTGAAGTGTTTTCTGTTCTGTGAAGCTAGAACGCTGGTTCTGTCTTTCAATACTACAAGCGTGTTACTTGGGAAGAGGTAACTTTAAAACATTTGTCTGAGACACACTGGCAGTATCATTGAGGTCTGAAGCCAAATAAAACTTTCCAATAGCAGAAGAGTTAAAATCAGATGCATTCTGTGACTTGTATCTCATCTGAAAAGCTAAACATTACCAGCTGAGCTAGAAGTTACTCTAGAAAACAAGTCATCCTGAAATAGCATCCTGGACAAAGCCCTGACACTAAATCGCACCAGGGAAGCCCCCACCATTTCCTCTTTGAAATGGCTGTTAGTGACTGAGAGCTGATGCTTTCCTACAGCTGCCTCTTCTACCCACAAAATATCATTAGGCTCTCTTAAATTCACACCACCCACCAAAAGGTAAATGCACAGGTAGGTTCACTGATTTTTAAGACAAGCTTTGAAGAGCAAGATGCCACGCTGACAGACTAAGGCAGTTACCTGTTTGGTACCAGGACTCCAGTTTTAGCACCGGAGCTGACAAGCACAGGTGGGGAGCAGCAGAGGCAGGACGCACAATACCCTAATGAATCATTTTAAGTTCTCAGCTAGAATGGCATTTTTCAAATATATTATGTAATTTGTATTATTATACATGAAAAGATTCAACTGAGTATCTTCTTGTAAGTTTTGTACTATTTACCCTTTTAATCTACTGCATCCTTCCATTACAATACACAAAGAAGCTCTGCAAACAACTCCTTTAGCACCGGCTATTTAATCTGTTCTTATAGTCCATCTTATTTAAGAAGGCATAATTTATCTTCCTATTTTGTCTTCAATTACTTTTTCCCTACCCTTGAGTATTTTACTCACACACTTAGAAAGTACTTGGTGGCTGGCAATATTTATTTTGAGATAACTACTGTATGCAGTGCACTCTGAAGGAGATATCACGGTCCATTTGCAGAGGCAGGGTACACCTTCTGTATCCTTCAAATCAGTTTCTTCTTCATTGTAACATCTCACTTGCTCTTCACAAGCATATCTTTGAGTTTACGGTGATATTATGGGCCCGCCAACAATTACAAACGTATTCTTTTAATATACTGTACTAAAACTGATCTGTGCTCTTCTCTCCGTTAGGATTAAGTCACATATATCAGCACTATCATGACCGTATACCTAACGAATTGTCCTTCTGTAGTTCTTCACATTCCTCTGACTTCAAATAACTTAAATCTGGGCAAATCATTTCACTACTCAGTTCTTCCAAGCTGTTGGTAAACCCAGTGCCTACCACAGCCCTGCAACAGACTCCCTAAACAGACCCATGAGAGAAAAGGGGGTTGAATGAGATCATTAAACTCTTCCAAGGATGAAAGTTAAGTGAAACAGGATTCCATAGGCCAACATGGTCGGATTTTGACCCATTATAATACTGGAGGCTGCAGGAGAGCAACATGGAGCAAGCTCCTGTAGTCTTATAACTGCAACACAGACTCCATGCAGTCCAACTTCCCTGCAGGATTACAGAGTACGTGAGCCTCTGAGGCACCCTTGATTTCTTGGCTAGAACGGGTACCCGACCCAGCTGAGCGCTCCTGCATGACATTTCAGTCTGAAGGACAGACAGACATACGCTCGGTTTGGGTGTTTGTGGTTTCCTGTGAAAAGCCTTATTAGAATGATTAAAGTCAACTTTTCTTTTTTATTCATACATTAACTGTGTGTGCGCAAAACCCACGTCGTCAGCAACGCAGAATTGTGTTCTATACGAGCGATACTGGTGGCCCCTTCATAACATTTCTTCCAGGTGAGGGTTGTTTTCTCCTGTTAATTATTTCTACCTGGTTCTCTGATTCAAATATAAGGCTTACCTGTCCAATGCCCAGGACCAGTCCTATGACTTAGTCTAAGTTACAGGGACATTTGCTACCACTCCTTCCTCTGGGTCAGTAGCTGCTTTTAAGGAAAGACTGAGAATTTTTCGTCGTCAACCTTTGTTTAAGATCCTTTGCTGAACCACTGTTAACTCAAGGTAACATATGCATTTGAGTGGTTTATAAACAAAGATGAATACATTAAAATTCCACAGAGCAAGCAACAGCAAAATCTGTTTTACATATGAGCAAAGATACTAAGCTACTTGCCCAAAGCCCCACAGCAGATCAATCAGTAGTGGAGCCCAGGTGTCCATCCCTTCCAGGCTCTGTTTGTATGTGCCAGGCAATGCCTTCAGTGCAGTGTCAAGAAGGAACCATACAAACTGCATTGCAGTGCCACCACCACTACTGTACCCGGACACTGTTGTTCTCTTCATCAGAAGAGCAAAATCTCCATCCTTTACTAATGCAACAAGAAAACGCAGACCACTGCTGGCAGGACAGCCCATGATTTACAGATGGAGAAAGCTTTAAAGTTCCCATCAACGTAAGCTGCTGGTCTGTATCTGAAGGTTCTCCAAGACTGAATTTAGGGTTTACTGCAAAAGGTCAGTGTTCCTGTAACACGTGTTTATACATCACTATTTTTGCCCCCCGCCAGCAGCAAAGTACACAGGATCTCACGAGTAGCTGAAGTGCAGTGCTTGTCAAATGCCCACACTGTAGACGCAGAAACTGATGTCCCTACTCACGTCTACCTGGCTGTGTATTGCTTGACACTTCCAGCACTGAAGAAATGAGACTGCTTTCAGAAATCCATGAAATAACAGGAAGCAATCCAAAAGACACAATGTGGCTAGCAGATGATGGTTTAACAGCTTATCACAAAGACTGTCTGCTGCAAAAGGAAAGCTGGGGAGTAGAACTAGCTTTGGACTTTTATCACTGCAGTCCAAGTCCCCTTCCACACATACCCCTCTGTGACCACCCAGACAATTAAATCATGAAGTTGCACTGGTTTAAAAGGAAAAATGTTTGCCTTGTTCTTCCAGCCAAATACAAAATGATAAGTCAGCAGCTTGAAAGAATCATTGAGAAAGTATGGTAGCCAGAACAGCGTGACATAAGAGGGGAAAGAAGGGTCCACTACATTTTTTGTATATTTTAATCAAGTGTTCCAATACCTCACAGTCACATATGTTCAGAGATCTCTAAAACTTAATTCTCAGGACAGCATCCACTGCATTTTAAGTGTTTTTATAAACTTGATTCCTATGAATTATCTGCATTGTGGCAGTTATTCTTAGAAGTTGGAAGCGGTCATTGATTGAGACCTATCTGTAAAAAAAGAATTCCATAACATTGTTATATCTTTGAGAGCAATCTTCTGGTGATCTCACATTTAAACTTGCAAGGAAGCAATGTGAAAACGAGTATTAGAGTGGCACATTTGAAACCCTGTACGGATTTATGAAAACAGGAAAATGAAACTGGCTAAACAGAAGTGAAACTCATTTATTTGATCTGTCAAAGTTCATTAAAGGATGTCCACAGGAAAAAAAGAACAACCAACATTTAAAATCTAGTTTCTGTATTTTTGTTTAACGTGTAATGATAAACACAATGATGGGATTTGTTCAACTACCCAAGTCAGGTGAAGAGCCATTTTAAAGGGGAGACCGCCCCAACTTCTTGAAGGATAGGTGTCCCGACAAGGAAGTTACATCCTCCCGATCTAACAGGAAGACATTATTAGTGAAAAAGACTTTTCAGCACCTACTTTCACCCACGCCACGCACCCCGGTCGATGCCCGGTAACTGCTAAGGCCAGAGAACGCGGGCCAGGCCGAACCCGCAGCAGCGGAGCGCGCTCACACCGGCTGCACGGCGGCCCCGGGAGGGCGGCCCGGCGGCTGTCAGCGGCAGCCCCACGGCCGTGCCTGAGGAGCGAGCGGGGGCTGCGGGCCCGACCGGCCCCGGGCAGGGGGTCCCGGCCCCAACAGCCCAGCCCAGCGCGCCGCTGCCCGGAGCCAGCCCGCAGCGAGCCGGGGTGGGGGTCCCGCGGGGCCCGGGCCGGCTCCGCGCCCCCCTCCGGGCCGGACTCGCCCCGCCAGGGCCGCTCCCACCACCGAGGCCTCGGCAGCCCCCGGCGAGGCGCCGGCCCCGAGCCGCAGCAAAGGAGCGGGGCCCGGCTCCACGGACCCCCGGCCGGGCAGCGCCCCTCGGGCCGGTCCCACCGCCGCCCCCTCTGCCGCGGCCGCCGCCGCCCTCGCCCCTCCGCCGGGCGCCTCCCGGCCTAGCGCCCGCCGCCGCCCCTCCGGCCCCGACACACCCAGCCAGGCCTCCCGGCCACCCGTCGCCCGCCACGCCGCTGCCCGCGGGGGCCGCGGCTGCCCCGCAGCAAGGAGCGGCCCTGCCCGGCTCCCCCCGGCCCGCGGCCCCGCCGCCCCGGCGCCCGCTCACCCGCACCCGTGGTGGCCGCCATCTTGCACCGCTGCCGCTGGAGCCCCGCCCCCTCGCACCACGTCAACGCAACGCGGGAAGTGCGGCTCTGAGGGCGCGGCGCGGGCGGGCGCACTAAGGGAAGGCCGCGGCGGGTGGGGCGGCTGCGCGGAAGCTCCGTGGTGCACGCAGGGCGCCTCCAGAGCGCCGTCGCGCGGGCGGGCGGGCTCCCCGCGGGGGTCGGGGTCGGGGGACGCTGAAGGAAAGAGGCCGAGCCCCCCGGCCGGGGCAGCCGCGGCTCCGCGGGGCTCCCTCTGCCTCGCCGCAGCAGGCAACCCCGGGGAAAGCAAGCCCGGCGAGCTCCCCGGGGAGCTCTGAAACACCGGCGCAGTCTCAGGCATTTAACAGCCCATAAAACTCAAATGCAATTAATATGAATAATTGGCGAGCTATGTTCATTACGGCCAGAACACGAGCAGCATTAGCTCTCCAACTGCTTTACAAATATCCGTACTTGCTTTGTAATAATCTGCCGCTGTTTACACATTTGCTGCCCCACCGAACCGGCTGCCCCTTACTGGTCACCCTCCGACACCCACAGGCCACCAGTGACCCCCACCGCAGCAGCACCAGCTTGGCACTGGTGCGTGGCACACGCAGGCGGGGGTGAGGAGCTCCATCCCGCCGGGATCGCGGCCCAGGATCAGGGCACAGAGGCCATGGCGCACATCCAGCATGGCTCCTTGGGTCTCAGGAGATCACTGCCGGCCGGGACACGGCAGTGGAAAACAGTTTCTGACCTAAACTTGCTGGTATGAGTCTAAAAGAGCCATAGCCAGGAGACATAAGGAAGACCCACAATGCTGCATTTCAATCAACAGCGCATCTTCCTTTATCCCTCTCCATTTCATAGAGTAATAATAATAATAAAAAAAATAGTCCTGGTTTTGGCTGGGGTAGTTAATTTTCTTCTTGGTAGCTGGTGCAGTGCTGTGTTTTGGCTTTAGCACAAGAATAACCTGCACTGATGTGTCCGTTGCTGAGGAGCGCTCAGTGTAAACCAAGGGCTTTGCAGTTTCCCAGGCTCTGGCAGGAGCAGAGCATGCGGAGCTGGGAGTGGACACAGCCAGGACAGCAGACCCCAACCCACTACAGGGATGGTCCATACCACACACAGCTCCGTATAGGAACTGGGGGAGCCTGCTGGGGGCCACTGGAACTGGCTGGGCATCACATAGTGCTTCACTTGGCGGGTTCCCCCCCCTTGGGTTTAATTCCTCTCTCTCCCCTTTTCATTTCAATTGTTATTATTTTTACTTCATTTCAATTATTAAATTGTTCTTATCTCCCTCCATGAGTTCCACCTTTCTCCAATTCTCCTCCCATCCCACCAGGGGAGAGCGAGCGAGCGGCTGCAGGGTGCTCAGCTTCTGGCTGTGGTTAAACCCCGACAGGAGGCAAATGCGTTCTGCTTCGTCTTGCAACACACATCCCCAAAACTGCGCCCCAAGACATCACAGGAAAATCTGCAGAAAGCAATTACCAGGCAAAACGTTTTGAGGACCCATTGCGTTTTAAGACATTTACTCAATTAAGTCAACTTTAATGGACTCTGCTTTTAACAGCAAGCAGAGCCAAGGTACTGGTTTTATTAATTAGTCTTTGAAGCTACTTTAAAATCGCCACGTTGGTCTTACTGGTTGGATTTCATTTCAGTGAATTAAATACCACGATTCAGACATGGCCGAGCCGGCAGCAGCTGAAGACAACAGCAAAGCAGCTAGGTGGCACGAGAGCTCAGCGGACCTGCAGGAGATGCCACCAGCCGGCAGCCACCCCGGTGCCAACTGTCCCCCAGCAGCCAGGGCTCCGCTGCTGGGGGAACAGCCAGCACCCCTGCTCGTCAGGACACGCAGTAGCTTTGGGGGGCAAGGGGTGTGACTAGCCTAGCCCCCCAACCTGAGCTCCCCTGCTGCTTTCTAGGCTGCTGCCAGTCACGTTCGCAGAGGACTACAGGCAGGCACAGCAGCCGAGCCACAACCTGGTTTGGCCCCATCACATACAGCCACCTCTGCTGATGCTGGCCCTGCTGCTCTGTGCAAACAGCTGTGGGCCAAACCAGTCCTCAAGCTTTTTAAAAAGGAAGAAGTAGTCAAAAATAAAATAGTAGAGACCAAAAACACACTAGAAAGACACACTTTGTCAATGCACTTAAGCTAGCGTGCAGACCAGCGTACCATAAGAAGTACCCCCTTTCTTCTTGTTTGGCCCCAATATTTCACGGAGGGAGCAGATGAGTGGAGAGAATGCAGATAACTCGATTAAGCAGCAAAATGAAACAAAATCGGAGAAGCTGAGCCACCAGGAAGCTGAGCAGTTTGAAACGCATCCATGGGAGGCTCCGAGCAAACACCAAACCCAAGCCCATCAGGCTGCCCTGAAGATGGGCTTAAAAAAAGGCCAAGCAGGATTTTAAGACAATTTGCAGCGACTTTCCTCAGTTTACTACAGGGCAATGCTTCCACTTGCAGATGAGTCGTAGGACCTCTGCAACACCACAGAGACACATAACGATATACATCTGCTCCTGCCTGGCCAGCGGCCGGCTCACTGGAGGGCACCCACAGACCTTCTCCTGGAGGGCCAGGGGGCAAGAGGGTGACCACATTTTTCTGCGAATATCAGAGACTGAAACCACATTGCTTTTAGAAGCATTTGGTTAAATTGAAACGCAGGCCATCTCTGTGGAGTTCAAAAGGAGTGCCTTATTCTGCTTTAGCCCTAATCTGCTCCTAATCAACTTAACAGATGTGAATCTGGCTTAAGATAAATTCGTGCTAAGAAGGATCCCCACAACCTTTTGCTCCAGAATTGCTGTACGGATTTTATGGAAGCATCCGCTGCTTTAAATGGGTGGAACGGTTTCCAGAAACCAGCTGAAGACCGAAGCACAAGCCAATTCATACAGGTATTCATTAACCCTCCTCCAAGGAGTAGGGAGCTTCAAGATAAACCTTGACTCGCAGCAGGGAGGGAAAGATCAGGCAATATAAACCCAGAACTTGCTCACAGGCCATGTCCCTCGCTCTGCCTCAGGAACAGTGAGTGACAAGACAGGACCCCAGGAGATGCCAGCCACGTCAGATGTGTTGAGTCACTCTGAGCAAGAGCTGCCTCAGGAGCAGAGCACAGCATCAGCATGTAAAAACAGCATCCAGAGATTAACTGCTGCCCCAGTTTCTCATAATTAAGCAAGATTAACAGACAGACAGTCCCAGCAGCCGCCACCATTAGTAGCTCAGATTTGTTTCCAATAAGACTATAGATCAAGTGGCTGAGGGGTTTGGCCAAGAGCAATTGCCTTTTACAGCACACTTGAAGTGTAAGTTCTAGAAATTCATGCGCTTCAAATCCATCTGTTATATACACTGCATCACTGCTGTTCACTCGGCATTTCAGTCTGCAGTGAGAGACAAGCTCTCAAACGACTTCATGCCGCTTCCCCCCTGCCCCCGCCCCCCAGGCGTCCTGAGCACCCACCCAGTTCTGTACTGGTTTACCTAACTCAACCTGGGGATGAGGGACCAGGGAAGAACAGAATGAGGGCAAGAGAGATAGACAACCAAGGACTATAAATCTGTTAGAATATGGATTAAGTGAGTCTCAGTATAGAAGCAGGTGTGAATTTAAACTTTTGTTGAGATGGCAGAAATAACCACTGCAGTTCTTTGTACTCACAGCAACAGACTTCATTTCCTAAACATTCCTACACATCTGGAGCTGCAGGACGCACACTGGAAGGGGAGAAGAGGAAGCAGCAGCATTCTTTGCTCTGGACTCACGGTAGTTTGCATCCTCACCTCACCAACATTCAGCATGTATTCAGTTCAACACCTGTCACACCTGTTATGCCAAAGAAATTTAAAGTGCTTCAGCTTTAAGTAGCAAATATTAACAAACTTCACCGATCCAGAGTAATGATAGCCACAGCGACTTCCACAACAGCAGAAGTTACCTTTCTTCCTACTCAAATTATATTAAAAAAAAATTGAGATGTGAATATACAACAGTCAGAGCCTGGAGTCCAGTAAAGATAAAACTACTTCTAGAAATTACTTTGAGCCAAACAGGTTTGGCACAGGATCACACCTCTTAAACACCCAGATTTGGGAGAAGTAGGTAATAATTAACAAAGAACCCACAAGAGTCTTCCCTAACCAAGCCTGCAACCTCCTGGATGTTCCCCACAGTGCTTGTGTTTGTACACATGGTCTTCTTTGCCAGGGCTTTTGATGGCATGGGTGGGACAAAAATGAGAAGACCTGCTCTTTTCATCAAATATAGTATGAAATCACATACCTGTCTTCCACAATAACAGCAGTAAAGGAATATTCCTCCCTCCTCCAATCTCAAGTAAATGCATTTTGAGGCTCCTAAGTGGAAATATTCTTTACTGTCAAAGCTACACAGAGACCTGATATTGACTGTGACAACTGGAACACACAACAGTTTCACGGAACAGTATAAAGCCCTTGTCCAAGGGTCTCAACCATTTTAACACATGAAATACCTTGCAACCAGGGCACCAACTGCAATTTTAATCTGCAGAACCCCAGCTCAGATACCTGCATTCAGCAGTTTCCATTGAAGGAGAGTTGCCAAGTCCCAACCCTTTCAAAAGTTGCGGTCCATCATATCTGAAGAAGTTGAGGTCAAGGTCAGTCTAAACTTGACTCAAAAACACCTTACCATGCTCTTCAGGAAGAGACAGTTTGAATTCAATACAATTTACAACTAGGAAAGGGAAAATAGTCTGAGATTTGACCATCAGTAAACTTTCATTTAGGAAAGAATTAAGCAAGATCCAAATCACATCACCTTGATAAAGCGCCCATTGGATGTTCTTAGGGGAACTTCTCCCCGCCAATCCAGCAGTTACTCCTTAGCATCTAAAGCAGAATTACTTGCACTTCTTGAAAGGTGTTGAAGTCTGATATAATACAGCGTCAAGCTCCTACACCATTGACAAACAACTGATCACCTCAACCTAAACAGGCTACAAAGTGTTTCAGGTGGCTGGAATAACATGAACCATTTTGCAACCAGTGATCATGTTCTTGGACTAAGTGCTGACAATACACGAATGAAGAACAGCAACAAGACTTAACAAACATGATTAGTATTATCCAACTGCTTTGTTATAAATATATTATATACATTCAAACATCACATTAAAATATTATTCCATTACACCAGAAGAGATTAAGGCTTTATATTATTTACAGAAACAAGCAAGCACCTTAAAAAAAAAAAAACAACACACCAGTCATTGACATTTCCCTTCTAACATTACAAATTTGATACCTTGAGCTCTTGAATACAGCTATTTGCAATGTGCCCAATGCTAGAACTATTTTAAACATTTATTGTCAGGGTAACAGGGAAACACTTGATAGAAGACTCATCAGCGAGCACTCCACACAAACAAACGTGAGCATGTGTTGTACTGGGTGCCCTCCCTCTTCTCGGAGGCTTGTTAAGTTGAAGGCTTATGCAGAAATGGTTTGCTCAATTCCACGTAGAAAGTAGAACAATTTCATTTTAAGGGAAACTGAAGACACTTGAGGATTCTTGGCCCACCGGTGGAGTGGGATTCTTGAAGTCTGTTCCACATGACATCAATTAGATTTTAACATAATAGCAAAAAGTTGTAAGTTTATCGATCAGTAAGTGCATTGAACAGTGATGACTTCATAGGCTTCCATTACTCTGATGCACTGTTTTCATGCAGTGTATTTGGACTCAAACACGAAGTGACAAACTGTTGTCACCATTCTCCCTATAGGTCTTAGGCAACAAGCTATTCTTGAAGTATTAAATAATGTTGATACAACACATGTTTACTATGCCACCATGTACCGACGGAGTGACTGTCCTGTCTTCTGGCTTACCTGATAGCCTTATGAGATACAGTGATGAAGTATTTTCTAAGATGTAAGCAGACATGGCTAAACAAAAAGGTGCTCAGTAAGCGTAATCATCTTCATTTCAAGTATTGTTTTAAGAATTAGTTCTTTTCAATACAGTCTGTGTTAGCACTTTTTAGTTTGTGCTTTAGAGTCTGTTATTCCTTTGCAGGTCTTGAATTTGGCTGATGGCTTTTTTTTTTTTTTAAAAAAAAAAAGAACATTGGCAACAAGTTAAGGATTGCGGAAGGCTGGCAAAAGTTATTTGATTTTTTGAGCCCATTTCATGTCATCTGCTCTTGGCTTCTCCCCAGTAACTGCTTGGATAATGTTCTCCAAACACCTCCAGAATCTTATCTTCTCTAATGGATAGTTCAGCCAACCTAAGTGATTGCAAAGAGAAAAAAAAAAAAGGATCAGTTTGTCATAGCATCCAAAGTTCAATGTCTGGCAATGTTTATTCAGTAACATTTTTTTAAACACAAGGTAAGTGTAAGGGGAGTTCAGAAGTGGACTACTCTATGACCATAGCAAAGCCACCAGAAAAGGGACCATCAAGTTGAATGACTTGTGTTAAAAGCAAGACATTTGTATTAGTAGCACCTTAGACTACTGAAATTTAAGCAATCAAACAAAAACCTCAACCCAACTATTTCAGCTATTTTTCCCTGATTAGTTTCCCCATCAAAGCTCGGCTGTTCCCTGTGTTTCTCGTTAGGTAGCACAGCAAGAAAGTAAACACATACAACACAGCTCTGAAATCTCAAATATATTATCAACATCACAACTTCCAGGAAAAAAAAAAAAGTCAGGTCCCAAACAGGGGTCTTAACCACCACTAACTACGGCTCAAACTAAACAAAGTTTTTCCTTAAATAAAGCCTCAGGTTTTGATGGTTCTGACATCAGTCCAGGTAGTTAAATGTATTATGCTCCCCTAGGGTAAAATTAAAGTTTGCATAACTGATTGCTAATGAAGCCTGTGATGGGGAAATCTTCTTGTAATACCATGCTGCATTTAACATTAGCTGACATTGGATGCTTCCTGGATTAAAAGGGCAGCACACTCCCAAAGCTGTGCAGCTCTATCAGAGCCACTTCTGCTTCCTAGTAACCAGAAAGGCTGCAACACTGACATGGGACGGGCTTTTACCATTTTATATATAAAAGGCAATAAGTGCCATCATGTTCTGCATGCAACAAGAGTTTAACGCATCTTTCCTAGCCTACAGATTTAGGGTATTTTGAATACTTTGTAGAAGCATTGCAATGTACAGACTGTGAGGCTGGAACTTACACAGGCTTAAGAGGCCTCACCCTGAATTTGAAAGGGCTTTACGTCTCACTTTCAGAATATTAATTAGTACATTAACTTGATTTTCTGATACTAACCTAACTACATATAACTGACAGGAAACTGCACGAAGAGGTAATGAAGCCCTGTGAAATTGCCATCACATAGTAACTTTAGGACTCTGGTTTTATTAAATATTGTAAACTAGGAAAACCTAAAGAAATCAGCACCAGGAAATGTTATTTCCCTGTAGAAGTGTTCCTATGGCCAGGAAGAGAGAGATGTACACAGGATTCTATTAGTTATCACACTTACAGAAGGTGTTCTGTAAGCACAAATTATACTTTACTCCATATACATTTCCGGAAAAGGGAAAAAGGCTTAAGAAAACAACTGAAGGAGAGGCGGGAACGAAGAAGTTGTTACCACAATGGAAACAGTGAGCTAGCAGCAGCAGTTCACGTTAAAGAGCTAAAACGCAGCATAGCATGAGCAAGACTGGAACACAGGAAAGCTCTGCCAGGTGCAAGTGCCACCCTTACAACAGGGACAGCCATCAGGAGGAAGACAACTGTGTCGATTATGGGACGGAAATACTGAAGGGAAAGAACATTCAGGACATTCGCTGCTGAAAAATATGTTTAACACACAGGCACTGTTTTCAGCCACCTTGTGTAGCCGGACATGACCTTTCGCAGCGCACCTGCAATCCTGCAGCTCCACTCAACTCACTGTACACTGATGCCCTTTAGGAAGTCAGCCCTTGCAATTCTCATGACCATTACCCCTCAAGGAATGGACAACTCCTTCCTGCTGTCTAAAAACGGCAGTCAGTCCGAAAGCTTTAACGCTGGGGATGCCAGAAAGCTCCGTTACCCGACACCTTCCCGGGCAATGATACAGTGGCAGGCACTTACGTACACAGGTCAGCTCTGAAACCAAGTATACTCTTTGGACTTGGCTATCAATTCTTAAATCAAGTCACTAACGAGTACTAGTCCTATTTTATGCAGTAAAGGCTGCTTGTAAATAGTGCATTGATTGCATATTTCCCTCCTCCTCCTCACTTCTACCCTAGAAGAATGAGAGTTACGGCTGCACAAACACTTTTCTTCACTGGAAAATCCAAGTATGCAAACTATGGTGCCGGCAGACTGGTATGAACACTTACAGAAATCATGGAGTGAACAGAAGCATGTGCTTTTTTTTGTTACTATTTAATGAGAAAAAAAGCATGTAAGCATGTGCTTTTTTTAATATCATTTAATGAGAAAAAAAAGCATGTAGCCTAAGACTGTTAATAATGGTCAGGCTTAAACTTTCAGTACATATTAGGACTGAAAAAAACTCAGGATGGCAAGATCTTTGCCATCATCTGTCAAGTCAGGCTTCTTAACTGTACCATGTTTTTACACGACATTCTGGTCATGAGAACTAGATTTGTTTCTTGGCAGAGATTTCAAAACCAACAAACCGTTTGTCAAAGCCAATGACAGAATGAAGAACCAGAGTGGTCTATATCCAGCTGTCCGATTAACTTGATGACATATTCAGGATTATGCAGTGCTTGTGACTGAGTATACCTACCTGTACATGGGCATGAAATTGAATATAGATATAAAAGGAACCTAAAGGCAGTCTTCTGCAAGCCTGTCCAGTCCTCTGCCCCAAATCAGAATGAACAAGTGCTGAAAATCCAGAAGCCTTGCTTTAGAAATGAGCATTCAAGGCAAGCTGCACTTGCAGATTATATGCTCTTTCAAAGGAACAGCAGCTTTAAGACTTTAATGAACATAATCCATTACTTGCATGAGATTACCAAGATATCATACAATCGGATCTCAGTACCACTGACTACCTCATCAGGCTGCAAGTTACCGTTTAGCCAATCCCAGGTCTTCCCCCCATATTTTTTATGCAGCAAAACCAACTACAGTTTTGCTAAGAGCTTGTGCAGCTAAGAGCACAGTTCACAACATCAATTTCTAGGTATTTAATAGGCCATCACTAAATTACATCTTGCCAGGTGAATCGCACTAGACTACTAAAGAGAGCATGCAGTATGAACCAGATGGCAGTACCAGTTGTAATGCAGAAGTATGTCTCGTGTGGAGACACATGATGGATCCTGTGATGCTTTCGTGGCAGGATAACATGCCAGTCCTGTAGAAATATGACCCAGCGTGGAAGACCAAAGTACGTGTGAGACCACTTGTGAATCTGGTTTGTCATGGTTATGAAGATGATAAGGGCAAAGACGTAACACTCCCAAGGACATGTTTCATATAATGCCTCTGCAAAACAAGATGTGTATCTTTAAATATCATTTATGAAAAGGTAAATTTCCACTAGGAAAATGATGTCTTGCCCAGGCAGAGCTGCCTGGCGCTGCAGGAACTAACAAAAGCCTCAATGAAGCCACTTTGGCAGAAATGTCACAAGAGCCAGTGAGCCATAAGCAATTCCAAAATGTCACAAGACAGGCTGGTAAGTGCCAGCAGCTGTCAACTGGCCATAAACAGGAAGTTAAACTCTGAGTTTACCACCTATAGAATTAATCCTTTAATTCTCACACTTCTAGTTTGCAAATAAAGTACTTCTACGGAGAGGTGAAGCGCTTTTTACACACTTCAGAACAATGAGTTTCTCCATATGCACATAGTTTGATCCCTCTTATAAAGAGAATATTTACTGTAACTTTCAATGCTTCTTTGCAAGACTCTTCAGCCACAGATTCTCCATCGAGCTAGAGAACCTAGCTGCCCCTCCTTCAAAGTTTCCCTCCCTCCTCCCAGAAGCATCATGCTTCTAACAGCTATTACTTGTCATCTCACATTCTTGATTTCTCCTAGCTTCACACAGACAAATATTCATTTAAATATCAGCAAAAATGCTAAATCCACGTAAGTCAGAAGTAAAAGCTTACCTGGGGAAAAAGAAACAAATTTGTACGCCATGTTTGCCAAGGGGACTAGTGTCATAAAGCAGTTGTCTCCGTTGGTCTCTATAAAATCATGTCTGGTAATTGCAGTGGGGTCAATGTGATGTTCTCTAAAGGGTCTGATGAAAGCCTGAAGAAAATTAATAAACATGACACCATGGCTGAATAACGTTGTTAAAAATATAAAAAGCCCCAAAAACCTTACACACAATCAAATCTGATGGCTGAGTTTAAGGGAGTTCCATAACACAAAGCATGTAAGCAGGATTCAAATCCAAATCTCCAGGCATCACCATTCTAACGCTACGACATTTACAATAGGGGCCCGTAGCACAGAGAACTGGAAAGATTTCTTACTGAAGCATCTTCATGTTTTACCAGACAGCTTTTGGAGAGTTTAGCCGCAGGAACAATTCTCTGCATCTTTGTTTATGGGCCCTTTGGAAGTTCTGCACTAGTCTAGCCAGGTTTTTACGCTTGTAGTGTCACAGGCCATTCCCACAGTACCTTGGGAAGGTCTGGGAACACTGGTATTGCAAAACCGTGTGCAAACCTTAAACAAGGCGATAAAATGGAACAGTGTCACCTTGCCCATATCACCTAGGCCACGTGCAAACATGGCACTTGACCAGCAGCATACCATGCCATGAAGGAAGGTTCTGGGGGTGGGGGAGCTGCTTACATTGGCAGGACTGCAAGAAAGGCACAGCTTATACAGACTGTCCAACACAGCTGAGAATACTGGAGGTGTTTCGGAAAAGTATCTCGGAACTTTTTTCAAGCTTAAGGATAAGAATCTCAAACCTTTCCAACTATGGGTAGCTCCACAGATCCCCAGGTATCTGCTCCCCAGTGAAATAATCCCGACAGAAAGTCAGCCGTAATGACTCCTGCAACTTGAATGAGAAGACAGACAGTTAGATATATACATCAGTAAGAATGGTTGTATTCACATTATTTACTTGTTTATCTACCTTTTACTTAGATATTTGCAACCACATGAATCTACCCAACCTAAATAAACATAAGATCAGTCAACTAGGAAAAAAAAAAACAAGACATCATTTGGACAGTTACGATCTTCATTAAATCTATAGCAAGATTTTGTGTTTAACCCATCACCTACAAAACAGCTGAACAAACCCTTACTAGTACTTTCCATACCACCAATTGTAAATTAGAACTGAATCACTTAGATCTGCCTAGCCTCTTCTCCAGTACTGTTTCACAGATTACTTAGCTATAAAATAACTGTTAAAACAGTTCTAACAGGTAGTACTATCTGCAGACCCTTCCTCTTCTCCCCTGGTCTCTTATGCCTGTAAACAAGAAGCACTGAACTCCAGTGACTACAGATAAGCACTAAATAAGAAGCCACTCCTGGGTACAGCGATACCGTTTACAAAATAAGACTGGAATATCAAACAACTTCAAGAGTGTGTCATCTGTAAAGCTATAGGCAAGGCCCCAGAAACCACGCTAACTATTCTCTGTAAGGGATACTGTATATGCAATATTTGCATACCAAGTTAGATACATCGTTAAACAGAAGCTGTTGCAGTGAGTGTAAAGATCGTTCTAGCTGCCAACCGCAATAGCTTTAAAACTGCAGTCCAGTAAAGGTGATTTTCAGTTCTTGCACATAAAGCCCTGTTTTTGCCTTCGCATTCTGGGTAATCTATCTATCCAAGTTACTGGCTAATCGTGACGTTTAAAAGTAAGGACTTAAGAGATGTTAATTGATCAGAACAACTGTATACTTTCCAGTTACAGATCTGTCAGATGGTGTTTAACAGACACCTATCACTCTATACCTGCAGAAATCATCCAACTCCCAGGTTCCCAGTCCCTGGAGCAATGAAGTCTCCAACACAGTTTGAGACATCCTCCTGCATGACCTCTACTGTCAGGCTCTTCATGCTTTGGAGGAAGAAAGTTCAGAACATTGCCAAAGAAGTTTCCTTGTTTTTAACAGAGGGGCTGGAGGAATGCTGCATACAGCATAGCAACACGGCTACAGCAACACAGCAAAGAGCAAGATACGGCCTTGGGACCTCTGTGCTTGAAGCGGGGGCGGGATTTAGGACTGTGACACCCTGCCCTTTAAAGAACAGGGACACCAGAAGGTACCAGTTCAAGCCTGCGTATCTTGCTTTGAGCAGGTTTCAAGAGAGATCAACCAGGTCTGGATGGAATGTAGATGTGCTGAAGTATGAACCAGGATCCTTTTTCATCGCAATGCCATCCCTTCAGGTTATTAAAAATATCAGAAAGATCCTTCTGTTGTTAGTTCTTTCTGAGATCGACCACCCAGTGAATACATATACAAGCACACTTGGCGATTCTCTGCGGTGCCAGCGGTCAGGCTCTGCATGGGAAGGCAGCACACACTTCTTACCTACAAGGTCTGGTTAAAAGGATTCCGCAGAAGCACGACCCAGATTTCAAAACAGCTACCGCATACTGTGCAAATACGATATACCTGGGAACTGACAGCTTCTGATCTCAGTGCAAATCCCTCAAAGTCACACACAAAGTTCTTGCCAATTAAAGCACTACATACTGATCTTGCAGTCTACTGTTAAATGAGTTACAGCAATAGAAATACAAAGATGATGAGCTCAAAACATATGTTTCAATGCAGCTCAGTCAGCAGTTCCCTAGTCTCAATTTGGTGCTCAAAGCATAAGGCACAGTCACTTACTACTAGCACGTCTGGCAGTTCTCAGGGAAGCCTGCGAGTCCACACAAACCAGAGAAGTAGTTGCAGGGTCAGGTCAGAGTGACTGGAACAGCTCTTTAGTCCTCCCCACTGTTATTTACAATATCAGGTTGTTTACAGAAGCCACCCATTGTAACATAGCCTTTGAACAGGGAGCTGCAAAACCAGAGGTGATGAGGGAAGTTTATTTTTTGCTCTGCCTACCTCACCAACTCTTCTTCAGATGCCTGTGAAGCTAGAAGAATTCCTGGCTCTCTCCTCCCCTAGCCGGCATTTGTTTCTCCATGTGTCTGAAGACTTTTCCAAGCACAGCTTCCTGTTTATCGTACTGAGGCTTTTTGTGATGGGCAGGTACCCCCCGCCTGCTGAGATGTTAGGCAAGAAAATTCCAACTCACCGGTAACCCAAACCAAAAGTTAAAAATTGTTGGTATACTGGTTCCTCTTGCTTTGCCTCCAAGGCATCTTGTTACTCCTCCCTCTCTCACAGAAACTTAAAAAGCAATCTGAGATACGCCAGGAAACAAAACAACGAATGTGAGCCTTTTCCCATAAATCACACAACTTCTGTTTACCCTGGTTGTGATCTGGACTTTGCCTGACTTTCCTACTCCAGGATGCTTAGGTCAGCTGCCCTGACAGTCCAGTTTAATGAGGTTCTTGTAACATTAGCAGCATTGCTAAAGAGCAGGTAACTTTTAGAACATGAAAGAGGACAAGCTTGTTCTGTTACTAATCAAATGCTCTTCATCTTCAGGGCACAGCAGTTACCTACATCTCGTGCAGCCCAGCATATCTGAGAGATGCCCCTCCTTGTGGCTACGTTTTGCTCAGCTGTTCCCTCACCTCTGCAGTCCTGCCCCTTGCCTTCAACTTTCAAGAAGTGAGAAGAAATAAAATCAGGGTTAGTATGGCATCTACTACCCCAAAAGGCTTGCTTTTCATACTATAAATCCGTCCTGACTGCCGAATCCTTTGGCTCAAACAAATACAGCAGGAGACGCTTCACCTTCTACGTATTACCTTATTGTACTGAAAATAGCTTGCTTTTTTTTTTTATAAATAGTAAATTCTGTACACTTCCTTTTGTTTCAGACCACAGATGTAAGCTGCAGTGAGACATGAAGCACAATAGCTCTTAGATCTGCACCTAGCAGCTGAAAGAGCAAACAGTCTTGATTCAGGGGGAAGATATCCAAACAACACTTCACTTTACAACAACTAAAATACCATTCTTGCTGAGGTAATCACCCTATTAACCCGCATCGCCTCCAGCACACTGCATTATCAGAGCCTGAAATAACAGCAGGAAGAACAACAAAAACAGAGGAGAAATACTGACAGCTCAATAGGTATTTCGCATCTATTTTTGATGTCAGCTGGTAGAAAGCTAAGAGGAAAGAATGAAGGATGCCTGAAGCAGTGCATTATACTAAGGCAATCTGAAAAAAACCTAACTACCAGTAATCTTATTTCAGCCGTATTGCAGAACAGCTTGCTCGCTCCTCAGCAGTTGCATATGACAAGTTGTAATAAAAGAGCAAAAACTGTACCAAAGGTTATGCATGACTAGCAACCTAACACTTTGTTTGCATCCCTTCTCCAGACTCACGAGGCACATCAGACAGCAGCGATTTGCACTCAATATTCTCATATACCCGGCACTGTCTTTAGTTCAAATGGAAAAACCAAAACAGGTGTTCAGCCGCTTCTCTAAGTTGGTACATGATCTTGATGCTCTGTCGTCAAGATTGGGAGAGCGAGGCAAGATTGACAGCCCTGAACATGAATTAAGATTTAACCATATATTCAGAAAAAGCAGGATATCCAGTGTGTGTATACATACACGAACTACAAACAGTGGATTCACACACTCATTAAAGGCAAGATCAGTAAAGCATTAGAGATACAGCTCTGTGCACACTAGTTTTACTCCAGCCTGCCAAGCGGTGGGATGGCGGATCAGCCGTCTATGGCTTTTATCTGAACAGGAGGCAAGTACTCAGCACACACAGGAGGAGGGGAAGAAGGCGTTGCAGTTAAGCAGCTAGCTGCAGAACTTGCTCAGAACACCAGGATGTCTTTGTTTTGGAAGCAGACTGCTGAATCAGGAGGAAAAAAAAAAAAAAAAAAAGAAGCCTAGCACACAGGGAGACCAAAGGCATAGAAATGAACTTCAGCCAGCAGCAGATGTTTTAACATAAGCGAACACACGACTGACACACCTTAGCCAGAATGGCTGTTCTTCTCCAGCCACCTGTACTTGTCACCCTTTGCACAGGCATGCCTACAGGCACAGCAGCACTGTCAGGACACCACTGAGGAACTGGGTGCCCCTTGTCCAAGTCAGGGGACACACTGGAGCATGACTGCTGGCACTCAGACAGCCAAGTCACCCGCTGGGCAGTGGACCACAGAGCTGGAAGTGCAACTGGCCCAAACATATATTTGACATAAGATGGCTTTGCTCCTGCTTGTGCTCTGTTCAGAAACCAGATAACATGTTTGCATCACAGAAACCCCCCCGTTCCTCTTCTTGCTTAAGTACCACAGATTATAACTTGCAACCTTAACGGGTGGTATGTGATTTGCTCACAAGAGAAGCCCTCCCCTGCACCCCGGCTGCTCCCGGGCACGAGCAGGAAGCCAAATGGGAGTGGGACATTCGGGATACAAGGTGCTCAAGAGCTAAAACTATTTTGCATGTTTGCAACAAAAAGCTGTACTTCACCAAAATTTTATAGACACAAGTGTAAAACCTGGGCTTTGCATAGATACAATTCTGAAATTGTAAGCCAGAAGCCTTACAGTAGAGTATTTAAAGTTTCATATTTATTGTAAAAATTCAGTTAGAGCCTCAGGAGAGGAAAAAACCAGTATAAGATGTTACTGAATAACTTGACGCTATTGTGTACCATCATTGATAAGTACAGTCATTTTTAATCAGTGACTGTACGAACTAGTTGAATGTTACAGCACTAACGAGTCAGGGGAGTGGCTAACTCCACAACAGAAAAAATTGTTTTCTAAAAATCACCATGCTCAAGTAACAGTTGTTTGTTATCTATACACTTACAAAAATAAAACACCTTAGTCATCTGCATTCCACATTTAGTGGCTTTCAGTACAGAGAAGGCCAGGGTCTGATACTACGGCAAGTTACAAGATTAAGAAAATAATCTCTGAACATTTCAACAAGTTTAAAGTGTAGCAGCTCAAAAGGAAAAAAAGGAAGAGTTAATCATTTTGGCTATTTAAAGCTTGAGAAACATTCAGTCAGAACTAGACTTAACAGTGCAAGTAAGCAGGGAACACAGGTGGTCGATGAAATAAAAGGAGACCTGGATATTATATGTATTATATATATTAGTTATATTACATTGTAACTGGCTTTTCAAACGAGCCACGTCTATAATACACGCACTTCGGATACGGGGCAAGTCTATTCCAAGTCACACAAGCTTATTTCGCAAGACTGGCACACTGCTCCTATAGCGGGCACCTCTTCTTCCCCCGTACACTCCAGTTACTCCCCGCTATGGGAAAGCCGTATAATCCACTGCCAGCAATGCCGCCTCTACACAGGGCACAGCCCTCGCCTCACCGCCCACTGGAACAACCCGAACGCCAGCCTCAGGGCAGCAGCCACGCAGCTTGCGACACCGCCAGAAGCTACCAGCAAAGGGAGGCACCCGAGGAATCAGGGTACTGTCTCTCCTGGAGCTGAACGGCGGCAGACCCTAAAGCAAACAGCCATCTAACAAAAGCATAACTTGGCCAAGAATCACTACCCAATAAATTTAACGCTAGGAACCACCAAATTTTATTTTCACATCTTTATTCTTAGTCTATTGGCACAAAGCAAGCTACTCCTACTATTTCTTCATCTGATGGAGAGCTTGCGAAGCACCCATCACATTTAAATGACAATCCTGGCAACTTTACCTAGGCCTCAGGTTCTCAAACGAAAAGTATCATTGTATGTACTTCTTTCCCTGCATTACTGGAAAAAGCAATTAAGCCATCCCAGAAGAAAGTGATTAAAGGAATAGAGAACAATGGATACTATATGAAAACTAAGAGCAAATTTTCCCTCACCAAGAAAATCCAATCCGTTGGTCGGTATGGCTGACCAAACTAACCCTCTGGCTCCATCCACTCGCAGCACTCCCCGGCCAGCTCCGCTCCCAGGCGCCGTGGGCAGCTCCAGGCACGCAGGCTGGCACCCAGAGGACACCCAACACCTGAACACTTGCCTGGTGCTGGACAACATCACCCATAACGCTGGCTTTGTTCCAGGCCTGCACTCCCACTGAAGACTATCACTGTGTCACCACGCTGTAACCCACTCCATCGGGACAACACTCCAATATGTGTTGGTGTTTTGAAGTGCAAGAGGCCCTGTTCCAAGTGAATCAGGGCCACTGAGACCTATAGTTCTTAAATCCTCAAGCCAAAGTCCCCTGCAACTTTAAGAGAGCCCCTGGCGACTTGGCAAGCACACAGAGCTTTCTTTGTCCCGGTCCCCACCGCTGCCATAAAGAGCAATAGCACGTCCACTGTGCACACAAGTGGGACAGCACAGATGGGGCCGCGGCCCCAGCCTCCCTCCGCTGCCAGGGCAAGCGCTCTCGGGCAGGGAGAAGGGCTCATCTCTCCCCCCACCAGGGTATGGCCTTCATCCACCCTGCCTGAGAACAGCTGCTAGCCCACTTGAGAAGTTCATCATCTAATCCAAGATATGTGAAGAACAGATAACAGGGTCAACATCACCTGCCCGAGTGCATGCCAGCAGCTGTACTCCGTAATTCCACTTGCAAGACCCACAGCCTCCAGGATCCTCTGGCACTGGAAAGGCCCAGAGCTCCTAAGGTAACACACAGAGCTTCTACAAAATGGATCATCAAAGGAAGATCTAATACAAAATGCATTTGTGCAATCAATGCAGAGCACAACAAAATGTAGAATCAAAGTTCTGCCTATTTAAACACTTGTGGAGTCTCGGTCTTTAAGAGATGATACAGCTTAGGATGGAAAACAAAGTTACCTACAGCTGTGAAGTGGTAACTACTTCAGGCAAGGTGAGACAGCAGGTGACAGACAGATTTAGCTTATTTGCACCAACAGTGGTTCAAACAGGATAATTTTCCTTTGTTAACTGATGTTTCCTTAGTGTAATTTCAAGGACCATTTAATTCAAAATTTCAAGTGGAAATTCATTGTAACACACAAAGTAAATCCATAGCAAAGTGACATTGTTACAGTTCTGTTTCTTGCTGTATGGCAGCAGGACTTGGAAGCAGCTGATCCGCATGCACAGCAGCTCCATTTCATAAAACATGGATGGTCTCTAGAGTGCTTTTACTCCAGTGTGTGCCAGAGCTTTTATATGTATTACACATTCATCACTTGGCTCTGCAATGCAGCTAACGAAGTGCAGCTCCACAGAGCTACTCAAGCTTGAAACAAAAAGGTTTGGGGCCTTGATCAGAACAAGTTTCTATTTTGAAAGGGAATTAAGTGATTTCTTTCTGCACACTCTCTCTGGCTAACCCACCACATAACAAATGCAATAATGAAAACCTACCTCACACTAGTTTAAAAAAAATTAGTTCCCCATCTCTCAGTTCAGCAACTATTAATTGTATCTTCTGTTGTGTCACAAGGTGTTTCTAAAGATATCTGCCCTACCTACCTAAGGCAGTTCTTAGGAATATAAATGGGTTACAAACTTTTTTAAGACGGCAATAAACAGTATCTATTAAGAACAAATGTGGCTGCAGACGAAAGTCAAACGTCAGAAACAAGTTAACAAATTTGGAAAAAAAAAGGCTTTAAAACCCTTTGCGAAGGCATGAGGGAGGGAGGGAAAGAATGTAAATCAGAATCCAGGGTGTAACTTGCCAAATTTATCTAGATGCTATTAACATACCACCTGTACATACAACTCATGTAAATTGAAAATGCTGGATGACACAAACTCACCTGAAGGTCTAAGAGCTTTCAAGCCTTGTGTTACATATTTTGGTGAGGCTTTTCTGCTTATCAGTACTTAACAAGTAATACCCGTGCCAGCCTCGGCACTACTGGCTGTCTATTAGTGGCACAGGCCGCTCAGGTCCTGCAGTCCTGCTGGGACAATATCCTGCTGCAGTGGGACAGTTCAGCTGCAGCTGAAAAAATGTAAGTATTAAATCTCCATCACACCCAGCCTTCCTAACCATGGCTGCCCTGGAGCTAACCACGTGCACGTGTGCGTGCAAATTCAAATACCAATTCAAGTCTACACAATTGTCAGCTTGCACAAAGAGGAAAATTTTCATAGTTCCTTAGCAGCTGAAGATATTCAGAACAGGGCATGACTCGATTTAACACAAACAACAAAATTAATCCAACCTCCACCCACTCTCTCCTATCTTTTTTTCCTCTGACAGTGAATAGGGGAAGTGAATTGTCTCATCTCTGCTAAACCAGCCTGGAAGACAAGAGACTCATGACTCTTCCTTTCCGGTAAGATGATCTTTAGTCAGCAGAAAGCAACGCAGTTCAAAAGCTCTTCTCACACAACGACATAAAGTTCTTGCCTCACAGTTGTTAGTGCCCGCAGGTGATTCAGCACAGCAAATGACAGCATGCCACGTGAGTTCGTTCCTTAGCAGGCTGCCTGCTCACATCACACAAGGAAGTGCTTTCAGACTGCCAGTCAGAGGAGGATCAGATCTTTGTTGCAAGAATTTCTAGAGATTAAGATATTTACAGTACTACCCATGTTACAATTGTGTGCCTTTAAAGGCATGAAAAAAAGAAGCTATAACACAGCCTTTAATTATAGATACAGGATTTAGGCTAGGTGAAGTGATGCAGATCATTCAAACTACTCCCCATTTCTCAAAAAAAGAAAAAAAATATTTATACAGGGGGTCCCAACAACACACCTTAATGAACAGGTCTGTGCAGCAGATCAGATCCAGCCTGCTGGATCACTGATCACTTTCAGATTTCCAAATACCTAATGTAAAATTGATCTAGCGCTATGTTTTTATTAGCAGAATGTTTATTTTGTGATCTCAACTCAAAAGGTCAATATTCCAAACGAAGCTTCAGGAAAGCTCTTGGTGGGAACACCTCTGACCATGTCTGTGACTCAGTATTCCCTATCTTTCCTCGATACCACATGCAGTACAATGGGTATCAGGACATCTACAGAGATGAGTTTCACAAGACTTAAAATCTATTCATCAATGAATTATACACATCATTCACATCCACCTGGTGAAATAACATATTGACAGAAGACAGCAAAACAAGATAGTGTGCAGCACTTACTATTTTATTGCACTCATTCTTGTACACACTATTAGTTATCTCCACACTACTTTATTTACACAGAATCCAGATTCTGCTACTTTAATCATTCACTACTACTTAAATAACATTATCAGTGAATTGGCTGCTTTATCAGTTAAGCTGGTAACCAGGATATCAGAGAATGCGAACTTTTATCAGTATTAACTTTGATATGAAAACCAGTTGCAAACAGATTGCATTACAGATTAACCATCATCACTGATTCTCTTGTCTACCTCCGTCCTCATCATCACAGAGCAGTTCTCATGCCATATTCTTCTCCATTCCTCTCAACACCTCTACCTCATCAGCTGACAGTAAGCATAACTAAGTTAGCCTAAGTGAACTGGTACGATTCATAGCAGAACACTGCTGCTCCATAGCCCCAAAGCCAATAACCTTTAAACAGGCATCAGGAATTACCACTTCTCAGCTGTGCTGAAGATTCATAGCAGCCATCATATATCACTGTTTGAATCTGTTGTTGGTTTTTTGGGGGGTTTGTTGTGTTTTTTTACAAAATCATTCACAACATATAACAGTGATTATGAACAAGTATCATTCTCTTTTAAAACAAGCAAGACCTCACCAGGTTTATACAAAAAGTTGTTATAAAGCACAGAACTGTAGCTAGGCCTTATGGCATCCTAATAAATGACACCATTTGCTCTCCTTTCAGTTAACAAGGCAACTCACATAAAAACACGTAAACATTTATACACACTCAACACAAGAAGTTAATACTGCATTTGGTATACACCGCAGGTACAGCAGCAGACTGGTGAAATGCCTAGTTATTCTCTTCCCTCCCTTATCCCATATTGGAAGTTTAACTGAAAGTTGCGGAAGGTATGCATGGCAGAGCTGACTTTTGATTTCTAAACTGAACCCTCTTTCCTTTCCCCACGTCCCCTCCCGTACATACGTGACCATGCAACTACCAGTACCGTTTGCTGCCCAACTAATGCCAACGGGCTGTGCCAGGCACAGATGACCGCTTGCTTCAGCTCAGCCTGCTCCACTGCCCTCTCTCCTGCCTGTTCTCAGGAAAGTTTCTGCATAACAGCAATTAGGTCCTACCTGAATAACAAAAAGCTCAGGTAAACACTGATACTTTTTCTTTTGATTGTTAAGCAACTTTCAGGTTGTATGCAGGTTTAGGCTTTGAATGATCCAATGAATGTTGAGGAGGCCCTTTTCACACCCTGCTTATTCCGAGACAATTTTTTTTCCTTTAACTAATTCCACGCAACTCCCAATTCTACCAGTAAAGCTGTACAGCACCAAGCAAGAATCCTCTACTTGTTCTTCCTCTCCTTCACTGAAAAGGTGAAATCACCAACCCACACTGCATCTAGACCCATTAGCTCTGTACTGCCAAGGTCCAGCCAACTTAATCTAAGGCAAAGATATGAGTCTTGAGACCAATTGCTTATGCTTCAAATCAAAGTAATTACAGACCAAAAGTCACATTTATTACCACAGGAAAGCTGCAACTTTTCTTATATTGCTGGGAAAAAAAGTCATCATTCAGGATCAAGGCCATACTTTGCATCCTGACATGAAAGCATAATACTCCAAAAATACTTGCTTTTAGTTATCAATCCCCAGAAATCAAGCCAGTCTGATGCCCGAAGAACCTTTTATAAGATTTCTATTGGGCTTTTGCTTCCTGAAAAGTTCTTGTAAATATTTTTGGTTATCAATGTATTTTGTTTCCAATTGTGACAGTCTTGACAGCTGTTTCCCCTTCTTGATAGTCTTTACACTTGCAATGCCTAGGTAAGAACACCAAACTTAAAACAGCTCTGCTATAAACCTCACCTTTGAGATACTGAGAAGCCACTAAAATGAAAGACAGAAAGCAGTAACAATTTTTGCCAATGGTCTCGGTTTCAGAGGCACAACAATTGCACAGGCACAAACACCCCTCTCCCTTTCCAACAGTAAGTCAAGCCTAGAAGATCATACATTTGTTTCCAGCATTACAACAGTCTCGCCTTGTTCACAGCAGTGAACCGTTCCTACTTACATATCCCCACAATAACAGAGGGCGTGTGTTCCAGTCGCAAGTAGAAGAGAAGATTGTAAAAATTGAAACAGATCAGAGAGAAGCACAAGATGACAGAGATCCATTCTTGTAGTCTCTTTCCTGTTGGAAAAAAAAAAAAAGGAAAAAAAGCATGTCTAACATTTATCTAAGAGGACATTTTGAAGTCTGAAATAATACAGACTGCTCTACTGCCTGGATGACTCACTCCACTTGTCTGACAGGGAACTGAAACTTACGTGTCCATGGGAGGTGTGCATTTTCTGTTAAATGACATGCCTCTTCCCTGAGCCACTACCAGCCCCTTCCCTCCACCCTTGCCCGAATAACGAGGACAAACCAGACATCATCTCACATTGTCCTAGTTTCCTTTTCCCTGTGGTTGCTGGCATAACATGTTGCTACTTTTTCCAAATTTGCATTTCATTCAATATTCAGCGTTGCTGGTATGGCTGAATCTGGGAACAAATTTCTGGCCTCCGATGCCCCGCAGTTAAATCACCTTATGATCTGTAATATTTAAAGCCTCAGAGCTTGTAAATAAAGCTGTAGTACTAACAGGAAAAAGCATCATCCTGTTATTTTGGCAGCCCTAGAATCGCTTTCCTAACATTGCAGTATACTATTTAAGCTTGCTTACTTAACTTCTGCAGTCTCCTCTTTGCCTTCCTGCCCCCAGGCAGAAGGCTACGACCTCTCAGCCATTCAGAGACATGAGAAAGAATAAGGAAAGAGAAAGAACTGGCACAAATTCTCTCTTGTACCTCACTGTACTACTTCGTACCTCTACAAAACCCTCATTTATTGCTTAAAAAAGAGAACAGACACAACACAGGATAGTAACACTTTGAATATTCGGATTAGCAGCAGAAAGCCTCTGGCTGTCAATCACTGCTAGATCCTCACAAGGCACTGATGCTGAGAGCAAGGGAACGCTCGGAGCGAGGCCCGTATAGATTAAGGTATCAGAAACAGACCTTTAATGCCTAAATCCAAGAAGGAGATCAGAGCGTCACCTTGGCTCAGAAGGGCCCTGGCTGTAGTTAGCTCTTAACACACTCAGAGGCAGACAGGTCAGTCTTCACCTATTTTAGGGGGCCAGTCTGCCCAGGGCTTCCTGGAGCAGTTTAGCCCTGCAGCCCATTCCCCACTCCCTCCTGCAGCCTAATACACTTTGCACCACCTGAGTTTGAGGCAAAGCAACTTGCAGGGGAATAATCAGTAAGGACGACACACGAGGTGCACATCCTCTCACAGCAGCAGAGGCATGCTCAGCTGTCTGGCGTGTGTTCAGGACAGGAGCTTCTTTCCTACTCCTCCTCTATGCTGACCTACTGCCTGATCAAATTTCTCCTCCTAAATGCTAAATCAAGTCCTCCTTCTCAACAACACCATACAATGGAAAGGAAACTACGAACAAAAAAGGAGGATCAGTATTATCTCCAATGTGCCTACAATGCAGTATTTTAAAGAAGTGTGAAGAAATACTTTTACAGGCCAGAGTTTGGTTCAAGAAAGACCACGAGTATATAAGTTAACATCCTCTGCAGTAGCAGAGGAGAGAATCCTAGAATTAAATTAAGACACAAGAATGAGCGTATTTCAAGACAGCATCAGGTCACAATGTGGGAGATTCTATAAAGAGATCCCTGGAGTAATGAAAGTAAGAGTTAATTAACACTCACTTTCTGGATAAGAAAACCACACCCTGATTAGAGGTGCTCAGTGGGTAGATCCTCACAGAACAATTAGCTGACTGCAGGGAAACACCAGGCTCCTTTCTAGCCAGTCCCATGAGTTCAGTTTATGCAAAACCTGCTGTACTCTAAACACAGGGATCCCAAGATGACTGTCTGGAGATACCACGAGTCCAGAAACGCAGCCCTAGTGCTGGACAGACTGGGAAGGCAAATCAGTCGAAGGAGTGGAGGCAACACCAGCAATGTGTGTTTAAAGAGCACTCAAATTTGTAAGTATGTCCTGCATGAAGGAATAAGGTGCCTAAGCCACAAAGTATATGCTTAAGGAAGTGACGGAAACACTCCTTAGTCATATTCACTCTGCACAATTATACGTAATCTGTGTTCTTAAAAATTCAGTAGCTCAACATCATGTGTTTCCACCCTAACACATTCTGGCATTGTTTGTGTAAGTTATTTATGTAATGCCAGAGACAAGTTACACACCTAATGTATCATCACAGCTTACTGCTGATAGACATCACTCTACATGTATGACTTCACAGACTTCCCAGGTACTTCTGCCTACAGCTACAGATAAGGGTAGCAAGTTCTTTGGGGAGGAAAACCCTTTCCTTATGAGCAACAGCAGAGTGCAACAGTGAAATTAGAGATTGCTTTTGTGTGAAGCACAGGAATCAGTCACTGCCTGGATCAGGACTGCATACTCAGCCCAGCTGACAGACGTCACAACACCATCTTCACTCAAGGAATGAAAGTGGTGACCAACACAAGCTGAAACGGACAGGCTTGCCCTGAAGAGTCTAGAAGGCTGAAAAACTAATGAATGCCTTTGCTTTCTTATCGTTACTTGGCTCTGCACGAGTAAGGACACCTGCCTTTCCAGTTACTGCCTTGAACATGCAAGCTCAGCCTCCCAGCTGACCTGCTGTGAGCTGCAAGCTGCTGGAAACACACCTTCCCTTTCCTAGCACTTCACCTGCGAATGAATGGCAGGAATAGCAAGAACACCTAGCACGGCTCAAAGCAAATCAGGTCATTTATTGTGAGGAGTTTGCAGTTATTTCTGTAGCATAGTCGAAGAGCTGCTGTCAATTTATTGACCTCTAACAAACAGCAAGCCTTGGGAAGACAAGACCAAAGTAGAACTCAAGGAGCCAGGACCCATCTCTCTGCCCCTTGGGCTGCCAGGCCGGTGTCTCGGAGCAGCTCACCGAGCACATGCTCTGAAGCGAAACTTGTCACCTCGAGCAGCAGCCGAGGGCGGGCTGTCTTTCTCTTCGCTGGTTTTGCGGGGAAGAGCAAAGCTGCGGGCGCCTCCCGGCCTGCAGACCCGCACCCCGCGGCACGGCCCGCCCCAGCCCCGCCTGCGCCGGCCCCGCGCCCCACGGGGCACCCCCCGCCACAGCCCCGGGCCCGCCGGGGCCCAGCCCGCTTCCCGTGGCACTCCCAAGCCGCGCCGCCTCAGGGCGGCCGGGCAGGCGGGGAGGGAAGGGGGAAGGACCCCCCCCCCCCCGCCGAGGGAGCCCCCGGCCCCTGAGCGGCGCCAGCCCCCGCCCGAGGCACCGGGCCCCCGAGGTACCCCCCCGCCCCCTCGAGCGGCGTCAGCCCCCGGCCCCCCGAGGAGGCCCCGCCGCCCTCACCTGGGGAGTAGAGCTCGGCCAGCTCGCGGGCCCCGGCGTGCTGAGCGCCCCACCGCCGGCTGCCGCCCTCGGGCTCTTCCGCGGCCTCCGCCTGCGGCCCCCGCCGCCTCCGGCCGGTGCGGGCCGCTCTCGGCGCCGCCGCTCGCCATGGCCCGGCCCCGCGGCGGCTGCCCCTCCTCGAGGCCGGCGGGCGGCGGCGGCGAGCGGCGCCCAGGCCCCGGCGAGGCGCCCGGCGCCAGCACTGCGGCCCGCGGCAGCATCGGGAAATGGGGCCGCGCCGGGGCGCTGCGGCGGAGAGGGGGGGGCTGGGGCGGCTAGCCACGCCCCGAACCGCCTCCCGCCTATCGCCGGCGCCGCCGCGCTGCTGCCGGGCCAATGGGCAGCGCCGCCCGGCGCGGAGGAGCCAATGGCGCGGAGGCAGGGTCGGCCGCGCGTCTGGAGGCGCCCCGCCCCGCCGGCCGCAGCTGGCGGCGGGACCGGGCGGTGGCCGGGCCGTGGCGGGGCCGGGCCGGCCCGGGCCATGCTGGGGCCGTGGCGGTGTTGTGCCGTGGCGGGCCAGGCCGGGCGGTGGCGGGGCCGTGCGGTGCCATGCTGGAGCCGTGGCGAGGTGGTGCCGTGCTGGGCCAGGCCGTGCCGTGCCGTGCCCGTGGCGGGGCCGAGCCGTGCCCGCGGGCGCTGGGTGGGAAGGTGCGGGCGCTGCCCGCTGCGGCCGGTGCCTCGCGCGCCCCCTGCCGGCGCTGCCGCCCCCTGCCCGCCCCCGCGCGGAGCCGGTGCCCGGGCCGCACGGCGGGCACGCGCAGGCCAGCGGTGCCCGCGGGGCATCACGGAGCCGTTCGGGTGGAACCGTGGAGATCATCGGGTTCCACCACTACCGCAGCCCGGCAGCCCACCGGCAGCCCGTCCGTGTGCCCCGGGGCCGCACCCACATTTCCTCTGAACACCCCCGGGATGGTGGCCCCGCCGCCCCCGGGCAGCCTGTCCGGTGCTGGGCCACCCTTTCCGTGAAGACATTTTTCCCAATATCCAACCTAAACCTCCCTGGTGCAACCTGAGGCCGTTTTCTCTTGTCCCATCACATGTTACCTGGGAGCAGAGACCAACCCCCACCTGCCCACGGTCCCTGTCAGGCAGTCGTAGGGAGCAATAAGGTCCCCCCCGACCCCCCCCCCCCTCCAGTCTGAGCACCCCCAGTTCCCCCAGTCGCTCCCATCAGACTGGTGCCCCAGCCCCTTCCCCAGCTCTGTTGCCCGTCTCTGGACACGATCTAGCACCTCCACATCCCTCCTGCAGCAAGGGGCCCAAAATAATCAACATTCCATCATGGGGAGAAAAAAAACCCCAAAACCCATCCAGAAAAAAAAAAAGCCTCTAGCAATATCTAAGTACTACATCATATCTATAAAGTTTTTTTTCTGAAACAGATCTATTTGTATATCAAATAAAATAGCACTAGAATGAGATGTGTTTCAAATATAGATTTCACTTCAACATTAAAAATGGATTGATCCAATTACAGAGGTTGAAATACTAAACCAGATGTCTGTTTTATCCAAAGGTTTTGAAACAATGTAGCACATGAATAAAATGCTTCTCTATGGCTTGACAGCAAGGCCAAAAGGACCATAAAGCACAACCCAGGCCAGTGCCGGCTGGGCCTCGCGGCTGCACCCATCCTGACAGGATCAGTGCTGGTCCTGTCCCTGCAGGATGTGACACAGGGGGTGCCCTGCGGGCTCCCCCACCAGAGAGCTGGAACAGAAATGCTGGTTGCACCAAACCACCCGGGAACATCCCAAAACTTGACACAGCTGGCGGTCAGGGACTGCTCTGCACTGTCACTTTGCGGTGCGCTGCAATCACTGCATTTGGGAAGCAGGCAAAAGGCATGTTCTGCACTTCCCAGAGCCCGCCCTGCTGTTTAGAGCATCAGTGATTAATAATTAGCTGGAATCATGTGCTCAGGTTAGTGGTTCTTAAGGAAAAAATGGCTCAGGAATTCAACGAGCCCTGGATTTATCAAGAGTTTTATATACATCTCTCGCTCTCTCAAAAGGTCTGGAAACCATAAATGATGATGATTTGCTGCTGACCAGAAGAAGGTATTTATCTGAGGGGGGATTTTCCTCTTTTCTGTTAATGGGGCAATGAGCCAATTCAAAGGCATTAGCTTGGGGTGCCTCGATCTGCTGGACAGGGCTGAGTTTAGATGGAGGGATGGGAATGTTCTGGCATCGAGACATGCCAATGCTTTCACTAGATTCCATGAGGTGAGGCTGCTCTGATGCTGAGAGTTTTGCCAAGATCCTCTTAGGGTCCCAGCTACCTCGTCAATGTTAGCACAGAAATGGTGTAAACGTGAACGAATCGCTGTCAGTTCAGCAGGATACGGCACCTTTAAATGTGTTCCGAGATGCGTGACCGTATGTTCACGTTCTGAATGTGTGTGTTAAAGATACAAACTTTTATTTGAGGTACAGTTCTTGGGAGTGTTTCTCATGATACCTCCAATATCTGTGAGTCAACTTGTTTTGTCAAGGCAAAAGGGCTGCCAGTATGAGGAAAAAGCAGCAAATTGCTAGCCAGGTTGGCTTTGGGTGGCTCGTCAGATTCTCCTGGAAAACAGTTATTAGTTTCCCCTTGGTATTGGCTGGAATAAAGCTGCATCTTTCAGTAATAATGTCAGCGTATGTGCCTAAAGACAAGCTTGCAGAAGGAAAAAGATGCTTTGAAGGCCCTTCTAATCTCACCTCAACGTGACGAGACAGAAGACTGTTGAGGAGAGCATTTGGTCCTTTCCTGGAGATGAACCAACGCTCGCTCGGGACACATCTGAGGAACGTTCCTTCTTTTGTCCTCACCTGGAGGAGTGGGGAGAAACAGTAAGTCAGTTCATAGTCTCTGGTGAAATTCCAGGAGCTGGTGCAGCTGTGGTGCCACCACATCGCAAGAAAGGTGGAGCCATGAGGATTTCGCATCGCCGGGGTGCCACGGCTTTTAGAGACGCCACCTTGACGGTGAGGTGTCCCGGTGAGCCGGGCCGGGCACCAGCAGGGCCGGGCCGAGGCTGCAGGGGCTCCCGGCAGGAGTCTGTGGGGCGAGGGATGCTGCAGGGACCCCTCGATGCTGTTTGGAGGAGACAGGCCCCGCATGGGGCGGGGGTGCGGGGGGGCACGGAGGCCCCCGGTGGCGCCAGCGTCCGGGGGGGCAGGGGCAGCCCAGCGCCGGGGGGCCGGGGGGGCAGGGGCAGCCCAGCGCCGGTCTGTGCGCAGCTCCCGCGGAAGGGCCCCGCTGCCCTCAGGCGCCCGGGCCCGGCCACCCGCCTGGCGCTGGCGCTACCGGGGACGGGGGCGCGGCCCCCCCCCCGCCGCACCGGGGCAGCGCTCGCTGCCGTTCCACAGCGGCCCGTGGCGAGGGGCGCCAGCACAGGCTGGGCGCCGGGGAAAGGTTCTGAAGGGCGGCGCGGCTCTGCTGCCCGGCCCCGCTCCCCGCCCCGCTCCCAGCCCGGTCCCGCCCCCGCCGCGGCCCCGCCGCACGCCGCTAGGTGGCGCTCCAAGCCCGGTGACGGCGGCGCTGCCCCGGCGAGGGGCCGCCCGGGAGCGGTGGGGCTGGGCCGGGGGGCGAGGGGCCAAGGGGCAGGGGGCCGGGGACCGGGGTCGAGGGACGAGGGGGCTGGGGGCCGGCGGGGCAGGGTCCGGGGGTCTCCCAGGGGGAGCAGGCGGTGTGTGCGCCGCCGCCCTGCCCGCAGCGCCGTGCCCCCCGCCGGCCGGTGCCGCCGGGCGGGGGCAGCTCGCGGCGGGGGCAGCGGGAGCCGAGACCCGGCCCCGCTCGGGGCAGCTCCGGGGCCGCCGGTCTGCGGCTGTGTGAGGGGGCCCGGGGCTGGGAGGACACCCAGGGCGCACCGCATGCTCGGAAATACATCTCGATTCTACTTCTCTATTTTGCAGCCCCGCTCGCGGCGCCGCGGCACCGCCGCCCCTCTCACCCTGTGCCCCCTCCCAGCAGCCCGGGGGCGGGCAGGGGGCATCCCCGGGAACACCTTCCACACCGCCCACTGCGGAGCCCCATGGCCAGCGAGGCACGAGAGGCATCACCCCCAAACCCTGCACCCCCACGGACCTCCCCGCCTGACCCCTTCCCAGCCCCTTGCTCTCAGCGGCTGCAGCCTCAGCCGTGCCCCCCGAGCAGCAGGGGCAGGGGGACGCCGACCCTCCCTCCCCACCTTTAACGATGGCAATGACTTCAGCTGGCACAGCCCTGGCTGCTGCTCAGCCTGCGAATTCGCCCATCACCTCTAGTTTTCTGTGCCCCCTTCCCCCTCTGCACCCGAGAGCTGCCCCCCAAGCCTGGCTGCCAGCAGCGCTCGGCCCCATTTCTCTGGCTGCTGCCCCCGCTTATGCAACTCTGGGCTCTTCCCGAGCCACAAGGCACCGAGGGAGCAGGAACTGGCTGCAGCTCCCTTGCTGGACTCTCTGGCATGGGAAAGTGTCAGTGGGTGGGAGAGCTGGAATAGCCACTCCTACGGCTCCCGTCCAAAGCCATAAATGCAAAGATAGGGAGATGACAGGGACTGAGAAGTGAGCTGTGTGGGGCACGGCACACTGTGGCTGTCCCCACCTGGTGCCCCGTCCCCCAAGGCCAGCTGCCAGGTGGCACAGACCAGCGAGGGGCTGCCTCTGGACGCCAGCACTCACCACCGACAAGTCCTAACTGATCCCCTGGCAGCCTGTGGTGCTCAACACAAGATGAGAGCAGATGGAAAAAAAGTTATTTGTACAGTCCAGGGCACAGACCTTTAATGCTTTTAATGAAGAAAAATGTTTTAATTCTTCACTTAATCCCACTCTCCTGTCACCCTTTCTAAGACTTCCCTTGATTTATGTCATCACCCCTGGCAATACACACCATGGAGTTGCAGCTACCCAGCCTGCAGCTTCAGGACCTCTGAGTTCTCTTTCAGAAATCTCCTAAAGGAATGACCATGTTCTGTTACTGAGAACTTCTGATGCTTGGCAGGGTATCCTGGAAGGGCAGAGTCCCTGCTCCCTTGATGGATCTTTCAAAAGCTTGGATACACTAGAAAAAAGCATTAATCCATGGTGTGTAACAAATTCATCAAAGGAGGAGGCTATGCTTACCTAGGACATGGCAGACAACTACGAACTACGAACAACTTCTGGAAGGTTAGTGGACAGCAACTTCCCTGCCTTTTTTTTTTGGAATACAAGAAAACAGGCTATTCATAAAATAAAAAGTCACCTCTTACTGTCCTGCTCAGAAAGACAGCCCGTGTCTTGCCATCCGAATGGCTTCGGCAGGGACTTTCTGTGCAACACAGGACTGGAGACTGCAGCTTCTGCTGTCACTGTACCCGTCCACGGGTGCTTGTGCGCACTCTGGCTCTCCCTCCTTTTCCTCCTTTCGCAGAGCCACCGAGCGGGTGCTCTGACCTCCGAGTTGCTCTGGAAAATTTTCAGTCTGGTAGGGGAAGGTATTTCGCTCATGTTGTCCCACCGGCTGGAGGCCACGGTGCCAATCTCCAGGTGTCGTCTCTGCAGCACTGACAGGGCAAAGAGCAACGTGTAGATAAAGTGGGGATTGAGCAACCCAGCCCTGCAAAGGCCAGGCATGCTGGGTCAGAGGTGAGCAGAAAATCAGCAGAAGACCAACCAATACCCAAGCATCACCATGCCACATGGGAACAAGGGGTGAGGGAGCACTTAGGGAGGGGGAGGACTCTGGTCTGTAACAAAAGAAGCGGAGGAGGCCAGGAGACATGGCCTGCAACCGCCTGAGGAGATCCCTGCCACTGGAGACTGCAAGGCAGAGTATCGCAGCTGCGGTTTCAGAAGAGAGGAAAGCATGTGGCAATCGTGTTTTATGTTAAAATGAGGCAAAGTTTCGAGCCTGGTCTAAGAGCTGGGGCAGACGGAAGGAGAGCCAACCTTTCTCCGAGTTGAGACATTGTCCCTGTCTGACATTTCATAAGTGCTGGGTTTTTACAGTGGAGAATGGCAAGTGGAAAGCAATAGATTGAAATCTGGCCTCTGCCAGGTACAACTTATGAGCTGTTGTTGGCTTAAGGTGTGCGGCTGTATAAAGAGGGACCTGGGGCTAGGAAGAAGAAAAAACAGGGCGCACGACATGCTCAGAAATAAATTTCAATTCTACTTCTGTATTTTGCAGCCTTTATTGCAACACTGCTCCACTGAAGACAGTCTTTCAGGCGAGGTCCCCTCCTACACCACCACCCCAGCCCCCCCAGCCCATCCCACACCACCTCTGTGCTCTCTCCCTGCCTGCTTGCACAGATACTACCCTGCTCCAGAACCCCTCACGTCCTCCTCTTTAGCTCACCTCCAAGGTACCACCTACAGCATCTTGTTCGCTGATGCAGCTGTCAGCTTTTGGCATCAACTCCTTTACTCTTTGCCCCCCTTCTGCCCCTCTACGTTGTTTTAGACTGCGGGTCTGTGGGTGGGCAGTTGCCTTCACACAGGGTTCTGTGTGATGCGGCTCTGATCTTACTGATCTGCTATGAGCTACTGCAAGGGCAATAATACATGAGACAAGCTTGCAGCAAGAAGGATCAGAAATCAGAGACAGCCTTTTTCTAGAGTATCCTCAGTCCACAGACCTTCTTATAAACACTTCAGTGTTTGAGCCGTCACCATTAAACGAATAGCTTCTCCCCAAAGCTGGTGTCCTTCCAGGGACAGCTGATGTAGACCTGGAGCACATGAACTGGAGAGTTTGCAAGAAATCCTGGAAAAGATGACAATTTCCAGGAAGAAAATGTCTCTGCAAGGCTTTATTGTAGTCTGAGTCTGGAGCTGGAAAGTTGTGGCTTCTACAGTGCAAAAGGGAAACTGGAGAGCAGAATTTAATTCTTGATAGAAATAGGCAGCGAGGATGAGATTCTTCCCTCCACCTTTTCACCATGCTGGTGTCCTTCTGTTATCCTCCCAATATCTATATTGTTCCACACACGAATGTAGTGGGATCTGCATTCTATTGCATCAGAATATTTTTTTTTTTCTGCTCAAAAATGTTTATGTTCTTGGTAAGTATTTTGTGAGATATGCTGCCTCCTTCCTCAGCTGACTAGTTATGAAAAAAAGAAATCATGAAATCACTGGGAAGAAGGTGCTTTTCACAGCAGCACTGCCTTTCTGCTGGAAGCGGCTCTGCTGGGAGACATGCTGCAGAAGGGCTGCTGCCCTTGGGTGTTTCACAGAGCAAGAGCAGTGCCCGGATCCCTTCACCAGGAATGTCTGCATCTCCTTTCCTAGCTAAAGCATCTCTCTGAGGTTTTCCAGGCTGATTATTAGCAGCCTTTGTGCATCTGGCCAGGCCAAGCCATGGCGCTCACAGGGACAGAGGTCGGGGTGCCCAGACCTCCACTCAATCCTCTGTGGTGCAATCCTTGCTCTGCACCTGTTCCCATTTCAAAAAAACCCAACATTTCTGGCCATGCATTTGTTATGACAAGCGCAGAAACAATTTAAAAGAGACCAGAGCTAGCTCCAAACCTGCTTGCCGAATGCTAAGGTTTTGGATAAGTGGTTAGTCCCGCCAACAAGGTTCCCATGAGAAGCTGAGAACGGACGTCGGCTCCATGAGAGTGGATGTTGGGATTTGAGGTGAGCTGGAGGAAGTTTAAAGAGATCCAGGTACAGTACGGAGGTGGGGGGGGGGGGGGGGGGGGGGGGGGGGGAGAAGGGAAGGAGGGGACAAGCTGGGCATCCAACCTCAATTACCACCCTGGCTGACGCGATCTCGGTGACTACGGAATTACTCAGCACTGGCCTGGAAAGGAGGTGTGGGCCACACCATCCCTGATATAATCTGTTTCACATGACAGTTGCACAGACATTTTATTTTGTTGGGGAAGATCAGCCTGGGCAAGAGGACAACTTTCTGCTGCGGAGCAGTAGAGAACAGGGCAGAAATCTGAAGAGGGCAAATTTAGATCTCCAAAAATATCTTGAAAAACTGCCCAGGAAATTTACCAACCAGCTTTAGGGTTCTGTTTTAGCCAACGGCCGTGGCAAGCTGGAGATCTGCCGGGCCAAGAAAGACCAACCCTGTATTTCAGCAGGTCACCGTGGCGGGGGACCTTCTGCCTTGCAGGTCCCCCAGACAGGCGGCTGGGGAGGTAGGAAGCGCATGAGACCGACTTGAAGCGCTGAGTTTCAAGGGCCAGTTAGGGCAGCCACTGGATGTAACTGCCAGATCAGAATGCAGGATAAAGACGCAGAATGAGGGTGTAAACAGCCTGAAGAACAAGCCCTGGCTCCCTGCAACTTGCCAGTATTTGCACCCAATACAGATGTTTGTATTTATGAAGGTATGGGCTCCAAGTGCAACCTCCAGACCCAGCTCTCTGGCCAGGCCCAGCTCCAATTTAATCTCTGGTGTATTCACCAAAGATTAACTCGGTAGATAAAGATGGAACTAGAAATATTTGAAGCCTGAAAACCTGTTAGGGGACTTTTGTTGTGGAAAGAAAAAGTCCTTTTAAAACCGTGAAAAGCAAAAAGCGAATGAAAAAAAGAAAAAAGAAAGGAAAAGGCTGATGATCCACTGATTCTTGAATTCTTCCTCTTTTCAAAGTTCTGAGGTTTGAACATTATGAACAGTTGACTGTTTGAATCGTATAATGCAATACCTGTTCCTCTGGCTTAACGTTACAATATTTCCCACACCGCAGGATTGCTTCACATTATTCTAAGAGGCCGTGTCATTTTCCCTGCAGTGCCAGGTCTTCTTTACTGAGGCGAAAGCCACTCCTACTTCCTTTAATTATATGTTTTGTTTTAAATTAATGTCCTTTATGCTGGGGATGAATCACCAGCTTGTAGACAGGTAAATGTGGGAGTAAGAGTGAAAATATAAGTTTGATTCCCAAGGTGGGTGTCTTTAATTAAAACGGACATCAAGATTCTGTCTTCCTTCCCCAACTTACCCCGCAATTCCAATTAAAAAAATATGTGGATCCCATGTTTCTGTGCACGATTCCAAAAAAACCCAAAACCATGTGGATCCCATGTTTCTGCTCACGTACCTCGCTTTGCTGCCCCGCACTGGTGCACGGGTGCCCTGTCGGTGTGTCACGATAGTTTCGACAGACCCTGAGGAGCAAACAGCTGATCCTGCGGGAAGGGCACCAAAAAAACCCCAAAAAACCAAATGCGGATCCCATGTTTCTGCGCATGATTCAAAAAAAAACCAAAACACAAACCCCAAACATGTGGATCCCATGTTTCTGCTCACGTACCTCGCTTTGCTGCCCCGCGCTGGTGCACGGGTGCCCTGTGGCTGTGTGTCGCGATAGTCGCGACAGACCCTGAGGAGCAAACAGCTGATCCCGCGGGAAGGGCACAAAAAAACACCCCGATGTGGATCCCATGTTTCTGCGCACGATTCCAAAAAAAAATAATAAAATAATAATAATAGCATGTGGATCCCATGTTTCTGCGCACGTACAGATTTCCTGCTGCCCCGCGCTTTGCGCGGTGCCTCGGTGCACGGGTGCACGGGTGCCCTGTGGCTGTGTGTCGCGATAGTTGCGACAGACCCTGAGGAGCAAACAGCTGATCCTGCGGGAAGGGCACCGGCAAGCAGGGACAGCGGCGGAGGGAAGCCCGCGGCGGCGCCGCGGGCTTCCCCCCTCCGCACCTGCGGGACCCTCCCCGGCAAAACCCCGCTTTTATTGCGGCTGGCTTCAGCGGGGCACCGCACCGGCACCACCCGCCCCGGGTGCCTCCTCCGGGGGGCCGGGGCCAGCAGATGCCGAGCGTGCAGCGTGGCAGGCGGCCAGGCGGTGACGCGCCTGTTGCTATGGGATCCACCGCCCCTATAAATAACTGAGGAAAGGAACTTTCCTAAGTCAGAGACTTTAGGACACGGGGATCCAGAACCAGATGGTCCGGAGGAGACGCGCCAGCTCCCGCCGCAGCAGCCGGAGCGGTGAAGCCCCGCCGCGCCGCAGGGACTGAGCCAGCCCAGGTGGGCAGCGCAGCCGGGGCCGTGCCCAGCGCCGCAGACTGAGGCAGGGTCTGGACCCCCCCCACCCCGACGGCGGCACCTTGATCCTCTGCCGGGGGGGCCCCCCCTGCGTCGTTTTCTCCTCCCCGCATCCCCCTTTGCTTTCATGCAACGCCTGGTGGCCTGGGACGCAGCATGCCTCCCCATCCAGCCGCCCGCCTTTAAATCCATGGAAGTGGCTAATTTCTATTACGAGGCGGACTGTCTGGCTGCGCTCAACAAGCTGCACCCGCGGGCGGCCGGGGGCCGCTCCATGACCGAGCTCACCGTAGGGGACCACGAGAGAGCCATCGACTTCAGCCCCTACCTGGACCCCTTAGCATCCCAGCAGCCGGCGCAGCCGCCGCCTCCCGCAGCAGCAGCAGGGGGCAACTTTGAGCCTCCCTGCAGCAGCGGCGGCGGCCAAGATTTCCTTTCCGATCTCTTCGCCGAGGACTATAAAGGCAGCGGCGGGAGCAAGAAGCCCGACTACACCTACATCAGCCTCGCCCGGCACAGCCACCCCTGCGCCAGCCAGAGCCACAAGCCGGGGGGGCTGCCGGGCTGCTTCCCGCCCCAGATCGTGGAAACCAAAGTGGAGCCGGTCTTCGAGACCCTGGACTCTTGCAAAGGGCCCCGTAAGGAAGAAGGGGGAGCCGGGCCGGGACCGGGGGGCATGTCCTCACCCTACGGCAGCACCGTGCGCTCCTACCTGGGTTACCAGTCGGTGCCGAGCGGCAGCAGCGGGAACCTGTCCACCTCGTCCTCCTCCAGCCCCCCCGGCACCCCCAACCCCTCCGAGTCCTCCAAGTCCGCCGCCGGCGGCGGGGGCTACTCCGCGCCCCCGGCGGGCAAGAACAAGCCCAAGAAGTGCGTGGACAAGCACAGCGACGAGTACAAGCTCCGCCGGGAGAGGAACAACATCGCGGTGCGCAAGAGCCGCGACAAAGCGAAAATGCGCAACCTGGAGACGCAGCACAAAGTCTTGGAACTGACGGCCGAGAACGAGCGGCTGCAGAAGAAGGTGGAGCAGCTCTCCCGGGAGCTGAGCACCCTCAGGAACTTGTTCAAACAGCTGCCCGAGCCCCTGCTCGCCTCCTCGCCCCGCTGCTGACCCCCGGCCGGGCCGCGGGGCGAGCGGAGCCGCCGGCTCCTGGCCCCGCTCCGCGCTGCTGGGCCGGGGCGAGGGGGGCGCCCGGCGGGCGGGCGGGTCGCCTGGGGTGGTTTTCAACATTTTTTTTTTTTGGGGGGGGGGGAGCAATATTTTTTTTTTTTTTGTCTTTATTTACACGTTGGCAGAAGGCTCCGCCGCCGCGGGGCGCCGGCCCGGGCCGGGGGCTGCCCGGGGCGCGGTGGGGCGCGGTGGGGCCGGCGGCCCCGGCCCCGGGCGGGCTCTGCAGGCTGCTGGGCGCTGGGGTTATTTAAAAGAGCGAGAGGAGAGCAAGGGCAAAGTGATGCAATCCTTTAAGCATGGCTGGGAATGCTGTGTACATGATGCAATCTCGTGTAACTGTCAGTCATGAATTGAGTAATCTGTTAAAGATGTTCCTACAGTTTTTTTTATTATAAAGAATAATCTATTTCTATAAGAAAATACATATGTATATTTTGGGATCTATGCATTCTTGCTACATTTGAAGCATTAATGAACAATTTTAATAAACTTTATGACTAGGTTAAAAAAAAGTAGCTTGTTTTATTTTGAAGGCACGTTTAAAGTTAGATTAAATGCAGGGTTGAAATTCTAGCTGAATCTGGCTCAACGCTTGTGATGAGGGATCAGGATTTTTGTTGGTCTTTTGGCTTTCTCTATGACTCAGAGAAAGGAAAAGAAAAACCAAACCCAAAAACAAAACCCCCAAGAGAAACCCAGCAAAGAGCAGAGCTGGAAGCTTTAGCCAGTTCTTGTTGCCTCATTTTATTTCCTCTAATCCCTTGCTTTAGCTGCCGCTTGGGTGTTGTTTGGGGAGGAGGTGTTTGTGTTGGGGTTTTTTTTTTGCACTTCTTGCTGTTCTGAACGTGTAGAGCAAGATGTGCTATCCAAACCATGACCAATCTTTGGCAAAGTAACACCGAGTCTGAAGTGGGAGGGAGGAATAAAAAGGGAGGAAGCCTGAAATGAGGTTTTGTTTGTTTGTTTTCTTTACAGAGTTTCTATTCTCTAAGTTATGATTCAGCATTTCTTATGTTTGTAGTTTACAGGAATAAACATGAGAAAGTAGCATTTCTGTTGGATGTCGGTAATTTCGGTCATTGCTCAGGAAGCTCTCATGAAACCCGGCCAGGTGAGAGGCATCTCAACAACCCCCTTATATTTTTCTCTTGAGACATTTTTCTAAAACCTGTAGCTAGTTTCTCTGCTGAGAGGTGTTTGTTTCTGTGTGCCTGTGTGTTTGCTGAGGACAAGCAACAGAGAAGTGGGGAGGGGGGGGGGCAGAGGAGAAGGAGGTTTGTAGCAGGCCGTAACTTTGTTTTAGAGAGAAATAAGGCTCTGCCTGCCGATGGAACAAGCCAGCCTTGCCAGGGCTCCCAGGTTATGGTATTTCCCCCGCTGCAGGCTGCTGTGTTGAGCTCTGTAAGAAGTTAGTCTCAAGCTAGTTACGTGGAGAGTGCTGGGCAAACAATCAGGTCTTACTCAGCATTTTCCATTTTCCTGTTAGGCCAAATTTAAGCATTAATTTTTTTCGATCCAGATTCCCAGTACCCCAAAAAATAAAATCCTTAATCATCTCTGCTCTGACAGCTGAACACAGAAGGATTTTTTGGCATAAAGGTAGTGGACTTTAATTTGCTCCTATATATTCCAATACAAACAGCAGTGCACTGCAGAAAGACAAATCTTCAATTTGTTGATTATTTGTAGTGTTTCTTTAAGCAAAGCATGTTTTCTACTGAAAGAACTGTTCTGCTTTTTTTGACACTTTAGATCATAGCGTCCTGCGGGTAAATCTGCTAGGGCTCTTACTGACATTTGTTATGCATTCCCTGCTTCCCCAGTGCCTCCATAGCTCCTGCTAGGAGCTGTGCAGTAGTAAGCAGTGGAGTGTTAGTCCTGGTACAGATTTCCCCCGTTTGCTTTTTAATTTGTACAGTGCAGTTAAGTTGTTTTTATGATACCCTAAGAATAGATTTTCTTGGGTGAGCGAGCTCCTGCACCAGCATGACTCAAGTTCTTGCAGGCAAGATAGACGTTAGATCTTGTCTTGACTGTCCCTCGTGACGATGATTACTCCAGCCTCCTGTGGCTGTTTATTCTACTATTCTTATAGTTACGAAACTTATCCACATCGTTAGATCCTATTTTCTTGTTGTGCTGTAGGCCATGTAATGTTACCCAAACTTACAAGCAGTGTTCCCAGTCAGGACCGTGTGCTGCTGAGGGTGGAATTGCTGCAGGACTGAAGATGTCCTCAGACACATTTATTTCTTTTTCTTTCCTTCCTTCCTTTTCTTTTTCTTTTCCTTCCTTCTTTCTTTCTTTCTCTCTCTCTCCCCCCTTCTCTCTTTCTCAATGGCACAGCTTCCATCAAAAGTTCCGTTTGTTGGGGCTGGAAAGCAGGGTAGATTGAAAGATAAGATGTACTAAAGGTATTTATATTTGTTTAAATAATAGTCCAGTTTTGGCGCTAGAGCTCTGCCAGGCATGAATGAGCTAATCCCCATCCTTAAACTTTGCCTGCCACAGTTCAGGAGAGCTAGGGTGGTGCTGCTGCAATTTAAAGAATGATGTTTAAATTATTGCTGTATTCCAGTGTATCTCTTCATTAGGATGATAGATTTCTCATTCAGGAGGAAACTTGGACAGCAATGAGCTTTTGTCAGAAAGTTGCAGTTACAGACAGGAAAATCGAGGACATAAATGTGCCAATTTTACACTAGTCTCAGAAGGAATCCGTGAAAGAGTCAGTAAGAGAATTCCTGGATCTTTCATTCTTAATCTTGTATTACCCACATAACTAACATTTTAGGAGCTTTGTCGCACTAATTAAATGCATGAAGGTCATGAAACACCCTGCTTTACAAGCAAGCATATGAAAAAGCCCCTGTAATTAAAACATTTCCTAGAAAAAAAGTTTGGAAAAAAAAAAGTTTGGAAATGAATCTGAGAAAACTCCAAGTACTAAAGTAGACAAAAGATTCCAAATACTTTTTCTAATCACAGTGGGGGAATTGGAAAATCCCTGTCCAAACAGTGCCTCAGCTCCAAATATTGATACAGTTTCCCATTACAAATAAGATTCTGTTGACTGAGAGCAGTACTTGGTACATGTCAGTTGTCTCCCCTTGCGCTCCTCTTCCTAAAGCGGCTCAGTACAGCTGGTGGTAGAACTTTGCAGTCTATATACAGGCAAACCACGCACAGAAGTTAAGGCACTTCAGTAGCCACTTCTGAATTTTATGGAAGTTTGGAAACAGCATTTCATTTGGGCTTACCCCCCGCAACCCCCTTTTAATTATTTATTACATTGACTGACTCATACAGGTCTTTCTCATTGCTACTCAAATAACAGAGTTTCTTCCTACGTAGAAATAAGCCTGTAAGATCAAATCCCTAGCACTGACCTCCCCTTTCCAGCACTGGTTTATCATTTGCTAGGTGTTTGCATTCAGTTGTGCTTAGTTCTGCAAAAGGAATCATATGTATCCTTTTAACACAACATATTTCAAAATACAATTATAATTTTGTTAGCAGTTCTTCTATCTATTAATAGACATTATTACTTTCTTCTTATCTGCCCAAAGCATGTATAACCCTGTGCAGCTCCGACACTATGGAGTTGCTTTCACTTTTTTCCCACTGCCTTCCATTAGCGACTCCGGGAAGATGCAGGCAAACGTATGCTTGTTTCTGTGCTAACTGTTTCTCCTCTGTCAAATAAAATCATCCAAATTGCACACATGCACCAAAGGGTTATTGGGCAGGAGACCTGATCACATTTGATAACAGTATGGTTTTTTCCTCATTGAAATTCCGCAATAGCTTTCAAATATCAAAATTACAACCTGAAAAAATACTTTGTGCACAATGTTTACTTTTACAGTTTCATTGCTAGAACAACTGTCATTGATGTGGATATGTATAATACAAAGTTACTCTCACACCAGCTAGTTTTTAAGTAATGTTTCATTAGCTGTGACCAGAATAAAAATCAATGCAACTCAGTATCTGCTTTAATAAAGAGAAAAAATGTATATGAGGCCAAATTACACATCTTTTTTTTTTTTTTTTTTTTTTTTAATGGTGATACCGCTTAAGATACAATAAGCATTGTCTTGCATTTTCCTGTCATTCATACCGACACAAAGTGAGTCTGAAGCACCACGGAACTGGAAGGGCAGGGTTCTGCATTCAGTTTGTACTGGATGTAGATGATTATATGGTGGACGGGGGGTAATGATGAATTTGGTTCTAACTCTTTTTCCTACCAATTGCTAATGCAAAATAAGTTTTATTACTACTCTCCTGAGTGCTAGCCTTTTTTATGTTTAAGTCTACGCAAATGGTTAACAGTCAGAATTTTAGGGCAAACGTCATATACTAACATGAAGTGTGGAGAAAAATTTAAACCTATGCATGAAAGTTGAAAGGGTCTTAATACATTTACATTAATCAGGACATCTAAACAAACTGGGAATATAGCTAATTACTCCCAGGGAAACAATTCCCTTCAAATTCTGAACACTTTATCAATCGATAAAGTAAAAATAAAACCATGTGGCTAAACCTGTACATTCAATATGTGAGGGAATTAGTTCTCTTCTGAGAGATACTTGCTGAACAGACAAGTGAAACCATTAACAGAATGAAGTTCTATTTAACTCTTTGCTGGGACCCAAAACATAGTCCAAGAGTTTAATCTTTGCAACATAAAGCTAAACTTTGTAAAGTGTTTCTACACTTGCATAATATCCTGAGGTTTTCTGAGGTTCCTGATTGTTTCAGGTGAACTGAGGCTGTTTTGCCCCAGCCTGGACAGACGAGCAGCGCAATCTGGTGAGTATGCAAACACCTAAAAAGATTAGATACAGCCTTGCACTGACATCAGGATCATGTGAAATTTATGGTGCGGTGTTAGCCTGATGCAAAACTACGTGAAACTCCAGGAGAGTTTCTCGTTGAAATGATGCTGGTGGCAGCAGTGTGGCCACCGGGGTGTGATGCCAGCACACCCGTCCTCGGGTGCTGCAGTACGGCACAGCTCTCAAGTTCGGCACAGCTGTCATTCTGATGTGCTCTATTTGATCTATTGGAAACTCAATCAGAAATCAAAATGCCTTTTGTGGTCATTTCCTCACCTGCTACGTTGTTTGAGTGTTATGTTTTGAATAAAAGGTTTTGTTCCCCTCCTAGAAATGCTGGTCACTAGATCTGCCTGGATGTGAAAAACTGTATGGCTGGGATTCAAAATGAGGTTAAATGGGTTAATAGTTGCTGGAGCTAATTGATCTACACTTACAATAGGGATACATTTAGTTCCAAACCTTCTGACTGTTTGCCACAATTTCACAGAGTAATGCCAAATTGTTTTAAAGTTTTCACAAATCTATATATCCACTATTACAATTATTCATACAATAAATTCCAGTAATATTTTCTAGCTAATTAAAAGCTAGGGAAGACTTTGATCTACATCCAGCTTTCACCTTGCTCTCTCCTATTTGCTCTTGCCTCTGGGATTCCTGTATCACACATTACATAGCTATCAAAGCCCTTTCTCAGAGTTCAGGGTATTTAAATCAGAGGTTTTAGTTAGGTCTCATAATTTCATACAATTTGCAAGATAAAATCCACTATAGAAATGCTGGCTCGGTCAGCAGACTTGGTTTTGATCAGCTCGAATGCAGACGCCTCTGTACTTCGTGATAGTCAGAGGAAAGAACTGAATTTTTGATAGAGGCTACAAGATGCTGTGGTCCCTATCCCCACACAAACCAAGCGCAGTGGCTTGTTTGTTGTCTATAAATACCTTGGGTTTGCTAGTATATTGCAACAGCAGTTCATTAAGCCTGTGGTAAGCAGCTCATTGATATTGCCTAGAAATTACAGTAATAGGACTCACAGCCTCCTTCAAACAGTGCAAAAATCCCTCTAACACCTCACCTGCCGTATCCCCCTCCTCCATTAGCTCACCTGGGAGCCGGGGCCACAAAAGGTTTGTGATATACTTTCTATAAGCGAGTGGAGGAGCTTTGGCTTTAGAAATTAATGTCATGGTGACACGATGGGAAAATATTTCTGTGCAACATGATGAAACAATTACTTGGCTGAAGTAATTCAGGAAGGGAATCACAAGAACAAGAGAAAGTGCCTGGAGCCGGTTGGAGAAGCAGAAGGCGAGCAGTGGTGGCTCGCTAGCAGAAACATTGTTTTGCTAATTTCCCCAGCCTCTGCCATCTAGACAATAACTCGGGGGTGGATGTTTGTGACAGTGATTTGCCACCCTTCTCTGAGCCTAGGTGTCTAAAATACAGATTCTATCTCTATTGGTTTTTTTGAAATACAAAAGGCCAGAAAACAAACCTAGAATGCAATTCATTAAAATACTTCAGTGTATCTGACATTTAAATGTACAAGAAGCAGAATAAAATCGGTGGGATAACTTGGCACAATGAGATGAGTAGAATTACAAAAAAAGGAGTAATTATCAAGGAGTTTGGTTGCTTAAAGGAATGCAAGCTGGACCATAGCCACTCACACTTAACTTCAGCACACCAGCCAGCTTTCGTGCCAGCTCTGTGAAGGAAGTTACATTCCAAGCAGGACCGCTTTCTTGCTTTTGAGTTATTGATGACCACTCGCAGTGGCAGAAAATATTTTTGTGCTTAAAGCACAGTGCTGGGTTGAGTCCCCAAATCTGAAGGAATAGAAGGGAAGGCAGAAAGCCTTCATATATGACTTTAGCTATTGGGTGCAGTGTCCTTAACTACATTCAAAGCAAGTTACATAGCTGCAGAGCTAACGAGTGCAGAACACTGACAGAAATTAAGATGCAAGGGATAAATACTGAGCTTTGAAACAAAAGAGACAGTTTCTCATCCTGGCTCTTTCACCAGTTCATCTTTAGCTTATTAGTTAGCCCCTAAATGTAATAGAAGCTGTAAGCACATATGTGCATCTCTAGTTATAAGAGCAGTTGCCATAGCTGCAGGTATATTTGCCTATTATATATTTAGATCCTGATCTTCTGTATGTGCTTCATGTTATACATGTAGCTGTAGTGATTTCAGTGGAACTATTATTACTCGCATGAGTAATGGTAAATGCATAGATCTGTATTTACATGGATGTATTTACATGGATCTGTATATACATGGATCTGAGATCACAGTGTCTCTGGGAGAATCTTTGTGCCTTGCTCAGTTTTATAGCACTGCCCTAGCAAATTTTGGCCACTTTAATTTTTCATGTCTTTTCAAATTCAAGAGAGCTATCCATGCACATGAGCTGATGTGGCTGTCACTTCCTGTCCAAAAGGAGATGACAGTGGCTTCAGCATTTTTGCATTTCCCAGGAAAAAAAAACCCCACAACCCAAACCCAAACAACAAAACATCTGGCAAGTGGGATACAGCCCATGTTCTAACAGCTCTTGTTGGGTCCCAATTCCACAAAGTACTTGAGTGTATGTTCCATCTGAGCAGAAGCAAAATGATGCTGAACACAAGCTTTAGTGGTTTGGATGTGCCAAGCGCTCTGCCGAAACGTATCCTTCTAGAGCCTCAGCTGCAGCTGCCTGGCCTCTGGCTTACACTGCTCTGATGCACCTGCGGCATGGGAAAGAAACCATGATAGAAAATCTGGATGTCCAGAAAGATGGTAAATGAGATGCACTCATACAGGCCAAAAAGAATCCTGATTACCTCCTTACTCTACTGAAGGAGCCCATCCAGTTTGTATGCCGGCCAGGTCTGGCAAGCCACCGTTTCGGAGCATGGCGTTAGTACCTGGCTGCTGATCAAAGGCTTCTTAAGCAACAACCCACTCCACATCAGCAAGAGCTGCTGCCAAGAACCATGGACTTCTACGGGCTCGAAGACAACTGATAAAGCAGATGCTGAGAAAAGCAATGATGCCTGCATTGGGCAATCTAAGCACTACTAATGGCTACTGGAAAATGTTACTTTTATTTTAGTTCTGCAATTGCATAAGCCTGATTCGCTAAAGGCTCACAGTGGCATGGTGATTGTATAGGACTTGCTTTTTTTTTTTGCTTCCCCCCGCCAAAGCATTTTATTTAGATGAATATGTGCTCTCATTTTACAGGGGAAACCCACTACTCCTTGATAGTTCTTCCTCTGTCAATAATAAATATGGGTTGATTGCTCCTTTCTCCACAATTAGCTCCCGTGGATTTGGTTTTGGCTTGTGAAGGATGCCGTACTCAGAGTAGGTAGGAATGATGCAATCAAAGCTCTTGTAATACAGTACTGCGCCAGGTTGTAGGGGATACAGTTCTCCAGTGAGGCTTCCAGATGGGAAAGGGATTGGCAAAAAGGACAAGGCGGCAGATCTCCATGTGGTGAAGAGGCCTGAAAAGAAGGAAGTGATACCAAAGAGCATATGGTTCTGGGAAGGCTATTGCAAGCTGCGGCAGTGATGGGAACCGTTTCCAACAGACAGGCTAGGGGCAATGAACTATTTTCCCACTGACCTCATGGTAACATGAAGTGAAAATGCCACTCTAGTGTTTTCTGCCAAGTCCTCAGAGGCAAAACCTTAGCAAATGGCTCCTGCTTTTGCATTAATTCACTAGCAGGTGCTCTTCTGCACGAGCCCTGCAAGAGCTTTATTACCAGAGGTACAGTAACTATTAAACAGCTGTAAGCCTAACCTGGTATTTACTGTAGGACTGTGCCTTTTTATTGCGCAGAGGGAGGGAACTCCCTTCTCAGCCCTCCAGGTGGTCCCTTCAGGGCAGGGATGAGGCACATCGGTGAGAAGGGGTGGGGTTGGGTGGGAGAGGCTTTCATTGCTGCCCTACCTGTTCTGGGCATAAATTGAAATGATCAGTCTCTAAATCCTGCCAATTAGGCATGCTTTACTGGCATTGGAGTCAGTTTGCTATGATAGGTGGAACTAAAATGTTACTTTTAAAAAAAAACAGAGGCAAAGATCCTGCTTTAAGACATTTCACTCCCCGAGCAGGGGTCGCAGGGGGCAGCAGTGCACTCTGCAGGGTGGGCAGCAGGAACAGCTCAGGGAAAAATACCTCCTAAGGCCTCTGCGCACCCCCTTCCAGCAGTGACTGTCCATTGGGGAGCCTGTGGAGCAGGGCTGGAGGGTGCAGCCTGCAGTGTGCCGCAGCACTCTCTCCTATGCAATAATCCCACTTTATCATTCAAGGTAGCATTAGATGTGGGAAAAAAAATAGTGGTAACCCTTTCCTGGGCTCCACCTGCCAACAAAGCTCCACCTACTTGGGAAAGCAAAATGAGATGCTTTTTACAAGACTATGAAACTGCTAATCAAGGTAGTACCTGTGCTCTCAAGTTAGTACCTTCTTAGCCTTCTGATCAACAAATTCCTATAATGAAGAGGCAATATGGACCTCTTATGTCTATTACTTCTTGTCTTCTGCAGACTGAGGCAGATGTTGCTTTATTTTTCACATGCTGCTCCCACCCTGAGAGTTATCTTCATTACTATAGAGGCCAAAAACAACGGGGTTGGTTTTCCTCCTAGAAGAAAAGTTATCCTTGCAGCATGTGTTTCTGCTTGTGAAAATATGGGTAGGCTGTGCTGCCATGCAAAAGCACACTGGTTTCCTCACGGATTCGAAGAAGAGGGTGAGGACCATCTCCCAACAGCCCTGTATTCCTTTCTTTTGAACAATTCTCACCACTGAAACGTTTAGTCTCTGCTGGGCTAAAATAAGCATTTCTGGTATCAGCATTTCAGACCTTTGTGACAGTCACTTGCTTCAAAACAGGCTTTATTCTGAGAAGGGTTTGTCACTGGCACTTGGCTATGTGGAAGGGTTCTTTAGGAAGTGAAGAGGATAAATGAGAAAATTAATTACCCATGTAAAAATATTTTCATACTGCATAAAGCTCGCCTATGAGGATTGCTGCCTTTCTTATGTCCTGGGACCTCCGACCGACTCAGCCTCCTGCATCCACAGCTCGTCAAGATCCGTGGTTGTTTATGATCAAATTATTCTTGTGTAAAAATCTAGGCCATAAAAGTCCACTTGTTAGAAGCTTCTTTACAAATGCAGTACCAGGTTCTTCCCTCCTTCACCTACCACCATGTCTCGAGGGGAGAAGGGAGGTGAATGTGACCTCCAAATAAACGCCTCTCTCAGCTAATCTGTGCTGTCCTCCAGCCTCCCCGCAAGGATTAAACATTAGCCAGGGATCTCAGCAGGGCTTTGGCCACACCACGCAGCCAAGTGAGTCGGGGGGACCTGGCACGCTGCGGGACCCCTGAACTGGTTCTGTGCTAAATGTTAAGCCCAGATGATCTCTTTTCAGCCACTGCTGCGGAGACCCAGCCCCACATTAACTGGAGTGATGAAAAGAGGAGTGATGACCTAGTGATTCTGGAGTAAGGAAAGTGTCCTGTACCTGGCATTGCTGCAAACTGATTTCAGATCTCAGGGAAGTTATTACACCCTTCTTTGCTTCAGTTCTTTTATCTGCGGACAGATAGTTCCTGGATGTGTCTCAGATATTACTTGTTTAAAGAACTGTGAAATATGAGATACGAGACCTTGACAATACCATATATTAATTATTTGAAGCTTATATTAAAAGCTAAAAATATGAATGAATTCAGCAGGGAAAGTCTTCTGGTGAAAATAACTGGAAGCACAACTGTCCCTCACTCCCAGCACTTCCCAGACAGTAACGTGACCACACAGAGTTTGGCTCATTATATATGTAAAATAGGTAGATGCTATTAGAAAGTAATTTTTTTCACTCAGTGAGTAAAGAAGCCTATCCCACATGATGAAATCCTCTGCAGGGGCCATATTTTTATCATACCTCGTACTTCTCAAGGTATTTGAAATCACCCTCAATGCTGGATACTGTCTTCCCTGCCCAACCCTTGAATTTGAGCTCTGCCTTCACAGCATTTCAGGGAGTCCTCAGCATTTTCCTTTCAAATTCCCTTCTCTCTGAAGGGATCAGTATGTAATTCCTGACGTTGGTGGGTATCGTTGCAGTTTTATTAAGCATGCAATAATACATGTCATGATAATTAACCGTTCACATCATTAGGCCTAACTCGTCAATCAACACGGAAAAGGACTGAATGGAGTTCATAAAAGCACCTTTAAGAGGCTGATGGAAATGTTCAAAGAAAAAAGAAATAAGCAATGTTTTGTATTGTTAAGTATTTTGCAGAGCAGAAAGTTAATTAGCACTGGAGAGAACACACTCTTCTGGAATGCCCATGTGTGGCCCATTATATCCTGTTTTGCCCTCTGAGTCATCCCTTTGCAGCCACTGATTCTGTTTGAAGAGGAGCAGTCACAGTGGGATCAAGTTTAGTGACTTACTCATGTGAGTAAGCAGCAGTTTCCCCTCGAGCAGTGACCAGGGGTACCATTGGCAAAAGCTGGTGAAATAACTTTTCTAGGCAAAAAAATACAATAATCACATTTTTGCATATTATTATTTTTACTTTTCTACTTTTCACTTTAGGAATCTTATTGTTTTAGATGAAATGCTAAAAATGTGTCTCCAGTAAGCTATATAAATCAAAAGTCTGTATGTCTCCCAGACTGATGATCTGAGACATCTGGCACTTACACTTAGGACCTTCCTGCATGGGAGCAATTGCCCTCGTGAAGAAAATGCACATTTCCAAGATCTAAGTGAAACAGAAATAACAAAATAGTTCCTGGTGTGCTTAAGCCCTGAAACTGTACAAGCAAGTTCCCAAGGCCAAATCCAGCTCCCTCCAAGTCTAGGTGAAAGGTCATCCACAAATCAGGAAGCAAATTATTGAGTTACCAGCATTGCAGCAACAGAATAAACTCTCACCAACTGATTGACTAAGGCAGTGGGATATCACCCCTAGCTATTGGCAACTAACTGTTCTCTCATCATTAACATTCATTAAGGTGGTCACCTCCAACCAAACAAATGCACAGTTCAGTTAGTGAAATAAAAGACAGCAATTAGATTTATATAAGAGTATTGCAAAATATTAAATAATAAAGGCTGCTACCAAATAGCAGCAGGAGGATTCATCGCCCTACAATGTTCGCACCTCAGACAGACAAAGCCTGGCTATTTTCGGGAGATTACACCTTGACTGGTGACTGCACTTGCTCTGTGCATTTGATGTGGGGGAGAGGGGGTACTGCTGGCATACCCTGTCTAAATCTGACAGCAGGGCTAAGGTTGGCACTTAACTGCATGAATCACCAACTACTGAAATTTAAAAGCTTGCATATGCAAATCACTAATTAAGCATATTAGCATAGTCAGTTACCCAAACTGTAATCTTAATCGTATCTCTAAGTTAGGCATGCAGTCACACACCCATTTTGCAGATTTGCATTTGTGAGCATGGTTTCCTGAGAGCTAGGTCCAGAAACTAGTCTAATAATGAATTTTTCCTCATGTAGTTCCAGGAAGGAAAAAGTAAGAGTGAAAATATGCTGAGTGGCTTCCTCTCCTGAAAAGTAATGGGGAATTGTACAAAATCAGGAACTCACGCGGACACCTGAATGCCAACTGAGAGGGCTAGATGGTGAGTTATGCATGCTCTTCTTTAATCTAATGCCCATCTTCGACCCAAACAACGTGGATTTCCCTCTATTAGCAAATATTCAGACACAGGAAAAGACTATGTGCCAGATTTTGACTTTATTTACATGGAATTACCTGAGATTAGAATCTGAAACTAGAAACTTTCTTTATACAGTTACAAATAGCTATATTATGCAGTTTTAAGGGGTTAAGAAAAGGAGGAAATCATAACCACAGAAGTCATAAAGGCAACTTATCCCAAGCCAAATAGTTTTGTTTCTAATGCAGGGCTTTAATTATAACATGTCATATAATGATGACATAGTGCTATAATAGGCAAATATAATGCATTAATCTGATATTATATTTTGGCTTTAACAATAGGTGCAGCGAACCAGCCTTAGTGGATAACTCATTCAGAACCTATCTGCACACTCCACCTAGATACTTATCTGCCTCTTTAATTAAGTGGAGGGAAACTTCTTGAGGCCATACCCATAAAGCCAGTCTCTGATGATAGCAGAGTTACTGGAAGCCTTTGGTAATCGTTTACACCCACGTATTGTGGTTAGCTTCCAACTTTGGCTCTTCTTGCTTTGGAACCACCTATTTATCCCCTAGTGTAAATCCCCTAGTGTTTTTGTACCAAAAGGGGTACAAAAGACCTCCAGGGGTTTGTTTGAGCAACACATCAGCATACTGTCATTGGTCTCCTCAAGACTGAACCAGGCTTCCTAATTGCAGTGGTGAAAAAAAAATGCTTTGGCAAATTTTTCACTTACCAGTATACTCCTTGAAAAAGTAGCAACAGACTGCATCAGCGAGCGCAATCCGGCCAGTGCCACTTTTCCATAACGTAAGTTCCCCAGGTTGTCCTCAGCATGTGCTCACAGCAATCAGAGATGCCTCAGCAACTGCCTTCAGTGGAAGCAGGATTAGGCCTCATGGGATAAAATGATCTTTCCTGATTCCGTGGGTCCTATGTAACTTTGTATATGTTGAAAACCACCCTTTGGGGCTTCTTCAAACACAAAGTTTGTAGCATTTGCATGCTAAGCTAAAAATAAGATTTGAACCTGATGTATTAGTTTGGGGAAGGGGGCTCCCTGGGTTGCAGTGCTTGCTCTCTACTAGGAGTTTTTGAGAGAAATGGCCTGCTCTGAGGCAGTAATATACAGAAATCATAAAGCATAAGCATGTAAACAGCATCCGAAGAAAGCGCAGGGACAGGATCTTGAGGCCGTGTGAGATAACTTTCTGAGGCAACAGCAGTGCACAACACATACCGTAGTCCCTGCAGCAGAATAAAGGCAGCTGACATGAGGCTCCTGTAATTCAGGACTAGCTAAGCGAGCCCCAGGATGAGCACAACCAAAATGGCACCAGCAGCTTTCCACCTCCTTTTCCTTTTTCTCTCCTTCTGCGGCTCACTTCCGTGCTCTCCTCCGATCTTCCCCAGTATGAAAGGCTCTGCTAATGACCTTTGAACAGACCATGTTGAGAATGTCACTGCAGAGCTTCTTAATCTTATGGTGGCGCCTAGATAATGTGGTGATGGGTACTGAAATGCTGAAAAACAGACAGACAGATAGCTAGATAAGATTAGATATATAAGTAATTTAGTCAGTCATCATACAGAGCAGCTGACATAAGTTCATTTGTAAAGCCAACTGCTAAAATTGCTTTAGAAGTCCTTACATTTTAATTCTGTTGAAAGACAGACCTTTGATCTGAATTGTTTTGGTGGCATGTGCATTATTTGAATGGAACCTCACCTGACCAGGTAATACCAGACCGGTCATTCCTGGCATACTATTGTCATAGGAGAACAGTGTACATGCAAATCCATACCTACCAGTAGCTCAAGGGCAGAAGATAACTGAGCATCATGGAACAGATATAGACTGAAAGCTTGAGCACCACTTTATGCTGATATGCAGAATGAATCATGGCTAATAAAAGGCTCAAACAACCATATATATGAATAAATGTAACCCCAAAACACTTTTAAATTAAGCATGATCAGAAAATAAAAGGAGAAAAATTAGTAAGTAAGTGTTATTGCTTCTCTTTTTCAGTGATATTTATTAATTTACACTGGGGGGATATGGAGGAAGAAGAGAAATAAAAGAGACCTGTCAGATTCGCTGTTGTGTTTATACAGTTTTATGTTCCAGCTCTCAGGTATTAGTCACACACTGTGTTGTTTGTACTGCATTCATTGCAGGGAAAATTATTTACATCCATGTTACACTTTTTTCAATTCAGCATTAAAAAAAATTTCAAAGACACTTCCTAGGGCAGTTTATTTTTGAAGTGGGTTATTTGTTTTCACACTAAATCTGAGGGCACAGTACTGTTCCTAACTATGGAAGGGGCAAGAGAGTTAATATAAAAGTGTAGAGTTCATTAGTCCATGTGTTTCTCTGGATGGCATTCACCTCAGCACAGACCCTTTGCACCACCAAGTCCCACTAAAGGAAAAACTGCTAAGTACAGAGATGAACCACAGAGAAATGGTTGCACATCTTAATTAGTGATGGCTGAAGTTCTCAGAAGATTCTGTGGTTGAATTAGAAGAAGCATTCAAAAAAATCAAATGTTAATTCAAGACTCTTTAGAAGGATGGAAGTCACTCACTAGAGCTGGCTAACTCATTCCGCTTTCAAGATATCCTGGCTGGAGTTGGGTTTGAACCACTGCACAAGCAGCAGCGGTCAGGAAAAGTAGCTCCCTTCCTCGTACCCACTCAAGACCAGTAATCGCAGGTGTGCAAAAGAATCAACCAACTGAACAGCAGTGCTTGCCACAGTCTGGTGTCCTGCTGTGAGACTTTATTTTGCATATACTCGTATCTAAGGCTTGAAGGCTTGGATTAATGTTACTAAACTATTACAATCCCTGTTTCCTTAACATTTGGGAAGATCAACCTCTCTCTGAAGGTACCTGCCTCTTGCCAGTGACTGCAGTGAAGGAGCAAGGCTCCTAATTTGCGCATCTCATTTATTTGCCTGCACTTTGGAAGGATCAAGGTCCAGCCGTCTTGTGAAATGCCTGATGTTATGGTATCTGCCTGACCGGTAACCTGCCCCCCACAGCCAGTCCGTTACGGGCATTTCCAGTCAGCTTTCCCAAACACTGGTGTATTAGAACGGGCTGTAACACAGGGGATTCGATTCTCTAAACAGGAGTGTTCCTATAGGAGATACCTGGAGCCTGATTCCCCACTGTCTTATGACTGGCTGGGCAGTCAAACCCATGGACTCGTAGCAAGCCCACAGGGTGTGTAAAATGCTGTCTAGCACACCTGGAAGTGCCAGGCTCTCTGACTGCATAACTTAAAAGCAATGGAGGATGAGGCCAGTAGTTACAACAATTATACTTCTATGCCTAATGTCCGCATGAGCAAATATCAGGCTTGTTATGCATCTATTTGACATCTGCAAAGAGTTGTCCAGCTTGTGCATAAATGGAGTCAGTGCATTATTTCCCTTGTGCACCACACACCAAATATGTGCAAATCCAGCACAAAAGTACACCATCAGCTGAGACAACCATTTAAAAATAGGTATCTAAAAGTATTACGTAGTAAAGTGCTAAAGGACATAGTTTTAATTTTTAAAATTACCAAGCAGCAAGCAACTCTTAGTTTGTTTTGAGAATCAGACCACTCACACATTTCCATTTAGGTTTTGGAACATGATCTTGTACACCTATTTTTTAAGGAAGATTGGCCAAATTGCTAGCTGTCGGCTGCAGTCTTTATCAGGAAATCTGTAACTGAACATTCCAGACCAGGATGCATAGAAAACAAAACTAGGCAGAGACTTCTGTAGCATGGTGGTAGATACACTGGAAGCAGTAAAAAGGATTAAAAAACCCATTAAAAATCCCAGTTCAGGAAAAGGGACAGAAATGTATTTTTGTGAACTTGAAATGTGTACCTTTGTGTTTGCAGTGATAACAGCTGTCCTTACAGCACTGTGCACTGTCAAAGCTTTGAATGAATAACTATAGCTAATGAAAAATAGTACCATTAAATAAAATCTTAATTGCAAAACAAAGGAATAATAAAGAAAAGAGAATACTTTTTTGCATTTTATTCAAAGCTTAGAAAAGTTTAGGTTAGAGCTTTGGGTGAAGGTTTGGTTGCTGCCTTTTCCCCTTTTATCTGAATCAGCTCACTCAGACCTAATCTTCATCATCTAAACCACATGATTAACACACAAAATAACTTTGGAGCAAGCCAGGTCCAAGCAGGAAGCTGCAAGTACTATCATGTCTTCATGATATTAGCCAGCAAAATAACTGTGGTTTCTTCAGTTTTTTGTTTTTTCTTTTATTTCTCTACATTTATGTTTTCCTTGAAAGGGGCTTGCGTTTTTGTTTCTTCTTTGTGTTGGAAACTCAGATTTACAATCTCACTCCCAGCGGGAATCCTTATTCTCCTAGACAAATCCCACAAGACCGGGGCAGGCCTGGGCCCTGGTGCAAAATGGCTAAGGACAACTCTCGCCCCGCTCAGCTCTGGCAGTCAAAACCAAGCCGTCCAGCCAGGTAGCACCTCTCCCACCTGGTCAAGTTTAAAAGAAAGTTACGAGTGTATCATGTGAGGGGATGGGTCCTGCAGGTGCAGGTTTGTGCACAATATTCCATCTGAATTGGCTGTCCTGAGAAAAGAGACACTCCTTTACTTCTTTCAGGATCCCAGTGGGTTTTAGGTGGGAACTCTGTATTAAGCTGCTCAGAACACAGCATTTCTGGGCATGTCTAGACATAAAGTTGCTGGTACTGGAAGAAATGTTATCCTGAGCAGGGAGGAACCTACTGAGTTGTAGGTGCTTAAGTCCTCTTTTGCATCTGGCCCTAACTTGCAAGAGAGGAAGAGCCAAATGCTCAAAGGCAGCTTCCATTTTATGGCTCCAAATTATGCAAAAAAACTATCGACTTGATAATTTTGCACCTGTATTTGTATTGGAGGTGAGGGAGAGCCTCGACCAGGCAGGGAGAGGCTCTGATTCTCTGCCCTTTCTCTGCTCTGTGAATTCAAAAGGGAAGGGAGGCCTCATGCCAGCAGAATTCATAGTCCCCATGTGTGTCATACACTCCTATGCAAAGCTCCGTGGTTGGTACACTGGGTGCTTGTTGGGCAATGGCATGGAGAAGGCTGGTTTCCTTGGAACATTTTCTGTTCATTGTACTGTTCCTTCCCAGCATTTCACAAACCACCACAAAGAAGATGACAAAAAGGGGGAAAAAAACCTTCTTAAAATGAATTGTGTGTCTCTTCCCTCACTACCCCAACCGCCTTGGCAAGCTCATAGGAGCCAGGCAGAGCTGGTCTCTGCCGGATGTTACTCTTTGCACAATTTTATGATAATTTTCAGGAGTTTGCATGACCAAACGGTGAAAGCACAAGGAGGGAAGTCAGGACACTCAGCTTTCATTCCTAGTTCTGCCACCAAGATCCTGTTTGTGTTGGGATGACATATATAAACTCGTTTGGTTGTCACGTTGGCATGAACTTTGTTTTATATATTTGCTGCTTCTGTTATTTCTAGGGCTATCTGAGGTTCAGATCAAAACAACATCAAAATGTCCCAATTTATCTGCAAAACAAATTATAAACCTAAGAACTATAACGTCTCTGCTCTGAATCAAAACCTATTAAAGACAATGCAAAGACATCTGTTGACTCCAGTATATTTTGGATTACAGTGCAGGCACTCACTCACATGGAAAAGAGAGGGAAGGCCACTAGAACTCAAGGAAGCGGTGGGAGAACTATGATAAATGTTAATGTGAAGTAAACACACTCTCAAGGGATGCTGGAAGCAAGACTTCTGCCACAGCTTGGCTAGAATACACAGGTTTAGGGACAGATTTTGCAGCTTCTTGGCTCATCCTGGGAAGAAAACAGTTTCCTGTCTTAACCTCTTAATCGGAGTTCTGTATTTGTAATTTGCAGCACTTTTCTTACCTGAAAGAACAACTTGGTTCTGCTTTAATGGTAAAATTCCCCATTATTTCATTGCAAGCGCAGTACAGCTCACATCCTCTTATTCTCTGTTGCTGGGTCTTTTTCCCGTGTTTCCACCCCGTGAGGCTTGGCTGGTCCTCTCCCCACTCACCCTCATTCTTGGTCTCTGTTTCTTTGACATAGGTAACAGTCGTTAACTTCATCTAAAGATCCTATTTGTTTCTGTAGCAACCAAAACAGAAAAAGAGGAAATTGATTCAAACACTGTCTTCTGCAGACATCTCCTGCTTATAGTGACAATGTGTTTTCTCCTGGCTTTTCACCATAAGCCTTACAGTCAAGTTCAGCTGTTCTCGCATGGGGCTTACCCAGGAGAGAACAGGGCAGCTGGACAGTTCTAGCTACCATACTTGCAGAAGTAGTCTGTAGATGTAGCATGTGATCATCCCAAAGCACAAATAAAAAAAGGAAGAAAGGAATGAACCAAAAATGTGTTACTGTTTTTGAAAATGAAATCTCATGATTTCACTACGTAGCACTGCTATTTCAGTAATGAGGTTTTCAAAACAGTACTAACTTTTCGGTCCTATTTTAAGTACCTACTTCCCTGGGCTTGGTACCTACAACTGCTTTCTTTTCCTTTCAAAATCCTCTTTTTAAATTAACAAAGCGGTTCCAAACAAGCAGCAGGCTACATGTAAAACCTGGAAAGTTTAGCTAAGAACATATTTTTCCAAAGTTATTTCAAAGTCTTTATCAAAACAAGAACCGCAAAGATGAATAGCCATGACCCACTAATTACCATGTCATCTCTAGTCCATCTGCTATCATGGTGCAAAATGAATGTGATGAACGTGAACACTGTATAAGGAGATGCTTTGGGTTGTGATCAGGAACATCTCTTTTTTCTAAAAATATACTAAGTTTGGTTCACCAGCGGCAGTGACAAAAAAGAGGGTTTGGTTCATAAGGGAATGCTTTGATTCAAATATTTAATTTTGCTTTAAGGGTTTCTAAAAATATAATTAAGCACTAAACTAAAATGGAAACTCTGAATCCAAAAGCTAACACATTTCACTTTGAAAATGCTAAAATCGAATAGTTTGATTTGTTTGGAATTTCATGGTGATATAACTAAAGCAGTCAGTTGAAACTAGTTCTAGCTCACAAAGCATTTCAGCTTCCCTAGATGTGAACATTTTGGCTAAGATTATCCGGTAAGTAATGGGAGTACGTTACCGTGAAGCAATTACATGCTGTCAGCATCAGCATTTCAGTATTACCAAAACCAAGTCTGTAATGGCAGTTTACGGCACTGGTTTATCAATGATATTTACAGACTTCTCAGCTGAAAGGTGGAGAGGGTACAGTAAGAAGTCATGGTTTGCTTTTAGTCTATTACTAGCTATGGCAAAGTTACATCTCAGCAAATCCGTAAACTCCACTTGACAGGAAAATACCAAGCACGTTCATGATGCCACAGAAATAAAGTATCATAATTAAAACAATCATTCTTTTCCCTCAAGATTTTCTTTAGGCCTGTCCTCAAAATGAATCCTAGGCAGGTAATTTATTGTTTATCCACATGACATTTAAGCAGCATATTTAATAAAGCTGCAGTTCATACTTTAAATTCAAGCATAACATCAATCCAGCAATTTTTGGCAAATAAAAGGCAGCAATGGAGTGTCAAGAATTCAAGGAGACTCCAATCTAATTTAAATGGTGTTGCTCTCAAAAGCTGGCAGCAAGGAGTGCATCTTTTTAAAATGTTTGTATTAGAAGCCGATGTTTATGATTACTCTCAGCTTGGCAAGAAAAACGCTCTTCTAAACATTTACATTTCACATTCTTTAGGGCAGTTGAAAAATGTTGGCTTGCAGTTCTCCACACTGCAGAGAGGTTGTGAGGAATATTATAGTAGAACGTTAATAGCCATGTACTTTTCTTGTTCTTTGATTTACTGTGTGGTAGTTTCTATACTAGTTGTGTTCTTAATGTTGTCTGTCCTCATTTGAGTTTCACTCAAACAACATGAGCCTAGGTTTATTTTTCTAGCTAATAAAACCAAAGTCAATTCATTTATTAATAATACTTTGTACTGAAGTTATAGTCACCATTTGGAGACTTTCCCATTTGAATATAGTCACTATATATTGTTGCAAAAGTCCCCAGCAGAGTCAGAAAACGAGCATTTTTCAAGAGATGCCATCTGTGAAGGAGGGGCTGTTGCTGCACTCTTTGTCCAAATAACACGGCCATGTTCTGGTTTGCCTCCAACTCCGATTGCAATGTACAGACATCAGCAACAAACATAATAATATAACATAGAACCCCTGCTCAGTCCCTCTGGCTGCAAGGTAACTACTCTTATGAGTAACTGCCATGCTCGAGTAAGGCATTTGTGTTCTGGCTGCTGTGTGTCAGCCGTCACGGCCCCCAGCGCGCAGCTCTGGGGAGCTCTTACAAACAGTGCCACTAAAGCCGCCTGCACTGACTGCTTGTACCTGCCTCCTTACTCCCCTGCACACAGATTTCCCAATCTGATCCAACCTAATAGAATCAGGGAAAAAAAAAAAAAAAGTAGCATTGGCTTTATTCTTTACCGAGAGCACCGTTTTCAAAGCACAATTAAATTGTAGATTAGAGGTGCATAATGTATTCTGTGCGTTCCCCATTCCACAAATCACTTAAAGGTATGTATGAATCTTACTGACACAGTTAAATGAATCGCTGAGTTAGGACTGATGCATGGGATACGATGAAGTCCAGAACACTGCCAGCTCCAGGAGGGTCACTGACAGTTGATGGTACCTAGGGACTACAGGACGGAATAAATACAAGAACGTATCCACACGAATAATTTTCTGTATGCAAATCATCTCACTGCAGTGTTGTAATCAGTGGGAGTCCCCAGACTGGACTGCTCCTGTGGGTAAGCTCACTCATGGTCTGAGGATCTGCAGAATCAGGCTTGATGGTATGTGCTGGATGCCTGTGCACTATCATTTTAATTCAGTTTGCTAAGGTGTGTACAATCTCTGCTAAGGTACACGTAAGCCACAATCACAGTGTCATCGAGTCAGCTGCTTCAGGTCTGGGCCATTCTGCTGTCAGTTGAAGATGTGAGGCTGATGGAAGTGGCTTGTTCTACAGCACTTGGATAAAGAACAGATTTTGCTGTATGCCTTGCTGGTAGTAGTAGTAAAGAACTCAAGGCAATTGTAGGTATGAAGTCTTAATTGCTGTTCATAATTAGGCAACAATGCAAACAAACTATGCACATATAATGCCCTTCATCAGAGGAATGCAGGTAACTTCGAAAGTTTATTCAAGTCTCATCAAAACACGATGTTGTGACAGTGTTATACGGAGACCCCCTGAAGCAGCCGCAAACTGCCTTGTCTGAGCCGTGGCAAAAAGCCTGGGACTTACGGCCGGGAGGGCAGGAGCACACCCCGCGCTGGCAGCTCCCTGCGCTCTGAGTTAGCCCAGAGTTTATGTTGTTCAGGGAGGTGCTTTTATTCGGTAGGATAAAAGCTGGGTCTTGCTGGCTTACATCAAACTTGTTTGGGAATATTTGCAAACTCATGGAAACAAAAGACAATGTCTCTTGACAAAACATTTTAGTGTAATTCTGTGCAGGAACACTCTCATTCCAGAATAAAAATGACCACACAAAGACTGACTCAAAACTAACTCCCTGCCAGCCTTTAGAAACTGAAAGTTCCATTTTAAAGTTGAAGGCACTTACAAAACCCCCGTATTTTTATTTAGCTTGTGGCTTCCCGTGTGTACATCCCCCAGAGCAAGCACTCAAAATCCAAATAAAGTCAGGGGAATCTCAAGGTACCCAGTGACAGTGACCTCACTTCAAGACAAGTGCCCAAAATCAAATCAGGTCAATTGAACCTTGAGGTGCTCAGTGACTCATTTCAAGGCAGACATCAAAAACTAAGTATCTTTGAAGGGTTTTGAAAATTTTAGCCTATGTGACTGGGACAGAGGATGAAACTGAGGAATTCCTGTTCCCATAGACAAGTCCTCTCCAAGCAACTTGTTATCCAACCAGTAACCTATATTCATATAGACTGGCATATAGAAGTCTCTGTGGGAAACTGGTAACATCACAAATCATAACTTAATAGAATCTGTGTATAACCAATGTCTTGAATAACACTAATAATTCTTTCTAAAGAAACAAAGGGAGCAGCTCAGAGTGGGTGGGAAGCAGTAGCCAGCAGGCTGGCTAGGAGGAAGGCAGAAATAATAAGGCACCTAGTTCCCAGGAAGGGCTGGCAGGTGTACTTATAGAGGTCAATTAGGTCTAAACCCAGAGGAACCACTGGCAAAATATCCATTGCTGCTGGCTTTGGTAAAGGCCAATTAGAGACACATTTATATTATAAAACCTAATTTCTAGGGAATAAAAGTGTGGAGAACTTCAAAGAGTTGCCCAAAGAAGGATGGAGCATGGCGTATGTTCAGAACTGGGACTAACGGATCCCAGTGCCTGCGTGTGTGTACATTCTTTGAGATTCCAGTGAGGATAGCTTAAAACCTCCGGCCCCTGGTTGCAAAATTTAAGCCAGAATTGAAATTGTTTTTACGTGTTCACATTTTACTCATTTACTTACTCCCAGTCTAGTATCTAAATGTTGAATTTTCATTGTTTCTAAATAGACACCTGCTTTACTACGAGGCTTGTCTGACATTGGAGGTAAGGTAAAGTAAAACAAAGCTCTGGTGTTACAATTCCATGGCAATCATAGACTGAGTCAAGGAAGCATGTGTGGGTAACCCAGAGAACCTGTACCTCAGCGCAGCTTCCTGGGGTTCTGCAAGTGGCAGTATTTTTTCCCAGGCTGCAAAGAACCAGTGCAGGAGCTAGGAATGCCAAGTGCCAAGTTTGCAAAGGTGGTCCCTTTAGTAGGCATCATCAGAGCCCTTCCCGAGGCACAGAGAGACCCCCCATAGCTTCTCTAAGCCATGGTGCTCTACAATGAGTAGACCAAAGTCATACCATGGGTTAGTGACAAAGCTGAAAAGAATCCAGATTGCCAGCTCCCTGTCCTAAATACCAAATGCAATCCTGCCTCCTTCTCTAGGATAAAAGCATAAGGGAAAATATTCTAAAACATTTCAAGAAGCAGTGTGGATTCTGCTGTTAAAAAGAGGAAACATTATCAAAGGATCAGAAAATTCCACAAAGTAACACAACAGTTACTATTGCAAAACTCTGGGGGATCTCTTCTGTGGTACAGTGTTATTCAGCAGCTCAGATGCATGGCAGTATTTCTTCGTCTTCCACAGTCATAAATTCTTTTTCCTGTTTTGGATAAGTTCAGCAAGCTCAACGCCTTTGGCTTTAGCGAGAGCCAGACCTTGCCTAAAATGTAATATTTTTATTGCCCTTTCCTTAGAACATTTATGCTGTGTTTATCAGGTTCATTTCTTTTTTCATTAGAAGTTAATCGCAATGCCATTAGCACTGCTTTAATGTCATGAGAATCACACTCTGTAGGGTGCATCCTATGACTGCCTCAAAAATCTCTCCCTGTGGATATTTTGTCTCTGTGAAATAGTCTGGTTCCAACTATTCATCTTTGCCAAGAGGAACAATGTTACCAATTATTCCTACAGTGGAAAATAAATCTGAGCAATCATTTGTTTTCTTGCAGTTGGTTGCACATATCCTTCATCAGAAGAAATTTAGCTATGAATTAGAAAAATTTCCTTGCACCTTCCCAGCCTCTTCAATTTGTGCAGAACTCATGGTACGCCAATGCATCAGATGAGTTATTTTACCTGGGAGGTAGGAATTGTTCCAAGTTCATACCTGCTCAAGATGTAATTCAGTTCTATGAAGGAGACTGGCATGATGCCTATCTACAAGAAATCTGCAGCATTATTATGTAGAGCATAGAAGAGTTAACAGTGACCCAGTAAAAGAAATCAAGAATTTGAAGGTGGCTTTGCAGAGAGAAAAGATCTATCATTAGTGAAAAGAAATGAGGTGAAACTACTGAAAGAGCATTTCTGATCATGCAGTCAAGGAAACATAGAACAAAACTCCAGGGCACAGAGGGATCTGTGAGTACTACCTTGGGGAGAAGGTACTACAGAGAGTTCTTCAGATAAGGGCATATCAAAATTCAGTGCCTAAGCTCAGAAACCCAAACATTCATATTAAAAATAAAATCAGTTCATGTTCATGTATTGGGACATGAGTAGCTTTAGGACTTGGCTCTCACATTGTGCTTAAACATGCAATTCATAAGAATAATTCAGATGTGCCATTACCTTGAAGGTATTAGAAATCAGAGCAGATGCACGCTCAGGTTAGACAAACAGTTACCCTTCTGTGCACACAGTTTTGAAAATCTGGTCCTAAAGATTTTTTTGCATTTATTTTTGCTTTGCACACGCAAGGCAGAGGTGTTGTCCGAGGTGCTGAGTCCTCCTCAGGTCATCGTGAAGCTGAAGGAAGCTGCAGGTGCTCCATGCCACTGAAAATCACGTCATGGGCTTAATCATCAACAAAGCCCTACTACCAAGATCTGCAGCTGGTATCCAATGGCAGCTGAGATAGCAGTTAGAGACCTAAGCAACTAGTAATACCAGTTTTTCTAGAAAATTAATAAATGCAAATGTGAACTGCTCTAAATTCACTTAATAAACAAGTCACCTGGAAAGATTTGTGGTTTTCATTAGAACAGAGAGTATAAATAGAAAAGGAAATGGAAGGCCTGCTGCTTGGTGTCCAATAAACCCCACAATGTGGCCAAGCTTTTGCAGGGCTCTCTGGGTATGCAATGAGATAATTAGCAAAATATCACTGTAGTCTTTCAATCGCTATAAAATACATTTAAATGCTTTCTAAGTGTGCAGGCCATTAGTGACTAATGAAGCAAGTGCAGCTGATAGGCTGGGTCCTGCGCTAAACAAGGCAGAGCAAAGAAGATAACCAGTGCTAAACGGCACGGCAAGCGCAAGAGGCTGAGGAGCTCCAAGGAATTGATTCTGTTCTCAGCTACTGAAAGAGACTGGCAAGGGAAGAACAGTGCCAAGCGCCTCGTTAACACAGTGGCAGTAAGTCTGGATAGATGTCCAGTGTCCGTTCGCACCCAATGACTTTGAGGCTAAGTGAGCAGGGGAACCTGAGATTCATCCCCATTCCATGTCAGAAAGTGTGTCGCACTGAGTCCTGGCATTGTTGATTCCTGCCTTATCCCCAGCATCACAGCTTGTTGTCCTGGAACAGGCAGACCAAACCCTCAGCAAAAGTTTCATGTGACTTCTCAGTGCTGAAAAAAACTATGCTCCTCCTGAAGTCCTGGCTCTAGGAGATAAATGTGGATTCCCCTGGAAATCTTCCCACATCTAAATGTGAGTATGGAAATGGGTGTTATTGCCTGCACTCTGTGGTTTTGTTCAAACTCTCCCTTGCCTGCAGTTTCCAGATTTTTCCCGTTGAAAGTAGGGTGAGATTACAAATTTAAAGGATCTATCAAATCATTAGTATCATCTTGATAATGAATTATGGAAGGAAAACAAGTCTCAGGCTGAGAAAGTTTGAAAAATTATGCACTTGCCTCCAAAGGAAACGGAAAAAGGACATCTAAGGAGAATAAAACTACTGTATCACAGGTAAAATGTCTTAGCAAAACTAACTCAAGGGTAGACTGCATTCTGAATCTGGACCATGAATAAGATCTTCCCAGCTTCTGCCATGGCCTAGACATGGTCACCTTCTACATTCCTCACCAGTCTCTCAGGAAGCAGCTGTAATGTGCAACCACAGCTCCCAGCCGTGAAGCCGCCACGTGCTACCTGCCAACTCCGGCAGAGTCCAAGCGATGACACTGCTTCACACCACACTGTGGACTGCAGTGAAAATTAGCCAGCTGACCTCCGTATAAATTAATCAAGTGGCCCTGCTCGAAGCATCATGCGTCTTCCTGGAGTTATGCATTGGAAAGGACTCTCTGAGTCATCCTCCTAATTTGCATATCCCTTTGCATCTTGGCATTAACAGTCAAGAGCCATTGGAGCCAGCTAGAAAAGCCTCATGTTTGTGCTCTCCCATGCAAATACCTCTTCTCCCTATATATTAGTTACTGTGTGTGGGTTTTCTCTCTCACTCTCTCTTGCCATATGTGTGGGAGTTGATGGCATCAACTTTATGAAATCTCAACACATGCCAAGAACAGCTGGAGAAGTTGAAACAAGTTCTGGGTGAGGTGAGTTTCATGGGCAGGGACTGAAATTAGCAAAGGTACCATGGCTGCTTGCCATCCTGGGAGTCTCACATGGAGCATGTGGGCTTTGCTAGCTCCAAAAGCAGATTCCCCATGGAAAAAAGGATTTGATTTGATTTAGATAATGATGATGGAAGAGATAGCTGATTTAGAAGAATCTGTTCAGCAGGAGAGACCATCTCTGCACCTCTTCCATGACTGGTTCATTATGTAAATATCAAATTTCATCATGACTCTGAGGTAATTAATATCTTTAGCCTGCATGTAGCACTCTTCATCTTCAAAACGCTTTACTAACATTAATAATTAATCACCACAACACTCTGGGAAGGTTATCATCTTAATCAACGGGTAAACTGAGGCACAAAGATTTAAAGTATCACAACCTGCCAGTGGCAGTACTCTTGTGTCCCAGCCTGGTGCTCAGTGTGTTACAGTGCATGACCAAGCTACCTGATATGCTTTATGATAAGAAGGAACAAACCAAGAGGGCATTCCAGGATGAATGAAATAAAACTCCTTCCAGACTGCACACAGAGCAGAACCTGTTAATCACTGGCTGCTCCCTACAGGCCTCTGTCTTCTCAAATCCAGGATGTCTGATCTCCCCGTGTAATGTCTACACGTTTCTGTTGATCTTTCTGCATGTCCCCTTCAGCAGTCCAACAGTATTCCTAGCATGATAGATACACCCTGGCCTCAGTCTTAGATATGACTTGGATATTTATGCCTTCTTTTCTGGATAATTTTAGAATATAAAGAACCAATGGTACGTCTGATGCATTTTAGAGTTACAAACCATTTAATAAGTAGCATTTGCTTTTGAAACACTTCACACATTTATCTCAGGAGAATTTCCAGGATTTGCCTCAATCTCTTATACAGGAACATTTGAGACTGGTTCAAAGTTTGGTCTCGAGTTGTTAATTTTCTACAATCAAGTCTTGTTTAGGCTAGTAAATGCAGCTTTTACTGTATCAGTTTCTGCCATTTGTTCCACCTGGACATCTCCACTAGGCCATACATTATTGCTTAGGTATGTCATTCCCAGACAAATCTGCAGAGAATTGTGAAAGAAGTGACCTCTCTGCCCAATTCAGAAAATGAAACTTCAGCACAGCCTCGTAAATAGAGAAACATGCACAACACACCTGAAAGAAAAGTTTGTTTGTCTGGAGGCTTCATAAGAGGGATCTGTCAAATGTGGCAGGCTGTCATTAAAAACAATTAACCTAATCAAAAATCCCTTTTCTCTTATTTCTGCTTAGTCAGGTGAATATTAAATACTAGATTTTCCAGGGGCACAGAAAAGAAGAGGAAATCAGCACCTATGTTTCCACTCAAACATGCGTATGAAGGAGCAAGTACAGATTCGCCTTCGTATACCTAAAGTATGCATGTAATTAGTATGACTGCACAGGGAGTCATGAGACTTGTATACATGACTGGCCACCTGCATGTCATTTGGGCGGTTGTCTTAATAGTGACAATGCTTTTGCATGCAACCCTAGCATTTAAGCATAAGGAACCACACATTTTTCTGGCAAAGTGGGCTTGAGAGAGCCGCTGTTCCCCTAACCCCACGCTCCCCAAGACTTCTGGTACCTGTTAGGACAGTCCTTCTCATTGAACATATAGATTTTTGTACCTGCTTGGTTTAAACTGGTTGCTTGCGATGTCTTAACTCCTAGCATCACCGCCACGAGTACAACTACAATTCTCTCCTCAGCACTCCCAAACCTCTTTTGTGTTTTCCAGAAGTGGAGGAGGCAAAGAAAAACCCTAGTTCCTTTGAGGTGGGAGCTCACCCCAAGGGGCAGGAGAGGGAAGCTGACCTCCAGTGCATTTACTGATCATATTTATTTTTAAAGGCACTTAGCCATAAGTCTCAGCCTATGGCTCTGCTTCCTGCAGGCACACCCTGCTTGTGGCTGTGAAGGTACTCACTAAGCACTAGTAACACCCAGCATTTATATAGGGCTTTTCATCTTCAAAGCACTTCCCGAACATCATTTAATTAATGAATCCTCACAGCCCTCTGTGAGGTATGCACAGTTATTACCCCCACATTTTACAAGTGAGGAAAACTGAGGCAGTGATTAGCTGAGGCAACACTGTGGGAATTGGGATTAGAGCTCAGGAGAACTCAGCAGTGCCTGGACCCCCATCCCATGCAATGATTGCCAGGCTACCTTGTTGGGAAATACACGTGGTGCCTCGGTTCAGCACAGTATCTTGAACATGATCAGTGTTGACCCTTTGGTGCATCAGCAACATCTTTTCCTTCCAGGTCCACATAGGTTTTCTGTGTGGACATCTGGAAAAAAATTCATTTTTGTTTTCCAGTATCAGTTCCAGATCCTGCTGTCACCCAGCCAGGAGATCCAAAGAAAGATGTTGGGACCAAGGTTCTGGAAGAGGGCAGCTTCTATTACCTATAGCACTACCTAACACATTCAGTTTTAGTGCCTTCACAGTGTTTTTAAAATGACATAGAAGGGGGACTTTCACCCAGAGATCCCAGAGCTCTACGGACAAAGGACAGTGTTGCAATCCCAGATCTCAGTATGGCTCTGTGCAGACTGTCAGACCCACTCAGGCTTGGCCTTGGCTGAAGATCTGATGATTCACGACCCTCAGCCCACATTCATGAAAGTTCAGTGAGTTTCACTCACATCCTCCTCAGTAACTGTGGGTTCCTCCCTCGAGAAGCCCCAGGGTATCCCAGTTCCCAGCTGACATGTGGAGGACAGAAGCAGACTTCCTGGTCGTAATGGTAGCCAGTAGGGTGAGAGAGGGCACCAGCGATGGAGGTTAAACCTGGATGGTTCAGCCTTGTCAAACTTGAACATCCGAGAGAACCTGCAGGGCTTGGTTCCTTTCCAGCCCTCCAGGGCTCTCACAGCCCTAATTATTATTGTTGTTGTTGTTATTATAACAAAACATTCATATACTACCATAAAATACAAACTAGATAATACACGTTCCTTGCCCGAAGAGCTCAGGCTTTAAACAAGCTGGACATTCTGAACTGGAACCCTCAGGAGAGACAGGGAAGGCGCAGCCCTTTTACAGCAATTTCCCCTCTCAATTCCTTTCAAGTGCAGCTGGACACTGTGACGGGGATCTGGGACACGTCAATGAGCAGCTGACCAGGCAGCACCCGAGATACAGCACGCTCCTCCAGCTGCACCCCAGCTCCTACTCTGTGTGCACGGCAGCTCTGGGAGGGAGGTTTGGGGCTGGCAGTCACACGCACAAGGCAGGGGACTGGGGGGAAAGGGATCTCGCTGAGGGTGTGCTGCTCAGATCAGCTGTGGCTGGAAGCTGGTACCTACCACTCAGCAAGCAATGTCCAGCCCATTGTTCCTGGTGGGTAGCAGCTTGCAGCTCCTGCCGAGTTCTCACAGGCGCTATCAGGGAACTACCGTCAGTCAGCTGCTCAGCAATGCTGCCTCTGCCTGAGCCAGACAGTGCGGTACCACCTGCAGAAATGCAGCAGGAGCTGCTCCAGTACAAGACAACCATCCCACAGGCATCGTTTCAAATGCACCATTCTACTGCATCGAGGTGGTGGAACTGTCATGCTCAGGCTCAAAACAAAACAGGAGCATGGCAGTGCACAGTGCGCTGACGGCTTTGCATAGCCGACTGCTCAGAAGCACTGGGGAGCCTGTGGTTCATAAATGCTCGTCTGACGGAGACTGATGCCTTCATTCGCCTGTGAGGTCCCTTCTGTTCCCTCCTGACAGTGTTTCCCAGTCTAATCTGAAATGCCATGAGATCCTGAGCCAAGGGAGAAATGGAAAATGTTGCAATTCCTAAGCTGCACTTTGCAATGAAATAGTAATACTTGTAATTAATAATAATCTCATGAAAAGAAATAATATTGCTGCTTATTCCAATATAGACACTTTAGGTAGTACTAGGGCGTCAGGCAGGCTTATTCAGCCTCTGGACAGACTCACCCACAAGGCCTAGCATCAACACGCCCTGTGTACACCTAGCATCATTTTGAACAACTGCACCAAAACAAAACAAAGACAAGGGGCACTTTAGGTTTTTCGTGTGTCTAAGCCCAAGAGTGGGATCCCTGGCCACTTTTTACCAAGTGAAGGTTCTGAGCCAGAATCTGTCCCTGCATCTATATTCCTAACTCATAAAACAAACTAGAGCAAAAAATCAACAAAATACATTTACAATGAAGGAAACATTTCTCAGAAGTGCTGCTGTTTTCATTCCCTCCAGTGTTCTATGTTCCAATGTTCTAATGTTCCCTGACCACTTGGCCACAAAGACACTGAGCAGACAGACCCTGCTGAAGTTTTTGAATGCTTAATCTGACCTATCTTAGACTTGGCACAAACCCAAGAAAATAGTAAGAACAGGGGCACACCTAATATATTATTCAGGGATATAATGTTAAAGTTCTGATTATTATCGAACTCTGAAGCAATTCTCATCACAGAACCTACAAGACAGCAGGGGAAACCTCACTGGACACCCAGCGTAAAGGTTCACATCACCCACTGCCCACTCCTAAACCAGCTGCTGCTACTTTCCATTCCTTCTCTCCAGGTTCTCAGTCTACCCCCAGCCAGGCTCTGCTCTGCCCCTTGGGGATTTTGCTCATACGCACAGATATGTTGATGACTCAAGTCTTAATTTTTCCTGAATTGATCTGCCTCTTTACGGCCAGTCACTCCGAGCCTGCCATGTTCTCCCAGATGGCTACACCAGCTGACTCCCTGCCTTGCCTTTTCCCTGTGCCCTCCTTTCTCTACCCCTGCCAACACACTCTGCCTATTTCTCGGCTGCCACCAGAGAAGCCCTTTTTCTTAACTGCCTCTTTGTAGCACAGCCCCCAACAGCCACTTACTGTTATTCGTGACAACAATTTCTGTGCAGTGGACGTGTTTACAGCCCTGACACACACTGTGGTGCATTTCAACAGAACAGCCAAGGATTTCTTCTTTTCTCATCTGCTGAAGGTGATCCAGACAAAATAGCTAATTTCTAAGTTAGCTCCTTGTGGTTTATGCTTCCTGCCATAGCAATAGTTGTCAATCAAGTAGAGCTTAATCTTAACTCAGGCATTAACTTGAACACAATTAATTCTTGGCAGCAGGCATAAAATGCTATGAACCCCATCTCTCCTGATGGTGATAAGGCTGACTGTCAGGACAGGCTCTGCATTCACTCCTTGACTTTAGCAAGAGTTAGATCAAGCCCATACAGACTAATAAAACAAATTACATTGTTGGCATTAGCAAGTGCAACTCTAAAAAAGTCAATTGATTTCTGTCTTGCTATGCCAACCAGGACCTTGCCTCAACTTACAGAGGTGGCTGGGATTTTCTTATTAGTTTGCAGGATAACAATTCAAATTACAACTGCGTGAGAATAACAAGCAGAAATGTGAGGCATATGGCCTAACCTGAACAACACTCCCGTGGCCAGACACATGCCAGACGGTCACAGACATGACCTGCTGCCATCTGGGTCAGCATCAGCTCACGCTGCCTTCCTCTGCCTTGTTCCTGTTGCCTCACTGCACTTCCCGCATGGCATTTTCAATCTTGTTTTATCTCATTCCACTTATGGAGCTGACTTGTGTGGCTCAAATGAAACTTTGTTAACTTTGCTGGGGTTCATAGTGATTCAGGTTATGAGATGAGATGGCCTGGGACAGACTGTCACCACTTCAAGTCGGATGCAGGTTATCTGCACCTTGAGGTTGAGGAGCCGGCTGGCCATCTGTCTTGCACCACTTGTAAGCCTGACACTCACTGTCCTCCTCCTCATACCTCTATTTTTCTGTTGTTACCCTTATCAAGAGGAGAACTTAACCAACCTGGCATACCAGTCTGATGTACTTAATAGATTGCAGTGTGACTCAGCACGGAACCTTTCCTATGTTTTCACATTTAAACACAGTCAGTGGACAAGAAGACAGTGAAAAGCATATGTGATGCATCACGGAGATTGCAAAACCTTGGGGAGTCAACAGATTGGAAGGTCCTCCACAAAACAGGTCCCCATTCCCCACCGCAATGCCCTATTCCTTTTCTGATTTGAACAGTCCTAAGTTTGCAAAACATCTGAGATTCATTAGGTTATGCACAGGAATACCCATATTATTAAAACTCCAGCAAAGCCATATTCTATTAGCAATATTCTGGCAGCCATCCTGAAGGGTCTTTAGGAGTTATCTATTTACAAAGCCATGCATTTGATGGCCAGTGTAAATTACACCACTAATTAAGCTGGGGCAAATATTCTGAAAGTGATCCATAGACAGAAACACATTCATATCAACCATCCAATGAAGAGTATTATACACAGATATATCTAAGGGGATGAAATGGCAAAAACTACCCAGATGCTAAAATTACAATATTTAAGATTGATTATTATATATATCATCAGAATTATAACATTTGCTAGAATGCTTGGTCAAAATAACATCTCTTCCCACAGAAAAAACAGGAAGAATTTTGCTCTGCCCTATGTTGAACAGAACACTTGCCTAAAATTTAATTTGATTTGTCCTGCAAGCATGCCTCAAGTTTACACTTATTTATAGAGTCTTTCTGGATATCCTGGGAGCCAAGGTGGTTGGTGCATTGCATAAGGTGTTGCCTACTTACAGTTTGCACATTATTACAAACACATTTTTCAACTGACTGAAAAAAGAACTTTGATAGAGTCTTATTGATAAAAAAGCTTTAGAATGGACATGGAGAAAAATGTCTTGTTATGATTTTACTGCAAATAGTCTCGATGACGTTTATTCTAAAAAGTTCTGTCTTGCTAAGATTTGTATGGATAAAAAACTCACATTCAATTTGTGAATTAATTTTGACAAGGTCCAAATGCAGTATATGCGTGCAATGAAACCGTCAAGTGCTTGTCTTATAGTAAGTCAAATTCTGCAAGTGGCAGCGTGGCTATTTCAGAGAGTTACTTCACTTCTGCTGATATAATTGACATAAAAATTCACTTAGGAAAACGCTGTTAAGATTAGTAAGGTTTTTTTTGACAAAGCTATGTAGCACTTGCCTGTAAAATTCCAGATATATCTAAGTAATTTATCTTATTCTAGAAAAGAACTCAGTTACGAACACTTACGGGATCCTAAAGATGTTTGGGAGACAGTTAATCCTCAAAATATATTATTTTAATGTATGAGAGATATGCATGCAATACATCATATTAAATATCTCCCCTGAAAAAATAAACACCAAAGGAAATTCTGTATTCATTTAATGTAAAAAATATCCTCCATGTCTCTCGTAAAAATCAGTCTGTAAGAGTTACTTCCATAGTTTCTCCATGCAGAAGCAGTATCACAAAATAATTTTCTGTGCTCAAACACGAGTTAACGCTTGCTTGACTGAACATATTGAACCTGTCCCTCTTTGTCTGCAATGCTTCTCAAGAGAATACGAGCTGTTCCCTCTTCTGCGTGAGCCCATGACCCGAGGTCAGGCATGCAAAGGACTGCCCAGAGTTTAAAGATGAAGAATTTAGTTAGGGGTGGTTGCAGCCCAGGTCTCAGTGGAATGGGTTGAGTCCTATCCCATACCACAAGCTGATGGGGGCAAGCTCCACATTGTACTGTGTGACAGGCACAGGCCTCAGGCACAGGACTGCAGACAGGGAGAATCACATGCTGCTTGCCCTGCACAGCGCCACAGGCTTTCTCCAGCTCCTTGTATCTGGTACGTGGGACCACAGAACTGGAGAGACCCTGAAGTGCTGGGTTTTGTGGTCCAGCCCAAGAGTGTGGAAAAAACTCCCCGGGAACTAAGAAGCCTCACAATTCTCGCTGTGTTCCATTCTTTTCCACTTTGATGTTGCTGTCTCTTACATGAATGTTGCTATGTATTGCATGTATATTAAAAACAAACATGAAACAGGACACTGCTGCACACAGTTTTCCATGTTAGAAAGGAATGAGAACAAAACCCTAAAACACATTACTTATGCAATTAACTGTCCAATAGCTAGGGTAGATCCATTAGTTCAACTAGAAACTAGGAGAGTTAAGCATGTTACATTTCCTGTTTTGGAAGCATTATCTCCAGCAAAATAACCACCAGGGACAGAAATACAGGCTAACATACTGAAGTCTTCATAGGTTTGCCACCCTTCCACGGACAATGTTTAAACACAGTATTCCAGTGTACATGTCCAAGAATGTATTCTAAATTAGCTGTAACGGGTTTTATCAAGGCTTGATATGGCCAGTGGTAGTTGTCCCCCTGAACTGAGCTCAAGATGGAAATGCTGGCAGAACAGTACTTGAACTTCCATCTGTTGAGGAACAAGCCCCACTGTATTAAGCATCACAGATCTTTCACTGCCTCCTTAAGAAGTGAATTGTGGAGCAGCACAAGGAACAAGAGCGTTGAGATCTCATGTATTGTATTTGCACCTGGGAATGATGAGGTGTATGTTCATAAATGGCTAATGTGGCAGAGCAGCCCAGCATGGTCTTACTTTTACTACTGAGTTGCTCTGAGATCTTGTTCATCTTTCAGTATCTCATTTGGTCCTCCTGTAGCTTGGGGAATACCACTTACCTGCTCCACTGAGGCACTGAGGTCTGTAACAATAACTATGAACTGTTTGATAAGAGATGCTACTGAAAGACAAAGGTGTATTATTGCAAAATTCTGTGGGTTGGCAACTTAGCTAGTGGCACTGCATTGCAGCCAGAGCCCGTTTGGCTCCTTACAATGAAATGAGAGTGGGGGGAGAGGAAATCAGGTCAGAGTTTTTGGCAGACCTATTCAAGGTAAGCGTAATCCAGCTGATTCATTATGTGCTGCAATCCTTGCTGGCAAAGACTCTGAAGTAAAGTAGCCTCCAGCTCTATTGCAACTCACCCTTTGTGTGTGGGTGTTGGTGCTGCACATTAGGGAAGGGTATCACTGGTGGATAAACTTAAGGGGGTGAGGGCTGGATAAAGGACACAAAAGACTTCACGCAAGTGTGCAATCTCAGCCTACTGTTCCCTGCTGAGCAGCCCACTCTAAAAATGTTGTTCCTGCCTCCTACAAGACAAGGAGCAGACCTTTGAGAAGACCCTTCTGATGACTATTGCAATCTCTGTTTCATGAATCATTGGCATTGGGATGTCCTTGTGGCATAATCAGAGCTCTGGTTATTATACTCATTGATGATAAAACAAGTAAATCTTAATGAGTTGTGGGAAAGGAGACAATAGGGCCCTCTGCCAGGTCTCATTTACCTTGACAACACGCCTACAGCCCAAGTACAAAGATCGCTATTGTTTATCCTCAGTATTTGTGAAGGGGCCAGACAGTTCTTCTCATTTCACTCAGTCTGTTAGTACTCTCTTTATCTCCGGCTTAGCATTTCTAAGGCATCTATCAGTGTGGTATCTAAGCATCTTAGCTTTAGTCCAAGGCTAAATTTATGGTAAATAAACCACTTGGACAGCCTTTGAAGGTGAAAAAGTGATATGTAGTTAAATAGTGGTAAATCACTGAATTCACATAGTGTCTCTTTGACAAAAAGGACAAGCAACGACTTTCTGTTCATATTGTAAACAAATCCTCTGTGTATGATTCAGACACGAAGTAACTGGGTCTGTTACCTCACTAATACAGCTAAGCCAATCTACCATGCCAGTAACACATGCCCAGCATGAACTCAGCTTCTGTCCCAGTCGGACTGTATTTACATTAGGGACTCTGGTCAACCTAGCTGCCTTGATCAGGGTTACAACTCATCACAGTCCTGACCAAGAGCTACAGCAGTAGGATTATCCAGAAAAGAAAACAGATACAAGAAAAACAGACCTATTTCACCCAGCAATCTATCCCCTGTGGTACTCACAGTCAGAGCTGCTGACCTCGTTGCAGCTCCTGCCCTTCTGCTGCTGGTTGTTCTTGCAAAGCCAAAACCGAGTTGTGAATGGGCCAGGAAAGCTTTCACCTGTGCATGCTTTGTCTGCAGCTTTGCCATCTACAGCTGCTTGGGAATTTTTAAGGAAAAGGATTTTTGAACAGAAGAAAGAGATCTCTCTCAAGCTATGTTTTTGTACATATTTTTGAGGAAGTTTTGTTGGTTTGTTCGGAAAGGTTTCGCAGATCCCAACCAGATTAGAAAGTGTAGCCCCTGAATAGTTTTCCTTATCCCAAATGGCTGCCAGAATCACCAGGCTACTACTTATACTGGCACGGGTGCCTTCCTTGGGTTTTGTGCAGAAAGCATGAAAAGATGTGGGTTTCAACTCAGTGTGAATACAGGAACATTCTCGAATTTCTGAGAAGTTTGTCAGGATGGCAAAACACTTCCCATTCAGATCTGGAGATAAGTGCAGATTTTAAGCAAGAAACAAAAGAGACTCTGACATTCAGAACTCAAGAGTGAATTCCTAGGGACAGCAACAACAGAAAAACATCTTTCTACTTGTGCTATAACTAAATCAGATTAGTTGCTGATTTATAATGCGGAGCTGGGAGAGCATTAAAAATAGTGTCTTTTTTTCCCCTCCGTATTGCCAGCCACAGGGAATTGCAGCTAAGTTAGGGATTGTCTACTGTTTGACTTTTTAAAACAACTTTTTCTGTTCTCTCATGCTCTCGCCCTGTTGGCTTCTTTTGCTACTGTCAGCTAGAGTGCTGCTCCATGACTCACCGTGCAGAAAGACAAACGACAAACCTTTCCCTTCGGACAGAGGCAGTGTCACCTCCACACACACCTCTGTCTGGTGGACTCACACCTCAAGTCTCTAGTTCACACTTACACCCTACAGTGACTTGATGCAAGTTTTTAACATGATATATCTGCTTTTCTGATGCAAGTGACAAGCAGGGAAGAATGACAAAGTAAGGTATATACAGTAAGGCCACAACAATAATCATACAGCAAAGATCTCAGTAGAGCATATAGAATTGCTCTATAGAAGGGAAGGTTGCATAATCAACCAGATGCTCTTCCATCACATGGGAACTGACCAGTTTAACATGGGAGGGCAGCTATAGCCCTGCAATTTCCTTCCTCTTTCCCTTAAGAAGTCCATCACTAGGCCAGACTGCTTAAGGTCATTTCACAAATGGGAGGACTTTCTTCCCACCATATACTCATGCAACGAATCATGTTAGTCACGTTCTTTTCAGATACTGAAAACAATTATTTACTGATAGAAGATGCTCAAGAAGTAAGAACTTCACAAAAGGTCGGAGTAAAATGAGCAAGGCTAACATGGAGACAAATATGTACTGCTCCTGCTTGCTCACTTCTCATAAAGGCAATACCCTGAATTCTCTTTTCACTTGGATCACAGTAAATTAAGCAGCTCAGATAAGATTACATAGCTACAAAGCCTTCAAAAGTGACAGGAGAATCAGATCCCTTGTGTAAGCCAGAAAAATAATTTTAGTGCTCTCCCATGGAGCAAAATTACTTTCTGGCTCCTGTCTAGCTCCTTTCAGCCACAGGCAGCAAATGGACACGCAGTTTAACCCACAGCAAGCTTTCAACTCTCTAAAAGCTTCCTTACTCACTTGTTACTTACACAGGATTCCCTTTAAAATCAGTCACCAAAATTCACTGAGTCCTAACTTAGCAACAGGTGAGTAATTACTACTACTAATAATAACAATAATGCTTCCCCACTCCATCTCCTTCAAGACACTGAAGGGATAGAAGCAATTTGTACAGGAATTACCCCCCCAACCCCCAGGTTACTGATTTGCTACAGATATTCAGTTTGACCTACAGGGTGAAGAACAGCTGCAGCTTCATCCATAACCCTGTCTCTTTTCTGCCAGTTTGTGTCAGATAGACTTAACAAATAATTTGTGGAGACTCACGCTGTCACACAGTATTTTTGACCTGTTGGAAGAAAAGTAACATGAATTCAAGTATTTTGAGGACCTCATTCAGCTTTCCAAGAAGGTACCAAGCCCTTTGGAAAAATCTACCGTTAGCATCCCAGAAAGAGCTGCAAGGCACCAGACATTTTGACATTCAATTACAAAAGTCTCAGAATGAGGGGGGCTGCCTTGAAAATGTGACCTTTAATGGCAAGTGTTGAACACTGGAAATCTGGATCTGGCCTGTTTTGAAATTTGGACTATCAGTACTTCACTACACCTGTCACCTGGGCAAGAGCCAATTAGCAACAACAAGGCTTTTCTGGTCAAAGTGAAAAAAAAAGTCCTGACTAAGCCAGAGTAAAAGACCAACAAAGAACATGAAGACCCTGAAAAGCACCACGAGCTAGTGAAACCATGTGAACAGCTTAAATAACACTCTCAGGGCCTACAGCAAAGCTCAGAACAGACCTAGGGCATTTCTGCCAATGGAGGGAACAGTCCTCAAATCACAAAACTCAAATCACATCAGAGATAATAAAGTCATTTAAAGTGAGATGTCATTTGCTTCATAGGGACAGATGAACATATCATGAAGTTCAAAACTCATCACTGCTTTCCAGGGAAAAGATCAATGTCTGAACAAGCAATGGGGATGGAACTGAATTCTCACTTCTAAGGGAAGCTAGGAGAGAATCATACCTTACAGAAAGATTAGCTGCTTGTGTCCACAGATGGAGACTTCATTCCTGAAGTCTTCTCATGCCAAATAAATTCACCAGACTATGTAAAAATCCTGACTTGAGCACTTGCCAGTCTGTGCATACAGCTGTAGGTAGGTAGTGTGTAATTGCATTTGCCATCAGGGTAATTGTGCATGCAAAATTGTGCAATAAGTATTTTGTACACATGGTTATGCTTTTAAATTTCCTTTCTTTTTTTTTCAAGAATGGGCCACTGTTTGAACAAATATGTAAAATAGTTAAAATTATTAAACATTATTTTGAATTGTTTTAATTATAAAGTCACAAGTGAACCACAATGCTGTGCACTTAAATGACACAAGAGAGACACACCACATCACTGCTATGTCATTAGGATCTGTCTGTACGTTTTTTTAATTTGCCTGCAGAAAGATGGATTCCTTAAACTGAAGGTAATTTGTTACATGTTGTCTGGAATCTAAAGCCAATTAAGCACTGATCATAGTTACTACGCAGTCCTTGGCAATTAACTTGCTATTTTTGGGGATTTGTTTAATTTTATAGTTGGGGAAACCAAGGACTAAACCCTTCTGACAAAGAAATCACAGCTATTTCACAAAATGTTGAAAACCATGTAGCTCTACACTCAGATATAACGCGGCACTGTATACAGATGCAGCAGATCAAAATGAAGTTCAATGATCAATTTCTCAAACAGAAGAATTCCCAGCTCCAATAAGAAATTGCAAGACTGGACAGGGTTATCATTACACGGCAAACCTGGACTCTCAACATACATTCCATAATCCAGTGCTACAAAGCAGGCCAGGCTAAACAGCAGGAATTGTGTAAACTCTGTTACCTGCGCTTGCCCTAGATGATAGGACTACTAAAAGCAAACATCGTCAGGAAACAGTATACCATGGTACTGCATCTGTGAACAGAAGATACCACCGAGTACCCACAAGGCAGTCCCATCATACAAGAGCAACCAATGCCACGAAATGCAACACTGCTGAGCACGGCACCTATTAGATGTGGCCAGGACGTAGTAACCGAATACTGCAGTACACAGCATTAGTGCAGATAATAATCAGACTCTTATTTCATAAATACACATACATCTATATACACATACATCTGCATATACACAAGGTATTTTCTGAAGGGAAGGACAGTTTTTCTAGGCACAGAGAAGTGTTTTTCTTTGAAAATTAAGTGTTGTAAGATTCTCAGAGATGTTAAAACAATCAGATACCTAAAAGGGGAAACGTCAACAACAAGAGGGGGAAATAAATTTAAGCATCCCAGTTAGGCAATCAGTTCTATCATTAAGATGGGGTAGGTGAAGTACAGGCCTCTTTAAAATCATAAACTTCAAATACACCTACCAACCCCCTTCAGAGCTCAATCACTGTAACTACTAAGCCCAAGGAGTCTGAGATCTTTCCATATGCAGACCCTATTTGTCACAGATGAGATTAAGAGCCACTCTTGCCAAAGTCTCCTCCTCCAGTGCTAGGGAGCTCCCAGTTGCGTTCAGCTCTTGGGCTGCTACTGGACCTCTATGTTTAAGACAATATAATGTAATAATCTGATTGTAAGTGATGCAGAAAAGATACAGCCTTATCTTAACATCTGAGTTGTAATTGTATCCAAAGGACATGTTGCACTTAGAGCAGATTAAAGAATCCCAGTGCAGGTGGAACCAAACTGACACCTTCCACTTTTGCAAAGAGTTTGATGTAAACGCAGGGAAGGTTTCAACAAAACAAATGAGGCAAAACCTCATTTGTTGCATTAGGGAACTGTAGTTATCCTGCTCCAATCAATAGCTCAGATTTGCATAAGCTTTTCACTTGGCATCATTCTTTTGCCACTGGTCTGTAAAGCATGAAACAGTGTTCCCTGCTATGGAAGAGCCCCATCCACAGATGGGCAAGCAGCTATATACAGGCAGGAAGCACCTATACACAAAACCAGCTTCCCGCATACTCACATGTACAACACACATTTTCCATGAAACACTGACTTACAAAGTCACAAATTTACAGATACACCCATATTTTGCACACAAACATACGCATCACACATGTTTATGCACACACCTGTATAAACACACTTGCATGCAAGCTTAGACACGCAGCGCTCTCAGAAATGCACATGGGTACTCAGGCACACGTATGTGCTCACATGGATACGAGTACACACCCGTGACTTGCTCAAGGCAGCACCAACAACCTATGGTAGAGCAGGAAAAAAAAAAAAAAAAAAGATTACAAGACCAGGAGTTGTCCCCACAGCTGAAATGACAAGGTCTGTCCTGCAGTCCTTCCCTTCAGAGAGGGTGGATATCTGTGCGTAGGCAGTCACGCTCAGTTAGACACATATATGAGCACAGGCTTGAGCCCAGACAAACACACAGAGCCTCACTTATCCCATTAGGCACCTTTCAGTGGTAATGTGCACATGCCCTGCCGCCACTCCTCCCCTCTAATCCTTTATTTGCACACAGCTTTCATATCAATCTGTTTCATTTTCCAAATAATGTATATTCACTTTTGTTTACAGCCAGGACACTGGGCTTCTTTGAGTCAGTCTCTATAACCATCTTGGCAAAGCCAGTCCCGTCTTGTTTGTTTGTTTTTGCAGTGACTGAGTGTGTAAGGAATATGGAGGGTGTAGGCGGCTCTACATGTCCCTTCACCTCTTGTGGGTTTTGGCGCATTCCTTTCAAAAATACTCTCTTTCAAATGCAGGGGACAGGATGCTTTGTTTATATAACCACTGCTTTTCGCTGAGGCTCAAACCATCCCAACACATCTGTCTCCAGGAGGCTCCTCTGAGAAGGTCTGCCTTTCTAAGTTCCCCATGACATGGACTCTGGGGAACAGCACAGCTTGGAGAGCACCTGCAAAAGGACCTAACTTCAGAGTTAACTTCAGAAAGATCTACTTTTAGCTGGAATGTGTCAGTTTAGCACCTAATTTTCTCCAGCTTTCTCTTCACCTCAGCTGGCCCTGAGTCTCAGCGGATGCTTTAGGAAGTGGAGGCTTCCCAGAACCAGCTCTGAATGCTGATTCCCACAACCAGTAGAGTTTCTGTGAAACTGTGCTGTTCTGACTGGTGGGAGTCTATCCAAGCTGTAAGGAGCAAGAAGTAAGAATAAGGAAAGATGTGTGAGTTATTTTAGTATAACCATTTCACTTTGGATTTTCACATCCATTCAACTATCTCTACATAAAGATTCATACCCAAACCCATAAACATAGGTGAATTGGAGCAGGTGCTCTGCAAAGACCAGGACTAAATTAACTTGGTAAGTTACCATGGTAAGTTACACTGATAAAGGCAACCTTTACACAAGTGAAGTGAGAGTTATCCTTTAGCGGTATAACTTTTAAGTTAAAGTGATACAAATAATCCCTTTTTAAATTCCTTTCCTCCCTCTTCATGTCCTCTAGGCGTTCCTCTAGCTAAAACAGTGGGTTGAAAGAGCAGAAATGGCAGCAGTCAATGGGAAGAGCAAGGTGCCACCCCACTGTGTCACCCACAGCAGGTGGTTCTCTTATACCCTCCTGTTATAGACCTATATGCTATAAAAAGCATATTGATATTGTTGTGCATGCATGATCATCACACAGCATTTGCTAGCATCAGTAACTTATCATGAATGTTTCATAATACCGAGTGGGAAGAAAAAACATGAAATAGTTCTAGGGATTTTTCTAGTACCACATTGCTAGGGAAGATCTGCTTTCCGTAGCTAAATTATAGACACAAAACAACCACTAACTTAACCACTTGAAGGGAAGTGAGTACACAGCTAGCCAGGCCAAGGAGATGACACCAGTAACACAGGTTGAACGTTGCCTGTCAAACAGCAATAGACAACAAGGCAGTTTTCATAGGTTTCAGTGATTGCAAAACCTAAGTTTATCCAGCATAGACTCAGGGCATTTCTGCAAAAAAAAGTGGAGGTTTTGCTTAAAAAAAAAAAAAAGAAGGAAAGAAAAGAAAAAAGAGAGAGAAATGGAAAAACAATGATGCAATTATATAAACAGTAAGAAAAAACAGAAGGCCAAAATCCTAGAAAGACACGTATACTTAAAGAGAAAAGTTAGCCTTTTTAATCAATAAACATTGACCCGACATCCATTCTGAATTATATACATCACACACCCCTAGAATGCCTATACCCTTGCTCCTGGAGAGCTTATAGAACTTCCCGAAGGTGCATCATCTGCATTTGCAGTCAGAAATGAGGAGGACAAAAAAGTCAGCACAATTTTTCTAGTTCATTCAGACACCAGTGATGAAGGAAGCAGGAGTACCTAAATCCCACGTCAGCTCCATTCACTACATATGGAGCAGCAGTGCATTTGCAGGCTAAATCATCTTTATTTATTTGCTACATCTTCTATCACACACATTTAATTTTCATTCCCCAACTCAAGCAACAAGTTGGAATTGCATTCACCATCTCATACAGCCAAATTTTCAATTCCTTGGCTTGTATCTGCTGTACTCAAGATTCCCAGATGGTCTGCTATCCAAATAATGTGAGGACCACTTAAAATCCATCATCAGATGAGTTCAGCTCATAGACTTAATGTAAAAATAAAAAGCACCAATGTTCTGTGTACACAATTCTTCACTGAGGAACAGCAGCCAAACTAAGAAGTGATTTCCACCGTGTATTCATACTGTAACTGTGATACTGGCAGAGCTAAAAGCAGCAGCGCCACAATGATGTGGAATGCAGTATCTTCTTATCTCTGCACCAGACCAATCTTAATGTTTAAGATCTCTCCTTCTAAAACAGATATCAACGGTGTATTTTACTGAAATAATTACTTGCTTACAAATAGCATACCAAGAAGTGCCTTAGCCAGAAAAAAATTAAATCAGTCTTTCCAGATAGAGGAAAGACAGTTGGGTTGAAGTCCTTCAGGGTGTGCAACTGCTGCTTTTGTAATAACAGATTTTCCTAGTGAAGTCTGCTAAACTCCTAGACCAGTTAAGGAAATGTTTCCAATTATTACTTTTTCTGAATAAAAACTCCCTAGGTCTTTATACACTTAAGACCTATTCCCACTTCATTTATTGACACCTCAAGCGCAGCAGGATTATGCACATGAGGGAGCTGAGTCACATTTGGCTTTAGCCTCTTTTGCTATCAGGATGTCCCCTACCAGATCCAAGAAAAGAGTCTCTGAACCAGGAATTAGTTAACTCCATAATCTATGAAATAAAATCCTAAGAAACTGTTTGACTCTAAATTCTCATTCTCAGTCTTCCCACTTCGATTGCTCCTCACTCCTTATAAATGGATTGTTGACGTGCACCCATGTCCACTTTCATTAATGCATTTAATTTGCAAGCCTCACACATATTCCAGCTAACCATACCTGTATAGTCTTTAAATAATATGCTTAGTGCAGTAATACAATCGGATTAAAACTAATAATTGGATTGCAGAGGTTTTAGGCAAGCCTGGGGTCAGTGGGAAGGGATGACAAGATTGTTGTGCCATCAGTTTCAGCTGGTCAGTCGCTTTGGCATGTATTCTGTTATTGTTACTGCACCTTTTTCTGCAGGGCAGGTGAGGGAGATGATCTGCTGGTTTTCCTTTTTGCCAGGGCTGCTCTGACATAAGGGCCTTCTTTCAGCTATGGTAGCTGGCATTCAGTCTGTGGCGAGCACAACCTCAACTTGTGCACCAGAGCTTTGAGCACCAGAGGTAGCGTCTGAATCTTTTCTAATCAAAGTAGTTCTACAGCGTCTTCCAGGTGCCAAAAGCAGTCTACTGTAATTACAAACATTAACAATTTCCAATTTATAGCAACTGTAAATCTACATATAATTTTACCTCTTTTATTTATAAAAGCTTTCAGCTAAGTCTTATATCCTCACACAACTGTAACAGCTGAACACTTTGGGAACTGACTTCACTCCAAAAAAAGTCTCTTTTACAGTAAGTGAAACCACTTTCTTCTGCATCTGCAAAGTACAGGTACATGGTTTAAGACAAAACCCTATCTCCATCTTCCTTTCTGTGCTCAGAACACTCTTGTCACATCTCTGATGCAGTGATGAACATCCCAACGACTACAAAACAGAAGAGCTATGACCACAAGGAAAAGGCAGATTTGTACAGTGAGATATTTTGATTACTAAGCAGCTTTAAAATCTGCTGCAGCTCTGGATTCTTTGAGTCCCAACCAGCTATTTGTACTGTTGTCCCCTGCCTGTATTCTTTGACCTTCTGACATACAGTTACTGCAGTCTGTTGCATGCGTCCCCAATCAGAAAGCAGATTGGATAGAGATTAGATAACATCGTGGTATATGGGTTGGGTACTTCTTTTTTTCTTACCAGTTTCCTGTTGATAGAATCACACTGATAAGCAGTTTAATTGGTAAGTTGAAGTATGAAACTGCAAAAGGCTGCCTTTTAAAAGACATGTTCCAACTGGGATGTAGATGCAGATGCAGCCAAAAGATAGTTTGGTGTGTAGCTGTGCTCCGGTGCTTAGGCCCATCAATCTGAATATTACAGGAGCAACAAGGAGTTGAGAGGGATCAGTGTGGGTGCACAGCACAAGGTTAAGCATTTGCAAACCTGTTTATGAACATGGTGAGAGAAACACTGCAGAAACAGAGGAAGCTATTTGAGATATTGCTTCACTCTGGGTACATCTTAACCACTGTTTCTGAAAGTTATTGCTCCACAGTGCTTTAAGGGAAGATGAGTTAGCAGAACAGTGTGCATTTGTCTCATCTACTTCAGTACAAAGTCATCCAGGTTACCTCCAACTATCACAAACAGCTTAAAGTACAGCAGATTACATTGTCCAAAGTGGATGTGCAGCAATGCCACAAAGTCCTGCCAGCTGAGTTCCAGATGCATGAGCTTTGGCAGTGATGTGGGAACATGTATCTTATGGGCAAATGAAGTTTCACATTTCCACAGTTCTATCTGCTATGATCATGCACAGATCCAAAGCCTCCAAGGCCCATAACGCTAACATGAGACCCTAGTGAGAGCTGGGTTGGAATAAACCTTGGAACAAACCAACCCACCACCTGCACTTCAGTTTGGAGGCTTTCTATTTTCAACATCTGGACCTACTGGGTTGAAGAGCTCTTGGCTCTACAGAATCTGAAGGCCCATCTTTATCTTCCACTACCTGCAAGAAAAATGAAGAACTAGCCAATGTCTTTGCCGTTAGCGGTTTGTTGGCATCACAGCCTTTTTCAGTTGTAACGATGGAGGCTGTGGTTTCACATTCGGTGGCACAGGCAGCCCCCACCCTCCACACTCACCGTGCTGCTGGCACAGCTCTTGGTACAGCTGTGCAGTCAACCAGAACAGCTGAAAAATTCCTTTCAGCTGACAATTCAGTTTACCCCATAACCATGGAAAAAGGTGTGCTGATTCAAAACAGGAGCGGTGCAAAAACTGGGACAACTAGCTGGGGGGAGGGAAGTGGTCCCTGAAAAACCTGACAGGAATTCACAGCCTGAGAAACAGAGGCTGTCCTGGAAGATCTTGATAGGAAACTCAGCAAAGAAAGGGTCAGTCTGCAGAGGCAGCTCCCTCTAAGGCAGAAGGGAGTCACAGATATGAATTGGGGGCTGTGCAAGCAGCAGTACAACGTCAAGCAGATTTTCTTTGATTAGCTATGGCCTCTAATCTCTCCTGTGCCCCCCTGCAGCGAATTCCAAAGTTCAACAGCCCCCACTGGACTTTCCTGTTAAGGCTCAAATCATTAAAAGTATTTGTTTAGTAAAAGCTAAAGCACTCGGGTCCTGGTGTCTGAGAGCTCCGTGAGGTTAAACGCTGTCAACCATTTGAATGCAAGCCATATTCCACATGGTCTCGGTGATTCACTGGCAGAACTATATGGGAACACTCTCTCTAGGCTTCACCCTCCACCCCAGCTTGTTTCAGGAGCTAATGAAACTGCTTGGACAAAATGAGCTAGTGTGGTCCCAAACACAGTTCTGAGCACATGGCAAACCTTCTGCCAGAGCTTGCACACTCAGTGGAGATGTCACAAGCTGGCCTTCTGTGCTGGTTTTGGCTGGGATAGAGTTAATTCTTCTTCATATTAGCTGGTATGGGCGATGTTTTGGATTTGTGTTGAAAACAGTGTTGATAATACAGTGATGTTTTAGTTACTGCTGAGCAATGCTTACACAGAGCCAAGGCCTTTTCTGCTCCTCACCCCACCCCACCCCACCCCACCAGTGAGGAAGCTGGGGGGCACAAGAAGCTGGGAGGTGACACAGCTGGAACAGCTGACCCCAACTGACCCAAGGACTATTCCATACCATATAATGTCATGCTTAGCATGTAAAGCTGGAGGAAAAAGAAGCTTTTCTCAGAAAAAGGGGGATGTTTGCATTGATGGCATTTGTCTTCCCAAGTGGCCACCACAAGTGATGGAGCCTGGCTTTCCTGGGGATGGCTGAACACCTGCCGGCTGATGGAAAGTGGTGAATGAACTCCTTGTTTTGCTTTGCTTGTGTGCATGGCTTTTGCTTTACCTATTACTGTCTTTATCTCAACCCATGCGTTTTCTCACTTTACAACCTGAAGAATATTCCTCAACTGGTCTCATTTCAATTTCAAAAGTTTCTTCAGTGAAATCACCATGAATTAGTGGACAAATTCACATTCCTGAAAAAATTTTGATAACTTTGAATTGAAGCTGGACATGCTACAGTGCAGCTGGAGAATCTGCATACCTGCCCTCTGGGGGAAATAGCTGCCTGACCCTTGGAGGAGACAACAGGTGGGAACCAGCAAGCAAGCCTCTAGAGCTCAGAGCCCTCAGGGAGCGCTGGTCCCATGCATCCTGCCTGGAGAGCTGTGGAGGGGTCAGTGTTAAAGTCTGCTAAAGAGCACAAGCCTCTCAGGCTTCCCAGGAGCCAGAGATCCTGAAGATCCCAGCAGGTTATGGGAGATCCATTAACCTGGAAGACCTAGCTTGAAAGAGTTCAGTGATGGGTTGCATAGAGCTAGAGCAGTCACTCCTCTCAGATGTCCAGAAAAGGATAGGTAACAGCCCTGAGATTTGAAGAGCTAGAGAGATGGGCTTCTGGCTTTCAGCTCTTCATCTGTCTATCAGCAGGCTCCCTAGGAGCTGGGCAGGTGAGCTGCAAGGAAATCAAGCAGGTTTGCAAACCTGCCCGGCAGGCAGTGAAAATCCAACCTGGTTTCTGTCAATTTTGCAGAAAATGTCATACTCCCCCAAGCATCCAAGCAGAGATCAGCAGGAAATGCTTTTCCTTTCCTCTGATTATTTTTGAGATTTCAAAATCTTTCCTGGTATCTCCTTGGAAAAAATGTTGGTGATTTTCACAAACTGAAAATTGGGGGGGGGGGGGGGGGGGGGAGGGGAAAGGGGATGGGTCAATTAAAAATGTTGTTTCAAAAACATTTTCTCATTTTTTTTCCCCAATACAAAACATTCACTGAAACTGCTTCTGCACCTCTGAATACTTACATTTTAAAAATGTGACATACTCGGATGAATAAGATGTCCTGTTCAATAACAATTGTACTCTTATTTTGAATGTCTCTCTGCGTCATTTAGCTATTACTGAGCACTGAGAAAGTTGTAAAAAACGGGAGTTTAGTTCTTAAGCCTATTTGTATCTGTGTTTATGTACAATGTCTATGATATAGCCAAGTAAATAACCTTGAAAGACCTCACAGAAGTATCAGACCCAGCAGAACATTTCACTGGCACGGAAGACTGACTTGCCTGTAACAAGCAATCCCTTACTAAGAATTTCACACTGGCTATTACCTTGAAAAACAGCTAAGAATAATCCACTGAAGGTCTCTTTCACCCCAGTGAAGTAGGAAGCATTTGTTCGTCCTGAGTAGTTTCTTCCTTCTGTCACTGTGCCAGGGACCTAAAGAGAGGCTGCTCAATCCGAACCCCATGCTGCAATGCAGATTAACGTTCCAGTCTCCAGCACACCAGATCCTCCTGCCTGGCTCACTCACATCCCAGACAAGGCACGGGTCTAGCACTGCACAGTGCTTACTATGAAACACACCTCACTGAAGTTTACAGCAGTTTGGCACTCCAGAAAAATCAGGTCAGAAACAGGAGGCTTTGTTAGATTTAAACCCAAATCCAGGTGGTTACATTTAGACAGGCAGACTGTGGTATTAAAGGAAGGTAAGTGGCTTCACAGGGAGACGTGATCAGCTTCCACTTTGAGCACGTATTTGATGAGAGAAACTACCAAAGAAATATTGTGCTTTTGACCAAGACCTACTTTTTCACTTCCTCTCCAGCTCAGCACCGTGAAAGACCCGAGTACAAGTTAACTTTTACCTCCAAAAAAAAAAAAAAAAAATTATGTCTTTGACCTTTACAAATAAAACAAGAAAACAAACCACAGACTCACAGATCACTCTTAAACAATGTTGGGTTTGATCCAGTCATTGCTTTCTGTTTGAAAAGGGAGAGTAATCTCTGCAAAGGCACAAACTAGTCGTGTGTAAATATGGAGGAGCAGACAGAGCACTGCCATCAAACCCACCACCTAGGCCAGGTACCAAAGAGCCGCTTGTGCCTGTTCCTTGTGATGGTCACCTGCACAAAACAATTAAGCAGTTAATTGTTTTTCTAAAGGACAAAAATGAGAGTGGTGATGTGATACCCAAAGAAGTGTTATTTGTTCTTCCTGGTCTCATAATTCTTCTAGTTTCTATCCAGTAACAATTTGGTATGTGAACCATCTGAGACAGACAGCACCACAGAGCTGCTTGTTTCATTTGGGAGCTGGAAAAGAATGACTTTGCTGATTGTGTGGACTGAACGGGACTCTGCTCTTGTATACTTCAGAGGGTCTTTTTGCTTTAAGCACTTAGGGAAAGAGAGAAGAAATTATCTTACAGAGGTTAATTCCAAATAAATGTATTTCTCTGTATGTGGGGAACCAACCTAACCTTCTGTTCCCAAACTGGGCACATAAATTGGGGCATTTTCACATGACCACCTCTCCTTCAGTCATCCTCTGCTGGTTTTTGTACAGTTTCTATTTATATTTTCCTGGATGTGATGGACATCTTGTTTGACCTTCTGCATAACATAAGGCCATGGAATCTCACCCAGTTTTCACTGTAATAAACTCATCTTGACAACAACATGGTGGCTGCTGCATAACATTAAACAGAAACGTTTAAAAACGCACAGCTCAGGTCCCAGGTGACTGAGAAGGAATGGGCTGTATAGAAGCAAGAAATGCCCACAGGTAGTATTTAAAATGATCAAGGCAGACACAGCTTAAAGAGCCATAAGTCCTGTCCAGCACCCACTGCAGTCCTTGGAAGTGGACGCTGAAATGTGGTCATAGTAATCCTAACATGGGTCGTCGTGGGGAAGCATGAAAAGATTCACTCAATCAATGGATATATGCATATAACACTGGGAGAGGCACACTGAACCCACTATCCAGACCACGGTAACTGTCTGTACAAACAAAAAACAAGGAAGCCTTCCAGAACAAGCATGGCCCCAGGCATACAGAACACCTGGTGGTTTGGCATACCATGAGAAAACTTAGATAAACAGTTCTAAAAGTATTCTGGGACCAGGGAGAGTATTCCCAGAATCTCATGTGGCACTTAAAATGGGATCTTGTGCCATACCTTTGCGTCTAGGGAGGTAAAAGTCCCACTTCCACAGGGGGAGGTGGCCACACTCTTCATGGCGAGTACAGCAGGCTGTCAACCCAACGGCTGGTCTGTTTTACCTGTAGTGGAAGGAGGGCTTGGCTGGAAGCCAGCTAAACAGGACGGATGCTAAATACCAAAAGATAACCATTTTAAGTCAAAAAACCCCAAAACATCCAAACCCCAAAGTGAATCTGGCCAAGCCAAAGCAATCTGTAGACTCTTTTATGGTGCTTTTATGATTACCATTACTGTTTAACGTTTATAGTGTAGTAGTGGTGACAAACAGATCTGAAAACTCACTGTGCAAACTAGCTACTGTGCAAATATGGATACAGTCAGGATGTCTTTGGAGTCATTTTCATTGGTACACACATGATTTGCAAAAAAAACCCCAGCTCAAATTACCTCCTGAAACCTTCCTTCAAGATGCGTATTAATGTCAGTAGACTTTCCAGGACTTGTGGTGCAATCAGATATTGGAGAGTGGTTGGATTTTGAAGTGGTCAGCTTTTCAAAGGGGACAAAGTGCTTATCCATCAGCAAACAAAATAAATAAGGCAAAAGCTAAGGCCAGCCTTAGACCATCCATGCATCTGCCAGCTCACGGGGCTGAGCTGATTTCACCGCAGTGGAACTTTGCCAGGCTAAAACAAAGAAACCACAGAACCTATGGGCAGCCACTGCAAGGAGGCGGAGGCTGTTCAAGACGTGTCGGGTATATACCACCCCCCACCCCCCCCCCCCCCCCGGATCGCAGGCTACATGCTCCCAGAGTGCCCAGGTGTTGGAACTGCATAGTGCAAATCACAGTACAGGGAAATGAGTTACAAGAGATCAGCACACCGTGAAAAAAACTAACAAGAAACAAAAAGGCTAGAGCAGCTGATAAATGCCTTAGGTGCAAAGGGTTGATTAATACAAACAAAACCAAATCTAAGGATTTTGAAAGAGAAGGAAAAAGGAAGAAAAAGACGACAGTGTTAAGTTCCAATTAATGTTCTTGCTGTATTTAAATTAGATATTACATACTGGCGATGGCTGAAGAAAGCTAAGAACTTCCTTGCCCAATTTAAAACTTTTGTACTTGTTCCTAAGACTTCAGAATTCAGTAATATTCCAGACAGTATGTATTTTCTAATGATTCTCATGTGAGACAACTAATTTTTCTATTCCTAGCAGCAGGGATACTGGACAAATAACTGAGCTGAACCTGTGCCTCAGTTTCTCTTTCCACAAAATGGGGGGATATCACTTTTTGTAAAGCACTTACAGACGTTTGGATCAAGTGCAAGTTAAGTGCGTAAATGTAAAACACAGTTACTTATATTAAATCATTCACTAAGCTAGCCTGTATGTTGCTATTTTCTCCCCACCCCAAGCTCATAAAGGAACATTCTGAAAAAAACCAGTATCTTGAACGATCAATAACCAAGTTACCCATAAAGTCTGTATTTCATAAAAGATCATTCAGCTTACTGCTAGTGGGGGATGGAAAGCAGGATTTGTCAGGGAGGAACATGTTAGGGGATAAATTTCCCCTCCCCTGTACAAAGTTCAGGTTTCCCTGAATTTTGGAGCTGAGAGAAAGGCCTCTCATGAACTGTATCCTGCTGGGGCCGCATAGAAGATACCCATCCAAACCTAGATGGTGAGCACAAAAGAATAAAACCTCTTTATACATGTTTTACTAACAGAGGGACCTGTCCACTGTCTTAACACAAGGAAGGAATTTAGAAACCACAGAACATACTCATCAAAAAGAGGGTAAGCAGCAAAGCCACTGGGGTTTGTGTTGTTCCTTCTCCTTCCTGCAGGTATGTGGACAAGTGCATGTTTTATTCAGTTGGTTTGCACTGGTAAAGCTCTGGGGAAAATCTAGACTGTATCCTGGGTTCTGAAGGTGAACACACTAAGATCACAGTGTAGCCAAGAAGAAAAAATAGGTAGCGTTTTCTTACTGTAGTTGGTATCTGGCCCTTCTTTTTACATCAGAGAAAATTCTAGACTTAGAAGGAGAGCACAGTCACTTACTCAGAGTGTGTGTCACAAATACAGGTCCTCACAGCCATAACGCAAGCGAAATACCTACCTCTCCTCAGGAGATGGTTTCATGTCTCTGAGCAGAGCTGAGAAATTCTCTACTGGACATAAAGCTTGACCTAATGGGACCATGTCACACTTCAGTGGGACAGTCACACTTTGTATCATGACAATGGGGGTAATACATCACCTTCACCCCCCCTGTTTTGCTGACTGTAGCTAGCAAGGTCCGCTGTCCATTTCCACATGCAGATCTGATTTGGAATGGGATGTGACTGATGTTGTTGCCTTTTCATCCTGATCCTATGCACACATAATAGCCAGCCCTGCACATTGGGACGGAGCCCCAGCCTTCACCAGTGCTATTCAGAACAGATCAAAATGCTGACCTCTGAGCCGTATTAATTTCTTGACCAAGACTCCTGATTTCTTTACATTCTAAAGAACTTACACTGAAGCGGTGGGTTGGGGGTTTGGTTCCCTCTGTTGTCGGTTGACCAGCAGTGCTCACATCTGTGTGCCCAAGGTAGATTGTCATCAATGACACAACCTTGTGACAAGGCTTTGATGGTCTCCTCTACTGAGGAGAACTGAAATCTAATTCCGCTATTATAGTCTGCCTCCCCTGGTCTACTGGATCTAAACCAGAAAACGCTTTCACCAAAAATGACCTTGGAAAAAAACATTCTTCCTTTATCCGGTCAAGAGAAAAGCTAGAAAACCAATAAAATTTTTGGAATGAACCATCACTAGGACACTTTCCAGAGGCCAAATGCGCACAGATGTTACACATCTGCACAACCCAGTCAGCCAGCCCTTCCAGCAATATCTACTTGTTGATAAAGTACTACAATTACAAAACCAGCTTAAATGATGGAGTTTGTTCTCTTTGATCAGGTTTCACTGCTTTGTTCTAGCTGGTTGTTCAGAAGTCTTCCACATACATGGACATTTCTGTGGGATTATTTTCTGCTTCATTGAAAGACTCCATTTTCAAACTGATGGGACACCTCCTTTTCTTTCTACTGTGCATTATTCCCAAAGCGGGAAGTGATCTGAGTGAACAAACAAGCAATATCATTTTTTCTGGGAGGAGACCAAAGAACTGGTGGCTAGACACTTAAAGTTTCTCCAAGCAGAATTGAAACTAGCATTATCACTGGACATCAGATCAGAACGGCATTCTGATTCATGCCTCCATGCTCTAATTTAGCCCCCTCTGTCTCAGATTAATACAGTAATTGCCATTCTGCAGCAGAATCTCATGAAGGGATGTTTTCTACCACCGATGCATCTAGCAAGCATTCACACAGTGCCACAGAACTGTGGGCTGCGGGGTATGAGGCAGAAGATGGAGGATAGCAAGGCCAAGCCTGGCAATTTGCTAGAACTTCATTTCATTCTTTCCAGAAAGGCCCATGCTGAGCACATAGCATTGTACTTTAAAGGCTGACATGATTCTTATCATAGGCAGACATGACCTTCCACACAAAGGACTTTTCCAACTTCCTACACATTGATTTTGATTGGAAAATGTAAGATTTTATATCCTTTGCAAAATCCATTTGTTACCATTAACCCCGATAACCCTGGCCCACCTTAGGACACGCAGCCATGCCAGCACACTTCTGGAACTCACAGATGTCTTGTCACAGGGAGATCCAAGCTTAATTACTCATGGACAAAGTATAACATCTTTGTGCCCAAACCTTGGAAGCAGTATTTTACACATGTGTAGGAGTTCCTAGCGGAATTCACTGGGATTGAATAGCTCAGGCACTTTGCAAAGTTCTGTTCTGTTTTACCCTAGCCCACAAAAAACAGGCACACAAATTTAAGTTCAGAGGCTGGGGTTTAGACCTGGTGAGCTGTAAGAATAACAGTTTGAAAACTGTCAGTGTTCAAAGGGTAGGAACTACCTGAAAAACAAGTTAAAAAAGGCAGTATCAAGAGTTTCATCCCATGTTAGCGCAGAGCTATGTGTTGGCAGGTGGCCCATATGGGTCTTAGGCTGGCTTTCCGATAAGGCAGCAGGGAGGAGAATGGGGGAGACTTGCACTGGTGTACCAGAAGTAGAACTGGCTGGAAAAAAGAAGCTGCACAGATAAATTCGACCAGCAACCCCTTGTTCTGCTAAGATGCCTGAAGCCAAGGCTGCCTGAAAGGGAGAAGCTATAGACCCACTCCAGAACAAAGAAGTGAAAAGGCCTTGGGGTGGGTCATGCCTCGTGAAAATGACAATGTATTTTTAAGCTAAACAAAAAAAAAAAAAAAAAAAAGGAAAGAAAAAGGAACAAGGAAAAGTCAGTCCACCCACTCAGCCATACTTTCACACAAAATACAGCATAGAGACAGGGGCAAAACATATTTATTTTTAGTGCTGCTGTTTGCTTATAAACTGCAGCTCCCCCAGATACGGGGTCACTGAGGTAAGAGACTGGTTACATACTTTCAGCAAAGTCCCTATCCACCTGAAACTTGTTTCCCTCCTGGGTCCTGACATGAGCACAAAGTTCAGAGATTTAGAAAGACTGAAATTCTCTCCTTTCTCCAAAGGGCCTAACCTCAGTGTCCAGAGGATCTGACAGACATCCCCATCTAAACAGAAGTAAGCAGGACCTGTAGTTCTGGATTTATTGGGACCTTCAACATAAAATGGATAGGGGTTAAATCCAAACGAACAATGAAACCCTACTGACACTTAGGGATGCAGAATGAAAAATCTCCTCTCGTGTATCTTTTAGTGTTCAGGTTAGACAGTCTGGAGAGGGACTCACTACAGAATTGAGATGAGATGGTCTTCAGTTCCCAGAACATCAGGGATCCTTGGAGGAAAGAGGAGGTTCCTCAGGTGTCACAGAGGTTTTGCCTGAATTCCAGAATTATAATAAATGCCATGGAGGATTCTGAGAGAAGCAAGCTGAAATGTAACAGGTCAGACCTCAGTATAAAGAGCAGATTACACTCTAACCAGTGCTGCCACATTTAGGACACATGAATGTATGGTTATAAGAGAGAAAAGGAGGGAGGCCATAGCTGCCCTAACAATCAGTGCTGCGCCCAGAGGAACAGACATAAGCATGGGGAAAAGATGATTTGATAGACCCTTACCAACACTAGAGTGTGAACATACAACACGGTGCCTTCCTCATGCTCAGCCTTCCCCACCCACTGGAATGGTGACCCACAGTCTCAGCCAAGAAACTCAGATGCATGTGTGGCAGCATTCACTAAGTCACAGGCTGGGTACAGTTGCTCTTCCTTCTCCTTTTCATCTGCTGGAGGCCCCTGCCTTCACCAAGAAGCCTTTTCCTTCCCTGGTTTTCTGAGTTGCTGACCTAATGTTTTCCTTTTTTTTTCACCCCAGTGAAAATATAGTGGAGCGGAGCAGCCCAAGCCTGACCATGGGGAAGAGTGGTGGGCGTATTACCAGAACCCTCTGTGAGACTCAGACAGTTCCCCCATGACCATGATTCTCCTGAGTGGTAGTTTCCAAGGGAATAGAGAAAGCCAGGCAATGAGGAGGGGGGATTAATGATGAATATTGGATTCGAAGAGTCTGCATGACTTCAGTGTCTCTGAATGTCAAACCTAAGGGAAGGGAGAGGGAAGGAGAGGGAAGATGTACTGCAGGCTGCTACCATTTGCCAAGGAAAAAGGTTCTGCCTGGAGCAGGAAGAATTCCCCTAAGGATGAAGAAAACAGCTTACCTGTAGGAGATCTTAAACCCAATTAATGTGTGCTCACCTCAGTGCTACTGCCTCTCAATGCTTCAGATACATAAAAGGGAGGGGGGGAAAGGCAAGGTGTGTCTGTCAAAACTGCTGGTGCTGTGCCCAGCAGAATGGATTGGAGCACAAAGACCACAGGACTGGAAAGTATTCCTGTGTTGCTGAGTCAGGCTCCTGCTATTACTGGTAGGCACAACGTGAGGTGCTAGCTGTAGGCTAGTCCTGCATGTCCAACTTTAGTCCTATATATATATGCTCCTCCTATATGCTCTTAGGAGGTCAGGTAGTGGTCAGGTACAATGACACCGCTGCTTTCCTTTGAGCCCCGCAACATGAGTGGCTAATGCACAGGGCAAGGAGGAAGAATAAGGTGGAAATGCCAGCCATGAGAGTTGGTCCAAAAAAGTTGGAAATCACATCCAGGTCAATTTCTAATTTTAGTCACTTTCTGAGGCCAACAAACACAACATACTATTCTGCTCACCAAACCACAAACTTAGGAAGTGGCTAAATTCTGAGGGGTATGAGACTGCTCTCATCTGTGCATAAGCAATCACATGCACACCAGAGACACCGACTGGGCGGTGGCTTCTCTGAAGGAACAGCACCAGCCTGTGTAACTTACCACGGGCTCATCCCTTCTCCTCCCTGCTGCTGAAGCTTCAGAGTAGGCCATGAGTAGCAGATAGCTCTTACTTGTTTACCTTCCCTTTTGTCATCCTTCAGAACAGTGGGAGGCAGGCCACAAACTCGTCACCTTTGCCAATAAAGGGCTCTAGAGTGCTAACGACCTTGGGGCCCAGCTGATCTGGATCGGACTGGAATGAGCCAACTGGAGCAACTGGGAAAGCTTATATGGCATCATCTATCATCTTCGGCTTGGGTTTGTTCTGAGCCAAAGTTATGCAAACAGCTCATGGTCTGAGGCCAGTGACAGACCATTACTCACAGGCTGGCCTCTCTCAGCACCCAAGTTTGAACTCTGCACTCATCACCTGCTCTGACAGCTCTTGTCGGTCAAATGGAGGAACACGTTATCGTAGGATACTACTGTAGGTAGAACCTGACAGAACTTACGGATTAGATGTATGCATGAGCATTAGAAACATCCTCAAGTCACTAAGGAGAGCTAAAAATATTACTGCTTTGCTGCGGTGCTTACCAAGATGTCTCAAGTCAGAGAGATACTTCCTCTTTCATACTGGAGCAGCTTCACGTTCACCACAGGGTAAAAGTAAGCACACAAGGCAAACCACAGCATAGGTGATATGCGGCAAGTTCACACCTCACCTTACCCCACCCCACAGCAACATATTCCCATCTCCATACCCTCAGAAATAATTATTTTTAATACCCCCTTAGGAAGTTTTAATAACACATTATGCTGTCTAGAAGAAGTTGATAATAGGGTGATCTATCTCTGGTTTAGTATGAAGAAAGCCTTTATGCTCAGTGTGTTCTGACTTTTTGAAAGCAATGACTACAAGGTAAGTGGGACATTTCAGGCATCTTAGTCCCATCTTGCAGCAGTATTCCACGACCCCTAAAGAACTGCGGGATTCAAGGATCATTTTTTTTGTGGAGGCAACAGCTACTCCTAATTAATTCCCTGTGTGGATGCTAATTTAGAATCCACTTTGGAAATAAGTAAAATTAATTTGCATTACAACACTCATATCCTGGAAGAGTATCTGTGCCACTGAGGGATAGCGATCCATTTAAAATTCATACATAAGACTTCATCCAAATTAATGACTCTGTATAAACAAATCATTTTTATTCAGCCACAGGGAGGGGAAAAAAAAAAGAAGACAACTTGTTTCCCAGATCATTTTCATAGGTAACTTTAAACCCCTCCAGCCAGTGGGGCCTGCCAGGGCTGCGTGGGGCAGGCAAGCGCAGCACGGTCAGTGCAAACGTGTTGCCGGCCCGGCCCTGGGCTCGGCGCGATGCCCTGTCGCGACTCCCGCCATTCCCACCGCCCCTCGCGGTGTCGGTATCACGACACCGCAGCCCCGGGCCCCTCCGTCTCGGTGGTGCCCCGCCAGCCCGGCGCGGCAGCACCCTCTCCCGTCCCCGCGCGGCCGCCGCAGCCCCGGGTGCCAGGGCCCGGCCCGTGGGCCGGTGGCTGCAGCCGAGGACTGGGCGGGCCGGGCCGGGCCGGGCCGAGCCGAACCGAGCCGGGCTGAGCCGAGCCGGGCCGAGCCGAGCCGAGTCCCCCAGCGGTGCCCGTCCCGGCGGCGGTGCGCACAGCCCCGCGCTGGCCTTTTTAGGGGATTTCCCTCGGCCCGGCTCCGCTCAGCTTCTTGTAACCAGAAACACATGACTGTGAGTGGTGAGGCGCTTACTGTTACTGCAATTAAGTCTGTTGGTAACTGAAACTGCATCACCTAATTGGAGCAGCACGAAAAGCAACTCCCTGCAACGCGACGCCCAGGGCTCGCCCGTCGCGCTCGGCTTCCAGCAAACGCGGCCTCTGCCTCAGAGGGAGGGCAGCGCGGCCCGGAGCGGGCGGGGGGAGGCAGCCCGGCCCGGGGCAGGGGGAGGCAGCCCGGCCCGCTGCCCCGTTCCCCTGCCCGCTCCGGGGCTCCCACCGAGGGGCTGCGCGCCCGCGGGGACCTGCTGCCGCGGGGCAGAGGGTCTTGCTCCAGCCTGCCCCGGTCCGCACCGCGCAGGCGGTGGGCTGCTCACAGCGGTGATGGTGGTGCTGCTGCTGCAGCTAAACCTCAGCGTGGCCAGTCTGTGGAGCTGGGGCGGACGTGCAGGCGCACACCGCGCACGCTGCCGGCCGCTCCCAGTCCCGCCGCCGGCGGGCCCGTACCCGCACCGGCGCTCGCCCCCTGCCGCTGCCACCCACGCAGCGGCCGTGCGTGTTACTCACCGCAACGCACGAGTCACGCAGGAGTTGTGGGGCTTTTTGCACTTGCAGGCTGACATCCCCTCCCCCTCCAGACGTGGGAATCTGATGGTACATGTGCTTTCACTTTTGCATTCAACTGACCTACATTGTAAGCGGTCGCTTGGAATCACGTTGCTTTCCCAGCTGATTTTGAGTTCAGACTTTCAAAAACAAAACAGTGTCTTCATACTTTTCATGTCCCTGCTGATGCGGCACGCAGGCCATCATTCAGGCAATCCCTTTTACAGGAAACCTGCTGTTCTCGTTACACGGATCCTTGACATCAGCTCTGGCTTGGAGCCTGATCGTGATGAAAAAAATACTGGAGTGTGCTCGCAAGCATTCGCGTTATCACAAGGAAAGGAGGATAAGGAACAGTTAAATCCAAAATATGCTCAAACACAAAATTAATGGATTACGGCATCATCCAGTACTGCACACTCTACATCTACGGGATGGCTGGTTCCTGATGTTCACAGAACTGTGTGGAATGAACTGTTCATATAATCAGCTCATCTTGAGTCTGCACAATGGTTAAGTTACAATGAATAGTAAGTGAGTTAGTAATAAATTGAACAAATAGCTTGTTTGGTGACAGTCTGTAACTGCCATAGCTTGGAGCGCTGCGGCATTCCAGTGTAACTCCAGCACAATCTGGGAAGAAGAAAAAGGAAATGCATCTATTCAGCTGTGTATTATGTATTGCTCAGATCTGGCAATGCCCAACAGGAGATGGGAAGAAGAGTCTTAATTTTCAAGGAATGTTTTTCAAATCATTTGAAAATCTACCGAGTCTTGGAGCGCAGGCACATTTACATAGCAATTCTGCAGCGGTAGGGCTTCAAAGGCAGCCTCTCCAGGTGAGTAAGCCTGACATTAGCATGTGCAAACAGCACTCACACATACAAAACACAGGCCCAAGTTTTCAGAACCACGTTCATGCTTTTATGCAGCCAGTATGCACATAAAATTACTGTAATTGTGCTTCCATATGAAAGTATGTACCAACCCTTTAAATTTGTATAGAGATCACTGTTTAATTACCCGCGCTATGCTCTAATCTCACTTCAAGAAAAATTGTGCTATAACAGTATATTCAGGCATCTAAACACGTATGTGTACACTGCTTGTAAATGTGAGTATTAGCAGATGTATTCAGTGTATCCAAAGAAAGTAAAGAAGTCTGGGGTCTGCACAGGACTGCATATAAAAATTAAAATAAATTACTACCCAAATGGAGCCTGCTTTTACAAAATATTTATTGTAGGGAGAGAGTTATGTGCACTGCACTGCTCAACTTCTCTATCTTTTCTCTTTTTTTGGATGGTGAAATAAGAGCTGAAGTAGAAGTCACCATTTTTCTTGGCTGGGAAAACATCTCCAGAGCTCTGCAAGATAATTCTTACCTGCAATCACACACATACATACATAGAAGATAATTACTGTGGTTTGTACAGAAAACAAGGGTCATTTCTGTACTTTTCTGTGAGTCCATAACAGCTTCATAATCATACAGAAACCCAATAACTGTTGATGTTATGTTTGGTAAGGCTGAAATTAGAAGATCACTTATTTCAAGAGATGACACTGATCCACCTAAACCACACTGTGGAAAGAATCCCTTATTTTAAACCCTGTAGCTGATGTTTGTGCATCCGAATATTAAACATTCACTTTCTTTACAATCTTTCATCCTTCTCATCTGAAGTGCTCACAAGCATTAAAGGTGCTTCATCCCACCTGGACAAAGTCACCATGGGCAATATTCTGAGCCTGTTCTCAGCACAGATAGGAATAGACTCCTGCTCTTGCAATGCAGTTCCCTGGGCTGCAGCTCCTCTCTTAATGCTCTTTGTTAGCTATTTAGGAATTGAAGGGAAAACCTGCCTTTCCAAAACTAGTTATACAGTTCCTACTTCTGAAACATAAGAAAAAATGCATTGTCCATACTGGTCAGCAATAAACCACAGCATGTGGAACCGATATCCTGCCTCCTGCCGTAACCCCACACCCAACAGTTCAGACATCCCCTCACTCAAGCACCTCTGCTATTGTGCAATGACATAGATGGGGAAAATAATTCTTTCTTAACTCTAGCAGTTGAACTCTTTGCACTCTGCAGCGTGAGACTGGATCATACTGTTCATTATCTTATCTTCCTCAACTACATGTTAGTAATGGTCTAAAAATTAGCCAGGCCTTCTGTAAAAATCCACCCACTCAGCTGGTACCTTTGACTCACTTGAATGGCAGTGTTGGGGTTGACACATTCAAAAACCCCCATATATCTCCCTAATGCAAAACCAAAGCACACACTTACAGAACCAGTTGGTCTGTACTCTGTGTTTGTACTTCACCCAGCACAACTGAGTACTGCTGAACAGGCTGGGACTCATAAACACCATTAGAATACACACAAATAATTTAAATGCATGCTTAGGTGTATTGGAGGGTATTCTCCAGTCTCAGCGTTCAATCATATGACAATTTAACTTAGCAAGATGCTGACCACTCCCAATATGGAGCTCAGTCCTACAGACTTCACTGGGAGATAAAGATGGCTTGTGTTGTAGCAGCATGCAAAACCAATCTCTTTTTTCCAGAACTCTAAGCTGCAAACAAGTTCATTTCAAACCATAGCCCTTCAACTTCAGCAGATGCCCTCGCACTGAACAGGGAGCTCAAGCATAACATAACACTCCATACTCTGCAAAAAGCAAGTTGTTCTTTAGGCCCAGAAACTAAAACGTCAGCTCTGTCACTGGCAATTAAGTACAACAAGAATTTAAAAGAATTACTGCATTCAACGCAATTAAATAAAGAAAAGGTCTAAGAAACCAATGAGAATACAAAGTCTGACATCTTTTGTCTTGACAGCTGTTCTCCAAGTGTGTTCCCTGGTCCATCTTAAACTTTGTGGCGACATATACAACAGAAAAAAAGAAGATTGTTTACTTTGGACCTGATATTCAGGGCACTTGGAAAGCTCAAACACTTGGGCAAAAATACAACAGTGCATAAAAATAATGTAATTTCAGACAAAAAAAATGCAGCATCTGATTAGCCATTCAAAAGTATGGTTGCAGCAGTTACCACAAATCAATTATAGACAGCTTGGACCTCTAGAGGAGGAAAGGTTTTTCATCTCACTCAGAGGTCCACACAAAGAGGTGACTAATATGCTAGAAAATCCTTGGGGTCCAGATGCAATGTGCAAAGATCAGCCAAAGGGTTTTCTCATGCATAGGAGAGATTCCTCTGGGTCAGGAATGAGGGGCTCACTGACAGTGGGCAGCTGGACATCAGACTTACTCTGTAGCCTTCAGCCTTCCTGGCTAAGCAGGACTTCTTTCTTTTACGGACTTGGCTAAAGTCTATGTGTAGAAGGGGACTCTGGCCCTTTCTTTCTTTCTGTTTGAAGTGAAGTTTCTACCTTATTAGACTCTCATTTAGCAAAAATAACAGTCTGAACAGGCTGAAAAACTGGTCTCTGGAATTGCCCCCAGGCCTCCAGGTAAGTCACACAAAAGGAATGGGTCTTCAGATTGCTTCACTTGGGACAAAGATACCCGTCATTAGCTGATGCTGAACAACACCCAAAACTGCTCTATGACTGATAAAGACGTACAATATGATAGGTGAGGGGAAAGGGCAGGGCCTGTGCTGTCCGGACAGGGCGTTGCTTGGTCCATGCTGCTTTCCTGTAACCCAAAGGGCTCCACTTCTCTTTTCGTTCTCATGGCTTTTGTCTAACAGGAAAGCTGCTTCGATGCCTTGTTTGGACACTGTGATTGCTGAGCGCAGGCCAGTTGCATAAGCTTCAAGGGTACCTCTAGTACCTTAATCTGCCCCCTTCCTCATTAGATGTGTGTTCATTGCCTCTTTTCCTTCCTCTTCTTCATTTCCTTGCTGTTGCAGAAGAACAAACACTAACTGAGTGGGGAAAGCGTCCAGAAAGGAACTTCAGACAGGGAAGGATCCAGTGGTCCCTCTGCTATGGGTAGCATTTACGGAACCTGCTGTTAATCAGAGATGAAGTTTCTCAGTGCAGTGTCACACATCCCCTGTTGCTGCCTATTACTTAATCTTTGCTTACTCAAATGTCACCCAGAATTGGGTAACAGCTTTCCTGAAGGTGACAGAAGCAAGGAAAAGATAGCACTTCAATGATAAAAATGAAAAGTTTATCAACAGGGACTTTGACCCACGTCCACTAATGAAAGAGAAAGAAGCGGTTGAGTAGGTTCTAGTGAACATGAACTGGATTCAGCAGAATTAGCTTGAGTTTTGCACAGGCTCAACCCTTTCACAGGATTGATCCTCCACTTGCCAGTCTGCTTCCTGAGGTCACTAGACACAAAAAAGCAGACTTCACAATTAAATGATGCCATTTTTTTCCGTGACTGGCCATTTTGGTGAGTTCCATTTTGGGACAGTTAGCTCGAGATGCAGAGCATCAGACAACCATGAGATAGGTAATTTTATCTCCCCAAAACTGCACTGAGAACAGGCTCAGTGGCCTGTTTCTTATCACTGGTGATAGCATTATGTTATTAAGGAGCAGTAAACAGCTGACATTCTTTGTGCTCTTGAGTAGAGATTAAAACTTTCCAAAAATGCTTTGACTTGCAGCATGTTATTAATCCACAAAAGTGCGCACGTACAAATCTTCCTGATCCAGTAGTTGTAGACTAGGAAGTTTCAGGACTTTCCTAGGTGACAAGGACATGCAAGGTAGAAGTGAATGTTGCCCTTATTCTATTTGATGTTGAAAATGGCAAACATATTTTCCAGATGAAGCATTAATTTGTGGACCTATATTGCAAATCCCAGTATTATTTCCACCAAAGTCATACTTCTGGTTTGCCAAATGAATTTCATCAAGAGAGTGGGGAAGTACAAAGACAAACATTAAAACATCTAGAAAGCAGTAACATGCACTTCCCTGTGTAGGTTTGGAAGAAGAAGAGCAACAGAAAACCAAACCAAAACAAAGTCATTGAAATCCTAACTGGAATCCTTTGGGACTCTCTGCTGCTGCCTGCTCTTTTGAGATTTTCTGTTTGCCATCTGACCTTTTTTTTAGCTTCCTTAGCTCTTTTAATATCAAGAAACTGAGCTCTCAGAAACAGTTAGCATTGAGAAGCTAGAGAGCAGCATGTTAGAAAAAAGGATGGAAGGAGATACACTCCATGCAGTTCTACTGTGGCTTTGCGTGCCCCATTTACTGTTCTTCTCCAGCTTTATTGGCTCAGCTGTCCACACGTAAGGAATGCTGTTTTGCCTAGTATAACTGATTTCCACAGAGAAGATGGATATTATGCTCTCCTGTGGTGACTTTACTGCTAATTTTGTGTCTTTTAGTAAAAGAAGAAAAGCCTATTCTGACAATATGAGTTCCCACTTTATAAATTTAGAAGAAAACTGTTTATCACAAGGTTTTCCAGCACAACACTTTACAGAAATGTACTAGAATGCTAAGGAAAATTAAGTACATGAGGTGCACACCCACTAAGAACACAAGCAAAATTTCATTCTTGATCTGGAAACACATGAAGAAAATGCTGCACTAACTAGTATAATGGTTTGAAGGCCATGTTAGCTCCTCCGTGGCAGCAACAGCACATTAGAAATTGAATGGCACATTTCCGTATGTACACACACAAAGGAAAATGACTGCCATCAGGTCCAGCCTCAAATGGCTAATCCTCTCCTGCAAAGCCCTCGACAACAAATAATCCGTGCCAATTTCCTTGCATCCCTGTACATGAACTCTTCTCTATTTTACATTCTATTTTATACAACAGCCTCGTCTGGCAAGAAAACAGCACGTTTAAAATAAAAAAGAAGGGGTGAATTTTGAACAGATGTGACAGAAAACATCGGAATGGGGTTCTTTCTTCAAGCCAACATCCTCAGTGGTCTTTGAGGAAGTGGGGAAAGTACATCTTTACTCTCAGGAAGACTATGGAAAGGGAAACATTGAAGGCATCTCTTCTCAAGACTAAGAGTAGTAAACTCTGCTGTGTAGAATAGCCCTTTGGCTGCCAGCAGCTCTAGGCAGAAGAGGGAAGCATTTAAAAGCACATAGCTTTTGGTTCCTTACACTTATTCATCCAGACTGTCTTCCCAAGCTTTAGAATTTATAGAGTCTTATAGTGGTTTTTATTAGCAAACTTGGGAATAGTGCGTTGTATAGAAGCCAAAGCCACAGTAGAATAAAATAAGTCTTACCAACAGGAGTAAATATGAAGTACCCCTACAAGCCAGACCCATCTCAGAGCAGCTGCTTGTTATTTTTCTTTGGCATGTATTTTTTTGGATATGAGACACCTTCATCTTCCTAACCCCAAACAGACAGAAGAACAGAACACACTGTGCCTATTGTGGGCCAGATCCTCTGCTGACACAAATCAGATTCTCTCCATTGAAACCAATGGAGCTGTTGTGGCTGATTGATAGAGATTTGGACTCAGATCTCTTATACCAGCCTCTCACACATCTAAGATATGGCTTCCCTTAACAGATTTCCCTATGCTTCACAAAATAACACAGGTCTGGACAGAAAGAGTTTACAGTCTACAAGGAGGCAGGATCAGTTGATAATGAGGATACTAGACAAGGGCCGGTGGGATTTTAAATTAATTTTCAGATTTAGAACAGATTTTTCCAACATTCAAGACTCTAGGAAGACAGCAATTGGCAATATAACTTGGAATCCAATAAAACTAATCCTTCAATAATGTATGTCTCACCAACAGATTTGGGTTGAATCAGTATTGCCTTTACTTTACAATTAGAGAACAACAAAATGAGACCATAATGTATAAACTTGTTATTTCCTGTATAAACAGGTAGCTTTTTTGTCTCAACTTCAGTATAAAGACATCCTAGGTTTAAAGATACAGTGTGCAGATACATTTGTTAATACATTTGCAGATACAGTTGGTCAAGGAGGAAGCTGTCAGATTGTTTCCATTTTTATTATTGCTTTTGAAAACACCGAAATCTTGCTTAAACAGAAGTCAGGCCTGACTTTCAGCCACTGAGACCCATGCTGCCAAGAACATGAGAAGAGCGAGCTCTATTTAAGGACAGATGCAAGGTCTGACATCTTTTGGCCTAGAAAACAGACTGGAAGAAATAGTAAGAGGAAACCTTGCTCATCCCAAAAGCTATGGTAGCTTTTATGAATGTCTGTTCAGGAGTTGAGCGAGGTCTGTTGCTGTGCTGCAATCATTCTGGCAGGATCTTGGCAGCATTTCCAAAGCTATTAATTAGCAGATTACTCATCAGTGGAGCTAGGGCATCCTGTAAACTGATGCCCCATTGACCCTGCTGAATTAATTTTCCATAAATAAAATGCAAACCTTACAGATTTTATTTGTCTCCATAGGACAGATTATTTTTTTCTTAATTTTCAGTTAAATCAACTATCTCAAATAGTATAAAAACACCTGCTCAGCACTTTGCAAGCAAAATAGCCTGAGAGTGGCTCTTACATAGAGTCTTCCATAGCACATGTGTATCACTGAAACAAAGTGTATTAAATACTCAGGTAAACATATCAATGCATTTGCAGGCTTCTGTAACTTGCTTGCAGCCTTGAACATTAGAGTTGAGTTTGTTTAGAAGGGAAATGTTGACCAGGACACTGGGATTTACTCCCTGTTTATTTAAAAAGTAAAAAAGGAATTTTAACTTCTACCTGGTGGGCAGGTGGATTGATCTTGCATTAGCAGAGCATCTGCCGAATAGCACACACAGCTGGGCAGCACACTCATTTTACCATGTTGTGAATGCAGCACAGGATACAAAGCTGAGGAAAATTTCACTTATATAACTGGTGGTTAATTCTGTGCCAACGGTAATTAGCTTCTGTAAAGACTTTATAACAAGAAACCACAAAACAGTTTTATTCTGATGAAACTGATGGGAAAAACCCATGTGCGTCTGTCCATGGGGTGTGAGCTCCAAGGCTTGGCAAGAAAATTGAGATGCAGGCTTTCAGGCCAAAGGCAAAAGAATGCTTCACTGAGCTACAGAGCAGCTTTCTTTTTAATGCTTATTTGTATCACAGCAGCATCTCCAGTCCTAGTCAAGGATCGGGGCTGCTGCTGTTATGAATGAAACAGCTAAACCAAGGTAGGAACTTGCTCCCCAGCATGCATCGTGTAGGGCCCTAATTTGGCCAACACTTGACACTTAAGCTAAATCTTTAGCATATTTATGCCAATATATAATAATATTAGTAGTAATATATATTACTATATATATTATATATTATATATTATATATATAGTAATAAAATCAGCTGAAATTTTACAGGATTAGGGTCTTAGGCAATTATCACTAAAACCAGGGCAGTAATTAATTGTATTGATCTTAAAGGAGCAGAGAGATTATGCTTAGCTCTGCAGGTGGGACTAGCTTTATGAATTTCATCCATTTATAGAACTAGAGAAACTCTTCTTAGTTTGTAGCAGAAAGGCTTGGATTAACATCTGCATTCATATCAGAAGTATGTTGCAATAGGGATTCTGTCCCATTCTCTTTCTGGTAACGCACAGAAGCCGCTGTCAAAGGGGCTCACTGACTAAGCACTGGGCAAATACCGAGCTCCTCATTTTACAGTGGAAACAGATAACGGGAAAGAAGGGAAAGGAGCCATGAAGTTAACTCTGGCTAGCCACATGTGGGCATACACCAGATGGACACTGGAAACAGAGACCAGGTCACCTACATCACGGTTGTCATTAAAACACCTCAATAGCTGATTTTACAACACAAGATGAGGACATAAAAATGCTTCATATAATCCAGGTTTCTTGGAGAAAGCTTACTGAAAACCAGATTCTTGCCAGACTTAGGGAGGAGAGCTCAAAAGCACTTTGGATAGGGGAGAATCAACATGACCAAGGCTGGAAATTCCCAGTAGAGGAAGCCACTTCAGGAAGCGAGTATGACTGAGCTGCAGTGGGGAAGAAACTCCACTCTTATGGTTGCACTACGGGAGGATTGCACAAGCAGCGTGCTCCTCTTGTGACTGTGCTAGAGGCAGTGCTCACACACAGCCATCTCTGGCAGGGTGCTGCCTCAGTACTCGTTACAGGATGAAACAGTGGAGTTTTATTGCCGCTGCCTCCAAGAAACCACGTTCTTCGAATTCGTTCCCTCTCAGCCTTGACAGTGTGGCAATCTACGCTGCCTTTTGTAAAAGATAGTATGTTAACCAATCTACTGCTTATTGGGTAAAACACCAGCCCTCCCTTCTGCTCCCTCAACTCACCTCTCTTCAAGGATATGAGGTCTATACGAGCACTGCAAAGGACAAAACCCAAGTGCCAGGCTCGTTGGTAGCAAGGCACTGAATAACAAATTAATAACATCAAAGTTCATTATTTTCAGTCCTATAACATAGAGTAACAATCTGCCGCACTAAAGAAAAGGATGCTGAGGTTCCCTAAACAGACCATCCTGTAAAGACAAAAGTGCAAGAGTAGCTGGTTTCTTTAAAGTATTGTGCCTTTGAATGTATATATGAATCAAAAAAGGGGGAAGGAGTAATTACAGCATGTGCCGATTTACCTGTGCTAGGCTAATACAGCTTGGTAACAATAGCAGCAAAAATGTGCCAATGTGGATTTAACAGCCACAGTGTGTATGCAGAGTCTTTCAGAGTTTGTAATCTGGTTACTAGCATGTTTAAGACCTCTCAAATGCCTCTCTGTGGTTTTATTATTCATGCTAATTAGGTTAAGCTCACAGATATTTTTGCACATGCTGCAAGCGCACCTTCATTTTCCTGGGTGGAGCATGTGTATGCAGGGGAAGGTATGAACAGATATCCTAAGTTTCTCCCAAAGGGCAGATGGGACAGGCTACTTCATCCCAGCAGTGCACAAGTAAGGAGTTTAGCAGTTCCATGATGGAGTAGCATGCAGTAGTTACCATCTCGTAATTTCAGGGAACAAGTCCTGGCATTGTACAAAAGAAAAATCTTAACTGAAACTTGTAATAACTTTCCCATAACTCCTGGATATATGCATCTATCTTAATAAAAAAAAGGAAGTGGGCAGTGTGGTAAAGTAAATGTATGATTAACTACTCAGAAGATGTGGGTTCAGTACTTGTTTTTTCCTGACCAAGCTCTATCACCAGCTCTGTCATCCTATTCAAATTATTTCCCTTACTTCTACTTTTGTTTCTTTTTCAATGTTTCTATTTCATTCATTCATGCTGTATTTTCTCTTCATATGTTTTGAACAGTACATAGCAACAGAGTTCCAGGCTCAGTCTGAGATTTTGGGCACGACTGCAGTAGAAATGAACAGTAATTCAAATCTGATATTGTTGTTTCTTGGAGTACATGTGCTCCCTGCCAATTAAAAGCAGCAAGAAAAAAGAGCTTTTGTTTTTCTACAGTCTCGTGTGACTCAGGAGACAAGCAGGTGATTAGGTCCTTGGGTTCTGTACTAGTGCTCAGAGCAGCAAGGTTGGAATTCAGGACTCCTACTGATAACTTGTACTGTTGTTCATGGGAACGCCAGCTCACCCCTGTGCTTCTATATGCCAGCATAAGTAGCATTGCACAAACTTTCAAAATTTGTCAATGTTGCAAGCATACTCCAGATGTAAACATTTTCTCTCCAACATCCACAATGGCCCTATAACCTAAGCATGGAAGTGACTTTAGGTGATAGCAGTGGAACAGAGAAAGGCTAGTGCTGGAGTATTAGTCATTGGCTTATAGCTATTATATTTTATGAACAGGTGATACTGGTACCTTCTTGTTCTGAAACTACTGGAAAGTCATTAGCTGTGATTCCAAAGTCAAAACCTACTGCCATTCCTTTTGAATATCAGCCAAGAGATCACGATTAAAAAAGATGTATAATTAAAAAAGATTTACCAGGAAACTGAAGTGACCCTCTAATCAGTGTAACTCTGGGCTTTATTCCACAGACAAAACAAAACAGAAAGGCTTAACCTTTACTATATTCTAAATAGCATGCCATTAAATCTGGTCCCAGTAAGTGTCACAAGCAAACAGGTGAGGAGAAGGGGCTAAGCAGCAGCAAATGGCTGAGTCCCTTAAGGAAGGGAATGGGCTTCCCTGTATCTTCAGCTTCCAGGAAAGAGGGAGGGCCCTGTGTCTTTATCCTGCTGGAGGTGTTCTGCCTGTGGGGAGGGAGCATCTTCAATGCTGTCCCATGAAAGGCACTATGCTCAGCTCCTGGGAGGGATCATTTTGCCTGTCAGAGAAACATCAGGGTTAGCTCTGGGGAACAAGATCATCCTGCATCATTCAAGGGAGGCTCCTCATTAGGTCCTTAGAGAGAGGGAGGGATCAGCCTTCTGCCCTCTGGTAACCTCCTCCAGCCCAGTGCGGATGCTCTGTGTACAGCTACATCCCAGTCCTCCAGATGGAAGAACGGGCTAGCCTTCAAGGAGAAAGCAGCAGACACAAGCAGAATGGATAAACCTAAGGACATATTTTAGTTACAAAATTATTAAATACTCCACTGGCTTAAAAGCTTGAAATAAACTATGTGGAGCCACTAGGTTCAGATCCTGCAAGATAAGGGGCAATGGACTGTGTATGGGCCTGTCTTGTGACGTTAGTCCGGCACTTAAGGCATATCCCTGTTTCTTGTTGCAGTTACTTGCTAAAAAAACCCCATCAACCAGCCCAAATTCCTCAAAAGAATTTTGGAAGAAGAGACTGACGTTAAGCAGTGCAGCACCAGATCAACCCTTGCTGTGACTTCTCAAGTTCAGTAAGCTGTGTAGCTCCCTGTGGAAAGCAGCAATTGTCACTGCGGCTCAGAGCTGATATGGACAATCCACACTGGTTCAAGCAGAGTGGGTTCCTCACCGAAGTAAACGTTATATGGCACATTGCAGGGCACCTACTACACTTCTGTGCTGCTTTATCATGTTGGTGGCATCCCAGCCTGCTCATTGACAGACCTTTGGAAACTCGGTTAGGGTTACCAGCTAGTCAGTCCTCTGTTAACAATCTTCATTGTGCAACATGTGTCTATGATGTTACTGCTGGATTCTCATTATCCTCCTGCTAAGATGTATCGCTGTGCAGGAAGCAGCTTTTGGGATACATGGGGAATGATGCTGAAAATAATTTGAAAGGAAAAAGAGGGCTAAAATATACTGTCATGATGCTTCTGAGTAAATAAAGATAAGAGCGATGGAAGCTCCTCTGGCAGGGACATTAGCAAAGCCTCAGCAAATTAGTTTAGCACTAGAAAATTGACATGGAACGGAAACAAGGCATTTAAAGCAAGGATGTGCTTTAACTAGGCACAAAGCCGAAGTTATTTAAGAAAAAGAAGTGGAGCTGGTTCCAGAGTAGCTAATTCATTTCTCCTTATCTTCCCTTGGCAGAGGCTAGCTGCTTAAAGACCACTTGATGTATGCCTGCTGCTTCCTCCCCTCTCCCCTCACTTGTTTGCTTTGCAGAAAACAAAAATTAGTTCTGTTGCAAATGACTCTAATTCCCCATGGGCTGCAGGGAAACAAATCACAGCTTACTGGGCATCTGTGTGACATCTCAGCGGTCTGAAGTGCGTAGCAGTATTTGCACTTGCTCTAAGTTCAGTTCTATGCTAAAATATTTGCTGGAATACAAATGCCAACTATAAATATTTTTTTTCATTACATTTGTGTGTTGGTAAAAGGGCTAGCAAAAACAGATACACTGTCATAACAACACTGAGTATAAATTCATTTGCTTAGCAAAACTCAACTGACCACACATTTTACTATGTGAATAATTTTTTTCTGGTATAGGCCCATTACAAATTTCAGGGAGATACTGAAAGCAGCAGGTTTGATATCTGCAAGGTATACCATATCTTCTTATTCTCTGGTAGTTAAACTAATTTTTCTCAGCAGTTTGTTTAGCAGAGCTAATCTATGGACAGAGATACAAGAACATCGTGATGGACCATTTTGTCACAAAATTCATCATGGTCTATACTGATATTTAAAACAAAGTGTTCCCTGTTTCTTATACCTTGTAGATTAAGTTTCAAAACCTATAGCTAGGTTTTCCCAGAGTCGCAGAAGATAGAAGTGAAGATTCTTGCCAGAACACCTTCTCTTTGCTTGCCTATTCAGCCTGGCAATGTGCCAATTCGGCATGATACTTTTTCAGGACGTTTTGCTAGGTTTTTGGAAAAGGTGGAAAAGAGGCTGACTCAGTTCAACCCTCCTAGTTTACATTGAACTGACTACGTGTCAGTGCAGATGATGTGAACTCAGCCTCTAGTTTTATAGTTAGGTGCTTTCCCGTGAATTTCCAATAACCTCTCAGAAAACTCTTCTGCATTATTCATAGCTCTAAACTCCTCAATGTTTTGTCTCTATTATCACCTTCTGTTTTGTAATCTCTTCAAGCAGGGGACTGATTCTGCTGCATTGGTCTAGTAACATACTGAGTACATTTCCTGGACTAAATAAAACTAAGTATTTATACCTCAGCATTTTAAGAAAAGCAAAGTGGCGGTTACCTTTGAGTTATGAGTTCGAGAACTGACAGATACCGCTACAAAAGCAGCATCCATGAATGACTCCTCAGTGGAAAATCTGGGTTGTAAGCTTATTGCTAGCATCTGTTACAGCAACGGCAGTGACATTTTAAAATACTAAGCCCACTTGGTAAGTTGCTATTTTAGAGCAGATGTATAAATTCAGCACACTTTCATCAAAACCAGAGCATGCATCTAGCAAATTGGAACTTGATGGCAGCAGGACACATTTGTACAATCAATACAAAGACACAACATGAGAGAGTTCTGTGTCATTCTTTTGGATTCTTCAGGACTGGAGAGGCTAGGGGCAACAAAATGTTTCATACTAGCTTTCTTGACCTGAAAGGACAACATCTTCCCTAGAAAAAGGTCCTTGTGTGCAAACCAGAAACTGACAGTGACCTTGCCATATGTGGTCTTATTAGGCAGCATCTTTCATGGTGGTGAAAGAGCTGAAGTGCTCATAAGGAGTGTGTTTGTTCAGCCCTACAAGCCTTGAAATGTATAGACTGGTGAATGGAAGTGAGCATGAAATCTGTTCAGCTCTATGTTAACCTCATGGCTGCAGCTTCTAGTGCCAGGAACACTCAAGAACATTCCTGCCTCGTTACAGCACACTAAAGGACAGAAGTAAATCAAGCAAGGAACAGCAACAAACAGTACAGTCACAGAAGCCTTAGTGTGAAATGGTTAAAAATACCTGAGGTATGTCTTTTCAAGAATTGAAGGACTAGCTGTGAAAAGCACTATTGACTTTCAGGGAACCAGGCTGTAAACAGCACAGCACAACTGAAGATGAGGACAGTATAATATATCTGACGGGTACAAATCTTCCACATGGCCAGCATCAGGCGAGGTGCTTGTCAAAAAGGCATCTGCAGCTGTTCCCTTTTCAGGCTGTTTACTCTACAGGAGGATTTACCATCTGTGCAGAAAAACAATGCACACACCAGAAATCAGTGTCTGTCAGATGAAGCCTAGTCTCGTGGCTGAAGCACAGGACAAGCAGTCAGGAGATTTAGATTCTATTTATTGCTCTCCTAGTGGCTCCCAGAGCAAATAAGGGGAAACCACTTCACTGCTTTGTGTCTTGTTTTCCTCCAAGATACTACATTACCTTATTAGTGGTATGAACACCCATTGTTTGTGTTTATGAAGTGCTTTTCGGTTGGGTTTTTTTTTTTTTGATACAGAGCTACTGCAGAACTAAATAGACTTCCTAAAGCTTCAGGAATAGCAGGTCAACCTTTCTACTGCATTAAAGGTCAGTAAACTATACCACAAACAACTGAAAAGCAGTCCAAGTGTTCATGTCTCCATCAAACTTAGTACACCAAAAAAGTGATCTTTCACAGATCACGGTGGTGAGAATGCTAGAAGTATGTGAGAAAAGAGACAGAAAGATCAAATTTGTTCAGAGGTAAGCCAATACAAATAACCACAAACTCTGGGGATTTTGATACTCTACCTTGATGTTTTCAGCTTTGTATTGACATTGACAATTGAATGGCATTGAAAAGTCAAGGTATCCCTTTATAGAATACATTTTCTTCCTCAGAATAAGCCTTTTAGTGTTTTTTCAAAGTCAAAGCACTACAGCTGTGCAGGGATCAGCATTTAATGTCAGATTTCTTTAAAAAGTACTGAGTGCAGAATGTACGGTTCCTAGCACTACTGTGCTTCCGAAGCACAGTAACTTCACAAGTTGTCCCAATAGAGTCATATGAAATTGAGCTCTGGTGTGCATAAATATTTCAAGACTTTCCTGGATTGCCCTTACTCTGGGATTAGCCCTGAATCTATATAAAAATTATGAGGGAGATCACGGGTGGGTCTTCACTAATAACTTTCCTAAAGCCTAACAATATTGCTTAATAAAACACATTAATAGAGCAAGACTGAGTATGTAGGATAAATACTGTTGTCAGCTGCAGTGGTGTACCTTGGTAGGTTGTGTGTTGAGTTATGTTCCTCTATGTCACTTTAAGAAAAAAAGCTTTGTCCCACTAAAATTAACATGGTTGCCAAAGTACTGTAGTGTTATAATTAATATTTTCTGAATTTCCAGCCTTCCACTGAATAATTGTGTGATCAGTTCTACTCCTTTCCTATCTCAGTGTGGTTGGTTGTATACATAAGGAAAGCAATCTAGTCATTTTTGTGTTTCCTTTTAATTCTTCTGTTACTGAGTCCTAAATGATCTTGTTTTTGTTTTTACTGCTCTATAATGAGTCACTGGCTTATTTAATTTAATTTTATTGTAATTGTTATCTTTTCATTCTTGTTTTTTTCCAGTCAGTTACTCATAAGACCACAAGATATAAACAGGACACTGTTGCTTGGACAACTTCTGAGAGTAATTTTTTTTCACTGTTGCCCAAATCCAAAGCAAGTTACTGAATGGTCCTCACTTCCTAAGAACTTTCACCCCAGTTCATATATATTTTCCCATATGTCATGTCTCTGTTGATCATTACGTTTTCCAGCTAAAAGAGATCTGCCTGTCTGTTTTGGTTGTTGTTTGGAAGCTTTCTTATCATGCCTGATCTAAAACTTTCCATGGAAATGTTAGTGATAGAAAATCAAGTTTAATTTTATATAATTTCTTTTGCAGCAAATAAATTTTACTAAAAACTGAAAATCTGGGAGGAATAGTTATCCAGTGGAATGCTAAATTTTCTCTTGCCTTCTCCCCCACTTTCATACTGATTTGGTGGAATTTTCTGCAGTGACTCTTTCTTGCTAGACTTACCTTTAACCTGATTTTCTAAGGAAAAAAGATTTATGTGGTTATGCTATGTTTGCATATCTTACATACATATGTCTCTCTAACTATGAATTCTTTAGAATTTCAAAGCAGCTAGCAGCTTTCCACTAAATCTGATACAAAGACAGAGGTCTAAATTATGTTAAGCTTTTATGTTTCACTGTAGTAGTCAGAGAAGAGATTTTATTAATGCATCTATGACAGGAAGAGCTTCACTAGAAGTGACCTTGTTTGTATTCAATACCACAGAAAGCAGACGAGAAAGAACAGCAAATGCCCAGCTATGGGAAAATCTCCCAATGGAGTTCACACCCATCAGAACACACGCCACAGGACATAAAGGCATAGAAAAGCAAGATTCATTAGTTCTGCTACTTTTTGTACTTTGTTTCCTATGATGCTAGAAATCCTAGGAAACTATGAGACTGACTGTTTATAAATGTGCAACATGCTTGATTAGAATTGGTTCATATTTTGGGGCAAAGAAATTATTTAGTGCTTTTGTTTAAGGTGATCTGCAGTTCTTAAGCTGCACCCCCCTTGTTGGTCTCCAGAGATTTACAAATGCTAGATGCTAGATTTACAAAGACTTAGACATCTCAGATCTATGTCAGTGCGCCTTCATTCATCCTGTTACCTTTGCCACCTAAGATAAAAGAAGTTCAGAGGTCCCTGTATATGCCACAATTACACCTTCCAGTCACAGCTTTAGACATACCCTAAAACACAAATTGCCTGGCATGAAAACATATCTTTTGCATGTCTGTTTGCAGCTTTTACATGAACTAAAGTTTACGGAGTGTTCTGTAGTACCGCAGAACTTCAACAGCCTCTGCAAACAATCTGCATTAGACCAGAAATTATTGATATAGATGTCACAGACCTGCTGCAGATATTAGCCACTGTCCTGCAGCATTCAACAGAAATGGATGTGCCACGCTCCAAAAAGCTTTCCTAATGCATCTAATTTCCTAATGTGGGACCCTGGAAGAGCCACTACAAGTGGTGGCAAATTTTAGGCAAAGGCTTCGACGAACTCCAAGTGGTATGGAAGTGGCCTTAAAGATTAATAACAGTGATTTTCCCTGAGTCAGCAGTGAGCCAGCCCACCTACCAGTAGGAGGTACAAGGATGTTTGGAATGCCACCCATAGGACAAGAGGTCAAACTGAACTTCTGACCAGTGTGATCACTGAAAAATTTGTGACTGCTTTTGCAAGAGTTAACACCGGTTAACTGAAGTCAGATTCCAGCTTGGGTAATTCCATTGTGCCTCTCTAAAATTCCCCGTTTATTTCAAACAGATGCAATATTTTTTCACTTCCTCCATTAAAGACTGCTAAGTAGTTTTGTATGTTTTGTTGAGTGCTTGCTGAGTTTTACCCCAAAGGTAGCTACAATACCTTGAATGACCCAGTGTAGAACTTTGATGTGTTCAATACTATCTGTAGGGAAAATTTTGTTCTGTCTGTTCATAATCAGAACTACTAAACTTTATCATACAGAGCTATGGTTTGTAGCAAACAGCCAACAAAAGCTAGCACTAAGAAGATTTTGGTTCATGGACAGATCAGTTGAGTCTGAGGCAGACTTGAACTCTGGTTTTAGCTCTAGTAGCAACTTGGTCATGTTCCTTCACTTACTAGTAAGGCCAAAAAGCACCTTAATTTGATTCAGAATAAGTTGTCTTGGACCCTTAATCTCTGTGCCTTGGTAGTCATTAGTAACAGTGGAATAGCAATACTCATTAACGTTAATATTTACTATAATGGATGCTTTATGGTCACTTTCAAAGGGAGATGTATTCCTCTTTCCCATTTCTTCTGACATAAATTGATGAATAAACAAATTGATCAATTTTTACCATACGCAGTGCTAGACAACTCATAGTGCTTGATGGAAGTAAAAGGAAACACAGAAGTAAAGCCAGAAACACTAATTAAAAGCACATTCAGTGAGACAGAACTGTAGCTTGGTCTGAACGAGTGTGTGGTAGAGATAATGTAAAAGCAATTACTTTAGCAAAGGCAATTTACTGAAAAATTATTTTTTACTGAGCACCGACTTACTCAGTTCAGAGGCTTGCTGCCAGGAAACAGAGCCAATTAGTGCCACTTACTATGGGGACACCGAGACGTGGCCATCTGCCTGCTGAGACTTGCCCCATATCTTTTCACCATGCCCTCACGATTCCTCTGTGTCAATATGCATACCCTTTCCAACCTGTTCTCAGCAATATGCATCGATATGGCAGCTGTCATCCCGAATGATAACCCTGCACTATACTAATGTAATACACTAATCCAGAATTTGTATCTCTTTTTTTTTTTTTTTTTTTTTTTTAGCTGTGATCTGTGATGTGCCCACACTAGGCTTTACAGTAGTGTGAAACAAACTGGTGTAAATCTAGGATTTCTCCACTCATTTCTGAATTTCCACCAGTATAACTGAGGGAAGAATCTGACCCTTCGACCATGATGCACTTCTTCTAGGACTGAAGTTCAGGTAACCCCACAGTTTATCAACAAACTGGCAAGGTAACTGAACTGGAAAGGTAACTGAAAAATGGAAATGAAGGGTGCAGGTTTCCTTATCAACGACAACTTTGAACTAGCATAAAAATCAGCTGGAAGAAAAGATAACCCTCTGTGCTTTTTCTGCCATTCACAGGATTTCTAAATTCAAGTAACACTCACAAAGTTTTTATAAAAAAAGTAAATGTGTAGCCTTTTGGTTGCAATTCAAGTTCTAATAAAACTGTTTATTGAACTCCTTGACCCCTTCCTGGAATCTGCTTGAGCTTCCCAGAACTTTGTGTCATGTGGTTCTCGGTCATTAATAACTAAGTATGACACAGCAGTTTAGACGCACAGCAGCCTTTTCTCCGTTCAAGCAGGCGCCAGGACAGAGCACAGAGAACACAAACAGCTCAGCCCAGGCTCCAGGATCCAGTCCCAGAGCAGAGCTGCCGTGATGTAGCAGCAAGCAAAAAGGGCAAAGGCAGGAAGTGATTCATCTGAGTACAGTACAACGTGCGGGACACGATCAAAAAGATCCCAGCCTTCAGTCAGGACAAGTACAGTACTGGGCAAACGGCTCTAGGCTCCATCCTGGATATTAGATCCATCTCCCACTCTGTTTACACTGAAACACTACTCCACCAGCCAGCTGTGCATTAAAAGCAGCATCTGGTGCTAAAGAGGGTCAGTGAAGCGAAAGACCTCTGAATACATGGCTGATCTATCCTGTCCACCCACTCATTTACGTTTATATAGCCCTTATGGCTTTTGCCTGGAAATCTTTGGCTTTCAAACCAGAGATCTCTCCAGCAGTTCTCCTCCAGCTTTTGGACTGCTTTACTGTTCCTTGAATCTGTTTAGCCATTTCCCTGCCAGTTCCCAACCTCTCAGCCCCCCTGTCCCGCCCCAGCCCCATGGCTAATTAATCATCTCTTCTTATGACAACTGGACTGCAGCTAAGAAATTCTGAGTGTCAGTTTCCAAAGGGCAGAGCTGTTGTGTCTGCTTCAGCAAGACACATTCCAGGTACATTCTGCCTCACCAATTATATTCTTAAAAGAAAAAAAGGGCAGGGATATTGCTGTATGGAGAAGTTAACCACATTCTAGTGGGAGATGCTGCACTTCAGCTACAGTGGAATGAATGAGACTCATTGTGAATTGATTCAAAAGTCATATCTCTGCCAAATTTGGATTTAGTTACACATATGCGTTTCCTATAAACCAAAAAAAAAAACCTGTACGGACCTATGGGGAAAATAAGCTTAATTTTGATTGAGTTTCTTGCACTGTCAATCACTGTAATTTCACTAGAATGGCTCACAACTTGCTGTAGGAATTTGGGTGGTGAGGGAGAGGAAGGAGCGAAAATCTCAAATTAGGTGGCAAGTAATACATTAAATGAATTTTTTTTCTTCCTCTTTGCCATCCTAAGCTGCTTCTGCTTACTTCTCCCCATCTCTCTCCACCGTATTTGCAATGCATATTTGCAAACACCATAGCTCTGCATGATCAGTTCAGTTAAAGTTAATTTGTTAAGGAAGCAGAGGTGGCCCTGAATCCCTGGAATAAACCCTGTAGCACCTGAGGTCCATTATTAACTTCTTTTCCAAGCATCAGGCATGCTTTGACTCACCTTCTCAAACACAAACACAGTGCAGGTAAGTAACTTTTAATGAAAATGAGCCTACAGACCCCCCCCCCCCCCGCCCCCCCACCCCACCCCACACGTTTGCCTGCAAACCCACTTCTTCTGGAGAGAGAATGAGAAAACAAACTGCATATGGCAGGTCTGACTTGTGTTGCTTTATGCAAGGCTGGAGGGTGTTCAGAAAGTGTGATAATGGGACTGTTACTGACACTACTCTAGAAAGGACCCAGTGTTCATTTTAGAGGAACAAAGGGCTCATCGAGACAATAAGATATTTAATATTTCAGTATATCTAAGTCAGTTCAAAACAAGTCAGAAGCTCACTGTCTTATCTGCTCTCCTTTTAACTGGTATTAGCTAACACATTCCACATCCTGGTCTAGACAAAGCCTAAAAGCAAGGAAAGCAAATCAATGACACACACAGTGAAGATTGAACCAGAGAAAAAATAAAGGGAGACACTGTGAGGAAAGAAACACAGACAAAAAGGAAGACAATGACATGGAAAAAACTAACACTATCTTTGTAATGAACAGGACCAGCTGAGCTTTCGAGGGGTGCTCTTTTTCCTAATCCATAACACATGCTTCTTCTTAACTCCAGTTATGTGTTTGTTTATTTGTTGTTTGTTTTTGTAAAATGAATCACCCTTAGAAAAAACCCATGGATTTAAATTACAGAGGGCAAAAATCTCATTGTACGTCAACTACTTTGGCAAACCCCGTAGGTAGTTCAAGAGGAAAAGCTACTCGGGAATTTACCGATGAAGAGTTTCTCTGTTTTTTTAAAGGAAAATTACACTGTGTTAAACCTGAAATTTTTCATGGGAACATGACACTGGAACTGTACTGTTTTGTCTAAATATTAAATATGCATTTAGTTTGGTCTCCCACATCCCCCAGAAGTACTCTGACCGTTGTGGCTCAAAATCTTTATTTAAGTCCAATGATCTGCTGTATTTTTAATCAAAATAGAAAAGCACTACAGGAGAGCCCTAAAGCAACACTGGTCTGGTGATTAATACCCTCATGTGAGACTTGGGGCATAAGTTCTACTTCTGGGTTTGACTTACGAAATCTTTCACATCCCAGCTAATTGTCCTAGCTATTGAACTATTATTTATTTTAGGGTAATGCTTGCATGTTCTTTAAGGACAATTTGGGAAGGTGAACATTTTAACCTGGTGTAGAGAAGAAAATGTTTTGAGAGCTTGAATATTTTAACTAGACCAAAAAACTGCTTCCCCAACTCAATGTATAGAGGTTCAAACTCTGTGTGATGCACCCGTCCCTCATAGGTAGCAACTTGGTTTATGTGAGTTTGTGTTTGCTGGGTTTGGTGTGTGTATGCTGCATGTATTTGTCTGTGGATCCAGTATGTGGAATACGTTGCCAGGAATTTGAGGATTGTGTTGCATGTAACGCATATTCCTTGCAGTGTGGGTTATATGCTTCATGTTTCTTTGTACATAGATAGTTTGTGGATATATCCTATTCATGATAGCATCTTGACACAAAGTAAAGTCATATTTAGCTAATCATGATTTGGATTGATTAGCTGCACTAGGCTTCTTCCATTGACCCCTTATTTTTTGTGAGCCTTCATGACTTTGCCACACAGAACTTGGAAATAAGAATTAAAAACAGAACCAATTGCCATGAGCTTAACTGGTGAGCAGTGACAGCTTGTCAGATAAAAAGTCACTTTTGGCACTTCCTAATGAATGGAAATTAGTAAATAAGAAGTACCTATACATAAGGGCACCAAAACATCCCTCGTATTTCTATATTTCAATCATAACAGAAAAAACATCTGGAGAAAATCTTCACATTTTATTTTGCCTCTTTAATGTCACATGTAAAAATGAGTACAAACACATTCTTCTGTCCAGTGCTCTTGCCCTGATGATGTGTAACAAGCAATAAAACAGCAAGTATGAGGTATAACCACTATTTCTCTGTTCTGAAACTCTGCTGAATACAAGACTCTGTCTGCCACCTCTGCTTACCAAAGAGTTCTGTCCAAATGCTTCAGGGCCTCTCTATCCAGAAGGAACAGGCTCCCAAAGTTTACTTGGAGTCACACACATATATGTGGGAATTGAAAAGAAAATTTAAACAAATATGAACTTGTAGATAACAACGGTAATATTAAGACAAATTAAAATAAGAAAAAACACTTTTCCCCACATTCCTGGGGGAAAAGTTGTGAGATATGTATTCAATTTGGAATCTGAATGGTGGTGTATTAGATCAGCAATGCCCAGGGGTGATGGCTGTTCCTACTCAAAGCTTTTGAGGACGGTAAGTGTCAGTCCTTCATGACCAGGCGGCCAGATGTTTTCAAGTGACTGAAATGGAACCACTTCCTCGTTACATTAGTGTGTTGATGTTCTGTCACAATACAGGACATATTCTGATTAAATAACCTAACCAGAGCATTACTGTTACATTATCAGATATGAGGGCCATCTGCATTTTGGTCATATGGCAGAGACATCTTCCATCATTTGATAGAGAAAAGGTAGCAGAGAACAGGCTGAAGATCACGCAGTTAAGCACTGAGCTCATGGTCTTCTCCCTGACCACGTGTGTCCTGGCAGAAGAGGCTGCAGGAAGTAGGCAGCAGGGCATAGGAAGTGTTCAGGAAATTTCAATGAGCAGTTCAAACCTCTATGTCAGCCTGTTTTGCTTCAAATGTTCCATTCAAAGTATGACTCAACTTTTGGGGCCTGACCCACTAAAGACAATGAGAGTTTTTCCATTGACTTGAGCAGCCTTTGGATGAGGGCCTTGATCCTGATCCTGAAAGCCTGATTCACATGAGAAAGCCTACACAAAAACAGATCAAATCCAGAAATTATTGTTGAGATTGTACACAATCCTTTCCTAGGTAAGTATTCCAAATTACACCAATGAAGCCAATTTAGTCTGATGGTCTGTTCACTATCCTGAACTCCACATAACAAAATGATGATTTGACGATAAAGATAAGTCCTCGGTCCTATACTTCCACCGAAGTGTTCATGTTTGCAGAGCTGATAAGCTGTTTTTCTTCCCTCTTTATCTTAGCTAGGAGTGTTATCAGAATGTAAGTCATGAACCATTTAGTGTAGGCTTCAATATACGCTACACTGTGTTAAAGCCTAAGGTCCAGTTATACTTAAAAGTGTTGTCTTCATTACAGAAAGCTAAGGTGTTCAAACTGTAATGTAGGTAAAGTAAGTAGAACTTACTTCTGGCAGCCAATGCTTTCACGTGCTGTTTTCTGGGGGCAGGGTTTTTTTAGTAGAAAAGGTATAACCTTTTTCAGCCGCTTTGGAAGATATACCTTATTATGTGTGAACAACATGTCTTTAAACCCCAGTATTCAACCATAAAAGAAGAGAAAGACCAAGCAACACGACGTTTGGACTTTGCAACTTCCTCCACATAGGCTGTATCTTCAAAGCAAATGCAACCTGAAATGCTTTTATAAATTCCTATACATTACCCTGTATGCAAATATAGTGCCCAGCTGTAACTCTTTGAGTAGGCAGTTACCTGTTGTGACACCTTGCTCACAAACACACAGCTGGAGAGCACAGTGTGTATCAAAATCTCTTGGATGCTACTAATCACAGACTCCACTCAGCATGTTTGTTTTGTGTCTGACAAAGCTTTTCATACAAATACTGTCTTCAGTGCATGCTATATGGTATATAAATAATTGGTTGTCCTGGTGGAGTTACAGCACAAAAAATGCTTTTACTCATATGGTTTGTATAAACTTTACAAGGGAAATACGGTATATGGGGAAAATTATTTATTTTTCTTTTTTTGCTTCTATAACCCTGTCTACACCCTGACTGGTGCCACAGGACTATTTTGGTTAACACAGAGAATGCTATGGCCTTGATACAAATGGGGTCCAATGTGACAAAAAGCACAAGCAATATAGCAAGGAGTGCTAATGAGGGGAACGGAGATGCAACAACTCCTTTATCTCCACATTCAACCTTGCAGACAATCTACTTTGGTGATTTCTGTCAAAGCTTTTCCTTGTAAAGCCATCCCATTTTTAAGCACAGCCAAAACCTCAGATTGCCTCACAGAACTGAGTGCTCCAGGATCCATAAATGTCATTTCCCAGGATAATCCTTGACTTTTGTTTGAGTCTGTTATTTCCCACTTAATACCCACAGCTTTTTAATTGGTTATTATTATTTCTTATTATATTGAAAATTTTAAGAATCTCTTAAGAAGTAAAAGAGGGGCCATAATCAAAGAAAAATCTAGAGAATAAGCCAAATCCAGTGTGACTTTACAGATGCGACAGACATTGATTCTTGCCCTTGGGGAGGCAGACAGGAAGCTGTGGTGGGCCAGAGCCCTCAGCCATCATTTGACTGTAAAATATTCCCTTAGGATTAACTTTGTAAAATACAGCCACACAATAACCATCAGCAGCCCTTGCACGCAAAGCCTGTGACGTAGACTGTACTGTTGCTGTGTTTAGGTTAGAATGATCTTTTACATTGTTTTGATGCCAGTGTAATACAATGGACATTTATTTACTTGATTTAAAACCAACCATTGATCTGCCACATGACTTTAGGCAGGTTACTTCTGTGTGCTGCTTTTTGTCTTCTGATAGCCTTTCAGACCTTTAGTTTCTCTTCTAATCATAAATAAAAGTATAAACATTGATGACAAGAAAAGGAAAAGATGAAATATGAGTCCTGTACACGGGGACTGAAGCAGGCAGTACAACACAATCGGGTTTTCTAACAGTATCTGCACCCAGACTTGATAAAAAATCAGACTAATTTTATATGTATGGTTTCTTTTGCACCTCATTTTGAATGTCTAGCTCTTCTGGACTGGTTTGCTCTGTGAGTTCATACACTGCCATTCCAAGTAGTCAGTACAAAACCAAACCTCAGCTTTAAGTTAGATTATCATTAAAAATAAACGGAGATTAACACAACACTCCTACCATTGACTTCGGTGGGTACTGAGTTCATATAAAGATGGCATGACTACCTCTTAATTGGTACAAAATTTCATATGCTGTACTAAAGACTTAATTATAGCTTATCATCATTAGACTTAAGGACATGCAGAGACAGCTCCTTGAATGCCAAGTCTCCTACTTAAGTGGGCTACGCACGACAGCCAGACACGCTGTGTAGTATCTGTAAGATATCCTGATCATACTGTTGATTAAAATTCAAGCTAGCTTTCAGAATACAGCTTTGAGATGGAAATGTCACTTATCATGAAGAGAGGATCTGTAAAAACAGAAATGGGAAGACAAGGAGGATAAGATTGGAAAGCACAAAGGATGTCCCAGTGAACCCCAGTGCTGAAATGATCCCAGCCTGAACAATCCAAGATGGGTGACTTCATTATAAAAGGATGGTATTAAACAGAAAAAGATCATGCAAGGAAAAAAATAAACATTTAGGGCTCGAATAAGACTGCTACAGAAATCTGATGCACTAGTTACTGTTAATATTTAATGTCTGTGTGACACATTCACACCATAGCAGGGTGGGTGGGGCTGTTTTTTGATCATTGCCTGATTGACGTTAATGACATTCTTCCAATGGCTGTGGCTTTCCTCATACCACACCCAGGAGGGGTCAGAGGCACATTCCTCCTGAGTATTAATGTGAAAAAACGTATTTTTAGTCAAGTTGTTAAATGATGCCAGGTGTTTTCTCTGGTTGCCTTAACTAGTCTAGCATAGTCAAAGCTCAGCCTGCACTTCCCAGCAATGTGTAACTCAGCTGTTGAGATTGCACCAGCTATCTGTTTTTAATCCAAGTCCAGCTACTAAACTGATTATACTCATCCCTATGATAATGCCTCCTATGCAGTGGAAGACAGCAACATCTGTGAGTGTGGATACAAGCCCAGCATAGTATTGTGAATTGTTGTGTTTATTTGTGTTGCCTAGGAGCCCCGTTTACAGATCAGGCACGTGTGTGACAGACATAAAACAAAAACGTTGCACTTTCCATGGGAGGGTTATTTACCTCTCTTGCTTTTCTGTCTGCCATGAAAAGCCTTACTTCTGCCAGTAAAAAAAAGGCACCAGAAATGGAAATGGGCATAGGTCCACTGCCTTAAATACAGCAGTGTAAAATCTGAAGCAGTCACCCAGTTCAGATTATCAAAGCATTCTTCAAAGCTGAAACCTTGTAACAAGCTAAACCGTGAGCTTCTGAGCCCAATTCCCAAGGTCACTGAAAACCTCCAAGTACCAGCAAAAAAAGAACCATAGCATCTTAAGAAAGAAGTGCATACGAATGCATTGCTTGCTTTGAAAGTGAACTTTGGTATTTTCAGATGCTGTGTACCTAAATAAGAGGTCACACTGCTGTGTTGAACACTCAGCAGATTCCAGGAAAGCTAATGGCAACTGTTCAAGCTCAGAATTCCTGAAAATCAGAATCTTTCTGTGTTAGGCCCCTGATTTTAGGAATTACAGTTTATAAATAATTGATTCATGCCACCCCTAAATTTAATAATGCCAATGAATCTAGCAAAATCAATGTGCTGAAGACTTCCAGAGACAGTTTCGTAACAGCTCTGTAGGATGTCTGTGAAACCTGTATGCCGTGGTATTCATGCTAGCTGTGTTACTATAACCGTGGCAAGGCTGCTGTTTGCATGTTCCATCCTGTTCTCTTTTCCACCCTTACAATCTCTCATTAGGATCAGTAATTACCCTATGGAAGCAAAACACAGACTAGGCTGGATCGTTCCAATGTCTCCAAACAAGGGCTGCATGCGTTGAGGAGGAAGGATGACTCCCTTTCTCTTTTCTCCCTTTTGCACACAGAAGTGACAGCTCAGCCCACCCCGATCACGACAAGACAGGCTGTCAGCTGATCAGGCGTTGCGTGTTGGCTGAACTGATGGTCCTCGAGCCTGGTGAAGAAAAGGTATGGGCGCTTCTAACCAGAGACACAGTAAGCACCACATTTGAACTCATTTCACACTGACAGGTACATCATTACGTATATACACAACTAGGAATCTTTCAGGTATAGAAATTCCTTCAGGGTCTGGCTAAGGGTGTGAGTGCAGATCTGTTTATAGCAAGATAAATATTGGTGGTTTTTTGCAGAGGATGCAAAAAAATGCAGAGGAAAAGAAGGCAAATCTTTAAATTAATTAGAAGACACTCTGAATAGTGAGATTAAATAGTGAAAAACTTTCATATAGATATTCTAGATTAATTTCCTAAATAATGTTTTCTAGAACAGAGATCTAAATCAGTCCTTTAGCAGTCTGTCTACTTCCAAATTTTGCAAGAGCAATTTTAATTTTTTTTCGTTACCCTGGTGACCCAGTCATACATATGCGTTTTCTCAGGATTACCACAGTGATTCCTTCACGATGATGGTTCTATTCTGCACTTTATATTAAGGCTGAACATTGAGGCTCAGAACGTTAATCATGAAGAGGAGATTAACAGAATAATCAGTGGTTGCTTACAGAGCAGTGAAGTTGCAGATCAGCTGCAGAGGACAAATACCAGACGTGAACAGGCTTTAGAAGAAGAGTCATGAAATACTTAAACACAATATATTTCCCTTAACATAGCTCTTTGAAGTCACAGTCTTTTCTAAAATAAAACGTCTTCCATACAGAACATAGCATCTATGTCAGGCCTTGCCAGAGGAAAATGGGGATGGGACACAGGCTTCCACTGGGCAGCAGGGTTCTCACTGCGATTAGCCAACTTCACCATGGGACTAAAAACGCAACTTCTGTGCAAATCATTCCAATAAGCAGCTGTATGCATTTTCAGCCACATCATAGTTGATTATTCTGATCACGTTCAATCAATTAAATTAAACTCACAAAGTAACAGTGGAATTTTGTGTTCACGCAGCTACTAAAGAGGGAAAACCAGGTTTTATTATTATTTCTATGTCAGCAGGATCTGGAGACCAATGGAAGGCTGGAGACCGTAAAATGGCATTTCATGCACACAGGTAGTACTAAAGAATTTCAGACAGCTTTGCTAAGGGTGTAAAAGGACATGCCAGCAGAAAAAAAAGTAGAATACCTGAGCAATTTTATCCACAGATTCTAGCTAGGCAAAATGAAGCACGAAGAGTTAAGTAGGTAGGAGCAGGACAGTCTGTCTTTAAATGGCCTCATATCTTATTTGTACTCATAGTGATTTGAGTCTCAGAAGAACATCTTACAGAGCAGAATCAGAGTGTGGACTTGTCATGTCTTCAAACCATTTTTGTTTTATGGGCAAGAAAGACACAGGACACTGAGCAGATAACTCAGGAAGCCTGTTACTAGAGTGAGCTTCCAGCTTTTCTGACATACTCTAGAGTATCTAAACCATAAGAGTATTTTCTCTTTGGGGTTCAGTCTGGCTGCTCTCTGTTACAGCAATGTGCTACATAAGACTGGAAACAGAAATAATCACATCTAATCTATAGTTCCTGAGCATGGCTTCTCCTGTGCACCAAAAATCTTTCATCTAACATTTTTAGTAGAGTCACTTACAAGCTACACTGATGGCAGGAGATTTGGGGGGTTTGTGAACTGCCTCTTCTTGTTGCTTTGCAAATCTGAGTCAGTCACAGAAATAAGAGACAGGAAAAAATAGAAAGGGAGAAGTGGTTAAGGCATTCCTCTGTGACGCAAAAGGCAGTGATGTCAGAATTCAGACCACAGACACCTCTGCCAAAATGAATGGGATTCCAGCAGGCTCCAGCTGGTCTCATGGTTAGTGCATTCTGCGTTGTTTCCTGGATACCAGCAATTCCCAGCTGTAAACTGAACAGCGTTAACCCCTTCCCTGTTGTCGGTTTCCAGGCAGTCACTCACGGGGGGGAAGTTTTTCCCTTGCTGGTGAAAGATTCCCATATTTCATAACCAGGCATCTTGAATGAATCAATGGGTAGTTTAAAAATAACCCCTTGACCCTAGCTGTCTGGGAGAGCCACCAGAACAATGAGAAAGAGCAGCTTTCATACAAAGCAACATTTCCTATCTGATCCCTCAACAGCTTCCCTGCACCCTTGAGTTTCATTTGCCATTTACCCATGTGATTTACCTATCCTTTTCACTTTTCCAAGACCTCCTTTTTCCTTTCCTACTTTTTTTTTTTCATCCTTTTTCCCCCTCCTCCTTCAAGCTCTTTTTTTTCCTGTTTTGTTTTTCTTCCTGTCTCTGGAATAAGATGAGGCATGGCTTTAGCTCTGAATTTACACTGGGAATAGATCTGAAATCCTGGACCTGACATACAACTCCCAGAAATTTTTGTGAGGGAAAGCATCCAGATTCTTAATCTAGTGGCTGATTCCCTCCTGGCACAAACTGAAAACCTAATTTTGGATCTCAAACCCCTGAACTTCCCGAAAGTAAAAATCTAGGCATGGATTTTTTTGGCTGAACTAGCACTCCCACTGTTGGGAGTGAACAAGAGTCTGAACTCAGGCCAGACCAAAATAATCAAATATCTGATTTATTAATCGCTATTAATCAAATTGCATTTAAGCCTCACGGGCAGGTCCCACTGCTCTTCTCTCTGGGTACTGGCTGAAAGAATAGACAGGCAACGAAAAACATAATAGCGACTGAGACATCAGAACAAATCTCATCAGCTGAGTACTAATCTTGAGAGCAGAAAGTACGAGTTACTTTGAAAAGTAGTGAAAAGACAAATACATACAATATCAGAGCAAGTTAGAATGTAATGATTACATTTTTCAACAGGGAGAGTATATGCTTGTCCAAACCCCACAAATTTAAAGTAACTCCATAAAGAGCTAAATTCCATTTCTAGCCTCATCAGCACAAACAACTGCTGCTGGCACACCAAGCCCATACACACGCTGATTTACTTATCTGACAAGACATGTGGGTCAGTGATTCCCAACCAATAAGCAGTACAGTCCTACTTGAGACAGGCTCTTTGCATTACACCTTGCGCTGATGCAATGAAGGACAGGCTCTCCCATCACCACTGCACGGCACCATCAGGACAGCCAACCTCACTGGCATGTTTCAAATTGGCTTAACCAGCTGAGAGTTTAAACATGGCAAAAGTTGGGTACTTCTTATTTCCTTTCTAAGCTCAGAGCTTTTATGGTTCATACATTCACATTTTTTCTCTACTAACATGAAAATTGATAATTCTCATACGGCTGGAAGAGTTCAACTTTAAGAAAAGTAATCTCTAGAAATGCTGATGCTGCAACCTCATCTTCCTTGGCATGTGGTTAGGCCACAGTACCGGTGGTCAGATCCCCATTCACCAAGCAGCCCTCGGCCCCCAGCAGTGTATCACAGGACAACTTTTGTGGAAGCTGAGCACAAAGACAACCATTCTGGCGACGCTGGAGAGAGTGGTTCTGCCACTGCTCCCCATCTTTCATAAGCCTACCACAGTCCAGCTCATGGTAAGGCTGGAATATAGTTAGGCAGACTCATGTTTTTCTGTTCCAACTTGTAAAACACTAAGCACTACCCTATCTGATGAGAGTCAGTAGGCCTTATTCTGTCGAATATTTTATTTCATCTTGCACTGCTGCATAGATGTCTTATTTACCACAAGTTCAAGCAGTGGCGAAGTGTAATTCCAGTCCCTCAAGTCTCCTTTAGAAATAATAAAGATTATTTATAATATGGTATAAATACCAGAAAGATAATAATACAGATTAATTTTCCTTCAGCAAGAGAGTGATACAAGAAAGAAGGTCAGTAGACATAGTAAAATCAAGAGTGAAAAAGAATGATTTCTGGCTATAAATAGGTTAAAGGAAAATAGGAAAGGAAGCAAAAGAACAGATTAAGCTAAATATTGTTGCTGGTGTAAGAAACTAAGGTTGAAAATTAGAAGGCTCCCAACCAGTTCAACAATCTGATTCTAGGGCTGTCAAACATGGGAGCTGCAGAGACCAAATCCCTAGCTTAAGAATAAAACTGTTAAGGCAACAAACCCAATGGTCTAACATGATACATCTGAGAAGACACCCGAGTCAGCATCCCAAGCAGTCCTTCAGAGCCTATATTTCCGAAAGTTTCCCTTTTCTGTTTAGTTGCTTCAGCATAGCAGACAAGCATTTCACTTTCATTTTACTTGCAGTAATGTTTTCATTTCTGAGGCTAAAGAGGAAGAGGAGAGGTTGTATTGCAGTCCAGGGGCTAAGACATGAAACACCCAGCCAGCTGGGCTTCTGTTGCCACCTCCTCAGTCCCTCAGTCACTAATGTCTTGCATGAACCTTGATCATTCTTTTTGCACCAATTTGGACTCAGTTTATACCAGGTTAGAGCTAAAAATAGATACATATCTTTATTATTTCTACTGTAGTGGTGTTACAGAGCTAAACACTACATTTCATGTGGAATACAATGCACATCCTCCAAAGTATTTATTACTAGGTATATATAATAAGCAAATACTGGGAATAAACATAAGTCAAAAGGAGTTGATCCTGATCAATGTGATGAAGCTCCCTTATTAGCTTTGAAAAGATCTTTGGGATCTTTGAATCCCAGAAAAGTAACACCATTAATACAGGGCTTAAAGATGCACACATATGGCACTAATAGTAAAGACCAAATATTAAATATGAAACTATGATAATGCAAACAACATAAAAATATGAACTGTAGAATTATAGAATAATTTGGGTTAGAAGAGACCTCAGGAGGTCATCTAGTCCAACTCCCTCGCTCACAGCAGGCCAGCTCAAATCAAACTGAATAGAAAAGACCTCTGACAAAGCAGTCATGCCAGAATAGGCCTTTTCAGTTCTGCAATTGTCAAAGGAAGTACAGTCCTGCATGGCCCCGGCAACTCGTGAGCCAAAGTATCTGCGATACTGTGATTTCACACAGACCTCTGGGTTCCCCAGCTTGGTAGAGATTAATTTCTTTTGAGTCTTGCTCTTAGAATCATTGGTATGATTTTTATAATTATCCTATGATAATTATCAACATGGAACCCTATATGAAGATGCTCCAAAAGGCCAGTCAGATTAGTAATATCAAGCTGCGTTAAAGAGCAGCCAGCCCAGCACACCATGATTAGTCACAGCAGAGATTAAACAAACCTGCTTGGCCTCTTTCCCCTTTGCTTTGTACTGATGTTCACAGATAAACCTATGCAGGAGAAGCTGGAAAGAACTGAATGTCCTGTGGGAGCTCTTATCAGGACCAGGGAGTGAACAGTGAATAACCACTCAGCAAGTCGCCTTCTAAGTTTAAAAAGCAGCTGTTGCTTCAAAGTATGCTAGTCATCAACAAATTGGCTGGAATGTTCTTCATTCCCTCAGTTCCACCTCTCTAGTCTCCCTCTGCTGGGATTAGATAGCTGTTTTGCCTTACGCTTTCTCACAGATAAGAACAAAAATCTTTTGCCTGTTTTTAGAATCTTAACTTGTGCCCTCTTGTTTGGAAGGCTATCATGTTTGTCCTAACACTGTATTTGTTCTTCCTCCTTTGAACTGTAAGCTCTTGGGACAGGGACTTTTTCTCACTCAGTATTTGTCCAGCACCAGCACAACCATCATCAGAGCCTCCCTCTCCCTCTGTTTCCTGGCACAGAAACAGTAACTCCAAGTTACACAGTATTTGCTTCTGTGATTCTTCACCACTGGAAACAGACTCAACTCCTGGCAGCTAGAACCTGACCAGAAAAGACCACCATCAAGGTCAACCCAGGGTGTCTCAGGAGGTGTTTTTCTGAGATGTGGGAGAGATTTGTCCTGACTGTGTTCTCTCTACATTCTCACTTGTGCACAAAGATGCAACAATACATTTCCCTATATAACACACAGTCACTTCCCCCCCCCCCCCCCCGCCCCGTTTCTGTTATTTACAAAAATACTGACCACGATCTACATAGCAATGATCGATCGAGGCCTTTCTTAAAATGTGGATTCAAAAATATAAACATCAATTTCTGGCATATAGCCAAGCTGACCACAAACAGCAAAACAGACCCTGCCCCGCTCCACTTCCATTACTCCAGTAACAGTGATGCCAGTATCAGCTTCACTATTGCAGATTCAATCTGGCTTCAACTCCACAGCAGGAACACTTTCTAGCCTTCCTTTTTCTTTACAATTCCCTTCCCTTCCCTTCTGACCTTCTTCCTGTTCAAGGAAGAAGAAATCAATTTTTTCTATATTCTATCAGGATGCCAGGATAACCTGTATTGTTAGCAATTACTATTATTAATCATCTGCAATTTTAGAAGTAGACATGGTTTCCTTAGCAAGTACAGAACATGGAATTGGTTGGGATAGTAGGAGGCAGATACTTAGCAAACATCTCTACTCGTAGTTCTTATCACGGTTAATTCTTCAGAGTGGTTTCCCATCAACACTGCAATCACTGATATTTTTTTTTAGTTTGCCAATTTGGTTACAGTGTTTGACTCCAACTTGGTCTCAGGATCAGCTCCTCTTCGGGAAAATGCCACCACTGCCCTCTCCTGTCCTTTCCTTTTTTCATTCCTTCTTTTCCCAATTTTTCATTGTCAGGACCTACAATCTTCTTATGGATGTGACACAGAAGAAGACCTCACAATTGTTTTGTGCTCTCTTGTTTGTCATATTTAGAAGCCCTCAAGACATGGATTGTCTCTTCTCTGCGTTTGTTTGTACAGCACACAGCACAAGGAGTCTTGCCAGGGGCACTGACTACCAACATAATGCAACATCCACTCCTGTGGCTATAATGCAATCTGTGTAGCTTTCCAGCTCCCACTTCTCACTACTGTTAAAATAAATTCAATGGTATAAAATTGGAAGCATTAGGTTGTTTTTTCTGTCATTTCATACCAATATCCACTTCTGAAGGCCTGCTTACTAGATCGTGGAAGAACTTTGGGCAAGCCTGTGTAGTTTATGGAGCAAGAAGAGCATTCTAAGAATGAAGACATTTTGGGTGGCATCCCTTCTCCCACTGATCATTGAAGATTTGGGTCTGTGATGAATACTGATTAGTTTTGCTGAGAGATTTAACAAGTTAGGAAATCTGTAATAGATTCTGATAGCACAAAAATCTGAAAAATCATAGTCTAAATATGCTACGAAATCAGAGGTCATTAAGCATGCAAGAATATAGGCAGTGATCATAAACACAACTAAGAACACAAACAGCTAATTCTGATTCCTTGCATGAACGAAGGGCCTTAGCTATACAAAATCTGGGAGTGACATATAAAACTTGGCACAGAGCTGTACACATGTACCACAGAGCATGTGCTATGCCTGCCCAATGGCTACTCTGGTGAAGGGTAACCCTAAAAGTATAGAAGTCTCAGACTCAAAGCTTAATTGAAGACAAAGTTGTTGCACAGAGACAGACTGTTTGGAATAATTAGGAAAATATTAATCAGACATAATATGACCAGAGTCTCATTTTGTCCTACATAAAAAGGAGAGACTTAGCATTTTAGTCTAGCCTTCTCCAAAATAGTTGAGAAATAGCAGATTCCACATTCCACTACTAAGACATTGACCAATAAAACAGAATATATGGATGTGAAGACACGTTCCTTCTTCCTGTGAAAGGCTGGACAAAATTATGTAAATGTTACTTCATGCTAGGACAACTGGAGGTCTAGACATACTCTAAACATCACACACTTTAAGAAGTCATTTCACCTAAATGTACAAATGTAATTAAACAATAAGCTATTAATGTTTATTCCCAATTTCATAAGCAGGAGTTACTAAAGAGGAAAAAAATGTTGAGACTCCATTTCTGACCACATTAACACCAAAGCTCAATATACAGGCAGACAGGAGAAGGTGGCTAAATACCTAACTATGCTTCTGGGAATGGGAAGGATTCAGAGCATTACAGACAACATCTGGACATGAAGTCCAGACATCTGGGCACAGTATTCATCACTACCATACTGGTTTAGTTCCTATCAGTGTTACTTACTGGATAGAAATAACTGGGAGTAGCAGAAAAAAGGTCAGCCCACAGTGCACTTGAAGGATCCTACCTCTGCTTTGTCAGGTACCTGGATCCCAAGTCTCTCTTCATTTTAAGTAGCAGGCACTGGTAATATTACGTATCCAATTCCAGTATGAGGGGGCCATGCACCAGTAGCAAATAACAACTCCAGACTCCCCCCCAGCAGTGAGGGAGGACAAGGACAAAAGCACAGGGAAACCGGAGATCTAAGTCCCTGAGGCTAAATAATATTTAAATACTTTAATATATAACAACAATAAGGTGATACTACATGACGCAGCTGGACACCAATCTATCCTCTTTTTTATGGACTCAAAATAGGATTTTAAGTTGGAGAACAAGGAATGCAAATTTTTCTTTTTTCCTGAGGGAAACCTTGTCATCCAGGTTTGGTCATATCATAACAACATGAAAGTTGATGTCAAAGGCAACATAGTGACATTTTACAGAAAAAACATAATTTGAAATGGGGCCACTGTGTAAATAGCTTCAGATGAAGACAGAGCCATATGATACAATCCTAAAAAGTCACCTGCTCATAAAACATTGTTTTTGTATCAGTAGGTGATATATGCAAAGTGAAGGGAACAGAACAGTGATTTTATGTAGAAAGCTTTGTGACTTGTCTCTCTCTTGTCTGACATTTGTAACATCTCTGTCACATCTCACATCTTGCCCTCTGTGTATGGCAATTTAGATGTTTGCATAATGAAGTAAACCCCTATATTTTTGGGAAAAAATAACATTTTAAATATAGAATCAGTCAAGCTGATTCTCCCTCTGCTTAATTCTTGTGGTGAAACAGACAATGAATTCACTCGTTCACCATAAAACCCACTAAGCCATCAGAAGGCAAACTCCTGTCCATCAAGGGTCTATGTAACAAAATCAAATTCTCCTTCAGCCACAGAAGGTGATCTTCACAGGACATCCTGAAACTCCCAGCCATCCCAGCACATCAGCCCAACAAAAATTTCTCTGAGGTGTATTTATAGGTCCAAAGGCTGAAAGAGCCAAAAGGGAGTATTATGGTCCTTTAATTTGGCCTGAATACAGAGGCTGTAATTCTTAAGCCTAAACTAACACATGCATTTTTGAAAGATATCTAATCTCATTGTAAATGTTCAAAATCTGGTGAAGTTGTTGCTGTCCCTGATAAACAACCACATTGTTTAATTACCTTCACTGCTAGCAAGTTGTGCATTATTTATTTTAAACATACTTATTTTTTTTACTTTTGCTTCTAGCATGAAATCTTGTCATGTCTTTGTCTGCACAATTGAAATGCCCTAACTATTGCATGTCTTCCATTGAAAGTATCTACACAGGGTGGTCAAGTAATTTCTAAAACCCTCTCTTTCAGATGAATTTAGTTTCCAAAATTTGTTTACCAGCTACTGGATTGGTTTTGTCTTTTCAATCCCCCTTTGGGATTTTTGCATCCTGCTTTGAGTAAGCGGACATCAGAACAAGACATTGTGTTTAAATAACAGCATTATTAACACAGAATCGTTTTCATTTTTCTGGAGGTCAAAGGCTTTGTAAGCCATGAACAGCTGTGTAACTTAAGGTGACAGCCTGACTCTTCAGCCGCTCCTGTTTCCTGATCCTGTATGTTGAAATTATGGTGTTTTGGGGAGGTTATTTTTCTTTTTCTTTTTTTTTTTTCATAGACTTTTTTTGTGTGCTATGAAAAGAAGCTCTTCATGAAAAGTTAGAGGAGAACAATCTCCCCTGGATTCCTTCCAGTTCCTGGAGGTAAAAGCATGACAAGCAGTGTTATTGCATAAAACTGACAAATAATCTTTGCCAGATTTTTCCCAATTAGAGCCTATCAATCTTTACAATGAAGCCTTTTATTCATCCATAAACAAAGTCCAATTATACCTCACTAGGAAAAAGGAGGGGCAGGTGCTTCTACATTCATATTATGAGCAATAATAAGACGGAAAGGGCTTTGTTTTTAACTGTCTTAACTCTTTGTATGCTGCAACTGTGTTGCAATACAGATAACAACTCTGGATAACTGACCAGAGAGTCACTGATGAACTTTGATGATACCCATCATCCAGAAGCACAGTATACCTGAACATTTCTAGTGCATATTTTCCAGAAGAGTTTCTGGCATCACATAAAGTCACTATTTGTGAAAAGAACAACTGAAAAAATAAACAGGGCAGTTAGAAAGTTCTGTTGCTGCAGTTACCAACTTGGTCTTCATCACACAGTTGACTCATCACTGCCTTCAGGGTAGATGCACCCTCAGAGACATACATTCTACCCTCCCTTATATATCAGTTCTGGATGACATGGGAAAATCAGGGAAAAGGACTCCAGAAAGTGGCCAGGCTCATGGATTCCACTAAAAAGTGTCTCCTTTTTCTATTATCAAAGACAGACCATTGGACTGGCCTGGGAGCGTATTTCCTATGCTCAAACATTATTTATTAAACACAATATACCCAGACAGCTTTGTATCATCCTTGTCATATTTTACGTGTAATATTTATTTCAGTGAAGATAGTTCCATTTTGAACTTATTTTTCATTAAGATACATAGTTATAAAACTTTTTGTGACTATGTTCTGTCATTGAACGTGATTCACCAGTCTACTAGTACAGGCCATGATTCATTTCGTCTATGTTTTTTATTATGAGTCTTATTTTAGCAACTTGGCTGTCCTTAATCCATTGGGATTAGAACTAATACACTAGAACTATAACCTGTCACATAAAAACATTCACCCTCATATTGGTGGTGTTGTATTTTATTTCAATTTATTAAAAAATTATAGTGCATTTTTTCTCACTTTGTGTTTTCTGTGTGTCACATTGTAAAATGAAACATTGCATTCGATGTGTTATTAAAACAAAATTCTTCTTTTTCTCCTTTATATTCAGAAAGAAAGTTGCCTCACAACAAGTGCAAAGTGTTCAGTGTTTTGCAGGTGCAAGGCCACAGGTTGGTATTACATACGTAAAGATCAGAATTTCCTGAGTAACTATGGGACTATAGCAGATTTGCGTGCTAGCCCTCTACATCTGGAACCACGCATCTGGGAGACAAAATTAAAACCAGAAGTTAAGCAAGCTTTAGCTTCCCAACTATGTAGCTAGAATTTCCAAAGTGAGAGGCTGTTGTGGTATCTTCCTGAAAGCTGTCCTCACCTTGCTGATTAATTACAGTTCCTGTAATTTTTGGCCACATGGTACCACGTGATCCCATGATGTCCAATAGTTTCACCAAGAGAATCACAGTAGGATAACTCAACTTGGCTTCTGGTGACTGCAGAAAAGCCTGAAAATCACTGGTTTAGAATGTGCATGTCAAAACATCTAGTGCATATGGTATTTGTGTGACCAGGTTTCTCCTTTTTAAGAAACTAAACATAGATTTACATGCACTGGGTACTTTATAGAGGCAAAGTACAAATGTCCTGAATCAAAAATGGCACAGGAATTGCTGACATATAGCTGTTCCCACTGATACAGTGTGATTTCTGTTCCTACTGCACTAGTAAAAGAAATAGTAAAAAGGAAGTGCAGAGATGCAGGCAGCTCCTATGTTGCTCATAGCCTCATGGCAAGAGTTCTCACACTTTATCAAAGACTACAGGACTCGGCATTTTTTTTCTTGTTGTTCTTAATTATAAAAACTAAAAGAGGAAAGGAAAGTGATAATTTGTGTATTTAATTATTTGCTTACCTTTGTGAGTCTAATAGCCTGCCTTCCCTAGTACAGAATCCGACTGGGCAAGACTGTTACAAAAATTGGAGTTACTTAAGAACTGCTACTCTAGCCAACACACTGCTACAAATAACTAAGAAAGGTGTTACACTTTGTTACACCTCATCAGCGCTCTGTGCTCTGTAAAAGAATTGCAGCAGCTTAGATTGCCTTTGTCCAGAAGGTTGCCGGAAGGCATGGAACATCTCGATAGTTTTGTAAGCTTGACAGTCTACTTAGGGGCTTGAGCAGTTTTACAACAGGACTTTGAAATCTAGGCCACAGAGAAATACACCAGGTTAGAGTTAACTACGGTATCACAGCTCTCAAAATTTCAAGCTTCTTAGATTTCATATTTTTTCTGTAAACAATACTGATTTATGAGGAAGCAATGTAATCTAGCAGATCGCATAGCAGTGTGGAAGTTGGGCGAGTTGTAGGTTTATGAACACAAGTGAACAAGCCTCTTGCCTCTCTAGCCCTGCTTCCTCTCCCAGTATTTCAGTAATCAAGTAGACGATTGTCTCTCACTCTGTTTTGAACAATGATGAACCTGAGGACAGGTCCTGCCTGAATCAGCTGGGCACTCATCGGCATCAAAGAACAAATTACTAAGTTTAATACTATAGTGTTTTTGCATTTCTTTATTGCTGGTAGCCCAGCAGAAGCAGCTGCTCTCCCCGCAGCAATAGGCAGTGTACAAGTCAAGTGAGTTTATCCAAACCAAACAACATTTTGTAATACAACATGCATAAGCTTCCCTTTCTCTTGCTTAATAAAGCAAGCTCAAACTTCATGAGGTTTCCCACTCTCACCAAAGAAAGGTATTTATATTATGAGTATTTTAATTTTGTACAGAATAATGGCAAGAGAGTTAGGAAAGTATTGGACTGAACTGTTGTATCCCCTTCATGACATGACGTGTACACTGTAGAGTGTCACAGAAGAGCCTGTGAGTAATTCGTACAGACTTCTATATGAAAACAGAATTTACAAAGAATCTTCTCACCCCCCCAGCACTCCAGGCAAGAGTAAGGCATTATTCAAAGAGGAAGCACAGCTATAACCCAGTCAAAAAATACTGGGCTTAATCTTGCTTGTGCCATAAACACTCAGTGTGACTTCAGAGGAATAATTTAAATCTATTTTTTATTCAGTTTGTTATGGACTTCTGTGACATCCAGTATCTGTTTGATTTGTCCTTAATTTGTATGTTATTTTCCTTTAAAAAATAAGTGACTGGATCTGAAGAAATTCTGTGGAGGGAGTGAGAAATTGCTTCTTCCCTTGAGGAGCAATTGAGACTGGTCTGGGACAGAAGCTTCCAAACCAGAAGAAAGAACATGACAGACAAATGGGAGAGAGACAGTCACAGCAAGGAGCACCAAGCCTGCGGCTCAAATAGTGGGACAACTGAGAGAGATGATTGAGCAAGCACTCAGGGCTCAGAGGTGATGGGAAGAGACCAGAGGAGCCACTGCCCACGCAGTGGGCAGGGGAACTTGTTTATAAGTTCTTTTTATTTCTATTCTGTCTTACTAATTACTTGAGTTTTCTTCATTTAAAATATTAGGTATTTCAATTTATATTCTAACACGACTTGGCTTTTTTGGATTTCTTTTGTTCTAGCTAGTCTGGGTCACTTGGTAACAAGTTCAAAAAAGTTGCCACAACTTACAGTGTAAGTCTAAGGATTCGTTAGCATTTCAGTGATGTCTGAGTTCTGCAGATGGAAGAGCCTGACTTCTCTGGCCTCTGCCTCTTTCTGGCAGGAGTACAAGCTCTGAATACTGTTCCTTATATGACATATGAGTTTGTATCATGATCAGAGTCTTCAGTTTTTATTTCTTTTCTCTGCAACTGTTGGTTATTGGTGCTGGTTTCAATTACTAAGATGACATGAAAGAGTTGCAACAAACTTCTAACAGAACTGAGTCGAAGCTAGGATGAGGGTCTGTGCCGGCTTTTTAAAGCCTTCTGTCATTGTTCTTTTTTCCTTGCTCTTCAACCTGACCAATAGACTTCCACTGAAATGGCCTGGAGCATCCAGGTATGGCTGTCTTTCTTTCCTCAGGGATAGAATGCAACATGTTGAAAGACCTACTGTAAATTTACACTCTAGCCACACAAAAAATTACAGCATTTGAAGACCAGACCTCCAGCTGACATTAACAAGTATTTCTCCATGAATTTCAAGTAAATATGCGTATTTAAGCCAGCTTTGATTCTCCAAGTGGAGTTCCAATTTAAGTGCCCATAAGTAAAATCTAAATTTAGTTATTTTAGGTGAAACAATATATAGGCTAGAAGGAAAACTTTTCCAAATCAGACATGCTCACTAAAGTAATTTGCATCATATAATGGTGAAGCGCAAAACAGTCGCACCAGTTTACATATGAAGATGTAAAGGTGAAGCATAAGATAGTTTGCAGTAACAAAGAGAGTTGATATCATGCCTGTGTCAGTATTCCTAGAGCTGCTGGTCCAGCAAAGAAGAGAAACAAATTGAAAGGAGATGTTGCTAGCATAAAGCATTCAGAGGAAAAATACAATATGACAAATTTTCATCACTGATGTCAAAAGAGTCATCACGTATTAAATATTCAACATAAAGGAAGGCCACATCTTTGCTGTCCATGGATAGTACCTTATATGTAAAAAGCTGTGGTAGGACTAATGGTCAACCTCTATTATTAGATAATTCATTTCACTGTGTTGCTTCCTTTTCTTTCCCCAGCAAAAATATCACTCTAGCTACTAAAATCTTTCTTATCCCAAAACTCAAACAAGAAACAAACATAATTTCACTACATTATAAAACCCACATTGTGATAAAATAAATTTTTTACATTCACTTGCTCTAAATATTCAAAGAAACACATTTTGTTTTCCTAAGAGTTCATAAGAAGAAAATCCAAATAGATTTCAACATGGACAAAGATAATTTCTAATTAGAAGTAACTCAAAGTTTTAGGATAGCATGTGTTTACCATGTGCTTAAATCTCACTGAAGTGTATTATTTATAACTGCATTCTTACAATTAAGCACATGATGTAGTACTGTCTTGAGCAGCTAAGTACACACTTTGGTACTTTCCTGAACCAGGGTCACAGTCTAGGATTTTCTCTTTCATTAACTGATTCATAAAAAGGCATGTACACACAACTGCTGCAATAGGACAAGAGGTAACGGTTTTAAACTAAAAGAGGGTAGATTTAGACTAGATATAAAGTATAAATTTTTTACAATGCGCGTGGTGACACACTGGGCACAAGTTGCCCAGAGAGGTGGTTGATGCCCCATCCCTGGCCAGGTTGGACAGAGCTCTGAGCAACCTCATCTAGTTGACGATGTCCCTGCTCACTGCAGGGGTGTTGGACTAGATGACCCTTACAGGTCTCTTCCCACCCAAACTATTCTATGATTCTATGATAACTGAACCTTCCCTGTTGATGCATCTGCCAAACTATGAAAACCAGTGTGTAATGCTTTAGAACACCTGAACAAATAAACTTTCATAGTAAAACTCTTCAACTGTTTTCACTTTATACACCATATATGATCATTTATTTTCTTTGGCACTGCCCTGATTAAAGTGGAATCTTACTATAAATTAGCAGAATCACACCTTACCAGGTTAATTTTTTACTGAGAACTTTTGTTGCTCCAGAACTGAATTAGCTTCATTGTTAAGTTCTTCCAGAACATGGAATGTTTTGGTTTGTGCCCTTTTAAATCACCATGGGAAGCTATATGCTATGGGTACTATATGTTGCAGGAATCAGCAAAACCTAAAGTTAAGGTACAAATTGGGACATATAAAATACTACTGTCACTATTAATCACTGCAGTGTTATTGCTTTGTCAAGATCATGGTATAAATCAAGTGACAGATAGACTTAAAGAATTAATTTGGCTCCCTAATATAATCTAATTCAAGATGGGAGTGAAGCTAGAAGCACAATGCGTCTCAGAAGATTTATTAATTACAGAAAGATAGGAGGAAGCTTTGTGGAAGGTAAGTAAGACTGTAAAATTCCTAGGCTGCATCTCTCCTTCATCAGTTCTGTAATAGCTTAGCTCTAGTCATCTCTGAGTTTGTGTGTGTGTGCATGTGTTTTGTGAAGGAGTGTATCTGTGTGTATTGGGCACGCAGAAAAAGGCTAACTTGAATGCCCCCAGGGCCAGTGCCTAGACAAACCCACTAGAAGGGGACCTGACCAGTAAAGGCAATCAGTAGGGGCAACCAGGTGAGGTGGAAAATATGACAGCAGTGGCCTAATACTGTCCAACCTGAAAACTGTATGGAGTGAAAATGGGGAGAAGGAAAGATGAGAGTAGCAGTGTACCTCTGACAGCACTGACGGGGACAGGATGAAAAAGTAACCGCTCTTACACAAAGAACTATCCTGTAAGAAAGATACCTGGCATCTTTGGAACTGGTAGAGACACAGACACTTCTCCTGTTGGGTAGGCAGGTGAGGAGTTGTGCTGTGCTTCTATCACCTCTCCTGCTTTCTTTCCCAGTTTCCAAACTACGACCCAAGCATGGCAGACACAAGCACGTACACAGAGCAGGGTGGCTGCAGACACCCCAGGCACCGAGGAGAAGCAGCCTGTGCAGGGGCATGGAACTAAATACTATGATTCAGCTCTCATTTGACAACTGCCGTGTTAGATCACATGTTTAAGCTTCCTGATGTCTCTATGGGTTATTTCTTATGTAACTTTTGTAACAATTCTCCTTAACTAGTTCTACACTATTATATAGAGATCTACCACAACTTTCTTACAATAGTTTATCCTCAGTTTTGAGTCTGTCCTTATTAAGATCTTTATCTTTGTTCATACTCATCTGATAGTAATTCCATGGTTAAGATACTTAACCTTATGCTAAGTATCATACAAAATTAAATTAGTGTTTTATCTCGACTTCTTTAACTGGTTCTGCTTTAATTCTATTTAATTCAGTTTAAGAGAAATTACTGTCTCATTGCACTGGTTGTAAGTACTTGAATAGTTTACTAGCACATCCTTCATCTGTAACTATCAAACTCATAACTATCTCCACACCCTCCTTCATGTTTAATCTATTCACATGTGACTGCCTCCCACTTCTGAAGTTACTAACCCAAATTTAACGTGGCCAGGATCTGTATTTTAACTAACCACACAAGTCATCCTTTACGTAGTGCCAGAGACATCATACAGATCACATCGTGACTGTAATTTTTGCTGCCATATTTTGCTTTAATATAAAAACATCTATATCCATTTTCTAGTTTGAATTCCACTATCTTGTTCTATCCTTACTGACTGAGGGTGATTGAGCCTTGTGTCTTAATAATATTCTTGACCTTGAGTCACTCCTTATTCAGTGCAGATTCTAAAGTTACCACTTACTACACACTCATAAGACCAGGCTACATTTGCTTCAGTAACTGGTACAGATTTGGTACTGTTGTACATACGTACATAGTAGCCTTTTCCCGCTTGCCTGAGAAGTACATTAGTGATCTGAAGAGCTGAATGGAAATAACTACTGCACTAGCTGTTATGTATCCCTCAGAGAATGTTAGCCAAAAAATCATGGTAGCTGAATAGACACTGGACATCTCCAAGCCTGGGCCATGTGCCATGTCAGTTATTAAATCAAGTGTGTCAAACCATCACCCAGTTATTTTCAGGAAAAATGATGTAAGGCACAAAAATGCCACATGGCAATAAAGATTACGTTAATCTCTTAGTGTTTGGCGGGGGTGAGAGCTGCAAGTGACGTATTAATACACTATGTTGGAAAATCCTGGTTTTCAGCAGAAAAAGATTGCTAAATCCTAAATTTGGTACTGACTCAGGTTTTGAGCCAACTATAGCAGGGAAGTCAGCATCCTTTACCAGATTAATGGGTGCTGTGTTTTGTGGCAGACTGGATTGCTGTATTTTCTGTTGGTGCTTAAACAGTAATTTAGGCTATCTTCATCACACAGCTCTCAGAGTACCCTGTTTACTACTGTCATTTTGTGTACACACTACAAGCCCTAGACAATATAGTCTATGCTAAAACCTAAATTTCTTCACTTTTACAAAGGGATTTTTTCACAAAGAGCTTTAATGCTTGGTTATCTGCCTCCATGTGTGATAATGATACACTGAGCTAACAGTGGAATAAATTCTTCACTGAGGCAGACAGACAGTTAAGCTACTTAATAGTTCTAAATAAATAAAAACATAGAAATTGCAAAGGACCTCTGGAGGTTATGTCACCCAATCTTCTGCTCAAAGCAGGACTATCATCAGTGCTAGATCAGGGTGGCTGTGGTGGTTTTGTCTGAGTCTTGAAAACCTCCAAGTGTGGAGATACCAGAAACTCTAGGAAACCTGTGCCTGAGTACACTCTTAGTGAAAAAGTTTTTCCCATGTCCAGTTTGAACCTCCCAAGCTACAATTTTTGATCATTTCTCCTTCCTATACCGTCTGCCACTACAGAAGAGTTTGCCTCTGGCATCTTCATAATTCCCTGTCAAATGGTTTTAAGCTGCTATGAGATTCCCCTCCCTATCCTCTTTGCCAGGTTCAGGTTTATATACAGTGAATGGCTGTAGGGGTGCCATCTTGGTGTCTTTTCTGTCCTTTGTACAAACAATCAATATAATTCAAAATCTGAAGACGATGAAATATAACATGTGTTTTGTGGGATTAACATGTGAGCAGCATGACATACTGCCCCTAGGTACACATGTGGTCTGCATTGTAAAGCATGGTCAGCAGTTATAATCTAATCAGGCCTAACTCGGGTTTAGAGTAACAGAAGGACACATTCATTTGTTGGAATTATCTGTGGGAAATTTCAGCTTTGATTACGTAACATTTTCTAATCATATCTAGCCTCTGACCTTGGGAGACAGTGTACCCTTTTCACATTACACATTCAGCCCACGGTCTTGCAGGCAAACAGAGCCAAAACTGGCTGGTTGAGTCTGAGGTTGTCAGTGGCTTGTGTGGTAGAGACACCTCCATTTCAATGTGTTCTGCCTCTAACAGCTTGAAACATGATGTCCCGAGCAAGCTAGGAAACCTTGAACAGAAGGTAGACCCATTATGATTTCAAAGGCAAGCAAAAGTACTCCCCACAACACACAGAAGGTCCGCAGTCTGATATAACGATCCTGTAGGAGTGGTGTGAATAAGGACCAGCTCTTAAAGCTCTGCAAATTAAAGTTATTGAATGAAACCACACTAGGGGCTGTTACTTCTGTCTGTCAATCTGAAGTATTTGGTGAACTGGATAGAGCCTGAGAGATGAGGAAGGCCATAAAAGCATTTCCTTTTTGCAGCTAAACTTACTGAAAAGCATTTCAGCATTCTTCATAGAAAGTGCGTGTGCGGTTCTTAGAGGTAGGTTACTCGAAATCCCCCAACACTGACCGCACTTGCTTGATTTTCTACTCAGTGCTTTTATTCACCAAAGTTTCACACTGAAGGCTGACAAAGAACCATCAAAGACCACAGGAAAGGAAAAGATAGAACTTAACATCTGTAGCCCATTCACACAGCACAGAAAGAACATCCCTTTTAACTGCACAAGGGGGCCATGTTAGATGGTATCAGACGTAGTAATTTTATTTTATGCATACAGTTTAATAATGCAACTAACTCAAAGTTTACATTATGCTTATATGAAAAGGCTATTGTGTTATTAGCTCATCTGATGTAGTTATGTTACAATTTTTTTCATGCTTTTTTACAGACTGAACACTGTGAATCCACTGTGTAATCAAGCACTGTAAAAACCCAGCAGGTCAAAGACTTCATAAAGAACTTCTTCACCCGCTGCCCCAGTTGCTTGGAAATTGTTCAGTTTAAAAAAAAAAATAATCATTTTTCCTGCAGAACATAGTACAGTAATCTCCTCTAGCTTTCTATGCAATCCATATTTCCAGTATGGCAAGCATTAGGGTGGGACTGCTAGAACAGACAGGGCTGGGTTCTGGCCATAGATCATACCTTTGTCTTGCACATCAGTATGAAGACAGCATTACAAATTCTAGCTCCTCAAATATGCAAATAATTTTATAACATGAGAAGCAAAATCAGAGTGGAACTTCTGAAGAAATGACCTCAGGAGAATTCAGCAGCATCCTTCCATGTCTTCACAAACATCTTATCATGGAATTCACTACATTCAAGGTTTTTACACCACAAGTCACCTGAGCTGATATTTAGAATATTTGAATCTTTATTCAGCAGCAGCACTATTAAATGTAGCAGCATAAAAAAAATATGGCAGTCGCTGCATAGAAAAAGAAGTGTACTGTAATTGCAAATGCGCAGACAAAGTGGCTGTTAATGGTAGATATCAATTTCTCCACAGAAATATACTTCATGGCTTGCTATCTGATTAAAGACTTCTTGGATCCCTTATTCTTTTATTCAAGATGGAAGCAAAAATCAAACCCTTCTTGATTAACTGTAACATAAGCATTGGATAAAATTAAAACGGTACTGCTTATTCTTTTCTCTTTCCTCCAACACCTTTAAATGTGGGCTTGATCCCCTTCCACAAAAGGGAATGTTGAGACTGTCTGACAGGTGCTTGAACCTGTTATTCCTTATTGCCTGTCTCCTTTGCCTGAGAGAGCCACCTACACACCTCCTCCCGGCCAGCAGGTGCCTTACAAAGGTGTGCCTCAGACCCAGCCACTGCCGTAATTCAGCACAAGCTTTATAGATGAAAACACCGTCAGAGCACTGAAACAGCCAGTGCTGTCAGCACAGCAATTAAGCTGTCAGGATTCTGATGTCTACCACTTTCTACATAATCATTAACTGTTTAGTTTCTTCCTTGCATAAAAGCTACATTTTACTGTGAACTGTAAAACACTACAGGAAACTTTACTAGCCCAGATAAAGTAATTTTAATTTCAAGTGACATTGCCTTCCCCTGATTACAGTCTATTGTTATCTGGTTCACATTTCACTTCTAGTACGGTAATCCATTTCCCGCAGTTTAAGAGACAAGAATTGGCTCCTCCATACCAAACTTTTCAGTCAACCTGCTTTCTGGTTTAAATTAGGGGAATAACAAAACAAAAGAAAACAGACCTATATAAGGGAAGAGCGTAAATTTAATACAGATTTAACACGCTACCATCGTAAATGAAGGTTACAGGCCAGTCTTGGATCATGAACCATTTTATTAGGTGCTCTACAAACAGAAAAAAAAGTTTTATGTCTCAGAAGAGTTCACGACATAAAACAGTGTCCAGCATATGGTCTCTGCATGGTCCACATGGATAATTCATCTTCAGGAGAAGTTGTGGGTGGGAATTTCTCTAGCAGTGGCAGGCTCTTACCAGCCACATAATTTTCCAGGTGCTTTCAGTCCTCAGCTGGAGATACATGCACTCACTAAAAGCATGTGGGTAGTACAGTTGCTCTGCAAACACATGTGTGGCAAATTTGGCACTTCAGATATACCACCTACTGAGTAAGTCTCCTGACCACAGGGAATGTCATATGACAGAGAAGCCACGGGACAGAGCCTGGCTCTGCCACCAAAGTACACAGATCCTTAGCCAGAAATCCCTGAGCTTTAGTTCCTCAGTGAGCTAAAGTAAGAGCTAGGGCTAGAACTATAGTGGCCTACAAGGGAACACTCCGGTCATAGTGAGGACAATGAAAGCAAAGGTGCAACCATCTGTTCTACAGTTGCTAAGAAGTCTGAAAAAGAAACATTAATTTTTGTTTTACATAAGAAAACCCATAAATCTCAGAGTTTGGATTTGTTGGGTTGTTGGGGGTTTTTTTCTAAATATTTGGACCACAATGTCCATTTAGAGGTGAAATTTCAGTTCTTCAATTTTAAGTGATGCATACACAACAAAATGTGGGAGAAGGAGGCTGTGCAAGGGGAAATAAAGAATAGGAAGAGTAAATAGAGCATCCCATGCAACTGCATAATTATAGTGACATCAGGAAGCAGAAAGGACTAGCAGGTCAGTCTTCTTGGAGAAGGGAAAGGGTGCAAGTTACATTTAAAGTAACGTCCGGTAACGTATTAGGTACTTGCACTTGTATTTTAAACATCCCAGCTGAGAAGTGGAATGAATGGATTGTACAGTACAGGGGAAGATAAACACACATAGGCAAACACTTCCCTCTTAACTCTCTCACTCTCTGTCAACTAAAAGGTTCCATGAAATGCTTCAGTCAGCACACCGTAAAGGTAAATGCACATTTTAAGCTACAGTCTGATCCAGTAAGATTTGTACTAGTAAGTATTCATTATTACACTTCTGTAACAGACCAGGAGAATACTTTTCATTCTGGAAATATATTACATCAAAAGGTGGAAGCACCAAAGTAGATCCTCAGCTAGAGTAAGAAAACATTGCTTTAGTAGTTAACAGAGCTATACCACTTGACTGCTGGAAAAACTAGCCACAGCAAAGCCACAGTTGAAGATTATTTTTCTATATGAGCTATGAAGGACTGAGATCGTTATCTTTTTCTAATAGATATAAACAATATTTAAGGATCCATTTGCAAAAGGAATCACACAGGCTGATGAGCTATTCTGTGGAGATGCAACAGACTTTATGACCCCTGACCTTCACTTTCACTGCCTTAATTTCATGATGTGCTACTGCTACCTTAAAAAAAATTAAAATATATATACGTATGTGTGTAAGTCAGTGAAATGCTAAGGAAAACTATAAAGGCTTAGCATCAGTGCATGGAAGCAATATACAATCAAAGGAACTCTATGAAGAATATCAACTTCTTTGTTACTGCAGCTCTGTACTGTAAATTTTGCTGAAATATTTCAAGAATATAAATTTTTGCTTCTATACTGTTGGAAACCAAAGATGTAAAAGATAATTGTGCATCCTGTGCATACGCATGTGAAGGGGTCTATGCAGAAAAGGGAACTCTGACAATCCTGGGGTTCCAGCCAAACTCATCATTCCTGGAAAGGTCACCCTAATTGTTTCACAGGAAAACTGCTGCAAAATATTTTCAAGACAAAAGGCTCTACTTTTGTCTTTATTCCCAATTGGATCTAAGGTTTGCTTTCACCTGAGTTCCTTGCCCTCAAGTGAAATTCTGAAGAAAGCTACTATTTTCTGTACTATGTGCTATGTGAAACACGATTCCCTGCTTGCAAACCTAGCTAGTTCTTTACATGGAGAGACATTCTGTCATTGTCTTGTGCCAGTTCTATCAATGTGCCAGCAGTCTGAGTTCATTGTGCCTCCTTCAAACTCTTCTCTACAACACTTCCTCTGCTCTCCAAATTCATGTGAGTTGCTACATTTTTCCTTTTAAGAAATTACATCATTCCGATTTTTGTTTAAGCATTGGCTTGTCAAAAACCCCACAGATTAGAAGTATGCAGTCTGTCATAAAATCATCCCCATGGTAACACCGGGTAGCATCTTAGAAGTATGATGCTCTTCAAACCAGCCTCTTCTTCCCTGTTTCTGTTACTGGTATTGATTCAGGATGTGGTATTACTCTTACCACTTCCTCCATCCTGTTGTGTGTGGTCCAGCTGGTCCTCTCCCGCTGGTTGTCCATATGATCTTTACAGAAGGGTTGCTGATGGTAGAAGACCTTTTCAGTGTTCTCTCTGGTCACACCTGTGTGGCCTTTCTGTCTGCTACTGTTTAGCAGGCTGCCCCCCATGGGAAACAAATTTGGTTCTGTGACAATCAGCTTTTTTGTCCTGGTGCCTCCTGCCACTCCCAGTGCTCCTGTGTTGTGAGAAAGAGATCCCTTCATGTCTGCTCTACTTTCATCATTAATCCTTTGGATACATTTACTGTTGACTCAGCCTTATATTTATCTCATTAAACATGGAGATCTGTTTCTAAATTCAGATTTTCCCTTAAGCTGTTTTCCTCCCTTAAAAACTCTTTTCCTCTTCTCAAATGCTGGCAAGATCTCCCAAAAACTATTCCCTCTGATTTCATGCTGCGAATTTGCTAATGTTGCCTTGCAACCAAACTTATTGTTTGTACAAAGGCAATAGATGTGTGTGTCAACAACCATAAACTTCAGGTGATAACATCTTTTCATTTTCACAGGTTTCTTATCAACACATAGTATTTGCCTATTGACCTCAGACCAGCTTTACTGTAAATCCCAGCAGTCAGTCACATTTCTTCAGTCTGATTTATGTTTATTGGGCCATTGGGATTGCATTGCAATTAGCTGTATAATTTCACTTGAATCACACTGTCACTGATTAAAAAGCAAAGCTGAAAACAGGAATCAACCACTGGCACCTTCTTTTGTATCGTATATTCACTGGCAAGACCTTCGCTTTGGTAAAACTATTTCACAGATAGCTGCTTCTTCATGGGCAATTCTCAGATTCGAGGTCATTGTGCCTGATGATGCTTTATTTCAGGTGAGGCTGCTGTGGCAATGGGACATAATATGATATAATGTGACAATTTTCTACACATTTTGCATTGCTGCTGATGAAAGAGACATTAATATTTCCACCTTCTAGGCTATGTTCTATCACACACACACACTAGACCACAATGAATGCTATAGGATGAAGCCTTTCAAAGGTTCTGTGCTTCAGAAAGAGTGGAATGTATAGAACACCAAAATATAAGTATGTTTACAGTAGGAGGCCAAATGCTGACTGCAGTAAAATTCACTGAGACCAGGTCTTACACATGCTGTCGAAATATCTGTACCTAATTGTCTAAAGATTTGGCTGCAATTATACACCAAGATAAACAACAAACTTGGAGTCTGAAGCTGAACATTTTGAACTTTAGGAGATGGAGAAGCTGAATATATATACATGAGTATATAACTGAATTTAATGTCACTATGGGGGAACAGCTGTATAAGGCTAGAAATTGGTATGTGACTGAAAACTCTGTAATTATAGTGTAAGCTACCTGTCACCAGCTGCATCACAGTAGCATAAGTGAGAATTTTCTTACTCTGCCCCAAGTAAAACATATTTGTTGAAACCATCATGACAACAGTTGGGGACCACAGGTATTCTTTCTCTAGTTCAGTTAAGTATGGTTCACTCTTTGGCTTAGCTTGAAAGTAAGACCTTCCACTTCTGTACCAGTGCATTTAACCAGTCCTTAATGAGTACCATGTCCTTTGCTCAGCATTAAAGAAACCTCCATTATGGCTTTCTCCAATGAGAAAGGGATCAAGCCTAATCATTAAAATTAAACAAACTATGATCACAGTTAATTTAAATAAGATGTCTTGTAGCATAATCACGAGCATCAATTTATACTTGTTTGAATCAATACTAGGTAAACAACTAGAGCATGTGTGTGTGTGTGCGTGCACGCGCGTGCGTGTGTGCAAGGAGGAGGATAAACAAAAAGCAGAACTGAAAAACCAAAAGTGAAGAGGCTTTTTTTGCAACAGCAATTTATAGGCACAAATTCTAATTAATGAGAGCCATAGAAAGCCTCAAGGAAATGCTAAGGAAATCCAACAGGTCACAATAGAATGAGAAAAAAATGCACAGAATGCAGTGTGTCTGGTCTGTGTTTTGATTACATTTGCTGTTCTTGCTGTTTGCATCAGCTTATTTCTAATTGCTGGTTGCTGTGTTATTGCCACTTCAATGTGATTTCCCACAAACCAGGTTTTCACCTAAAAGGCTTTATAGCCAGGTGAAGCAGGAGGTATTCTATTATAGAAGACAGGAAAGGAACTACACAATTTTAAGGAAACATTATTTTAGTAATTAAAGACAAATTAAGTATAATCTGGGTGTATGTAAATGACATGTTAAATTGTATAAATCTAAACTGTATGAACCCACATATATAACAAGAAAGCCATACCAGAGATCAGGGTTTTAGAGTGTTGGGAACTGTGTGTGTGTATAGATATATGTAGATATGCATATATACAGATATGCATACATGCATATATACTTATACCATATATATTTAAGCATACATCTGATGACATTTCAGAAACCTGTGTTACTTTTTATCCCTCTACATTTTCTTAAATGCTGCTTCGAGTTATAACAGTGCAAAGAGCTGATCATATTGAAATATAAGTAATTAAGAACGGAATATTGAATCTCTGTTGCTTATGATGGCTGTTAATACCATCCTAAAGACAGTAAAGCAAAAAATTGCACGTTGCATCAGTATGTCTACTTATATTCTCTCCCTTATTACAGGTGAGTTTTAAGGAGTGATAGGAATTATTGCAGCAATTGTCAAAAAGGTAAAAGCAATACTCAGATCGCAGGCAATTACAAGAATGATGCAAAATCAGGAAATCAGTTTTGTTCATCTTGTAGTTTTGATCTATGTACCTTTTGATTTTTAAAATCCACCTGCTCATCTTTCCAAGTTTTGCATCTCATTTCATATTGTCAGCACCCCCCCCCCCCCCCCCCCCGAAATACAGAGGGAGACGATATCATTCTGCGGGTGCTTTCTTTCTTTTTCACACTTTTGTCTACTTCTGAACCTCCAATCCTATATCCACATTTTCCCAGCATATCAGTCCTGCTGTATCCCATCACATGCTCCTCCTCCCACAGCTCTTTGTCTTGTTCAGGTTCTTTAGTCCTCTTCACAGCCAATGTTGCAATGAGGATGAACAAAAGAAGTGATCCCAGAAAACCTCAGAGGTAGGGAAGGGGAGAGGTGAAATTGCCCCAGATTCTGTTTTCCCTTTCTATTTTTGTAAATTCCCTAATGGATGAAAAAGATCTCAGTCTGCCTGCCCTTCCCAATAAGCTGAGACTTTACCCCCAGGTAGGTCTGATATACTCCAGAGGGCACAAGCTTCTAACATGACAAGGTCTGACTAGGTCCAGCCAAACCCTGCCACTCACAAAACAAGAAAGTAAATCATAAGCGTTTATAGCAGTGCTGTCATTCCCTGTACTAGAACTCTGTGAATCATAAATTCCATTGCTGGAATCACAAACTACTATTTATATTCCAGGTACTGAACATATAGAGCAACTTCAGAAATTTCAGTATCAGTTTCTAGCAGCACAAATAAGTAACGCTTACAAGAATAAAAATTAAATAAACAATGTTAAAAATAATTTGCAACACACTCTGTGCTAACTGACAAACTCCCATATTTAATTCACTAAGGAATGCAACCAGATGAAGAATTAAGACATAGTACATACATGACTCAAAGCTGATGGAAACAAATCAGTCAAATGAATACTTGCCAGTAGTATTCACCCAACTCTCAGCCAGATAACTCATGATTTTGTTCTTAGTTCTGCAATATTTTAGTGTTTTTCTAAATGTGGTGACCCAGAAATGTCCAGCCGTAAGCTGGACATAAGTTACTTCTAACAATTCGGACTCAAGACATGGAAGCAATCCTGCACAAATCTGTTCAGTATGTGACATAATCAGCAAAGCATGGTTGTTTGTGCCAAGATGATGCATATTTTGCCTATCTTCAGCCATTCTCACAAACCATATTAAAATCCTTTGTAAGCCAGACGGCTAGTGAGCGACAGATTGGCTGCTTCTGTCATATAAATGTGGAAACCAACAGATACCCTCACATGTCCTTTAAAAAATCTAGTCCTCATGAATGAAAGGTAATACTTTAAGTCAATCTTAAAACTCCAATTGCAGGTAAAGAACAAAAATCTATTATTGCTATCATTAAAATATCTTAAGATTTTGAATCCAATCAAAATACGGCGAGCTGGGCTCTTCCAATTGGAGAAGGGGCTGGCTCACTGTATTTAATCCCTACAGTTGGCTATACCGCTCATGGTGCAAGAACAAGTCTTGACAGACGTCTCTCAGCTCCCCTGGCTGTTTTGCTCTCCATGCTACCAGCAGGTCTAGGCATGGGTTGTTTTTTTGTGTACAAAGGGTGGTATTGATGGAAACAAACAGTTGAGGCTTGTGGGACAAGTTCTTCAGGTGGCTTATGGGAAGGTGCTTGGGATTTTCCCTGTTCCTCTTCCTCCTCGTTGTTAGAGCTGACTCCCTCTATCCTCAGCAGAATTTACGTTAGAGTCAATCCATACCAGAAATGCTAATACTATGCCTATGGGAATTCAGAGGTGGCTTGTGAGACTTACTATTAGATCTTTATCAAAACATGGCTGATTTAGCAATCTGAAGTCAGATGCTCACTAAATAGGGTTTTCTTTTTCACCTTGTTAGGATTTCTCTCATTGTAATTCTTTTAGCTGTAATTTCCTCAGATATAATCAATACTCTTCTTCACAAAACTTTTTGCATTATGCATTATTCACACCTTTAAATTGTTTTGCTATAAATTCCAACCTGAAATTTTATTAGTTTACATTCACATGACTCAAAGACTGAGAGGGCTATCCCTATTCTCGTCTGCCCCCTCAGATATCATGGGTCATTCAATATTACCTCCTTAACCATGTTTCAAGTCTCTCAGAAGTGTATCCAGTATTCACCAGCAGACAAGTCATGGAGAACCTTTCTCTGTGTTTGACAGTTTGTTCCAATGGTTTCAATAGTCACTGCTAAAAATAGATGTTTTTCTTATATCTGAATGGCTGTTTTAATCTCGTACTCAGTTTTTGTTATGCTTTACTTCATAACTTAAATATTCTACTACTTACTCTTTTTTCCCCCCTCCAAATTATATATGGGAAACTATTCACTCCTTAGTCTCTCTCTCTTTGTTGGGTTTTTTTTTGCCCATGAATAATTTCTGTAGCAGTTTTCTAAAACCTTCTTACAACAGCAACAACTTTTCCAATTATGAATACCAGAGCTAATGGTATATTCCATTCCCAGACACATACATTTCTTTTGTACCGTGTTTGGAATCTAGGGGAGTAATATATTACAAAGCAACTGAGGCAGGTGTACAGCCGTCAGCCAACATTTGAATATCAGCCTTTATGCTGAATCTCCCAAGTAGCGTGGTGCAGTAGGATAATCCACATGTCATCACATCTGTTCCAGTTGATTACACACCATATGCACTTTGCCTTAATGTCCACCATGACTGTAGTTACAGCTCTTGTATAAAATGTTTCCATACTTAAACACAGAGAAGTTCAGAAAGCAGTGGCAGCAGAAATTTTACTGGTGTGACCAAGGAAAAATCTGTAAATGCTTAAAGTGTGTGTAGGAATATCTGAAGGACACACAGAGATCAGCTCTTTGACCCCATAAATTAGGTGACGTTTGATACGCCAATAGAAGCATTTTTAAAAGACATAGCCCTTACATCATACATAGATTTAAACATGTCAAAACGATTTTGTAACTGTTACATGATCCTATAAGGTCTTTCATATCACCAGAATCACAACAATTTTCAGTTATGAAATGATTCTTAATCATACAAATATAGTTCTTTGGTGATAAGGTTTATTCACTGAGAGTTACTTTGCAGTTTTAGTCTGACATCATATATTCCAGACCTAAGAGACAATAGACCATGCCTTTTTTCTTTTCTTTTTTTAATGTGGATAGAGATGTCTAAGGTCAGGTCCTCTAAGGAGAATTTGGCCTTTAATGTTTTTTATTTCAGACTCTGACTCCAATTATAGTTGCAGTTCCACCCAACTTGAATATTTTTTTGTAAACAAAAGTTATGGGCTAAATTAATTTCTGGTTTGAATCACTGGACATGTATTGGGATAAATTTGGCTCAGTGAAATAATGACAGCAAAAAAGCTGAGCTACATGATTTTCTATGCTAAATACAAAGACTGGATCTAACTGTTTCTCTCAATCCTTTTTCTAGAAACATGAAAGCAATCCTTTTTTCTAGAAATGTGAAAATAAGGAAATGAACAAAAGGACCTGCCTGGCAGGAGAAATAAAGCTCTATCAGAGATGTCACATGCTGACTGTTAGATGATTTTCATATTCTTCATATCTGTTTTTACTCTTTGAAATACATGTAAAGCATTGTTGTCTCTATCTTCATTCAGAGCAGATTATGTTAAATTACTGATATTTCTAATTAGCAATATAAATAATTAAGCAACAGTACATGACAAGAGAATTACATTTTGAGCTACTGATGACATGCATTTGGTAGCGTTGGCAGAAACACATTATTGTGAAATGGAATTTAAAGTTGAAAAAAACTCAGTGAGAAGAACTGGAGAGAGTACAGTATGTTCAATGCCAGGTAATGCTGCTGTGAGTGTGAATTTCCTGACAGCCAGTCACAAAGTCTCTGCTTACACCAAGCAGGAGCATGCTGCTGTATAATACTGTACAATCTGCTGAGCACACAACTGTGCTACAGGCATATGGTGTTCACGTAATAGGAATGAGCAGTCAGGGACAAATCCTGAGCACATTTAGCCCTTTCTAGAGGAAGCAAGACATGATCATTTATGAGGCTATCACATGTCTACTGGAAGCAAAGTGACAGATGACACAAACCAATTTGTGATGATTTTGTGGTTGTAAAGTCTGAGAGGAGGAAGATGTTTGGAGAATTTAGGAATTATTCTATCTCACTAGCAGTGAGTATAGGCAGTTAAGAGCCATAGGATGCTACTAAAATCTTAAGAAGAAAGCAATCTTTTTATGATGATTGATGATCATTAGGACCAGAAGGGCTGTCCATGCCATTTAGTCCAACTCCCTGCCTCTGGAGGCAACCATGCCATGTAACCCTGTTCATATACTTATCAAACTCCACCTTAAAATCACTGAAGCTCTCTGCTTTCCCTGTTTTTATCAACAGTAGTTTCTGTTTTCATCTGGCCAATAGTCACACACTTTCTTGAATTTCACATCTAAATTCATTTCTATCAAAAAATATTCATTGTTTTTAAGCTAGTTTTTCTTCCTCCTTTCCTAGCGTTTATTCCCTGAAGCACTGAAAACAAGAATCATCTGCCCCAACCTCAACTTTGCTAGACGAAGGACCTTTTTTTAGACATCTTTTGTAATTCAGGTGCTTTATTCCCCAGCTCACCCTTCCTCTGCACTTCATCATCCTCTGTGCAGGGGCAACCAGAAGCATAAAAGGCATTTCATATGTGGTTTTGTTAATCTGCTTCACAATACTTTTAATATGTTATTATATCCACTGAAAATAATTTTCCTGGCACATCACAAAACTGTTTGCTGTTTTCATAGTCAGAAATTGTCAGATGGATATATATCCCCCACCAAAAACCTGATATTTTGAACTGGGAAACTAGTTGTTGACCTGCTTTTATCCTATAAATGTGAATCAATGCATTCCCACTCAGTACAAAATAACTTACTACAATTCTTCTTTAAATTTAAAATACAATCCCTATTGATTCACCTTACTTGGGAAAAATAGATTCGTTATGAATTCCAAGAACAACTGGGTCGTAATGCTGTTTGCAGCACTTCCTCTTCAATCTACATCTGAGAAATTAATATCCCCAATTACAATAAAATACAAAAATCCACAGTGCAAAATTCACACTCTCCACATTTATCTGATCCCTTTATTTGCATCCCCTGCATTAGATCTGGCTATCCCAAATTGTGATTTGAATCTTTACAGAGCCATACCACATCCCCTCCATGTTCCTCTATTGCAGCTTTTGTGTAGAGTTACTTCGTTTTAGAAACATGCTGTTTTGGGGTGACAAGCAAGTGGCCACTAGACAGGTTGTAAGCACTGTACATACATATAGATTGCTCCTTTGTTGCCTGCTCAGACCCATACAATGAATTCCTGTTTAGAGTATGGTCACAGACTAAGATGAAGGAAAACTAATGGATATGGGCAGATGAGAGAGACATGTTTTCCTTTAAGTAAATACTGCAACGGTTTCTTGTCATAGTGTTAAAGTTGTACTATATCCAAGGGTAACTGGATATACTGGCTGCACTGTGGGTCACTATGAGATCTGTAGCGGGGCATTACCACACAGACAATGCTTGGCCCCAAAGAGCTCAAAATCTTGAAGAGTGCATGAAATCTGAGAGAGACGCAGAACAACTGTTTCAGAAAGTTCTGTTCTGTCTTAAGCCACAAGGCCACATTGTAAATAAACAGTGAGGACAAGTCAAGGCCATCATTACATGAGTAAAAGTGTATAGAACTGGGTATTTCTACTCATGACCTTACATAACACCACCACCCCAAAAAAAAAAAAAAGCCTTGTAAAAAACAACAGAGCAAGCATTGCAGCTACTAGTCAGCAGGGCAGTGGACTATTATCCACTTTATGGTAGTTCTGCTTTTAATCAACGAAAGTCTTATGAATGCTGGCTACAATGTTATTCCACTCCCAAAACTGCCATGTATGTTGATCCTCTAAACTGTGGTCAGAAAATGCTACAACACTGTCCGGCCCCCTTGGACCGTGAGGGATGAGTCAGCAAAGGAGGGTGTCTGCAAGATGCTACATTGCATTTTGTGCCTTCCTCTGCTATGAAAACATCTCTGAGGTTTTCAAAAGAGCAGGAAAAGCTTAATTAATCTATTCTCTGTACTGGTCTGAAAAGCAGGCCAGAGAGATTAGTCAAGGGTCTGCCACAGATCTGCAGAATGCTCTGTGTCAGGGTTCCCGCTGAGGAAAAGCAGCCTCATGGCAATCTGTATACCAGCTATGCCCCAAAACCATGGTAAACAGCAGCAACGTGACTATTCAAAGACAGTGACATGATTTATGGCATTCAGTACTGTCATACGGCGTATTTACACGGCACATACAGTATCACATCATGCTATCAAACCATTTCAGTACTTTTCAGTGAAAAAGAAAATTATGTTATTTCCTTATATTAAGTGAAAGAAAAGCTCAGGAACTGCCTAAAGCTGAGTATTTCACAAACAAGCACATCTGACACAAACACCTTCAGGTATCCAGTACTTTCCAAATTTGTACTTGCATCTTTTCCAAATAATCTCTTCCACTGAACATGCAAAAACTTCTGCAACGCACAGGGATAAAAGTAAAGCAGCAAACACTTCAGACAAAGAGATTTGTTCCTTTTTCTTGATTACCAGTTTAAAGGGAGAAAAAATAGGCCAGGAATGAGATTAGCATGGAGGAAAGGAGTTCATAAAACCCACTGTAAATCTCTGGTTGCACTGGAGAATTCTGGTTGCTTTCAAGTGAGAAGGGACTCAGAAACATCGTACTGTTTGTATTTTGGAAAGACACAGTCAGTCACTGCTGTCATCCAGACTACACGGATAACCTCAGCTGTTCATGGCAAGTTCTGGTTCCAGACTCACTGCAAGCTAGGCTTAGAAGAAAGTTCAAAAAATCATCTAGTAAAGTGTTAAGATGGGACTGCTTTCACATTTACTATCATATTGAGAGAGGCTGCAGAGACAAGCTTATTCCAGCTGCTGAGGTGCTTGACATTGAGCCTGATTACCATTACTATACCCCAGTATTCTCTGTAAGATGTTTCTCTTTGCTTTGCCCTGCCCCCCCCTTCCCACTTCCAACAAATTTCTTCTTTTTCACAGAGAACACATTATCACAGGTTTCCAAGTGTTAATGATTTACATTAAATAAACAAGAGCATGTCACTGAAAACCTTATCAAAAGACCTAAAAAATGCCATGCACATGTCAGATTGTTGCGTGATTTGGAGAATGAAAGATTTGCTTGAACGTTTCGGGCTTTTGGCATCAACTGTGACCTCAGATAGATGTCCCATCCAGCTGTCAGATTACAGCAATGTTGTATGACACACAGTCTTCTGGAACAAGATACAAGCCTTGACATTTGGCATACTGCTAACCTTAGCAGCCCTTGCCCAGTTTAAGAAGTGGCCTAGGGAGTGCACTTCATTCTATTATAGCCAACTGATTACTAAATCTCATTTCCAGAACCAAATAAAAAGGAAAGTTTCATTTTCAAATCATTATCACAATGGTTTTTAAACAAGTTTCACTTAGCTTTTACATTGATCATCCTGATTAAACTAATGTTAAGGACCTTTGCAGACGGTCTGAAGCTAAGTATAACAGGAATCTGAATCTAATCCTCAGATCAAGATACTCACAAGCTTCAGTGACATTTCATTAGAACTCAGATATATGTGAGGTTTAAATCTTCTGTCTTCCTTAATGTTCTCTGTCAACATGTAGATTGAAACTAATGTTAACAAAACTGATTCAGCTGTGATTTTGCATGTCTACTATAACTATAAATGTTTTTCTCCATTTTATTTGGGGTTTCAGTGATATGATGATAATACAAATCATATGGAATGGATCTATACGGACATATATAGAAATATAAGGAAAACTCTAAGTTTCCATAGTTTCTACTTTCATTCCACGCTTCAAAGGTAAGACATTTGTCAAATAGCTTCATAAGTTTATGGTCAATTTGAGTTGTTTCTTAATTGGATTCTGCTCTAATGTTCAGGCAAAACAGGTATAATGAATCTGTGGCTTCCTTTGGTACTATCGACTGCTTGCCAGCCCACAAAACTCACAAGCCAACAAATGTCATTTATTTACCTAAGAGGTGACCTCCAGAGAGTAACATCAACACCTTGTGCACATTCACGTAGCTAGATTATGGTGAAATTACATCTTTGTGGTAATCTTTCGTGGAAGCCAACTCCTAGTATCACAAGTCTACACTGTTCCTCGCCAGTACAAGGTTCCTGTGTTGATGCTGATGATTTCAGATTTTATCCCATGTAAACATTTGGCTTCTGAACTGATGCAGTCTCAAGATTCACAATTTTACATCAAAACAATGCAAAATTGAAAGGTTTCTCTATGGGTTTTACATGGCTTCACTATTTTGTTGTATTCTTTTCAGGTTTTCATAAAGAATCCTTAACTCCAGTATATGAAAATGCAGCCAGATAAGCAGCTGGAAGTCAGTATTAGCTGTCACAAATTAAGTAAACAGAAATATTTGTAAACACATGCAAGCAGTCTTGAAAATCCAGCTCACATCATCCGTATATCTCATGTATCAGTCTGTCTTGGATAATGAAATAAACACTGTTTGAAAAGTCAGTTAGCCAATCTACCAACAAGAACAAACCAAACAAACAAAAACCCCCACACAGAGAGCAAAAGACAGCTAAAAAGTTTTAATTTGACAGGAGTAGCAATCCATTTAATTTGCTTGCCTTTCCAGTTTTACCTTGTTTTAAGTTGCTTTGTCATTTTTCGTTCCATCCCCAAATATATTAATGTTAAATAACACTATGCACTTCTAGCCAGTTGTGAAGTACTTGCAAATAAGCTTTTGCTATTGAGTGTCCAAAGCCAAGAATAATAATCTCTGAACCTTACTGAATTAATTTATACTCTATTTGTTTATAAAATCTGAAGAATTTGTATTTTCCCAAAGCAGGTATCCTGGCTTGCTCTGCTAGCTTTGTGCATGTGCTGCCCTTTGATTACTGGGTGTAAGGCACACAGAATTCCCTGTGTCTGGTCACTTTCTAAAGAACAGGAAGTCCACATTCACCAAGACATTTTTGATGGTATCATTTTTATCACTAATAGGATGAGGAGTAACCATGAAAACAGACTAATTATTGGGAAGATCATTTCCTTCAATAACTTATCACAGAGCCTGTAAATGAGGTATACACTGTAGGTACAGTATTGCTGTCCTCTAAGACTGGTACAGCTGAGTATCACTCAAACCTGGAAGGTCACACACATTGCAGGATGAAAGGTTCCTTTAGTATACAGAAATAAACCATCAAGTGAATGTAGCTGGCAACTGAACCGGGTGACTAAAGCTTGATTCATTGCGTATGTGATATGGATTAATGCACACAAACAGAAAATGAGAGTTTGACTTCCTGGTCAGCTGTGACTGCCTTTATTTTTCAGTCTTGCTGTAACACTTGAAAAAGGTACAGGTCAGAGGTGGATCAGAACCTTCTACCCATTTTTGCACAGGACAAGATGTAATACATTACATCAGTCTGCACAACTAGACTGCAGCTAGAGGAACCTCTTCTAGGTGTTTCTAAGCATATTAGCAGGTCAAAAGAGCATACTGCAGTTACTTAACCTGATCTACTACGTAAAACAAGTTACTGGATTTCTTTCAGTTAATTCCTCCATCAGTAACTGCAGCTGAGGTTGAATAGATCTATTTTAGAAAAATATTTCCAGAATTGTGTAGATAAAAAAATCTAATAAAATGTCTGTTGGTTTTTTTTAACTGTTAAAAATGTTTCTTATTGCTCACTGAATGTCTGACTTCAGATCCCAATATTGATTCATAATGTGTATCGTACCTTACAGTGAGAGGCCCTAAATCAGATCTGATCTGGTTTGGGATATATGAAAGAAATAAAGTTCTTTTAATTTCTCCTTTAGGACACTTTAGTCCTTTTCTTAGCTCTTTCTGAATTTTCTGAGTTTTTTCAAGCCAGTGCTAGAATAAGAATGCTGATTTTATAATATGAACACCTTTAGCCTCTAGGAAGATAAATGAGACCAACTGTCTCATTCCTGTAGGCTACAAAGTAGCTGTTCAGTGTAGACTACTGTTTAGGTAATAACTGCCAGTTGAATTAGAACTCATAAGCTATATACAAAAAATCTGTCTAGTTCATTATCAAGACTACCGAGCCTGTTATTCTCCAGCAGACATTTTACATTTAGTCCATGAAAATCTTTTCCTTCCTAAAATTCACTTCGGAAAATTCTTATTTATGAACGGAAACAACTGAAATTGGAATAGACAAATATGCAAGCTGACCACAAAACTGTCTTTACTTAAGAAAATGGTTGAACTCCAAATCCAGGGCATACTCCTTGCATCTGAGACAGACAAGAAAAACAATTTTAAAGCCACATGCTTGTTACAGCAGATAGATACTTCACTAGAAAGAGCAATCTAGTGGTTCCTTCCTTTGTTCTAATTTCAAACCAGAGCAACACTAAAAAAACCCACCTGCTATGTAGTTCCTCCACTGAGGTCATTATGACAGCCTGTACCTAGTTTCTGACTTAAAAGGATGTCACACGTACTCCCTAGTGAACAGGAAACTGCGTGAATGCTTCTTGTGGTTTTGAGTTTCAGATCACACTATTGGTAATATAGCAAAGACATGTTACCTTTACATTATTTGGTTGGTTTTTTTCCAGTCAATGTCCTATTTTCTATAACAGGGCAACTAAACAGTTTTACAGAATTTCTGCACTGCAGTCAGAGACACAATTACAACATGAGTTAGCAATAGCAATGGGAAAGTAGAGGCATGAAATTCAATACAACTTATTATTTGCATACATCCACCAAGTTCCTAATGTGCTTAGACAATCTTTTGTAAAGTTTACACTGCCATTCCATCATTGCTATTGTTTAAAGGTAGCTTAACCATGCCTGTACATGTTGCATTCGTGCCTCTGATTTAGTGTAGACATACCCTCAGGGCTTGTTTGAATTAGGATCTCAGTCATGATTATAGCTGAGTAAAGTCCAAGCACCTAGTGTAGACGTGACCTAAAATCATGCTGTGCTGGCTTGAATTGCTGCAGTTATCCTGATACAGCTCTACCCGCTTGTAAAATTTGGATCCAGTAACAGAGCATATTGGACTTAGTGACTGCTAAAACCCTTTGCAATGTGGCCTGAGCAGAGACAAAGATTAGGCCAGCTAAACATGAGCGGTTACAGTGGGAGTTTAGTTTGAATAACAACCACCATCTCAATGCTGACAAACTGACTGCTTGGATGTTTTTTCTAGGAATAACTGCGAGCAATATATTTGGCACCAGATTACTACACAGCATTTTCTCATTTTCAGAATAAAATTTCAGAAGTACATCACCATCACATCCTTCCCTCTTTGCTCATAATTCAATGAAAGAACACTCACTAGTCCTGCCACGTACAGCTCATTAACTTTGTCATTTATGGTGCCTTCACAAGCCATGGCACATGTTCAAATTCCCTGCAACACGTAAAGCAATTCTCCCTCTAGAGTGGCAGCCTCCAATAGAGAAGAAAACACGGAGTATGGGGGTCTGGCAGTGCTCCACATGAAGAATGCACACAATTAAGGATGGACACAACTCAGAACTAGATCTGTAGACAGCAAACTTAGAACACATATCCTACTTGAACAGAGGTTTTTGGCAAATAACTAAGAAAAAGCCAAATCAGTTTAAAAGAAGAAGAAAAAAACCCAAACAACTAAGAAAACCACCAGTTAAGCACAGTTAGTAACTTCCTAACTTTTATAGTCATATTCTGAAGCTTTCATGAAGCTGAGAACTGCAGCATTCTCTATCCCCATAGTTCATTTTTCTGCAATAAGACCCCACTCCTATATTATATGTTATTGCTACCTTCTTAAATCCCATATTCCTACCTCTCCAATTCCTTACTCCCTATGTCTGAAGACCATTCCCTTCCCACAAAGAAAGCTGGAATTCTCAGGCTGTGAATCACATTGTATCTGAGGACCACCACTTCCTTTACAAGCTAGTTAAGGCACCTCAACTAACATGCAGTGAAGTTTTTCCCATGTCCGTAAATTTCATTTCACCATATTGCTGCAGTTAGCTTCTGAATTCTGGACAGGACCTTTTCAACTCTAAGTCAAGCATGCAAGATGAACCCACCTCTAGTATTCAAGCCTTCATAGTCCTGGTCCCACAATTGTCTGCACATTTAGGACAGTAAGTCAGGATACCCTAAATACCCCTTCACAGTTATACTATCAAATGAAGTTCCCTTCCTCATTATATGAACTTGTGTACCACTGTCACCCTGAAATAATTAGGGATTGAACCCCTACAGAAATTCACTGAACATAGTGTTTGGCCACAGGGTGTCCGGCCATATCTAGGTACTAATATCTCAGGTAAAGGTACTGATATTAGAGCTACCATGGTTTTGCCTTTCTTGGTGATCTTTGATAACTCTGTGTCAGAATAAACCAGTCTAAAGAAAAGACGCTGATTCATCATTTCAGTAAAAATGTAAATTGATATGAGTCTTCAGCAGAATCTCACACTTCTATAAATTTTAGACATATCATCTTTCACTCTCTAATCCTGAGTACAGTAACCATGAGGCTGCGCTTCCATGCACATGCAGCCCTCTTTTCTCTCCAGTCCTCAGCCACTCATACTTCTACACATCCTACATGTCAGAATGCAATCATCTTTTTGACTGAGTCGTGAACAGGAATGGCAAACTGATCCAGCTTTAAGAAACGCTTTTTGCAGTATTTTATTTAAGCTGGATCACTTTCTCTGATCTGATTCAAAATTCAGTATTGCATGCATCTGTGATGGCACGAGTGATAAAGTGATCTACGCTGTGCACGGACATGCAGAAGGCTGGGGCTGCAGACAAATATCCAAGACTGCTAGCAAAGACTCAATCTCACGCAACCACATCCTTACTGTATTTGTGGCCAGAAAAGCAGGATAAACCCATGTTTTGCACCAACCACCCTAGCTCAGTCCATGGTTAGACCTTTGGCAGTAACGCTCCTTCAGAATTTGCCACCCCTTCCTGTCTTGCTCCCAGCTGCTTATTTCTCACTTTGTGCTTCCCTGTCTGTGCTAGCACAGCTGCTTTTGCTCTGAACAGGTCAAAGAAGAAACAAGCAATGAAGCAGTTACTGATCAGGGGCACCATTCCCTGATGTGACTCTTGCAGTGGTTGGGGACAACAGAAGGGTGAGAACAAGTGACCAGGACATGGAAAACGAATAGACAACAGTGCTTTCTGAAGCTAACAGCGCTGCCAAAACATTGTTCACAGTCACTGTATCTCCAGAGTAATGAGAGAGCAAAAAGCAACTGAGGACAAGTTTTCAGGAGCAGCTGAGGATCATAGTCATTACAGAAAGAACTCTCTACAACAGACAGTATAGCTGATTTTACATCACAGACTTCTTGATCCTCCTTACAGGTGGCAGAGCAATAAAAGTACGCCAGGGGTAGAATGAAGCATAAACCAGCTTCCCGGAACATAACACTGTTTAATATACAATCTTTACACAAAGGTCTCCAGCAAACTACTACAAGTTACATCCAGGACTGTTCTGAATTCTGAGTTTCAGGGAATTGAAATGGAGGTTAAATCACCCCTACCTGCCAGTTGCAAACTCAGCATAACCGAGGATATAGCCCCTTGACCTCTCTCTGATTTAGTCCCAGAACACTGCTATTGCCAGCCAATGACCCTGAGCTATGTATTTAGAAGAAGAGCTGGAGCACTCTGTAGAACATTCCTATGAATCACATAACCCAAAAAGAATGTGGTTTTACAATCTTTTTTACCAGTGGGGGAAGAATTTACTGGCACCAAAACTTGAATCCAGATGTTTTCATCAGGCACGATTTTGTTTTTCTTTGCATTCAATCATGACATTGAATACTGCCTACAGTTGCATTAAATTAATGCAGTTACAAACAGAAAACATTCCTGACACATTTTCATTTACTTTGCAATATGCATTTACTTAGTTCCAGCAACACAACAATTCACTCTGGCACCATTTCAGTTTAACACTTCAAAAAGAAGTGAAATTTAGCTAATGGTATATTTACAGCAAAGTAATTTTTCCTGCATTTTCCCTTTATGTAAGCCCCACTGGTGACCACATACAGAGGCATATAGATATGCCTACACATACAAAGATTTATAAACTGAATAGCCATTTAAAACTAAAAAAAATTAATTAATTCTTGTTCCAAAATCCAGCAGCTGGCCAGACTTAAGCAGATCCGACATACCATAAAAAGTGACAGTGGGATCACCCCCACAAAGTTAAACACATATACTGTGGCCTGAAAGTTCAGTCCTGAGAGAATAAACTTCAAATTCAATTTCCAAACGGATCTGGACTAGTAAGATTCCATAGGAAATCTTCTCAGGAACCCTTACTGAATAGGCATAAAATGACCAACTGAAAGACATTTAATGACCAACCTAAATTAATTCACAGGTGCTGGGAAAAATATATGCAAACATTTCATAATTTTTTTCAGTCAATAAAAAGTGAGGAAAAAATAATTGATATCTAAGTAAGTTTTTTCATTTGTTTTTCTCACAGAACAGCAGAAAATTGTGTTTCATTTCATGTGCTTTTAAGAAATGTAAACACAATGAGGACAGCTAACTGCACAAAGCTGCTTAATCCTCTGGAGAAAGCAAAGTTTACCCTCTCAAAACTGTATCTTAACCACAAGGTCGTATTGTATGTCGGCTCTGCATTAAGACCTTATGTGTGAAACATTAGACAGGCACTCAAAGAGAGATCAACTAAAAAATGATTTTTTATTGAAAAGCATGAAGATTAATGGGAGTTGGATATGTCATTCATTTATCTCTTGTTTTTCTATACTGCAAGTCACGAGGTGTAACAGAAGGAAGTCAGCTGAGTAGGACCATTTAACAGAAACGATTGGTATGGAGAACCGAGCAGTCACACTGAATGTCTGTCAGGAGTTTACTTAGGACTAACTCCAGTGTCTTCTCATGAACAGAATTTCCATTTACAGTTGGAGCTGCCCACCAAGCTCCTGTACATCTTCAGTTCCATTCCATCTGAAAGAATCCCAGTATATGCACTGTAAGACCAGCCCACAACACCAGCCAGACTGCAAGTGTCAACAGCTGGCAGATTCACCTCAAAAGCAGACTCTTGACCTTGTCCAAAATATCAATGTATGTGCATCCTTTTAATTTTCCAGCACAGAGAATAATTATGCAACATGAACAGAAGCTATCTAAGATCTACAAGTAAGGCAGCTGACCACATATTACATTTGGGAGCAAAGAAACTTTGGAAGAGAGCCACACACATCTGCACAACAGAATTAATTAAAATTAAAATTTATATGAATTGTGGCTGTTGTTTTTCATGTGTTCTTGTCAATATTTATTTTCTATGAAAAGGTTTTTCACCAGTGGGTACTTATCCACAGATTAACTGCACCTTCTTGGACATTTTACATAAATTGTCAGGCAGCAAGATAATAGTGTGAAGATAAGTAGCATAACTGGAACAGATGGTAATGTGAGCCAATAAAGTGATGAGATAGAGAATAAATTAAAAGCAACCTTCATTTTAGAAAGCTGGTAACTTGTCCATCTTTCATTTGAATTATCCAGCTGTACTTTGAGTACGGTACGATCCCAATTTTAGATAAATTCTAAAGAAGGGAGTTATAGAGCAGGTAACTACTGCACCAATATTTTGTGGCATTCTGTAGAAGATGTAACAGGTATAAGTGCAGTATTGTTTGTACAGTGATGTCAATCTTTCTTTTCTCAAAGATCCTGGGAATGTATAAATTGTTCTGATGGCTTCCTGAAACAAGTTGCAACTAGTCTTTCATGAGGCAGAAAAAATAGGCTTTAATAAATCTAGCGTTTATGCAGAAAATAACTTCCCTATTATTCAAGTTGTACCCTGGCTGATTTCAGAACTGGTCTGTGCTTGCGCTAAATGCACTGAATGCTAATAAAAACCGTCTTGGATTAGAAATAGGACTCTTTATTCAGCATTCCAAATGGAGACATTCAGATGACTGAACAGTTCATTTAGCGCTTTGATTTTATTCAGAAACATTGTTTCCATTGCATGCATTTATGAACTGGCAAAAAACTCCATCCCAGGACTGTACAATAATGTTTTCATTGCTGTTTCATCCACGCCAGTAAAAATTATCTCATAAAGACAAATATCCACAATATATAGTACAAATGGAAGCTTCGTCATTTGGTATGTGCTCAGTTGCGTCATGGCCTACTTTCCACCATATTAGGATGCCTAATGTATTTGCCATAGTGGGCAGGGACAGCTAAGTCAATTTTCTTGAATATAGTCTAAAACTAAACTTGAATTTTGCATAAATGCAGCTTTTCAGCACTATTTTTTCTTCTTTTTTATGTTTATTGTAGTATCACTTCTGCTTGCAGACGTTGAACAACTCTGTAGACAACCTTAATGTTTCATGGTCACTTTCCAAGCAACTGATGAGGCCTATTTCTCCTCTAGAGTGGCTTCAGAGTAGCTGTTGAAGCTATACATGTAGAAATCTAGTATAAGTGAACAGAAAAGAAGTCCTCACATTTTTTAACTGCTTGTAAACTAAGGAATTTTTAACATATATAGTTTACAGCAGAAATCTTTGTTTCAAGTGACAGAAGCATTGATAAGCTTCCACCATGACAGAAAGCAATATAGAAATAATGCTTGTTCCCCAAGGAATTTTGTAAGTCAGAATGACTTTGCTATTCATGCAAATTAAAACTGCCCTCTGGTGAGTTTGGAATCCAAAACCATCCCAGTTCATGGCTTAATGGTACAGGGAAGGACAGAAAAGTGTACACTAAAAGAGACACTGGTCGGTGCTCTGGGCATCCAATAGTCAGAAGTTAGTCTATTCATAATAAAGTAAAGGAGGTTTTGCAGAGGACAGTACAAGGCATCTTCTTTTCCAAATGACTGTAAAGCTGAGTAGATTGCTAATTCTGTGTCCAGGATAGATGCCCTCTGTAGTACAGATTACACATCCAGTAAGGATTTTAAATGTGAAGCAAAGTATGACTGAAAAAAATTGAGAAAGCAGTTGCCTAAGGATCAGGATTTGCTTTGTCTTGACTTTAGATGATCAATGCAGGCAGGGCACAAATAGCCTGGGGGAAATCAGGATTAGTTGGGTCCATATAGGAGTACAGGGGCAGTTTCCTGCACTGTCTTTACAGAGAAGGCAGACACAAGGGAAATTCATGGCTTGACAATCCCTGCATGCAGCCTACAGAACCAGTTGTACAGAATGAGTCATGTCATGAGGGCAGAAAGCTGCATTCCCAGCAGGACGTGAGAAAAGGTGACAAAATTCTGCATTTTTCCAAAAGGCAGCACGCTGCTTACCTCAGTTATATAGCCAAACTTTCCCTCTTCTCTGAAATATGTATCTCTTATCTGGCAACAATCAGCAATACTGGAACTGATCCTCCTTAATATGAATTATATTTTGCTAATAATTCCTGGTTTTCAACTACATCACTTCCTAGATACAAAAATGCAATCACACAAAGCAGATGCAATGCTATGGCCATGAATACAGGCCAAGAATAATAATTATAAATTTCACTGTGTCAATCTGACCTACTCTTTCCTTTTCATTAGATTCTCCAGACCATTTTAGTACAGAATACAACTAATGTCTCCCGAGTCACAGCTGTAACAAATATCTCCATCAATTCTATGTTGTTAGGATAAGAATATATTTTTGGCCTATAAAGCTTTTTTGGTAAGGTAATGCATCTCCCTTTTCCAAATTGTCTGAAAAAAACTTCCTCATTTCCTACTTTGGCAATTTTGGAGGAAAACAGCTTCCAAATCACAACAGATTAATGTTCTTAGCTAAGCATGTATTCAAGATTCTCTATGAGTTTTGTGTATGGGTGGCAGATCCAGCACCTTCGTATGGATACAGAAAAATTAAGCCACAACTTTTCCATCATTATATGAACACTTTGAGTTCATACAGTTGTCAGTTATTGTGAGGTAGAAAAGCCAGAGGTGGCTTTCTGCTCCTAACTAGAGGGAAGGTGGTAGCCATATATACATGCCAAAGAACCCTTGCAGGGGAAGCATGGATTTTAGTGCCCTGAAATACCATTTCCATTTATTGTTATTTGTGTATTTCAACATGCCACACAGCAAGCGCTCACACCAAATTCAATTACACAAAAACCTCCAAAGAAACATTACCATCAGAGGCCAAACCTGTAAAAAAAGGCTTGTTGAAAACTGCTCTGACAGCCCTTCAGCAGATGTGCTGTCAAGGCAGTAGTAACCTACACAGTGACTCAGTCGCTACACTGCCGTCAAAGCGTATTACACGACTTAGCAGGCTGTTGTTTGCAACCTCAGAAATATCATAGCCAGAAAGACTGGGAAACGGAGGTTCAGCCTCCCAACAAGATTCATGAGGAATACACGTCAGAGTTTGCTTTAGATCTTGTAAGCCACTAATTCTCAGTACTTTTTCCAAGCTCCAGTGCAGGCCTGTGTGGTTCACCAATGCACACAAACTGTTATCAAATGGATCACACTGGTATACACACTGGTAGCTAACTATCATGTATCAGGATATTCAGGCTGCGGAAGGACACTGTGTTTCTGAGGAGTGAGGATTTGAAGTTGGTATTCCTTTTGAAATAAGTCTCAACTTGGTCCAAAAGAAGAGACGATTTTGGCTGACAGTAAAGAGGTAATTTATTGTCTCTGAGATATCTTTAAAGAAAAGTTGAGCATCTAATAAAAAAAAGTACAGGTCAGTTAAGACTTAGCCCTTACCGTGAAATCAGCTGAAGAAAATGGTAGGGGAAAACGCAAATGGAACTGCTGAACACCGTCAGTGAAGGCCCAAAATGATAGCAGGAAAATTCATACACTCTCCTCATCCTCACTAGCTGGGTCACAGAAAATGCAGTTGACCCTAATACCTTGAAAACAAGCACACCAACTGGTACTGAACACTTGGTATAAGCAACATAAAGAAACTTAACACTAAAATGCAAAATAGTGAGGACTGTTCACTTCATCAGTGTTGTTCTCAGAAGAAAGTAGTGAATCATGTCTTTACAAAGCAACCTCATTTACTTTTAGAGTCGGAAAGAGAATGTTCAAAATACAATATTAGAACACACTAGTTCCTCTCTGTTTTCTTTGATGGAGAAATTTATCTTTAACATATTATGTGGTGAAAGTACATTAGTATGATCAATATTCCTGAAAAACTACATTGTGGCTTTGCAACCGTCCATTGGGACAAGATCAAGTAGACAGCCAAAGTACTCTGATATATTCTGAGTAAAGCAGGCTTAGCTAAAATGCCTTAGGGAATGAGCTACACACTGCTCCTTCTATGGGCTGTTGAAAGAAGCAAACTACATTCCCTGCAACCTCTGTCACTAGGTGTTGGCAGGTTGCTCACCCATTCCAGCTGGCCCCACAGTTTTGGGATTGTGCAGTGAAACCCACATGCCTGTTGTTTGCCACAATGGCAGAATGTAAAAATACTTCTTCCAGAGTTCAGGTATGTCCCTGCCCTTTTCATAGGTATAGGGCAAGCCCCAGAGTTGCAGCAAGATTTCAAGATGCCACAAGAGGTCTAGACCAGATGCCTTTTTGTTATTGAGACCTTGGCACTCCAAAGCAACTGTCTCACCGTTTAGACAGGAATATTCTGAATAGTTAAAAGTTATGATGGCTCACTTTATCACGCACATCTCTAACTACTACTATCGGTCTCACCAATCACTGTTAAATAGCTCAGCATTTTCAGCAGTACATTGACTTCCTAAATGTTTGAGTTACACAGTGCCTGTTACACAGGCAGAGTTACACATCCTGCTTCAAGCAAGAGTTTGAACAAGTTTATCAACGAAGGTCCCTTTCAACCGCTATCTCTATTAGTCTCTTAAATAAACACAAGACTGACATCTTGATCTCAAGACAAAAACAAATGTTCATGTGTCAATAAAAACAAATATTCATGTGTCAATATAGCAATTCCTGGCTGGGGAACAGGCATGCAGCCTTATTTCAGTAAAACCTGAACACAGTCTAAAAATGTGTGGTCTAAAATATTGCCAGCTTCTACCTATTCTGAGATGGATCTGCATTTTTAACTATTTCAAGGCTAGTTAGGTTGCAAGTCCTATAAATATTACACAGATTACCATAATTATGTATGTTGGTATTTGAACCCTGTCGGTGGGTAAGCTTACACTATGCACCTAACCTCGCAGTATTCAGCTGCTTTTCACTGCTATTGAAAACCTTTACCATGCTTTTTAAAATCACCCCGTACTTGGGGTTCAATCAAATCTTCCCAACATAGCACTATGCTCATTATCATCCTACTTCTTAAACATTCCCTCTCTCTCAGCTCCCACCCTTTTTTTATCTTCCCACAAGGTACACACCTGTGTAACTCTTAAGACAAAAAAGCAAAGTAAACAACCTCATAGCATCGTGACTGAACTCTCAGGGTACAGTATGTACAGCACTTCCAGATCTGACAGTTGACAGTACTTATTTTGGACACATTTGCTGATAAGGATGTATGAGTTTGTACATTTCCTCAAAAACTCTATGTTCCATTAATAAGCACCTGAGAGGAGTGACTAGTCTAGCAATAATCCTGACACACCATTCCACTGCTCAACTTCCTGAAGTACATCTTCTAGAGAGCCAGCTAGTTATCCCATCAAGATCACATGAATACTTTGCTGGGATATCTTTGGCATATTTCCTGGCTTAACGCAGAGTTAAGCTTTTTATTTTAAAGCAGCATCCATCATCAGAAGGGGTTGAGAGGTTGTCACACATTTCAGGCATATGGTTTAAGCCTGTAAAGGTCTCATGTGTATATAAAGTTATTTCACATTTTTAACCACTTCAGGGGCAGATATTTTGAGTTTCATGACACGACTGATATAAAAATGTAGGAGGTTGAATTGCAATCTTTTACTTCCTCTGTTTCTTCTTAGGCCTTCACAGTGCCACATTAAAGGAACCTTCATCTCAGAGGAATCAGAAACTTCCAAAAGTGAGATGTAAACAGAGTTTGGAAACGATATTCAACAATACCAGTAGCAAAAATCTATATGAAAAAAAAACCTTTTTCCTGTGTGACAGTTTTTCATTACAATTCCTATCTGTGGACAATGTTGCTACATTGATGTGAGATTTGTATCACTGGAGATAAGTTTGCATTAAATAAATAAATAAATAATGGAACAACTCCTAGGAAACAGAGAGAAGGCAGTGGCTAATAACAAAGTACACCATTGGGTGGCAGAGTCAAACAGACATGAGGTCTAGAAAATACCATTTTTCTCTTTGATCTTCTTGTGTACCTAATACAGACTCTGTAGCAACAGCTAACATAAATGATAAAAAGATACACCAAAGATTGTTCAGGGAAACATAAGGCAGAAATAGTTTATCCAAAGTCACTCATGAATTCAGTGGTAGTCAGGAATAATCTTGAAATTTTTCACAAGCTGGTGACACAAATACAACACTTACTCAAGATTAAAATCTAAATATTAATCTCAATTCTTAAGTCCCTGGCTTTGGAGATTTTTAAATTCATAATGATATTATTTGAGTCCTTCTGTGTTTAACAGCTAAGGAATGAATAATATATAGTCATATAAACCTAAGCTTTCATCAAAGGGCCAGATTACCATGTAAATCCATGTGTCCCATTTACATCCTCTGTTATTGAAAGCATGATACTAAGATGGGAGGGATCTGCTGTACTACGATAAAGACTCCAAGAATTTAAAGGATGTTTCTGCATTCAGGACTTGGTAAGTTTCTACCATCTTTTCCATTAAACATAAAGGATCGAATTCTGATCCTTTTTTACAACAGGATTTTTATATGAGTAAGGACTCTATAATCACTGAACAAGAAAGCTGCACTTTGATCCATTAAATAAATGTGCACTGTTAGCTGAGTAACATTCACAGTGTAGGTACAACCTGTATAAGAACTGTGCAAAGTCCCCAAAATTTTCAGAAAACCTCTGTCACTAGAAAAGGTTATTTCTTGTACAAATGGATTGGGTAAGATTCAGGCTTTCTGAGCAGTTTGGCAACCAACTGGGCTCTTCAGAATGTCCTTGGCATATCTTACTGCTGTCTTCAAAAGACACTGCAGACCAGTTACCATGCCCAATTACTGGAGATGGTAGACCTTCATAATACAGCTGAAATTTAACTGAATAGGTAGCAATGCCACTATGTATCCAAGGGGAAATGGTTTGCCTGAGCTTCCAAGTCTCATCATTTTGCAGGCAGTACCTATGCAAAACTTACTCAACAAGGTAAGGATATCATCCACATCAAGACCACTTCTGGTTTTTTATTAACAGACAGAAAAATATTACTACTGCCAATGCCTCCATTTCCTGGGAGAGGGTAGCAAAAAAGACTTTGTAATAAATTATTACTCACTTTTTTGTGGGATTACTAGTCAGATATTACACATACAGAGAGAAGTGGTAAAGCAAGTAGAAAAATCCTGGAAAGAAGTCAAGCAAAACACTATCATCCAAACATTATTTTACACTACATGGACAAGGGAAAACCCAAAACATCATTAACACTGCTTTCAAAAAAAACCCCCCACAATAAACATCAACTTTTGCTCTGCTTATAAAAATGTTAGTTCCACAGTTAAAATACCAAGAAATGACATAAAATAATACATCATCAGAGACAGCAGGGCAAGGAGAGAAAAGAAAAAAATATTTTCTCCAACTATACAGTGCACTTTCTCTCCTGGGGCCATGGGAAGTCTTGTGTGAGTTCCCTTCTTAGCTGAAGCTCAGGGCCTCCTCCACTGAAGCCCTCAAAGTGTCCACCTGTTTAGAGAAGTCACTTTTTACTCCAGCACATTTGCAACTCTCAAATCATTACAAATGACTATACCAGCAATACATTCTGGTATCAGGCCCTTCAAGGCTTTTGCTAGAAATGGTTATTAAATATCAGCAAGAGTATATAAACCAGCACAACCTGAAATCAAATGCCTGCTCTGTTACAGGAGCATATTATGTTTCAATACCAGCAACAGCCTCATATATCTGCTGACGTTATAAGGGTTATTACAGTAGTGGATTATTTTACAGATGAGAAAATTAATGTTGTAGTCAAAAGTGTGCCTAATTTTGGGTATGTTAATACCCTACTCATTATGGGCACATAATGAAACACAGGCAATTCAATTTAAACATAAGAAAAAGCTTTTTTACTGTGAGGGTGGTCTAGCACAGGAACAGCTTGCCCTGTGAGGAGCTTGTGGAGTTTCTATCATTAGAAATATTCAAACTAGACACAATACTGAGTAAACCACTCTATCTTGGTCCTGCTTTGAGCTGTGGAGCTGGACTCGATGACCTCCAGAAGTCCCTTACAGCCAAAATTATCCTATGGTTCTGTAATTCCTTCACAAAAAAATCCCAAACTCCTAACTAAACAAATTATGCTGATTTTACAGCAATTATTTTAAGTAATTGCTAAAACTGTGCAAAAGATTGGGAAATCACAAATATTAAACAAATACCTGTGTTTTTTCACTGTAATTATATGCATGGTGCCCTGAAAATAAGAGATTTCTGTTTGTGTAGATTGTGGGGTTTTGGGTACCTCTCCCTTGAACCAAACCTGGCTTTTCCACAGACACTATTTTGGTTTGGACACATTTCTGTAATAAGGTAACTTCGTGCATTGTCCTTGTCTGCTTAAGTTCTGCTGATCCTCAGGGTCCCTTCTGATGTACTCAATCTTTACCCAATAAGGACATTCTTCTGATGTAATTTTTTAAACCAATACATGTTTTGTCACATCCAAAAAGTTACATAAAACCACATACCTGTTTATATCACAAAACTTAGAGGGACTAACCTATGAACTGACATGACTTTCTGAACATTCCTTACAATTTATCTATATACACAGAGCTGCAGTCAGAAGACTATTTTTTCCATGCTTATTTAGCAGAATCAGGCCAGTCCTTGATGAAGCCAATTCATCTAAAAAACAAGCATTTCTTTTTCAATGTTCGATTTTCTCAGGACAAATCTCAACATGCAGACTATACTTTTGACTTCTGCAGCAGCAGGAGGAGGTACAAGACATACCGGCCTCAAAGATAGGAATTATTCCTTATCTCATTTATCATCTCATTATCCATGAAATCTACATTTTTCAGTAAAGATTGTTAAAGCTGGACACAGATAATTAAATGTTTCAGCTTTTCATAGGACCTGCCCAGTGATTTTTGTACAGTTTGTTTGAGCACATAAGTATGTGAGGTTCATCTGGTGATAAGAAATGAATGTTACGCTGAATGATCAAGGAAGGAAAGAATTCTAGTTTGGGCAAGAGAAGGTGAAACAAGGACGCAGTAACAGAATCCAGGGCACAGAAACTAAATGGCTTCTGATGTTTTGCTCCTTGGACTCTAACCAGGTCTTTGCAGAGCATGGAGTCACTGGGATCTAGCTCATTTGACCATACTACTGTATAGTCCCAGGGAGATGCTACGAAATGGTATCTAATCCTGACATGAAGATGTCTAGAGATAAGATTCTGACAAAAGGCACATACAGTATAATATATCAAACAGAACAAAACAAGAGTTCTGTCTCCTTTATGTTAAGGCCCCCATACATAGTTTCATTTCTGTAGAACCTCACCTTGGAATAGTATAAACAAATTGCTTCTCTTTATGCTGTGTTGACACGGGAAAGAAAATCTTCCTGGATGATGTTGCAGGTAATTCAGCCCTCTTTGAAGTTAGTAGTAAGTGAAGTTTTATGTCCCCTCCTCCAGCAGTTTTCTCTACTGCTAATTGACTTAGCTGTTGCTCTACTTAAGATTCAGCTTGCTTGTAAATTACAACACAGAGTATTCACCAAGCAGTCATCAATGAAGACTAACATAAGACATTCAACCTTTTGAAAATGCCAGCCTTAACTTCCATGGGGATTTTGCTACTTTCATAAGAGACATATTTGAAAACCAGAAATAAAGATACATATTCATACTTGTAAAGACTTCAGCAAACTGAAAGTGAGCAGCACAAGGATAAATAGTTTATTATTTTTTACAAATATAAATTATGAGAATGAGACAGTGTAGAGTTAACAAATCTCAGTCAGCTATCTCTCTTAACACATGTTGCGAACACTTGCATTTCTTCTTTTCCCAGCTCTGCATTCTCTGAAGGAAATTATAATTTATTGTCTCAAGCCATATTTGGTATTTAGTGCCTGCAGAAGCTTGTGAAAAAAAGATCTGTTTGTTACAAGAAAATGAAAACATGTTGTGGTTTCACCTCAATTTCTTTCCTTCTCCCCCACTTCTAAAGAGAAGAGACAATTTTAAGAAGCAGGAAAAGTAAACAAATAAGATACACAAAAATATACAAATAAAACCAACTCATAAGTTAGGAAAAAACTGGAACTTCTGCCTGGGGTAAAGTATGTAAAAAGGGGTGATTTGTTCAAGGGCAGAATTTTGGCATTTTTCTTTAGCTTCAAGTAAATAAATAAGACAAAGAAAAGTCTTTTCATTTGATTGTTTTACAGTGCCCGGGGCTATGTACATTGGACACTGTTTGCAACTGTTTTCATTTAGGGATGAGTGAAGTGGTTCAATTAAAACATGAACAGTTCTGAACCTTTGCTGTGAATAAAACAGAATATTTCTGGGGAGGTTCAAGGAAGTCCAGTTAATTGCCATTATTTACCTCTTTGTACTTATGTGTTGTGACACTGTCTGGATTCAAAAGTGCCACCATATAAGCCAGTCATATTGTGCTGAATTCTGCTGATCAAAACAATTTGAATTGGTTGGGCTAGCAGCATGGAAATTTTGGGGAACTAACCCAAATAAAATGTGAAGTTTTGAGGTCCACCCATTACAGTTGCCACACCCACTACCATGCCCTGTACTTCTGTGGGAAAAAAGGAACCACTTTCTAAGGAAAAAAGCATTAAACCCTCAGGCTAGGTCTATGCTATAGACCTCTGGAGGCATATATCATATAGGTGAGAGGTGCGAAGAGGTGCAGGAGATGGGCTGGGAGAAACTCATAATGTAGAAAAAAATCAGTAAAAGAGCACTTCACTGGTATCAGTTGTTCTTCTCTGGAAGAATAGTTACATTATATGATGTTTCACTGCACTGCTTTAGTACAAAGCATCAGCACTGTCACAATTAACGCTAGAAGCACATTTTGCTCTAAGGCTGATAAGTATTTCTTCCCCAGTAAAGGCCTCTTACTGGAGGCCTAAGTGTCGTCTTACTGCTTTGAAGCCAGGTATCTCAGTGAGCTACAATCAGTGGAACATCCTCCTCTGTTCTGTAATCCATCTGTGATAGCTGTTTCCCACACCATGATACAAATTCATTGCATCCCTGTCCCCTCACAGTCAACTGCCGAAAAAAATAGCTTCAAGACTACAACTTCAAAACTCTTAGAATAAAGACATGCTAACAGGCAGAACTGATTGCAAGCCCTCCTATGGATCCCAACTTCACCAGGTCAACAAGTTCTTCTGGTTCCACTGAATTTGACATAAGAGATTGGCTGCTGACTGGCTGACACCTCAAGTACTGTTAAGGACATGATGTATCCATAGATACTCCAGACAGATTTATCATAGATCATATAAACTGGCATTTTCCCGCTAACAATATCCTCAGAGAGGATACACTACAGAGTTTTGCTTTGTTTGCTGCTGGTTTCTTCAGAAAAGGATGGCAGCCACTGCTATTGCTCACATATTACCTAGTTTATATGCTGAGGTATGCGTTGTCCTGGACTGTTTGCTACTCCAGTCTTTTCTCTGGATTCAATTCTGCACTAAACTTTGCTTATTGGAATGTTTAAAAGACTACTTATTTCAAACTGTATTGAAGAGAACTCTCAGATACTGTAGCATACTGCACATGAAGAGACCATTCACTCTGAAAGAGCTCTCAGCCTCACACCTTTTATAGTACATACAATTACATCCAATAAAGCTGGAGGTTAATTGGTGATGGCAAAGTTATATGCAAGACTCAGAATCAAACAATCACACGGGCTCAAGAAAGAAAAACAATTAATGCCAGTCCACTAAATAATTTTGAAAACAAGATGCAGAAGAAAATGGTATCACCATCTGCTTGAGGGACTGGGTGTCATTATTGTTCCCTTCATTATTATGTTTTTATTACTGAAATTAGAAAAAAAGAGGATCACAAAATATCTTCTTCCTCCATTGTCCAAATCAGACTAATCAGATGGATACTGTAGAGCATGACTATGGTTTTAAAGGTTTTTATTTAAACCCAGACTTCTTCAGCTTAATGCTGCAACTGCTTATGTATGTACTTAACTCTAATACAAATAATCCCACTGATTTCAAAAGCGTAGTCAAAGTAATAAAGGTAAACACATGTGTAAATACTTGCAGCATTAGGCCTAAATTAGTGAATTTAGTCACTTATGTGGAACAATGATTTTTATGTATCTTGGGATTCATCTGGCATGAAAACCACATTTGTCACTTCACACAATACTCAGGAAGTCATACTTTCACTATGAAGCATGAATCCTTTCAAAAAGGCAAGTATATATACCCAAGAAGCCAGGTATTTTTCTACAACAGGGTATTGTGCATCTTCTGGTACAACAGGGTATTGTGCATCTTCTGGATGCCAAAATAGTTGTAACTGTTATACCTGTTTCCTACCAAGTGGAAGATTTAAAAAAGTGCCTTTATATTCATGCAAGAGTAGCAGCAATTAGCAAAATTCATTTAAAAATGTAATTTTCTTTGATCTGGATTACAGTGTCTTTTAATTATGAAACAGTAAAACATTTATTATCGTAATACTCTATGAGTGCGCAGATTTGTTAAAGATAGGGACGCTTAGTACTGTTCTTTACTGTGTCTTATAAAAGAGCCCTGAGTATTAGCCTGTACTAATCACCTGAACTAGGTGATCTTTAAGGTGCCTTCCAACCCAAACCATTCTATGAACTACATTAATGCAGGATTTGCACATGCTACTATAAGGAAATTAACTACTGTGACATAGGTTTAGCTACACTTCATTCTTTGGGACTAACTGATACAATATGGATCATCTACCACTGAATAAATCATACATGAGAAAATAAATGCTACAAAGTGACCTTATTCTTCCTCCTCCTGGAAGGACTCAAACATCAGGAAACCATGAAAACTGGCAGTATGCTGAACATTAGCTTCAGTTGAGAGAGTCATCATATCAGACAATTTTCATATAAATCAAAGCAAAAAAACAAGGGCAAAATTTTAGCAGCATTTTCAGATTACTGAATTTACAGCCATGAATTTGATTTTAAGTTTGATCCATCAGGTTTGCAAATGTACAGATAAAAGAAGTGTTTTGTCATACAGAGTTAAGGATGTGTTATATCTGAGAGAAACGCATACTACATGAGCTTATGGAAATTTTTATAATTTGAAATTTGTCTTCTCTTCCAGTTTCTGAACATCAGATAGTAACTATGCTAGGCACAGGCTTTTTTCTTTCTCTTACTGTACTTAGAATTTAGCAGCCACTATGCATTGAATCACATCTTCATTCATGGTTCTAGTGACTATAACTGGTTCTGAACTTGGAAGTTTATCACAATATTTTTTCCTGACTTGCTGTACATACTGTGAACCCTTTTTGAAGCTCCTTCTAGTTCTATTAAGAAACACTGATAAATTTACATTATCCAGTTGACTGAATATTACATGAAGATTTCTGGCTCCAAAAGAGGCAACTACAATGTGAATTGAAAAATCCATTCATTCATTCACTCCTTCCCAGCAGCATTCCTTGGCCTGGAGCCAGATACCATTTGACGTCATGGCTTTAACCAGGAACATAATGTGCTGGCACTGGGACAAAGTTTTACTATGGAAAAAACCAGCAACAAGTGGAAACTTATCACAGCAGCTGGGGAGAGTGAGTTAAGGCAATGAGATTGAGGGCCAATCAGCAGAAAATTAAATGAACTATGACAAACCTACTATTTTGCTTTTGGTTTTTTTTCTGCAGAGCACCTGCTTAAATTAATACTCAAAAGTACTAATCTTACTAATACAAATAGCACATACAGCAAAAAAATGTCCTTAATTACTTCCCATTCTACTTTTTGTAGCACTTGCTGAAGTGTTAACAAAAGGTTCATTCTTTCGTGTTTTTTACTTTAAATGCTTTGAAACAAAATAATCCAGACATTTTTTGGCCTGCAATACCTAGTTTTGTATAAAAAAATCTCAGTTCTGTTTATTTAAGTTAAATATTAAACAGGTCTTTAAGTAGAGACTAAAGAAGTTGGCAGTGTTAATACGCAAAATCAAGAAAGCAGTTTAAGGATAGAAAACCAATCTTTCCAGGCTCTTCATAGACACAATTAAGGTGCTGGGTAAAAAATGAAGGCCAACAAGTTTCCAAAATACTGCTAAGTGTGGAAAAAATTAAAAAATATAATACAGAAAAGACTAGGAAAAATTTGGATAGCAATAACTGAAATTGGTGTTGCTGACAGGAATTTAGAATGTCAGACTGACAACCGCCAAACCGCACCTGATGGAAAACAGTAAAGGTTTCCCAGTGTGGCACTCCTGGATCTTGAGGGTCTGCCGAAAGTTCAGACTCAAGTTCACAGTGGACACTGAAAGAAGTTGCTCCACTTCAGAGTTCTTTTTTAAGAGCTTTGATCCCTGTGGGTGGTGCACTGGAGTGAGATGCTTGTTAATTACACTTAATTTCTGAATTGTCACTGACAAGCAGCCTGATTTTTGGGAAGGAGCTCTATCTCTCCATAATTCAGATTTTAACTAAAAATGGGATTAATGTTTATGACTTCTCTTACAAAACACTTCAAGAAGTACTGCTAAAAATTCTATGCAAGAACTAAAATTACTGTTATGGCTTGTAGTGCTAGGTTGTTTTCATAACATGAAGCTAAAGAGAAACTAGACTGAGGCTTAATAAGCTTCAACATCACGCTGAGTAGTGGCCCCATTAAAATTTCTGTCACTACTAGATTTAAACCTGTGATCTACAGATAAGACTCTGATTCAGACCCTGTCATGTGACATTATATTCCTTGAAAAGTCCAACAAAGACACCAGCAATCTGCGGTAAAACTGAGGATCTGTGCAGCTGAGGACATCCCTCATATAAAGCACTTCCCATCAGATTCTCCTTATTGATTCTAGGTAAAGAAATTTCAGGGGCAAGACTGGCTGAAGAGTAGGGACCACAATCTGATGTACTATAAAAATACTTAGCGGATACTAAGAATTTGTGAAACTACATTGTACCAGTAATCAAATTGGCCGATGAAACCTAGCAGAATTTTCTTCTAGAAAGAATTATCAGACCCTGTTCCCCAGAGCTGTATGTTTTACACTCATTGCTGACTATGTTTTGTTTCCCTCACAACATTTAATTCCATACATTACAAGGACAATTTCCAATCACTCCACACTATTAATTTTGTGTATCAAAACCTAATTTTGCTCATTTCTAAACACACAGTTCATACATGCAGATCTAAGCGTTACTAAATTTATTAAGCAACTGATTTAAAATGTGTCTTTAGAGGGTTTTTTGTGTAGAATATTTGTGCCATTCAAAAGCAGTATCTGATTCATCAAATTCACTGCTGTACAAGAGAACATTTAGAAACAGGATCTAAATGCATTAAGTATGCCTGATGTAGACCCCTATTAATTTACAAATTGTTTACCAAATGCATACAGTGAATATTTTAAAAACCCATTGAAGTATTCTTGTAAGATATAACAGTCTTCAGAATACTGACATTTCAAATTATATTACTTTCAGTCCAGAAATTTGATAGTCTGAATTTCTTGGACTCAGCACCCAAGTACTCAGTTACTGTACATGGCATCCAGTGGCTAGTTTTTGGAATCCAAGCCTACAGTTTATGTCCAGTGCACTAAAACTGATTTTGGCTCAATCCAGTACCTGGAGAACTTTGAGGACATCATGAATACAATGCAGGCTTGTACAATTGGTTAGAAACTTGAATGCTGATTCTGAAAATCATTCTGAAATTCTAAAAAGCACCTTAGGAAAAAAAGAAATCAGTGTTGATTTTAAATGAGTGTTCCAGAATCACAGAATGGATAATTAGCTGAGCAGTCCCAAAGACTGCTGAGCTGACAATGTGGAACTAGGGTCTTGATGAGAATTTTCATAGCACCAAAGTCTTAACTCCTTGATTCTTTTCAGAGTTCTAGTCACTGATACCCAAAGTTGTATCATTCCAGCCACTGACTTCTAGAAGTTTACAGCAGAATTTCCTGAACTATCTATAAATCTTATGGTAGTCTAATGCGGAATTAATTTTGGAAAACAGGATTTTTATTTGGCAGTTATTGAAAATTTAATCCTCAAGAAAATCTTCTTATGCAGGTATCAATCACTTTTCTGTTAGTTGGGCTCTTCACAGAAAACACGGAGTTTCAATTACATTGGAGTTTGAGGCTGCTCAGCACACACTACCAGACAGCACTCTATATTTCAGTGCCTCTTCAAGGACTATATTCCTGTTCAATTCAAAATAGGAAGGACAACCTGGGAAATCAGCTATGTTCATCCTTCAGAAGCTAAACTAGAATCATGCACAGTACATTGCATGTACATTCCAGAAGCCAATTTCATCAATTTCTTTTGGCCTAGGTCATGACCATCAGACTCACAGCATTAGTAAGTGGAGTGTTCAAAACCCTGTTCTGCCGAGTATACCCAGTCATTAGAGACATACGAAGTGGAAAAAGTTCACCAACATTGTGTTTTGTGAAATCTGGAACTACTTAGGCTGAAATTAGACAAATATGGACAATAGCATACCCACTCTGCATGGAAAAAATGCCCTGCCCAAAGTACAGATAGCTGTTCCATGGAGTGTTTCAACTGGGGTGCCAGTGTTTAACAAATTCTCTCATATATCTTAGTCTTCTCTTTATCTCTGTAACCTGCTAATTAGCAGTAGCAATATAGACATATTTAACTATGCCAGCTGATAAAAATGAATATTGCTAAAATTCCATCCTGCCTGGTTATGGGACAGTCTCTATGACGTGAGCTATAAGTTATGCCAAGCCACATCTATACATTTATTGATTAAAGTGAATTTTTGTCAGTCATATGATCACTGAGAAATTTATTCTGGCTTCAGAAATGCTCGTCTGAGTTAAAATCCCACAAACCCACCTGGGCACTCTTTATGTACCTAAGTTTCGGTATGTGTCAGAGTGCCCTAGAGGCACTCTGGTGCTCTAGATTTGCACCTTCTCTGACACAGGCAGATATCCACACTTGATCACCCAGCAGGTTAACTCTTCCTGTTGCTCAGCTGTTAAGCATCACAGTGCTTACCACCTTTGGTGTTCTCCCCTAGTTACCAAACAGCTGACCACATCACCTGATGTGGAAAAAGTATTTATCATTTTCATGTTATTTCATAAAGACAAAAGTAAAGGTAGTTGTGGAACACAAGTTTCCTAGTCTCATAACATTTAAACCATAACTGTAACATTCTTTTTCCACCCCCTTTGTAAATTCTTCTTATTGACTGCTCTTAGTTTGAGCAATAAAGACTGTATGTTCAAAGCAGCTACAGATTTATCTCTTAATTTGTAACAGGTATTCTGCTGGCCTCGCATCTCATTAAGCCACTTCTGTTTGACCAAAGTTTCATTACTGAGCATTTACCATCGCTTGGGCAATAGTAACTGTCTTCAGTCTTACATATATGTACTCCTCCCCTGCCTGGATTTATATTGATATAAGCTGCTTCACAGGAGTGAAAAAATAAAAAAAAATTAATAATTCACAAAACTTATTAAATTCAACATTTTCCACAATCATCTGGACTTCTACACTCTAATGCAAACTCCTGACCTCACCTCAGCTGGATTTTGCCTGAGAATGGTCTGGATTTTCTCTAATCCCTAAAAAAGTGCTCTACTGCAAAAACAATTGGTTGGATGTCACTTGTGAAATCATTAATTTGACAAGTTCTATGAAATTTTGAATGACTTACTTAATGGATTTTCTCTTCTTCATTATTTACTTGGGATTATGTGCAGAATGTGCAAACCTAAACACAAACAATCCCCAATCATTTTATTGTCTAAACACGCATTTTTTTGGTTTTGGGTGTACACAGCCCCACCTATTGTAACCAATGATATAGTGCCAGGATTTCAAGCCATTAGGTGGGTCACGCATCCCATGGCATTGTTCATCTGGGTAACACATGTAAAACAAACATAATATGTACATATCCCAAAGAAGGAAGAGTGAAACCAAGATGCACAGTAAGACTGTACAAAGGCTAAAAGCCATTGTATTTAAATTACTATTTAAACTACTTACGGTTGGACAGGAAAAAATATCGTAGAAAAATCCTGAAGTATCAACATTTAACAGTGTTCCAGACTGGAACAAACTGAAGTTCTTCCGATTTTTTTCCAAGAGAACATAAGCACATAACTCTTGTACAGGCAGCCACATTTCAAACAGCTATTTCTTTAAGGCACTTCTCTGAGATACAAGAGACAAAAGTTAAAGTGCCTGTTGTGAGTGACAGCACTAACTACCAGACTTCTTGGTTTTCCAAACTGGGAGAGTTTCTTACATTCTCTTACTGTGATGACTAGAAATTCCATTCTAATCTCAGAACTTTTATGTTAAAAGTACATGTCCACAAGTGTTTTCTCTTCTAACAAAACAGCATTTTTATACAAAGAATGTTTTGCTAAAAAATTCTCAACCAGTACTCAACCATTCCTCTTACAAGCTTAGCTATATATTTCTATTTTAGATAAGGAAAATAAAACTTTGACCCACTGATTTTTTTGATTCATGGAAATATCACACAGTGGAATGTATTTCATAGATCTGCATGCTTCTTCACTCAAAAATAGTCCAATTTTCTGTGAAGAAACTGCCTTTTCCAGCATTTAAAACTACACTCTGGCAGCAGAGATTTTTCACCTCATAAAGATGTTCTAATATTTAAAAATGCTTTGCTGTAGCAAAAATGAAGTCCTTTGTTCCATCTTAAAAGTTCCTTGTTAAAAAAAAAAAAGCTGAAGTGACCATGAAACCAATTGTAAAATAGTTACCCTAAAATTTTATTTTTAAAATGAATATTTGATCTGATATTGCTGAATCTGGAAGCCATGCACAGTCATAAAAAAACATTTCAAAAGGAATTTTGTTTGTTTCCCTTCTGGAGTTCTTGGCAGTTTTATTAGAACAAAGTAATTACTGTTGTAAGGAAATAATTGTCAAAGTCTCCTAACCTTTAATAAGAGCTCAATTTCATTTTCACCAAAACTGCCACAAATGGGAGCACATTATGGGGGAAAAGAATCAATAATTTTGGATTTATTACCAAGAAGAGAGGTGGAAATTCATACTACTGACTTGTGCACAATCAACTAGATGGCTAAAATGGGAAACTATCTGTCCTTACTTAATGCACTGCCAACACAGAGTGACAGTATCATTGGAACACAATTCAATGCACCTAGCTCTAAATTGCCATCTCTTTCTGTACAGGTAGTTAAAAGCTGACTATGTATTTGCACTGTAAGATGTGCCTACAATTAGGGAATATGAATATTATTCAATTCCATTATGTAAAGGCACAGACAGATAAAAAAAAAAAAAGGAACTCATTGCCTTTATTAGTTAATTAACTAGATACTAAAAAAACCTCTGTAATCAAAAAAGAATATTTATCAACAATAATGTGAACAAAGGCCTTCATAGAGAGTTTATACTGAATATTTGCATCTTAGAAACAATTTCTCATCGTACCGAGAAATCATCACATCTTCTATTTCATGAGTTGTTCCTGATATCCATCAATTCTCTTTTATGCTGGAAGAAATATGTTTGTAAGATTTTATACACACACGCACACGCGCACGCACGCACACACACACAGAGTTTATAGATAATAATATTTCTGCACTATGTCATCTGATTTTCCACTTGTCAATACACTAATTCTTTGCCCAACTGGACATAGGCACTATGTCATCAAATGCTCACAATCTATAGGCGACAAAGGATGTTTTCATTTTTGATTTTGATCAAGCTGCCAGCTAACACCCAACAGTGTCATTTGGTTCTTCCTGTGGGCAGCTTGTTTGCTTAATGCGAGCCACATGAGCCAAAATTTCTGTAGCAAAGTACACATTCAGTGGACCCAATTAAGCATTGTTTCCTTCTTCATCCTTTCATTCTCTTCCTTTGGGAAAATATATTTTTTCTTTTCTTGCTGTTATTCTTTAATAGCCCAATTCTTATTACATACTTAAATCAGGAGTAACACTACTGAGTTGGTTCAGCTACATAAACGTAAAAACTCAGTAAGAAAAAGACATAATGAACCTTTTTTTTTCTATCCTGTCAGATGTGAACCAATATTGCTGTAATCATAACATTACAGCTGTTAGTATGGAACATGCAACAAGAAAAAGCAGCAAATACTGCATAGCAGCTTAAGACATTGAAGTCTTTAAATAATATCTAACATGAACAACGAACAACAACATGTAATTTATTGATATAACAGCACAGGACAGGCCTCAGTGGCAACTGCTTTCTATATGAAGCATTAGAAGGCAGCCCGTCAGATATTTACTACAGAGGTGAGAGTTTGCATCTCCGTCCCCATTAGCAAGAGGATCAACATCAGTCTTGCCAGTAATCTCCCTATGTGTAAAGCTTTGGAGAAAGAATTGGAACTGATCCAGCAAACGTCTTGCAAAACATACTATACTATATACAAACCCCACAAAATGTAAACCAGACACTCATAGCTCTGCAATGATACCAGAGATTTCCAGATGGCAGGTATCAAAAATTATGTCTGTATACACATACCAGAAACCTGAAAACTTCAAAATGATCATAGTTTTGGTTAATTCTGGATAGTTTAATGTGCATTTCAAATTTCAAAGAGATAATGATCTGTGCTCCCGTGGAGTTCCTGTCTTAGTTGTTAGAGTCCTACAAATAATGCAACTAAAATAAACCTTGTAGCTGCATGCAAATGACTACTCCCTCCATTTAAGTAACCAAAAGTAGTTCAGAAGTACATGTGGATGGCCACAGTGCATTGTCTTTTATAAATTCCTTAGAGGGTCCTGCATTTCATTTTCTGTTAAAGGTCTACTCCAATCTACAGGAATGCAATCAAGATAACTAAAAAGGACTAGACCCTAGACCTCCAAAATTTAATACTTTAACCTTAAGAGTGATCTACTCTAACACATTTTACTACAGAATTGGCACAGGTTAAAAATGCCCTCATGGTCAGTGACTGCAGCTCAGCACACAGACAACAATTTATGAGACATGGTGATCCTTGACTGCTCTGGGTGATATGACTACATCTTAACTGTGATGTATTTTGTGCCTTTACAGCACTTAACTAAACAGAGATACTACAGAGAGCTGTGAGAAATATTAATTATCAAACATTTAGAAATGTGAAGTTTGTTGGATAAGAAATACTTACAATAACTGTTTACAACTATTAGATTTATATTTGTGGCAGGTTTTTGCCCCATGTACTTCTGGGGTTTACTGAGCTAGTTTTCATCATGAGTAAAAGATCAGACTCAGAGGAATCTGATTATAATTTTAACTGCTTGATCCTTTGGGTGGAAGAGAACAGAGAAATCCTTCCATCTTGTTTCTTATTTATTGAATACTATATTTAACTGTTTAACAATACTTAATGTATCTTAATATGTAATAGCAGAACGTGGCAGATGAGGAAAAAATTAGGGTAAGTATTCTGTATTACACTTTGAATAAACAAATTAATTTTCAGGTATTTGATTAGCTTTGCAAACCTGCAAGGCACATTATTAAGTCTGAGTATATATGATGCAGTCAAGTATTTTGCTCAATCTGATCTTGCATATGAAATTGAAATTAGTAGCAAATGAAAATCTTTCAGAAGGAAACACCTTCAAACCAGAATACCCAAGTCTCTGCAATTTATTTCATATTTAAGTTTTCAATTAACACACCAAAAAGTAGGAGCTAAATTTAAATCCCAAGTAATCATGTTTCTTCTGAACTGCTATTTAATTTCAGATTTTGAAGGTAAAGCTATCTTCAGTACATAAATCTTTTCCAGGCACCTTATTAAACTACAAGGGTGCTAAATACAAATCACAGGATTCATAGAATCTGATCAATATTACTGGACTATGCATCTAGGTAACAAGAATTCTTTCCAAGACATCAAGACTGGACAGTATTTTATGGTCTTTTTACTTGTTTTACCATTTAGTTCCCAGCTAGATTCAGACTTTGAATACACCACACAAGATCTGCAAAGACGTTCTACGCAGTTACCCTGTGACTTTCAAAAGCATTAACATTTAGGAGCCTGAATCTTTAATTTCCAAAGAAATTTCTGGTATGTGCATGTCACACAAGGGGTACCTACGCTGCTAAGACTATGCACTTGTGACAGAGCACTAGCACCCCAACCAGAAACAGTATTGCTGAATTATGGGAGAGATGTGACGCAATCTGAAATGGGGCAGGAAGGCAGGATTTACTGGAGTTCTGCTACACCTAAATTACATTATTTAGAGCTGCCAAATAACACATCTGCAGATGTGTGCTGCACCATGCTCCTGTGTCAGTCTGGCATCTCTACTATTCATATCAGCACCTGGTACAGACATGTCTTCTAAACTTCTCAGTAAATAGCTTTTGAAAATTATCCCATGCTGGAGATGTGCACAACTTACTGCATACAGTGATGATAATTACACATGAAACTTGAGAACTTCTTCTACATTTGTATCTGTTAACAATTTTTAAAAGTATCATCACAAAGACAGACATTTGACAAAGAACGAAAGTAAAATAACACACAAGGCAGAGTATGTACTTCTAGATTAAGTGTGCCTGTCTATATTGATGAAAGTTATATTTCTGCTACAATGCAAAGTTAAAAGAAGCCATCTTAATACAAGATCATTCAGACTTATCTGATATAAATTATCTTGCTGGGAGCAGATACTCCATGATTAAAGGTGGTTTGTGGCTTTTTAAGAACCTTAAATACATACTAGTTTGGGTTGTCATGCAGACCTGCTCTCTGAGAGGTTACTGTGACCCATTCATATTGATCTATATGCAGATAGGAGTGAAATGTTGACATTTTGTAAGTGCTTTTATGCTTTCACAGACAATATTTTTCATAGGAACCAGAATAAATTGGTTTGGTTCAATTTCCTGCTATTTTATCAGTTACAAAAGAGGGATTCACCCCTGCTCACTTTCTTTATAAATCAGGAGAGCTTGTGATTTAATTCTTCAGCAAAACCACTCAAAAATATTCATATGCGGTATGCTCGATGTCTCATACCCCAGAGAAAGTAACTGATTTTAAAAGAAGCTAATACACAAACATAAGCTCAAAGTGCACATAAAACTGTTCCTTCATTATTCTGACTACACATGTAGCTGGCATAACTGTGCTTACATTCTGCATCTACTGCAGGTACTTTCTAGTGTCCATACATACACATGACAGATAACAGAATAACATTCAGCTTCCTAATGTGTTTGCAAACCAGTCTCATGGACATTTTACATATGCATTTGGATGCCCAAAGTATCTGCTCTAAAATGTTTAAAATGTAAAAATAGCATATGAAAATAATTTTGGAATATCACTTAGCAACACAAAATCCTCCAAGATATACAGATTAATTCTTCCACTCATTTTAGCATTGGAAAAATACTCATTTAAAGATATCTTCTGCAAGAACAGAGCTACAAGTAGAACTAGAAATACATAGGTTTGTCACTAGGAGAAAATATCCAATAATGAAGCTACTGAAACACTGGAATAGAATGTCTGAGAATATCAGAGAAACCTTCATCCATTTAGGTCTATTTAGGTTCATCTGAATGCTCTCACTCCCTGCTCCAACACACTTTGTGTCCTTAGTATTCTTCTCCACAACTGATTTCTCAGTGGTGCTCACATTAATGGGGAGAAAGAGATACCCCTGTGGCTATTATAATGGAAGATCAATGCTACAAGGTGCTGAGTTGTGAATGGAAGATGTGTCTGGAAGAAAATAATGAGAGGCAAAAGAGTGGAAATTCATTGCTTAGCCCTACCTTTATCTTGAAGTCCTTGATACATCCTGCACTCTGTTCCCAGAAACTCTGTTCAACATACTCTCCTCCTCTCCACTTTCAATACATTCTGTAGAGCTCAGCTTGAGTATCTCATAGAGAAACATTTGGCAAAAACATCCCTGTAGCTGATTTGCAATTTTACCTCTCAAGATCTGTTCCAACCAAGCTTTAATACTATTCCGCTTTCATGAAATATAAAGTCAAATTGTGGGTAGTCAGTTTGTATAGAATATATTGGAAAATACACAAGCTGCAAGTTTTGCCCCAACTGTAGTTTTCACAGGGTATGTGAAGAAGTAGACTGTGGGCAAGACACTGTCACAATTCTGCAGTAAAAATGACATACGGATTATTTACGCTCCTAAATAAGAACAGAAGTGGATCTGTCTGCTGCTAGACAGACCATAGACAGAATATATAGCAATGTTTTAATTTTGTAAGAGTGCTTCAATTTCTGTCTCTTATATATAACCACAGAATGGTTTAGCTTGGAAAAGACCTTTAAGATCATCAAGTCCAACTATTAACCTAGCACTGCCAAGTCCACCAGAAAACCATATCCAAACATATCCCTAAGTGCCACATCTAGATGTTTTTTAAATACCTCCAGGGATGGTGACTCCACCACTTCTCTGGACACACTCCAGCACCTCAATGTCCCTCCTGAAGTGAGGGGCCCAAAACTGAACATAGTATTCAGGGTGCCAAGTACAGGGGGATGCTCACTGCCCTAGCCCTGCTGGCCACACTGTTTTGGATACAAGCCAGGATACTTGTATGTCCACTTGGGCACACTGCTGGCTTCTGCCCAGCCAGCCATCAACCAGCACCCCCAGGCCCTTTCCCACCGGGCAGCTTCCCAGCCGCTCTGCCCCAAGACTGTAGCATTGCGTGGGTTGTTGTGACTCAGTGCAGGACCCAGCACTGAGCCTTGTCGAATTTTATACTATTGGCCTTGGCCCATCAGTCCAGCTTGTCCAGATGCCTCTGCAGAGCCTTCCTGCCCTCCAGCAGATCAACACTCCTCCCAACTTGGATTTACTGAGGGTGCACTTGATCCCCTTGCCCAGATCACTAATAAAGATATTAAACAGAACTGGCCCCAATACTAAGCCCTGAGGAACACCCCTTGTGTCCAGCTGCCAACTGGATTTAAATCCATTCAACACCACTCTTCAGGCTCAGCCATCCAGCCAGTTTTTTATCTAGCAAAGAGTACACCTGTCTAAGCCATGAGCTGCCAGTTTCTCCAGGAGAATGTTGTGTGAAACAGTGTTAAAGTCTTCGCTAAAATATAGGCAGACAACATCCACAGTCTTTCCCCCATCCACTAAGTGGGTCACCTTGTCATGGAAATGTCATACATTTGAAATAAACTCAAATTCCTTCTTGAATCTCTGTTCAATCCATTGAAAACTTGTTCAAGAAAATGCATTTCTGTATGCTATCCTGTACAATTCACACAACGGGGAAGAAGCAGTAAAGCATGGATTTGCGCCTTGCCCTTTTTTCTTAATCACAGAGCAGATTTCACATAACAAAAGGGACAGGGATGCATCATAAAAGATGATGCCAAACGATTTACAGTCTGCACTGATATAACAGAGTTGGGAGGAATTACATCCCAAAGCACAGTCATTCCTGGAGCTTCCTTTGGGACAGAGCAGCTCTGAAAAACAGTGGTAATTAGTCACTAAACAGCAAGGTATTCCAACAGCATCAGCCTTTGTAGCTTTTCTAAGCCATTATATTCAATAAATAAGGTGTTAATAGACTGAAAGAATTTTACACTTTAAATACAACCATTTCCATTTAAATACAGGGTTAAATTAGCTTGATGGTTGTGCTGAGAATACCTGATTCAGGTGGGGAGGGTGGAAGCACAGAGTGGATAACTAATCTCTCAATCATCAGACAGATCTGGATGAAAGCAACATCAAGGTACCTCTTAGACAGCAAGGCAGGGAGAAGTTCACAAAATGTCCTTGAAATACTAAGGATTTTGTTGTGTCTGACCCAGCATAACAGTACACACTGTAAGGGTTCACAGGATTGCAGGCACTTTGGAGTACTGCACAGTCAGCAAAGCTGCACTTTTTTTTTTGTTGTTAGTATTTCAAAATATTAACAAAGACCTGAAAATTCAATTTCTCTTTTATACATTTCAGAAGGTATTTTTCAGGCGTTGTAGAATCAGATAATTAGCATACAGTGACAACAAAGCTGTTCTCTAATTTATTCTAACTATTGTTTCATCTACCTGTTGAGGTCAGACAGAATACTGGCCCCTGGATACACACCAGCAGCCCTCCACCACCACAGTTATGTATTGTGCAATTTCATTGTCATTTGAGAAAACAGTGCATATTTCCAAGAGGATATCAGAAGAATCAATGTAAGTTAAAACATTCCCTCCCCAATCCCACTACCCTGTTCATTCTCCACCCCAAAACCTCCTCCTGCACACGCACAACTTCTCCCTTCTGTTTATATTTGGGTTTAAATACTCTAAGCAAAAATTGACTTTGGCTGCTCTTCCTGAACTCTGAAGTGTTTGAGCAGATAAGATTCAGATAATACGTTAGAAGAAAGTTTCATAGGTCCCTTTTCTCCTGGCAGATAGTCACCAAGGCCAACCATGCACTGAGGTTTCTTTCCCCTGCAGCACTATTTTTCTGGCTTGTTTGCTTACCAAACTAGGCCAGATTTGAAAATTTTTCTATATCTGACTTGGAAAAAATGTTTCAGCTGAAAGACATTTGTTTATATACAGTACTGGGGAAATACAATGTATAAATCTACCTACTATCATCCCAAATGTGGTGTTAGTTGCTCAAGCAGGTCTATTGAGCCCTTCTTGGACTAAGCAAAAAGGAGTTGACCTGAGCTACTCTTCCTTTATGGGAAATCAATTAAGAGCAATACAACTCACACATTACAAAAGAAATACAATATACCTCTGGAAATAACTTGTCTTTAGAGGACAATACGAAAATAGTCACACTTGTTTCAACAAAATACCATTTTTAATGGATGTAATCTTATTTTCCTATCACTATTTTTTCCACTTAGGGGCTTACCTGAAACTAGAAAGCTCTCATTCCGTTCCTAGGTAAAAAGAATTTCAGGGTCCTCTTTCCACTTAAGGCATTTTTTGTTTCTACAGTGATCTTACTTAGGGGGGGGGGGGGGGGGGGGTGCGGGGGTGTGTGTGTGCATGCATTGTCATAAATATTAAGCTCAACACCGAGCTGTGCTCAGAACTGTTTAACTGTGCTTGTCAGAGCCCATATCAAGTCTGTGTGCAACCACAAGATGTCTGTGTGCAAACAGAAGTTTACTGTGTATCATTGAAATCATAGATCTAGTTCTGGTGTCTCAAGATGCAGTCATTAGTGGCAATACTGGCTTATGGTATTGATATTTGTCTTCTGTAATCTTCCTGCCCCAGCATCAATGTATTCTGTTGTTCTAGAAAAACTGTTTATGTAACCATGTGGTTCACTATACTGGAGACCTGATCTTAAAACTAACCCAGAAGAAAACTTAGCAGTTTGTTTTGGTTTGGTTTTTTTTCTTAAAGTAGATATGTTATGTTTCCAGCTCCATTTCCAAGTGCAGCTGCATAAATAGTCAGGCTGGCACAACTGAAGGGGTGGTATACCACAGAAACCAGCAGCAGGTGGCAAAGGAGGTGAAGCTAGGTCAATACTGCTGCCAAACACTGCCTTTGGATACACAGCCTCAAGTCTACTCAGCAGTTCATGTATGTAATTCACTTAGCTTCAGACTAAGTGTACAGGCAGCAAGGAACTCGGAACAGACTGGAAAATGCTACAGGAAACTTTGCAATTGGCTTGCTTGCACTGAATGCCATGCTATGGTTATAGCAATATCAATGACACAACTGTCTCAATATTAAACTAATAGTGTATCAATAACTCAAATTTAAACTAATGCTTCCTTGCATATGTAAAACCAGCAGCCACAACTTTGAATTAACTGCAGACATTCCCTTGAACATTTGTGTCTTCAACTTAAGGTGAAAAATATTTATGCTTGCAAGACCACAGGTCTGCAGACTTAAGCACTCACCCATTCTGTAGCCCTAGGATACATAGGTGAAGGCCGTTCCAAACTCAGAGATGCCATATCTGCTGTAAGGAAAAAGAATTATTTAAAGAAATGGTTGCTGAAAGCATTCTTTCATTAATATAAAACATTGCTTAAAGCATAAAACAGTGAGTGAAAGCCTTGGGATAAAATACCCTATAATCATAAAACATACCCATAACATCTTTTATGATAGTAGAGAGCACACAGTTTCCAAGTCCCATATGATAGAATCAATTGCATTTTGAAATCTTTATTTAGAAAACTAAGCAACCTGGCAAGATTTCAACACAGACTTCCTAAGATCTAATGCTGTGAAACTAAAGCCAGCTCTGCAAGTGTAACTCCTATTTTATTAACATTGTGTTAGCCATAAAAGAGTATTTCCAGTAACTATTTCTCTATTAGTTGCTGCTTGACCTAAAATTCTTACGAGGAGTAAAATTATTCAGGGCTGTGAGAACTATGAGCAGTAAGGACTACAGTGCCATCCAATGGTAACATGGTCCTTAGCAGCTATGACTTACAAATTTCTACGTCTAGCTGTTTCTGCCACAGCATGACAATAACCTTAAACACATTCTGCAAAACCCATAAAGGCCGAAAAATATCAGAAGCAGCAAAAGGTACAGATGCATGCACACACGCTGTAGACTTCCTGCACAGGTACATCTCATCACACAACCACTAATGGTTGAAACTTCAATGTACACAAAATAGGTAGATACCCCTCCCTTCCTTTTCATGCAGAATTCTGACAGATTATTTGTTAAGGATAGTTCAGTGTGAATTGACGCACTTTGCAAAAAAAAAAAAGTTATTCTTACTCTTTTAACAGAGGCAGTAAGCAGAGGTTTTGGTATCCCAGTTCTGCTAACAGCATTCTGGTTATCTAATCCCAGAGGAGGATTGCTGTTTCCTTAAAAGCTAAAGAATAAGCCTGACAGGTAACATAGCAAATATGTCACAGAGTCACATATCTTGCCACTCCATATAACCGATTTTGCATATTTGCAACTTTCTTCATCAAGTTGCATTGAACTATGGAGAATGAAGAGAGGATATGAAATGTCTGTTTATGTTTGGACAAACACCTTCCTTTTTTATGAAGTGGAATAAGTAACAAGATCCCACACTTTCTTTTGGATTCTCATTTTCTTTTCAAGTGCCAGGTTCTTTTGGAAAATTTTCTAACTAAAAACTCTACATCAGAGTACACTGGGATGAAAAAGCAATGTGCCTCAAGTGACACAGGTTGGAATTATTTTGGGGAGGGACTGCCTTCGTCTCTGAAGGGCAAGAAGGGCTGTGTCCTGAGATCACATAATTTTTTCAGTTACCTAATCCTCCATTATTGTAAGGACCTAAGTCACTAGCATTGCTTTTAATCTCTTCTGGTTTTTTTTTCCTGCAATGTTTTGCAGATTTTGCAACTTCTAGTATTTTGTAAGGTAGATCATAAATTTCATATAGGCTGTTAGGAAATGTTTTGCTGCTCCAGATCTGTGTGGAGAGTGCAATTTGAGGACTAAATATCTATTAAACAGTTGGACACATTTGTAGGACACAGGTCTCTATTACCCAAGTGGGGCTTTTCAGCCTATATTCTTGACTGGACCTATTTAAGACCTTCCATTCTACTGGGACAGGCATCCAAAAGCTTGGAGCCTGTCAAGTCCAATTCAGCATTAGCGTAAACAGGTATTGCCCCCTTTGGCTTCAATTGAAACTATAAATCCAGAGATTAATTTACCCTCCTTACATTGCAAGTCAGGACTTGAAATGTCATGAAAACAGGCCTTCTTACAGAAGTTCCAATCCAGACATTCCTATTACCTATGCTATTCTATCCCAGTCATCACTAGATTGTGTTATAGGGATGATTTTTTAATTTGTACTGTTTCCTATCAAGAAGGAAATAGTTCAGAAGTCATTGAAAAAAAACCTTTCAAAACAAGACAAACTACGCAAGGGTCAATTTTCCCTGCAGAAGCATTTTAGACTAAAATATTTTGCCAGTGGAAAAGTGCATCTTCACAAGGAGGAATGGAAAAGCATAGTGTAAAAAGTTAGACTCAACTCTTAATAACCCTCCATCAACACAGCAAAGTCTTCAAAAATACGCCAACAGTTTTAAGATCCTGTACTGAAGGAAAATAAAACAGAACCGTATTACTTGATTAAATGGGTCAAGGATGGTCTTTTCATCCTGCTTTCATGCAGAGCCTAATTTAGAAAGGAACAGACTATGCATGAGACCATCTACGCATGAGACCCTATAGCATTGCTGCAACAATAATTTTGTGCTAAATTTTGTATTTTTCATAAAATGAAAAATCATGGTCATAGTTTCCAAACAGAAGACAGCAATTGCTCTAGCGCTTTGTTTTGGAGCCTAGAAACAAGTAGTTATGACAAGCAGTGCTGCAGCCTTCCACAACTACTTCTGTCCACAGTTTAGATTCCACATCTACTCAGATTCTAAATTTCAGCCTCGTCCTTGGAGAATCAGAGGCAGTGCAATGAGTAACACAGGGTATTGATAAAATTATCATTACAGAAAACACTCCATTTCAAAGAGGAAGACAATTGTTTCATTACATGAGCAGCTCTGCTCCTACCCAACTGTCTACAGTAATGCTTCCAGGAGACACCTTCGGACTAAAACCAATTAACGTCATACAGCATTAACCCTGGAAAAGAGTGACACCAAGCGGTTACTTGTAATGATGCATACATTTCTTGCTACAGGTAATTTTCTCTCTCAATAGCGTCTTTGTGAGGGCCCATTTGGGGCCCAGTTACATCACTGAGGTTGGGAAGAGGTTGGGGGTCACGCAGTGAGGTTGTGGTAAGCGGCTGCCGAGCATCAGGACCGTGTGTGCCTCCTGCTCCGCCATGCCGAGGTCATCCCTCTGAAACTCAAGATGAGGACGACCCACAGTTACCATGTACAGGCACCTGTGAGGTGTGTATTTAGCACAAATATGTGGCATACGAAGTACAAATGCAGTGACCTTCCTCAGCTCTTCCTCAGCAGGCAAATCCCTACAGCCGGTAGATGGCATCCAAAACGTTAGCACAAGCGTGACATCACTTGCTGGCCCGCACAGTCAGACCGTGACTCCTGCTCCTCAGAAAATCGGCATTGCTTTTAAATACAGTTTTGCTCTTTCATGTACCATCAGAAATATATTTGCTTCTATTTGCACCACCTTCCCATCCCTATTATCCATCCTCACTTCCCACTCTGCAGCTTCTTTTGTTCCTGGTCCAGCTGAATTCCCAGCCATCATGTACAACCGTCAGGTTTCTGTAAAGCTCCCCACAAGGCCTCCTCTATACACCAACTACAGTGAAACCAACCCCTGCTGACTGTTGCTCCTCTGCACTCGATTAGGCGAAAAAGGGTCCAGCAAAGCAGGCCACCTCCATGTCAGCCCCCTTTCCCAGCCACCCACGATGACACTGATTCCCTCTGCAGCGTTGGGTATCTGAAGCACGTGAACCCACGTGCCTCTCTTCTCCTTAGCTGTGCTCTTCTCCTTCCACCCAGGACTTTGTCTGACATTGCACTGCATCAGTCACCTAAGATGTTTCATTGCAGCAGAACTTCAGTGACGCCGTAGCACTTTGGGTTTAAAGCCATCACTCATCATCTCAATCCTGAAGTGCTTTGGAGCAAGGATTTTCGATATCTGCCTATCAAATGAAGTTTTCTGTTTCACACTTACAAACTGCAGCTTGGTTTCTCACTCTCTTGTGCTCCCACTATGCTCAGTTTATCTCCCCTTTCGCACAAAGTCCAGCCTCTAGAGTATCACCTGTTGTCATTAGGAAACAAGGTCAAGTGGTCTGCTTACTTCCCATAGATTAGAACTCACAGGGGAGATTGCTCCACAGTGAAGTGCTGCCACCTCTCCTAACACGTTTTGGAAAGAAGCTGTCCTCATATAAAAAGATGGCAAGCATTCTCCCCAGTTTCAATACTGAGCTGTAACAAAGAAGCCTTTCTTCCCTATAGTTTAACACACTTGTGTGCAAATATTTTAATGTATCTTTCTCTATGAATGAACACAGAAAGAACAAGCCAAGATAAGGAATCATTTTGCTGGAGCACTGCAGATCCAAGGTGGCCGTATACAACTAGATCTCTCACTAGACATACAGACATGTATCTATTAAAACCTTTTATACTCAGATTCTCATCCCTTGATCTGAAGGAACAGTTAGGAAATAACTTGAAGCATCTTTGCTTCTAAATGCAAAAGATGTTAGTCACTGCAGAAACAGATACTCATCCTGCTTCCTGGTCTTCCAAAAGGAACAAAATTCTAATTAGTTCCCATATGACTTTCGTATCACTGAGAGCTTCGCTGTCCATTGAGGCAGGTAATTTTAGGATCATCCATCTTGTTCGTGTTGGGGACTTATTCAGTACTGCAGGATAAGGACACCAGCAGGAATACCAGAAGAAATACTACCCCTCTCCCCACCATCCTACCCTGCATAGCTTTTGAGGAATCTAGCACCAACCAACTATCCAACTATGCAAACATTTTTGAATTTTGTGGTTCTTGTTGTTGTTGTTTGCTTTTGTTGGGGGTGGGTGGGGTGTATGATTGTTTTTTTAACTGAGATTTATTAATTAATTCAACTTCTCGATTGGCCCTCTCTGGTGACATTTTTGGTAAGAGTTTATTTCAACATCCTCTTTCCAGCAAATGCTTGTTCTTTTATCTTGGCACAAAGAGATGGGCATCAGGAATGCAAGATACAAGAAGATTAATCTTTGGTTTGAGAAGGATAGAGGGTTACAAGCCAGACTGAAGCTCGACACTGATTCTACCTCTGTTCGCATCACAAGTCATGTCATGTCGTTGCATCTTCTCTGATAAATTGTGAATGGTTTCTGACACCAGCACCCTATCACAGTGTCCCTGTGCAGTGCCTACTACATTATGAATCCCCTGCTAGATTACAAGGTCTCTTAGGTCACCAGCCTAATTCTACAAGTATAAAATTCTCAACCTGAACTCTTAGCAAACACAAAGTTCCCTCAGTTTTGACATAAATGCTTAAATCAGCTTTTCTCTTTAATCTAAGCCTCTGGCTCACAAATAGGTTCTCCACACTCACATTCCTTGAGAAACCTGATCCTGAAGACATACTCAAAGCACCAGCAGATCACATTCTGAAAACAAAGAAAGGAACTGTGGATGGGAATCGCCTTTCAACTAATACCTCAGTGGTTAGATCTCTTACTACACCAGCATATGGCAGACCTGCGCTCAACTCTTGCCTCTGCCTGAGGGAAACATCTTTCACATCTCAGCAGTGCCCTGACCATTAGGTCATGGAGTCTGGCGTGGAGATATTTTAACATCCCTTACGTAAATATTTGAAAGTGTTTTGCACAGACATTCACCACCAGCAGGACTAGAATCTAACTGTCCTTTCTGATGAGTTGCCTAAGACTTGGGCTATAGTAATTTTGTCCTTAATCCATATTCATTACAAAATTTTTGCTCTATTGAAAAAGTGGTCTGGCTTGTTCATCTCCCTCCAGAAGGTGGCTCAGATCTGTGGATTTAGAGGTACATACTTTCCTGAGCCCTTGTCTTAGATGCCTAAGCCTCTCAGAAGTATATGAATTACAATATTTAATAGTTTCCTGTTTCTGCTTCTTCCTGTTGTAGTCTCTCATCCTGAGTTTCTACCAAGCATGCTCTTATCTAAGTTCCACTCTTAACCGCTTACCTCTAAAGGGAGCTTTAAAGTTAGGTAAGCCTTAGTATTAATTTGTGTATGTAAACTTAGTATTAAAAAATTACAAGCTAATGCACATTTTAACCGCAGAAATCATACCATTAGAATATACCTGGATTGATCCTGATCTTGCATAAGTAATATAAATCAAGAATAATTTTATCACATTAAAACTGATGGTAACATCAGAAGAAAATCAGAAGCAAAACACTGGATATTGCTTATGAACTTACAGGTACTTCAAAGTAACCAAGGTAACACGTGATTAATTACAGCCTTGTGTGATGCTGTAGTGAGAGGGAAATCAACACAGAAGCGAACTTTCCACAGTAACAATCCTGAATGCTTAAATACCACAAAAGAAAAAATCAGAACAAGGAATGGCTAAGATGTTACACCAGAAGGACATATTACAGGATCCAATTCTGAGCTCTGTTTCACACATTATATTTCTGCTAAATAGAGATACAAATATGTACAGTGCAATAGCATTAAGTGTGTTGAATGTGAATGACAAGCTTCCCAGTTATATACTGGAGATGCAGCCTGTTAGAACTGGCTTAATGTAACTACAAAGTTGCATTTGAAAAATCAGTGAAGGAACAACATGTATCATATTTGCAAGCACTTTAATGAAGATTTATGACATCAGCTGTTTTAAACTAGGTCATCTCAAAATGCTGAATATTGTTAGCAGAAAGGCAAATTAAAGACTTTAATATGATTAGACTAAGTCATTTTATGGGTTTCAAATGAATTAAAAATAATAGAGTTAGTTTCATTGTTCTGCTAAAGTTCATTTTAAACCCAAGGCCAGACTGTTCCACATCGTTTTGTGGGTAGCTAGAGCCTATTGTATATTAGCTGAGAAATAAAAATTACTACAAGCCACCACAACTGCTACAAACAAAAAGATGGGGTGCTCTTCCCTACTTAGCAAGAGAAATTCAGAATTCTCACCTTCAGAATGCACTTGATGGTTCCATGAAGTGGCCTATGTGCCCTTTACATTGCTGTAGGACCACAAGGTGCCAAAGAGATGAAGTTTATCATTTAACATAAACTAGTATCTAACTGCATATTGTAAGGGTCTCAGGCTTTTTAGCTATGGGTGTCATTGCATGTACTATTGCTGAAATTGTACATTAAAACAAAGCCAAAATAATTCAATAGCACATGCACCAATTAGCTGTGCTTTTCTCAAACAGAAGTCACAATGTGTATCACTGCTGCAAATTATTTCTTAATTCTTTAATATAGGCATATATAGGTAAAAGCAAATACTTATAATGTAGTCCCTCTGCTCCAAAGTTTCCAGTTATTTAATAAAATCATTCACTGAACCAGACCAACACATTTTACAATGTTACTGGTCACACATACTGCAACTATGACAGAGTTTTATGAAGAAAGACTGGCAATTTTTACAGCCTCTTATTTTCTGAGTTACTCTGTGAAATCTTCAGCTGAATATCAATTTGTTCAGGGCAATATATGAGTTTTTGTTGTTCAACGCAGTTATTTCTGTGACAACAGTACACAATTAGCAGGAAATATTTCTGATGAATCACTGACTGAAGAACTTGTAGTGATTTTATTTATTACATCCACTCAGGTGGCATAAGCATAGAAGAGTGTATGCTTTCTTCATAAAATGCTTATGCACTGCAGTCATGCATTTGCATTTAGCTGTAGCACCACAGGCTTTGACCACTTCTAGGTACGACCAGGTTTAGGCCTGCATGAAAAATGGCCATGCACAGGAACTGCTCTTTGGTGTCATTGTAATGCCTCATCGCTCACTGAAACACAGCAAGACTCCCCACATACATTCATAATTTGTGACCCTGAAATAACAGGGAAAGGGGAAAGCAGCAAAGTTGTTGCATTTGTTATTATGTCCCCATGTCCAGTAGGTTAAAAATTCACCACCTGGACTCAAGATAAGGATACTGACTCAGTGCAGCCAGACTGGGAGAGAAGAATCAGTCCCCCATTTGTTGCTATTAGTAATACAGAAGCAAGTCTCCATAGGTGGAAACCCTTTCATTCACGGGGCTAATATGGCATCTGACTAGTTCAAAAAATCAGGTCAAGAGAAAGCCCATGAGGTAAGAAAGGCAAAAAATCTGTTTAATACCATCTGCTAATCCTTCTATGCTACATGCAGGAGCTGACTAGAGAATAATGTTTCATTGTTTACCTAGGTTAAGTCGTTTATCCTATTAAGATGCTTTCCACAGCTTGCCTTAACTGTGGGTGCTACTATTAACCCTCCCCCAAAATTTTGGGGCCCTCAGCTCATATCTCTGACTAGTCCTCTCTTCTCAGAAAGCATTCATCTGCACTTCTGTAGCCTAATAAAGGAGTCTTAAACAGGGTGGCATTCTGGGGCCGAACACTGCAAGGGAGCCTCTTCCAAAGACCGCATAGTAGAATGATTAGAAAAAACAATGGAAAAGCTTCTTCTATCAGGAACAGCCAAGTGGTGCAAGGGCTGCAGCTAAGCTATAAAATACTTCTGTCTTCAGCAACAGCAACAACCTTGCCTGCTGAGAACTCTACTACACTGTCTTCAATCCATGCTGTACTTAGGGTATTTATAATCAAATTCACGCATGAAAAATGTCAATCCTACAAATCTGCTCCCACAAATTTATTTGGGTCAGTATTCATGTTGCAGAGATACCAGGTATGCCAAGCCTTTACTAGCCCTCAGTAGTAGTATGCTATAAAAAAACCTGAAAAATGGTAATGTAACAAACAGAAGCTGGCTGACATGAGTACAGCTCCTCGCTTTGGAAACAAAATATGCTCTAGCATTATACATGGGATAACTATGTCCATATGTTTGGAACATCTGGTCTTGAAGCTCAGGAAGGAAGATGTTGGCTCTCTGAGATTTGTAGGCTAGAACTTCATTTGGAAATGAATGGCCTTATGAAAGGGGTAGGATAGAACCACAAATGTTTACCTGCTGGGATAGGACTATAGCACCTTGACAGGAATGGCTGTTTCAGAGTAGGAACCCAAGAGCCCAGGACAGATGATCAAACTCCATGCGGAGCTTGTCACACCACACGTTCCTTTAAATCAAAGGCTACGGGACAACTGACAGAAATACATTTCACTCTGCAGACTGTGTAAGAGCGAAAAATAAACTCCATCTTCTGACGACAGCGTGAGGGACGGCATCTTCCCCATCTCCGAAGTGAGCCCACACACGTACGTCCAGCACTCCCCACTGCCCGACCAGGCACCCGCCACCGGCCCGGCCCAGCCGTACAGCCCTTCCTCTGACACCGAGCGGCCGCAGGAGAATGTTTCAAACTTTCTGACTCTCTTGCCGCAGACGAAGAGCTTGACAGCGTGACTCAGGGCCTTCCGCAGGGCTCAGAGACCACCAGAGGCCAGCCTGCGGCCCCCGGAGCTACAGCCAGCGGCTGCGGCTGCCGCTTCCTCAGCCAGATCCCGCCGCCACCACCAACCTGCGGCCCGTCAGCCCTACCGGGGCCGCCCTACCTGTCCGTGCGGCCCCGCGGCGCGGGTACCGGGAGGCAGGCCCCCGAGCCCGCCCCGTTTGCCGCCGGTAGCAGCTCTCAGCCGGACCGCCGCCTCAGGGAGGCGAGGGGGCGGCAGCGCCGCGCGCCGCCGGCGGGAAGGAGGCGCCGCCTTCCCCGCCCGCCCGGGCAGCGGCCCCGCAGCCCCGCCACAGGGCGCTCGCGCCCGCCGCGACCGTTACAGACCGTTGGCGCCGCGCGCCCCCTCACCCGCCGCCCGCAGGGCCCCGCGGCCGCGGGCCGCCCCGGACGTCGCGTCGCCGGGGCGGGCTGCGTAGTTCCGGCGGGGAGCAGGGAGGGGTGACATGCAGAGCAGGCAGCCGCGGCCTCGGGAGCAGCTGGAGCCGGAGCTGCCGGAGCGGCGGGCGGGAGCGGCGCTGGGGGGCCAGGCCTGGCGCGGCGCCCCCACCATGGAGATCGAGAAGGAGTTCCACCGGCTCGACCAGGCCGCCAGCTGGGCCGCCATCTACCAGGTGAGGGGCAGCCGCCCGCCCCGGCTCAGCCCCCAGCCCCGGCGCTGAGGCGCGGAGCGCTCCTGCCCGCGCCCTCCCTCTGCCGCCGCCGGGCTGTGCCCCTGCGGCGTGCGTGCGCCCCGGCTGCCGAGGGCCCCGCGGGGAGCGCAGCCCCGCGGCTCCGCTCTCCCCGCCTCGGAGCTTTCCCTTCCCCCTTCCCCGCTTCCCTCCCGCAGCACGCTGCGGGCTGGCCCGCCGCCGCGCTCGGACCTCCTTCCCCTTTCGAGGGCAGGAGGAGGCCCCGCGGTGCCCCCCGGGGCAGCGCCGCTCACCTCCCTCTCCCCCGGGCCCGCGTGGGCGGGGAGGGCCGGCTGCCACCCCCCGGCGGCGCGGCTGCTGCCCGGGGACCCCTCGGCGGCGGGGCAGGGGCCTCCCGCTGCGCTCCGGTGCCTCGGCGGGGAGGCGCGGGCAGCACCGGAGCAGCACCGAGCGGCACCGGGGCAGCGCCGCCGCGCCAGCCGGGAGGCAGTTTGCTCCGCGGGGTCCCTGGGCCACGCTCCTGTTCTTGCTCCACGTTCCGCTTGGAGCTGAGCGTGGACACAGATTCTCAGTAGTCTTTGAAACCGGCCAGACCTTCGGGGAGTAAATCGAAGTGGCTTTGCTTTTTGGTTGGTGTTTTGGTTTTGTTTGGGGTTTTTTTTGTTTTTGTTTTGTTTTTCCCAGGAAAACAGCGATGGGCAGCATTGCATGCACCTAGCTTTTCAGTTGCTTTAATAATAATAGAACAGATCCTGAAAGCGGCTTGTTAGTAATACTTGTGCAGTTATCTGGCACTGGGTTTTGTTATTTCATTCCCTGTGTTTAGATTTTGAGATTTTAAAAAAACCTGTGTGCCAAACGTGAATGCTTGCGAGAGTATTTGCTGACTGGATCCAGGTTCATGCATACAAGCAACAGAAACTAGGGCTTTTCTCTTTAAGAAAGTTCTTCGTGCGTTTGCCCAAAATGAAGTTTCAGAGAAGATGAGGTACATGGATGGTTGGGTGGATATGTCCAGTCAGATCAGGCAGCATTACTGTAAAATCCATTTGAACATTTAAGCTGGTATATTGCATAAACTAATGAGTTTTACATTCATATCTGCAACATAGAAGTTGGGCTTTGCTTCCCTTTCACTATGAACATCTCTGGCAATGGCCATTTGAAAGGAGGAGTGGAGTTTTATAAAAGTGAAATAAATGAAATCCTATCTCAGAATGACAGCAGGCAAGTTTTAAAAGTAGTAGCTTGCAGGATGGGCATCTCTAGTTGTTTGGCAATTAGAGAATAGGCATGAAATTTTAAGCGTGCTTTTCCGAAGGTCCATTTTTTTATTAGAGTATTTCATTTCCTGCAGAGTTTCAGTGCTTGCTAACTGTATCAGTTGAAAGTCATGTGCATATATGATGTTATGTTTTTGCTAAGCTGTTCTTGACAATTTTGTATGTTGTAGGCTTAGTGCTCAGGAAATGATTTTGAGTAACGTAGCTCCGTAATGGAGGTGGTTTATTTCTATGGGTACAATTCTATTACAGAACTGAAATGTGTAAGGAGAATGAGGGACTGTGGCACATTTTCAGTAGGGGTCAGCATTCAGTGATATTTTTGTCCTACTTTTTTGAATGATGTGACTCAGTAGCCTGCTCAGACTTTTTTTTTTTCCTTAAGATTGATTAGTAAATATGTGCATCTTTATCATGTAACTGAGTTTCTCAACTGCATCCTGCTTTACGCATCAGCTGTTGAAATGGCATCTTAGCAGATCATGTACATCTGGAAGAACGATGTGCTTCACTATAGTCCGTGCTTTTGATGTCTGCGCTGTGACATCAACGATGCAGTTTTCCTACAAATACCAATCTTTGCCTGAAGAATGGAGTAAGAAGAATAATATATGTTATTGGTGCAGAGAAAAGTCTTCCTGCCAGTTGATTGTACTACAGGCTTCTAGTGTCTATGTGTTATTCTAACTGCTAAAATCCAAAATATTCACCAGTATTCCGAGCAAAGCATAATGCGATTTACTAACAGTCACTTCCTCTTGTTTCTTGGCTACATCTATTATCTAGTGATACAGAACTGCACGGCATCTAGGGGAGGAATTGTGAACACTACAGGGAGGTGAAGCTAACTGGAAGGGTGGCTACAAGGAGACTTGTCTGGGTGCCACATGACTTTGAAGGGTTAAAATTGTCCAGGCTTCTTTTTTTCGGGGGACAAGGGGAAGCTATGTTCAGCTGTGATAATAGTGTAGTTGTGAAAGAATAAAATTTAGATTTTTTTTGTATTATTTTTTTAAAGCGTAAATCATCACACGATAGAGACAAAAACATTTCAAGGTGAAGACGATTTTGTGACACTCACATCTTGAGCACTGCATGTGCAGTGGAACTACTTTCTGCTACAGCTGGTCAAAACAGGGTGAACACTGATGAAGTTCTCTGTATTTTGTTTTTATTGGTTTTCGTCCTGTCTTTTAAATACCCAGTACTGTCCCATACTTTCCTCTAGATTTACTTGCTACAAGAACTGTGAGCCATGAGATCCTGTAAATGTTTAGAGACCAACAGATAAAAAGAACTGGTCTGGTTTTGGCCATCGCTTGTGTTGCAGAGAAACTTATTTAAAAGGTAACTAATAAAATGAGACCTGAGCTAAGCATAACAAATGCCCATTCAAATTGAAGTCCTCTTCCATAAAACAGTAAGTTAAATGGATAGCAGATTAAATGTGAGCTTTGCAATGTGATAACTGTGGTAAAAGTATGCAACAGAAAACAAATGCTTAAGGGTAAGTGAATGATACACACCTTACATTAATATTATTAAAAGTATCAATAGGAATTAAAAGTATTCACTCTAGAGATGTCACAACAAAAAGCAATAGCCCAAAGCTAAGAAAAGCACAGTTTAGGCTTGCTGTTAGGGCAAGGGAGAAAGAGTTACATACGTTTTTTCCAGAATATCAAAGGAAAATAGAATTTTCAGTTGCTCACAGTGAGTGCAATATCAGATTTTCATAGCGATTTTATATGCAGTAGTCTTTCAGAATTTTAGGAGGTATTTTAGTTTCTAACTTCTTATGCATGGTGATAGAATGAGATATTATCTTAAAAACACAACCCTCGAGTACAGGTAGAGTTGCTTCTTGTGTTTATATAAACTAGATATGTTGGCTAATGATACGAACTTTAATGTACTTATCAGTAATGATAAAGATACCTCTTACTTATTTACTGATCTGCCATTCAACCTGGGATCCCATACAATACGGATGGAGGCAGAGCTGATGCTTGGTTTTACAGAAACCTCTGTGGGGACAGCTCATACCAAGTTTCCCATGTGACATAGCAAGATTAAACTAAATTGTGCACTCTTCCTGATTTTTATAGTCAGTAGAATATAAAATAAGAAAGAAAAGGGTATAGTCTAGATTTTCAAATATGTTCAGAAGTTAGTATACTGAAAACAGAACTATACTGCTGTGTGTGCACTGGAACAGTGAAGTGTAGTTACAGTTTGGTTTGAAGCCTGTAAGAGGCACATAACTGTTACAATTTCTTTATTAATTTTGAGGCTGTTTTAAACTAATACTAACATGAATATTACTTTTTTCCCAAAACCTCTCTAAGCTAAACTAAAATACTACAAATTAAGAAAGGTAATGAGCTTTACCCAGATGATGGGAGGAAGATAGAAGGCTGTTGTGGTCATTTTGGATATCTCTCTGTCAAGAGAGAGAAGGCATGGGAAGTTTGTTATGCATTCACTGTCTCTGGAAAAATATTTGTAAAATATCTAGAGTTTTAATTTTGAAAGTAAACTGTGAAATGGTTGACCCTGTAGACTTACAATAGTGTGTTTGTGTTGTGTATTTAAAGTAAATGAACAGGAAGTTCTACTAGTGTTTTCGATTTATAAGCTGCAGAGAGAGTTCAGACTTTGTGCTGCTGTGGTCTGTAAGCATTTGGGTTATTCTTTTGCTCTGGTGCTAAAAAACTTCAAACTTCTCTGCAGCAGATAAATTGTGGCACGAGCATGACTTACTACAAATGCATCTTTGTGCTTTATTCTGCCAGTTCTCGCTACTTGAAAATACAGGTCTCTGCATGCATGCCTTGCCACTGCTTAATTCATGCTATGTTGATTCATTCGAGGCTTAGCTTAATTGGCTCTGGTTATGGAAAGCTAGTTTAGAACTGATAGTTGCAGGAAGTCTCCTTTTTTTCCTTCAATACAGCTAAAGATATTCCATGTTTTCCAGTGCTATACAACCACTGAATCTTGATACAATGGTGGGAGAGGCTAACAACAATGAAGTAGCTAAGTGTCTGTGGCTTGCAAAGTCAGTATCCTCTCTGTGAAAACCAGTTTCTGATTTCAACTGCAAAGTGATAGTATGTTTTGTGCTATTGAGACTGTTTCAGGGCACTGCTGCATCAGTTATACTACTGACTCGTTCAGATCAAGGCAAATTGTGTCTGCTGATGGCAGATGTGAGATTGTGCAAGTCCCATTATACGGAGCTACCGAGCCACTTAGTTTTGTTTGTTTTTCAGAATTTAAAAACCTAAGTACTTGAATCCAAATCTTCTGTGATAGCATTGCTATAAGTAGAACATTGAAAAGTGGAGCCTGTTATAGTTTACTGTTAAGGGGATATAATTTGCTTAAAATCTAGAAATTGTACAATGTGCAGACAATACTACAGCTGCTTCTGAGCACCTTCAGAAAGTTTTTATGGTTTTAGTGTGTTCTTCCACATGTTACTCTTCTTCCTTTCTCTGTCTGCTGTAAGGGTACATATATAGAGGGACACTTGACAGTTAAGGAGAATGCAGTGTTGGCCATGCGCCAAATCATGTTACATGGAAATAGCCCTTGTAAGTAGACAATAAAATATGGTAGCGGTAGACCAAGTATTTTTGAAACAAAAATAACTTTCTAAATATTCTGGGTAGGTTTGAATTAACAGTTCATTCTATAGTTAACTAAACATTAAAATGAAATTTTTCTTGTAATACATGCTTTGCAAATCGACCTTCTCCAAGGATTGTCTTTAGCTGAGAGTTTCTAAACTGGTTTGCACTGAAATATCACTGCTACTTTCTTGTAAGCATGCAAATTATCAGGTTTTAGACCAGTGTCACTAGTGTGACATAATCTATTTGGGTTGTGAATTTAGCCTCATCATCTGAGGATACTGATTCCTTAAAATTCAGAATTCATGTATGATTAAAGTGGACATCTTTAATTAAAAAGAAAATGGAGGAGGAAGGAGTTTACAAACAAATAAAGAAAAAAAAGTATGTAAAACCAGATAAAAGCTTAAAGTCATGCTATCTGTTGTACTGCAGTGAATGTAAGAATTGGATGGGTTGTTTCAGCAACCAGATAATGCCACTGAATTTGTTTTCCCATAGTCAGATAAACCAGTTTTTTCTTTAGGCTCCCCATATGCAAAATTAGATTTATATTCAGTGAAGTGTTGGAGAGCTGCTTTTTTTTTTTTTTTTCTTAAACGCAAAATTACTTTCATGCCTTTTGTAACACAGAAGGGAAGGAACCAAAAACTTGCATTACAGTATTAGTATTCTGCTACCAATACTACATTGAGTAGTTTTCTGTTAGGGTTTTGGGTTTTGTGTGTTTGGGGTTTTTTTAAGTATCTGCCAATTAGGTTAGCACTGTGTGACAGAAAGGTCAGCTCCTGTAATGATTCAGGCAATACAGCATCATTGGAGGATTTTCTCCTGTGACCATAGTCCTTCTTGCAATTTTGTTCTCTTCTTTTCTAACAGAGGCATGTTGTCGGGCAGCGGATAAGTTCTCTGCATAGGGTGAAAGTTTTTCAAATGTAAATTGAGTAGGAGCCTTATTAACAGCAAATTGATAAATACTTGAAAACTGAATATTGTGCCATAAACCTAACAGATTAACAAAAAAAAAAAAATCCCAACAAAACAACACAGAAACAAACAAAAAAAACCCAACCCCTTAGCTGGAGTAGTTAGAATGTTCCTGAATATAGGATTCCATATTAAAGTTTACTTTGTTCTGCTTATTTCTGTAATACTGATTCGGAAAAAGGTTAGTATAAACTGAGATAGAAGACAAACACTAAAGAATTGCCTAAGATTTTGTATCATCTTCAGTGCTGATCTGAAGTGCTGTCAGTGTTGAGACATTTGACAGAATTACATAAATTTAAAAATTTGTTGCTTTTAAAATATTAGACTATACAGAATTATTAGACTAGAATGTATCTGAACCTCTGTAAACATGTGTACAGCATTGTTGTCAGAGAAAAGCAGCCCTAGTGAGCAATGTGTGCATTTTTTCCTAAAAGAAGCCAGTTTATGAAAATGTAGAAGCAGGTTCTCTGTAATGTTCATAATTAATAATACAAACTTGATATGATCTGTAAGCTTTGCTATTTACAGCACTTACCATTGAGATATTTTTAATTTCTTTTAGTCATTGGTCAACTTGTTTCATGTTGATTTGCACAAGAAACATTTTTTTTTGTTTATCTTTCTGGTGCCAGTAGACATGCCCTTGCTGGTTTGGCTGGGAGAGGCACTATGATACAGCATCAGAATGCCTTTGTGTGTTTGCTTTGTAGATCATGTAGTACAAATGCCAATTCATTTCTACCAAACCCTGTGAATTTAGATGTGCTTTTTCTCTCGCCCACGCAAAATACAGCTAAGATTCAACAGCTTGCCTGTCATTATACTAAGAAAAAGTGATAAAAGTGATTCTTGGAAATTCATGTGATTCTGCTAATAGTGATAGCTGATCTACTTCCAAATTGGGTTTGTGCTTTCTACATATAAGAAAAAACTTTAATAAAACAGCAGTGAAAAACCTGATGTCCTTATTGGGAAGGAAAAGGAGCTAGCATAACATGAAACTTACCAGAAACATTTTTATTTTTTTTTTCTTATTTCTAATTCTGTAGGTTCTGTTTCCGTATGCTTTCACCTTGAACAATACTTGTCCCAGAATATGGACTGATAAACACATTGTTTCCATAAGTTACTGGGTTTGCATGGAGGGGGGAGTAGGGAGTTGGTAAAGGGCATGTACTTCTGGAAACAACATAAGGACAGCCAGCTTACTTGAGAGATCTGTGTTTTTCACTGTGTAGTGACTCTGTATTTTTCAACTCAAAATATTTATCATCAACACCAAGGCAGATGTGATTCCTCCCAGATGGTGTGTGTGTGTTAAATTTATTTTTTTCTGGTGGCTTTTGTTCTTAACATATACTCTCTTGCTTGTCTCCTACCTGTCCTTCTTGGCATGATAAATTTTACTATACTTTTAAGCAGAATTTTTTGGTATCACTGATCCTGAACATGTACCTTATTTAGTTGCTGATTTGTTAACCGCTGGAATGAAAAAATATTTGGACAGTCCTGCTTCCTAGTTGGGCATATCCTTCATGAGACTAAAAGTAGAGAGAAAAAAAAAAACTTTCCACTGAATTCAGCATTAATCTCTTATTGAATTTACTTAAGTAGCATACCGATACCTGCATAGAGGCCTGTTTCCATTGTTGGGAATTGAAACTGGATTTCTGCTTTGTATATAGGGCATCTTGTTTCCATCTATGTTAGCATCCAGGCCTTTAAGTAGTTCCATAGTTGTCTCAGCTCTTGGTTGTTGTGGATGCTTTGGGAACATGTGGGTTAAAGGGTAAAAAGTCACCTTCAGCAATGAGGTGTGAAGAGATAATGATGAGGAAGATTTACTTGTGCTGTTCAGAGACTGTTGAATCTTTTTCTTAGGCTTAGAAGAAGGCTAAAACAGTTTCTATATCAGTAGAAATAGAAAATAAAGCAGCAACAATGCAGGTTTTGCATTCTGCCAGTGTATGCAATTACAGAAAAACTTCCATGCTGTACCAGTGGTGAGTGTGGAGCTACTCGGATCTTGCTCCAGGCAGAGAGGAAACTGTCCCCTCTGGGCAGAAAGCTCGCTATGCTTTTTGTAAATAAAAATAAAATAATTGCTTATCAAAAATGCTATTAAATAGTAGTATTTTGAACTTAAAGTAGCTGTTCTATTTGTGATCTTTCAGGTGCTTTTTCTGGTATCTCAAGTTCCCAGAATTTTTTCCTTCTTTTGTGAAGTGCTTGATTCATCAAGTACTTGATGCTGTGAGCTGTTCTACAAAAGACACTCTGTTTCTCAGATTCTTTATATTTATTTGGAACAAGAACAAGTGTTCTACACATAAAGAGGAATGTTCTCATAACCTTCTTCCCTTGTGCACATCTGAATAAGAATTGCTTGTTTACATCATTTCTAATCCCACAGTAACAGGTTACAGTAGCATAAACAGTGTGACCTTTTAATGTGATCACAGGAAGTAAAATGTGAAATCTATTTAAAAAATGCATCTTCAACTAAGGAAGAGTATACTTCCTTTTTATGACAGGAAAAATAACCCATGCTGGTTCAGAAGATCTCAGTTCCAATTATACTGTGTAGGGCCTATTTTTTCTGCTGTCTTCTGTACAGTTGTTGTAGCTGCTTGAAGTAGGACTAAACCTCTGCCGTCCTTGTGTAGAATTGTACATCCCTGCTCTGGATTGTGCAGGCATAAATGATTAAAGATGGTTTCTACTGGAAAAACAGAACTCTGACATGAGCAAGAGGTTTAAGTAAAAGGAACTTCTTTTGGAAAGGAGGAGAGGGTGGGTCATTGGAGCAAGAACTGGAAAAATACTACATGGCTTATTAAACAGCCAAAATACATATACACGCATTTTAGAAATTTTCTGAATATTTCCAGAAATGGAAGAAAAATGAGGGGGTTAACCAGCAGAGGATGGGGGAGTAGACAGCTACACAACTCTAGAAAACGTGTTTGTTTATTCCCATTACAGTTTACATTGGTAAGCAACATTGTTGCTTGTTTCCTAAACTTCTGACAAGGGAGAATTTTTACTTTAACTCACAGCTGCTACCTAGAACTGCACAGTGCCCAGCAGTGTCTGTGGGATGACTTGAACAAGAATCTTGTTTTAACTTGCACAATGTTTTCGTTCCCAGTATTGGTATCTTCTCGGAACTGGCCTGAAGTGTTTCATGACCAGAGCAGATCTGCCCTTGTACTGTTTCAAAACTACTATAGTAAATATGTGAAGGACAATGCGTGTTGTGAACCAACAAACCCATTCTTTTTATCCTTGCATATTCCACTCTTAGCTGTGCTTGAATTGGTAGTGAACTGAAAAATGCAATATTGAGTTGGGGGGGTTGGTTTTTTGATTTGCAAGTGAGCAATAAATACATAGATGGCTCATTAATAATTTCCCTTTAGATAGCAATTGCTTTCAGTTTTTCGGTGATAATCACTCTGATAACTGACACCTATTAACAGACAGCTAAACTATGAAAGACCATGTGGCAGGCTGGGTCTGGTTGGTAGAGGCAAGCAGAGGTGGAAGCAGGTGGTGAGCACGGGTAGTTTTGGCTTGGGGAAAGGGGACGTCTCGGCAGCGGTTCAAAACCCCGTGGCAGTCAGCTGTCCTCTGTGGAGGCAGGCTCAGGAACAGCCCCGTTTTCGAGGGGTACCCCCAGGTTCTGGAGCTTGTTTGTTCTGTGTCTGTCAGACTCGTCTTGTTTTCACTAGAGGTGAAAGATCGGAACAGGAGGTTGAAAATATGTAAAATCTTTACAGCTGCTAAGTTACTGGATTTATTAGCCGACATGAGAGCGTTAGTGGAGAGGTCTAATCTTACAAGTCTTTTTAAAGTTGTCAAGAAGCAGGCAGAACAGAAAGACTTCATGGAAACTACTGACAAGTTTTACTTGTCATTGATTTCTTGTTTAGAATTTGTGTAAAGCTTACCGTTCAGAACCTCCTTTAGGAGCCAAGTCCATTATGCTAGGCTTTGCCTTGCACAATCCAGTGTACAGGCTACTTTTCTTGACTGACTGACAGCAGGAAATTCCTTATTTGCTGTTTGCTAAATTCTCTACCACATGAAGAGAGGATTTTGGGTGGTAAAACTGTTGTGTGCTTATTGTCTTTTAAAAGTAGCTAAATAAGTTAATATTGCTACTTAGTTAGGAGCAAACACTCAAACATTTATTGTTTTCATGTAATAATGTCTACGTCTTTGGGGTTTGCTTGTGCTAAAAGTCTTTGCTAACAATGTGTTCTCCTTACAAAACTACCTCTTTACATGCAAAATTCTATCTTGGAATACTTGGAGAAAAATAATGCAATCTTATCGTAAAAATGCTTTGTTGTCAGCACTTTTTGTGTAAGAGGAGGCATTTTTGTGTGATTCTAATAGTTGATAACCTTTATTTGTGGATCAGAGCTCAGAAGCCTTTAGTGTAACGGTCTTTTGGGGGGGCAGAGGAATGGAAAGGGATGTGATGGAGTGAAGGGGTTTTTTAAAAATGTTTGGAGGTTACTGCAATTTATACTTTTTATTTTATTTTCTGCAAGTGTTTTAGGTGTGTGTTAAGACTGCAAATGAGGGTTCGAGACAGCCACCAAATTTTAAAGCATGCTTAGTCAAGACTGGTAACTGGCTTCGGCTGGCAGGAGGTGGAACATGATGAGCAAGAGCCTAGTGGAGCTGCAGGGCTCTAGGTACAGACTGCTGTGCCTGGGCTGTGGAAGAGTTTAGGAGGTAATAGGAGTCATGCATTTCCAGAGAGGATGCTGTCATCATAGAGGTAGAAGTTATGGTAGTTGCTTGGCTTTGCTCAATCAATTGCTGTTCTCAGAGTGAATTGTTTTAAACTAGCAGTCTTAGTAGATGGATGAAGTGGCAAAACTGTTTATCTGGTTTGATCCATGCAACTTTCACTCACAAATCATTTTTTCATTAGGCTGGGGAGGATTAAATAGTCCTTTGAAGGCCTAGCTTGTCCAGTTCTGCAGTCTTTTTCATGTACTGGAGTGCAGAGTGCTAATCTGTGCTGTTAGGATGTCTGTGAAAGCTTATCTTGATTATGTGATGCTCCTATTTAACACTGACATTTGTTTCTTAAACTCTTGAGTTGTTTTCAGATGGGAGAAGATGACCTGCACAGCTGGAGGTGAAGGCTCTCTCTCACTGCAATGACAGTTAAAACAGTCTCTAGTAACACAGGATTGGTTCTGTCAGTGTCTTAAAGTATTGCTTTGCAACTTGGAGAAATAATAACCTGTAGAATAAATGTTAACGTTTAAGGTATGGTTGCTTTTGGGTTAAGGGAGGGGTTGTTGTATTTTCCACAGGAAGTTCTAAGGCTTGTTGGCCATGGGCAGATTTTCTTACACATTGTCTTTTCTGAAGACATGCTTTTATTCACCTTTCCTGTGTGAGAACTAAATGCTAACACACACTAGAAATTATGCTTATGATAAGTAAAATGCAGTGTTGATATCCACAGTGACTAAAGACTTAATATGCATTATTTGTGTGTTAAGGGCAGCTAGTAAAGCAAGTGATCAGAAACCTACCTCAGATCCAAGCAGCTTAACTTCTATGAATGGCAGTTCAGTAAATGTTACATCTCTGCTGTCAGCATTTAAGGGTTAAGTTTCTCTTTCCAAAAAAGTATTGCCTTTTTTTTTTTTTCTGAAAACATTTACCACTCTGGAAGTAATTGCATAAACATCCAGCTTTTAAGTGCAACTTTTTCTGTTAAACCTTGGTGTAAACCAGAGGTGCCCAGCCACTCTGTCCTGGAGCCATGTGAAGTCTGGACAGTCTGTTCTGTCCTCGTCATCAACCAACGTTGATGCATTTGTCACATGGCCTGTTCAGCCCTTACATGACCTGACAGTCATATAGTCAGGTAAACAAATGTGTAAGCTTGCATTTGGGGGAGTAGGGGAAATGGCATCAGTGTTTGACTTATCCCCAAAACTGTATTTGGTCCATAGATTGTGACCTGATCATCTCAGGTTTAGAAAACTGTAAGCTTTAATATTAAACTAGCTTAGCTTAGTTTCCTAAAAACATGATTAGACAGTCATGTGGGAAAACAGGAGTATCCTAATTCTGCTTTATCTAACATCTGCTTTCAGCAGTACTGTTTGTTCTCAGAAGGTTTTTGTGTGCATTGCAGTAGCTTGGCAACCTGTAGGTTGCACCATTCAATTAATTCAGTATGCTTTTAATCATCACTAAAATTTTCCTTTCCAAATTTGAATATTTTAAGTACAGTGAAGTGGGCAATTGTCATTGTAACAGCAACAGCCACATTAAATAGATCCCAGCTGAAACAAACTGTTCATGTGAATTTGTAATCTGGTGTGTTTCTCCAAATTTCAGTCCAAAAGTCTTTCTCTAAATTAGTTTAAGAAAGGATATTTGTAACTTCTTTCTGAAAATGTTAGTTAAGCAGTTAGAGCTACTTAAAGTTCCCAAATAAGCATTTGGGTAGTATGCTGAAAAACATAACTACTAAAAGCATGACTGTTTGCTGTAGGAGCAAAGCTTGAGTTTGGCCTTTCTCTGCATGCAGGGACATGAACATGGTTTGTGCAATCCTGTTAATTGTACATTCTCTTTAAACTTGAATCTCATTATGTTAGAAATGGTAAAAAGCTTTTGGTAATAGTGTAATGAGTATGCTTTGGCAGAATGAAACTTTAGTTCCATTGCCTGTGTTGTTACTAATGGCCAACAGTGCGAAGCATTTTCATGTCATAGATTAGAACTTGCTGGGATTTTGTATTATACCCTAATTTGTAGGGAAGAAACAGAATGCAGAAGGGAAAACCACTCACATTATGGAGCTGGTACTGTTTGTAACATATGGTTCATTTTGAATGAACAGGGTTTCTTGATGCTAAATAAATCTAGTAGCCCCCCTCACACTTTTAACTTGAAAACTGCATCTGAAGAAATCCAGTAAAACAACATATGGTACAAACATCTTCAAGGAAATGAAGTTTACCACTAAATAAGATGTAGATATCTTTTTTCTTTTTCTTTTTTTTTTTTTTTTTTAAATAGGTAATGCAGAGTTCACAACTTCCTATTTAACAATTCCTGCCACTTCCTTTCTTGTGTGTTTCAGTACTTCCTCTAAATACAAGCTCATAACTGAGAATTTATATGGTATTGGTAGAAAGTTGGAAATATGGCTGTTGGCTGTCCCATAGTATTCTGAATACAAAAATAATACTGACATGGTGTGAGTATGTGCCATGCTGTAATCATAGATGACTTTATTCCCTTAACATTTGCAAATATATTAGAAATTTTAGCTTTTAGATTATTGGAGTACCCAACACGAATGAAATTATTTATACAGTGACACCCCTTAGCCATGAAAGAAAAAATAATCACTTTAAACTCTGGCTGCGGTTGCTCAGTGTTTCAGAGTAATGAACAGAGTTTACAGGCTTGTAGTGATAGGACAAGGGGGAATGGGTTTAAACTGAAAGAGGGTAGATTTAGGTTAGATATCAGGAAGAAGTTCTTCACTGTGAGGGTGGTGAGACCCTGGCATAGGCTGCCCAGAGCAGCTGTGGCTGCCCCATCCCTGGAAGTGCTCAAGGCCAGGCTGGATGGGGCTGGGAGCAACTGGTCTAGTGGAAGGTGTCCCTGCCCATGGCTAGGGGTTGGAACCCGGTGATCTTTAGGGTCCCTTGCAACCCAAACCGTTCTATGATTCTGTATTAAACATTTACTGGTATTTCTTTGCTTATTCTTTTGAAGGTTTAACACAGATTTTTGTGCTACAGTAGTTTTTCATAGTTGTCTCTAGAAAAAGCAGATATAAAAATAAGCTTTCACCAATAGAAATATGTTTCAAGAAATTATTCTCTTACCTTTCCTGTTTATAAAAATATTAATAAAATAACTGACATAATACATATAAAGCAACAACATGATGGCTTGAATATGACTTATTTTGTGAATGACAATTTTAAATGCACTGTGATAATGCATGTTGCTCCTCATCTTTCATTCTTCATCACTGCTATACCTGTTTCTGCAGAGTAAGAATCTGGTATGTGTAGAGCCACCTATGTTTTAATTTTAAAATCTGACCTTTAATTCATATTCAAACAAGTTCAACATTGGCTTGCCACTATTTATGCCATGTAAATTCAGTAATATTTTAACTGTTGATGGGACAGTCAGCATTTTGAAAGTCTCACCTGTGTAATGTCGTGTATTCAGAAGATTATGCAGCAGAAGCTTGGGCTGTGTGGCCAAGTTACACAGTATTAAATGTACAGTTTGGCAAAAAAATTACTTTTGGTTGCTAATGCATCTTCCATCATCTGAACAAAAAGGGTGCCAAAATACCAGCCTCCAGGTTACTGTTTTTAAAACACAGAGGGCTCACAAAAAACCTTCGTGGCAGTTCTGGTGTGTTGTGTTTGAGAAGTGTGTTCAAGTCTGTTTCATGTTTTGCTGCTGAATAGATACAGGAGCTATGTGAACATTTTTGTGCATTGATTACTGAAACTAGAGTTCAGAGCTCTTTAAACAACAAGTACATGTTCATAAGCAAGCAGCTATGAACTGGACCTTTTCTTTTCCTTTTAAGACAGGCTCTTCTGAATGCTCCAGATAGAGAGGAGATTGCCTTTACCTTATCAAATAAGAATATATGCCTTTATAAATGAAACATTACAGAAAAAAATAGTGGTAAGTCTCTAAAGTCTGAATAATCTGTTGCTGTTGAATTTGATATGGTAACAGTATTGTGCTGTGAAGGCTAATTTAGTAGGTTTCTGAGAGGGAAATAACCTTTGGAACTCCTATAATATGCAAAATAATTAAAGGTTACAGTGAACACAGCTGTTTCTGCCAAGCTGACTAAGCTAGGAATTCAATTTACTATTTTTAGCCAGCTTATAATGTCTCTAGTTCTCAATGGTACCCATGTTATTGCTTCTAAAAATTATATTAATGTGTATTTATCACACAATAAGGTGTGACAAACTAGGTAATATGAACGTTTTTAGTGCAACCAGTCCATTACTTTCTATATCAAACTAACAGTATGAATATATAGACACAACAGAACACTTCAGGTGGCATCTGGGCTGTGTTACACTAAAAGCTTGTCTATGACTTGTACAAATTCAAGCTGAAACCTTCCTTAGAGGAAGAGGCATGAGCACTGGAATGAAGTAATGTTGTTTTCTGTAAGTTATGGACATATAGCATGTCTAGCATACGTATTCCCCCTTTCTTGCCCTCTAAGAAAGTTGCCTTTCTCCATTATACAAGAATTTCTTGCATGCTGTTATTTGCATTCAAAATACTTTCCTGTTGATCCTTGAGATACCATCATTGTACAGATCTTGTAAAAATTCCTATAAATTATGTCCTGAAATCTAAAAATCATTGCAGTTAACTGTACTTCTGCAGACTGTGCAATAACTGAACTAATAAAAATTTTGAAAACAATGCTGGTGGAGTTAATTTGTGTAAAGTATTTACAGTTCTATGAGGTATTGTCAAGGTTAACTTCAAAATGACATTCTGAACTAGTTTCTTTTTTCTAATAAGGTTTACTTGGTACTTTTTGCAATGATTACTGGATGAGCAAAAGCATTCCTCAAAATCTGTGTGTACCGAATAGACATACTTCATGCATAAATTTGTTGCTTTTTTAGAAAGAATCAGTCTAATTTTAACATAACATATGGCAAGCTGGCATCTAAAACTGCTTTAACTGACTGTACTTTCTAACGGCATTATAAACCAGTTTAACTTGAGATAAGAGTTAAGTCTCAGGAAAACTATTTTAGTTCCTATTTGCTTCTGTTAACACCAATAGCTTGCTTACTCTGCCCTCTAAATTACAGTAGATAAGATCTGAGTTCAGTTTTAGTCAGCGTTGGGTGTAGATGATGATGCTTGCAAGTGAATCCTGTTTTCATAAAATCCTGGTTTCACTTCTGTTTTTCATGATGGTAAGAAACTTTCAGACCCACTCATGTCAAGAAAATGAAAACTAGGCAAACTCCAGAAGTTCTGATTCCTAAGTAATAATCCTTTTATTTCTGGTTCTGTGTCATTATGGAAAATAGGCCATTGACAATTAATCTAGAAGTGCTTTTGTATTTAGAAAGACTTTCTCATCAAAAAGGTGAAGGAAATGCATGATTTCCCAGCTTGGCTTCCCTGGCTCTGAATGATGTCAGCTTCCAATGACAATTATTTTTTCTGTAGTGCTAATGATGGGGTAGGGGAACTAATCTAAAACTTTCTTCCCTTGCCTCTAGAGACCAGGGAAGACAAAAGCATTCCTACAAGAGCCTAAAAAAATTGCTCAGAGAAACAGCCTCCCTCCTGAAAGGAGAAATGGATAGTTGTTCCAACACAGCTGTCTACCCAAGAGCATTACAGCGAAGTGGTTGGATTCCTAAAATGGTAGTGAGAAACATTGACTCCTAAGTTAGAAACCTAATGAGTTCAAACATCGCAAATGAAAACTAATCTGCTTGGAGAACACAAGTAGCATCCATAATAGCAACCAAGAGGTGTATTCTGGCTGTCTTCGGTGGGTGACTTCCTTAACTGGCACATTTGCACTACTCTTGGGGGATTTGGAAGATACAGGGTAGATCAAAATCACTAGCATAAAGGCCTGTCTCTTTCTCATTGAAACCCTTTAATGTTTTAGCAGTCCAAGTTGACGTAAGTGTTTATTTTGGAATGCAATGCCAGCAACAACAAACTTGACATTAGGGCATCCAAAGGACAATAGCAGTGATGTGAAAAAATGTATGATATTTTCCTTTGTAAGTTCTAGAAGGATATTTTTGTAGTTTTAAGTTTCTAATGAACTTGCAAAGGGTTATGTGTGTGCATATTCTTGAATACAGCCTATCTTTTCCCATTGCATGCAAATTCTAATACCATGTTAACAATGTAGCAAATATGAATTGATGATAAATCTCAGAGTGTACAGTCTCCTGCTTCCCCTATTACTCGTTGCACAGTGGTTTTTAGGAGGTATTGTAAGGTTCCAAGTTAAGTTGTTGAATTTGTAAGGAGCTTGATAAGTAAATATGAGAAGTCTGGAGCTCTTTAAAAACTCAGATTTTCTGTTTTCAGTGACATCTAGTGCTACAAGACCTCTGATGTTGGTGAATGTTTTGCTTTTGATCGAATTGTCTCTGTGTAGCCATCTCTACCTAGTTTTTAATACTTATTTTGAGCACTCACCAAAATTTCTGAGGTCATCTCATTTCCTGTTCTCCAGTAGTATTTGTAAACTGTCTTTGGTCTTCATTACTAGTAAACTGGATGACCACCACTTTCATGTAGATATGGCACCATTTGAGAGAGAGATATATGGGTTTCTTTTTCTATTTGAATCTCATCATCCATCCGCAACAGAAAGTAGTGCTGCAGAACAAGCTGAAAACTGTAAAACAGTGTGTTCCTATTTGCTGAGCAGCGTTAAAAATCCTTGCGGTCTTACTCAGGGAATCAGATGCCTTCTGCTAAATGTATGGGTGTAAAAATCAAACTTTTGGGGACAGACACACACCACAACAAACCCAAAAAACCCAACGCTTTAGCACTAGGAGACTTTAAGAAAGTAACTTTTCTTTCTCTGACTTGTTAGGATTGCCTAGAGGATTAGAACTATAAAATACCCCAAAGCTTGGCAAATAATTTTTTTATCTCTACTGGGTAGGCAAAATGATGGAGTTAGGAGAGATGGTGATTTCGTAGTAGATGGCAGTTTCACCCACATCACAAAGTGTTGCTGAGGTCTTGGGTATTTTGTACATACTTTGCCTGTCCCTTAGGGACACTTCATGGTGTTACTCCTATCCCAGATCCCTGATGTTCCATGGAGGCTACCTAATTAGTTTCAATTAGAGACAAGGGGGAAAGCTAATTAGTTGGTGAGGTTGTGTTCCTAGCTTATTTGTGGTTGGTGTTTTGGGACTGCTTGTCATTTTCCCTGAGACCCTTTGCCAGGACAGGCGTCTGGTTTAGCAGTAGGCTCATACTCTGTGCTGTCAACTTCAGGGCTCTGGCTTCACTGCAAAACTGCCTTTCCCTGTGGGAGGGAGCATGATACATGTATCATACTAATTGGAACATCTGGGGAATCACCCTTTGTCTGGAAGCTCTGATTTGTGTTATGCTTTTGTGGATGATTTCTTAAACGCATCAGGAAAGTGACTCTGTGAGCTTCTTGTACGGTCCATGTTGTGGAAATGTACCTTATGGTGGAACTGCATCTTTTAAACTTAGTGCACTGGCTTGCTAAAATGATGTTCTAATGCTGACTTTGTTTTAATCTGGTAACTTCTAGTTATGGTGCGTGCTACATAATTAGATCTCTATCTCACATATGGTGTCTTAATTTGAAAAGAACCTTGACAAAATTAAGATCACTTGGGAGCTGGAGCCTGCCTTTGTGTCTTTGACAGTTCTCTTATTTGAAGAAGTTCTGCATGTTATTGCTGAGCATATATTGCTGCAGATAGGAAATACTGGACTTGACTAGTCTTCTGTTAATGTGACCAGTAGTTTTTAAGATACCATTTAGTAATCCAGATTTTAAGTCATGTCATGTATGAAAGGATTAAAAATAATGCTATGGAAGTTCTGCAATTGCGTAAGTTTAAACTGCTGGCAGAAGAAATGCACAAATGTTGGCGTTTCTTTAAAAAAATCTAACATTTGTAATCTTATTTTGTTTCTTTAAAATATTTGTCCTGTCCACTGCAAAATGACTGTGGTGTTTGTCTATTCAGCAGCTAAAGTGCTGTGCTGTTTGTTTGGCTTTTAGTCAACATACTTTCCAGGAAAAGGTGAAAGGACACAAATACCACAGACAAGTTTCATTTGTAGTTCAGTGAATGTGAAGTATATGTTTTAATCTAAAATTAAGTCTTTTTAAAAAAACCTTAATCAAGGCTTAGTAGGAAGACTCAACCTTCAGCTCCTCAAATATGCAAGGCTGCTTGCTTTCAAACTTGGCAAGTGTGGAATTACTTATCAAGACCACAGGACTTGCTCTGGGTCCTTCGGTAATTGTAGTTCGGTTACAGCTCATTAGATGAGCACGTTAATAGTCTCCTCAAGTGATTTAGAGGGCCTTAAACAGTGACAGTAGATCCACTACTAAACAACTGCCTAAATGTCTCTTTAGGCAGAAGATTATATTGTCCTTCTGTATTGGTACAATACCTAGTCCTCAGGAGCCTCTCAAATTCCTTGTTAACAGTAGTAATTAAAATGCCAGATACTCTGAAAATTTATGTTCTTTTTAGTGGGTAGTATGCCAGCATGCCCAAGTAAATAGAAGAGCAGGATATGTTCAGAACCAAAAGTCTCGGAGCAGGACATATACATTGGGGTAAAAGACGGGAGATAAGGAAGAAGAATTGTAAAGATCTGTTCAGCTTTTAAATGAGAAGACCTTGAATCTGTTGCCTGATGAGGGCACTCAGGTGGTGGTAGTGATGGAAGTGGGTCTGACTGCAGAATGCCAGTTGTATCCAAAATATTTCATTGTTGTCAATTTAAACGCCAGGCCAGGTTTAAATTCTGAAATAATAATTCAGTTAAAGGATCTCTTATATATATATTTTAAGCATGTAAGTTTTAAATACATTACAAGAAGCTAGCAACTAGTTTCATTAGGAAAGACATGATTTAAAAACACTCAACCCACAAACCCACAGGTGACTTTGTTGTATTTATCAAAATTAAGGAGACAGTTTGTGTTGGAGTGGGCACCTGGAGGAGGGGGGAAAAAACAACTTAAGGTAGGGTCTGGTAATGATTTTCATTGCTTACTGCTGTTGTTATACAGCTGACAGGAATTAGGACTATAATTGTTAGCAAGTTTTTGTCCCTGCACCAGAGCACATGCTTTGATGCCCTGTACCTGTACAGATCAAATCACGCGTGCCTTCTGTGTGAAGGGAGGGGAGGGTAAGTTATTAAAAGGAAGTATGTGCCTGTGTTCTTTTACAGGAACATTATTCTACTTCGATATTTTAAATGTGCTTGTTTCAGTGTGCTGAAATCAATTTACAGGAAGTCGGGCTCAACTGATTCACTTTCTGTATATTGATTTCTGCCTAGAGTGAAACTTCTGATATTAACAAAGCATGAGTGATTTTTTTTTTTTCAGATATCACTTGAAGTGACTGAAAATAATAAAGCCTTTTTTCTTACTCTTGAAGGTGGGGTTTTTTGTTTTGTTTTTGAAGGTGAGAGAGAAATCTGAATAAGAATTATTCCGCGTAATTCCTGTAATGTTGTTGAAGTTTCCAACTGGTTTGCTCTTACCTAGAACGAGAATTTTCACTGTTTTCCTACCTTTATTTCAGTACCTTTTCTTGATCTTCTGAAGATGAATTAGCCACTGCCTGGTAGAACAGCCTGTTTTCAGGGTTCCAAGAATAGACTATCCCTATGTTTATCGTGACAGGTAAAGAACAACCACCTGATGATAGGTCCTGAAACAGAGTGAAAAACTTAGAGGACAATACTTCAGCTTATTCTTTCTGTCACTTTGATTCTTTTCTGTCAAGACTTGGGGATTTCATCCATCAAATTACCTGCTTAAATACAGAGCAAAACCCAGATTTTAGTTTGCTGATTGTAATTAAAGATGAAGTGGGTTTTCATAGCTTGATCAAATGCCTGTAACACAAAAAGTACTTTATCCTTCTACCAAAGGGGGTTTGGATAAAACTGTTAGGGATTAAACCATGTCAACATGGTATTGTCTTCTGTTACCTTTTAGTAGATAGGACTGTGCTTACTGAGAGATACAGCATGAATTGGCTGCTGGTTAGACTGCTATTAGAAAGTTTTTCATTTCAGATTTATTGTGGATTTTTTCAAAAGAAATTATTTCTATAAACTAGATACTACATTTAAAAAGAAAGTTGGAAAATTATACATGAGTACCAGCTGTTACTAGTGGTATTAACTGCACAAACCAGACTAACTAGCTTTCATTTGAAATCATCTGCCCTTGTTCTAGCACAATCCTTGAAATTGTTTAAACAAAAGATTACCTGGAACCTTTCTAAAAGACTGGATTATTTTTCTTGTCCTGTGCAGAGCACTGAGCTTTATAAATGAGTCAGGCTTTCTGGATTTATACACTGAACTTATAATACTGAACTTCAGTGTTTAGTGTAGGTTAACTGGTGTTAATACACTGATGTTCAAACCTTTAACCTAACTTGCTTTTTGAGACCCATGTAAATGAATTTGAATACTTGAAAGTCTAGCATGTGTTTGAATATATTTGCATAATTTTGTAGGAATTGCGGGGCAGAATTACATAGTTGCATGATGATTTTAAAAAACAAAACTCCATACCCAAAACAAACTCAACTTATTTAAAAAGCAGTTAAAGCTTTAAAATATTAGTGACTAACAACCATGAAAGTGAACAACATACCTATACAAATGATGAAACAGTGAGCAGAGAGTGATGTTGCTGCAGAGAGCTTGAAACTCACTGAATCACTTGTAAACCTTGCTGGAAAAGGGGCACTCAAAACCAAGAATATCTTATATTTGATTATCTAATTTATTTATTTATGTTTTAACCAAATTATCTCATTTATCTTAAGATTCAGCTGTGCTAATGGATTATGCAAGAATTAGCAGCAATAGTACAGTCTTGCTTTCTTAGCATTAACTGAGGTTATTAACACTGTATGTAGTATCTCATGAAAGATAGTAGAGGATTCTGAGTGAGTATAAATAAAAAGTCATTCCATGATTCCTATATTGTGAAGTCCGAGATCCCCTTGAGAAACTGTAAACTATCTGCAGTGGTTCCAAGGGCGTCTCTTGTCCTTTTGTTTCTACTTTGCAACTTGTCATATACAGCTTGTTTAAACTCTAGAAAATATTTTGGTAATGCAGCACGGCGCTCTGGTTTTGCTGTGAAAAGGTGTGAGAAAAGATTTTCTTATCCTTCCGTCACCTTCTAGTACTCAGGTTTTTATGGCTTTTTTTCCTCCCCTCCCCACCCTCCCAGAAGCCTACGAAGTCTACATACATGTTCTTTACCACTGGTCTTCACCTCGTGGTTTGTGTGTTGGGGTTGGGTTTTTTTGTTTGGTTTGTTTTGTTTTTTGGTGGTGGTAGCTCTACAAGCTGTAATGCTGTTAGGTGGCTTTCAAGATGTCAGAATGAAAATATTAGATAAAGAGGAAAGGAAGACTGTGTTTATAACCATAGTTGTCAGTTTACAAAGCCTAGAATACCTAACAGGCTGGGAATTACACATTTTTAAACTCATAAAAAACCCCATATTGCAGACAAATTAAGGTCTGGATTTGCTACACAGACTAAATTCCTTTAGGAGATACGTAGATACCTGGGCTGTCAGGTGCACCAGTCTATTTGAGATGCAGTTAAACCAAAACTCTTTATCTGGAGACCTCTAGTGTTTGGGCAAATCAAGTTCTGGATCTCATCTCTCTGATTATTTTTCTTCTAGTATAAGAGTAACTGAGTTAGAACCTCTTGACGCTTTAATGAGAGTGTGGTTTATTTCATGGCACTGACTTTGATGATACAGGTAGCTAAGCTTTTATTTTGCACAACAGCTGTCAAGAAAAAGCCATTTCATCTTCTCAAAACTGTCTCTCCTTCCAATAACATCGAAGATGCACTTCTGGAGCAAATTGAATATCTGGGAGGAAAAGCAGAGATGGATGTGAAGAAGAAGGGAACTTCAGTTGTTTTCTTATACTGACCCTCCATTCAGTTGTTTCCTGTTTTGGCAGTGAGTACATGGCTACAAACCAGCAGAAGTAGAGTGTTCCTGCCAGCTACTGTGAACTTCTTCTGTTATGGGTCATAAATTTCAAGGACAAACTGTATTTTGAACTTACTGAAATTTGAGAGGTCTCATGTAATTCTTTAACCTAATATAAGAGTTTAGATCTTTGATCGCCCTGGCTCTGCTGCAACCCTCAAAAAATCAGAATTGAAGAATAGGTTTTTCCTCATTGCAGGCAATGACGTTGAAGCAATGCGAGAATCTGAACAGCTGAGTTCTGCAGAATTGCAATGATTTATTCCACAGCAATGTCTTCCTTTTGACAACATGCAAAATAAATATATGGAAGTATGTACCCAAGTTGTGAGAACTGTTCCAGGGCAATTGTTAATTGGGTGTTTACAGTGTTCAGTTATGTACCATGATGAAGTGGGTACAATAAGGTACTGCAGGATTTACTTTTGTAATTCTTAAATTTCTACAGTTAGGCATGTTGAAACTAGTTAGTGGTGAGAAATCATCTCTGATATTTGCTGGCTGCAATAAACATGGGCCCAGATAACATTAGTACACTTTCCCATGTGCTGATATGATTTAATAACACAATCATGCCCAGTTTACATTCTCCTGGGGGATTATTTCCGTGCCTACAACCAGCTGACTGGTGTCAGAAACACTGCTTACGCTGAGTTGCTACAACCTGTTCCAGATTGTCCCTGTAGTGCTGAATTGGCAGGGGGCTTTCTAGGAAAGCCATGTTGCAAGTGTGTGATTTTTGTTTTTATTTTTTTTAACTCACGTAATAGCGGTGTTGAACTTTAAACAAGCCCGTCCCTGGAGTCAGTGAATGGCTGTGTGGTACTTTATTGCCAGCTGGGGTTAAACCATGACCCCCTTTTTCTCGCTCCATGCTACCTGACCTCAGGAAGAAGCTCAGCATACCAGCCAGCCGGCTTTTTTTGAGGGAGATTAATAAGCAAATCAATACTACCATATTTTACTTGAAAGCAAAACTGCAAACCTAGATACAATGTTTTAAAGGTGTATTAAAATCTACATTTCTTTCATTTATCTGGCTGAAATTCTGCAGCTTGTTAAGGTTAATGTTATGTGATGAAATTGTTCGTTTACCTGATCTTTAGATGACCTTGTTATCTAGAAGTTGCATCCTCATTTCTTGTCCCTGTCCAAATATCCTGATGTAAAATTTAATATAGGATAAGAAATCCAATCTTCCTTGTCAAAGGGGGTTGAATGAACAGCTGATCTATGTGTGCTTTCTATCTTAGCAAGGTTCTTTTGTTGAGGAGTCAGTTCACTGCTGCTCAGTGAGTCATTTTGCTCCCTTACATGCTGCATCTGGAGACGTTTTCCCGTTTGTGTAAAGTAGCCGTTTATTGTGGATCCTTTAGTACTACCTGTTTTTCTTGTGGGCTTCTGTACAGGTCTTTGCCACCTCATATAATCGTCAGGGTATTTCCATTCTGCCTGTAATGACATCTCAGAAAACGGCAGCTTTCACTGGACTTTACAGTAACTTTTTTTTCCTTTTACTCTTCTACCTTTTACAGCTGTGTCATAATTCTTTTCAGTGCTAGCTTTAAGAGGAAACTTTTTTTTTAAGGTCTTAGGCTAAAAATTTATTTTTGTTTAAGTCTTTATATACTTGTTGTGAATTGCTTTCCTTAGTGTGACTGCCTGAGCAGATAGATTGCTGTGCACTTCTGTAGCCCATGATAAGATCTTGGCAATTGCTGCTTCCTGTAGGAGCAGAACTGTTAAAATGACAGTATATCATTATCTTAGTCTGAGCTACTCCAGAGTTTATGGTGTAATAAAACAGTGTGATCAAACTGAGGCCTGCTGCACAGTTCCCTGGGAGCCTTTCTGGTGAATCTGAAGGTCTTTGGGGCGGACGTTCAGTTTCTCTTCTGCAAATACAGCCGTGCAATCTGTGCAACGGTGCAGTGTGCTTGAATGGCTGATGTCAGGAACACCTCTTCATGTGATCATACCTAATATTTACTTGAAGATTTTGCTGTCTGTCTTCTCTTTCTTAATCTCCTGTTGGTGTCTGAACAAAATAGGGGGAATATAGTCAAACGTGCTGTTGTGCTAAGAGTTTACTTACGACAGCTATAGCGTAATGCAGAGTACTAGTGGCGAGGACAAGTAGGGAAGTTTGCAGGAAATACTGACTGAGGAAAGGGGGAGCTGACAGACCTAGGTCTGCGGAGTAGTTAAGGGTTAGGAGGCTGAATTGAGGGTAGTTTTTTGAAGGCTGTGGGGGATGGAAAGAAAGGGCTGTGGGCTACAGAATGAATCACTAACGTTAGCTTTCTGAAAGGGAGGAAGGGTCAGGTGTTCTGGTGCAAAAGGCTTTGGGACAAGGGGCTGAGAGCTGCAGTGAGTACCTCTTTCTGATGAACATGTTTAGGACTCTGGCAAGTAAGGCTGTGTTCATGGGACTGATCCCTTTTGTCTGAACAACACAGCCATCTGCCCTTGCGTTTTGCAGCAGGAAATGTGATGCTGTCAGGCCAAGCGGAACCCATTCCTGCAACGGAGAGTAACCTTGTCCTGTAAATCACTAAAGAACTTCTTATTCCAGTCAATGCTGCAAATTAACAGCTATGAGAACTTTCCATTTGAAGAACAGTGCTTCAGCAGACTTCCTCTTTCCACCCCTGAAGATTTGGGGGGTATTTGCACAGGGTATGGGACTTAAAACCAGGAGATGAGTGGCACGGAATGACTCATGCTCAAAACCAGAAGCATTTGACTTTGGAAAACTGACTTCAGTTCTAGCCTTTCCTCTTTAAAGTTTTATATTGCACGACCTTTTAAATGAAATGTCGAGCTTCCTTTTTAAATGACAGGATCTCTGCAGTGTGACTATGAGTGTGATTCAAGAAGGTATTTTGTAACTTTACCAATCCCCATGTTGATCCACGAACTTCACTTCTCATGACACCACTGGCTTCGGGTTCCTCGTAGGAGAATAATTCCATGCTGTGAATGACTCTGCTTTCTCCAGCTTTCTCCAGCACACAGATCCTGTAGTACTATTACTGACATACTCTGAAACAGCCTGAGCACCTGTGAGGCTACACCTACCACACCAGTACTTATGTCACTCCTGCAATAATCAGTAACAGGCGATTTTAAGGAATGTACAAGAAAGCCTATGATGTGGCCATTTTATGTAACTTGTCACTAGATTGTTTCTCTCCAATAATTTTCCCTGTTGAAGACCATCTGATTTCCACTAAAGTCAGCTTCATATCCTGGAAGTGATCTTAGATATTTATTTTATTTTGTTACTTTTTAAGTGCTCTAGCAACTGCTGTAGCCAAAAAAAAAAGAAACCCCAAATGAAACCAGCCAACCAAAACCACTTTTATCCCATATTGCTGAGAAGTGTGCCCCATCTTTTCAGGCATGGATTTGACCAGTGAAGTTAAGGCGTGCATGCCCTTGAGGGTTTTCTATTTAATTGGCAATTCATTACATTCAGAAATGAAGTGCTATATGCTAATTGGATTTTCATACAAGGCAGCAGCTTGCCTGTTGCTGTATCTAGGTCCCTCATTTTATTACCACCACACCCCGTAGTTTTTGTTTGTTAAAATGTGCTTCAGAAATATATCACACTTTAAATTGTCTGTTTCTGGAAGGTTCATGAGTAACTTCATTCTTTTTCTTTTCTCTGTGCCCATGGGTGTACACATCTCTTAGATCTCCCTTATTCTTTCAGTACCTTCAGGCATTGTAGCATCTTTATCTAATATTTGGTAGTGAGGTAGTAGCTCGCGCTCTGTTCCCTGAACAATAAATTACCAGTTCCAGATCCTTAAGTACGTGATGTTGGTATTTGAATCTGCGGAACTCTTCAAGACTGGGAGTAGTGTGTATGTGCAGATACACATGTATGCTTAAGTATAGTATTTTTATGTTCGAGTGCTTTTGTATCGTTCCATTTCTGTAATGAAGCATTTTGTCTGTTTCCTTTTCTAAAAGAAGGGACAATTCTTTTCAAATTTGTTAATGCTGTGAAAGGAAACAGTGTAGTTTAGTGCTGCTGCTCATTTAAACCACTATCTACAGCAAAAATGCCTAAGGGTCTTCTGGTTTGCTTTGCATTTTGCTGTTTTTATAATGTGAATACTAAGTGGTGAGGTGGTTGTGTTGGTTTTGGGTTGTGTGTTGTTTTTTTTTAACACTTTAAAAAAAATGACATATGTAGGCTCTGTGGGAAATGTGGTTAGAGATCGAGAAAACCATTTTTCCTAGTTCCCTGTTTTTGTCTCTTGTTAATCCTGTGCAGTCAGTACAGCAGAAAAATAAACCCCTGCAAAATACAAACTCACTAACCTAGTGTCAGAGATGAATTTATGAAAACACCCATTTTAGCTGCCTCATGTTTGAGATATTAGACTGTGGCAGTCAAGATCATGTTCTCCAGACTGCATTCTTCATAAGCAGAAATACTGGCAGCCATGTGTTAAGTTATAAAAAGATAGCAGCTGATGTCAGGGCTTATTTCAGTGAGGAGCCATTTCAGAATACTGTACTAATTTTGAGCAGGTACATGTAAAATAGAACTCTTCCCTTGACATGTAGCATTCAGTGTAAATTGATACGTATTTGAACAATGGGGTAGGAAAAGATGAACAAGGAATAAGCTGCAGTAGATAGGCCACTTAAAAATCTTCAGCATTGTATGTGATTCTTTATGCAAAACTGAGAGGAACAAAAAAACAGTTCAGTTTGGCCTGCATTTGATTTTTGAGCTGGTATAAAATCCTCCTACTCTGATGTTGGAAAGCTACCACAACTTGAACCAGAGCCTGAGCTAATTTGGAACTATTAATAGAGGAGTGCCCAGCCTTTCTGTGCAAGTGATCTATATTTCACAAGCTGCCGTCCAAATGCACTAACTTTATGTGCGCAGAAACCTGTTCTCTGGTCACACTGGCCGTGGATCAACACCATGCAATACTAAACTCTGCTTCACATGGTTGACTATGTTTAACAAAATCTATTTCATCCAATGAAAGGTGGTGAATTTAGCTTAAAAATTTGGGTTTATTGATGATATTTTTTTTTTTAGTGGCCTCTGGGTTAGGTTCATTTGTTTATTTCATGTGCATGCACAATGTCTGTCTTAGGATTTCTTAAACTTGTTATGCTGTTGAAATACCAGTTCTACAATAAATCTATTCCTGCAGTTTTCATTAATTTCAGTTAAACCTGACAGCTTCACCCTGAAGTTTCTAGTACTATAATTTTTGAGAATTGCATGTTTACATAGTATTTATTTACAACACAAAGTTCTGTTTCTACAAATTAGGACTAATGTCCAAGGACAGCAGAATTCCTTTTATTACAACTTTCGAAATTGTCTCAGATAGCTGAGCTGTTATATGCATCTGAAAAGAAAACTTGGAAGAAACCCTAATTGTATGCTTGAGACGATGCATATGTTTTTATGGATAGAAATAACTTTCGCCATTTGCAGCTTCGTGACATCTGCTGATAACTCAAGATAAAGATGTAAGTGATCTTAGGCAAGTCACCACTCCACGTGTGTGTTTGATGCCAAGGAGGGTAGACAAGTTTTTTTTTTGTATCACAATGAATGTTTTCTAATTGCTGCTGAGTCAGAAGTACAATTAGTAGTTTCACTGATAGTGGAAACAATTTCTTAAAGCAGTTTATATGAAAGAGCTTTGGGGCAGAGACCCTGCTCCATCAGGTGTGTAAAGGCATAATGTCTGGTAGATGTTCTCCTACTTATTATTATGCAAGATAATAATATTTTAACACATGAATAATGCTAGTGTTGTATTCTGATAAATTTAAACTCAGCTCTTAATTTGAAGCCCAAAGTGCTTCCTGTCCAGAATTCCCACAAGTGAAGATGTGAAGTCAAATGGGTGTTTGTCTTGAAATAGCCAATGGTTTGATGACATTAGATGGATTCATATCTAAGACTTTATTTATTTTTTGTTTCAGGACATCAGGCACGAAGCCAGTGATTTTCCATGTAAAGTGGCCAAACATCCTAGAAACAAAAATAGAAATAGGTACAGAGATGTCAGCCCCTGTAAGTACACTTTCTTTTCCATTGTTTGTAACTGACTGTTGACCTCCAATGGCTTCTAACAGCTAAACGTTCTTTGTAAGGACACAATTTCTGTTAGATGGATATGTATCCAAGATAATTATTTTTGTTAACCTATTTATTTATGGGATAGAGCTCACAGTATGTCATTGTATCTATAGGATTATACTAGAGTAGCATACAGTAAATTCTGTGTCTGTGAGCAGAAATCTGAAGAAAGGAACTTGCTTTACCTTTGAATTCTTAATGCTAGAGAAGAATGGTGGCCGAAGGAGCATTAATAAAATTGCAAGTAACCTTCTATTGCAGTATACTTCCTAGAGCATCCTTCTAGTCAGTATAGCATAACTGCCCCTATTGGGACGCGGGGCACAGTCTTGCCTAAAACATATGACTGCTAAAAATAAATCTAAGCTAATTGGAAAGAGAAGGGGGGACATTTGCAAAAAGGTGGTACTGCTAGTGTGAGACTTGAGTTTCTGAAATGTTTATTGTGGCGTATTCTGGAGGGAATTGCATCTCTGAGCATGTGTCCTCTGTACAAGGCACAGCTTGGTTTGGTGTCACAGCCTGTCTTTCCTTCCACGTTCCCATGTACAAAAACAGTAACAGTCAGGCTTACCTGTGCCTGGCAGGCTGTACTTTTAGGGTGCAAGAGAGACTGCAACGGCAAAAACACAGAGTACAGAGAAGTACAGGACTGTAGTTAAAGAATCAGCAAATAATACATAATGTGTCAAACACTAAAGAAGGTTCACAGCTGGTTCACTAAACCTCCTTTGCACTAAATGCCAGTGTCTCTTCTGGGATGCCTTTCCCTCTTCGAGGGTGCAGCACTACCACCTGTTTAAATGCAAAGTTTCTGTAGGCTCTGTCACTGAGCAAATTTCTGCCTTCTGTTCCAACATGGGAGTATCTGCGTATATCAGAAAACTCTTATACTTAGTGGTTAGAAGTTATTGAAGTCTTTGGGACAATTAACTAGGAAAAATAATGTTGCGCATAATTTGCTTTACTAAGCGGTTCTAATAATTGAGGTTGTGAGTAACAAAGGTTTCCTTTTTGCCTTTAGATAATACTGCTTTCAATCTGTTTGGCTTTCTTGCAAAATGTGGGAACTCTTGTGTGTGTGATTTTTGTTGTTGGTTTGGTTTTTTTTAATCCCAAGTGGATCAAGTTGAGGTCAACAAAAGAGCACGAAAATCACATTTGCTGTAATACTTGGATTTTGATCATTCTTTCTGTACATTAAGGTGTGTTTGGGTTGGGAACAGTAGCTAAATGTCTATAAGAAGAATTAGAAGTCTCTGTTCTGTTTGTCCAATATATGTTTAGGCAAACTTTTTAACAACCTTGAACAAGTTAGGTTTGAATGTTTAATTTGCAAAAGATAAGCAGTTGTGTAATTAGATTTATTTAAAAAGAGTAACTCCATAACTGTACAAACAGGTCAGTATGATCTGGTTTGCTGTTTACCATTGCGATTACTTCAGACACGTATACTTCCATTCTTGCAATGTATTCTTGGAAGACAGAGTGCAACTTACGTTCACTGCTCCGCTGTAGTGCTGTTCTTGTAGTACCTATATTGTATTTTCAGAGTTACCAGCACCAGCGAATGCTTCTGTGCTACCTGCGATGAAGCTCTTTTCATTCTTCAGGACAACTCAGCTTTTTTGATCCTAACATCTGATGAGATTGTGCATGGATTGCTGTGTTGCCTATACATTAACCAGTGTTTTCTAATTATGCTGCAGTTGATCACAGTCGAATTAAGCTAAACCAAGGTGACAATGACTATATCAATGCTAGTTTGATAAAAATGGAAGAGGCCCAAAGGAGCTACATCCTTACCCAGGTAATTTCTGGCAGTGGATAATAAAAATCATATGGTGATTGGAGTTGTTTTTCATGGGTTTTCTTTAGCCTTATTATGTTTGTTTTCTTTATTGTAAAGCTAGTTCAGTGTACATAAACATCTGTGTGTGTATATAAACATACACATAGAACAACTTTGCTGAAATGCTACTTATTTCTTCCTGCTTCCTGTAGAGTACTTTGGCCGCTTTGTACGTTTGACTTTGGACACATCTAGGCTACAAGCTAACAAATTTCTAGAAGTCTGCTTGTTGGCTTATCACAAGCAACATTTAGATGTGATTGAAATGATAACTTCTACAGGGAAGGTCAGCAAAAAGGCTTCAGACCACTAGTCTTAAGTTGCCTGTTAAGCTTTCTGAACAGAGGTGAACCTCACTTACTGGGGGGCTTCACATTTGCAGAACTGTATGTATGAATGTCAAGATGTTCAAAACCTATTTGAAATATCATACTTCAAATATAACTGGTATTTATGTGTTATGTTGAGTGGGACAGACGTTAACCAAACTACATTAGGGAATTGCACCTGATCTTCTGTTTCAAATAAGCAGCGAGCTCCACCACATATTTCTTGTTAAACATCCTTCTGAAAGCGGTTACTGTAGTATTTACAAATAACATGCCTCCTAGTCACACAACTTCCAAAAGCTCCAAGTTGGTCAGTGCTGATGGTTCTACATTTAACGTGAGAGAGGAAAGCTATCAATACAGACTTTAGTGATAGGAATTTGGGGCATGGGAGGTAAGTGGCTGTTTTTCACTGAATCTGTGAATTCCACACCTATCTATGTAACAAATTTTAAAATACCTGGATACCCTGTTGTCTTATTTTGAGAGCTAGCAACTGTGCCGGAGTTCTTGTTTGTCATAAATGTTTGGTTCTGTGGAGACTGTCCTGGTCTCTAGTCTTGACTTTTTTTTTTTTTTTTTTTTTTTTTTTTTTTTTTTTTTTAACCCTTCCTCCCACGCTTTAGATAAAGGTAGACTGGGATTAATATTTTCAAGCAGCAGCTCTTCCTTCCTTTTTCTAGAGAATAAAGATGAATCTTCGAAGGAAGAAGTGGGCAGTACAGTGTTCAATATGAAAATGATTCTGTGCACACAGCTCTTACTCCACTTCTTCAGAACAGGGGTGATTGATCCTAGGTTTGAATTGGTGTGTGGAATAGTCAAATGTGCACTGGTACTAGTTACGTGTTCTGATCCAGAATGTAATGGATTCAAATGGCTTTATTTAAATCCAGTCATGCTCTCTGAGGACCCTGGCCTGCTGTTCTGCTTGAGCAGAGTGATGGATAGAAATACGAGAGGCAAAATGGTGCTGGTTTGTGTAGCCCAAAATTCAGAGGAATGGCTTTGGAGTAGAAAATAGCAATGGAATATAGCACAGATAGAAAGTTATAAGGAAATGTACTTTGTAAATAGATAGTAGTCTTTAAAAGGAGTGTTATCATTTTGTTCAGTTCCAAAACAGATCCATGAAGGTTCTGGAAAACCATATAATTTGTTACTGATATGGCATTGAATGTTTGTCCATTCAGTCTAGTAGTTTTTAGTTATTATGAATAACAGTAATATTTTGCAGATGTCAGTTCTGCTGTTAGTTAGTCAGTGAGGTTTTGTTCCCCCGTTACTTTTGTATACCTTTCCTAAGAAAATTTTCTCAGCATTTTTCACTCCCAGTTCTGTTCTTGCAAATGAGATTACTTCTCTTTTCCTGTTATGTATGGGGGGGAAAAGATTAACCATGCTTTCATGGGTAAATTCATAGTGGGAAAATGGAACTTAAAGCTGTATCACTACAAGTTTTTACAGTTCAAAATGAGAAGTTGCTCATTACTTGTCTAAATTTATTGCCTAGTACAGTAACTTTTACTGGGGAACACTGCACTGACATTAACAGAAAATAATGCTTATTTCTGGGGATTCTGTCTCTGCAGGGACCTTTGCCAAATACTTGTGGTCACTTCTGGGAGATGGTTTGGGAACAGAAAAGTCGTGGTGTTGTCATGTTGAACCGAGTGATGGAAAAGGGATCTGTAAGTACTTACCCAGTTGTAGCTGTGTGTCCACTGCATGTTTATAGTTTTTCTTTAATAAAAAGAACCAAACAAAAAATGAACCCAAAAACCAGGGGGAAGGGAGGAGGTGAGCATAAATAATTTTATCTAAGAAATTACACCTAGAATAGAATTCCTGGTAAACTGATCTTCAGAAAATTATTCGGTTTGTAATTGTGGGTCCTAATTTCTTCTGAATTCCGTTGAAATAAGGCATGAACACAGTATGACTCTCCACGCCAATGAATATTTGGCCTCTGCTGCTAACCTAGGTATCTGAATGCAGTTCTCTTCAGTGTACACAGATTGCACCTCTCAAAGGTTGTTTACACAGTGTGCTCACTCACAAGCATTATGAAATGGTTTTGAAGTAGAGAGGCACTTGGACTCCAGGTTTCCTTTACACAGTAAGAACTCTGATTATTAAATGTACCACCAGGGCACATTGTGTCTCCACCAGTGTCATTGTTTTACAGAATTCATTGGAGGTCTGAGGAGAATGGAGGCGCAGTTGGCAGGACTTCACCTGGTACCTAGCTTAAGCAAGGATGCGCTGGGCGATGTGGAACCAGCTGTTAAGCCAGCGCTTTACTTGCTGGGACAAGTGCGGTGGACTGAGTTCTGTCCAGACCTTGTAGGAACCTTACATTAGACCAGACAGGCAAAAAGGTGAAGGGCAACAATGAGTGTGCGAACAGTTGGGGTTATTTTAGGGAATTTACCTTCAGACAGATAAAAAATTGGTTCCTTTGGCACAGAGAGTAGCTGCTGTCTTGCGAGGAAATGCCTCAGCCTTTCTGATGGTGGAGAAGAGGAGAACCATCAGGCATGGTTTTCATCCGTGGGTCAGAGTTCTCCTCTCTCTTCTCTCCTCTCCATCCTTAAAGTGGACTTGGCAGCTGTGCAAATTTGATACAAAAGCAATTTTAAAGACTGATAGAAATACACAATTTAAAGTTGAACGTTACAGTGTAGTCAGTATAAATACACTTTGGAGAAGGGGTATGTTGGGTATCCACCAGTGATAGCTGGGTGGTACGTTCTTTTGCATAATCAGGAAAGAATTCCCAGTGATCAGGAAAATTGTTGAAACACAACTCATTGCACAAGAAACTACAGTCTTGACTTTAGAGTCTTTTGCTTTTTTTGTAGTGCAAGTGAAATGTAATCTTCAAAAGAAATGCAGTAACCATATTTTTCAATAGTTTCTTCCTTCTCAGCCATTCCCGCTCGTTCTCTGCACTGCCAGTAGTTTTGAACAAAATTAATTATTGTGATCCCTTAGGGCAGGCTGCTTACGCTTCGCAGCAAACAGCAGTGGGGGACCTACAGTGGAGCACAACAAAATATTGTTCACAGACACATTTGGTGGAGAAATTAGACACAAAGCCAGTTGCTGTTTCTTTACTGTTACTAAAAAAAAAAAGTGTAGAGAATTATAACTGTCTTTTCCACCCCAATAAACTAGAGGATGTATTTTGAATAAAAACTAAAATCAGTCTGAGCCAAACTATGTTAGTCTACCTATGAATAAAATATTGAAGGATTTTCTTATTTATGAAATGCCGTCAGAAATCATCTTAGTCTTGAGAATGCTGTTCTTGTTTCATCGTTCTTCCCCTTCAACTGTAAAGACACATTATTTACCCTTTAATAAAAGAGGCATTAGCCATATCCATTCTTATTGCATGTTTAGGTACGGTCAAATGGCGGAGATAATCCGGTTTCCGAGGAGCAGCGCTTAGGGCAGAAGTAGCAGGCCAGTGCTCCCGTCACAATATCCTTAGATCTTACTGTCAGAAACTTGGTTGCAGACTTTCCTCTTTGTGTTGCTGATGAGTTACTTTAGTTTCAGTTTTTCCCTGCACACTGCAAAATGTGCCACTTTTCTATTTGGTTGATTCATTGAAGGTTCTAGCATGTAGCAGTCTTTGCAGAACTAAGCACTCTGGGAAACTTTACTGAGAAAACTGAAAATCAGTTAGAAGTAGGTAATGGGAGCGTTTGCTGAATGCAGGGGTTTTTTGGTAGGTTTTACTTTTAAACTGTGCCATGCAAAATCAAAATGATCTCACTGCTATTTTTATTTTTGTGGTGAGAGAATGGAGTAACCCAAAATCTCATCTGATGTTACACTTGAAAATTAGCGGTGTTGTAACTCTCTGTGTGTAGCTTATTCGTAGAATTCATAATGCTTTTTCACAGTATGTTCTGCTCTTGTTAACAGCTATCTCTTCTTTTGAATTTTAAATATTTGACACGAGGATAATAAATGCAGAGTAGACTAAAATTCAGATTTTGGCAGAGTGTTGTGAGAGCTTTTTAGACAGTTATTAGATTTGTTTGTTTGCTTGTTCCAACACAACCTAAAATAAATAATGGTTTTGGTGATTTTTATTAGATTCCATAGCTTCACACTTTTTCAGCTTACACGTAGAAGAAAGAGCTCTACCTAAACAAACTTATCCTCAATCCTTATGTACTTTCATGAGTTCAGTCAGGTTCAAAATCATTTGACTTGTACAAAAGATTTAATGGAGATGTAGTTCTGCAACATAAAGGAAGACTGAAATTCTTCACACTAGAATTGTCCTGCTTATAATGAAAGCAGATGAAGAAATTGTCTCATAAGAAAATGTTGTATTTAAGAATTTTTATTCCGTGTCTTTTATACAAAAATAAATGACATATAAATGTCTTCTATTTGTTTTTAGGTAAAGTGTGCACAGTACTGGCCACGGAAGGAGGAGAAAGAAATGTTTTTTGAAGATACAAATTTGAAACTAACATTGGTATCTGAAGATATAAAATCATATTACACAGTACGACAGCTGGAATTGGAAAACCTTACAGTAAGTACAGAAACTAGTACCGATCAGATTCTTCGGTCTCCCTGAGGTGAGATTCACCTCCTCATCAACAAGCTCTTGAAAAAATGATCATAAACTACAGCAGATTTTGTCCTGAAACTGGTGATTCTGCATGAGATTGTTGTTCAGCCCCTGGTTTGTGTGTGTGGTAGTGACTCTTCAATATTTATGAAACCTATCTGGGGAAACTACAGTTGTTTTCATATCTCAGCCATACACCGGGTGAGAAGGTTAACTTCCCACTTTCAGGGAACCCTTTATAAAATCATTTAGCAGATGTTCTGGTGATTTTGTGTTATAGCTGAAATAATTGCTCTTCCTGTCACTTAAGCTACCTGTTGGCTTGTGTCTTGTTCCAAGGTTTATTTTTAAGTTCTGGCTTAAACCTTCAGGTTTTGCATTGATAGCCTTCATCAGAAAGGAAGAATGTTTAGCCCTGGTCCTACAATGAGCTGTATGGAACTTGGTGCAAGGATCAGGCCACTAGCTTTAAGAGAAATCACTTTCTTCTTTCCGCTTTTCTACTTTCTTCTTTCCTCTTGTTCATAATACCAATATAAAAGGAAGTATACGTGCTGTTTCCCACTTACTCTTTGACACTGCCCTGTATTAAAGCGGTGAAAGCTAATCTTGTGGGGACTGGTTAAGGAAGAAGACCATCAACTTTCACTGAATGCAGGTCATTGAAGGCAGTGTCCGAGGTGCTTGACGGTGCTGAGCGAGGTGTGTGTGTAGTGACATGCTAGCCTGAGTTCTGTTCTGTCCTGGTACTGCTCGCTGCTGGAAGACCCGGTTATTCCGTCACTCCTTTGTTAGCATCTTGCATGCTTCATCCTGCTAGGAGACGTGAGAGAGCAGATAAGGATTTGCCTAAATTATGCCTGAGTAAGAATTTAGTTGATGTAGTTTGTGGTGTGTATTAACGGTGATGTCTGCCATAGCCATGCTTGGCTGTAGCTCGGTGTTCTGGGAGGGTATGAGCACCAGTGGTTCAGTCGTCTTGGAAGAATGTTTTCAGGTTTGGAACAAACCTGTAAAGGAACAGCTGTGATAGCAGAAGGGCTTTGTCTGCAGAAAGAATAAAGGGCTTCTATAACTTGAGGTACTTCATTTTGAGAAATCTTTAAATGATACTCTGTCACGAGAAACTGGAAGGCAGTAGTGCCAGCTATCTTGTGGCAATACAAGCATTTGAACTGTACTGAAAGAACTAAACCATGTTATAAATAAGTAAATTTACTTACCCAGTTTCCTTTGCTCAAATGGAGACATTCACAGCAAGAGATAATTATTTGTAATTAGTTTCTTAGCCTTGCATCTATAAATGCTCCATCAGACTGGTGGAAGTTTGTCATTTGAATTCGAGTCAGCTGTTCTGAGGGTGTTCTGGAAGCGGGGTAGTCTGAGTAGCATACGAAGCCAAGCAGGCACATGCTTCCATTCCATGTAAGTCAGAGTTATTTTCAAGCTAAAATTTTTCCAAAGGCACAAATCTTAAATTGACCTAAAGGTAAAAACGTCTGATGTCTAAAGCTCTATGTCTGAATATCTAAGGGACTGTTTGCTAGGCAAATGAACCAGGAATTGCATTTGCTGATGAGAACGCTGTTGTAGGCAACTGCAGTTTGAATACTTCTGGCTCACGCATCCAGGCTAAAAGGCTTCCTAAATACTGGTTTTACAGACACAGGAAACTAGAGAGATTCTGCACTTTCATTATACGACGTGGCCTGACTTTGGCGTCCCGGAGTCACCTGCTTCGTTCCTCAATTTCCTGTTCAAAGTGAGAGAGTCCGGCTCGCTTAACCCTGAGCACGGGCCCGTCGTGGTGCACTGCAGCGCAGGAATCGGGAGATCGGGAACTTTTTGTTTGGTTGATACATGTCTTCTACTGGTAAGAACTACGTGTTCTAGGTGATACGCTATTTCTGTAGAGTTACTTCGAGGAATGGTTTGTTGCAGGCTTACAAAGAGCTGCGGTATGTTCTGGGAGGTATTGTTGCATGCTATGTCCCATTATCTTACTCACATTCTGGTTTGGGAGTGTATTCCAAGGCAGATCTTGTTCTTAACTGGCCATTTGGAGCCTGGGGAAGAAAAGTCTCTAGTTTTTAGTGATTTGCAAAGACAGGCTTTGCCCTCCTGGTGAAGAAGAAAACCACTACATGTCTGCTAAGTAACAGTATGAACTGTCCTGAAACAATGCAAAATAAATCTAATGTGTCTCCTTTTACAGAGTCGTCTTTGCCTGTAGGCAGGAGGAAATTGTCCTGACTTTAACATAAAACTGGAGTTCCCTTGGCTTTGTCCTGTCACTGCGTGAGAGCAATTAATACGAAGATGTCAGGCCTAGGTTAAAATGTCCTAATTAGATTTTTCAAAACAAAAAAGAGGGGGAAAACATACAACATATTGGAGTCCTAGTGTATTTTGCCCTCTGTCTTTAAATTAGAGACCAGATAAATAGCTGCTGATATCATTTTTTTATTAATTCTGTAACATGGAGGGTGGTCTGAAGGTCCTACTACCAAATGAGTCGTTGCAGTGAATCTCATCAGAGCATAAAGCATGTTTCAACTTTTATCTTCAGATGGACAAACGGAAAGATCCTTCTTCTGTGGACGTGAAACAGGTTCTCCTAGAAATGAGGAAGTACCGGATGGGACTCATACAGACAGCAGACCAGCTCCGTTTCTCCTACTTAGCTGTTATTGAAGGGGCAAAATTCATTATGGGAGACGCGTCAGTGCAAGTGAGCGCTATTGACTGCACAGCCCAATGCAGTGCGCCGCAGCTCTGCGGTAACTGTAACAGATCTGGGGGGTGAACAGAATAGAAAGGAATTTCAAATTCTGTGCTTGCCTCAGCTTCAATATGTTTTTATATTATGGGGTACTTAGAGTGTCATGACCTAAAGTTTTGTATCCAAGAACCTTCAAAAAAGTCCCTGTGGTATGTAGCAGGTGGCCCGGTGTACTTACCAGTGCTGTAACTGGGATGTAGACTGGCTGCATCGGCCTTGTCTTTCCTTTCAGATAATAAAAACTCTCTCTCTAGCGTGCCAGAAGTTTTAAGTATTGTGATTGAATCCTATCAGTTTATTTTATTGTAAGCAGAACTCTAGCAGCACAGATATTATTTTGTAGTATTTAAATTTTCCAGAAGTAAGATTAAAATTCCTTGCATTTCTAGCTGTTGTCTTCTGTGTACTGGATGTAGCTTAGGTTTGGAATGCTTGTGTCTCTTTTCTTCTTTCCCTTTTTTTCAATGCAAACGAACAGCCATTCTAAGAATAAATGAAAAGGTGGAGTATAAAGACCCTGCTGTGTTAAAGTTAAAAGTTATAGTAGGAGATAAACTCCATAAAAGAAATGGAGAAAAGCTTAATCGGGCTTTTCCTTCCCTGAAGGAGCAGTGGAAAGAGCTCTCCAATGAGGACCTGGACCCACCACCTGAACACACCCCACCGCCTCCCAGACCGCCAAAGCGAACCTCAGAAATGCATAATGGAAGGATGCACGAACACACGGAATTCTTTCCTAAACATCAAGTAGTAGAGGAAGAGATTAGATGTTCGGTCAGCACTGTGGAAGAGATGGTTCCAGATGGCAGAGCTCATTCATCTGTGCCACTGGTTACAGACAGGTAATTCATTTAGTTTCCCCCTTTTAACTGTCCCAAGAAGACCGGCCGGTTGGCTTACAGCGGTGAGAGGGTGTAGGACGTTTGCTCATGGATGGCATTTCATACAGAAGGGCCTGCACCGTCCTTGATTGAGGTAGTATAACAGTAGTTCCAACCCCAGACCTTTTCAGTAAAGGGCTTATGCTCATGTTCGTTTAACTTCGCGCACGAGCTAGGGCCTCTTGCGGGACCCTGCTAGTGTAAAAGAAAGTGACAGCATAATGAGGTGGTTTAGTAATGCAGTGGTTTAGTCTTGATTTACATGCAGCATATGATAAGTTACAGAGGAGCTCTTTCACTACTTTAAGGTATTAGTCATGTAGCTGAAAACTAAGCTGACTAGCTTTAGCCACACTTGGAAATGTGAAATTAATTGCAAGCAAAGCTTCTTCTGATGAAAGGAGTAGAGGGGACTCGTGAACGGAGAACTTTCCTACCTGTCATTGTAAGCCAAGCTGTAGGGACTGATCAGTGTGCAAACCACTGTGTGCGAGGGGCGGAAGCGCAGCGAGGCCGAGGATCCTGCCTGCGTACCTGCCAGGTGTCCCTCCTCACCCGGCAGTGCCACGTTGCTGCCTGAAAGCAGCATGCCATGGTGATGCTGCCCCTCTGCGTGTCAGCTGGTTTTATTCAGAATACCGCGTGAATGCCCCACAGAACAAAAAAAAAAATAAAAAAAAAAAAATTAAAAGGATAAAAATAAAACCCCCTACACCCACCAGGGATGATCAAGGGAAAGTTTAATGTTCCCCCACTAGATGGTCTCCTAGCAAGACATACTCAGCTTCCCACTGGAATACTGGGATAAAATATCAAGTTTTAGTATTGTCCGCAGGACCAGAGCCTTTGCACAGAGGCAGCTGACAGGCTTGATGTATTTCATTTAGCTGAACCAGTGGGCGAGTGTGTGGCTCTGGGAACTGGACATTAGTGAGATGTGTTTCCAGTAGCCTCTCTTCAAAATAAACCTCTTAATTTCCCGAGGCAGAGAGGATGAGACCGTGAGCTGAACCTGTTGCCTCCCTCCCAGTTCTGCTGGAGGCAAGAAGATAAAATACAAGTGTTTCCCTGCTCAAGGTGAAGTGGTGTTTTGATCAGGATTTTTCTTAATTCATCGGAGAGATTCTGGAAGTAAAATACTCAAATTCCAAACATCTTTACTGAAAAAAAAAATAATAATTTTGGAAATAGGAATAGACAGGATGGAGGCTTAGCTACAGAAGAAGGAAATATTGCAATGATAGCACCTCCCTCTTTCTTCCCTTGGTGACAACATAGTTCTGTTACCAGAACATTCGCCTGGGGTGTGAGATGCCAGTTAATGCTTTCCACACCTAATGAAGAGTAAGGATTTCAAGCTGGTGTCTTGTGTCGTCTCATTAGCTGTATAAATCTGAATTTCTCAGTGAACAAATGATTTCTTGGAAATACTTTACACAGTTTAGTGTGAATGAACGTAAGACATGTCCAGCTCTAAAGAGCTCAGATTAATTTCATTTACTATAGTCCCTTGCCTGAGGTTAGAGTTGAGTCATCCTCTGGAACTGCCTGTCTGTCTGCATTGATTGTAGAGGCTGGCTTGGACTAGACACGTATCTTTTACCTTGCTGAAGTTAAATCCTACATGATGCGATGTCTCAGGCATACTAGGAAGGGCCAGGGTTTGCATCCTGAGCTCCCTCATTCTGTACCGGTACTGTTGCTGCAGGATCAGACCTCCTTTGTGATAATTGCTCACATCCTCGTGTCTGGAACAGTGAGTCTAGAAGGGGACAAGGTGAAACTTGCTGAGCAGGAGGGGAAAGGAATAGAGAGAAGCAGCCTCATGTGAAAGGATGAGGGATGGTGTGAGGCTGGAGGAAACAGAGGGGTAGGAAATGGACATGGTGCTGGCAGAGATGAGGGAAGAAGAAGTCTTAAGCATGTTTATTTCCCTGCCCAGATATTCTAGTGCCTGGGGTGGAAGATTCCTGAATTCTTCTGTACTTAAGCTGTCAGCAGGTGTCAAGCAAATCCCCCTGCAAAGCATCTCCGTGCTGGTTACCGCCTCGCTGGTCTCACAGCACGATGCTGCTCTGCTTTCTAAATTCAGCCGGAAGAAGCACAGTCGATAGAAAAGTTCCTGCCAGTTAAGAAGCCTCTTTGGGTGTTGGCGTACTGCCGACGGGAGGGAGGCCTAGTATCTAGAAACAAAACCGTCTTAAAAAGAGTATGAAAGGTGAGGAGAGCTTCGGTTCCGTCATTAAAAGCTATTGCAATGTATTTGGCCGCTCTTCCGAAGTTATGGCTGCACAAGCAACCACAGCTCCATCGCTGAGCGCGAGCTTGATTTTTGCACCGTGATGTTCTCCTGACCTGGACGTAGGTTTGGTCTGTGCTGGTTCACTGCCTGTCTCAGTGTAGGTGGCAGATCCGTGATGAGCAGTGGAAGCAGGTGGTGTTTAAAACGAAGTCAGCTTATTCTTTAAAGGGTACAAAATACTCCCGAGCATGGCTTTTGATGAGAAGTACTCTTCTAAACCTGTAATCTAATAGCCAAAACTGTAATAATTAGCGATAGGCTTTGGTTTGTCATTTGCTACAGCTCCTGATAGCGAGAGCTTTCCAGCTTTGTGGTGGTCAGTGGGTGAGGCCGTGCTCTTGCAGAGCCTGCACGGCTTCTCTCCTACATGGAGAATCCAGTATTGAATATTTATTTCTTTGCCCTGAAGCACTAGTCAAGACACTGAAATTCGGAGGAGAACTGTTGGTGAAAACCTGCGTCTCTCGCCCCACAAAGAAGAGTCGATGAAGTCTGAAAACTCCGAAGAGGATGATGAGAACATGATGACAACTTGGAAGCCATTTCTAGTGAATATTTGCATGTTCACTTTCCTCACAGCCGGAGCTTATCTCTGTTACAGGGTGTGTTTTCATTGATGGACGTGCCAACAAGATCGACCCTGCAGGAAACACCAACGATTTGATCGGTTTGTAATAAGCTTCTCTGAAAGCGAGCTAACTGGGGCACGTGAGCCTCCTCTCAGTGGAGGTAGATCTTAGGTTGAAAGGCCGGAACTTTGGGTAGGGCTTCAAGAGAGAATTGATGCACTAGGGTTTTATCTAGCCCTGTGGTCCCAAGAACATAATATTCTAATCTCAGGGCCTTAAAATATTCAGGAGTAAGCAGAGAAAATGCCAAATAGTCTGGGGTTGGTTTTTTTTCTTTTTTTTTTTTTTTTTAAACTGAATAATAGAATTGCAACACATTGTTGTTTTTAGCCTTTTTTAAAAAGCCAGTTCTTTTTCTTTTGTGTTTCAGAAAAACTAGGCACAAGTGAAACTTGCTTGTACTCTCCAAGTGTTATAACCAAATAACATGACTTATATTGACGAGTTCCCAAAAAACAAAAAAGAAACCCACATACCTGAAGAATGTAAACTTTTTGGAAGGGGAGGGTGTTGGGGGCTGGGTGTTTGTGGTTGGGTTTTTGTTTTGGTTTGGTTTTTTTTTTTAACTTGCTTCATCATTAAAGACTGAGTTGTGGGCAGTGCCTGTGGTATTGATATATTTAATCTTGGCATAACTGTTCTTAAAGAGCTTATTGTTTTACATGTGTTTATAGAAACAGGCTTCTGCGTTTGCTCAGGGTATCCCAACATGTCAAGCTCTTTTTTGGTTTGTTTTTTTTCCCCTTTTCTTACTATTTTTTTTTTTTTTTTTTTTTTTTTTTTTTAGTAAATGTATCTCCTCATTGACTTTTGTTGCACTCTACTTGCACATATGCCTATTTACATTGCACCATCCTTTGTAAAGTTATTTTTACTTTTATATTCTGGGTTAGGAGAGGTTGACATGAGGGAAACTGGAAGGGGAAATTCAACCAAAACATGTCCACCAGCATTTTGCAGCTGCGCAGTTGGCATTTAGAAGGACCAGTTCTTAAACCTCATCATTTGGAATGTAAAATGCAGTTTCACTCTACATCTGCTCCATAAGGAACAGCGTGCTTCCTGCAAGGGCCGGGGAGGTAACGTACTCGGAGGCATTGCAGGCGATGAACAGGAAAGCATTTCAATAAATCCAGAGCAATTAATGCTGTGGCAGCTTCCTTAAGACGTAAAAAGTTCGACAGAAGACATATTGGTCTGTGAACGTATCGGTTGGCTTATGGTGCAAGCGTTCGTGTGTTCTGCTTTTTTTAAAGCAAGGATTTTAAATACTGGCTTTAGTTTGGCTCGAAGATGTGCTCTTCGGTGATGAGCGCGCGTGGCGGTGCGAGGGGGTGAGCCTTGCGCCTCTGCGGACGGGGGTGTTGCTACCCCGGCGTAAGCCCAGCGAGGCGGGTGGGTTGGGGCTGCGCTGCGTCTGCGTCGCTTTGCTCAGTTGGCGGGTCTGTGCCGCAGGCCCAGGACTTGAATTAATGTAAAGTGCTTGTAAATAAGGATTTGGGTGCATTGGTAGAACTGTGACTGGAAGCCGGCATTGCGCGAAATGGGCGTAGGCAATGCTGGTCCTCTTGTTAGTACCAAATTATTATGGCTTAAGCAGTAACAGCAAAAAGTTTTTGCTCATGTCATGGCACAGAGGACAGGAGTGAACTCGCTACAGCCAAGCCGTAGTGACGGACAGTAAACCATGACAGCTGATTTGCAACAGTGTTACTACTCTGTTCTTTTTTTTATTTTTAAAGTCTTCTTAGATTTATAGCACTTAACCACCATTCTCAGTGCAAACATCGCTATGGAATATCCTACGTAAGTCGCTCTCCACTCCATATTTATTTTTGCAAAGCTGGCTCTAGGTGTAGCTCTTTTCCTTCAGTGAGTAAGTTGGTGAATGGGGGGGCAGGGGGGCGGGGCGGGAGTTATTTCTATTTTGTGTTTTGTTAAGCTTGCATCAAGGGCTTCTCAAAAGTACAATAATAAATCCTCAGGTAGTACTGGGAGTCAATCCTTTACCTGTGAGACTGTTGCTCAGACCAGTACTTGAAAGGAGGAATGTTGTAATCAGTCAATACTTAGTTATATTATTGGAAACATGAAAAATGCGTATAGAAAATGGTAATATATAACAGCTCATCTGTGTATTTAAGATACATTATGTGATTGCTTTGTCCCCACTATTCTCTCCGACATCCGGTAGAATCTTCTTCGAAGGCAACATTTGTACCCCGTTTGTATGAAATTGCATGTAAAGTCTTCTAGTGTCCTGATTAAATACCACGTGCTTGAAAGGTGAAAGAACTTATATTTCTGCTTACTGATGTGCCCAAATTATATTTGCATGAACTGATCATTAAGTGGCTGTGGTTCAAAGGGTGTTGCTGAAAGTATCTGCGTTCAGCGATAGACTGATTAGGTGTTTATCAGATAACATGTACTCGCCTAATACTTGGCATGACTTCCTATTGACTTTCTGCGTACTCGGTGTAACCCGGTTGTTTAGCATGGTTCATTTCAGCTGAGTAAGTATAGTACAGACATTCCAGAGAGTTTAGTAAGCCCTATCCACACCTCACCTCTGGTCGCTTGAGGCAAGCAGTAGCTCACGGATTTCGGGGTGTGCTCTGCCCGCAGAGCTGTGCGGCAGGAGGCGGGGGAAGCCCCTGCTGCCAGGGCTCGGTAGCCGCTTTGACCTGCAGAAGCGCAGGCTCCTGAAGTGGTGGCCCGTGCGAAAACAAAGCAACAAAACCCACCTCTGTGCTGTTACCAAGAGAATATTTTAGAGTTTCAACCCGACGGGAAAACAAAGCATCCTTCCTTTGCATCCAGAATTCACTTGCAAATTATTCTAACAGGAGAAAGCTTCTGCAGATGATAAAAACGTTTTGAACATCCCCCTTTCCGCCCACGTGTTTTGCTAGTTCTTTAACCTGTTACAAATCCCGAACGTACACTGGCCGGGGATAGACAGTGGAATATCCCCCAAGCCCAGCGAGGTGTGTATAAGGCTTAGGATACTGAACTGTAAACATTTTTGTTTTGATGTCCTGTATATGTATGTAGTAGTTTGGGTGTGTATATACAGTAGCGTTTCAAAGTGGGTGTATTGGTTAACCTGTTCTTGGAAAATGGACAAACATCCATGTTAAACTTGTTAGAAAGTTAGTGAGCTGCTCTGCTATATGCCTTAAGCAAATATTTACTCATCAGGTCTTTCTTTTTTACAGATTGCCATAGAATAAACTTTTTTTAAAAAAAAAATATAAAAAAACAAAAAAGGTAAATGTTTTGGTATAATACATTTTCAGGTATTTCTTGTCTTTTGTGTAAGCCGCTACAAAGACCTCACAGGTTATAGTAAAATTGTACAGTTTTTCAATTTCCCATACAAGTTTTCAGTTCTCATTTTAGTTGTAACAATAAAATTCTTTTTTTAAAGAACATACATGAGAGTCTCACTGCTTCCCGTCTTTGCAGGGCTAGAGCCGCTGGCTCCTGCTCCGGACCGCGCTGCAGATCGGGGCTAGCAGGATAGTTGGTGGGGGTTGTAGAGGAAAGATTTAAGTGTTGCTGTAAGAACTTACTCATAGGTCAGAGCTGCAGTAAAAGAAAAGCGAAATGAGTGTCCCGTGTCTCTCTCCCCGGCACGTAAGATCTCCCTCCTCTGGTCTTTCACTTTAAACGTAACTTCACTAAAAGGTAACTACCTTGGCCCAGGAGTCAGAGCAGTAGATGAAAGGGGCAGGAACACTCCAGCACGAATGGTTTTTTGCAAGTGGGTTTCAGCTGTGCCTTAGCATGAAGCTGCCTGTGGTGGGGATGCGGTAGCGTTACCTGTTCGGTGCAGCAGCCGCGGCCATCACGTTTCCACAGGGCTTGGACTGAAGTACTGACCTTCTTGTTTCTGTTTTTACGGAAAGCAACGCATGGAGGAGAGGTGCTCGGAAAGAGAATTTTCAGTGGTTCCAGAAAGTGGTTATTAAAACAGCTGCGGTGAGTTTTCAGAAACCACCAGCACCGTGCTGCAGGGCTTTAAAGCCCAGCTCGGGCCACAAGCTGACTGGGCTGCCCTGTCCCTTACCAGCCACCAGCTGTTTCCCTTCCTGCCTGCCAGCGAAGCGGAAGAGCAGGGGAGAGAGGCCTGGGGAAGTAGAGAATTTACCAAAGCAGAACTTTTCCCCCCTGCTTTTAAAGAAATCTGTAAACTAAAAGCAGAGTTATAGCACACAGAAGCAGCCCATCACTGGTTTTTTTGCTGTAGAACGGCGTGACCCAACCGCCGTGGTCCTGCTGCTCCAAGCTCATCCGTGAGGACCAACGGTATGAGCACGCGGCGCGTTTCCCAAGGGAATGCAGAGAACAGTAGCTCAGCCGGCGCCAGCGGTACGAGCCCGGCCCTTTCCCAGCCAGAATCCCCAGCAGCGCGTGTCCCGGAGCTGCGTGTCAGGCAGCAGCTTCATCCCCCGCGGGGGGTTGTTGCCTTACACCTGCCGCAGGGCTACAAGCACAGACAGGACAAGGGGCAGTGGCACCAACTGCAACACAGGGAGTTCGATCGGACTATGGGGAAAAACTTCTTTACTCTGAGGGTGACGCAGCAGCGGGACAGGCTGCCCAGAGAGGCTGTGCAGTCTCCTTCTCTGGAGACATTCCAGACCCACCTGGATGTGATGGATGCTTTAGCAGGGGGCTGGGCTGGGTGGTCTCCACCGGGCCCTTCCAGCCCTGATTGTTCTGTGGTCCTGTATGAAGCACCTGCAGGAACTTGTCTCAAATGTTTTATTAGAATTTAAGAAAACAGTATGAAATCCAACAAATAAATACTGAATAGAAAAGTAATATATATATATATATATAAAAAAATATATACACACAAGCCCAACCCTTTCAAGTATTTTACCTGAAGCCGGGCTTCTCTTTGTGGCTACCCTTCACTACGTTAACTAAGTGTTGAGTGAGTAAGGAGCCTGACAAGGGGTGTATGATGATGATAAGTCTTGACCTATGACTAAATTAACAAATTTTAAGAAAAAACAAAAAAACCAAACCAACTTATAAAAGCCTGCACATGGCAAGTACAATATGTACCTTCCTGCTGTAAACTGCTCAGGATTTACGCTCAGTACGTATCCCTGTCAGTCCTCATGTGAACCTGCCCGAAGTTGCTGTGATTATGAGGAAAGTGGCCTTTGAAGCAACAAGCTTTCCTCCCGCAAGTGAGTTGTACAAGAAAAGGAAACCACCAAGCAATGCCGCTAGATATTTTTTTTTTTTCTGATGCATACGACAGTTGACGTAAATGATCTGCTGCCGGCTGGTTTCTAGGTGGACTGTTAGAGAGCGATTGTTTCTCTCCTCCTTGAGGAATTGCCAACTTCATAAAATACTTTATGGGAGAACAGATTATATCTGACTTACAGTTTGAGCAGGGGTTTTAACTCGAGGGGCAATCTGGGTCCATATTTAAGGGACCCCAGCTTTTGTTCATCCAGCACTTGGTATCTCATCACGTGCTAAGAGACAGCGAGAAAATGTATTCCAGTCTACTTTGTGTAGACGACAAACTGTCCCCCCTTTGGAAATAAACCTGTACTCTGTCAGGGTGCAGCATCTATAGAGCAGGGCATAAGTAAACCAGACACTGATAAAGAACAAAACAAAATCCTCGGGTACCCATGTGTAGCTGTGAGGACAATACGATTCAGCTCCTCCTATTCCACTGCTAAAATACGGTGATTTCAATTTCAGCCTCTTGTTGTACAGTTTCTCTTAATTCACAGCAAATTCGGTCCATTTTCTCAAAGGCTTGCCGTCCCTTTTCACCTATGGAGAGAGAGGAAATCTATCCCATGCTGAGGAAGAGAAAACAGAAACACCCTGGAAATGTAACACTCCCGAAATATTTCTGTTATGACCTTGTTCAGAACTAACAAGAACTCTCAGTAGTGACAAATGCATCTCTAATAGTTTTCCAAAAACTGCTTAGAAGCCACCGTGGAGAATCAGGCCTCCTCTGAACATTTCCACATGAGTAACGAGTTGGAGCATCGCAGGTGGAAAGCCTGTTCTGGAATACACGTGAGTCTGAGTGTTTCTGTGAGGCAAGGCTGGAGATCCCCAGAACTAAGCATGAATCAACGTGTTTTCAGGAAGATCAGGACCAGGAAGTTCCTGTCTCCCAGATAAACTGGGCATCCTCCACAGCAGCTGTGCACTGCAGATACTCAGCTAGGCCATTCCCCGTCACCCTCAGCAGAAGTACAAATACTGGCCAGTAGCAAACTGGAAACACTGACATTTCATTAGCAGGTCAGCTCCACTGTAGATCTACTGAATTCAGGTGAAGCAACAAGTAATTAACCAGTATAAATCCATTCTGTTCATCCTCTTTCCTCTCTGGTATTCAGAGTGGAACCATTTGAAGAAGAATAGGAACACCAAAATTAGAGTTAGTCAGGTTGCAGGTGGCTAGAAAAGATTACCAGACCCAAGAAGTCTGTTGTTGTTCTTACATATATCTTTAAATCGATTTAGCTAATCTCAGCACTAGAAGAGGTGTTACTGGGATCTGTCAGGTTCCAACGTCCTTTTTACGAAATCTAGAGGAGAAGACTCCCGATGCCAGCGCTATGACTAAGAAGTATTCCATCAGCACTGGCAGGTAAGTACTGAAAGCGCTGATACCTCGTAAAAAAGTCCAGCGCTTCTTAAAGCACTTTATCCTACAGGAATCTCCTTGGTCTGGATCTACAGACTTTAATGGGAGCTTTGGTTGTTACACACGAGACAAAGTTTATCTTAATGGTGTGAAATAGCTGCTTACAAAGTATTTCCACTGTCCTAGATGTGTTCAGGCTGAACTTCAGGCCTGTTCTCGTTCTCCACTATTTCACATTACTTTTTCAGAACCTCCGTGTTACAGTTGTACGAAGGACTTACCAAAGGACAGCATTGTTTCCCTGGCTGCGTTCCTGACTTCCTCTGTTTCAGATTGGCACAGCTGGGCAACCTGCTCAATACTCTCAACACCCTGTTTGAGAAGAAAAGTTTGCAACAGTAGCTTGTCAGCAAGTATTTTCATGAACATTTTTTGCAAGGTGGACACATACATACTTCCTCCCATCCCTTCTTCCACCTGAATTCTACTGTGACCTTTCTTTTCTCCCTCAATGTGTCAGCTTGCAGTTAATTTTTCTGAGCGTGACCTCACCTCTGCTACCTTCTGTCCTGGTTTAGGGCGTGAAGAAGTGTAGCAGTGCTAGGGTACAGGTCACTGCTGCAGTGCCATTGGATTAGCATAAACTAATCAGGACTTCCACTGAAAGACTTAATGCAGCTTGTTCAAGGGCAACAGTCGGTTTGCAAATCTGACAGGTTTGCAGAAACCGTACAATAACCCCTTGTGTGCAAACCAACTACTGGCTTGTGGCTGTTGGAAAGCTTGAAAGCTGTTCTGATAGTTTCTTAAAAGAGCAATGCAGATATTACTTTTATTTTCTGACTGTAATGAGCTATCGTTAAAAGAACTGATGTAACTTTAAATTTCTATAGTTAAAGCTTTAGAACTGCCTCCATATGTAGCTGACTATCGCTCATATTTCTGCACGCTAGATGTCCCCGAGTCAGACGGCGCCTGCTGTCCTTCACCACCAACGATGCCGCAGAAGTTCAAAGACACATCCTCTCTGCCGTGGGACCGCCTGCCAGAGCACACGGAGACACTCCAAGGTGCCTGCAGCTCCCTCTGCCTGCTGCCTTTTGAGTAATAACATCAATAGTATTCCAAAGTTTGGAAAAAGGAAGCTGAAAAAGTAACCCTACCAGCTTTAATTAAAAAAATAAAAAAAAAAAAAAAAAAAAGAGCCAGACACACACAGCAAATACTTACTCTGAGGTTTTTAAGAGCCAAACATGCAGCTTGCTGAAGCCTTGCATCGCAGTCAGCTAAAACATCAGTGTAAAAAAAGAGGGCCTGAATGAAAAAGATAAAAAGAAGAGAGGAAAGGCTTTATAAACTTAATAAGGTTTATAAGCATAATCAAGCACTCAAATTCAGACTGCCATAAGCACAGTTTTACCCATCTGAAACTGAATAAAAGACATAGACAACGCACTTGAATACTGATGTAGTTTAGGTTTGAATTGATAGATTAATGAAGTGTGGAGAAGACAATAGTGCTATTTTAGGATAAAACAAGTTCCGTGTATTTCACCGTCTATTCAAAAAAGCCAGTAAGAACTCTGGTCTTTACCTTTTCCCTAAAGTTCTTGTTTGCCGCTGCACGGGAGAGGCAGGATGTGGCTGCTTTGCTGACGCGGTGGTTGTCGTCTAATTGTAAAATCCCAAGCAGCCGTAAAGTCTGCGGCAGAGGCTGGAGTTTGTTCAGTCGCTTTCCTTTCAATTTTTTAAGGGTCTTCAGCCGTCCAGGGCATTGGAGCTCCTCAATGAGCATCGCTGCAAGCGAGAGGATTCAGCTTCACTAACTGACAAATTAAGACATTATGAAGAAAAAACAAGCTCCTCGCTAGCGCAGGCTCCTTTAGCCACGAGTAGTTAGTTATTCGCATGGCTAATAAGCAAGCCAAGCACAGCAGGAAGCAAATCGGGATGACTGCCCCTTTGACCATCCCGGCTTCTTTCCCTGTCATTGTTTCATTTCCTCCTGTGCCAAGACTGTCTGACAAACAGAGCAGAGATTATTAGTTCACAATATTATTTCACAGGGTGCAGCAAAGCCCTGGCCCTTTTTAGGACCCCGGTGCACTGCGTACAACACGCAGTGCAAAAGAACTCCTACACCTTTGGACGTTAGGAAAAGCAGTCTACTGCCTACAATATGGAAAACACAATCGTGGAAAATACTTTTAAAGATCCCTGAAAGACCTTGCTGTACTGGTCAAAGAGAAAACCCTTTATCTCTTGAAAAATAAGAAATGAGGCACCGGATTTACAGTTTCAATTTGAAGAATATTCCAGGTCTTTTTCACTGACAAGCAATGCATGTGTTCTTAGTTCCCCACCAGATGAGTCATCGGCATCAAAATAAGACTAAAGATGCAGCCAGTATCAGGACTATTTTTAAAACAATTCTTTTCGGATACAGATTAAGTTTTAAAGTACTTTCACATGATGGACTAGGCTTCAGCGAGACACCAGCTACCTCGTGCTAGAAAATGCACATTAGTAACCTCGGAAATTTTATTGCTATTACCTGTCTCTGATTACAGCTGCAACAGTCACACAAAGATAGAGACATTTACTCAGTCCTTAAATCCAGCTGTAGGTTGCTGCCAACTTACTTTCTTCTTTAAATTCGCAATATCACAGAACCCACTTTTTAGGGCACTTAAGATAAACCCATCCTTCACATTTCCGTTTTGTTTCTTCTACCTGGTTAAATATGGGAGTCAAGCATGTCTTTCCTCTTCTAATTAAAATTACATGGTCACAAGGGGAATTGAAATGGAAACAATTTTTCAGTGCAATGGTTGGGTTGAAGTACACCATGAGTAGTAACCTGCAGAGCAACAGCCAGCTGCTGGTTTTGTCAGTTCAAGGGAAGGAGCCAAGCACTGCCATTACCTTCTTTAGCAAGTTTTCCCAAGTGTTTCTCCAGGCTGGTAATGTGGTGTTTCTCCAGGTAGCTATAAAATTGGAATAAAGTAACTGGTTCTGTTTGGAGGTACGGAGAGGAGAGCAACCCATCACAGGTGATGATCTGCTCCAGGAACCTCTGCAATACTGAAAGTAACACGGAAAAGAACAAATGAAAGAATGAAGGGTTGGTTAGATGTAAGCTGCTTAAAATGAGTAAGAGTTTTAGTTTATTTTTAAAATGTATAAGGACAATTTTTAGCCATGCAATAAGATTAGAGTGGCCTTGTGTTCAAGGAATGGATTGGTACCTGCTTCTAATTGACCCGGGTATTTTTCCTTCACTTTGAGCATCAACGTGTATTTCAGTGCATGACGGAATCTTTCTGCTGAAGCAAACAAGATGCTGCCAGGCTCTGCAAGATCACTCCAGATTTTCAGATAGTGCTTCTTCTTTTTAGTCTTCTGAATAACTGGAAAATAAAATAACCACATTTTAAAAAGTCAATGAGCTCTAGCAGATTATGGATTTTACATGAGAAATTAGGCAGCAGATGGCATATCTAGAGACGTGTCAGCATTAACTTGTATTTGCGTTAGATAGTTTTGTTCAAAGCTGGAGATTTGCTGCCAGTATTTTAACATCTGCAAGCATTGATTTCACCAAGCTTGGGTTGAGCTCCTAAACGAGCTTATTACAAGACCTGAATGAGATGCCTAGCAGCTCTTCTGCCTCTTGTTCATTTCATCCCAGCATCTGAGCCAAGTTTCAGAAGAACTTTCTGTGAGTTTAACTGTTTCCACTTCTATCAGCAAGAGATGTGCCATTTCCAAGCACTCTGGAGATCCTGTCTTACCTACCTTCACGAGTGGAGAACTCTGAACCTCAGCGCATAGGCTGAGCGGGCTTTCTTTCATCAAACACTTCAGAAGAGCACTTGAAGCAATACCCTGTGGCATCTCGCTGTCATTTCAACCCTATCATTTCTCACTCTTACCTACAAAGATGATGAACTTGTGTTCTGCATTTGGGACTCCTACACTTCCCTCATCACGTCGTACCCAAAGGCCCTTCAGAGCTTTGCTCCAGGGAACAGTTTATTTTCACCTCCTTCGGGATAAAATCTGTCAGCAAATGTTTCCAACTAGCGTTTGCATTCCTGCCGCTATATTTACCAAGATGAGAACAAAAGCCTTCAAAGTCTCCCATTGTGCCTTTATCATTTTGTCATATCCAACAGGCAATGGAAGAATTTAGTAGTGGGAAGGCCTGAGAAAGGGGAAAATTGCACACCAAACTCGTCTTGGCAAACTTGTACAGAATTTGGGCTGTTTGTTTACTAAGTAAAAGCACAGATATAAAAGAAGATTTTATTAAGGCTATTCTGCTGTTCTTTGACTGCAAACTCCATCTATTATATGCCTGTTTCTAAGACATACCAGTTCAGCTACTGTTTGAGACGAACGTCTTCAAATCTTTTCCTTCCTTGCAGGCGAAAAAACAAGCAAACAACAAGCCCTGGATTTTTTTCTAAGAATCTAGATATAAGAGCTGTTTTAATTACATGAATGTTTGTAAGAAATTTAGAATGAAACCCTGATATGCCTGGGGAAGCTCAAGCAGTTATCTGTACCTCTGAAATCCCCGGCATGCCTTGGAATAACGTAGTTACTCACTTTCTTCAACAGACATATCCAAGACATCCCGCAGGACTTGCGTCTGCTCCGACACTTCTTCCAAAATCCTCTCCTGGACAACCTGGGCTACATTTGGTGACCTCAGTTTCTGAAAAGAAATATGCTTATCTTAGTAGCTGAAACAAAGGCAGTATCAAGCTCAAGATGAACGAGGATTTGTTGCTGTGAGAAAGCACAGCAGCTGCTCTCAAAAGGCCTCTTTTCCCATCACCGCGTGGACAGGCCACTTCTGAGTCAAAACTGCCGAGCAGAACAGGATGTGTAAATCGCGTTATGCTGGGACAGCCTGTCCAGCGTTTGGCATTCTTCTCCGCCCCTGTCCGTTGACAGATCAATACTAACAGATCAATTGTCCTGTAGCAGATCAATACTAACAGTTACGCTGTCCTCTGCTGCTCATCCTCACCAAAGGTAATACTTTGAGGACGATAATGTGCTTGAACACTATAACTGAAATTAATTGAGGAAAGTCTCAAGGAGAGAGGACTTTTTTCTTGCCTTACATGCTAGCAGTTTCTTCCTAGTAGTAGCAGTTTTTCATTCATTAAAAAATTAATTACCTGTTATCAATTCACAATTCAACCCAAACCTGTCGTACTGCATTAGCAGCCTGCTTTGGGCACAAAGGTATTACTTAGAGCTTCAGCAAAACCCAGATGCTGAAAAAAAGCAGCTTTGTGTAAGAGTTTTGTATAACATGTTCTGTGCATACACATGTACACACTGCAGGTTTTAGACTCAATTTCTATTCTGAGTCTTTCTGCTTTTGTAAGAGAATCTGCTACATACTCAATTTTGTTCGTAATCAGAATCAACAATTACAGCCAGTGCCCTGGAAACCCACAGGCTATTCCTTACCTGCAGAAGACCTTTGCACAGCTTCAGATGAGTTATCAAAAGTGCATCTAAGTTGTCATCACCAGTAGTTACATCTCTTGTTTCTATTCTCCTGTCACAGCTCAGGGATTGAATTGTGTTGTCATTGTATGTACTGTTGAGATGAGGGGGGGGGGGGGAAGTTAAAAACTTCTCACCACTAAATACAAAGATGTGCAGTCTCAGTAGTAGCCTTCAAGCAAGTTGCAGAAGTACAAACCAGATGACATTTAACAGCATTTTCTATTGCATTTATAACACTCCTTGAAAACATAAGGACTTAATTTCTAAGGCTCATTCCAGAACAGTAATACCAGATCAGTTGATCCCACAAAATGCCATTTTGGAGAATCAATACTAGTAAAAGATACTTCCAGATAATGGGAATTGAGTTGCTGGCTCATTTGCAGCTGGTGAACTGCAAAAGCAGCACATGTAACAGACAAATCCCTTGGTGTTCTGCCAATTCTGTGATACCGGGAGCGTAGTAAGCCTCCCAGGATCAGGCTCATAGCTCTGGAATGTAAGTCTCGGTGCTACGCAACTCGCAAAATGCAACACTGAAATCAAAAGGAAGAACAGGTAGAAAAGCTCAAAGTTACTCGTAGCTTTCTCCCTTGCTAGTGAAGAACTGTTCAGCATCACCCTGATAAGCTTGTTTCCTGCCGCCTGTTTGTAGCAGTCCTGCATGTCAGGCCACCATATCCTGCAGGTATCATTCTGCAACGCTTTCTGTAAGTTCAGTTTAAGTTTCCTGCCATTTCAATCTGGCAGGTACTGTGAATTACAAATCTCACAGCATTCCAAAAAATTGGTTTCTATCCTGGATGTTCATACCACTAGCAACTCTGCACAATTGTTACTTAGTCGAGTACAGTGTATCAGTAAGTGTTGCTGGGATCAGCCCTCCTGACCCCTTTCCCTTGTCCCCTATAACGAAGTGCTGCAGATACATACCTGATACTGCCTGTTCTTACGCTTCCAAATAACGAAAGCTCATCAGCACTACAGTCAGCGTTTAAAAAGTCAAAACTTTCCAGTACTGTCTCCACCATTAGACTTTCCATAGATGAATGTTTGTGGTGAAGTGTCTTTAGCTGTTAACGGAATTGAAGGAAAATACTGTTATTTGCAGTTATCAAGCCATTTTGCATGAGTTCCTCGTTGGTTTTCAAATCACTTTTAATAAGAAAATCAATTTGCTTTTCTGATTTCATTCTTACAGATCAGGAAAGTTAGCTCTTGGTACAGCACTCTGATCCCAAAATAATGTTACTAATTAAATTCAAAATACGCTTCAATATTTTAATCTGCGTGTATTCGTCTTTGGATTGTCATGTCTGTTAAGGCTGGGATGTGAGCTCATTTTCTCTGCATCTTCTGCCATCACTGCAATTTTCACTTAGTCCCTGTTTCAGATCTCAAAGTAGCAATCTTAGGGGTCTGTTCTAGGAACTTTCATACCAATAATAGATTTCATGGGGCCACTAACTTTCTCCCCCTTGGAAAGGCAGCTTTGAGAGCACTTGGTTTATTTTTTCTAATTTCTATTTTTAAAGTGATTGCACTGGAATAGGAAGTCAGTGCAGTTTTGTTAATGTCATTTATTATTCCAGACCTAAGGTGCTGCAGGACTTCATCTAATCTCCCAAGTCTGGAGACTGGGACACACTGGCTCCACATACTACAATGCTACTATACTTGCAGTATAACCCACTGCCTGCAGAAAGCTCTTCTCCAGGACCCTTCCCCTAAAGAAAAAATGTTTTCAGCATCATAGGACTTGTCAGACAGACTGAACTGCCTACAAAAGTTAAGTGATCCCGGGGAAACATTAGGTTTGATGAACTCATGCAGTCATCTCAAGGTGTACTAAATTTGAAAAACAACAACGAAACCAAACATGCAGAGGCTCTGACATACAGTTCAGATTCTGCTTAGCCCAGAGTAGTTTTTGCTTTGAGTGCATGCAGTTTCTTAATTTTTTTTTCCAGATTATTGATCTGCACACAGCATTTGGAGGCTGTCTCCGAGAGATGCTGTGCAACATGGTGCTCCAGTTTAGCTCGCTCTCAAGGCTGCCTTTTCTGAGTAGTGCCTGACCTCTGGTGGCCAAACTTACTTTTTGGGAACGTGCTGCTGATAGCGTGATTAAATCAAATTCACCACATGGTCATGGAACTTCTACAGTTTTAGGAGTAACAGTGGAAGCTACACCATCTACCAAGAGTAAAACACTTCTATACCTTTAACTTATCCCTCAGAGATGAAACCTGGCACTCCAGTTTCTCTAGTTGGGCTTGCTTCACATCATGTAATTTCAACAAATTTAATACTTCTTGGAGAGTCTTATCAATTGACTTTGTATGTCCATCTAGTTTTAGGTCACTTGCAGAATTCAAGCTTTTCTGGCTAATGTCTTCTTGCTCTGCAAGATGGCGATTTCTGGTCTGGTTGAAAGAATCTCTTCTATCTTTGTGACGATTCAGAAAACTAGATGGGTTATTTGGAAAACCATCCACACACGGCGTCTTCTTCAGGATGTCTAGAGTTGTGTGATTTGAAGGAGGATGCTGTCGCTCTTCTGCACAAGCCTCTTGAATAATCACCAACGGTAATGTCCTATGGTCTAGAGCTGGAGTTGTATTTCTGGATTCTGTTCCCTTCTGATCCTCAGAGCTGAACGAGTCTGCCTCACTTGTCTCTGCAGGATTGTGAGGCTTGTTCCTCCCATGTACATCAAAATCACAGGCAGCCAAGTAGCTCAATATGCTGGGAGGCTGAGCTTCATCACTTGCATCCCCTTGGTTCTGCCTTTGTTGCAAAACAGACTGCAGCAAACAGATTCGTAAGTGAGCATACATGCAACTGAAAAGTGCAAGATACCGCCTAAGATACAGAACTACGGTTTCCTGTTCTAGGAAACACACACGCCCAAACTGATCGAAATCACGGGGCTTTTCTGCGCAGGGGAGCCTGGTCAGAATAAACCGGGCAAAAGAAACAATTAAAACAATGTATGAAGAGCTTACTGGATTAACCACGTGGAACAGCAGTAACTGTGCTTTAGAGATTTCAGATGAAAGTTACAAAGTCAGCTAAAAAAAATGTTTCTGGAAAAAGAACCTGGCCAAGCAGCTTGCATGTCACATCATCTCAGGACAGGATATGAAAATAGGGTTACAGGAAATGTTCATTTTGAAGAGTCCAACGTAGCCCATACAAATAATAAACCTTTCTGAAAAAACTGCATATTCTGCTGCCTTGTGAGGCTACACCAAACCTGCCTTAGACTTGATGTTAGGGGAACATATATATGATGTATTTGAGATGTAGGGCAGAATTAACAGGACCATAAAACAACCATTAAAACAAAACCCTCCTGAATGAACGAGAAAGAAGGCAACGTCTTCTGTTCCCCTGGGCTACACTTGGCAAAAAGCGGGCTTGAGGGAGAGGAAGGCTTGTTTCACACAGCACCTCTAAGATGTCGTTCTGCTCCACGGCTACTGAGGCAGACTGGATCCTAGTTTGATTCCCACTAGAGAATCACAGAGCAGATGCCCACCCCCCTACCATTCTGGCTGCCAAGAGGAATATTTGGCAGGTTTGGTTTTTTTCTTTTACAAAATCTAAAATAGAACTCAAAAGAACAGGGGTTAAAAAAATTTGTATTACAAAGCCCCCAGATGCAAAGGCCCTGGAGTGCTACATTTCCACATTTCTGAGTGTGTTCTATCAAGAGCCTAATCTATTCCAAAAATCAAGTCCGAGGCTGGTGTTTTGCATTTTGCTTTCCTCTGCATACTCACCAGGTAGTACTTCTCTCTGAAGCTGGGAGTATTTGGTGGGGTCCAGCTGTACAATGAGCTCTTCCTGCTACCCACAGAAAACTTGGCAGTGGATCCAGGTGACAAAAACAGGTTCTCTGTGTCAAAGGGGCTGTAGCAGAAAACATAAATGCCTAAGTGTCAGTAAGACCAGAAAGCACAGAAACATTTAGCAGCAGGAACAGCTGTTAGGACTTGAACTGTAATGTTTAGTAAACAACACAGGGAATAAAAGGAAGGAGTGATTGCCTCTCTGACCTGCATCTTTGACTGCAGCAGCAAAGAAAGAGGTAGGTGAAATGGTTCTGTATTTTACACAGAATTCTCAGCGCCCTTTAGACAGAGATCCATGCCACAGTCTTTGGAAGTAGAGTGCAACAGGCCAAGAGCCTGCAGTGCTCTCCATCCTTCCACAGTGTCCTACACTGACATCAGTGCTGGCAAGCTCAGCACAGGCTGCTTGCTGACAGCCACCAGCCTGACAGTGAGACGTACACCTCACCAGATAGGAAGGAAATGTAACCCATGCAATAAAGGAAAACTATCATTAGTCCGTCTCCTGCAGAGCACACACTACATGGGAAAGCCACTAAAAAAACTTCATTATCCTTCAAACATTAATAAACAACCCCTTTGGCTGGCACAGGAAGCTTATGCAGTGGTATATGGCAAGTTATGTGTTTCATACAGTCACGGATGAATCTAGTTCTAGCCCCAGAGGATACTAGCTATGGTCTACAAGAGTTTGACAAGTCCTGCTGTAAAGGCTTCCCGATTACCTACTACATCACAGCCATTAATTTCCCAACTTCTTTGCAAAGCAGCCTAAGCAAACTTGGATGAACTGTCTCCTCTCCCAAAACACAACTCAGCTAACCAGGACAGGGAAGACATATGTAAAGTTAAACACAGAAAGTTCATTTTTCCTACGTGCTACTTTAGTTCCCTACTTGTACGCCTTGTAGCACTGAAAGAAAATGTGTTTTATCCACTTGAGTACTGGCATTTTGAAAAAAAGTGAATTGTTTATAACAAATCTGTAATCTCATAGATGTGAACACAGTGACCAAACAGTAGCATTTAGCTGTACAACATAGAACCACTAGAAGTCTGAAAAGATCCAAATGAAAACAAGGACTAATCAATTACAGGGAAATTAACTTCTCTGTAGCAGAAGCTGAAAAGCAGAGTTCCAGTTCTCTCCAGCTTCTCATGTTGCACAGGGACAATTCTCAACAGTATCCTGCAGCGCAACACACCGCTGTTTTCCTCAGTGTGGAGGTAATGCTCTGCGAGCTCGCCTAATACAGGTTAATTGGCTAAATTTACCAGTGTCACCCAGCTGGGGTTCATCAAACAGGCCAGTTCCATGAAGTCACATTAACAACCATCTGCACTGTCTCACTATGCAGAAAATAAATCGGGTTTCTGACAGTAAGAGCCTTTTAGCCAGAGCCTGCTATGTTTACTGGTGGAAGCAAATTACTCCCCATCCATGGCATTTCTTAAGAAAAGTCACAGGGATCCATTCCTCAGATTTTTCATGTTGAGCTTTTAATATAGCAATGAAGTAATGCAAAATGACGCTTTGGAGGAAGTGGACGGGAATAACAAGTTAAATCTGTTTTGCCCCTTTGACAATTACTAAAACCCTCTAGCAAAACGCAGCTCTTCAGCTGCCCTCCAAACAAGTACATGCTCCCTGTTACTGCAAGATAACAAGCTGAGAGACCAAAGCCAAGGGTGAAGGAAAGAACAAAGTCTGCTCTAAAGCATCTATTATCTCTTGGCTGTAAGCTCTCTGGGCATGATCCATCCTCTTGTTCCACATTCATACAGCAAACAAAACACCACACTGGGACAGATCTACGAATTCATCTCTCTCAGCGTCCTGACATTAACAGAAGGCAGCAGGGGATATTCAGGGGAAAAGCAAAGGAAATAAGTCAAATATAGTAGGCTTTCCCCAGACACATACTCAAATTTGAGGCAATCCACAGCTTAGATCTGATGCACCAGACTTTGCAAGCAGACTATTACCTTTAATTGCCACACGCTTTTTCTTAGCTTGTCTAGTCACTTCCTGAAATCATTGATACAAAATCTCTGTGTAGGTCAAAAGTATTCAGAACTTTCATTATTTAACTTTAAATTGTGGAACAAGTACTCTGAGAGGGCGGGAGGTGGGGCAGGTGTCTCTGTGGCTGTACTGAGAGAAATGGTAGCTGATCATTTCTTTCTACATCCTCCACAGCAAACATCTATATGCCTGCACAGTATTATCCAGCAACACCTTTTCAAGGCTGAAAAAATCTATTAAAGAAAGCAGCCCCACATGTCTGATCATCATTGTTGTCCCATTCTGCTTCTATATTGCCAAACATGTTGGCCTTTGGTTATGATTAATTACAATGCTGGCACTAAATTCATGACAATGCTATCATTGTTAAGGCCAACGTAAATGCAGCACATAACGCTCCTTCAGCTTGCCTTAGCACCATTGCAGGACTTCAGTGTCCAGCTCCAAAATACACGTGCCCAGCCTGACCTTGAAGGGGTTTACAATTCATCGGCGCTCATGTTTCCTAGACTGAACCTCCCACAAACACCAGCAGCTTTGCATCCGCACACATTCAGAGGTACCTCAGCCTTGCCAGCACTGAGCATGGATTTCCACTGAGATATTATTTTGCCATAACCACCAAACCTGTGATGGGATGAAATGCTTCAGATTTCTACCATTTCCCTCAACCTGTTGCATTTGTCTGTTGGGTGTGTAAGGAGGACACTTCCTTGTTTACGCTTTCAGAGGAACAGAAGGAATCAGACAGAACACGTAAGAGCTGAACTCAGTTCAGTCTTCAGCCCCAGAGACTCTGCCTTCCTTTCTCCCACTGCCAAGACTGTGCCCTAATCCCTCCCCTTCTGTCCAGTTGCTCCATGTATTAAACAGCACTGGGCCAGAAGGGCTCTTGGTGGATAGACCTGTCCGAACCCCACTACCAAGCCTGTGAATCCAGGCTTGCATTAATCCAGAAAAAGCTCTGGTCAATGGGATTGGACTTGCTGTTAATCAGGAGATTTCTTTTATGCATTTTGAATATAGGTGAAAATGCCCACGCAACAGTGTGATTGTTGTTGGGTCTCTCCTACCCATTAAAGCATAATAAGCACCGGTTTCAAGGTTAGTACAGCCTATCACAAGACTAAGCTATGAAACATCACTTCCATCAAAAGCACAGACATGCACTGATGGACTACATGAGTAACTACCGATTCACATAAGTTTTCATCTATAAGAGCAAGACCAGCAGTAGGTACGTATCCAAAAATACAGACTTCCCTGGTTTTATTCTCCTTTACTTTTTTTTTTTTTTTTTTTTTTTTTTTTAAAAATCCTACTCCGGGAATGCTTTGAAAGCCAGGCCAGCACACGCTCAAAGTGGCAGAAATCAGGAGAGTGGTTCTGGCTGGCTGGTACCCTTAGATCCCAGTACGGGGTGCTAACTGAAGTTCTGAAAAGAGAATACAGGCTTTCTCTTTGTCCCTCATGTAAGAGACAGAATTCAGACTGCTGTTTAAGTTGGCAAAAAAACCAAAGCCTTTTGCCAAACTGGCCAACAAAGCCATTCTGCAACAGACCCAAGCTCATTCACACTCTTCATGGCATAATCTATAAAGGAGTCGAAGGAACTTTTGTTAGGAGTCCAGAAGACTAGTGGCCTATTTAAAGAAAATATACATTTAGAAATGGAAGAGGGATCTACATTTGGATTTCTCACAAAGCAGGTCTAGATTGAAAGCCTGCTTCTCAGGGAAGTTTGGGCAAATCAGCTGGATTTGTTTAGTTATTCTTAAAGAAAAAAACCAACTGTTATTTTGAGTACTCTATCTTTGAAAATAGAAACTCCCTGAGTTATCACCACAAAACTTCTCTTTTGTGTAAACAACTTCACCAAAACAGGCTGTCAAAGAGGAGGAGCCTGCCAGTTCTGCACAGAAGTGCTCTGGAGAATCCACTTGGTAGGATACCAATGCATTTCACAGACCTTAAACACAGCAGAGACATGCAGCCGGAGTTCTCTCATATACTGAAAAATTCCAAGTGAGGATTAACTCCCAAAGAAAATGCGTCACCGCTAACCCTGCCTCAGCTGTTGCCAGCTCTAAAAGCTGGATGATGATTGTCTCAAATGCCATAGAAATGCTCATCTTGCCAATCAAAAGCTACACCCTGAGCTGCAAGCTACTGCAACAATAAAATGTCAACATAAGTTGTATTCTTCTAGAAAGTTTATTCACAAATATCATCTGCTTTGGAGATTTAGGCTGTTATCTGAGAAACTATGCAATATCCCAGAATAAGAAGGGGTTTTCCTTGTACGGTCCTTTTATAGGAACAACTTGTGTGCATAATTATTCACACAAGTTACTGACAGCCAGGAAAGGCAAGCAAGTAGATCCAACAAAAGTAAATGAAGTGAATCTGTTAGATGCCATTTGTGTGGGTTAACAAGAGAGTAGAAACGATTTCTTCCAGACTCCACCATGAATGTGCCATCTCTCAGTACAGCACTTCCCATATTAGGGCAAGACCAGATTTTATAACCAGTTCAATAAAAAAAAGTATGTCTCCCTCACTGCACAAGTGAAGCTTCTAAGATGTTAGACTTGAAGTCAGGCAAAAAGGGACCTCCCTTATAAGAAAAGCATCTTTGCAAGCTCCAAAACTTCATATAGAGCTTTTGATCATTTTATATCCAGATTAAACCTGATTCAAGTTTTGGTGGTGCTTGTTGCAGGGTGAGAGATGACAAATGAAGGCATCACACATTGCAGGGATGTACAAGAGCCCATATATCCTCCCGTGCCCCGCTTTGCTCCTTCCTTCCCCAATATTAAGGCATACGAATGTCAAAATGATATTTTAATTGGCTTTCATTTAAAAAGGCTGTCATTTTAAAAAGCTACTTTTACTTTTTTTTTTTAAATATAATGCAACTTGCACCATCCCCATTCCACGCAGTTTTCAATAACTCTGCCATGAATGTCTCCGCTTTCAAATTCAAATGGGAATACATACGTAACTTGGCACAAGCAAGGGGAAGTTTCATAGGGCATATAATGCAAGATCACAGCAGGCTTCTGGAATGAGGCTTTGTTGCCCAACTAATTAGTGGCTCAGCTTCTCAAATAAGAAACAGAGGCCTCAAAAGTCTCAGAGCAGCTGCAGCGCCTCACCAAAACAAAACATATACTGATGCCCATTGTTAGATCTCAGGAGGAAAAAAAAGTGTGATAAACAACAGGTGTGGGCAAAACTGCTGTGTGAGTTTATTTCTCATTGACTTACAGCAATGTGTGTGTTTGAAAATAATTTTCAGATGCTGTTGCCAAGAGTCATTTTCCAGCCCAACTGCACATACAAGTCAACAGCAAGTTTCAAGAACCACAACACACACAACAGACGTTGATCAATAAAGCTTTTCTTTCCCGAACCCCAGAAATGCAACCTGAAAGCTGTTTATCAACACCTGAACAGGAATTGCAACAGAAAACCTTTGTGGCATTTCTCCTGTTGTGGCTTAAAAGGCTGTGATAAGGTTTAAGTCAAATGATGCTCCCAAAGGTAATTAAAAAGTAGAAACAGGGTATTAAGACCTGGGGGAAAAAAAAAAAATCAAGTCCAATTGTAAAATAGATTTGGTTATTTCACCCTAAGGACAGGGAAAATTTTCTCTTACTGGAAGATCTGTTTGACTTTTGGGCACATTGGTAGACCACACATTTACCACATACTCTGAGACAAAAAAGCTTGTAATTTTTAAGAAAACAAGAAACCAGCATGGCCTGAGAAAAGTTGTACAAGGCTGACTTATAAGCAAGTCTGGCCTCCAAGGCATAGCTCCCTGCCCTTCCTAATCTAAACACCGCTCAGTTTCTGCTTTTCCTGGAGAGAGCCTAGGTCCACAAGTCATCACACAGTAGAAAGGCCGAAAGAAGGTCCTTATCACGCAGGTGTGTTCAAATGCCTGTTTGCCATGTTGGGCTGGGAAGAACCAAGGACTGCAGTAAGCCATACACAGAAGTACAAGTGAGGAGTGCCTATTGTTTAGTTGGGTGTGTTTCACTAAGATGGTGAGAATTAACCCCTGGACAATAGTAAATGGAAACAGGTTTAAAAGTTTTGATTAGCAGCAGACAAGACTCTCAGTATGGATCAACAGTCCCATAAAGCAGAAATAACAGTACTACCTCAAAAACCTATGCTGGTCCGTCTAGAGTGAGGAAGTTCCAGTGCAGCATCCACAAAAGTGAGAATTTGCTTTTAATAACATCAGTAATTCACGATCAAAATCACGTTACAGATTTAAATTACAAAACAATTTAACAAATCACAGGCACCATGAAAATACTCAGCTATTTTAAAAGTGCATCTGTGGCCAAGCTCCCCTGCAGTGCATGAACAGGCCTTATGTAGAAATCACAGTGCAAACATGAAGGTCCTAAGTCTTTGGGAAAGCTTTTTTTAACAGACTGGGGCCTGTTAAAAGTGATTGTCCTAGAATTCCACTACTTTTTTTTTTTTTTTCCTTCATTGTGCCTAGAAGCTGCTATTTTCCCTTTCATTTAATCATCTTTAATATTATTGTCCATGCTTTATAGATGTACATACATTGCTTGGAGCCAGACTTGAACGCTCATTCTGAGGGGCAGTAAGCTAAGTAAAAGCCTACTGGCCAGTTTACGTGGCTAGCCACGGCTCTGGTAACATAAACACAAAGAACAAAAAAGGGTCTTAGAAATAGCTTCTGTCCCTTTTCCCTCCCCTTCCTGAGGCCTGGTCCCAGAGTCAGAGATCAGGCACAGTAGCTGGGGTTGCTGTGAGCAAGCACGAGGCTGCTATCTATCCTGCACCTGCTCTGCAAAAAGAAGAAGGACTATGATGTTGAATGCTACTAACGCACTTAGGAGCCTTTTAATTTATTTCAGATGTTTAGCTCCAGCTTTTTTCCTTTGAAGCTGTACTTACTTCCAGAGGACCTCCAACTGTAACTTGATCGTGCCCAGTTCAGTTATATCCACAATGATTGCCTGAGGCTTGGTTGTAAAGAAGTTTATGCTGTCACATGTCACGACACCAACCAGAATAGTAGCCAGTCCTCGCAGCTCTGTCACCTAAAAGGACAAACACATCCATTTTTCATCTTACCAGACAATCCTAAGTCACATGTATGGGAAAAAAAGAACACCCCAGGCTCAAATCTGCTCTGAGGCCCACAAACTTAATCTTGATACTCAGTTCTGGGCTCCGAAACTGTTGTGAGACGGTAACCCCACAAGGAATACGCCAGATGGCTAGCAAAGAGGAAAGGAGTTCCATGAGTTGGGGAGAGACAGAGCTCTACAGCACTTCTGACAACAGCATTTGGTAGACTACGATTTTAAGAGAAATTAGTCTGAAATTTGGGAAGCCTAGCTCTGTTACACATACAAACAGTTGTCATTTATAGTACAGAGTCTACCTTCTGTACATATTAGAAAAACTTTCATAAAAATATATATATTACAGACAAGTATATTAGCCTACCTACACCAGGCTATTTCAGCTCTCAATTGCCTAAAGGATCTGGACGCACACCTGGCTGCATCCACTGTGACCTAACCGTCCTGAACTCAGCTGCGGACCAAAACTGGAACTTGTGTCAGTTCTTCCTTCTAGCTCTGCAGGTGGCTCTGAGTTTGTTATCAATACAGGGACAGGCCTGTGTTTTTTCCCAGGCTGGCACTTTGCTTCTTCAGCTACTTTAAAAATCAAACCTAAATCAAATGCTCGCTATTAAAACATACTTCCAATTGAAGGTCAGATTGTTCTAGAAGCACATAAAGCATCAGACTCAGCACAGAATTTTAGCACAAGTGCCTAAAGTCCACTTCAGGAATTAGTTATATGCCTACATCTCCTTTAAAAGCCAGCAAAAGTTATGTTGCTAGGCTCCTCTTGGAACACTCTTTGGCACTCCTCAATTTTTTTTAAATTTTTAAAAAAAAACTGCTATGTATTTGTACTGGGCAGATTATTACGTACCAAGTGGAAAGAGCAGGAGGGTGTGGAGAACATTAGTCAGTGAACTTTCATAAGCTGACAAAAAGAGTAAAACTATCATTGTCATACAAAGTAATACAAATCTTTACAACTATTATGGGAAAACAGGGATCTGAGTTAGCCTCTCACCTGATCTTCATTGTGCAGTGGCAGCAAAAAATGCATTGTAAGCACATTTCCAAAGGCTATGCTGGCAAGATGCCAAAAAGACTCTCCTATGTAACCCAGTTCTTGCTGCCAGATAGGAGGAAACATTGCAATAGCTGCCTAACACAGCTGCCAAAACTTGAAACCCTGCACTGGCACAGTTTCCTAGTAGAATAGGATCCAGCACAGCCTTCGATCTCAGCTCCTTTTAGGCTGACAGGAGTCATGCTGCAGAGTCCAGCCCAGAAGAGATGTCAGACTACAGTGGAAATGCTGTTTAAGGATTAACTCCACCTGCTAAGGAAGTGCCAGAACCAATGCCAGGGGCAGCTGCACAAGGTCTGCAAAAACTATAAGCTTCCCCTAAGGGGTACCCATAACTTGTCATCTACGCATCACAGGCCACTAGCACCAGTCCCTTACTCTTAAGGATACGACCTCTTCTGAGGCCCTTTAGAGATCTGAAACTTCTTTAAATAAGGGTATAAAGTACAGACAGTTTGTACCAGCATGTAAATGCCATTGTTCTTTGCCAATATGGACCATCTCTGGAGTAAAACATGGCAAAAGAATCTGCAGTGCACCCAGATAAAGGGATGTTCGAACTACAGATTCAAAACTTACACATGTGCAGCAGTTACATGTTTTCCAAATATGTATTTCTCTTTTTCAATAGAGAACAGAACTCCAGGCACTTAAAATTCCACAGGGGTGATACAAATAATATCTACACACACATCTTTTTGTCTCCACATTTAGACTTTACCCTTGAAAATCCCAGACATTGATCTAGGACTTTGTTTCTTAAAACCCAAAACAAAATACAAAGCCAAAAACCCAAGAGACTAACAAAACAACAACAAAAAAAACACAAAAAAACCCCACAACAACCACACATACCACACTTCAGAACGTGAGAAAGCAGATGCACTAATACAGTTACCAGTGCCAAGAGCAGAGGAAAACACAGAAGTAGATGTCCATTCAGTAGGCAGAACCAATTAACTGCCATTTTTACATGGCTAGGAAAAGAAAACTACTTAAGAAGTTTGAGAAGCCCTTGATAACCTAACAGGTAAGTCGTATGGCAGAAGACCTGTTATCCCACTAATTCCAATCCAACCATTATACACCACACCTTGATTTCAAACTTCTCATGGAGATTGGGTATGAAAATCTTTTCTTCCTCATCCCATGTTTGGCTGTCATCAGTCTCAATCTTGCCTTTCAACCTCCATTTTTGGCGTCCCAGTCGCACAAACACCTAGGAACCACAAAGAAAAAAGCATGTTCGGTTAACATATCCCAGAATGTTCACTTCAGTCCATGGGTCTCACGCTGTTCCAGTACCACAGAAGCAAAGCCATTCCTTTGAGCACTATACATTTAGGAACTTGGATAAAGAAGATCAGAGACAGGAATTCAGGTTCTGGGTTTTAACTCCTTAACTTGGTGCCAAATGACACATCCCACCCATTCTACAAGAACTGCAAAACAACGTTGCAATAGCAAGTGTAGCGGTACTGAAACACAAGGCACCCTGGAATTCATCCGGAACTGTTAGAAGTAGGAGACTAACCCAGTAAGATACTAAGACACGCACAAATCATGCCAAGGGCAGTCTTCCAAGAAACAGGCAGCAACTGTTACTTGATTCCAAGGCAACTTTGAAGACAAAGCCCTGACAGGTTGGTTTTGATAGACAATCACTGCTATCTTTTAAACCCTTTCATAACACTTGAATCACACCTTTCCCTCTCCCAGTCTCAGAGGCCAACATAATAGCAAGTGTGCCAAAGCACTGGTCTCATCAGGACAGTGCACACTTATCACAGTTTCCTGCTCGCCTTCTACATGTTGCACCCTTGCTCTCCTGTTCCACTACTGCAAATGCACAACAGTAAAATAAAAGACAAAATTAATTGCTGTATACTGCACCTCATACTGGTCCCCTGGGCAAAGACGTGCAAAGCCCACCAACCCTGAAAAGAGAAAGAAAAATCTTAATGCTTGTAGATTCTTACGATGTCCCCCAAAGCTTCAACTTGCAATAAATAGCGACTATCACTAACACCTCCCTGTGCTCAACTCTGTGCAGAAGCTATACGACCGGCCTCGAACACTCTTAGAAGGCCAAACTTTAATTAAGCTGAGGAAAGAAAGCTTGTCAGCTTCTATATTCAGATATAAATTACCATTGCAGATCTGTTTTATAGCACTGAAGCAAACAGAAGTTTGCCAAAATTCAGGTCAGGGTCTCATCCAGAAAGCCAGTGGAAGCAACTGACATTGAATAAATGGACTCTCAGCAGATCAGATTGCTACGTAGGAAACACAAAATCAATTGATGGGTCTTGAAGAAAACTAGAAAGGAACATACCTTTCATCTTCAAGTGAAACTCTCCCAAATGGACCTCCAACGCCCCTTCTATAAAGCACATGTCCTAGAAGAAAGACTGAACAGTGACTATGACCGAAAAGCAGTGCAGAGTAGCTACCTTCCCATACACACCATTTTAAAGGACTTTGGCTCTTTAAAAAAAAAACAAACAAAAAAACCAAAGAAAACCAATAAAAGCCCACATATACACACAGACACTTTCACTAGTGGAGGTTGATACAGGGTCCATTCATGCTACTCTTGAGAAAGAAAATCAGGGTGCTGCTTCACAGAAGAGTGGAACTACTTGAGCAGTTCATTGTCAGTTACCTTCCACTACTTGTTTTGTAAAGGTAACATAAAATTCATTATTTAGTTCTCATCCCATTACTTCCAGTGGAAGTCATAATGGACCCTAGTATTAAAGCAGAAATTCAAAAGATTTTTCACTTGCCTTCATGAATGCATGAAGCCAAGCTGAGCAAGAGCAAAAAAGCGCACAGAATTCAGGAGCTTTGCCTGTAAGGTATTTGTCTCGCAAGCTCCAGTTCACATTATGTACTTATATTTCATTCACATGTTCAATTTTTAACCCGCACCATTAGAAAACGCCATCAGCAAGTCCTAGTACATTTTTTGCTAATGAACAGTCAGGTCTTCATTACATGTGTGTAGTATTTCCTACCTCTGTGCATTCTTGGAAGTTCTTGTAAAGCTCCACTAGGCTCTCTCTGGAGGCCTTGGTGGAAGGAGACAAGGAAAAGGCATGTTTCATATTAGCGGCCCCATCTCGTAGTCTGCACTGGATACAGTAAGCTTCATAGAGTTCTTCTACCTTTATGATTTGGGAAGTGGGGGAAGAATGAACAAAAGTTACACATTACTGGCCCAGTTTTAGAAAAGAACATCAGTAGTCTTTCCTGGTGGCAAAATCAAAAAAAAAATAAAATCAAAAAACACACAAACCACATAAAACCAAATCCCACTATCATAGGACTGCAGAATGCTGCAACTCCTGCATTTTACAGACTGACTGGAGTGCAACAGTTTGTAGACATACCTGCAAAAAAGCATGGATATTGAAAAACAGTTACCTCTGCTATTATCAGACTGGGAGACAAGGAGCAGAGTAACACTTTGTTCAGGGAAAAATTACTTGGGAAGAGAAAACTGACTCCTTCAATACAGAATAAAACACCTACACCTTTAGCCATGTCAGAGGAGAGATTTCGTTCCTTTGGAAGAAGATGGCCGAGAGCAGACATGCACTCTACAGAACTGCCCATTTGGCCCCTTGTGGGAAGCAGGGGGTGAACACGTAAGTCTTCCCACAGCGGCATTTTCTGAATAAACTGTTAGAGTATGCAAACTGGCTTCGCAGGCAAACTCAGGTTGGGTTGCGCCCAACATTCAGCCTGAATAGAACCATTCAAGAAAATAAATAAATAAAAATCTCCTTCTGTAAAAAAAGAGCAATTACAGCTTTCAGAAAGTACCCAGCATTATTCCCCTTCACATTAATTTTAGTCAGAGTACTTTCTATTTGGATAATTTGCTTATATAGCAGCGTAAGCCTTACATGTATAAGATATAAACCCCCTTACCTTGCTTATGTGAAACTCCAGTTTCCTGATGTATCTCTCCACAGAGCGGATTTGCTTTTGAAAAGGGGAGAGAGAAGGGGATTGAAGACATTATTTCTTAAGCATGCCTTTAAGTAACACAGTAGACACATCATCCATTTTTCTGTATTGGTAACATTTCATCTCATCCTCAATAGTCCTACCTTATCCAGGTCATAGTAGAAAGCCTAAAAGAGAAATAACACAGGCTGAACAGAAGAGCACGTGTATTTGTACGTACTAGCAACACTTTCATACTTACTGCAAGACACTATTGAGAACTCTAAGTTACACTAAGATACATTGCTTACTACAAGAAGACAGTCCAACATTTTTAGACGTAGTCTCATTTTCTGTTCATGGTTGGTTGCTTTTTGCAGATGCTTGAAATGAGACAGTAAGAGTCTCACCACCAGCTACAACAAGGACTTGGATATTGGTCATGGTACATGAGAGTTTCAGATATTTATTTTTTTAATCTAGATATTATTTCCCAAGTGAAAGGCAAAGCTGGTTCTGCCAGTTGTCTTTTCATTAGCACTGTTGCTGAAGGTACTTCTAGGGACTTGTGAACATGACAGAATCTAGGTTACAAGGACACATTCACCAACTACAGAAAACAAAGCCCAATCTTTATCACCTTTTCTGTCCCATGCAGAGTCAGGTATGAACACTGATCACTAAACATACAAGGAGATACCATTCCCATAAAGGAACACTATCTGAAGAACACTGTTGGATACTGAAAATGAAAAATCCCAAGCTTAATTCTCACATCTAGAGCTAACTTGCTTGGTAAATTTCCAATTGTGATACCCTGCTGGCCCTCACCTCAGTGCTCTAACTGGAAAACCCCCAAGCGTCCCAGGTGCGAGCAAGCATCTACTTTTGTGACTTTAAAAATAAGGTCATTAAAGTATTTAACATAAAAAATATCTTACCAATCTGGAGTTCCTTTTTGTATCTTTATGTCGACCAGAGAGATAATCCAATTCAGCCTGATGTGCTTCCAAGTATTCACTGGAGAGGAAGAAAACCCAGTGTTACATTCTTCTGGTACATTCATTGTAACACCTCCTCAAAGAATTTTTCAGCAGAATGTTATAAAGCAACCTACTTCACTAGGAAGGCTTCTCTCCTTTCACTCTCTAGAGATGTAAATGGCTATATAAAGGGATATGGGTCAACAGATGACAAAGGGCGTTTCCATAGACAAATATTTGTCCTAAATTCAAAGTCACTCCTAGAGGAGCATCTGTGCACAACAGGTGCCAGAAGATGCTAGTTACTGTTACCTAACATTTAAAGATGCTTTATATTAGGAATCCTCCTGAATTGTTTTTACTCCTCCAGGATGTGGAATGCTACAGTGCAATTCAAGAAAGCCACCACTGCTGTCCAAGGTATATACAGGTACACACTGCACTCAGATATTCTCTATTTCTTGTTTCCCTTCATCTAAAATAGACCATTCAAGTGAAAGATAGGCTTTATTCTGGTAATGCGAGGCAAAATAAAACAAGCCTTTAGTAGTACTTTCAGCTCTACTGTCAAGAGAAAAGGAGGGATGTTGGAGGAAAACAGCAAGTTCTAACACACACAGAACCCATCTCATATCTCCTTTTCAGATTTCTCTAATTACTCCTGCTTGGTCCTCTGGAAACTTTTATGTAAAGTAGAGAGGATCAGTTCATTTGTTGAGCAAGTCTCTTACAGTCACTGAGGAGTAAGAATTCATCAACCAACTCTATTTTACAATATCAAAGAATTGCAACACGAAACACGTGCACTACTAAACCAAGCTCATAGGAGTACTCCACATGTAAGGGAGAGGACATGTCATTCAGTGTTATAGCAAACAGAGCTGAATACCATCTTTTATTATGCTAGACAACTTCTTAATGTAACCATTACTTTTTCCAGAATGAGAATTATTCTGCAAGGTGTGAAGCACTTGATGCCAGTTGGCTTCTATAGAGTTGCTTGCATGCAAGGGTTGTCCCTTAGGAGATCCCACAGGACCTTAAACTGTTTCTGCTGAGACCATCTTCTTCCAACTTTGCTTTTAATACACTGCAGACTTAGGTAACTTTTTCCTCTTATGCTTAAAAGGGAAGAAAAATCACCTGGTAAATCCTACATTATAAGACACAGTCTCCGAGCAGTCAAAATAACCTAATTTTAGACAGCTGCACTTCTTCACATTTGCTTTGATGCGTTTAATTTTCTCACTGTTACAAAACCAGTTCTCCCAAGACATCCAGTGTCTCCAGCATTCAGTTGTCTGCTCTTTACATGTACCTATTGACAGCTCAGTGCAGAAGTAGCCAAGGCTGGTGGCAGAAAAGAATTCACTTACCTTTTAGATTTAAGTATGTTAGAATTGCCAGTTTGATGTACCCAGATGATTAACAGAATAAAGAGTTATTGGAATGGTACCCAGATGGTAAACAGAATAAAGAATTATTTTCTATAGCTATAAAGAAATAGGACATAAAGCACGTTCTGTACTAAAATTTCAAGTCACTCCAGCACCAAGTGGACTTAGTCTGCATCTACTTAAAATTTGGGCTTTGCATTGCTATTTGATACAGTTGTTTTCTGTAGGTTACTTCAGTCAGTTAGCTAGCTCCTTAGTTTTGGCAGAACTGGGAACAAGTTCTGATCCACTTTATAGCTTCTCCTCCCTAAGCTCTGATAAATTCTAAACTCTGCAAAAACATTTGGTTTCATTATTTGCTTTAAATCTAAATACACTAATAAGACGTTGACTGATACTCCTAGTGCTAAGACTTATAGTCTTTTATCAGAATAATAATGTGACACATCTGAGTTTACAATTTATTATTACAGTGCATTTTTTAGTCTTTGCTTAAGAAAGCAAACTATGATCAGAATTAATACAGTAGCAAAATTCTGAGGACAGCAGTAACATACATAAAGGAACCGTTAAGTTGGTGAGATGCCAGCAGAAAGAGTTAAAGGGTTTACAGATCTAAAGAAAGGTATTTTATCTTCTGATAGTAGCTTCAGAGTGTAAATGAAGTAACAAAGTTCCTACAACATTAGAGTAGACCTATCAACATCAACTGTAACAATTAAGATGTGTATTTTTACATAGTAAGAATTCAGGACCCAGCTAAAGGTTGGCCTGTTTCAGTCACTGATGGAGGCAAACAGCACCTAGCACCACTTCCTTTCTGGTCTATAATACCAAGAGAGCAAGCTCACCCATGTTTTATTTGCCATTTCAACACTGAATAGTATTAGAATTTCTGAGGAACTGACAGCTCCCTCAAAGCCCGAATATCCTAAATTCAGATTGCTAGCCCATCCTTTCAGCTCTCTAAGTCTGCCCACATCTGCCACATGGGGACAATGGACAAAAATCAGCCTTCAGCCTTTTCACTCAAGCTTGTACTGATGCAACATTAACTGTTTAGTCAACCATAATGTAGCACTATTTCAGACTGTTTATTTAAAGCAAGATAATGTTAGTTATATTGCCATAAAAAGATGGAGTTGTACTACAGCTGTTTCACCACTTCAAGTCAGCTGAAGTTTTCAGGTGGATCTGCTTAAACCTTTCCCTTACAACATGCCACCCAGAAATGAAAGAGTACTTTTGAACTCCAGCATTTAATTCTATTAAAAGAAAGAGAAAAAAGAAAAGAACAAGAAAAACCCACTAGAATATCTAACTCTAAGTGTTCTCTAATTAGCATAGGGAGAGTAGAAACAGTTTATGACCAGCCTCCCCACTGTGTCCTTGTAGGGCACACCCTCGCTTTCAGATTTGGTTTTAAGTCAGTTATTGAGTCAAAACAAACTCCACCCAGTTCCCTCTCCAGAAACTTTCTGCCAATCACCCCCCAGGTCTGGCTGTCCCATCACTATCCAAGTCTCTGCTTGATCTGCAGACTTCCTGCATGCCACCCTGCATGCTCTGAAAACCTCCCTCCCTCAACGGAGTTCAGTTGCTCCTCAAGAAAGTGAGAATCTCCCCAGAGTTCTACCTGTCACTGATGTTTTTAGTGAAGTGTAACAAACTAGGAACAAACAAAAACATCAGAGTGCTTTGCTTGCAAGCAGACTGTCTGAGAGTGAATGAAACTTGTTTTGCAAGGTCCCAAGCCAGTGTCTGGGAAAGTCACTACCCATGTTTAGAGATGCCAGACAGAGAACAGTGATAGCAGACAAGCAGCATGACTAGGCAAGGCAAATCACAGTATTTTAAAAAGTCCTTACTTAAGTCCTTTCTTCAAAGCTTCAAAAATTTTCTTCACCTGCAGTGGCTTTGGACCCCAGATAACTGCCCCCTTCTGTAGTGAATTATAAGCCTTGGGGGATTTCAGTGACATTCTTGATCTCACAGAACTTCTGCTGAGAGACTTTCTGTAAAAAGAGAAGAGAAATATGGGAAAGATGCAAAACCCGTCACCTAGGATGAGCGAGATGCCTAACCCACAAAGCTTTCAGGCTACAAGTTATATGTCCAATTCCATATAACTTTACTCAAAAGAACAAAGCTCTTTTTGAGAATACTTTAACAGATAACATTAGAAAGTTAAGGCTCAGCCCTAAATACCTAGTGCAGAAAAGTTGCAAGCTTTTTGTGACTTTCAACAATAATAATTTCAGTAAGAAACATCTCCTTCTCTAAGCTCCACGCAGACTTGGAGAAGCCTAGTGGTTCTCTTTTATCCTTTTTTAATAAAGAAAAATTGTGCAGGTCCTGATTTCTTTGGGAAGGGGGGGGGGGGGGGGGGGGCACTGAGCAAGAAACAGAAAAGCTCATTTTTATAAGAAATTAATAACAAGTTCATGTCCGCACTACTAGCGATTGTCTTAACAGACATGCACAGCAACTAGCTAAGGCCCTGTTTCTGTGTGCACATTCACACCAGCTGCTGGGTCAGCTACAGACCTAGTCAAGTAAGCCATGCTGCAGGACAAGGACATCTCATTCTGACTCTCACCTGCAATTCAGGAAAACGATGCAACAAACTTTCGACCTGCTCAAGGTCTAACAGATAAAGCTCACATAAAAAGCCTTTAGAAATAGCTATTTCTTTGCCTGCATTCACCGTCCATTTAAATGATGGCTTAGAGCCCTACCACATTTTAGAAAAGCAAGCTACCAAACCCAGACTGCATACAAGATACAATTATCAAGGTGTTTTTTCAGTGTCTAACACCTCACTTGCTTTTAAAAGCAACTGCAAAACCTACACTAAATATTGTTTCTAACAGAAGTCCCATTCACAGGACTTTTTGTGCTAACCTAAAGAGCTAGAATACCCCAAGCCATTAGTTTTATATACATAATCTACAACATTCAAACCAGAAAATGAGCTCTCTGCAAATGGTTCTTTCATACTGTCAGATTCCTGCCCGGCTTACCTCTGTCTGTACACTCCTCTAAGTCTTGGGGCTCCCTGATCTGGCTTTGTTAATACTCCCTATAAATCAAGCCTCTAAAATAAAAATATCTAAAGCAGCTTCCCATTCCACCAAGCCAAGCAGTTGCTTTCAGAGAAGCCTTCCACCTTCCAGCACAATCTCATCCTAAATTCAGCTCACCTGGAGAAATGATGAACTTCAACAGGCTTAACACTAAGCCACTGGCTGTTTTAAGTTCTAGGCATGTGACTGGAGGCCTAAAGAGATTATTAAGCTTGCTGATTAAATCCTAGGCCCAGCACACCTGAGAACTGTTCAAGCCCTATTATAGAAACTCTTTGAGTAACTACATTATTTATCCTGGTGCTAAATTTCTACTTAATTCCATTTTAAAATTTATAATCTACAAAAAATCTGATAAAATTACATGTTGCTAAACGTTCCTGGATATTTTATTTCTTCACCCTAATGATTATCTTAGGGTTTTTTATGATGGCTTAATGTAAAGTATTAATTAACCAAATCATTTGGAGCTCAGGTCACCTATAACAAGGACCATAACTGTTAAATTAGAAACCTACAATGTATTTTTGAGTATTGCATGCAAAGTGAGAGGGTTTCAACAGGAATAACACTGGAAGGGACAGTCTAGCCAACAGTCGAGCAGTTGAAAGAATCTCCTTGAAGGATCAACACTTAAAATTCTTTCATGGAAAGAAGGAAATAGCATCCAGTCCCATGCTTTAGATGAGTATTCTAATTAGCAAGATACCACGGGGAAGATAGAAGATAATTCTACCTCTTGAAATTAAAAAGCCCAAATTACTCCTAGGCTTTGTTTATTTTTGGAAAGGAGTGGACTTTGGTATTTACCTTCAGAGTTTTGGACAGCAAATCCTTAACTCGGGAAATAATTTCCCTTCAGTTGAAAGTATAGCATCTAAGCACTGCATATAGATAGGCTGGGATTTAAAACCCGCGGTTTTCCTCAGTATCTCTGCTATCTGATGTAGCCCATATGTACTCAGTGCTCTGATGTTAAGAATCCCATTTGTATACATTTAATAGAAAAGCTAAGTAACTGACATGGGTCTTTAGGGACAGTAGCTAAAAGCTAGATGCTATGTTGCTGCTTTCCCCTGTGAACTTCATAATTTAAGTATCAGATTTCCTACTTTACAGATAACTAATAATATTTACTTCCTTTGGAGACCATTGTGAGGAAAAATGAAATAGTGTGTCTGACTGAGAGCCTCCAAAGGAAGTTGCTAAAGAAATGCAAAAGTATATTTAGCAACTGCTTAAGAATCTCCATGTGGACCTGATTTGTGTGTCATCTTTTGGATAGACCTTGCATAGGGCCCCTGCAATCTCCTGCTGTGTTTTGCAACAGTGCCTGAGGGAGAGATAAGTTAGGAAAGGGTGATTAAAAAATTTCTTCACTACGCTGGGGGAAGGCTCTCCGGTATTCATTGGGCTGTGACGGAGTATCTAGTACACAAATTTTCCTTATTGCAGTGATTCCTGAACAAAGCAGTCTGTCTAAACTAATAATGAAAAGCAACATCATAAAAAATGCATAGAGACATTTGGTTATAAAACCTTTGCAGCTAAAAGTAACAGAATAATCTTAAGGGATATATGAACTCTTCTGTTTGGAGCATTCTTACTCTGCTGGACTGTGCCTTTGTTGGAAAAACAGCTGTTCAACACTTTTCCTGCTAGATCCTTCTCCTGCTAGAACTCCCACTATGTACTTGAGCTCAAGTTTGTTTATATAATGTATTGATAGTATTTTTCTCAAGATCTTAGTGATTGGTTTGATTTCAGATGTCCAGTCTTTGCTAGGTGTAATATTATTTTTCAGCTTCCACAACAGATCTATTTATTCAAATGTGAAGACTTCTTTATTACATCACAATCATGCTAGAATTTCATTTTTGCTCATAATTTACCAAGCTGTGTTTAACTAAAAGGTTATTTCAGTCATTTGGGTCTTTGGAAAGATGTTTTATGACATGAGTCAGGTATTTTACTAATACACAATAGGATTTTTTTGAGTACAATACTTTTAGAGGCATACTTTCCAATACTTCTATACTATGCAGCTAATTTATTCACTTTGTTATTATTCTAACATGCACTGGAAGTCAGAGATTATATTAATTTTCCATTTATATATCATATCTTCTAAAAGCACTTGACAGGCTATACAGGGATCACTAAATTCAGAAAACAAGTAATAGCACTTCCAGTGGAAAAGCTGCACAGTTATCTACATAGAGCAATGCTACACAACAACTTATGATAAGCAAAAAGGGAAAAACAGTGCGGGATGGTTTAGCAGTTAGGGCGCTCAACTGAAGACTGAAAGACTGGACTGCAGCCTTGGCTATACTATAGACCTGTTGCTGATAACAGTGAATTTGCGGTGGCCTTCTTGGCCTGTTTGCATCCCTCCCTGCCTCTTTTGTGGCACTGCCGAACGCAGCCCTTCATCTCATGTAATGCTGCTCTGCTTAAACGACTCCAGGAGAACATGAGTTGTGTTCAGTTACATATTTTGCCAGGATTCACCCCTAACAGCCCCATCTTTTTAAAGATCTATCAAATTTTTAATTACCATAACTATTCAGAAGGTTTTAGTCAGAAAACATCAGTTACTACCAGGCTGCTAGCAGGAAGGGTCACAGCCCTTCATTTTTCTAGAAGAAATGGATGCTCTTAACAGCCTGACACATAACTGCTGAAATCCAGCCATCTCTGAAAGTACAATGTATACAGCAGTAAGATAGTATGGTGTGAAGTATAGCTGTTTATCAGTGAACCATGACCATGACCCATGAACTCAATAGTTTTAAGACAAAAATCAAGGAACGGCTTCTACACATAGATGCTTAGGTTAAAAAATACATTCACAGTACCTAACGTCCGTTGCCCAAATGATCAGGTGCTTTAGTTTTTGAGTTACTTACGCTAACTTTCTGCTTTGCACAGTGCTGAATCCAGTGAAGGAGCAGCTCCTGCTGATACCACCCCCATCACCAGGAGAGACAAATGTGAGTTTGACCGACATGATTGCCAGTCAGTAAGAGTATCAGCTTCTGAAATAAACAGAAAAACAGATGAGTCAAAACCTTCTTGGCAGTTCAGGTTTCTGTTGCTGCAAGTGCTGAGTTCCATGGAATTGGAAAGTCAGAACAACAGACAGTAGATTAAATAGAAAAAAAGACTTGTCTGCTATACACGTTTCCTCTGTTGCCATCTACAATACAATTAATAAGGGACTGAGCATTCTAAAATGAAATCTCTCATGCCCTCTTCAGTTTCTGATTGATTTTACAAACTCACTATGCAAAAGCCAAAATAGCCTCAATTCACAGGCGCTCTACGTTTCTGATTTTTTTAAGAACCCTGTAATTGTCCCACTGCTTAAGGAGTTCAGGCCAACCGGTGTATTTCCAGATCAGTGTGGATGCCAGAACAATACTTAAACTCCAGACTTAGTGAGGTCCAAAAAGCAGTTCCTTGCATCTGTGCAGAGCCACACTGAAGTCAATGGTAAAATTGGCTGAGCGTGGCACTTAAGCCCAAGGCACAAGTCTGGTTTCAACAGTAAATTTCAGGTTCATGCTCCTCCTCTGGCTGGATTTCTTTTGGATTGCTCTCTTCTGTTTTCCATCAGTCAAACTCTTTTGCTTTCTGGAGAATTGTGTTCTCTGCCATATGTCTATAGAATCCAAGTTACAATGTAAGTAACAGACATATCCTTCAAAGCAGCTGTAGAAAATCACCCAGACAGTTAATATACAGAAAAATTCCCTTCCTTCCCCTGTCAAGCTGGTGTAATGTAAACATCACAACTGAGTAAAACTGAGTAAAACAAAAAGCTGGAGTATCTATTTGTAGAGAGAAGTACAAACTCCAATAAACAGCACTACATGCTCCACGCAAAGTTTGTCCTACATTACAGAATGTGCTCTGAAGAACAGTGAGCTCTTCATCTATCAGAGTAGATACTATAAAGAAACATCTGCACTCAACCCCTATGTCTGACCTTATCCCACCAGCATGGCTAGAATTAGTTAGACTAGAAGCCCAGAAATGTCAAGATAAGACTCTTTTCCTGGCTCTGCCACTAACTTGGAGAGCAACCTAACTCAATGCTCTTCCAGACTGCATATAAAGCACTGAATGGCTAAAAATACTTCCCAAGAGAAGTGAGATTTGAGAGTGCTTTGCTAATTCTGGCCTAGTCTACAAGTACAGGGAATTACTGTAAGTGACTATGCTTTAGGTACCGCTATCTACTAAAGCAGTAAGGAAAGTTGACGTGGATTTCCACAGGCAGAGATCCTGCAGTGAGCTCTGACTATTTCATTAGAAGCCACTCACTCAGTTCCCTGGGCTGAGGTCTAACACTCCCATGTCTTTGCCTGTTAAACAGGCTGTGCCAAGCTCATGAATAGATCTGCAAAAAACAGGCAAAAGATTTAGAAAAAGATGTGAAAATCATGAATCAGAGCTAAACAACTACCTGCTTTGCAAGCTAACTGATTTGTCAGAAGAGCTGTTGGGCATGGCTAGGTATTTGGAATCTCAGTGCATCGAAGTCCACATGACTCCATAGCTTCAGTAGTACCAACAGAAATCTGTTACGTGGAAAAAAATAGGTGCACCTTAATGATCATTTAATCAAACTGTACAGCACTTACGTTCTCTTGCTTTGAAAAGATGCCTCCTTAACACCTTCAATCAGAGACTGTACTTGCATAATATCACAGCTAAAGTTTCAAAATATTTTCTATTCTTTCCTCTAGTTTGCAGATGTTTATAAGACTGTGAACAGTCATCCCATCAAAAAGATCATTAGACTGAAAAAAACTAAGCAACTTACTGAAAAATGTAATTGTGTAACAAGCTGTTCACAGAAGAAACAAAAGGAATAGCCTCATGGTTATTGACCACATCCCTCATCAAGGCTAAGCTAGATTCCCAGGATCTATTCTTCCACTCTCTAACCTAGGAAAGTTAGTTCATGAGTAAAAGGGAAGAAGAAAGTGCAGGAAAAACTTGTCTAATTTTACAGGACTCCTAAAGTCTGCATAGCATGAGACTGAAAGCCTTTGAATCGTATAGACATGAAGCAAACAAAAACAGGCAGACCCTTCAGAGGGAACAGAAAGTGGGAAACGATGAGAAGACTCCCAAAGTAAAAATCTGTGATACTGTATTCTAGATGTGAAGAATTAAGTTGGGAACGTACAGAGCCCCAAAACTCAGCTGGTGAAAGAAAGGAATTGCTTAAGTTGCCTAGACGTGATTCTTCTCCCACATGTGTTTTCATAAATATAATCCTGGTCTTCAAGAAGATAGGCTGTTGCAAATTAGTAGAAATGGGACATGAATTGGACCTCACTTGCTCATAGCCATAAGCACTTAAAAATTCTCATGGGTCATTTGTTTTGTTTAACTGCACAAATCTCAGTCCTCAAGGCCACTGACCGTGTCATGCTCTGCTGTAACGCATAGCTACATTCAAAAGCAATTCACAAGCATATTTTCACAGTTCCCTCTTATAAGAATGAAGAGAATTTAAATAATGTTAGGAAAGCACCATTAAAGGGGGTTATCTTTCTGCCTTTGAAATAATGTCGACAGTCAAATACCACTTGGTACAACCCTGCATATATATTTTTCGTAGCGACCTACAAATCTTACAGCTCATTTCACACTTCTGAATAGAAGACTGTAAGTAGGATGTCAAGACAACATTTTATTTGTAAGGAAGATTTATAAATGCAGTTGTTTAAACAGAGGGGTTTGCTAGCCAGAGTGTCTGTATAAAAGTGCTGAGCTACATTACAACTGCTCCTGAGAAAAAGCATCTGGGCTCATCTCAGATTCAACTTTCCCTTTAGGCTAGAAATAAATCAGATAAGGACCCCCGACACGCTGAGTTCAGATCTGTCTTCCTACCTGTAACCTCTGCTGTGTAGGCCAATGTCTCCAAATCTCACAAATACAGGTATTATACCCTGGGGAGCAGAGGAACTTCCTCTCTTTTAATCTTCCCAAAAAGCACAGAATGTGAATACAGTAGCTAGCTAGGGGCTGGCATATGTGGAGCGCAAAAATATTGGGCCAAACTGAAGGAGTCTATTGCCAGGGGCAATAGAAACACCAAACTACTGGAAAAAAACATGGAGTCTTGAACAGTCTTACAAAGCTTGAGTCTTACACAGACCTCCAAACTGCCAGGTACTAATCGTCTCGAGCATTTTAATGGTGCAATTTTGTAAGATTTAAGACTTCATGTCTCAGAAATGTATTTTTAATATAAATCAAAAGAGTATTTTTTTCAAATCAGAGTATGTTTGTTTATCCTTGTTTCAATGATTTGCCATAATAGACTATTAGCATTTAACCTTCAGTGTTACCAAGTATCCAGGCATGCCGGGCCAAACATGTGAGGTTCTAATCAGCAGTGAGTACACTCAAACTGCATGTTCTGCTTCGTCTCTGTTAGTATTAGGATATTCCTCAAGTCGAATGACCTTCATCCTCTACAAACAAAAAACGGGTGTCTGTTTGTGTTTACGGCTAAACTTTTCCAGCCCTAGTCACATATTTAATTGTTTCTGGGCACAATGGTTTCAAAAATTTTATGAGGAAAATATGACTCACTGACTTCTTGCAAAATATTTCTGCTTGTGTTTGAACTTTAAATTAGTAGCCATGTTTTTCTTTTAGTACCTCCAAGAGGTTCTCTTGAACTTGATGAACTGTTGCTGAAGTAAGGTATTCATGTTTCCTTACAATTTATAATGTTCCAGTTGTGAACGACCAGTTGGTTATAGGAGACACACACTTACTTCTAGTTCTGTGTCTGCAAAAATTGTACCGACTTCTGTTTCCTTCAGCTAATTGTGGACACACACATCGAGCTGACAGCCCAGTCAACAAGGGGCTACATATCTCACTAGTATGCCAGTGCCCGCTGTTCACTGGCTTTGGCAAGCAGCAGCTGACTAACAAAATAAAAGCCAGTTTGAAATGGAAGTAAATTATTAGTCACTATAGGAAATTAACACAATGACTGAACACAAACTATCAAATGTCAATCACTTAACGTCTTAGGATCATGTTTGTGATTCTGGATACATTGTCTGATCATGACAATTCCTCTGACCACCTGATGCTAACTTTCTCCTTACATTTTTAGACTATTATTATTTTTATTTGTAAATATTACATTAGCTTTACTTGGAAGGGCAATAGAGCCATTCTATCTTCTAGTTGTGGAAGCTGAACAGAGTCGATTTCATTTTGTACTATCACAACATAATCCTTTTCTCAGTATCAGATGTGCTCAACATTTTATTGGAGGGACTGCAGCTCTGACCGTAAAATATGTGGCTTATATTTCTGCCTATACAGAGAATCATCTTAGTTAGTAGATTTCTGCATAGCAGAGTACATAGATTTTATTGTAGGGTTGCCACCTAGAATCTATGTCTTTTTAAAGCATTCAGAAAATTCACTTCAGCCCCACGGCAGCCAAACAAATTTGCCATTAAAGTGTATTGGTTCTATACCATTTCTACTGAAACTCTACTTTCACTGTACGAAACCAAAATCAGTGGTAATTAAGTAGAAGAACATTTAGGGACTTTAGAGACATTCTCTGGACTTACTCCAGACATGATCTCTGATTCCCACTAATCATCTGCTGTTTCAAAAAAACCTTCCAGTCAAAAGTGTGAAGTTACTCATTCCACTTCCCTGAATTTATTACAAAATCCACCGCCATAAGTGTTTGGCTGCTGTAATTGCACCTGTATTGGGGTTTCAGCTGATAGAAATATATTTTGCAAACACTTAATAGATGAAAAGAGAACCCTAACATAATTACACCAGAAAATTTCTAACGTAAGTCAAATTTAAAGGCTGATTTTACAAACTGGGCTACATTTGTATTCTATCACATTGACGTAATCACAATTATTGTTCTTCCCCTCATTTATTTCAAAAGTCAGGAACAATGGAATTAACTAACACTTCTGAAAGCTTATGATGGGTGGTATCCATTTCAAAACATTTGCGGCAGACAATGGCATTTGGGTCTTTTATGACACTGATAAAGAAAAAAAATCAGATTGCCACAATACTGTCAAAAAAAAAAAATCAGATTGTTACAATACTGTCAAACATTTTCAGCAAAGCCTTAGGGCTGATCTGGGCCTGAACCACTGAAGCTTTTTTTTATTTCAATGTACCATGGAACAGGCTGGAAATTTCTAGACCTTGGCACATTACTTTGCAGGATTGGATATCTAAAGAATCCAGACCATTAAAATTAATGAAACTCTTGAGATGTGATAACATCATGACTCAGCCCTAATTACTCTTAAAGGTAGATGTAATGAAGGCTGACTGAAGAAAGAATGAAGTGACCATCTTGTGTACAGCAGTCTTGAATCCACTGGGAAAATACACACTGTATTTAATCTTTGCTCTTGAGCATTCTTTAGAAAAACCATTGACCTCAGTAGCAATGTCTACTTTGCTAGATAAACATTCCAAATTTATGATTAAAACCCCTTCAATTTTAAGCATTTTTTGTGCAATTGTTAAGACAAACATTCTATTTATACAGTTATTGGCAGAACTAAGAAAAAATTTTCTGGTTATTTTTCTAGAGAAGAAAAGTAATTTGAATTAGGGAGACAGAAAGTGCCCTTGATGCTACATCTCAGTAAACAGCATTACACTCAAATAGGGATCCTTTCTTCAGATAAATCCTTCCTGTGGAAAGGATCCACAGCAGAATCTGAAAAGGTTATATGTAATTCACTTCAATTTAGGAATTGTGACTTTCACTTCAACTTGGGAATTGTGACTTGTGGATATCATTTATCTAAAACTGGTGTCTCACACCAACACATCTAACCTGTAACTAGCCCACCACGCAGACAGGGGAAAAGCCACTGCGGTTACAGAAAGGGGAAATGTATGTTTGATATTTTGTTTTCATATGGTAAAACAGATTTGTGAAAATGGAGGTAATGGAGGCCAATGATGAGCTTTCGAAATTTTTCCTTTTAGTATTTTTGTCATCTGTCTCTGAAGCACAAAGAGGTAAATTTTGCTTCTCCCTTGCACTTTTCCTGCTCTTCCATCTCACCTGATCATTTCTTTCTCCTGCCTTGTTTCTATAATGGGCATAAAACAATGTAGACAGCTGAACTTGTTCAGCTTTCTTTACAGAAAAATGCAATCCACGCAGGAAACCATCTTCTACCGAAGAGGTAATTTTAGCTATGGTGCTGTAAAGTCCACTGTATGTAGCTGTACAGAGCCATGAACAATCATTCTTCTACTCATATTCACCAGACATTTCTGCTGTTGTAAGACTAAGCAATGTGAGCAGTTACGTAGCAATTTTGCTGCAAGTGGAAGATTTTGCTTCTCTACATAGCTGCACATGTGTTCTGCAGAACTTCTTCGCCTAAATCTGTTTGATTTTTAGATGGGCCCTTTACTTTGCATCAAACTTACATCTGCCAGGTTGCATTTTGAAAAACTCAAATGATTCAGGAATACAATACCATTTTCAAAAGTAATCTGGGCTCTTAGGAGCTAGTTCAATTGATTTTTAATAAGAATTACATTCATAGCTTATACTATTTAGAAAGATGGTGCTTCAGTGTGTAACTCATTTTGGTATTCTTGCAAATTTTATCTAGGCAGATTCAACTCTTGCAATATATATTTAAATACTGCATACTTGACATACTTTCCTCCTAGCTGTGTTCAAGCCATAAAAAGAAAATCAGATAAACAGCTTTGATCCAAGTTATTGCTTTAGTCATTAGGCCCTTCTATAGCTTTATGCCACCTTCTGGAAATGAAGTTCTGGAGTCCAGGTTTCCTGTGCAGCAGTAAATTTAAATATCATAAACAGTCCCCTCTGATAGCTTCTCCTGTGCTGGAGGTAGTGCCTCTAATGTAACCATTTCAGTGCAGGTCTTTGAACACAGGACTCAACTTTCAAGTCCAAGATGACCTGTTTTTCAAGCCTGTGATTCAAAATGTTGCTGTATTTCTAATTAGTTTGCATCTAAGCATACAGATCCCAGTTCTATTCTCAGTGACAGTGGTGCACATCCAGAGGAAATTAAACAGTCATTTATTCCAGATTTCCAGTAGAATCCCGGGCAGAAATGTTGGCCTGCACTTAGTTAATGACCTGGAAACTATTTTTCAAGACATAATTTTGTGGTCAATTTTGCACCTCCCTCTAGTGGCAGCAGATATCAAACAAATGAAGCACAAAGGAGACCTTGTCACGGATCACACACTGATGTATTATGCCTATTTCTTTCATGGAAATTTGGTACTTGGAATCAAGGTTGGCTGTAAATCCCACTGTAACTTTTTGGTAATGTTGTAATAAGAAAAGAATCAGCGATTGCATATAACCAAAATCCTCGTTTACTTCCTTTGCCAGTATGTGGCATATTCATACAGCCACATGTAGTTTCTCCATGCTTGCCTACATCATAGCTCTTCTAGTTGCTGTGAGCACTTTTGCATTGAGTTTGCTTTCCTTCTCAGGGGAAGGCACAGAACAATTCACCCATTATCAGCTGATTTATGAGCACAGGGCTTGCTGCTAGCTTCTCTGGTTTCAATTTCGAACTTGATGACAAACTTGCAAGCCTGAATCAGAGATTCAGGAATGTGGCAGGCTCCACACGCTAGCCTGACTTGTAGCTTTTTCAGCTTTGGCAGAATTTGAGTCTGCAGTTAGCTTCATTATAATGAATACTTAAAAACAAATTCCTAACAAGAGAAGAAGCAGATGGCGCTGAGGGAGAGCAATTTACAAGTGATGAACTGGCTCTTCCATTTCTGACAAAGGAAAATTTGCCTGGCAGCAAGGCACTAAATCCTACCAATTCCATCCTTGAGAGGTTCCTTCTTCTTAATTAGGAACACCAAAGAACATTCTTCTGTAATAGATTTCTCATTCTCCTTGTTTGCCCCAATCTATGCGTGAATGTGTATTACAGATAGACTTACCAGGTGTGACCCTGTCTCCATATGTCAGCTAATGCAGAAGCCTCTTAAAAGCCCATTTGCAGGTCAAGTATGAAATAAGGAAGGAAATAAGGAAGGTCCTGTGTCTCAGCCTTAGGGTTGTGGAAAGCCCCAAGTCTAAGCTTCAATAGAAATCACCATGGTGGATAGCTACATGTTTTGACTATTATGCTGAGAATGATACATAATAACCAAAACAGATGACAAACTTCCAGTAATAGTGAAATCTGAAGTGCAACATTATGTGAGATGTACTTTGTTATCTTCAAAAACTGAAGTCTGTGAATCACTGGTATGTGTCCTGGGGCATGCTTCTGAAGTGGGAGAAACTGTCTGTCATTTAGGTGTCTGATCAAGAAAATTGTCCCTTCATCAAGAACTAAACCATTAAGTCAACTTCCTATGGCAACCATGTTTTATTCCCATAAAAGTTACCAAAACAATCTTGTGCAACAGAAATAATGAAGTTGCTAAGTTAGGATCAGTATCCCAAAGAACACTGGAAAAAGACGAAAAGTATACAAAATGTCATATAAGAGGGAAATAGGATAGAGAAAAGTTTTATGTTTTAAAACAAAGTATTTTCTTTAATGCTGAATAGACACAGACTGAGTTTTTTCAGAGTCAGTATTTCCACTCCTGATTAGTGAATCTCAGTACCCATCTTAAGATAATGAAAAAGGGTGTATTTTTTAAGAAATAGATATCAAAATCAAGACAATTTAGAATGTCTTTTATCGGCCAGCTAACAGCTGAAGTGTCAAAAAAACTACTTGGTGTGTTTGAACATTTTATCTAGGCTGAAATTACTCAGTATCTTCTAACACAGGCTTGAACTCTACGTTTTCTAACAATTTAGGGTAGCTGTCATAGCAATCCTAACACTGTGTGCTTCACCAGTGTTCCCTTTCTGTAGACACTCCACAAGCATGTAAACTTAACTTGTGGAAAAAAACAAGAACCTTTGAATATGTGTTGATATATCTGTGCTTTCCCCTTCATTTCTTACCAATTCCTAATACATGTGCTCTGACATTCATGGCCTGTATTTTTTATGCTGTTATTCTCTGCTTTTATTTGGTTTGGGTTTGTTTTTAATGAGGTGAACTTTGCACAGCCCAACTCCAGCTCCTATAAAATCTGTGTCTTAAATGGCCAGATCTAGTGATTTCTGTACGGAGCAAAAAAAAAAAAAAAGGCCTACATACTAACCACACAGCTGTACTTGGAAACAGATGTGTTACCCCCTTTAAACTGAACTAATGAGGACAGGATTATGGAACAGATAGGTCAGGAAAACTTCTGTCTAGATTTTGAATTTGGAATTATGGAAAGAGTACAGAAGAGACTGGTGCTTCCACATAAGTGGAGGGGAAAAGGATGGTAATTCTGCCAACAATGAAAATTTGCACTGCTACACCATCTTCAAGGCACTTCCAACTTTGTGACCCTGTTCATCCCACTGTCAGTTCTATCCACTTAACTCGCACAGGTTTCCCTCCCATCGAGAGCAGGCCAGACCCTCAGTTTAAATGAACTGCTATTCAAATCAATCGATTTACAGAAGTCCAGGATTTGGCTCTGTGTCTCCTTTGCATTTAGCAGGTGTGAAAGCACTCTAAATCACTTCTTTCAAGACATATAAAACATAAAGTAGACCAATTATTTAGGATCAGATGCTGTGAAAACCATAACTTCTGATAGAAATCTGACCAAACATGTAAATTTTTGAAACTAACTTTGCCTATTAGTGTGTTCTTGAAAGTGTCTTCTGCTGCTAAGTCAGAAATAGATGGGGTTTTTTAGGACCGTCGCTTCTCTGCCCAATCTTTCTCCCATCAGAGTCACTGGGGGCATTGCCATAACTTCAGAGAGAGGACGAACAAGACCTTTGTAGTCATGATTTGGCGCTTACACTGGAAAAATGCAGTACTGATGGCTTTCTATAGAAAAGATGCATCACATTTTCCCTCTGGTTCCTGGCTTAAGCTTCTTTAAAAAATTATTGTTGATTTGTCTTTAAATGCTCTTCATCAATACACTGCCTTGCAATACAGAGCGGGTCCCTTGCACTAATTAACAGCAGCAAAAAAGAATCTTCTGCTGTGTAAGGCTTTGTGAGACACAGCCATTACATGCAGAGGAAACTGGGATTAGTGGGGCCCTAGCTCCCCCAGGGACTACCATAATATAAATTATTAATAATAAAAATAAACATTGGCTAGCTTGAACTTCTCTTCGTCCCCTTAGAGCTTATTTTTGTGATGGAATTAGCTAAATAAAGCCCACTTGAAAGAATGCTTAATTGCAAACTGTCCAAACAAAACAAAATGGAACTAATTGCTTCTTAAACATTCAAAAAGAGATGACTTTGGAAACAGCTTAAAGACTAATGTATGTTAGGATACATGTGGGGAAGTGAGCAGTTAAGCAAAATGCAGTCTAAAATGGACAACATTTACTTTTAAACCAGGTATTCAAGTTTTGTCAGTCTAGTTCTGCCTAGTTTGGATTATTTCAAGCCTAAACAGAATTACAGCAATACTCTCTTGGAAATCATAAAATCAGAAGAGACGTCTTGTGCACTGACTTCTAGATGTAGTTTGCCGAGGAAAGACTACAAAATCCACAATGATCATTACTCCATGGAGTGCCCCTTAAAACTGTCTTGGCCTGAAAAAGATAGCTTAACAAAGGCTACCATTTTAAGTGTTTTTTCTAAAGCAGTTATTTCCCTGGAAGTTGGGTAGGAAGAGCTTACACAAACAGTTCTGACAACACATCTCTAAAGGACAGTGGTGATGCCTTCCATCAGAATAACTGATTGCAGATCTGCCATGGCCTTTATAAACTTCCTTTCTTCAGGCCTGTTTTTGTAACTGCTATTTAATTCAAATATTTCACAGTCAGCAAATAGAATCTATTTGGGCATGTGAAAACTCCCTTTCCACATTCATTAATGGTTAAAAATTTAATGTTTTCTTAAACACTTACTTCTTAAATCAGAAATATTTCTAGCAAGACTAGAAAATTATATCTCTAATGCAACTGAAATTTGTAAACAAGGAAAAAAAGTGTACATTAGAAAGCAGCAAGAGATAAATAAGTTATAACCAAAATCATACAGTCAAAATAATTTTAAAACATAATTAGTCATACAAGTTTTCTTTGGAGGACCACTGTGTGCTGTTATATGAAATCAGACCAGTCGTAAGCCATTGGAAGTGCACTGCCTAACCAGCCACATGTTTACTTTTCCACTTATCAATAACTGACATTAACAAGACTTCTGCCAGAGATGATAAATTCCTGGAAACGTCAGGCTCTTCTATATCACCCAGCCCAAGCACAAGAGAGCTACTCACTGGGGAAAAAAAAAAAAAAAAAAAAAAAAAAAAAGGCAGACATAACTGGAAGTGCTAAGCAGAAGTTGCTCAGCAGGATCAGCTGAGATCAAACCACTTCAGCATTTAGGCCAAAAGCTAATCTAATTTGAAGGTCCCTTGAAATGTCATGAATATCATCAACAAACACGGCAAGAGTCACTTATGAAAATGCATTTCAATTTTGTGCACACACACACACAAAAAAAAAAATCAATCAGCTCTCTGTCAAACTTCTTCAAAGACTGTGAACCCAAATGTTTGTTCCCTGAGGACTCAAAGCTTTTACTGCAACAAGTAGTCACATCTGCTCAGTGTTTCGTATTTTTCAGCATTGCAAGGAGTTTTTCTTAGTTCTTGGACTGGTTTACTCAGCATCTATGTGTAAGTACAGCAACAAAACTCCAACAGAAGAGATAACCGAGGTCTTCTGCAGCTTGTTTCTACCTCTCACCCCAAAAGACACAGGCAATCCTGGCAAAATGAGTATTCTTATGTATTTTGCCAGCACAGCTGTCTCTTCATGAGTTTCACCTTTTAACATTCCTCTTAATGCTTACACCTATGCCAGAAACTTTTTTACACAGATCTATACAGCTACACCTGAAAGGTTTGTTGTTTTTATACATCTAGTATAGTTTTGAAAGGTATTAGTAGTCTGCAGATAATGTAAAAAAATCAACATGAAAATCATCTGTGTATCTCTACTACCAGCACCTCGCTGCTATCAGAATATTGGTATTATTTACCATTAAAGTTCTCCTAAAATGAATGGAGCAACTTGGCAAGCCTGTGCTTCCTATCAGCATAGTTAAAACTATCCCTCAGACCTAAACCAATTAGTACTAACTCATGCACAAGTTTACTGTGCACCATAACTGCTTCAATACTTGTGTCTTTTGATAACGTAACCATGTTGGTAAAAGAAACCATTTTTCACAGTCCTTAACCTAATTTAGCTGAGGAAAGGAATTTGTAATATAGACAGGCACTTAAAAGCTGTAGAGAGGGGCTTATTACTTGTGTCTCGTTAGATACTACAAGAACTTTGCTAGTACAGCATCAGGGAAAAAGAAAACATTGTATTAACATACAGCACTGCCATATCAATACAGCTGCAGAAGCTTTTAATGTCATATGTCTACATCATTAAAAAAAAAAACCAATTGAAATGAAATAATAGCAGTACTACCTTTAAGCACAGAACAAAGGTTAGTATGGCTACATGGCAAGTGTAGAACAACTACAATTTTCAGTTTATAAAAAAAATCTGTGGGCAAGTCCCTCATGCCACATAAAACAAGACCTATTTTTGTGATGTAAATTGACTTAGTCTGTGTTACCCAGACTCTATTACTTACCTACAAGCCAATAATAATTGAGACTACTCTTGCAGAATAGGATCGTGCCACTTGACAACACTGGGCTCCCTGTAAGAAAGTTCTCTTAGTTCCTTTCAACACGGAAGGAGTGAATTGTAATGCTAACATGCACACTGAGTCAAGAGAGTAAAGAGCTCTTACCCAAGACCAACAAGCCAAAGACCCAAGGTATCAATCAGTTCACTGTACATACTGAACCTTAGTTCATCGGCTCCTATTGTCCTCATAGAATGAGGACAAACAACAGCCACCCTCAGGATGTGGTATGTAGGGAAATGCCACTCAGGTTTGCATCAAGTTATAGTTATTAGAGCTGCAGAGAGATCCAACACAAAAATGGACGGACACATGCATAGTCCATATTCACACAGCTGTTGCTTGACTGATAATTTAAGGAGTCCTGGTAATGGATGAGATCACCAGCAAAGAACTTTATGTTTCGGGACAACACGTAGGCCAAACAGCTACATATCACAGTACTGTGATGACTCCAGTGATATCAAAGGCACTATGTATGTACTGATCTGCTTTTTTGGCATCAGACAGGCATGATTTGTGAAAGACATAATCATCACGCATCTTGCCAGATGAGCCTGAGAGGATGGCAGCAGTGTCCAGAATGCTGAAAGGTGCTGTAAGCACAACAGTGATACGCCTTCCCGTTAATAAGGAACCATGCCTGGCTGGAGAGGCAGTAAATAGAACAGTACGTCCCTGTGATGTTCTATGTCCCCTGGCAGTTTTCCCACACTTGCAATATGACCCTCCAAACACCAGTGCATGGATCATTGATCTTACGAACTCACATTTGTGATCCTCTACAGAATTGTCATTGAGAATGTACAGATCAAGAACTTACTGGCAGCAAATCACTCTCGGGTGATCTTCAAAATTCAGAAATGGCCATTCAGATACAAAATATCCATGTTGACAAGTGATTCCAACAACATACTAAATCAGATCCAGAATTAAATCCAGATCCTGACACAGTTAACAGCAGTAATGGCAGACAGTGCATTCAATCTTATAATAGAAAAATGGTGTTTTATTCCATATGACTTGGCTTACTCAAGAGAAATATTTTACAATAAGCTACAGTTTTACTGTATTGTAAAGATAATCTGACAATTACAGGTCAAAGGATACTTGCTATTGCTTTAAATGGAACTAAAACCAGTCAAATTCATACACATACAGGGGAAAGATTAATCATGTACTACTACAGCTCTTGAGAAAACAAACTAGGCTGGGCAGATATGGAATTATGTCTGGATTGGAGATCTTACCAGAAGATGCAGTATATGTTCTCATCCAAAGCCTTCTCCTGCAAAGTACATACTTCTTAGACTTGTGGTTTTGTTCTTGAAGAACCCAAACCCCAAGCAATGTTGAGATACTCTGCACTGCTACTTGTTTTGCACTTCTGATGTTTGTTTGCAGGCAGCTGGGATGTCTGCACTGATTTTCTAAGGTTATTTAAATTCGTCTTTATTTGTTAACAAATTATGTTGGTTGCACAACACATTGGCATGTGAACACTTCAGAAAAGGGAGGGGCACAACTCCGCCTCAGTGGAATTAGGAACAAGATCCAATGACTTCAGCAGAGTTACACAAAGGATAGCTCTATTGTTTCAGTGGGAGTTGTGGTTAATTAAAGTAGTATTTCCTGTAAGCTTTCTACATGCAGGATTCTCTTCAAAGGTGACATTACCTTCAAGATCACTGTGTGGGCTTCCATTTTGGACAATGAATAACAAAAGCCTAGTGACAGTTTTCCATAAAATACATATATATATATATATATACACACTATTGTACTAAAAGCATGAAAAAGGGCACACAGTGAAGTGCAGATATAAATAAATATATATTTATACTCACACACAACAAACCTGTTGTATAGTGATGTTGAAGCTGAGATCTTACTGATGGAATTAAATTGATGCATTTTTACACACGATCCAGCCATTTTAACTGCTCTTTTGTTTTGTCTTCCATTGTAAAAACCAGGTAACTAACGCTACAGATCAGTTGTCTTCAAAACTTTAGAAAAGCCTGTGAACCTTCTGTATAGATCAAGTATTAGCCACATTTTCACATACCGTTACCACTCTATTGTAATTCCTCAAGCAGCTGCATATGCATCTGTAATATCTCTGTGTGTCAAATCTTTCTGAAAACCCTGACCTACTATTTGAACAGACCTCATCAAACAAAATCCTTCCTTATAATCCAGAGAAGCCCTCTAAACTCTTTTTGTGAAATTTCAATTACATAATGTAAAAACTGCAGAAATTCAGCACATAGGTAAACTGAAGGTTATTTACATTATATTTTGCCTGCACTAGTAGAACTATAAACCTATTCATGCTAATACTGAAGCAGTAAACATTAAAATATTAAAGCACACTGAGGTCTTTGAATTGCCTCCCTGTTTATCTGTTGAGTCCCAGCATTGGAGAATGATTTTTCCCTCTTCAAGTCTGCAGCAATTTAAATAATAAAACAGAGGTTATGTAAGTGCAGTGAATTATGGAAAAAATGTAAGTGGAAAGTACATATTTTTTAAATGCACTTGAATAACTCAAACGCAGCTGAACTGACATTATTCAGACTTTCCAGTCTTATTCAATACTGGATTGAAACCAAGCACAAGAAATTTCAGGCCCAAAGGACATTTTTAAGAAAATTATAAGTACCTATATTTCTAGTTTACAATGTCTATTTGGGAAGGCTCTACTGCCTAAAGAAAGACTAACCTAGCTTCTCATGGGACCAAACAAAAGGGATGTGAACTAATTAAGGGGACGTTTGGATCAGTTTGCAAATAAAGACTGATTCAGCCCCAAAGAACAACCAAACCAGAAACCTGGATTCAAGTATCTGTGGTCTTCTAGTGAAACACAGATGCAGATTCTGATCCAAATTTGACACTGAAAGTTCATTTCTAACCTGTGCAGACACAAGCTCTAGGCCCAGCTCTGCATTCCTTCCACACCCACAATTGGAGTTCTGCCTGAATAAGGAATGCAAGAGAGAAATGAATTTCTTATCTTTATGGCAGATCTTGTTTGGTGATGTACACGCCTGTGAACCTGCCAAAACTCAAACGTGTGACATGGTATGCAAAAAGATTTCTCTTGCAGGACACTTAAAATACGGTAAAACTATTTTCATAAGCATAAGTAATTGCTTCTAACTCTAGTATACCTGAATATATTCCGATACTTCTGTTATAAGCAATTTTCATCAATGCAAAAGATCCCAGATTTGTATGGGGGAAAAAAACCCAAACCAGTAATAGAATGAATAAATTGTGCATTTCCAAACTGAGGGGCATTTAAAAATACGGCTATATGAAAAAAAGCTTAAAAAAATAAATTTCACAGAGGGAAAATACTAAGCAAACAAACAATAAAAGAAGGCTTCTTGGCATATTTTATGTCCATTATCCTCCAAAATCCCAGGGTAGCATTATGCATACAGATGCATATGGTAAATTTTCCATCACTCCAAAGAGACATGAACTTCACCCTGGCTTTTGATAAGATAAATGCAATTACATTTCCTTCAACTACCCAGCCAGCAGTATTACAAAATTTGCAGGGAAGAAGACTTTTCAAATGCACAAATGACAAAGAATTGTGGAAACAAGTCTCTTTATGTGTGAATCTTGGCCTTTTTAAAATCTTCCCAGATTTTTGAGCCAAGTTTATACAAGAAATGCCCACCAATGTTAGTTACAGATGCTGTACTTTATGATGCATCTATGATAAAATTGAAATCCTAGTGCAGACACAATTTAATCAGCATTTTTGTTAGTTTAAATTAACTTGGTCAAAAATCAGTAGAAATTGTACCAAAAATAATTTTTTTTCTAGTATCCACATCTGGAGGGTTTCTGACAATTATTCCATGCACCAAACTGTTCTGGTGTAGCTGTGGCCTTCCTATTTTTCTCTACCCCAAACAATATGCAAAACTGTAGGATAAACATGCCTTTCTGTGGTCAAAAAAGTGAAAAGGTGATATTAAGGTAATTCATGTTGCATTTGGTCCAGACAAATACTTTCATAATAGTTGAGAAGGCTATGTTGATTAGAGTATCCTGTGCAACTATTCTGAGAAAAAGAAATGCTAGCTAAAATCTAGGGCTTTGGCTGCTTCAAGGCTTCCTAGGTAAGATTAAGTCAAAATATTTCCTATATACATTCCCCCTTTTCATCAGCATGTCAACTGTAGTAAGAATGTGCTACTAATTTTCAGGATCAAAATCTGAGATAATTTTGTATTGTCAAATGTTTCCTTACTTTCACAGAAACAACTATTACTGGAAATATTTTCTAAAGCATGTTGCAAGCGGAGCTGAGTAAATCAGCTAGCACACTGCGCACTTTTCAAGGAAAAAGTTTCTAAAAATGAGTCAGGATTTAATAAAAAATGTCTCTGAGGTACGTAACTCATGCCCATAATAGAATATTTTTCAAGTTTTCAACCCTGTATAGAGAATTTTAAAACACTAACAGATGTATGAAACAAAAAAAGCAAAATTCTCCCTTATTCTCTGCCATGCACACATATAACACACAGGAACCAATGAGAAGCTCTAAAACATTTTCCACTAGACAGACAATTTGCTTGCAATTCCTTCTCCCTTTAAATTGTTTCTGTGGCAACACATCTGGTGCTGTAATTCTGGGCCAGAACATTAACTATCCTGAAAGAAGAAAGTTATGTTGTTGTTCTGATCTGCAAGAATGTGAAGCAGAAAGAGATCTGCAAATACACGTAATCAGATAGCCCTTTATGCATTCATAGTTGCACAGAATATTAGCTACCGATATTTATGCATAGCTTAAAATTACATGTTTAAAAATGTTTCAATAATGGTTAGAGAAAACTCTTGTGATGAGCAGACATACCGTGACCCAGCTTTTTTTAAACAAAATGATGAGTGCTTTGTTACCGCTGTTCCTGCCCTATGAAATAAGCGAGGAAAGTATTCAGCTAAGAGGAACAAGGCTCATTCCCTAATCATAAATATAACTCATGATATTGATTTCTTATCATCTCCCCAGTACTATGTAAATATTATTGTATTATCACCATTTTACAGCTGAGATATGTCAGAAGCACATAAGGACAAAATGTCTGAAGTGCCTGTTAAAATTCAGATGCCCCTATTATTAATTACCCATAACACGCACCCCTTGCCTCTCTAAGCTCTTGAGGGCCAGCAGATTTTACTGGCCTTACTTGAAATGATAGGAACCTATTGATACTTGATGTAAGCCTCAGACATCCCAGCTTGAGCACGCCAGCATTCTCAGAATCTGTAGTCTGAGCAATTTAGTTGTAGAGAAAGGAAAGAAAAACAGGAATAGAAATTTACAGCCCCAATGCAGTTTGCTAAGTCAACAAGTGAACATTTTTTTTAATCACTAATAATCCTGACAAGTCTGTCTGAAATCTTAAAGTCATACTACATGACTATAATGAAATGAAAGTTGTTATGGGTATTTTACCATGCAACTGAGATCGACATCTCAAGATATAAACCCTACTGTGGATCTTAATTCATGACACAAGGGCTAGAGCAATTTGCAAGAGCTACTGCATTCATTTGACTCAGCCTGGAGTACTATGAGTTAAAAAAATAATGAAAGTGGATTTTTGCTACTTCATCAAGCAGATCAGGGATGAATTCATATGTTGGGGAAAGAACACACCTGATGAATAACAAAATATCACTGACACAGTTACTTTTCCAATAATAATTGCATTTAAGTTCCCCATTAAACTAATTTTATTTTTTAATTTGAAACAGCTAAATTCAAATCTAGACCAGCTACACATAAATCGGTTTGCTAACTACACTTACAGTACTTTCTGTATTAACAATAAAGAAGACAAGATCGTCTTGGTGTTCTGATCCTCTAAATTACTCATGATTAAATGCACTGATTGGCTGAAAACCAAGTTTTCCCCTAAAAAATTGAATTGAATAAAAATAATAGTTTTCAGGCATGTCTTTGAAGACATACTGGTTTAAAGTAACCTGTGCTCAGGGGCAGTGACCTGGCAACAGAAATGGAAAAGTTGAAAAAAGTGGATAAAACCTGGTATTTCATAAATATGTATGTCCCTTTTGTACTTGCAGAGGCACCATCTTATGATCAGAATTAAACGCAGCACCCTGAGCACCTGCAGTCATTAAAGGCCGGCTGATGTCCTTTGCGAGACTTGCAGTCTGTATAATTTTGGATTGTCACCAGCCAATCATCTTCCAAAATCCAGCTCTGGCCAATAACAGTCTGGGTAAGTCAACTCTGTTCCCTTTTTCTCAGCCTTCTGGCTAAGACCGAGTGTGTATATTTAACTAATATTAAACCTACTATTTTACATAAAACATCTCCTTCACTTCCAATTTAGCCTTTCTATTTATTTCATCCAAACGGCATAAGTAACAAACCTTCCGAGACAGTTCCCACTCCCTTCTTTTATCGTGTATAACTTTCTATACACAGAACCTCCGTTTTGTCCTGGTGCACTGTAACACCACATTATCACTCCTCAAACCCCTGAGAAAGAGACACATTAAAATCGTAACATTCCCCCCTCGCAGACTGAGTCTGGTTTCCTTTTTGAGCCCTAATGGCTCTATTCCTCTTCTCAGGTTCTTTGTAAGGATACTGCAAAGGAATATTTGTGAAGGAATTAGCTGTGGAAGGGAATAAAGTGATATTGGTGGATTTGATATTACAGAGTCCCAGCTCCCTGCCTGGATTTCTCCTAAAGGAGCCCAGGGCTAGAGTGAACACTGTAGAGCAACTGTATGGCTGCTCTTTGTCTTGACAGAAGGAAATCATCTCATGTTTATACTACCCCTTAGGGAATACCATTACATAACTCACTGTTTGGCCTATATTTCCCCATTCTTGGCTCCACACTGTTAACAGAAACACCACTGCAGTAACTGCAGTTACTGACTCAAGAATCGAGCACCAGATAGGAACACAGGACCTGTCATCTCAGGGAAGCCCTTTAATTCCTCTAAACAGTATCCAGACTCCAATTGGAGGAAAATTTTGCCAAGCCAGTTGTTCCCTACTATATTGCCTGTGTTGTATCTCACACAAGTTCCCCTTTAGACCTGGAGCGTAAAGTAGGCTTGGCCTGCCATTCAATAACAGCTCCGTCCCATCTTGGCAGGTTTTGTGCAGCTTTTCCCACACTATTACATGTCGTGCTTATGTCATTCACTCTGAAGAATTCAGACAGCAGCATGTAAGTGATCAACTGCATGTGAGATGAATACAACAGAGAAGCAGTTCCTACCACACATGTTCCTTTAGACACCACATCTTTGTCAGATGTATCTCTCCATTCAACACGAAATGTTCCCTCAGACACATTTTGCATTGTTTACTACCCTTACAAATGATCTTCCTCTGCTTTCTTGTTTTTTCTAAATGAAGTTCTTTCCAAAAAGAGTATGTAATGCCCCTCATTAATAGGTGTAGCTCCCATTTTACAGCTGTGAAAACACAGGTAGAGACGGATTAAGTCTTGATCCCAGCAAAGGAAATGACTGAATCAGGAGTTCTGAGTACTGGTGCTGTACTCTGACTCTGGTTCAATACTCAAGAAATGGCTCAAGAAATATGTAACCTTATTTTTCAAATTCCTTCAAGTTTCTTTGGTTGATGAACAACTCGATTTCCATATGGCCCAACTTATTTAAAACACTTTTTAAAAGGGGAAATTAAACTCTGTCTGAAGCAAAACGTAACTGGGCTGTGACCCAAAACCTCAATTCGTATTTATGAGCAAATAAAACATAATCTCTGCACAGACAAAAAGAGTTAACTAAAATATAACCAGCCCATACAATGCCACCTCCAAAACACAAACCCTACAGGATGGCATAAACGTTGTCCTCTTTCCCACCTGCTCCAGCCAGATGTTCACCCCGCAGGGGGTCCCCGGGTGTTTGTGGGCATGAACGTGCTGTCTTCTGGGGCAAAAGCTACCGCGCCTCTTTGCGCGGTGCAGCCTCTGCAGGAATATCAGCATCCTTTGCAGCTTGCCTACCTACAGATTCCCGTAGACTCCTCAGGAGCCTACCGCCCCTATAGGTGACGAGGACCCCCCCATAGGTGACACGCACCCCCCTACTCGCTGATATGCCCCTCCACTGGGCGACATGCCCCCCCTCTCGGTGACATACCCCTCCACCCCGTGACATGCCCCTCCTCTCGGTGACATACCCCTCCACTCGGTGACAAGCCCCCCCCCCCCGGTGCCCTGCAGCTCTCACCCACCGGTGCGGTGCCGCTGCCTCCCCGCTGCCCCGCGCGTCTCGCAGCCCCGTCGCCCAGGCGGGCGCCCGGAGCGGCGCTACGGGCGCGCCGCGGCCCCGTCCCTCCCGCCACCGGGCAGGGCGGGGGTCGCGGGCGGGACACCGCCTCCCCCCGCCCGGCGCCGGGGCCGGCACCCCGCGCTGCCCCCGGCGGGAACCGCGGGTGCCCCGCGGCCAGGTGCCTCCTACCTGCCTCTCGGCGGCGGAGCGCGGCGCTCGGCTCCGCTCCGCTCCCGGGACAGCGCGGCGGCGGCCGGCGGCGCGGAGAGGCAGGGCCCGCCGGGACGGCCCCGATAGCCGCCGCTTATCGCCGCTGCCTGTCACCCAGCTGGGCTCCGCTTCCAGGAAGCCGCGGCTGCGGAGCGCCTGCCTGCTGCTGGATGCCGCCGGCCCCGTCCCGCTCGCTGCCTCCCTCCCTCCGACCCCCCTCATCCTGGCAGGGGGGCTGGGAAAGTGCAGCGCGGCTCCAGCACATGCCGAGCCTGCGGTCACGGCCCGGACCCTCTGCTATTAATCAGGAGCATCCCCAGCGCCCCCTTGCTTACTCCGGCTGCCTTACTGCAGGCCCCACCGCGCCGCAGGGCAAGGACAAACCGGCGACACGCGGGGACGGCCGCCCCTGCCGCCCCGTTGATGCCTCCGTTCCCCTGCCCCCGGATCCTACCCCTGCACTTCTCAGGCACTTTCTCCCGTGCCTGATTCTCTCCCTCCCTTCCCATCTTCCCTCCACTCCTCCTGCCCTTACCCCACGCTATCCCCTCACTATCCCTTTTAAGATTCCCTCCTCCTACAACCCTCGCTGTCCCAGATCTTCACCTTTCTTTCTCTCATTGCCTCCTCCCTTTCCCCATCCCAACCTCCCATAGTTTTCTGTTACTGAAGACATATACTTTGCTCTCTTTGATTCCTTGTTAACCAAAGCCCGCTCCGAGCCCTTTCTGCTGCGCTCGCTACTGACCTCCTTGTCGCTTCTTCAGGCAGGTACCGTTCCTCGAGAAGCAGCTTCCTTCTGCTCGCTCTCTAGACACCTTCCTGATAATCCTGACAAAAAAGATGTGAAATTGTGATGTAGAAAGCAGGCTGACATCCTGCCCGGCTCCTTGCCTCACCACATGAACCCACACAATCATATCTCTTTTCTTGTGAGCAATGCCTTGCCAGGCCTTTTGTAAACATCACCAGCCAAACGTGTGCCTGCCGTCCGCAGAGCCCCTTGGACTAGGGTTTGGCTCAACCCTCTTCCACTTTCCCCTGCGGTTTTTAGCACCGTTCCCCCATAAGGTTAGCATGCTGACTGACTGACGGCACGGGAAGCTTGACACTCCCCATGAGGAGAATAAGCTGACTGTGCAGAATTTGGGTATGCTCTTACAATAACTTTAACAGTAATAGTGTTTGCTCCCCTTTTCACCATATTCAGCAATATCTAGGACACACACAGGACTCTTCCCTCCTGTTTCAGGAGGATAAAACACAAACTAAAGTTCTGAAAGTGCCAGATGACCAGAGATCACACACAAGAACCTGTTAGGGCAGAGTTATTCTTTTCCTTTCCAATAATTTATGAAGTTGATCAGGATTTGTATTTTTCTGTGTGCTTGCTTCAAGGAAAGCTTTGAAAAAGGCAAGGGAAGATCTCTCACACAGCTGAATATGCTTTTAAGAAGACTCATGAGGGAATTAACACACATGAAAGTGAGAGCAGTAAGAGACAAAAACAGATGGGTTGATGGAGTTGGCTGCACAAACAACTCAAGCACTTTGGGCTTTAGATATTCTAGAAAGAACGGTGCTGAGACGCAAGTAGAAGTGAGTTTCACACAGGATCTTGAAACCGATTGGGGCTTGGAGCGCTGAAAAAGGCCATGGTGATACAGCATGGACAAGACTAGTAGCAGAGCTGGTGTACCCAGCGAGACAAAGCAAGGAGATGCAAACACAGGGACTTGTACAGGTCAGTACACGACACAGTCTAATAATTATACCTCTGCTAAATGTTCTCTTGATTCTCCTAGTATTTTGTGGTTTTATGATCAATCACACTGACTACTTGAAGAATGCCCCACTGGCAAATACAACCGCAGCAGTTCAAGGTGCAGCCAGCTGTGTGTCCTGTCTCTCGGCTCAGGCTTTCCAATCATGTAAGGCTGTCAGCAAAGCCGGGTGCGTGCTCCAGCCTCAGACCCCGCAGCACCAGCCGTATCAGGCCAACTCAAGCAGCACAGGACGGCGCTAAACCAGGGCCTGTGAGCGGCAGCAGCTGCAGTGCGGCCTCGTGCCTTTGCATGCCAGCCCCACAGCAGGGTGGAGCGCACAGGGGCTATTTTAAATTGACTTAACTGGATTTGCAGAAGGACATTTGTCAGAACACCTAATCTCTGCAGGAACCCTAGGCAACCGGTTGACCAAAAAACCTTTACTGTTACTGTCATTTCCTCCTAAACATGAGACATAATAAATTTCACAGACCAGACCCTCAACTGATGCAAATGACCAAGGTTCCATCACTCCCGGTGCAGATGTCCCTATTCACTTCAGCTGAGGATTGGCCTTACGTGTTTTTATTCCAGTTTATTTTTTATGATCTTCATTTGCTGTGTCTTCATCTGGTGTGTTTATGTGGTTGGTGCTTGGTTTTCATTATTTTTGACTGCACTTCAGATTATTTGCTCTATGGTTTTGTTCACATTCTCCTTTTCCATGAAATTCTAATAAAACACTTGGCTACAGATTTTCCAAATTGGATACTGATGTTTAGTGCAGCTAATTATGTAGCAGGGTTCAAAGCGAGTTCTATAATGTAACAATTTACATATTCTCGAAAACAATGGACACAAACCTACAAATGATTGTTACAAGCTACACATTCTTCTGGAATTTCCTTTAAAAATACATACGCTTAGTATTCTCACGCACATGAAAAGCAGTAAATACTGCATTGCTGGCAGCATTATAATATTTACAATGAAAAAATAAAACACACTCTGATGTCTCTCAGACCTAAAGGGACATTTAAAAAATGCTAGTACATCTCCTTGAAGGATCTCAAAGCACTCCATAAAAGCACTTCACAAATTCAGCCACTCGACATTTATCCAGTATTATGCCAAGGATATACCAAGATCATTTTACAATGAAATATCCAGGGTGGTTGCAACAACATTATACATTTAGTGTTTCAGCCTCACAAGTGTTCTGGCATAATCAGATTAGCTATAATTTTATTGTGTAAGTACTGAATTAAGCCACTTTTGGTTTTCTAAACCGACTGAACTACAGACAGCAAACCCTGTGAGCAGACCATGCTTCTCAGGAAGATCCAGACTAAACCGACTTTTAGAAAGGCTGCTATAAACCATAACTGTTTATAGTAGCAATAGCTAATAACTCAGTATTTAGTCCTATTACTATGATCCTTTACACCAGGCTGACTTGCAGAAAAGTCGTTTTTCTCGCCACTCATAATGCAAGCAATATGTATGCAAACATTTGCTTGTGTCTCTACCCCACCCTTTTTTATTTTGTATTCTTTTGATTTTAGAATACTACCTAAATGTTAATAAATACAAAGTAATCTGCATAAAGTAGATTTAATCTATCAGCCAATCAATATCCAGATCAGGCACTTTCATTACTGTAGCACAACAAACTTTAGACCATGTTATAACAAACTCTCCCTACATAAAGAGCATTCACTCAGAGTTTCTGAGGGTGTGTTACAGCAAGATTAAACCGTAATTACACACAACCAGAATTTTAAGCACATGATTATTTTTGCTTCTTTGTGCGCCTATCTGCACTGGAGTTTATAGTTCACGGTATTATAACTCAGGAGGGAAAGTAAGAGATGAGCCAACAGAAGCAAAGAATATCTTCTAAAAGCTGAACGCAGCTGGGACAGTGGCTGAACTCACATGGATTCAGTATTTCCAAATGTGGCATACATGGAAAAATTGAATTGCTTTTCTACTACCCTTGGCTTGTACTTTTCTATTTTTACTTATTACTACTGCATCAGTACTATTTAGTTAATAAACAGTGACAGTTCTATTATGTCCGTATACGAACGTCTGCCTGTTTCAGCTCTGTAGTTTCACAATGGATTTGACTTGTTCGTGTATGCACACACAGAAATACCAGGAGAAAGAGCCTAATTTACTTTGAATTGTCTAAATACAATAGTCGTCTTGTATTTTCCTAAAATACGTTCCCAATAATTGTTTGACATTATCCGAAAACGTTGTTAACTTCACCTTCCGATTTCAACAATAAATCAATGAACTATGAAACCACGGGAGGATTGATTTTAGGTATCCATTACAAGCACAGGGGCAGGGGCGGGCCCCGCGCGGCCGGCGCCCCCCGGAGCGCGCGCCGCTGGCAGCGGGCACAGCGCCCCCTGCCGGCCGCCGGCCCTGGAGCGCGCCCCCGCGGGCGGCAAGGGGGGTCCTCAGCACGAAAGCCCCCCACGCGTGTCCTACGCCGACAAGCCCCACCAGGCTCTGTTCCCCACCGGCTAACCCACCTTCCGCATACACGTAACGCGGTCCAGTTCCCACTGCACCACAGGCGTCGCCGGCGTGGCCAGTGCTTTCTTTTGAGCGTGTGAGCACTCTTGGGTGACCTGCATATCATCCCGAAATAATTCAACCATAATAAGTAATAACGAATTATTTTATAAGGAGATATCATTATTTTTGCAATTGGATGCAGGTATCATTCGCGAAATGAATGCATTTTCTCACAGTCTGAGAAGTAACAGAACCGTAACGGGTCCTGCTGTTATTCCCCTTTGAGCCTCTCCCTCAAAGCAGCTTGGCTCGGCAGCAGGGCCAACCTGGAGGGCACAAATTTGTTTCCAGCAGGTCTCAAAGAAGGTAGACACAGAAAAGCATGCAAGCTCAGGGAAAGGGAGTTAAATGCAAGATTTCTGAAACAATACCTGCAAAAGTATGGAGCAGAGGGACTTGCTTACAAGAGCGTTACACAAACTCGCTACCAAGCGATGTCAAAATAACGCATTGACAAGCGACGCGGAGTGATTAAACATCACACCCTGGGGACAAGAGGACATAAAGAGAACACAGTCCAGCCTAGCTGTGAAGCAAGGTGCTGTGTAACAGGAGCCGGATGTTTATAAAAGATTAAACCGTTAGAATCCATAGTGGCTTGTTCACTTTAAAGCTCAAATTTTACCCTTGTTTGATAGGAAATTACCTTTAACAACTGACAAAGCCTAATAATTTGTAGCTAATAATTGTAGTAACAAATCCATCAACCACCATTCTGTATAAAAACATTCCCTTGTACTAAAAAGCACAAGTACTCACTATTCAGCAGATGGCACTTAAAGTACTATTTCTTCTATGTTACAGCCACTAGCAGAGGGCACTATTTTACTCACAAACAGCAGTAACATGCTTTCTGGACAAACTTTAAAGCAAAGTCTTTACTCCAAAAGGTTTCTTAGGCAGAGCTTTCTTCTCTAAGAACAAGACAAAATTAAAATTCTAATCTGTACCAAGTGAAGTTTAAAAGAAATTCTGAAGCACTTATTCCTTTGAGATGTTGTGATTTTTCCAAATTCTAAATCAGGAACACTCCATGAGTACTGGAAACACACATAAGTAATGTTCACAAATTCCTCTGGGGAAAGAAACACTGAAGTGTTACCTACTGACCAGCTCCAGCAGCAGCATGGTTTCTTTCGAACACTTTAGTCATGAGTTGAATCATTAAACTATACACACGTGTGCCAGTGCGAGACGTCAGCTGTGATTAGTACTACTGTGTTTAAATAAGACAGAATTTCAAAGTAATCTGGAGTCATTGAACAGAAATGGATTACTAGATGAATGGGAAGAAAAAGCTTTAAAAGCTTTAAGAGTTTTTGTTAGAAACCTCAGAGAGTACAAATTTATGTATAGTGTTAGCTTTTGACTTGTTAGGAAAGTATTTTCAAAAAACTTCAGAAGTTTATCACAACTAAAGCCCTTAACCAAGAATAATCACAGAAATGTTCTACAGACCATCCGCTGCTGGGACAAACAGCATACTTTCCAAGTACTCTCAAAGCATCCTTCGTTAAAGGTCTGATGTTAGAGCTAGCTGAAAGTCAGAATTCCCTTTTAGAATGAAAAGCAAACATTTCTGCAGAGGTAAGAAAAACTGGAATAATTCACCATTTTCTCCCTCCTAATAAATAATTTCATAACAGTACATCCTGAGAATTTCCTCCGCCTACCAAGCACACCTGTCCTCAGGAGTCCTAACCAGAGCTGGCTTCACAGTGCTCCCACGTTTGTCACAGCCTCAGTTCTGCAGCAAGAGGTGTGACAACTTTGGTGTCCCCAGTTACTAGGGTATATTGCTGCTAGTCACTCCTTTCCACACAACCCTTCCTAGATATGGACAGATTCCTAGGTATGGCACCTATGTTTAACTTTAATTTAAGGGAATATTTTGTGTGAATGTGGTTCCAAAACCAGATCTAGATTTATAGCACACCAGAAACCAATGTTTATCTGACAGGCAGCATAATATAAAGCCAACTATTCTCACAAAGCTAGACAAAATAAAACAGAAACACAAATTTAAAGAAAAACCGACAACCCCAGGAAACCAGAAATATTTTATTGGAAAAGATCTCATATATAAACTTTAGAAATAATCAATTCATTTTGTCACTGACAGGTAAGCAAATATTGGATCAAAGTAACAATTAAAGGTGCCTGGAGGAGGAGTGGGGGGGGAAAAAGGCTAATTCTTTTGCTGACAGCCAAAGAAGGAAGCAGAGGCAGAATCAGAACAAAAATTCTTTCATCTTGACTCTCTGGTTGCCCCTCTGGGCCATCCTACCTTTAATGTGTGAAGCAGCATTAGCTCTTCAGTTAACAATGTATTTTGTAACACCTATTTACCGAGCAAAAATACAATTTGAAGTGTACATTCCTTTGGACTTAAATGCACCTAGCTTCTTTGCAGTAGATACTTAAAACCAAGTGTTGCAGTTCTTTAGTAGTATTCTTCTTTTTTTTTTTAAATACAGAAATATTTCTCAACCTTTCCCAGATACCTGTACAAGAAATGCACTGATAAAATCTAGCCAGGAAAGAAGAAGTAGTCCCAAGCTGCAGACCACTTTTGAACTACAGTCATATACTTGCACCTTCAGCCACTACACTATTGGTAGGATTGTATCTTATTGTTGATTTCTGCACATGAAAAGCAACAAACGTTTATACCACTACTTCAATGCTAAAAGTAATTTTATAGCTGTACAGTTAAAAAACAAATATATTCATTACCAAACCAACTTTGAGGGGTTCCCCCCCTCAAAGAAAATAAATTTTAAAAAAACAGAACAAAACAAAAACCCCCAAACCAAAATTAAAATCCACAAAATCCTACAATTGTCACAACTTCAGGATAAGAAATTAAGTTTTTATTATACAATTAGCTAAACTGCCATGTTTACTTGATGAGCTTTGCTCTTGTGTTTGTATAGTGCTGTTGGTATGGACTGTATTCATGGAGGTAAAATATAACAAGCTGCCCTTCTTAAATTCTTTCTCTCTAATGCAATGTTTTGTAAATTCACATGTCCTGCTCCAGGATCAGGAGTATTAACATAATGTTATGAAATGTATTTCCATGGCTTCGTGGCCACCTATAAACGGTGTTCAACAATATTATTTGCATTTGTGCACGAGATATCTTCACGACAAAAATGGTTTGTCTGTACCACTCACTTATTAAGGGAAACGTAAAAGCAATTTGAGGTCGCATGTCCCTAATATTCTGAGAATGTAGTTATCCAAGTGTACACTCTATTCCTGAAAATTCCTGTCTTTGTAGGGAAATACAACTGGTATGCAAGATCAATGTATCAAAATTGTAGACGGTATCAAAATGAAAGCCTGTAAGTACAGACTTTTTTTTTTTTAAAGAAAGAAGGAGAAGCTGTGGAATGATCTTATTATGACAATTTTTTAAATAAAGCTTCTGTTTTCCCCATTTATTTTTCTCTTTCCTTAAAAAAAACCAACAAACACCAACCCCTCATCAACTCCAACACAAGATCAGATTACAATCTACTGAATCTAAAACACTCTTCTGAGCGAACACTGCTAGTGTTAATAAAGAATAGTTTATGTTAAATATGAAAACGGCATAAGCTCTGAACTACAGAATAAAAGTTTAGGTGGGTCATAAGTAACAGTCAACATATCCTGCCAGACATTTTCTATGCTTTACTCTTGGAAGTATTCTTTCAACTCCCAGGAGGGCTGCATGGGATACCATTTCACTTAACAAGTGGGAAGTATCGAGATGGGAAAGAAGCATTATGGTAGAAACTCACTATACTCCATGGTGGACTTAGTGATTGAATTTCTACACCAAAACAAACAAAGCAAAAAAACAGGTCTCCAAAAAAACTCCCCCAACCGTCCAGAGATTAGGAAACCTAACCTGTCTTTCAACTTCACAGAAGCTGAAAATGCCATGAATAGCTTGATCAAGTCTGAATCACAGTTTTTTTACGGAACTTGTGACTAAAATAGCTCTAGAAACTTGTGTTACAACTGGCACAAAAAGCCTGCCTCTCTCCATACCTTTATCTGAAATCAAATTGTTTATCACATTCCTTCCTCATACATCAGCTCCCTGTGATGAAAGCAAGGTAGTGATTAATACTTTTTATTAGGTTGGTTCCAGTGACTTGAAATGAATTTGCCCTGACTCCTTAAGCATGCTGCCACACCCACTGCATAGCACTCCAACCATGTTAGGAATTTACAACAAAAAAAAATTATCTTAGCTGATACTTCGTAAATCTATAGTAATAAAATTAGCTGCGCGATGGCTTCAAGCACAAATCACCTTCAGGAAATTCTTCCTCTCTCCAAAAGAAGAGAGGCAAACCAATAGCTTTAAAAACCTGGAGAAGGCACTGTTCTGTCAGTTGCACTCTTCTCTGCGCTTTCCTATAGCCCATTAAGCAAAGCATTCCGTAGAAGACAGAAATGTAAAGCAGTCCAAACTTATTCCAGTTTTGTAATTACAAAGTCACAAAATAACGTGGTTTTATCCAAGTCTTGCTCACATAGCTGTTACCTATCTTCTGTTACACCAGGTTCACAGATATTATCTAAATTTGCAGACCGAATTCTGTATGTATCCTTCTGCAGTGTAAAACTGAAACATACCACATAAAGGATGGGATGACTTGAATTAGTCTAGACACCGTCTGACAGCAAACTATACTTAACAATTAACTATATCCTCTGTACTAATTACAGCTTGTCTTGGTTTGAGTGATAGCTGCAATTTCTTTGCCTTTGGTGTGATGGGAACAAGATCAACTGTACGAAAAACGGCACAGACTTAAAAGTGATTCAGCACTGGTTGGGTCTTTTAATTACTGATTATCAACTGAGCACTGAGAACCGACTATACACTCGCACCCTGCCTCAGCTGCAGGGAGTTGTTTGAACTCCCTTCACAGCCACCTACGTAACATCTACACAGTGATACCTCACCCTGAGCTCTCTATCAGGTTTATAGATTAGGGAGAGACCTGAATTTCAAAGGTTTGTTGACATAACTAGATTAATCTGCCTGCTTTCTTCTTGCCAATATACGTACAATTATAGAAGTGAAAAGTCATTTTTCTTCAGATGGTGTTTACGGTCTCTCCACTAAGGAATTTTGTCACTACCTCTCTCAGGGTAGCTCTGCAGACCTTTACATGAAAATAATTGATCTATCTCTGAATGAAGCAATAAACAAGGCTACCTAAGGCAATCGCTCTGACCCGATCACAGGTCCTGCAACATTATTTGTGGTTAAAACGCAAATGTACTGCACAAATGCCTTTATGCGCAGGATGGGTGTGCAGGTGCCCCCTGAGAGGAACTGTTCAAACTTCCAGCCCGAGCTAGATTTTATGTAACCTGTCGATCTGTAAACGAAGGCTGGTGCACTTTCTGCATTAAAGTCACCGGATCCCAAGCCGCCTGTGCCACCCAGAGGGCACCGGCCCCGGGGGCAGCCCGGCCCAGGGGCTGCGAGGCCTGCAGGCCCGGGGCCGCCGGCGCGGAGGGCTCCCTCAGCCCGGGGCGCAGCGCTGCACGGGGCGACGCGCTGAGGCGCCTGAGGAGAAGGCGGGGAACCGCGCTCCAGCCGCCGCAGCCCCGCCTGCACACACCAGATCAGCTGCTCCAGAGCAAAGGTTGCCGAGGCACATCCCACACCTGCTCCCTAGGAGAGGGGAGGGGGGGGGGGGTAGACTTCCTTATCACACAACAACCCCTCCTCCTCCTCACCCGCGCCGGGCGGCCGCCTCCATCTTGTGCACCCGCCGGTCCAGGCGCAGGTGCGCGGCCGAGCTCGCCCGCCGGCCACTGCGCATGCTCGGCAGCGGCAGGTGCGCGGCCCCTCCCTCCGCGGCCGGCGCCCCTCCCTGCCGCGCAGGCGCTGTGGCGGCGCCGCGCCGTTGCCCCGCCCCGTTTCCCTCCCCGTTTCCCGCCCCGCCCCGCCCCGCGGCTGGCCGCTGGCTCGGCGGCGCGGCAGGTGCCAGGAGCCGCCGTGGCCCCGCCCCCTCGCCCCTGTCTGAGGGCGGAGGCGTCGCGGCGGCAGGAGCCGGTGGAGTGGCCGCGGTTGCCGGGGGCAGTTGGCTGCGGGCCCCGCCGCTCGCCGTCTCCTGCCGCCTCTCCCCCCTTCCCGCAGCGCGCCCGGGGGCACTCGGGGGAGAGCGAGGAGAGAAGGCGAGACGCCGACCCTCTGGCGGCATGAGCCGGCCTCACCGCGGGGCTGCGGGCAGCCGGGGCCTGGGCACCATGGAGGTGAAGAGCAAGGTGGGTGCTGGCCGCCCCGCCTGAGGGCCGCGGCGGGAAGGAGCCGGCCCGGCCTGGCGCTGCCCGGCGGGGGCGTCTGGTCACCGTGTGCAGAAGGGCGGTGAGAAGCGGGGGGGGACGGCGGTGAGAGCTGCTGACTCACCTGCTGGAGGTGGCACCGGGGGCGAGGGGCCGGTGTCCGCCGCTGCGCGGCCCCGGTGTCGCTGAAGCGCCCCTGGGGGCGGTGGGCGCCCGGTCCGAGGCCGGGGCGGGCCCCCTCCCCCGCCACCCCCTTAGGGCTGCCCAGCGGGCAGGGGGCTCAGCCAGCGGGGCGGGGGGGTTGTCGCTTACTGGGTGTCTGCAGCGGAAAAGTGCATTTGGGGTGGTTTTGGTGGAGTTGGCCCCTGAGTTTCTGCATAGGCTGAAAAACACAGAGATGTAGATGCCTGGGGAAAGCTGGGGGGTAACTGGGCCGAAAGAGGTGGTTTAAAGTCATAATTCACAATCTCCAAAACCTGTTTTTTGTCAGAATTTAAAAAAAGAGCACATTGGTGACTATTTCTGTACTTCTTTTAAAAAAAAATTATCTTGGTGACTATGTGTTTTTGTTTCATGTGGGGTAGAGCATATTCTTACAGCTTGTATCACTTGTAGAGGTAAGCCCTGGCTAATGTATTAAAGAAGAGCTTGCCTTCTTTTAGTGGCTATCTGAGGATTTTGCACTGGAAATTGTTTTATGACTGTGTATCTCTATGGTATGGCTTATACCAGCGGTTTATTGTCATCAGAGCTTTGCGCAATTCGGTAAATTCTCTCGTGGGTATATCTGCATTAATTCTTCCTATCGCTAATTTTTCATGTACTGGTTAAGCAAAGTCTTGCAGGCAAAACTTTGGTATTCTGGTTTATATTTGTAATATTTTATTGCCATGCCATTCAGCAATTAACAGTTTTAAGTGTTGAATGTGCAGTATTAGGTGGACTGTCAAGATACTAGTTAAATTCATGTAACTTGAGTTAAAACCCTTTTTTCACTGTCCAGGCAAATTGCAAGTTCACATGCATGGGAATGTGTTCTCTTGGTAGAAAAATGTATCTCGTTGGCTTTTATTAATTTGGTCTGCAGTCTGTTGTCTGTATTCTGTACCTTCCTTTCCTGCTAGTCATGTGTTACAGCAGCAGTATAGGTGAAGCAGCACTTATGGTGTTGTGTGAGGGTTTTTTAAGGATAACATACCGTAATGCTGAAACTTCTAGAAAAGGCATGGTTGATCTCTATAGCTTGAATGATGATGATTTCTTTGAAGTGTTAACTTCTCACATGGACAAAAACTAGAAAGCACGGGAATTACCTGGTAGCCATTATTTTAAATACTAATTAAGCATAGCTGTAACTGTAGTTGGTGAAGTCTTTCTTTCTTTCTTTCTTTTCTTTTTTTTTTATTTATGCTCTTACAAGGCTGGAAACAATCAGTACAGTGTGCTTATAAACAAACACTTGTTTTCTCAGCCCAAAACTCGAGACTTACTGTTTGCTATTGTGCATGTTCTTTGATTTAAAATTTATCTAGGGATCATCTGTGTGATGTGGTGTTTGGTGTTTATATGGAGAAGTGTAGAAGTCCTAATGAATAGGGACTGTCTCAAGTGCATATTATGTAGCAGGTTTCAAGGCATTCCTAGAACTACTTGTCGCTAATGCATTATTTAACAGCACCTTGATTTAATATAGCATAGGAGTCATCTTCCCTGTATGAAAATAAGCAATTCTAAAGAGGAAGAAGAAAGGCTTGTGTGGGAGGTGGAGGGGGACCATTAATGTGGAGTGGTCTAGCCTTTGTAGGCTTATCAGCAATATACAGCTCTTTACTTAGCTATTCCAAATCAATAATAGTGCCCCAAAGGACAAAGCTGTGCCAGCACAGCCCAACTGTAGCTGCAGTTATAGGAGCAAAATCTTTTTGTTAGTCTAGTTTATTCAATTTAGGTAACCAGTCTGAACTTGACCTGGGGAATCTCCATAGTATATTAATTCCAGTTCTCCCTTTTTCTTGTCATAGAAAATAAAATTTTATACCCCAGACTAGAGTTCCTGGTGATGGTATCAAAGACCCAAAATAAACTTCTAGTTCACTAGGTAGAAAATTCAGGTTTTCCCCTCTCATGTCTTGGAATATTTTTTCAGTATGAAATCCAATATGCTGATAAGACAAATACGGTTACTTTAGTTCATGTTCTATCATGGCTGGAGACTTAAGTATAGCAGCGGTATGCTGTGTTACAGAGGACTTGAAGATGTCTCTCATAAGTAAGTCTTACTTAAATGACTATCTCTAGTAATTTCCTAGTATGCTGACATAGCTCGTGGTGTGTTTTCCCAGATGAGTTAGCAGTGTAACAGCATGCATTTGTAAAGAGCTCAGGTGGCAAGAAGCCTTCTCAAGTTAGACTCTTCCAATCTTTAATCTCCTCTAAATTTGTAAGTGCAGCCTATTTAATGGAATGGAGTGCAACATTTGACATAAAATGAGAACATTTCAGGGGGTTAAATAAACTATGAAATTGCATAGTTTTACTTTTATCTGCTTTATAATAGTATTGAGCATATGGCAAACAGTGTTAGGAAATAATAGCCCGATTATTAGGCTCTTGGTGTTTGCACCAACTACATATAGCATCATGTGGAAAAATAAAACTCACACATTTGAAAATCTGGCCTTTTGTATGCTGTGTGCAATAGGATTTAACATTTACTCCAAATAGAGAGTGAGGTTGATGGCTTTTTAAACTTCTGTTATGGAATTATGTTTAAACTATGTAGTCTTTCAAAGCCAGACAACTTAAATTGATGCAATGCATGAACGATACCTGTGGCATTCATACTTCACATAGCTGAAGAAGGATTTGAGAGACACGGGATGAAGTCTTTCACTGATGTCATGATTAAGCACGCTGCTTCTGACGTGATGGGAGTTCCTCCTGCAGGCTTTTCTTTGCTTTTCTTGCAAGCAGATGTGAATCATCCCTTCTGCCTTATTGTTAGTTAATGTTATTGTAATTGGAGTATTTCTAGAAGAGGAATGTACCCAGATACTTCCTTTATTTGAAAACTTTGCAGGAAGGTGGGGTGTTGAAGGTGTAGCTTGTTTTGCTGTGTTGTTAATGTGCTAACAACGGGGTCCTTGTCTCCTTATTTTCATTACTTTGTATGTGAGAACTCTAAAGCTTTTATTCTCCAAAAGGTTGTAACCAACTGTGAGGTAAAGGTTGGTGTGGAGGCTTGATAATGTGCACCTGCACATCTGCTGTGTGTAACACACACACAAGTATGTGATACTGAGGCTCAAAGTTTGTCACCTTAATGCTAACATCCTCTATTAGCAAATGCAAACAACTTTTGCATATTCAAAAGTACCTGTTTTACTGAGACCAAAAATAGTTACAACTTTGAGGGGTTGAAAAGAAGCAGTTTAAACTGGCCTTTAAATGCCACCGAAATAATCAGTTGTAGTTTTCAGTGCACTTCTAATTCCTTATAATTTCTGGTTTAACATTCAAATCATTCTATTGCTTGAGGATGTTAGATTTCCATATTAATGATGTAAGATACATTTTGTTGTAGTTTGGAGCAGAATTTCGACGATTTTCTCTGGAGAGGTCCAAACCTGGAAAGTTTGAAGAGTTCTATGGATTATTGCAGCATGTACACAAGATACCGAATGTTGATGTTCTAGTGGGATATACGGACATTCATGGGGACCTGCTGCCTATCAATAATGATGACAATTATCATAAAGCTGTTTCCACAGCCAATCCTCTACTCAGGATTTTCATTCAGAGAAAAGGTAGGTGCACTTGAAGTCTGTGAATCATCAGTTTATCCAGCTATACTGTGTTGCAGTGAACAGTATGACGTATGGAGGAAAAAACCCTTCAGTCCTATTTCATCATGTTGAATTCCGTAATAATTATGGCTTATGAAAGGTATTTACAACTCATCTGTCTTGCAAGAGGCTTCCTCAGGCAACCTATTTATACTTTGTGCTTTTTTCCTTGTATTTAGTTCAGTTAGAAAAGACAAGTTAAATCTCTAGTAAATGCTTCTTTCTGGTTTTATGTAAGTAAATGAAAATAAACTTTAAATCTCTAGGGTTTTCTGCTCTGTATGTTGGATGCCTTTCACTTAAAATTCCAATCTTGATCAGACAAGAGAGGCCATTATAAGGATGGGAAGGAGGACTGTTGAAAGTCTTATTATTGCATGAAGTATTAAATGTCAGTGTAAATTAAATACTAACTTTATAATAAGCTACTCTTATCACACTTTCCTAATAAAACATTCTGAAGCTTTCAAAATGACAAGCTTATTTCAGTTACCAAACCTCAAATGCGAGTGCAGCTCAATTTGCTGCTTTGCCTTTTAAAGTAACACTTCTAGGCACAAAGTTCTGGTTGTCTTTCTGATGTCTGCTTTTGTTCATGAAGGAAAAAAAAAACCCACACAAATCTGAAGTTGTATTTGTTCTTCTCCAGGAGAACATATTCGCTATATGGAACTGAATGGGAAGGGATAAATCTTGTGATGTGACTTGAAATTCTTTTAATCTGGAGAAGTCAAAACCCCCTAATTTCTGCACTTGTTGGTTTTCTGCTTAGTTACAGCAGTATGCAAGTGTGCATGCATTGTGTATAGTATGAACGTATGCATGTGCATTTCCTATCATAAGGCAGTCAACTGATCTTTGAATAGCAGACTGCTTCTTTCTTAGCTATTTTATAAAGACGTGCCCCGTTTCTGGTTGTTGTGAAGACAGGCTTATTTTCCTTAGAAAATACTTGGCTATCAGAAGCTTTTATCACTTTTCATTTCCAAAAAATGAGTAAGCTCTGCAACAGCCTAAAACAAAAATAATATTTGAAAACAATGTGGCTAGCTGCTGTCTTACTAGCAAAACGTGTTTTATTTGTATTGGGGATAATATAGTCTAGTAAGACCTATGTTTCCAGACTTGAATTGCCAAAGGAATGAACTATTTGCTTTAATAGTATTTAGAGGCAGAAAAAGTCTATGATTCAGTTTAATCTCCTACAGTAGCCATATGATGAGAACAGATAAGCCACTTTGTCAGACTGGGATTATTGAGTTTATATTTTAACACCATATGCTTTTAGATTGTTACTTGTGTTAACTTTGTTACAATTTATACCTTCATTGTACCTTTATTTAAAGCATGATGGGTTATTTCTTATTATTCTTGTGCGGGGAGTTGATAATGGAGTTGAAACAATGCATAGAACTAGAAATAAGATTAATCCACTGAAGTTTATCATGCCAAGAACTGACTAGCAGGAAAAGCTTTGTAGAAAGTAACAGCTGTCATCACCTTCTGTTTGACACTAGAGTCTTCTTGCTATAGAGTTTTAGGGAATAAAGAACCCAGGCTGGCATCTGAGTCCAGCTTTTCCAGCACTGTACTTTGTTCTGAATTAGTTGTGACCACTTTGATCACTTGTGATTAAATTGAGGCTTTGACTTTATTAGCGTGTTTGCCATATAGTAGAGCAGGTTTGTTTGATGGAAAATAAGGAAATAACTTGATTTTGTATTTTATTTCTGATAATTTGCCTGTAACTAAAGGTGAATTGGGGGAGTTAGAGATGTGTCATAATTTGTGCAGCATTATTTGTTTAGGCATGGTTAATTCATCTGATTGTGCAGATCCTTATTGGCTGTACCTCTGAAACTGAAAATCAAATGTCTGAACACACACCTGCTATTGATGGGGGTACTCCGATCTGTTTGTTTTGGAACTAGAACTACTAAGTGATGTAAGTTACTTTTCCACCTGCAAGGCTTCTTGTGGCTTTCATGCATTCTTTTAAATCTGAAAAACTTCTGTGGGTTTTCTGATGGAGCTTCACCTGGTTTTGTATTTCCAGCAATAATAGTTGGGAATTTAAGATCTTTGGCAAAAGGCCACGGGGGTAAGAGAAAGTTTTTTCTGTCTTAAGATACGAAGTTTTATTGTACTGTCTTGCCTGTTAAGAAGCTACATGCAGTTTGTGGAAAGCTAATATAAGGTATGAGCAAACTACAATAAAATCTAGGATAATTAATATTAACTTAGTATATTGCATGCATGGAGCGTTCAGGATGTCGAATGGGAGGTTGAAACAGGAGCAGCAAGATGCTTTTGCACTTACTAATAACTAACAATTGCGAAAATGTGACTTTGGCATAACACAATTTCTGAAATTTCAAAGTAAATACTCTTTTCTGTTTGGTTTTGACTCCTAATTTATGAAAGCTAGAAAGTTTGAATTAGGCATTTATGTGTATTGGTTAATGTGGTAAGAAACCTAGAGATCCTGTAAAGTAATTAAATCATTCCCCTTAGACTCTTCTAAGTGTATTTAAATTCCTTTAAAATATTTTAAACTGTTCCAGTGCTAAATCTGAACTAGAGCTTGATATTGCACAAGTAACAACTGGCTATCAGTTTGAGGAAAACAGTTCCTTATTGGAATTTCTTTCTATCTGCAGTATAACAGATTAACAGGTACTGTTGACATCTGGAATTTAAAGGTTAAACTGATGTATCATGATTAAATCCAGATGTATGGGAGTCACTCTGTCTGTGAGAAAAATCTTACTGAAAATAAAATTGGGGAGGGGGGGAGGAACACAGTCCACACAGATGCTGAAGGGCAGTTTGACATGGAGGGCTTTGCATTGTAAATACAATAATAATAGAGATAACAGAAGATAATTTCATTATAATGTCCTTAAAACTCAATTGGAGGATATTAAATTATGATACACAACTCTTGCATGAGTTCTGCAAGTATGTGGCTGTATATAGTAAAAAGTGGATTCTTTGGTTGATTTATTTGTGCCTCTTGAGGTAGAGTTCTTCACTGAGAAGCTTTCGTTTTAGTGAAAGGTAAGAGGACCTAGCTTTTTATACAGCTTTCTGGAATATCCTGGGTATTCTTAGTTGTCTTCCTAAAAACATAGGTTAGTTTCCTAAAGCCATGTTTTGTTGTAACTTGTGACTAAAGAGACAAGATTTCTTGGGGCTTCTTTAAAAAAATGCTAAATTGTATCTATATTTAAATGTACTAATTATTTAAGGGGGGGTGAAAATTTAATTCTTGAGGCATAACTCTATGCTGCTTTGCAAATGGATCAGGAAAACATTTTAAAAATCTGTCTTGAACACTGTTAAATTGAAACCAGACTGGGCATTTGTGGTCTCTTGTTTTAAGTTTCATGTAGTAAGTGTCTACAGATTGCCACCTTGAGCTTGAAACTGCTGGGAGAAAAATCATTCTTGCACTATGTGGACATTCTCCTTAACACTATCTGTAGTTAACACCTTGTCCTTTGGCTTTATGCCAAAATATTTTCCACTGCAGCTTTAAACTGATTAGGGAGGTGCCAGAACAAAGATGCCTTTGTACTTGAATATTGCTTTAGAAAATTTGTTTAGCAGTGGAAGAGAGGTTAAACAGAGTCATGCTGTTTGGCTGAGATTTGGGGATATGTTTTCATCAACCTTTTGCTGTTTCTTTTCCCCACAAATTATGTAGCTTAAACTGTATAAAGGTTTGTACTAGTTCTGAATTACTAGACTACTAGGACTAATTACAATGGGGAAAAAAAAAACCCAAACAACCCTGATGCTTTATAGTTTCTTAAATGTTTTGACATATGGCTTGCAATTTTGGGATGGTTTTATTTCAATAATGTGTCATGTAACTTAAATTAGTTTCTGAAAACAAAAGCACCAGCTCAGTGTTAAGATTTCTGATTTTATATTTGTCTTCTGAAAGAATTTTAAAGTTCTTCCATTAAATGTTTTTCTGATATTTGTTTTTGTCTAAAAAGCACTTTGAATTTTTATTTTGCGTACAAATATATTTACTTAGTATTTCTTTCAAAACCAGTCGTTTGCAACTGATGTTCATCACAGTTTCTCTAACTGTGGAAAAATTTGGAGAAAAGTTTTCAGCCTTATCAGCTCCTAGTTGGTGGTAAGGCAGGCTGGCTGATGATTCTTTTGTGAACTCTTAATTTCTTGTTCAGGGAAAGTTGTGAATAGTTCAAGATCCAAATCTCGGGTCAAGAGCACAAACTTGTCCTGCAAATGATCACAGCAATAAATCTACTTCTTGGATGTAAGAAATGTGTATATGTTTGTGTATGTAGTGAGTGGCAGGGAGAGGCATCCCAGTATGTGGCCTGCTATGAAGGTGAAGAAGCCTTACAGCCCACTGTGGCAATGTTGAATGTGATATACATTTAGTATGACAGAATGTGTAAAATACCAGATACTCTGATTCTTTGACAAGAATCTGAAGTTGTGCACTTTGAGTTTAAGGAGAAAAAACCCCAAAGCTGAATACCTTTTAATGTTGCAACGCATGTGGAAGAGTACTTGTAAGAAAGATCAATACTGACAATGTTTTAATATGCTGTTTTCCTTCCTGTGTACTGTTTCTAAACAAAGTCTTGTACTGAAAGCAGTGGAAACCTAGCATTTCGCTGGTATTAGTATGTTAGTACCTAGATCCTAGAGTTTTAATCAGCAACTTGCACTCTAGTACAAATAAGTTATGCATGTGCAATTTTCCTATTTTCTTTAAATGAGTTTACTCTACAAAAGCATAATACGAGTTAAGGCCTGACCAGTATGGAACTAATCAGCTGAAATGCCTCCAACTTACTCATTGGCTTTCTGGGGAACTTCCCAAAGAACAGAGCTCTTCTGGAGCAGTGTGGTGTTAAATGCCTAGAAATACGTGTCACCACTACAAACCAAAAAATTGAAGCTTTTGAAATGAGGCAAAATGACCTGTCTTGTCCATGCAGTACCTTTCTGGTCCTTGGAATATTATTTTTCTCTGGTTTTACCGAATTTAACGTTGATTGTGTGGTCTTAAAACCAGAGTTCTAAAGTACAAGAGATCTACACTACTTAGACATGCACTGCACAAAAAAGTTGTTACATAGGTTTTGAGATCACTAAGATGCATACCAGCTGCTGGTGGGGGAGGGGGAAATCCATGACCTAAAAAACTAACCTTTACACTCATTAACATTCTTAATTCTAATATTCAAATCATCGTTGTCTGCTGTTTGTCTAAAATATTCACCTACGCTATAGCTTTCTTGCTGTCATTGTGTTACTTTGTATCTAGCAGTAAAAGACACTTCAAGCAAGACACTTCTGTCTAGTATCTTATTTCACAATTGCCCTTTCAAAGTTTTTTTGTAGGCAACTGTAGTTCCAAATAAAAAAAGAGAAGCTGTTGCAACTCATTGAATTGCAAAAATCCTCCCAATGTACCGACCAGATGTCTAACTTGAAACTGGTTGGATGGGTTGTCAGTAGAGATAAGGGCAAAACTTCTCACACTTTTTTCTTTGATCATAAATTTTAAGCAAACATTAAAAGAATTGCTCCACGCTGTCTGAAAAATTAGCATGTTAATTTTCAGCAGTAGAGTATGGAATTTTTAATGGCTGATCTTCAGTCAGTTAGGTGTCCCAGAATGCATTTTACAGAGAAAATGGTAAGTTTGCATTTGTGGAGATGTGTTAGACTTCAGACATAGTCTACCTGTTATGTGCCTTGGTTTGGGAGGTTGGGTTGTTTTTTAATCAACCCACTCTTCAACACAACTGACTTAACACTCTTAAGCATCTGAAGAACAGATTTTAGGCTTTTAAAGTCTTTTTGCTTGACCTAATGTTATTTTAATTTAACATTGAATTACAATTTTTTTCTCTTTAACTCTGTTGCTGAATAACAGTAGTAATTCCATGCTCTTCTGAGAACCTTTCAGACTCCCAAATAAACTAAAAATTATTTCCTGTATTCACAGTCATTTAATTTAACGTTCTCAAGCGTAGCTGCTGTAGGTTCTTCTGTTTGCTTTTACTTCCCTACTCTTCCTTGTACAATTCATCGAATCCATAGAACAGCCCAGGTTGGAAGGGACCTCAGAAGATCATCTGGCCCAACCTTGTATGGCAAAGGGAGCCTAGATGAGATTATCTAGCACCTTGTCCAACTGCATCTTGAAAACCTGTAGTGATGGGGACTCCGCTGCATCCCATGGAGGTTGTTCTAGTGATCTACTGTTGTCACTTGAAAAAAAGGAAAAAAGATTAAACCTCTCCCAGTGCAACTTTTTACCCATGGCTTGGCAGCCACTGTTTGAGTCCTGACGTACTGTGGTGAGGTTCCTCCCCAAGCCTTTTCTTCTGCAGAGGGAAAAGACCCTAACTCCTTCAGTCTTTCCTTATAGGGCAGGTTCTCCGGCCCATTGATCATCTTTGTGGCCTTCCTTTTGTGACTCCAGACTATAGTATGGCCATATAGATTTAGCTGTCTTCAGACATAATTCCTGTTTGTTGAACAGCTTTATCTGTAAACTAATGCAGAAGATGTTAGTCTTTAGCAAACAGCTTTGCTTCCCTAAAGGTGTGCTTATTTTTTAAACAAAGTTAAGAAATGTAAATAAGGCCTTCGTCAGGATGCGTATTTTTTTTAAACCATGTTGGTGAACTATTTTATTACCATTGGGTACACACAAGGTATGAGTTTATAATAAATACCTTCAGGGTTTTTTTGTGGGCTAATTTAAATTTGTTTCTTTTCCTGTTGTCATTTATCTTTTTTAGAGTACTAAGGCCAAGGCTGCCTTAGTAGACCAATTTTATTTTTAAACTCTATTTTCAGCAACCTTGATGTCTGGGGAAGGGGAGAGTTAGTATTACATGCTGGAATAGTGTTAGGCTATTGCTTCAGAACTGGTTTCTTTATTTTGCTTATAGCATCTGAAGAATTGAAATACAGCTGGTACATGTCTATATATCTTAGCCTAGAAAAAAACCCCCGACTTCTGACTTACCAGCTCTCACTTTTTTCATCAGCAATTGACAACTCTCCTGAAATTCAGCATTTCTATAGTTATTTCAATTCACGGGTTGAAGCGTATAGCAATTCTTTTTTACTTTCTCAGCTGTACCAATGGCATCTTAATGTGATAGTACAAAGAAATCCCAACTTTTCTGAATTCCAGGGTTAGTGCAAACCAGTTCTGCTTGATTAGGCTTTTTTATCCGCCACGGAAAAAAAATCTATGCAGTGTTGCAAGAATATGAGTGTAAATCCAAGAAACTCAGATCTGAATGTGTTTTGGTTCATTGGTTTTGGGGAGTTATAGTATATTAAAAAGAAAAATGGAAGCTTCCTTTTGTTAAATAGGCATTTCAGACATCAGAATTGCTTCCACAGACATGTTTTTCCCTCCCATTAGAGGTATTTGTATGACTTGTCTATGTTTTCTTTTAAAAAAATTCTAAGCATACTTATGTATCAAATTGAGACAGTTACAACATAGTTTGTATGAACAGTTTTGCTTGAAGTATTTGTGTGCAAGATTTCTTTGTTTCTGTTCCATAGCCATTTTACCTACATTGCGTGGGGGCAGGGAAGAGAGTGCAGAATGGAATAAGCTTTCTGGAGTTTGAATCCAGGTCACTTGGCTAGCTTCCAGGAACTAGGCAATAATAGGCACACTGGCTGCTTTCCTTTTTCATTCTTTCTTTTCCAATGATCTGTAACCTGAGGAGAGAAAACTAGCAAGTAGAATTACTCTGAATAAAATTAAAATGTTTCTAGGAATGTACTCACTCTTTCCATTCTAACCTTTCTCTCAAACAGCTACAGTTTTTTGTGTCTGTGCTGCTGCTATGCTGCTAACTTTAACTTTTTGTTTCCTTTCGTAGAAGGGAACTAAAAGTATTAAAAAGTTCGAATCTTGTGACATTAAAGCTCTTGTTTTATGTGTAGAGAGGAATGGTTCTACTATGGCAAGCCAGTAACCTTGTAGATCAGATATTTCATTTTGCTAACCTAAAACATGATAGCAGTGTGGTATGGACCACATATAAAGTGATCTAATCATCAATGTGCTATGTCTTACAGAAGATGCAGACTACAGTGCCTTTGGTACGGATACTATGACGAGGAAGAAAAATGTCTTATCAAATGTTTTACGTCCAGATAATCACAAGAAGAAACCACACATTGTCATTAGCATGCCACAAGACTTCAGACCAGTGTCTTCTATTATAGATGTAGATATTCTTCCAGAAACCCACCGTAGGGTACGACTTTACAAATATGGAACCGACAAACCCCTTGGATTCTATATACGAGACGGCTCTAGTGTCAGAGTGACGCCACATGGATTAGAGAAAGTTCCAGGGATTTTCATATCTAGGCTTGTCCCTGGAGGCCTGGCTCAAAGCACAGGTTTATTGGCTGTCAATGATGAAGTACTGGAGGTGAATGGAATAGAGGTTTCAGGAAAAAGCCTTGATCAGGTTACAGACATGATGATTGCAAACAGCCGTAATCTGATCATTACAGTAAGACCAGCAAACCAGAGAAATAATGTTGTGAGGAACAGTCGGACTTCTGGCAGCTCTGGTCAGTCTACTGAATCTAGTCTTCCAAGTAGCACGCCAAATATTTTAACAAATTTCTTGCAAGAAGAGGAGAGTGATGAAGAGGACATTGTTATTGAAGACAGCGGTGAGCCACAACAGATTCCAAAAGCTGCACCTACCAGCGAAAGCCTAGAGTCATTGACACAAATTGAACTCCTTCATGAATCAGCACAAAATGGATTCCTTCCTTCCAGTGAGATGAACTTGAATCATTCAGCAGGCAATGTTAGCATGGAATATGAAGTACAAGATGCAGATCATAAGTCATTAGAAGAAGATGGAACTATAATAACACTATGAAATTACATTGGTGTACTTTGTATTAAGTAAGGATGCCATACATGTTTCAATTTGGCTTAATATGTAATACATTTTATACCTCTCCGTCTATCAAGCACTGCAGTTAGATTAAAAGGAGGGAAAAAAGTAAATACAAGAAGTTCAAAATTATGTAAGTTGACTTAACTTCAGTTGATTCTGCACTTCAATGTAAATACTTCACAAAGATGGAAGCTAATTAATAACACTGCAACTGAATGAGGAAAATTTAAATTGCAAATGAAGGATAGCTAAGAGATGGCTGTGAGTTTTTTTTTTAAAGGTACTTGATTTTTTTTAAAATGCAGAATACTACTGGTTCTATAGAAGTACACTTGCATTATTATGTGAGGTTGACTAATGTACTGTGGTTTCATGTTCATCTGAAGTGCTGCTTACGTATGATGGGGCTGCTTTAGCCACTTCATTCCTGTTCTGGACTGCTGTTTAGCTGGTAAAGCTGTTTGTGTATTTGAGGAAACTGAAAAGTAAGCATGAGGTGGGGTGGGAAGAGATGTTTGTGGTTGGTCTAGTTCCCTGACTGACACATTGAGCAATAGGGATATGTGATAGTGATCAGCAACTTGACAGCAGTCAGGTTTTGAAGGTGGGGGCTTCTGAAGTTGACTGTTCCTTTGTGAGTGAATGTGCAACCACAGGCTCATTAGTCATGCACCTTTACGGTTTTTAATGGCCAGGTAAGCTTACTTTTAATGACTATGATTTTGAAATTCAAATGGGAAAGTCTTAACACTTATGCATCAAAGACCTGTTCTCACTTTAGTTTGCAGTAGTTAAGGAAATAATTGGATTTAGTTGCTAATGCCAGTAAATTTCAAAAAAAATCAAATGTAAACATAATGCTATGGAAATAACGTAATCTGTTAAAATCGCAGTCCTAGTAGAAGCTGTAAAGGTTTCTACTAGCAAAGGTTTGTTGTAGTGAGTCTGAATTACCTAAGAAGTGACTTTCTTCAAACCCAAACAAGGTAGAACAGCTTAAATCAGGTTAAATCCCTGAATTAAAAAAAGTTTTAAGTCAGAATGAGCCTTTAATAGAACTTGCTTGAGCCATGTGATACTAAATTGTTCATCAAAATGGACAAAACTGTAAATCTTGATCTTTGTACCACTGGCTGGGTGTTTTGGATATTACGAAGTTGCTATATGTAAAACAGAACATTGATGACAAGTCCTGATACTGCAAGTGCGTAAGTATGCGTGTAATCAGCTGCAAACTTCCTAGGAGAATTGCAGGGAGAGGCTTCTAGTGTTATTTTTCTCCTTTTCCCTTTTAGTATTTCCTGCTCTACCACTTTGGTACAGTTCCCTGCCTGACCTGACCCTTCTCTGGGAACGTAAGTTGTGGCAGGAAAATGAGATGGGGACTAATAGGATTGGGGAGAAGGATGGATGGAGCGTCTCACCAGGGGTCCAGTAGTCTGTCAGCCTCTAAGGAGGAAGTAGGATGCTACCAGTTCTGTACTGTGGTGCTGTGCTTAGCAGAGCCAGCAGTCTAGGTTCTTGGAAGCGTGTTCTGCCCTGTGGGGAGATATGAACAGGAAAGGAGACTAACCCCTTTCTTATTTTCCCCTCAATCTATCTTGAGGAAACATCTACCTCTGGTAACTTTACTAACAAGAGACTAACTGTAAGTTTAATGTTAAGGCATCTGTGAAAGTCTTTCTAGGCTATCAGAGGCTAAAACTGTATTTCTTTAAGATTCTTGTAATGATGTAAACAAAATTGCTTCTGAAATTACAGCTGTTTAATTTTACTAAATGCAAATTTTAAATTCACATCTCATGAGCAGCGGCATTTTCAAGCTTTCAATACCATTGGAATTCCAAGTCTCATAGATGTCAAGAAAGCATTCATGCCCATTTTGACTTCTGAAGAGTTAGCATAACAGACAATGGTACTCTGCAAATACAGGTTAGAGGTCTGCTTCGTCAGATTTATTTATGGCTTCTTCAGTGTGCATGTGGAGAGGCCCTGGAATCTCTTCCAATGTGAGCAAGAATTTTGAAGGATATTACCAGTTTTGCTTATAATTACTAAAAATGAAGTAACTACATCCACTTATTGTGAAATGAGGAAAATAAGTGTTTATTCTGCAACATGTAGACTGTAAATATACATGTTGTCTGTCAGTGCTGCTCTACACTTCCTTTATTTAAGGAAGATTGTTTACTTCAAAATGTCTTTTTATTTTCCTTTAACAAAACTTTCCTTCCTATATGAAATCATCAGTGGAGGGTGACTTTCATTTATTATGCTAGTTTGCACTTCTGTGCCTTTTGTTTACTTGAATGTATTGTGAATAATCAAAGGAATAAAGGCACTTGGTTGAGAAGAGGAATGAGGTCCACAGATACAGAAAATGAACTGGTAGTGCGCTTAATAACGGTGTAATGTTTTCAGTCAGCAGAAATACGTTATGGGCCTAACGTTGTACATGAGTATTTTGCAGCTTGGATAGTAGCTCTGAGCTATTAACTTGCACAGGAGGGCTGAGTCCAAGAATGCTGGTGTTGCAAGGTAACATATTGCTTAGGTACAAACACACAAGGTTAGTGTGCCGCCAAACTCTACTTAAAAAGAGATGCATGAATATTTTGAATATATATGCCAGTATTAAGGGCTTGCAGAAATTCACCTAGCGTCCTACTCTAAACTGCATGAGAATTCATCTCTTGGGACCTTCCTACAAACTGATTAATCTAAACGTGAGGTTATATAACTTTTGACACGCATCACGTTCTGATTTACAGAAGTTTAGTAACTTGTAGTAAAACTAAGCATTTGGTGGGACTTGGTAAAACCATCAAAGAACGAACCTAAAAATGGGTTTTTAAAAGTGTGTATTTACAGTTATGACGACAGACTGCACAGCATGTAATTGCTTAATGCTGCAGTTACCATAAAGTTTCTAAAGTTCTTCCATATCTTACTAAATGCATACACTGTTAATTATGAAGTACTTTTAAATTGTTGCTTCAGGATGATCAATGGTTGATTATGAGTGGCTAAACTTAATTTTATATATAAATGATACTGGGGTTCAGTATAAGGTTTTTTTTAAAATATGCTGATATTGTTAGCCTTTCATTCACTACCTCCTAAATTTTTAACATCTTTACGGTTTTCTCCCTGGAAGAAAATACTTAAAGGCTTGACTGTTTTATATAGATTTTATCTTTAGCTAAAGAAAGACAAAATCCAAAAGTGATAGTGAGGATGCTACGCATGATTGACAATATTACGCTGCTATTAATGTAATCTTTGTGTATTAAGTATTCTGTATATGTAAATTGTATTTTCAATCCAGTTTTTATAAATTAATTTATAAATATCCAAATTATTTCAAAATGGAATGGAAAACTAAAATTCCTTTGACTAGTGTTATATGTTGTGTACCTGCACAGTGGGGGGACAAGTCATTCCTTACTTATGACTGGGACATTTAAGTGCACCTTAATAGGAAAAAGAACACATTCTTAACAGAATTAAGATGCATTTACTTTGAAGTTCTGCTATGGTACTGGAAAAGTCAAGCCTAACTGTGAATATGTTTTTTTCCACAGCTGAATTAAATTTAGGACAATGTTCTCACAAGCTGTCTTTAACATGTGTATTTTTGTGAATATTATGTATTTTCTAATTAAATTTTACTTGCAATGTGATTTTTACATTATATGAACTTGTTTAAAATGTCAAATATCAGTATTTTTCTTACAACTTTAATGTATAATGTACATTGGTATCTCACTGAATGAAGATTGATTTTACAAAATCAAGCTAGATGTAGTTGTATATTAGTCTTATATTTTTACAGACTGGAATAATAAATGGATATAGAAATAAAATGGTTTTTTTTCTCAATTACTTTAGTTAAGTAAAAATGAAGAAGAATATGTCCTTATTCTGAAGTGTGAAAGTAGATGGGGTTTGTTGTTTTTTTCTCTTGGGCAGCTAATTGAGCTCTGTTTCCATAGCAGTCTTAATCATTAGCTTCCTCTGCGGCCGCCTCTGGAGCAATCTCTACACATGGAGTGTGTGCAAGGGTTTCAAACACTTGTCCTTCAGTCCTGTTGACTAACCTGTGATATGCTTATTCCTACAGTAGCTGCAAATAATGAATCTTACATTGTATCGCTTGCCTGAGGACTGTTCATAGTAAACTTTAGGTCATGAGGCCTGCCTGGGAGATGGCTCCTCATCCTCCATCACCTTTATCAAGTGCTGCTGGTGATGTGGAGGTTTTCACTGTTACTGTAAGTATTTGGTATAACTCTGTATCAAAGTTTTAACTTGAACCCATTCCACTTGCAAATGTTTTCTTCCGTATCTAATGCCTTGGCAGCCCTTGTAAACATTTACCTAGTGACAAAAGACCTGAGTTTGTTTAGCCCTTTCGCGTAGGGCTTTTGTGGCTGCTGGTCTTGGGGGCAGTCATATGACTTCTGTTCTGTACCTTACTTCATACATGCATGACTAATTTCATTTGTATGGTTCAGTACTTTTCATGCTTGCCTATGTAGCTACGGGGAGGTGACAAAAAGACTGAGAACAGCGTTACGGTATCTTGGTATGCAGCTGAAAGAACCTAGGCTGTTTCATCTGTGAACTTGGGTCTGAATGGTCTTATAGCTGGAAGAAATCTCTTTACTTTGCACAGCTTACCCCTTTCCTACAGGAATGCTGAAATAGGTGTGGTATGCTTGAAATGGTGTGAGCTTTAAAAATTCAACCTGCCTGTGTTAAATTCAGGCGTAGTCTTTTTCTGACTTCAGAACTTCCGTCCAAATGCATAAAGTTCTGAAACTGGGAGAGATTTATTTCCAAGTTACTGACTCTTCTTTGACATGTAAATTGTTGTGGGAGGAAGTAACTTTCTAGCATTGCAGCTGAAATTTTTCAGTTATTGGCTATTTCGAATAGATTTGACAAAACAAGAGGAGCAAAATCTGAAGGATTGCAGACTGCAAGATTAGACAATAAAATAGCAAATAATTCAGTGTAGGTTAAGTGTGCATGTGGGGGGGAGGGGGAATCTGTCTTAATTTTGCGTGCGTAATATGTGAATGCCAAGCAGACTTGCCTCTCGGGAGCCCATCTTGAGCTATGATAGTTCAGTGAAAACGTCAGCCCCGTACTTGTTAGCATAAAACCCCAAACTATGTTAGGAAAGTAACATCACCTGCATTACAGGCTGGTTTTAGTATATCAGAATTGAGTAGTAGAGGACTGATAGCCTGAAAAAGATAGTAAAAAGCAATAAAGCTGCGTAAACAGTTTTGCATGAGGGAATTAAATATCAACAGATAGAGTGAAAAGTGGAATTGAATATAATTTCCACTTACCAGCTTTGAGTTATTTGATAGTGAATTGTATCTTCCTGAGCAGTCATTTTTAAGAAGGTAAAAATAGTAGAGGACACTATTTCATGTAAGGTATGCTTCCACCCAGCCTGGTGCTGACCCAAACTCGCTATGAATACATCTCCTCCAGCATTCCTTGGCTTGGGACTGACACTGACTGTGTGGGGTGCTTTCACTGAGGCAGGACGTGTTCTGTGCAGCAAGAGTACAGACTCTTTAGCTGGACCATTAGTATCCATTAATGTTTCTGTACCTTCCAGCAGGCTTCTATGTATGATGTAATTTGTCCTAAGTCAGATCACTAAGAATCAAGGGGGTGATTGCAGGAGCAAAGACTAAGGAACATGTCCTCAGGTATGCATGTATCTGTGAGGATAAAGTAAGCTTGATAGGGTGCTTTAGGTTGGACAGGAATGGAAAGAGGAGACTCTTAATGCTAACATTGACCTGGACTCAATCTGCAGTGGAGGCACAGTACGGAAGCTAATCTGGGACGCTTTAAGGGCATAAGACTAAAATGCATACTCATGCAGGTCAGCAACACTATTTCTACAAATAAATCGCTGTAATACCTATTGGTAATGTTTCTAAACTAAGAAACTAATTGTAAAGCAAGATTGTAACTTCCCCGACTGCTGCCTCCTTGGGGAAGGAATGCAACTTTAAATACCATGCAATAATATCTGTCCTTTAAATGCCAGCAGTACTTAACGTTTCTGAAGGTGGTGAGCTCTTAAAAAGGTATTAGGACTTCAGTTATTCTATGAAATTAAAATTCGTGTGTGGTTGCAGATACAAAGACTCTGTGGGATTTTCATAAGTAATCAACTGAAACTCTTCCTCTCCTTGGTATACCAACAGGAGAAAGATTTAGACTAGTGCTAAATACCCCTTTGAAGTTTTCTTGTTATCTTAAAACTAGCTGTGACATTCTCGTTTCAGACTTGTCTGAATTGCTTCTGATGAACATGTTTCTTGGAATACATAATAGTATCTGAATATTGATACTTGTATAGTTGCATGTGGTAATGCTAGAGAGGAATAATCATTTTCAAGGTAGCTTCATAAATGGCTTCCAATACTAGCATGAGGAAAAATGTGTTGGACAGTAACAATAGCGTTCTTAGATGCTGTAGAAGTATGCAAGAAGTGGTACAGCTGGTTCTTGGAGAGGTGAGATTATAGCCAAGACTTAAGAATTTGGATTCCTTGTGCAGCTATGATAAATCGCTTGTGTACTTTACCTCTCAAACAGGAGATAAATTTGGCTCTGAGGAGTTAATGTAGTATGCTTGATTTTATAAGTGTTTTAGAAATATGAAGCACAAAATGATTTGAAAAAGTGCTGTGCTATTTAACCAGCATTTGTTGTTATAGCACTTCAGAAGTGTTCCAAATAAGATATTATTTCCTGTCCTTCCAATTAACTTTCCTTTCTACTTGAACTACCGTTTTATTACCTGACAGTATGAGGAAATACCTTGCATCAGTGTGAAAGACTTGTCTCGGGCTCTGTGATGTTACCGTTTAAGAAAGTAAGAGCATTATTGCCCCCACATTGGCTTTCTACAGGAGAACATGGTTCTCTTTCTCGGTGGTGAAATGACTTCTTCAGAATGCTTTCGTTTGAGCACCTGGTAACACCTAGTTACTGATATGGTGCTTTTTTTTTTTGTAGTCACTGATGCAATGTCAGTGCTCAGAAACAAGGAACGGAGTTTGAGGGACAGATGAGAACAGCAGATAATGTGAGAGGAACTAGAGAAAGTAGTGCATCCACTGCAGGGGGTTCATGCTTGTATAAAACACATTCCGTTGGTGTGGTACAACAGACAAAGCTGATGTGTATTGTAATCTGACATGTCTAAATCTGTTTTCGTTTGCTGTTTTGCTATTGTTCTGGATATTGTGGACCCAGTGAAAAAAAGGAAAAGTGGGGTACTCGTCTTTCAGTTGGAGGATGCAAAGGATTTGGAATGCTTAAAATGCTGAGGAGAAAGTATTGAATATATAAACATAGATTTCTCTGACTTTCTGAATGCTACATAAGGTTACATAAAACACTTGGGCTTATAATTCAGAAATTTTAAATCCTAATAGCTTAAATCCCTAATAACCCTGTTAAGCCTGCCCTTCATACTCTTTCTATGCTGTGCTATAAAATAAGAAAAGTAGGTACATTTTGCAAACATGAATAAATGAGGTAAAACTTAATGCAAAAAAAATACTTGTGCAATACAATTTGGATATTAAACACTGAAATGATGTAACTGTCCTTCAAAAATATTTCAGGTCATTAGAAACTGGATCTGTATAACGTAGAAAATAGTTTGATTTTTGAGTCATCCTGCAGAGTTAGTATCTTGAAAAAATGAAGTAATTCAGCATGTGGCTTTCCTTGTATTTTGACTGTGCTTTAAACTGATAAACTGTTAGGATAGTGAAGACAGAAGGGTTATCCTGATCTCACAGCTGAGATGCAGAGGTCATGAAACCATTTGATCATGGAAACAGAAATATAATGTGTGATCTGTTCTGTTTAGCGCTGTTTTCTCTTGAGAGGTTTCCTCCACAGTAAATAATTCATGCTAGTGCTAAAGCTCACATGGATGGCATAGTCTGTATGAAATAACCAGGAGGAATGTAAGTTGGTGCTGTACTTTTAAAGCACCTAAAGTATTCCCCTTGGCTCCTTGTCTTTCTTCTAAACATACCTCTTCATGCTTTTCCTCCCATCTATAATGGAAAACTTAGTTCTGTAGCAGTTAATCTGCAATACATTTCATTCTGATCTGGTAAAGCTTCCCAAATAAACTTCATTGAGATTTGGAAAGTATTATTTGATACATCTTTCCCCGATAGAAACACTGCTTTCAGAGATACAGAATAAAACCCCTTGGGGTCTGCAGCATAAATGGTACCTGACTGGCTGAGCAGGGAACAGCTCTATGCTGTTAACTCTGCAAACACGCAGACGAAGGCTGCCCAGATCTGGAGAGCTTAAATTGAAAAGAGAAATTAATTGCCCAGGGATGGAATGTGATTCTTCTCTATGTGGTGCTGGCCAGTGGAAGATCAGGTTTTGCAAATACTGTACAATTTTTCACATAAGAGGTTTTTAGTCACCGCAAGTGTAGCACAAAAGGCCTGTCTGGTGCTATCATCAGGATGCACTGACTAGATTTAGCTTGCTGTGTCTGTCCCTACTTTTGAGGAAAGATTTGGGGAAATCCTGCAACAACCTATGAGCTCTTTTCCTGTTGCTTCAAGTACCTCTTCAAGTCTGGCTGCTTTTGATCTTCTCAGCAAGTTACAGACCATAAGTTTGGCATTTTCTTATGAATGCTAAACTGAACTGAAACTTCTCCCATTATTCAGCAATAATTTGGTCTTACCCAAAGCCAAGAAAACTTTGGATGATAGTGCAGGCCTGATGCGGCCTTCTACTCTGGAAGCACTCAAAAGTAGTTTTATATAGTATAAAATTCTAAAATTAGGTAATGTCTCAAACGGGTTAGTGGGAAGTACTGCAGGTTGCTTTATGTCCATACTACTAGAGTCTACTCGACCCTAGTGTCGGTCTTTTGTACAAGATGCATGGGCCAAACTTCTTTTGAGGGCAGGCTGCTTCTGACCTCTTCCAGCTGAGAAGGCTGTTCTTGAGAAGAAACAGTCACTGAGAAATTCTCCCTGTTCTACCTACCAATCCTTGACTGATCATCAGTTACCAAGTCGGTCCTGTTTCCTGCTTGGAGAAGGAACAGCTAGCAAACTGAGAACAGATGGCCATCTTTGTTTCAACTCTAACTGCTGTCTTCATCATCTGTCCCTCTCTAAAACAGCGCTTTGGTTGAAGAGTGTTTTAAAGGAGCCTAAGGCAAGGAAGAGCTTCATCTGCAGTGAGGAAGCATCCAGAAGGTGTAAGAAGAGTCTTTCGAACTGCAGGCTTCCACAGGGAGCCACTTATGGCACTGTCCTTAGGGAGGAGGACAGGATGTTTTTAAGCACTGTCAGAAGTTCTGCCCAGCCTAACATAAAACTGAATGGCTCTAGCATCTGGTCATCTAAGTACTTGCCTTGCAAACAGGGTGTGGAGAAATTCTGAGCGCCTGAAAAGCTGCTTTCTGAGCTGCAGCCTTTGATTTCCCAGTCGTTACCAAGTCATCTAGTGCAGCTGATCACCGAGTTACCAGCCTGCCTGCCAGGCTGCAGTGGGGGCTCGTTAAAGCAAAACGCTGTTAGTGGCACGGTTTCCGCGGCAGGTGAGGCGCTCGGGGCGGCGGTGTGCCTCCGGTGGTTCTCCGCGGGGCTGCTCATGTTGAATCGTTTTTCCGTTTAAACACACGGAGCCGTTGGCCCCTCTCCCGTCAGCGGGAAGCGCTGGGGCGGTCTCGCCGCAGCCGTAGCGGCGTGCGCGCTGCCCGCCCCCGAGACCCCCGCAGCCCGCTGCCAGTGCCGCGCCGGTGCCGCTAGGTGGCGCGCGTGTCCCGCGGCCCCGGGCAGCCCCGGCGGGGAGGGGGCGGAGCGGCGGCCGGGGGCGGGGCGGCGGCTGCCCGGAGCTCAGGCGGGGACCGGCGGCGAGCGGCCGCCGAGGGGATGCTGCGGCCGGGGGAGCGCTCGGAGCCCCGGGCGGGGGCGGCGGCTGCGGAGAGCGGCGCCGGGCGGCTCGCCCTCTGCCTGCCCGGGGAAAAGGTAGGCGCGGGGGGGCAGCCCGTCAGCGGGGGAGCGAGGGGCGGCTGGGGCAGGGGGGGCTGCCTGGGGCCGGGGGCTCCCAGCGGGCAGGGCACCGCCGTCGTGGGGGCACTAACGCCCGGCCGGCGGCTGCCGGGGGCCCGCTCCCCCCGGCCGATGCGGGGGCTGCGGACCCTCCCGCTGGCTGGCGCGGCCTGGCCTCCGGGCCCCGCGCCTGGGGTGCTGTGCTGGGTAAAGTTGAGCTCCTGAACAGCTGAGTAAGTGTTCCCAGGCTCCCTTCCCTAAAACTACTACGGCTGTGATGCTGTTCTGGGTTTTTATTTGGTTTGTTTTGGTTTTGGGTTTTTTTGTGTGGGAGCCAAGTCTGCTGGTGCTGAGGTCAGGAGCGGAGCGGACGATGCGCGGTTTGGGGACCGGAGGGGCGGCTGTCACCCCGGCCTGGCTGCTCCGCTCGGTCCGGATGGGGACGGCGCCGAGGGGCGGCCTGACCTCCCTGGAGGCGGAGGGACGTTGTGAGGTGGCACTTTGCGGGCCAAGACGCCCCCCCCCCCCCCCCGCCCAGCCGCCCCCCAGAAACGAGGGGAAGGCTGCACCAGCTGAGCTGGGCTCCCGGGAGCATCGCCCCTCCTGGCCTGCAGCAGCTCCTGTCCCACCGCAGCCTGGAGGTGACAGGAATAACGTTCTCTTTGGGTAGATCATTTAAAACTGCCTCTTGTCGAGATAAAAAACACTCCTAAATCAGTCTTTAAACAGCTTCCGCTTACCTCCTTCCTTCGTTTTGGCAGTAAAATGTGATTTATTTTTGTTTCCAAGAAAAAAAAAAAGGGGAAACTCTTGATCAGTTTCACTGTTCAGAGAATTATTTTGCCTGTGCCTCTCCCTTGACATCACCACTCCATCGGTTCCATCTCTCCATACGTGGTTATCTATGATTTGCAATAAGTCAGACCACTCACACGCATCCAGATCTTGGTATCTTTGTTCTGGTTTTCTGTTCAGCATTTTCACGGAGATGATACAATGCTTAGTCAGTGATACCCACATAACTTTCACGTAGTTAAACCACTCGCAGCTTTTTGTCTTACTTCTGGATTAGGATCTACTCTATTAGTCATCTACACATCTGTAGCAGGTCAGAAGCAAGTACCGTTAATGTTTTATTTTAATGTTAATTGTTAATTAAAAAAATGAATTTTCAAGCTCGATTAAGGTGACATTTCAAAGTGTACTTAGTAGGGAATATGTTTTATTAAAGAATTAGTTCACATCAGCCAGATTCTGTTGGTTTTATCAAGTGCCCCTCATACTGGTGTTAAATAAGAAATAAAGAAGACCTGGCAGTTAATAAACCAAGTTTCCTGTATAGCATTGTATGGCAGACTATGTATTTTTGTAACTGAGTACCAAGCCTGCTAGTTCTTACAAGGAATAGAGAAACAACTTAGGTTCTGTGCTACTTGCAAGTCATTAGGTTTCCTCCAGGCATCTTCAGCTGAAACTTAACACCTGTTTTAATACTGATCTCTCTTGATTCTTGCACAGATTGGTAGCTTGCTCAAAGCAGCAATTCAGGTACTTTCCTGCTTGAGGATTAATCGCAGCTTTTGTGGAAGCATCTTCTTAAGTGTCTCTTCCTATGGGCCTTGCCTTGCTAGCTTAGCTCTGTCACATATCACAGCATTGTGGAAATCAGAGCGAGGGCTTTCAGTTCCTTTTCACAATGAGTTGCCTTAGTTTTGCATTTTTAAAATTTTGTAATTAGCAGTAACAATTTCCTCTAGCATATAACTCCTAATTTTCATTATGATTTTTCATTTTGTGTAGCCGTTGTACCAAATAAGACTACAATAATGATGAATGCAAAATAAAGTATTTGTATAGTCCGGTAGAGAATATTGCTAGGTGAATGCTTTCGAGCATATGCTGCATGTCATAATGTTATTCTGCCTTGGCTTGAATGTATCCTGTAAATAGCTGTAAAAGACTAGTTTTGCCATTGAAATACACTTGCCATTCTGTTCTTCTTGTTTCCCTTGTACACTGATTTTTTTTTTCCCTTTGTAGAGTTTTTTGGTTGGTTGGGGTTTGTTTTTTTTTCAGTATTTTGAAGCTGGCATAGGAGGATATTATACTGAAGAACCTGTTAATTTTCAGCAATATTGAAATGTTCCAGCTGGAGTCTCTAATATTATAAAGAGCTGTGTGGTTTTCTGGTTTGGCTATTTTTAAAGTTCTCTATGCCTACCTCTTTGTCTTAATGACATGCTAGGAGAGCACTTCAAATTCCAACAAAGGCAGGTTTCCTTTTTAAGTGAAAGAAGGCTTTTTGGAAAACTTTGTAGAAGAGATTTAGTGCTGAATTTTCTTTTTTCCTGTTCCTTAATGAAGTGTGACAAGTTAAACACTATATTCGTTATCTCGTGGGCCTGAACAGCTGACGATATAAAATACCTGACCCAAATCTTTTTATCAAGGAGTGAGCTTGGTATAAACCCCCCCCCCCAAAAAAAAAAAAAAAAATCCTTGGGAAAAGCAGGTAAATTGTCATAAGGTTGAGTAAGAGCATAATGCTGAGGCAAAATGAAAGGAGTGATAAGGGGGAGTTACAAAAGCGTATTTTATCTCAGGCTTGGAGTAAAGAGGGAGGAGATTGCTGCCAAGAAACAAAGACATTTAAAGGGAAGTGGTGAGAAAAGGATATTACTATAGGTGCAGTATATACTACATAAAATAAAGTCTGAAAGGAAAGCTAACCTCAAAGCTAGACTGCATATTTTTCCAAGTTACAAAATGAAATAATGGTTTTAATTTTGTTTTGTTTTCTTTCCATAAATAAACAGGAGAATCAACAGTGGATATATGGGAACATTAAAATGCCATCTGGAAGTGGTGCTGTTATGCCTTTGGCTAAAGTTTCGTGATAAGTTATCACTGCTATTGAAAGATCCAACGTGTCTTCCTCTTGTTACCTGTTTTCTTTCTTGGTGTTAGCAGTAACACGGCTGTGTAATGAAATGAGTCAAACTGATCTGAGCTAAAATGACTGGCAAAGACATTAATAGTTAGTTTTCAACCCAGAGCAATTTCCTGATTCATTCCACTTTGAATGTCTGTCTTTTCACATGCAAAGAAAGGGTTGTCTTTAGGCCCGTGAGTGATAGAAAAGGGTAGACTACTTTTCTTGCCTATACCAGCTTATATAATTTTAAAGTGATCGTGAAATTACAGTCTTAACTAAGAAAGACTTGTCACCCATGTATTTTCACCATAACTTTGAAATGTGTTCAGTGGGCTTTATTTCAGATCTTAATGATAAGTATACAGTGAGTTCTGTAATCACCTGGAAAGAGCTTGTATGGTCTGTTTAGTAAGTACCTAATTACAGATGATGGTAAATATATTGTTGATACTGCAATTTGCAAGAGGCCCCTTTTAACCATTTCAGAAGGTGTCTTAAGTACATTGAGCCCATAGAATTTTGTTTTTCTCTTTTGCAATTCATATGGAACTGCTAAGTATTTGTGGTTGAGTCTTTGTTAAACATAGTATTTTGGCTTTTTATGCCTAGTGTGTTTTTATAGTAGCATGCCTTGAAGAAATAGTGTTAAGTGGTTTGTTTGCATCTATTTTTCTATTGTTGCTTACTATTGTTGTCTTCTGTTATGTTTCAGGCTATGTAACACTCTTTAAAGATTAAGGACTGTGATTCTGTTTTGAATTAACTTATTCTCAGTGGTGTCAATAAACTTTGCTTCTGTCCCCTAACACATGCTACTCCAACGTTTGAATCTTTATGAACATTATGAATGCAAGATGCTCACAGTAGATATTAGAAGGGCTAGTAATGTCAGCAAGCTACCTGCCTCAAGTGTGTCTGCAACTTTAGTCAGAGGAGGATAGCAACCTGTACACCGAACGCAACTTCTTTAAATGGATGTTTCTTTAATGCATCATCTGTCCAATTAGTGGAATTTATACCTGCTGTACCAGTCATGCATTTAATGATTGCTACCATTAAACAGCCTTTTTGAAGCTGTAAGTTTGATACCAGTTTTGGACTATCTCTTTAAGCCAACTGTGCTAGTCCTGAACATGAGGCTGTGTTAGTGGCTTCAGGCCTGTGAAGCTGACTGCACAGACTTGCCAAGAAATGTCGGGAGTTTGATAGAATTGTTCTGTAGACCATCTGATGCTTGCACCACCCACTGAGATTGCTCTGCTGTAAAATACACTTAACAAAAAAGCTAGCAATTATGTTTCTTGGCCTTACGAAGACTTCAAGAAATCAGACTGTCAGATTCAATGCTTACAAGTTTTTCACAAACATATAACAGTAACATGAAATCACTGGGACATCTTTCTTATTTGTAAAGAATGCGTTTTTCTGTTGCGTAGCAGTGCTCTTTCCAGAGTTAGCCTATGTGCAGTGGGGAGGAAGAGCGCTCTTTCCTTCTGAGGAGAAATTAGGTGTGGAAATTCTGTTCCTTTATTTAAGCATGCAAAGGAACAGCAGAAGGAAAACAGCTTTTCCACACAGAAATCTTTACTTCAGATAGACATGGAACAGATTGTTAGGGGATGTAAACTTGTGTTAGCACCACTGAAATCCATGCATTGATTTACAGCATCTATGGATCCTTCCTGATAAACCTGTGGAGTACCATGTGTCTTGAGGTTTCTTCTGTCCAGATACATCCACAAAAAAGAGGCAGTGAAACTTTTGTGGGTAGATTCTTAAATCTTGTATAAGTGAAATTACAGCGTGAATATAATAATGTGATAGTTTTTGCCACCATGAAGACTTCACACAGAGTTCATGAGACACAAGCATCTTGGGAAATAACTTTAATAGGCTAACAGGTGTGGTCACTAGGCTGATGAAGGGGTCAGCTGCTAAGAATTTCTCTGAGACAATACATACCAGTGTTGCTGTAAGATAGTGAGAGGGTTTTTGGGCTAAGTTGGGTCACATTCCTGCTATTCAGAACATGGCCTGAGCTCATATCTTCATTCTACTGAACAGGTATTTATCCTCAGCACACATTATGTCTTATATGTGCTCATGCATGTTTGCCCTTGTGAAAACAGCTGCTATTTCTTCCATGTGCTTAAGGCTTTTTTCTTCTTCCTTCTCCTTTGTGATAGCATAATTTGTTCTTTCTAGTTTTTAAATGACTGTCCTAGAAGTGACGAGGAGTTGAGCCCTTCCCTCACTTGCATGATTGGAGACCTCCCAGAACAGCACGCTCACTTTACATGGTGGTTTTGGTCTCCTGGCTTCGTGTGATTGCTCCCTGGCTGGCTTCTAACAGCCTTTTCAGAACACCCTTTCTAGAGTGGTGTGTGTAATTTGTTGTCCTGTTAGTAACTCGCATTTCTCTTTTGATCCTCCTCTCTGGTTCTCTGGCAAAAGGCTTTTGCCTTCCCTATTGCTGCCATCTTGGCATCGGTGCAGAAGCTGCCTCCAGGAGTACCTCCATATCTGACACGGCTCCCTCAAATCTGTCCCGTTGCAGAAGTTGGCTGCAAATACATCTCCAGAGGCATAACAACACCTCCTTTGAGCTGGAAAGTTAATCCAGGCTCTGTAGAGAATGACGTTTGCTCCACTTACGTGGAACAGGTTTTATAACATAAGAGGAGTTGTGTACCAGTGACCACCTTCAGTCCATGCCAAGTGCAGTCTTTGGGGTGAACTTAAATGTGTGCTGCTCTTAATGTTTGCTTTAATGTAAATCACGAGTCTAGTATATTCCATTCTACCCCTTGCTGACAAAGTACATTTCTCCTCTTACCTATTCTTCTTCTTCTGGCACCCTTTCTTCTATCTAATGACTTCACATGATAGCAACTCCTTTTGCTGTATTGTTCCCAACAAGAGTGACCGGACCTGTTTTGGGAGGTTCTTGGGCACTTTTAGAATGGCGAAAAGGATCCTGGAGTTAGCCCAACTGCTGGATTGATAACTGTGATTTGAATTTTGGAGGTGACGCAGGTTTCCTTAATTTTATTACCAGGTGAAAGGATAATAAACTTCATTTAGGAGCAAGATCATTCATTACAGCCCAGATGAAAAATTATAAAAAGGTCTGCTAAGGCAACTCTTGCTCTTCTTGTTCTGATATTACGATGGCCATTTAAGCAAAGTAGGCCCAACAAATGGGACAACTTCCCTGTGTTTGGTTTTATTTAAGAAAAAGAGGTTTTCATCAGGTTCATTATTGTAATTTTGGAGAATGAGATGTGATTAGGACAGGAGGATAGATACAGGACTTTGAAAACTATTTAAATTACAGTGCAAATGCAGGACTTGGGGTGGCCTTTGAATTTTACTGATTTCCATTTCCTGCATTTTAACTCTGGTTATTCTGCATTTCAAAATACGCTCAGAACAGAAGCTTTTTTCTCCTTGCAGTTACAGTTCTTTACTGAGATTTTATAAACAAGTCTTCAACTCTAAACTTCAGTTAAGAGTGAGACTCTATCAGCGTTTGTCACCTGCAGACGCGGGAATGCCTGGGCTTTTGGCTTTAGGCAGACACTGCTGTAGCTGTTGAGAGTTCTTCTGGGTTCTGAATGTGGGCTCTGTTTCTGATACTAGAAAACCATTTCAGTAGCTGTCCAAAACTGCCCTCGGAGCTGCTTTTGGTTTTCTTTCCATGTTCTCTCTGCTTCAGAATAGTCTAAGTGGTTTGTTGGGTTGTTGTTTTCTTTGAGTGTTTTGTTTTGTTTTGTTTTTCTTTTAGGTATTTGCTGAAGGGCTGGGGTTTTGGGGGGGTTTCACCCAGTTTTCTGTTGGTGAATAAGGCAAACCATAACTTCAAATTGACTTTTGTAAATCCCACTTTGTTGTTACATCCAAGTCAAGCGTTAGAATAAACTTTTTGGTTTCAGAACTCAAGCGAGATGCTTGGAAAGGAGCTTTTGCTGAGATAACACATTGACATTCTACGTTTAGAAGCCTACTGGCAGAAAAGTGATGGGATCTAGACCCTGACCCCCACGCTGAGGGGGGCGCTGGGGACATCCTCTGTCGCCGATGGGTCACCTCCCAGGGTGGGGGTGGCGAGGGCCTCCCGGAGCCCCCACGGTCAGCATTCCTCAATATAATGAATTCTCTGCGTTTGGTGAGTTGGTGATATGGCGCTGGCCTGAAACCTCCCCAGCTCGGCCTGGGCCGCCCGCGGGGCGGGCAGGAGAGGCCAAGGTGCGGGGCCCGGCCACTGCCAGGCGGCCCCAGCCTGGGCTCTGCCACTGTGTGGTGGTTTTTTTCTCCCCCTCAGGTGCAAGAAACGGAGGAGATGACAGAGGAGCTGTTGGGGCGGCCGGACGGGTTCTGCGGGATAACGGCCGCGGTACGTGCCGCGGGCCCCGCCGGCGGGCGGCGCGCGGGGCGGCCATCTTGGCAGCGCGGCCGCCGCGGGGAGGGCTGGGGCGCTGCGCGCGCAGCGGGGCGCCGTGCCCGCCAGGTGGCGCTGGGGCGCGCGCGGCCGGCCCCCCCCTCCGCCTCCGCCCTCCCCCCGCGGGCGCCGCCGCGCCGTGAGGCGGGTGCAGGTGGTGGCGCCGTGAGGGGGCGGCTGGCGGCCGCGCTGCGGTGGCGCGGTCCGGGGCCTGCCGGTAGTCGGCGTTTGCCGCGGTCCCTTCCGTTGCCCTGGCTGCGCGGCGGCCCGTCCCAAAAGGCTGCCGGGCGGCCTTGGGGCGGTAGGCAGGCCGAGGTGGGGACGGCCGCCTTGCCCTCGCCTCGCCCCGCCGGCTCCAGGTGCGGGCCTCCTGTGCTGGGTGCCCGCAAACCCCCGCGCTAGGTGTGTCTTCAGGGCCTGCAGCCGGGGTGTGAGAGAGAGGTTGATGTGGGTGGCATAACTGAGTGGGGAATGCTGCTTGATGGCGGGGTTGTGACCCATGTGCTGTGCAGCGTGTGGCACACCGGCTGTCGTCACCATTGGCACTACCTAATTGTGTGGATGAGCACTTAGAGCAACAGGTATGCGCTGCTGCGCTTACCCGGGCGTTCTGCAAACAGCAGAAGGCTGTGCAGGTCACCGTGGTCATCTAAAAGTAACAAACGTGAAGTAGAGAAACTTCCCTCTCAAATCATTGGTGCACAGACCACCTCGCCTTCTGCTATGACCTACCACAACATTTGTCTTCGATCTTCGCACATCTTGTGACATGGGCGACTGCAGTGGTCACTAATGATGCGCTCCTAACGGCAAGTAGTGACCAGCCAAGGTCTCCTCCGGGACTTGTTGCCCATGAGCTATTCTTCTGATGATTCTTAGCAACTGCATAAATAAATGGAGAGGGACAGGATAAAGTGAAGTAGCTAAAAAAAAATGATGTGGCCGATGTTTCTGAGGAGGTTGAAAAGCAGCTTCCTGGCTTTATTCTTACCAGCTTCAGTGCAAACAAAAGATATTGGAGTGCTGGCCTTTCTGCACGCTGTCTTCTGTCCTCAGAACAAATGTCAATATTGCCTCCTCAGCATCTTTCCACTTTTCTGTTAATGTATCCCAGTGTTACTTGGAGAAATGTTGTGCTTGCACTCCAGGACAGAACTCATTAAGTCATAAGCAGTCTGGTATGGGCTGCAAGAACCCATTGAAAAACCAAATTAGCCTGTTGGACACAGTTCATGCAAAATATTACCAGCTAACTAACAATTATTATTATTTGGTTATGGGACATCTTTCTTGCACCTTCAATGTGAATTCTGCTCAAGAGAAGTGAGGCCATCATCCTTGTTCTAGGCAAATCAGTCAGCAATATAATCAGTGATTAATCTTTTTTTGACTTCTGTCAGAAGTTTCTGGTTTTGTCATTGGCATGTCTTGCTTATGGAAAGGAGGCATGATTGCTTCCAGGAGGAAGTGACATAGAATGGAAAGAAACAAAAGCTTGGCTCATCAAAGTCTCCTATGGTTAGTAGGGGACTTAAAAGGAGAAATAGCTGTCTTGTAAGAATGGTTCAGGATTAGTGGCTGTTTAAGCAGTTCTTTTTCCATTCAGCTTTTGACAAAAATAGCTGTAAAGGAGCATGTGAACCTCAGAGCATGCAGTCTATTTTTTGATACGTCTTGGCTTACATTTGTCAGCTTTAGATTCTCTAGTAGGGCACACTTAGTCTGTGCAACAATGCAGAATAGAAGAGATTGGTTTCTTGGGCCAAAAAATCCTTTGAGTTCATTCCTGAAAGGTGATGATTGCTTCAGTGATAAGACATTGCCTGCTCAAAGCAAGTGGTTTGAATCAATAACTCTTCACTGTTGATTGTATTCTGTCTGATTTACTACGAAGTTCATTCACTCAGTTCTTCTCTTTGGGAGCTTTTGCTAAGAATTTGTATGTTACGCTTTTTTCCATCAATCAGGCATGCACCTTAGATCTTTGACTCCAATATGGGGAAGATGGTTAGCTTGTTCAGATGGATCCAGTGAGCTTTCAAACCTCCTTTGAGACTTCTCTTGCCCACCTTTTCTACAAAAACCACTAACCTAGTTTCAATACATTATCTTTGCATTGCCCCTGAAAACATTTTTCCACAACCTGCAGGCTGTGAATAATTCCCTGGTATGCAGATTGTTGACCTTATCTGGGAATATCAAAGCAGTGCAGTCAGTGTGCTGATTCTGTGGCTTTCTATCTAGTACCTACAATGTAAGGTTCCTTTACACAGCGCATCAAGTGGTATCTGGGAATCTGATAAATTAATGTGTCTAAACTGATTCCAGTTCTGTGCCTAGCAATAATCTGGTCTTTTGTCTATGCCAACAAAAGGTGAGGGGAATCTTGTGTTTTTCAGATGAGCACTCAGCAAAGTATTTATATGGAGGAATTTGGCTTCTCCTCTTTGATTGTGCTGCTGCTTTTCACTTGCAAGTACTTTTGATGCATATTGAATATTGCAATGAGGAAGAACCTGGATTCTCAGTGCTAGGAAGATAAAATGCTGTTTCCGGTGTCATACTGTTGTACCTGGCTAGCCACAGCATGGCACAGCACTTAAAATGGACACTTGTACAACAGGTAAGTTACAATGACAAGGTACATATGTACAGTTCAGCGTGGCTCACACCTACCATGGAAGGAGCATCTCGTAATGAAAAGATCATGCTAGAAGAATTTGCATGACAGTTATTTAACTTTTTGTGATGTCTTTTTTAGAACACTGACTTAATGTCTTTTAAGTGGCTTCACAGCCTGTCGAGTATAATTATCAAATTGCGTTTTTTAACTGAGCTATGATTTGAACCAGTGACATGAAAGCAAAAAAAATTCATTGTAATAACCACACTCTCATATATGCCGTTGTCATATTGTTTTCATGGGTCATTGTTGGTTACCTTTTTAGGTACGATTCTTTGTGCTTCTTGTATATCTTAAAACATGTTGAAAAATATATCTATTCAGACATGCGCAGCTGGTTTAGTTACATTTGTAAAACCACGGGTTAGTGATTCTCAAGCCATTGAACCTTCCTGCAGAACTTGCCTCAGGGAAATGATGTGTTTGTAAATCTCACTTTATTGTGGTTCCTCAGAGGAGCTTCTAACTGCTTATCTTTGTCTTGTGGAGTTACAGTCTGGGAATCTCCTCCCTGAGGCCCTAGGTGTGAAACCAGGTTTCATCACAGGGGAGAAAAGAGGAAGAGTTTATTTTGTTTGGTTTGTTGTGGCTAGGGTTTGCTAGCTTCTCAGCAAAATACCAACTTGTTTTTTCTTTTCTTACCACTGAGCTGCTCAGTGTACAGTGGTTACTTTTACTCATGATCCTTTCTTGTTACTCAGTGTTAACATATGGGATCAAAGACGAAAAAAGAATATAGAGAGATCCTTTCAAAAAAGTCCCTGTGACAACTAGAATTTGCACAATATCTTTGACTTCTGGCTCCAGCTCTTTTTTAATTTTCTTTTCCTGAAAAGTAATTGTTTTTATAAAATACAAAATAACAAGAAGCTGTGCTTGTGGTACAGACTGAACTGCGGTGGATGCAAGAGTTAGGTCTCACTGCCCTACAGTGTGCTGTTCCTGGTTGGTGTTCTAATTCATCATGCATACTCTGGTTGTGCTGTCTCCTAACTGATTTTGGTGCTGTTGGTTTGCTACCTTCTTGAGTTTAGTCTCGCTGGTTTGAATTAGAAGACAAAGCTCAATCAAACCTTCCCTCCTCACCCCTTCCTCCAATTAGCATAGTAAAACCTAGTAAGAGGAATACAAGTTTTTTCCCCGTGGACTGCTGTGCTCTGGTGCTTGTGCTGAGCACTCAGCTAAATCTTCAGTAAGATAAAGTAAAATACATTGCACAAGTGGAAATAAATTTTGTTTTATAATGTGGGGTTTCAGACCAGTCCTGCTTTCTCTGGCTCATGAGAGGCTGCTGTACCAAGAGAGTAATTTCCCTTTGTCATGTGCTGACTCCTCTTGAACTCCTCTGTCGCTGTGGTTCTGCAGACTGCTGCAGAATGACTCTTCTTGAATCATATTTGCATATCATTTCCTTTCATCACAGGCTGCTTGCTGGAAGATCAGCTCTCCTGTGTCTTGTATTGGTCGTTTGCTTTTACCCTCAAAAGAAGATGGTTTAGATTTGTTCCATGTCTGCTCTGACCTTATTGTGTTGGTAGCTTTTGTAATGGGTCTGTACAACATCTCTCTCCTGCTATGTCCCAAGCCGTGTTTATATTTACAGTAGTTACCTACCATTTAGCTGAAAGAGTGTTTTTTCCCTAGTTCTTTCTCAGATGAACATTAGGAAACAAGTTTGTTACCATATTTTTGGAAATTCCAGGCTCAAGTTTTGATCTCAATTAGTTTACCTGAGTATGAAACTCACCTCAGACAGATCACCAGTCTATTTTCACATGGGCTTTATTATAGAGGAGGATGAGGGCTGCCTACTGTTGACCCAAAAGAATTCAATAGAACAAACCTGGAATTCATCTGGTTTTATTATGTGTTCATGCTGTATTTTTATTTAACATTAGGAAATATAAGTCAGACTCCATTCACAGGGATCCTGCCCGAGTGTCTATGCGCACTTTCTGTTGGATATAAAGTACTTACTGTAAAGATAACAGAGTGTGTCTGTGTATACAGTTATGTCACTGCTGGGGGAGGTGTCCGTGTATGTATCTGGTGGATGTAGTGCTGAGACTGGTAATACAGGAAGATACTGTTGGTTTATTTACAATATAAAGCTACTACTATTTTGATATGTTGTTTGATCTCCTATTACAGAACACACGTAGCACTATAAAAGCACTTGATCTGCATGTACTTATTCTGGTAATAATAATACCATAAAACCTTACTGTGAGTAATTTTGTATGTATATGGCTTTGTTTATACTCAGCTTTTAAAAACACAACTTCTTTTAAAAAAACCCAAATACACAAACAAGTCATATGGTAATCAGTAAAATGTTTGAGTACTTGTTAGAGTTTATAAGCATGGTCCGTGGATTAAATGATTTATAGCAGGCATTTATGCTTTATTTGAATTCTGGATTAAATCTCAAAATGCTCAGAAAATTCCCTGCAGTATGAGCCCAATGCCAGATTCTCACCGTTCTAGCTAAAAGATCCTTACTCTTCCCTATGAAGTTGAAAGAAGAATGTCTTCTAGCTTGGTGTTTGGGTCAAAAATATCTTTTGAAGGGACCCTTGTTCCTCTGTATTCTTTAAGTCTATTACAATTTTAGGAAGGACAGCTTTAATCCAGAAGTGAACCAAGACCTCCTATACTCTATTGTAGTTGAGAAAGAAAAGTTGTATATAAGCGGGCTCAGCTGCCTCTCTTACTTTTCTTGTCAAAGGTTGCTGCTGTTTTACAAATTAAAATGACTATTTAGGTGTTAGTGGAGGTTTTCTTGGGTTTGCTTTTATCTTTCCTTTCAGAGAGCTTTTCCCAATTCTTGTCTTATCCATCATTTTTTGGCTTGTACATTCCATTAGCTGTAATGCTTTGTTTGGAGGTATATCTACTGCCACCTAACAAAATAGTGGTAGCTGTTCCTGTAGGAAATTGGGTAATTCTTGCTAACACAACACTTAGCAGGATTTCAGATAAGGTTCAGACTTTGGTATGGATATGAGAAACAAGCTTGGTTGTAGTAGGTAACAAATTAAAATATAATCCTTCCTGTATTGGGACACTTAAGTGTTGTGGAAGCGGGCAGGGACTAGGGAGCAGAAGCTGCCTCTGAGATGCCCGTGCTATAATGTTGTGCGTAGAGTCTTGCTCTCCCGAGAACTCTAGCCCTGAGCCCCTGCTGAAGGCAAGATTCTAGAAGCGGTGTACTCAGAGAACAGACTGTTTCCCAAAACTGATTGATAAGTATTGTGAGTTAGCTCTTCTCCAATAAAATCAAAGAATGATGGATGATATAGAGGCAGTTTTCATTTTAAATCTGTTGTTACCTGTCATGTCTACAATGTTTCATCATAGAAAGTAGATGATCTCCTGGGAGTAGTGTGGAAATTTGGGGAGAAGAGGGAAGGATCTGATTACAGTTTTGATTTGGAAGTCCTGACACCTACTATTGGGTTTTTCTTGTTGTTTCATGAATTACTTGAAAAAGTAACTTATTTTCCGAATCTGTACTTTCTAACATACTGCAAAAGGGCCCTTGTGATGTCTATTTTGAGTATGTATTTTTTGAAATATTCAAGTGAAAGATAACAGTGAAGTGAAAAAAAATAGTGTAGCGTTTATCTTCAGGATTTGTCCTCATGTGAGATACTTTTTTTTCATGCAGACTAGAAGTGATACATCAGAGATTCTGGACGAGACCATTCTTCTCATTAAAGACAAGGTGGTGGAAATGAACCGCATCTATGCCAAAGTTGATAAATTAGAGGTTTGTTCATTGCATTAAAAAATTTACATTCTTTTTTTTATGTGTTTCGTAGGTTAAAAGTCCAGGTATTTATATGGAGCACTCAGATGTTTATGGCTCTCTGTTGTCTTATGTTTGTTTTTAAATCAGTGTGTTTACCCATGGTTCAGCAGGTATAAGTGTTTATGGTTTTGGAACATCACTGAGTAATTTATTGCTGTGGATTCCACAATTTCTAATGGTATATTAAAAGCATTAGTTGTGGTTTTAGTGTTAATAATAATGCCAATAATATTAATTTGTTTTTGTGACTTGAAAGAGTATCTGTGGAACCATTTATAACTTCAAAAATTCAAGTCACACCCAGCTGGACATACCTGTTTTAAGTTGTTGATGATTGTCTTATGTAGAAGTGGAGAAATCTCTGAGCTCCTGTCTTCTGTTGTGTCTGTTTTGGTGTTCATTGTATCCTGAATGAGGGAAGCCAGTATGACTCACTAAGATGATGCCCTCACCATATTTAGTAAGCAGTATGTTAAAATTTGTGTCAACTGAGGGCAAGTTTGCCTCTGGGAGAAATGTAATGGAAACATGACGAGATAAATTGTGTAGTGTTTAAAATCAGTTCTAACAGACTCAAAGTGAAAGAAACCAAGTGTTTGTGGCATTAAATCCAAATAGGCAGTTCTTAAGCTTCAGGCTGTACCCCTGTACAAACTAATATCCTCTGGTAAGGTTTATTACACTGGAAGGGACAGGGCAATTGACTTAGTGTGCAGCCAGTTTTCTTTAAATGCAATTCATTTTTTGTGGTTTGCGTTTTTATACCTACATTTGATAACAGACTTATGAAGCCACTTCATATTTTAAGGCCTTACACAGCACTAGGAGAAGGCTTTAAACAGGAAATTGAGGCAAGGCATTTTAGAACAAAAGTGGGAGTCAACTGTTAACCTCTTTAGAAACCTACCTAGTTTTCAGCATACTTGACAATTTGGCCATACTTAATATACTTAAGCTAGGACTTAAAAAATGGCTAACTATATCAGGTTCCAAAACAACTGTTTCTGCAAGTCTCACCCATTTAGATCTTTTTTGCAAATTCCATGCTTATAGGTGGTTGGGATTTTCAGGGGGAGTGTGTGGTGGGGGTGTTTTTGTCTTTGAACAGGAAACTAAAATTAAAACTCTAAGCAATTACTTGTGCCAAAAGTATGGTAAGCAACAGGGCTTCTTACTGCTTTTTTTTGCCTCCAAGACAGGGAAGGGAAAAAACCCCAACCCTTCCTGACCCCATTCCCTTAAATATAAGGATAAGCCTTATATATAAGGTATAGCTGTAAGGACATAGTAATCTGGAGTATGGAGAAAACACCAGTCTTTCCTAGGCTACAGGTTGTCCTTGAATAATACAGCAGAATTTTGTTGAGAGGCTTTTTTTTTTGTGGTTATCAAAGGAGGATGACACCTGATTGGCTAGGAATCAGTTTTTCTACCTGGAATGACAATCATCTTAGAGCACAAGGTTAAACTGGCAATTTGAGCGGTAGTTAGTGTTTTAATTGGAACTTTAAAAGTTAAAGCTTAGCATTCATGGGGATTTTCAAGGGAGAAATTAACTTGTACGACCAGGAGTAGAACAGGAAAGGACTGTTGTGTAATGGTTATATAGGATGAGAATCTGCTGGGGTTTAATTTTGATGTTGCCACTGTGGTACATTTTGGGCAATTAATTTACCTGCTGATCCTCACTTTCCCTATCTCTAAAAGCAGCAGTATTCAACTTCGGGACTGGGGGGTAGAAGGGAGAGAAGCTTAATCATTAATAGAAAGTATCAAAACTCTTTACAAACTGTTCTATATTTTAACGAATAAATACTGTGCTCTTTCTAGTTGACTTTGCTTTATGGCTCACATTTCAACCGTAACTGATCACATGTATATTTTAGGTCAGTTATTCCTGACCTTTTTTAGCTCAAATCACCTGTTGTTATCTTTTTCTCTGCTGTCTACTCCTTCCTACCACTTTGGCCACTTTTTCACTCCCACCAGTAGTAGCAGCCTCTTTGTGGTTTTGAAGAGCTTTTCACCTCACTGCTGAAACTTTGCCAGACCTTTAGACACTATGCAAGCGCTTACATACTCTGCATGCTGAAAAGGGAGCTCAAGTCTGCCCTTAGGTAAGGAGAAAAAATAGCCTTAGATCATGACCAGTGGTCCTTCTCATGGCTATAAACATCTGTAGTTCACTTCTGAGTATGTGCCCCTTGGTTATTTATATTAGCAATAGTGCACTCTGAAATCTTGTTAAAGTTTTCTCTTCAACTTTGATCTCTAGCTAGGATCATGTGGAAAGCCGGTGCATGTGCTTTTAATTTTCATTAGGTGTTTTTCCTCTCTCCATAGGCATTTGTTAAAATGGTTGCACACCACGTTTCCTTCCTAGAAGAGCAAGTACTTGAAGCAGAGAAGAGCCACAGCACCTTTCTTAATACTGTTTGCAAATTATTTCAGTGTGCAACTATCTCGTCATTTAAAAATGTATTTTTCAAGTTGCTTCCAGCAGATGGGAAAGTGGTGTTAAATATCATTTCTGTATCAAATGTGGCCTTACAGCAGATTTAAGTGGTATAAAAGAACTAGCTTCAGTTTGCTTCTGTAAAGGGATATTTTTTTTTTACATTTTTAAAAATTTTCAATAATTTTCGGGTTTTTTTTGAAGGGATGCTGCTTAGATATTGAATAGTTTCAGCAGTAATTTTTGAAGATCTGTATATTTTGCTCCTGAATGAAAGGATTTTCTCTGTACGTGTATATGCAAATAGAAAGCTTGTTATGCGTCATCTTGCAGTGAGACACCTGAGCATAGATTGTTCTTTCTATTTAGTCTTTGGTTTTATGTCAATTACGTCAAAATTACGTTATAGGGTCATCCATGGATGAGCACTAGAGGAGGGTGAGAACTCTTTCAGTGAGTTTTAGTGATATTTGCTCATAGAAGAATGTTGAGAGTCAGGGATAATGAGATCTGGTGACTTGAGGAAGCTTTACATAGTCTTCATCCTTTCTGTCCCTGTTCTTTTCCAAGAATGTCTTTGTACCGCTTACTTTTACACTCTGTTTTCCTTCTCTGAGTTCCCAGGTCATTCTCTAAATCTGTTGTTTCCCCAGCAATTTGTCATAATATACAGTTAGCCTTAACTGAATTCATCCCTTCCGTTCCTCCTTCTCCATCTTCATGTGGTATCCACCATGTGTTCAGTGTTAGTGTATCTCTATCAGGATCCTTGTTCTGGTCTCAACTACTTCCCTGCTTTCTTTTGTTCCTTCTTCGTTTCTGCCATTATGTTTCCTTCCTCATTTTCTTCCAAGGGGCTTCTGTACCCGTATGCATAATACTGGGTAGGCAATAATACACAGGTGTCAGTGATCATGTAGGTGAAGCTGAACCACTTCAGATTTTTGTCTGGTGTGATAGCAAGCTCTGGAAGCTTCAGTTGCAGGAGAAGTCCAGTTCGGTTTCTGCAGATCCCAGACAAACTTTAACTGCTTAAAGGGAATAATGAATATTCAGTCTGGTTAACAGAGGTGTGGACAGGAGATTGACAGCTGAAGAAGAAATCGGTATGCACCAACTCTAGTGAATCTTTAGAAAACCACAGTTTATACAGACTCAGTAAAGAGTTGTAACTTGGCCAAATTTGGTAATATTTTCATAGGAATGGGAAAATATGTCCTGATACGCGGGTAGTTTACTGCCAACTTAAAATCTCTGCTGTAGCTTACGAAGGCATTGGAGCTTTTCAAAAGAGCTAAACAACACATACTTTTCCATAATTTCATTATCTGAATTGGCTTGGTTTTGTTCCCTGAAACTTTCCAAAAAAGTTAAACCTGCAGCAGATACGCAGTCTGGAAAATATATCAAAGCTGGAAGTTCTGCAAGGTTGGTCTGCCTATACAAATAATGTTGTATAACTGGGACGCCAATAAGAATGTGAAGGCCAGACTGTTTACTCAGAAGCTGGCTTGAGTGGGGCTTGAAGGACAGTATAGTGTTTTCAAATTTTTTTTCCTTATAATTGCAAATTTTGAAATATTGCATAAATGTATATTCATGCTTGCAGGCATCTTGGAATGATAATATTAGTGGACAAAAGAACAAATAGTGAATGGTGTAGCTTCCTACTGTACTGATCTTATCCCTCCCTTCCATTCTTTCCCCCAGAAATAGTAAAACTGGAAAGCATGGCAAGGGAAGTCACAAGGCTGAACACAGAAAAGAAGTTCTCTCTCAGAAATTTTTAAACAGATGAAGACTCAGCTTGAAGGAGGACAGGACAGAGATTTGTGGTTATTCTGTATGTGGAGCAGGTGAGTAGAGAATGATTATGCAGTCCCTCCTGTAATTCAAGTACTAGGGTCATCCAGTGAAATTATCAGCAGGCAGGTTCACAATACAAAAAGGGAGGTACTTACTTTACATGATGTTTTAATATGCCATGGAACTTATGTCCACAGTCTGTTATATATTCCCAAAGCAATCGGACAAATTCATGGGGAAAAAAATCCAGGAATGGATACTAAACAAGGTATTTGTTCTTCAGCCACAAATTCTTGATGACTGGGAAATAAGTCTGTGTATTTACCCTGTAAACCTTTCCCTAGGCAATCCCTTCAATAGGTCACCACTTGAGAGGGATTATTTGGCTGCACAGACCTTTGAATGATTCAGTATAGCTGCTTGTTTATAAATTTGACATTGTGATTGTACTATAAATTCTGGCTCTGAATGGCAATGCTCTGTGTTGATAAGGAGTTACTTCTAGTAGAAGTGTGCAGGAAGGGACCAAATTGTTTAAGAACATCAATGGAGTTTGAATTTCTACAGCAGCTTTCCTCTTGCTTTCACTGTTGCCTGAAACCTAGGAAGATCCCTTCCAACTGTCTTAAGTTTCCATATGCTCTCCAAATCTGATTCTTTCTAGTTGCCCATCCCTTTTCCCCTGTTATGTAGAATGTCACTGCAGAGATGCCCCTTTGCCATCTTTTGCCATTTGAAAATTAGGACCGCCCTGACCATTTTTGTACGTGCGTTTAACTTGTTCTTAAATGATAGTATCCAACTTGTGTATCTTCTCTCCATAGCCTTGGTCAGACTGGGTCAAAAAAGTTTGAGAGTGCCCCTCTCTCTTAGTAGAGTGTGTGCATGTATATGTATTTCAGCTAAGTTTTTTCCTGTTCTAATTAAACATAGATGCTATTTTAATGCAAGGGAAACATCATTCTCAGTGTTTTGCAAATATATTTCAAGGTGCAGAAAAGTCCTGTAATGCTTGTCTTTTTCATCTTTCACTGGTTTTTTTGGGATATTTGGAAAGTTGTTTCATATAGACATCCAGTGCACAGAAACACTGGGAACGATATCTAATCTGTGGGAGAAAACTGTGTAATCAGAATTCACTCTTTGTGTTAGGAATATCCAGATGTGGTCTGAAAAGAAACAACCTTATACTAAATGTAAATGACAAATACGACTAGGTAAGTCTTGACAGGTTGTAAGAACGTAACACCTCCTGAGGGAACAGAACAGAGGAAATAACTTTCTCATGTGAAATTAGTGGCTCTGTGGAAGAAAAGCTTTTCTTCTGCAAAGCTTGAACTTTGTATGGGAGAAACTGTGATTTCAAATATTTTATTCAAAGATGTTATCTGTGCCCTGGCTGAATGGGGTTCAACAATCCTAGATAAAGGACAGGAAATCTATTTTAGAAAACTTCAGCCTGTGGAGTTTAAAAAAACCCTACTAGTATTTTTTCCAATGGAAGAAAACTGAATGTCAGCAACTCATGCTGTTTTGTCATGCATCTTGTGATATCTGGCATTGTCTTAAAGCCAGAAATTTTCTTTCAATGTCATTGGCTGAGGATCTTGTCAAATATTTATTTTTAGAGTAATTTTTAATCCTTGTATAGTTGCAGGGAAAGGCTTATAAAATCATAACCTACAAAAATCCCTCATGCTGATGGTATGAAGAAAAAGTGCATATTTGTTAGATATTTTTGGGGGGAGGCTTTTTGTTATCTATTTCTTTCTACTAATGTTGTTATCTCTAGAACAGCATCTGCTCATCTGAGTTGAGGTTTGCTGTCATGTCTTGGCTAAGGTTCTGGCTAATTTTTTTCCTGACACCTGGGATAGATTCTCATAAATTGAACTGTGAAATTGATAACGAGATACGAAGCATTTTGCGTGTTACTTTCAGTAACGAGCAAAAGTTATTGAGTTATACTGACTGGAGTGTCTAGGAAAGAGACCTGTCCTTAACAGTTATTTTCAGTGGTTACCAGTGTGAAGTGTGGAAGTAGACGCAGGCTGTGGTCTCCGTAGATTGCCAGTAGATTCATTCTCTGAGTGGAGAAAGCTCAGGAGGACTAAGGAGCTCTGTAGAGTTAAGGTTTTACTTAATGTAGAAGACAGCTAGCTGGGTTTGAATTTTCATAAATAAATCTTAATAAAAATAGATCACTGGAGTAAGAAAACTTTCCTGTATTGAGACTTGGCTTTTTTTAAACTTTTGCAGATCGTCCTTCAAATGTAACTTGATGTAAGTTTCAGCTTCTCTATTTGATATATATTGCTGCTTTTTTCTCTTGAAGACTCCAAAGAAGCGCATGTTGGGATTTATGTTACTGTCTTTGCCACTGACAATGTGTGATCACATATATGTCATGCTACTTCTTTGTGGCCTAATTTACCTCACAAGATAATGTTTAGTGTTTCCAAAATGCGATGAGATTTTTCTGACAGCCTTGAAGAAAAATATTTGTTAAATTATTACAAAAACATACCAGATGGGAAAGATGAGAAGACAGAAAATAGAGCAGAGTATTTCAAAACTGGGGGTGTACTGTGTTCATATTTAAAACTCATTAATTTTCAAGTGGTGAATACTATCAGTCTTTTTTTTTTATATATATATATTGGGGAAAATAAAAAAGTATGACATGTACTCAAATATTTAATGTTTAGGACTTTGCCAGCGTGTTCATCTTATTTTACCTGCAGCTATGCTTGAAGTTCATCCAGTCCCATTCTGATTTGGACTGATTCATTAACTGGTTTGGGAGCCCCAGAGAGGTCATACTGGTTCAGTGTTGAGAAAGATAATGCTTAAAGATGGGAAGATCCAAGTGAGGGGATGCAGTAGGCCCATGGCTTTAGCCCTCATTCACCTGCTTCTTTGAGGGAGCCTGCACAGTTCTCCAGGTGAAGCTGATTTCTTGCTAGTTTGCTGAGCCTGACATATATTGGAAAAGCTTGTGAGGGGCTGCAACGCACTGCTTGGACATCAAGCAATGCCGCTGCTTTGGAGGAGCAGATGAGAGTGCTTGGGGCTTTTGAACACTGTGCACAGGAGTAGAAATACACTCATGCACACACCTGTGTATTGAGAACGTCAGGAAGGTGGGGTGGGGAAGTGAGAGTTTGGGCTGGTGGGGTCCAGCAGGCACATGTATGACACTGTTGATAGTAACAATATGTGGTTTTCAACTGTGCATGAACAGAAGTAAAAATACAAAATACTTACTGTTCCCACTTGAATCAGTTTTGTTTGAATGAGCTTTCAAGCAGGTGTAAAAAGTCTTTGCACTAGCAATGTCATTGTTAGACTGTGCGAAGCAGGACAGAACAGTGGCACATCAATAAGGATTTGTGCAGCACATGAGTTACACAGCGATGGGGAGAAATTGTAGTGTAATTGCTGCTCTGTAGAGAGCAGTTGCTGCAAAGGGTCGCTTGTACTAAACAGGTGCCACTTAGGGGAGACATCAGCTTTTAATCGAGCCATCATGCCGAAATGGTTGTGGAAAAAAAATTTCTGCAGTTCATGAGCAACAAAGAAGTTAAAATAACAATCCAGATTCTTTTTTTTTTAATCAGTGCTAAGATTGGCTTCTGACTTCCTGTTCTCTAATAGAAAGGGATTAGGCCCTTTATGTTTTGAAAGAGACTGAGCCAATTCCTGTTGCAAAATTCCAGTACTGAGATCAAATGAATGAATAAAAACAGTTGGGAAAAAGTTGATTTGTCAGAAAGCCACTTTCATTATTTCTTTCGTCTCTTTTCTATGATAGAGTTTGTTTTTAAGCTATAATTGCATCTCACTGACAAAAGCTTCTGGCTACATGTGTAAAGATTTGTGAAATACTGCCTTTCTGTAAGCTGGTGTAATCTGTGCCAGAAAATAGAAACCCAGCCTCTGCATGTAAAGAGCTCCTCCTCCAGAGTGCAGTTTCGGTGACTCTATTGGTTAGTATCGTCGAGCTTTAAATATATTCTGCAGTACATGGTTTACTAGGCTTTGATGCTTGCTTCTGAAAGGCAGGGGGAAAAAGAAATCTTCCTTCAGAAATATTTTATATAACATTTCCCTGTGCAGAGTTAAAGTGAATTAGTTACAGAAAAGATATTAGCTGATGCCAGTGAAATAAGCAGTAAATGTCTCTTCACCTTCCCCTTTTCTTATCCTTTTGGCTGCTCCTGTAAGGAATGCAGCAAGCAGTGGCTACTGCTCACACTATTGATTTAAGCATTTGCATGTTATACATTGCAGTTCTACACTGGCCTGTCTTCTGGGGCAATATAGGATGTCTTCAGTTGTATCAGATTTTCTGTTTGTACTTGCATTTCTGCCTTCCGTGTGAGGCTCTGTGCCATTATATACATTGTGAAACAGGATTGTGTGCATCCATTGTTACAAAACAACGCATGTAAAATACAATTCACGATCCCAGTGGTTCAGGTTCTTATTCATAAACCTGTGCTGTGCTGCTGTCGAGTCTTAAAAAACCAAAAGCAATAACATAATATAAGGTAAAACTTGGCTTCTGTGTCTCTAGCGTGAATGCCCTAGGGCCAGCAGAGCAGGATGGTGTGAAAGATGCTGTTAGGTCCCTTTCTTTGTAGGATTACTTGTCTGGATTTTTCTGACAACATCCCAGTTTCTTTGTTACAGGTGTGCCATTTATACTCCTGGTCTGAAGAGAAATTAACTACATTTTCCAAAACATTAGAATTTTCTTACTAGGAAAGGATGACTGTTTTCCCTGTTTAAAGGTTTCTTTGGTTATACTATTTTTCTCAGTTTATGCTCTGCCACCTATATTTTAAATTCTAGCTGAGACAAAGAAACATACTGCAGATTACATGATGTTAGGGTTAAACACTTCAAGTGGATTGTGATACATTGAGAAATTATTTTCTTGCCAGCCATAGTTGTGGTGAGCTTGTTGGGAACTTTGTTTTACCATATTTCTGTGGATTATTGTTTCCACAGCATGGTATGCTCCTCCACTTATTTCTGTAACCATGTAATATATACTTTTGTAATGGTGTCTCATCAGAGGAATGTCTTTAGAAACTGTGGTCTCAGTGTGACAAAAGCAAAAAAATTCTCTGTTTATTTTGTTCCTATTTTTAATTCTGCACAACAAAAGTTGACCTTTAAAATGATTTTCTGTTTACAAACATTTTACTTAAAAAAAACTTTTCACCCTTTATACTGGGGGCTAGATGGCTTAACTGAGATCGGGGTGCTACATCTTGAAGCACATGATTGACAGTAGTTCCAGGTTCAAACTGCTTTCTGGTTAAACACACGAAACAAAGGGGCAAAAGGAAACACATGCACCATCTTGCTGACGGGAACTGGAGGCATACAGAAATGATATGACTTTGTTATGGTGCTACCATAAATCCACAGTATGGCCTGGCACTACATTGAAGTGTCTGCAGAACCATGACTAGAAAACTCTCTGCATGAAACTTGTTTGCTGAACTATCATAGTGCTTAAGCTTTCCACTTGAAGGCTGTCTTAAAGGATTAAAAAAGGACAAGTGAACAAGGAATCCAGTTTACGACTGGATAAACTAGTACAAGACCCAAGAAGATACTATGAGCTAGTAAAATGTTTAAACAGAAAAATCCTCACTCAAGATACTCCACACAGAGTAATTTCTGTGTTAAAATTTGGATGAAGTTGTCGTGAGGAAATTTTGGAAAGGATTTTTTCTGTGGATTTTCACAGTATTCTAAAGTGATACTCAAACAGTAGCAACTCTCATATAAATCACTGTTACTGTAAATCAGGTTGACTTTTTCTGGAAGTACGTTTATAGATTAAGATGAATGAAATATGAAGGCTGGGAAATAAAGTTCTTGATCCTGTATAAATACTTTCAAATAAAGTTAACCACAGGTATATATATATAGCTGTCAATTCATATGCAAAGTGATCCACAAAATGGTGGTAGTTTGGAAATCAGTCTGAATCTTAGCTTTCGCTAAAGTAGTTGGGATAATTTATGTACAAGGTGAGAGGTAAAGTGATGCTTCAGACACTGGTGACGTTTTTTCTTCTCTCCCTTTTACCAAATGACCACGGTGCTGCTAAAGGCCACACTGCCATTACTAAACTGCCTGTTTTCCAAAATGCCCTGGGTAAGCAAGGTCTGTTAGAAGGCGGTATAACTTTTACGCAGGCATATTCTGACAAATGTGGGGTTTGCTTCCTTGCTCCAAGTAAAGTTGGAGTCTTACTCTAGCCCTGTGACACCTTCTGCTTAGGGAGTTTATTGCTGCATTCCTGTCTGCCCTCCCCCAGCTTCACACAGATGTCCAATTAACTCCCCCCTTCCTCTGCTCTTTCCTCCATCTCCTTGTGCTGCCACATAGATGTTCCTACTTGGGACACCCACCAGCTTTTAGAAGTATTTTATCAACTTATTTTTCAGTGCCTCTGCCTTTTCTGTGTGAGACTGACACATATGGAAGTCTCCTGGGGGATTCTACCGGCCTTCTCTGTGAGTCATTTTCCTGATGGTGACATTCCTGTCTTGATGGCTGTTCACTGGGATTCTGTTCAGGACCTTTTTTTTAGAATTGCATGTAATCTAGGAGCATGTGGAACTGTTAAAAGCATTTAGAATAAATACCTGTATTACAGGGCAATAATGAGAAATGGGAATAACTAGAAGTCAAATAGGTAAAGTGGGTGCCAAGCTCTTGTGATGAAGAGAACAGTGGCTGGATCTTTGGTATGTTGAAGTAAAGTGAAACCAAACTTTCATTTTCTTTCATGCGCTGGGCTATTTATTAACTGGGGCAGTTTAGCGGTTGCTTCTGGAGTGCAGAGAAGGGACACTGGAGAAGAGGCAGAGAAGCCAAGTAGGGTTGAAAATCACTGTGACTCTCAACGCAAGCTGCTCTCTCTTTGAGCTTTCAGTTTAATATATGCAGTCTGCCACATCAGTTCTTGAAATAGCTCTTAAATGGGTAGCTGTAAAAGGGGTGATCTTGGTCCAATATAGTTTTGAAAGTAGGAACTTGAATAACATAACAGGACAGAGGCACATCTTTGTTTCCTAGCATCAAATCTGCCTCACGTAAATGAGCAATTTTACAATAGTCTTTAAAATTATGAAAGATGTTAATAAAAATCTGTGCAACTTGTTTTTAGTACTGGGAAAGCTACTCACAAAATGAATTCAAAGCTCTGGAAAAGAGTGGTAAGGAAGGAAATGGGGATAGTAATACTTAAACATATGGGTTTCATTAATGTGAGAATGAGTGAAGTGTTGGAAATGCTAAGTGAATTCAAGAAACACCTGGGCTACTTTGTGAAGAGAAAAGGTCTGGTGAAAGATCTGGGGTGGAAGTAAAAAGGCATGAGTTAAGCATGAAGGATCTGGGACCAGATGAGGGGTTTTTCACTTTAAAGAATGTCTTGTGTTCAAATATTTGTGGCATGAATATATCCTGTTGGTGTCCTTTTTTTCGGTTGTATGCGACATAGGCTGTTGTCTGTTTACTTTGGTTATGACCACAGTATTATTTTTATTGTTTTTTTCCCCCCACTATTTGCAGTCATCAGGAATAGGACCCAGCAGATACTAAGGTTTCATGGTACATAATGTTGGGAAAACATGCAAAGAAAGGCAACATCCGGAGAAATTACACTGTATTGTAGTTTTATGAATGTAAAATAGTTCTGTGGACTAGTAATAGAAAACGGATGAGATACATCTTTAGCCAGAAGCCACAATTTCAAGTTTCATGCACCCACTTTGTCATTACAACTGGGGCATGTATTAGGAGCCAGTATTTGTACACAGTAACTGTGCAGTGACTTTTGTGAAAATGTTTTGTCCAGCTTCCAGTGGTTAGGTTTCCACCTCATGCACCATCATCACAGGTCCTTTTCTCCCTGACAGCTTCTGTAAAGAAACTTACTTTTGCGTTTGCATTTGCCCATCTAGGTCAGGACCTGCTGGTGAGTGTGTCTGGCATGTTGGTGGTAGGTGTCATGCATCAGATCAGTCCATCAGATGCTTGCTTTAGAAGCACCCATTTAAAACATGACAGTTGTTAAAAGGCACAAACACAGATCTGGCAATTTTTTTTTCCCCCTTGGCAACAGCTAAGCAGAACTTCATGGCACATAACTTCAGAAATACTTATTCCTTGGTGACCTGGTACCATAGCAAATTCCTTTTCATTTGGATTACTGAAGTGCTTGCATGTTCGTAAGGATTATTACTAGAAGCACACAATGTCAAATGAAATACCATTTTGGCCAGAAGTGAAACGAAGCTTATGCCACCATGTCTTGGCATCCTCAAAGTCATAGGCCCAACTTGTGGGGCAAAATGCTGATCTCATTTAGTTTTCAGAGAGGTAAGAAGTTTGGACTTTTTTTTTTTTTAAGGGTAACTTTTGAAAATAATTAGTTTTAAAATTGCATGTTGCACAAAGTGGAGAAGCATTCTATCTGCTGGTATCCATCCCTTCCTGGCTGGGCCATTTTCTGTGGCTGGCAGGCAGTTTTGTGCGTGATGTCATGGTTGTGTAGCAGGAAAGGTGCTTTGCTGTGCTAGAGCCTCTAGGAGCCGTAGTGACTAACATTTTTTTTCAGAGCCTCCAACACGAATGCACACACTCAGGCACACGCGCACACACTCCTGCACTGGTTCCCTTATGCGCTCTGTCTACCAACATAGTACCCTTCCCCCACCTCTTTTTCAAAGTGTTTCTCCCTGAGGCAAATTTCTTGCTGTCTGGAGTACCAAACATGCACAGGCAGTTTCTTTTTTCTTTAAGATTTCCTAGTGTAGTTATTATAAGGCAATAGCTAAAAAGACTTTTACACAGGTTCTTCTGGTTTTAGTAGTGAGACAGCGAGTGAGTGTGTGTGCATGTGTCAACCCCTCCCCTCCCCCCCTAAATACAAAACTCCCAAAAAACCCCCATAGTTTATGGCTAAGTGCGGTCAGGTTTCTCCGGTTTCTTTTTTTTTTTTTTTTGGAAGTGTCTTTACTCAGCAGTCACACTTTTTTCTTCTGGTAAAAAATGCAACATGAGCAGATGGCAAGTATTAACACATGAAATGCAGTGTCTGCCTGAAGTTGATTTAACAGTGCTCTAGGTTTCTGTCACTGGCTTTCAGTTAGTTAAGTAGTGTTTACAAGTCAATGAATTTGTTCCACTTGAAATATTTGATGGTATGCGCTAAGGTTCAGCTGTAAAGGGATCTTTTAGGAGTAATCGAGGAAAGCATGAGGTTTCTAGACACTGAGCTTGTGGTTGGTTTTTTTCTTTGACTGATTTTAACATTTTTGCCACTAATATGAAACTAAAAAAGAAAGGCAGAAGGAACCATAGTAGACAGCAATAGACAGCCTTTTATATTGTGATGCTTCTTTGAGCACTGCAGGGATACCTTACGTTACAGCAGGTCCATCTTTGAACCGTGTAGTTTGCAGTTTCATTTCTGTTGAACACTCCTAAACCTTAGATAAGGATTTAAAAAACAAATGGGGTTTTATGTAGCAAATCAGGCAACATTTTCATATTTCTGTGTGGTCTGCTTCCAAGCTTGCTTTGGAAGTATGAGTGCAAACTATTAAATCGGCTGCTATATATAAATTAGCCCACATTTGGCAGCAAAACTGCCTAGAATAGGGTGAGCAAATTCAGTATATTTTCAGTTCATGCGTAAGACTTCTTACTACACCACCACATGATATCTACCTAATAACATTTGAAACTAAGCCAGCTCCAAGAATTGTATTCATAGTAAGAAACAAATATTGGTTGCTGGCAATTGAGCATCATATGCACTTAGTATTTTACACAGCAATTTTCTCTCTGCATAGAATGCTCCATTCGTCAAAACTATCTAAACCCTTAAACCTGCAAAACAGTACTTCTTGTCAGGCAACCTGTAAGCATGAGTGCACAGAAAGAGTTAACATAGTTTACTATTTGAGCAATCAGTGCTAAAATTGTGTATTTAAAAGGCTTAGTTTCTATTTCTGCCATTGGTTTCTGAGTTTTGTAGAACTGTAGATTTTAGTTTTGTTAGGGCTTTTGTAAAATGTTACTCACTTTAGTAACAGTTTATTCAAACAAGCCTGAAGGTCAATCCCTGTACTTGGTTCACCTTTGACTTGAAATACCAAGATCGCAACTGCTAGGTAAGACCGAACTAATTGCTCTGGATATGGGCGAGTGTATCTTTAATACCTAAAAACTGACAGTGACTTATCATATGCTTTAGGAAGGCTTCTCTTTCAGGTAAACAGCGCTTAGTGAAGTACCTCCGCGCACAGCGAGAGGTGCAGCATGCTTGAGGAGGTGGGAGGTGGCAGGATTTTTGCTACCTGAGAGATGATGGTAGGGTAACCCCGCTGCGGGGCCGGGAGCGCTGCTCCCGCTGCATGCAGTTCATACCCAGCAATGAGACTTGTTAGCCCATGCGCTTTATTGGGCTTTATGGACGTGTGACATCATTGGCAGCCAATCAGAAAGTGCTTTAGGGCAGAGTTTAAAACCTATTTCATAATATATTTATATTCAGTGCAGATATTTTTGGGCTTCAGTAGCATTCATTTTGTCGCAGAGTCCATGTGTCAATATGGCTTGGGGAAAAAAAGGTATGAAAATAGCATGTTTGCCCTTGGTTTTTTTTGTGATTCAGCTGTGTGGCGAAGTGCTATAGAAAGTGTAGCTGGTATGCTGCAAAACAGTTATTATGGAAACGATTTTTCCTCCAGCAGCAGTTACGCTGTGAGCCAGTCTTGGGCGATTGTTGCGTGCTCCCTGCTAGGCTGCTTCTGCTTAAATAGCCAGACCTGCAAATATTTCCCAAGCTGCTCTGGTTTGCCAAGAAGAAAAACGCAAGACAGTCTGCAGAAAATGTGTGCGTGTGTGTGCCAGGCAATCACCCCGGCAGCACGGCTGCTGCTCTGGCTGGGCTTGGCTGGGCTTCAGTTCGGTGGGGCTGGGCTGGGCTCCCCCAGCCCCGCAGCCCCCGCGCCCGGGCGTGCGAAGCACCTTGCCTTGCCTATGCCTCCTCGCACACAGAATGTCTTACTCTCTGCTGGCTGGCACAGCTTTACCATATTGAAGGAGGACCATTCACCCATAGTGTCTCTTCCAGGAGGGTCTGGTTAATCCGTGCAAACCCCACAATGTTCCTGCTTAACTCTTTCATTTCCAGATTGCCCCCTGTAGCAGGACCATATGGGATTGTAAATCCAAACTATTACAGTAGTTTCCAGACTGTAACAACAATTTTGGTATCAGTTGTTACTAAGACAAAACTGTATTTCTATTTACAGAAAAAAAAGAAATGGAGGCTTTTATCAGTGGTGGGACTATTATTACTTCTTACTTTATTTTTATTTTGGACTGTTTCTCCTCCCACTTAAGCACCGGGGCTATGCTCGTGTCAGGTTGCTAAAAGTCACTATTCACATATGTTCCAAAGCATACAAGTGCAGTGCTGACTCCCTCATCCTGTTGCGATCCCAAAGATTTTTTCTTCTCCTGAGCAAAAGACTTGGAAAGAAGTCTTTCAGATGTTAGCTGTATCTTTAGCATGCTGTTCAGTGTTCACAAATGATTTAGAAAATGAGGCATACAATGAGATGAGAAAGCTTGTTGACATAGTTATTTTGAGATCACGGAAGTGAATGCCAACTGCAGAGAGCTGTAGACAGATCTTGCAACATTGAGAGACCGAGTGGAAAAACTTGTAGCCAAAATGAAATGTCAATAAATATAAGGTGATGCAAACAGGGGTGATGTGAGTGAGCCTTATGTGTATGGTATTGAGCTATGAGCTAGCATTTTTCACTAAAGAGATCATGGAGTGATCAAGGTGGCCTCATGAAAACCTTCAGCTCACAGGTCAATAGCAGGCAAGAAAGAAAATTGAATGTTAGGAATTATTAGGAAAATTATTAGGAAAAGTACCAAGAAAGAAAATAAAAATCTTCTTGTGCCCCTCTGTAAATCTGTGGCTTCATCTTTAATACTGACTGAAATTCTGGTCCTGTTGCAGCAGAACTAGAAAAGGCATCTGGAACAGAGTTGGGAACCACATCCCTTTGGGAATCAGCTAAGCAGACTATGATTTTAGTCTTCTCTTTTCCACACTGAAGAAGAATGCACTAGAGTTCTTTGAAATCTAAAATTGCATGAGACAGTAAGCAGAAATTATTACCAACAAATAGTCTCAAGATGAAGTAAAGGAGGGTTTTTTTTCATGCAATACACCACTGGAACTCACTGTTGCAGTTGTATTAAATGAAAGAAGATTATGTATGTTAAATTCACTCAGAGAAAGTAATTCAGCAAAGTTACCTTTCTATTTCTAGGAACCCATATGCTGCAAATTCCTGTAGGTTAGGAGAGTATTCAAGGCAGGAATGCTGCATACTTGCCCTGTTTTTATACTCTAAGCATCAGCTGTTGATCTCAGCTGGAGACAAGTTACTAAGCTTTGATTTGACAGTGTAGGCACGCTGGCTATTCTTGTATTTGTGGACAGATTTCTTCTTGTACTACTGTAGAACAGCATTACAGCTGCTGACTAGAGGTTGGCATACAAGCCAAACCTCATTGATCTTTGTTTCCTCCTGTATTACTCTTGGAAACTATAATTTTCCATCTCCTATGACTTGTGGGTGGTTCAGTCTCTGTGTTTGTCTGAATGTCTTCCCAATGAGCATTAGAATATTGTGTATTTTGTCAGGCTTTTGGTTTTGCCACATTTCTGGTACCTGCTGGTTTGTCCAAGGTGATGTGGGCTTTCAATTCCCATTGTCTTACATGGAAATATAGTAGGACTAGGATCTACCTGTTTTAATACTTTTCCTTTAGGAATACTACTTCTAGCACTTTTATCTGTTAGGAATGTTGAGCTTCTTTGAACCGTGAAGTCATCAAGAATGATATGACTATTGTGTAACTGCGGATAAGGGGGAGAGCAGTCGATATCCTTCCTGTACCTTGTCTTTAGGTACAGACACCCACAGCATCCTTGTATCCAAAGTGGGATGTTGCGATCTAGATAGGTGGACTGCTAGGTAGGTGAAAATACTGATTAGGTCATTAGACTCAAAGGGTTGTTGTTAATGGTTTGTACTCTACTTGGATGCTAGTTACAGGTGTAGTTTGTCATTTGCCTAACATCTTTATCAGTGACCTGGAGGAGACAGAATGCACCCTCCTCAAAGTTTGTGGGCTCCAGTGAACTAAGGGGTGTGCTCCAGAACAGGGCTGCCTTTCTGAGGACATCAGCTGGCCAGAGCGATGTGCTCATGGGAATCTTACTAAATTCAACATGGACAAGCGCTAAATCCTCCACCTGGGATGGAGTAACACCCCGCTGTGGTACAGGCTGGGGACTGACTGGGTGGACAGCAGCTCTACCAAAAAAGACCCAGGGATCTTTTTTAGATATTAAGGTAAGCATGAGTTAGCAGTGTGCCATCAATGAAGGTCAACAGATGATTGGGCAGTATCAGCAGAGGCGTGACTGGGGGGAGTGATTATTCTTTTTAATTGGGCATTCCTTAGACTTCATATGGAATACTACATCTAGTTTTGGGGGCTGAAGTACAATAAAGATGTTGATAAACCTGATTGAACTCAGGGGAGGGCATCAAGATGCTTGGGCTGAACAACATGATCAGTGAAGAGAGGCTGAGACACCTTCTTCATGTTCAGCATGAAGAAGAGAAAACTTACCCGGGACATAATAGCAGCCTTCCAGTGTGCTTAGTAACTTTCCAAGAAGGTGAAGCTACGTTCCTTAGTGAGGTGCACACAGGTGAAGGGGAGACAGCAGTCACATATTACGATGGGATGTTCTGACAGCCTCACCCATTCCTTCAGTGCTGCTGGACCTAGTGTAATAAAATTGGTGAGTTTACGTATGAGTGAGTTTACGTATGAAGTTTCATACTTCTTCATTGCACCCATTTTACAGAACCAAAGTACAGAAACTGTAAAGGCTCTTGGTTGGAGTCACTTAGACTACATCCAGGTACCTTTCTGGTATGAACTTGAGCTCAGTTTTGACTCACATCCATTCTACCTGATTGCTTGTTCATAGTCTCAGACCAGGAGTTGGAAGGTTGTTTTGTACTATGATAATACTGAACCAGCCAGCAAGCTTGGGAAGCAGGCTCTTTCCTTGTCTTAGCTACTGCTTTTGATTCAGAGTGAATCATTCACTAGGTTAAGAAAGGGAGTGTGAACTCCTTGTGCTTTGCCATGGCTATTTGGTCGATCTATATTTTTATTAGCCTTATCTGTTCGCTTTTATAATTACAGACTCCTCCTGTATATAATGCTGCCTCATGCTTCAGATGGATGGTATTATTTTTGTTTACTTTTTTCTGTGGTATTCCAGAAAGTGAAAGCAGTTTGAGTTGTTCCTTGGGGACCTCAGCTGCTGTTCCATCTGCAAGAGGCTCCAAATGTTTAAATGTCTTAGATGAGAAAATGTGTCAGTATGAATTGATTTGCAAAGGGACCCATAATTTGAGGCTGTTACTATTCTGGTATTGTATGTGCTTGCCTCAGACAGTACAATAATAAAGAAAAAGAAAAACCTGCTCATAAAAGTCTAGGACTGACAGCCTTGGAGCCTGCTGCTGATGCCTTAACTCCATTGCTTCAGAGAGACTGAAAGCCAGGATAAGATGCCTAGCTGAGACTCCCTAGCCATTTGCTTTAGCACCTTTGTGAAAAAAGGTATGTCACATCTGCTTTGAAGGTCTGTGGATATAACTGTCAGTCCCCTAGGAACTGGACTGAGGCTGGCAACAAGTGATACATTAGTGAGTAATATATAAATTCATTTTGAGTATTGGACATGAGTAACAGACATAGCAGCTGACTTGGACTTTGCACATTTTACATGGAGTGCCACTGGATCATGCAAGTGCAGCACGGCATTTTTTTTGATTTATAATTTAACTTGTGCAAAAAGGCAGAAAACCTACTTAACCAAAACCTACCTAAACCTAATGCCACGTGGGGCTTCCTCAGCAGTTAGGGAATACTATAAGTAGCCCAGAAATGCTGAGTTTAAAGCTTAGGGTTAACACAATTAAACCACAGGCAGAGTTCAAGTATTTTATTGCCTCTGTGCCTCAGTTACAATGCTCAGGGTTGGAAGGGAAGTTGCAATCACTGAATAATAGAAGACAGAACTTCTGGAGTTTATCAGGTCCAGCACCCTACTGAAAGCAGGGTTAACTGATGTTAGACTAGGCTGCCCAGCGTCTTGTCCAGTCAAGTTTTGAACATCTCAAAGAAGGGAGATTTTACAGCCTCTCTGGGCATTTCTTCCAGTCTTTGACAATGTTTTTTTTCCTTTTGACTGACTGGTATTCCTCTTGGCAATGTCTATTCATTGCCTGTAGGTGTGGGGTGGGTTTTTTTGCTGTGCTGTTCTGAATTGAGTCCAGCTCTGTTTTCTCTACAAGCAGCTCTGTCTTCATTCATTAGATAGTTGAAGACATCAACTAAATTGCATTTCTGTTCTTCAGGCTGAAGAAACTGCCTGTCTTAACCTCTCCTCGTAATGTATGTGCTCCAGCCCCCAAGTATCTTGGTTTTCTTCTGCTGGATTTGCTCCAAGTATGTCAGTCCAGTAAATCCTTCACGAACTGGGGAGCCCAAAACCAGACACAGTACTCAAGATTCAGTCTTGTGCCAAACTAGAGGGAAGTGATTGCGTCCCTTGGTCTGTTGGTTGTGCTTGTACTGAGCGCAGTGTGCTGTTCACTGTCATCACTGCCAGAGCACTCTGCTGATTCAGGTTCAGCTTCTTGTCTCTGAGGACCACCAGTACTTTTTTCTGCAAAGCTGCTTTCTAGCCAGCTGTTAATTAGGTTGGCTAATAATTGTTTGCCCTTATTAGATCTGTGCTGACTCTTTTCAATCACCTCCTTTTCTTTGAAGTGCTGGAAATGGATTTCAAAAGGATTTGCTCCATATTTTCTTTGGGACTGAGGTTAGACTGAACATCCTGTAGATCCTTGTATCTTCCTTCTTGGGCTTCTTGAAGATAAGCATGATATTTTACTTTTTTCTAGTCTTTAAGAACATGCTCTGATTACCCTGACCTTTAAGATGACTGACAGCTGCCTCACAATGATGTGAACCAGCAACTTCCGCATCCTCAAATGCATCCATCTAGCCCCATGGGTTTTGTTGGGTCTTTTAATGTTTTTTTTCCTTAACCAGTGTGCTGTAATAGCCTCCGTTTGGATCTGCCCTTGTCTTACGCACTTCTTAAATTGTGCCACTAGGCAGGGACCTGGGGATTCTTGGAGCACACCTTGCAGTAAAAACCAAAGCAAAGAATGTATAGAGTTATCTTACTAGTAAAATGAGGATACTTGTGTTAGAAGTATACTGTGAAGGTCAAACAGCCAGTTTCTGCTTATTGTGCTCCTGCAGGTCAAAATGCTAGGTATTGTTATTATTTATCTTAGTTTTTCTCATTCTTTCGTTCACTCCTGTTCCCTTTTGGCTTTCCTGAAGATGAACACATGAGGAGTAGCCCCAGATACCTTACTGCTTCTTGTTAAGAAATATATTGAGAGACTGAGAGTGCTGAAGGCAGGGCAGTCCGCCTTAGGAAGCCTCATAGACACAGACTGTCAGACCGATCACAAATGGCAACAACAAACCAAAATGCAGACTTTCCTTTTTAAAGGACATGCTCCTTCTGGCAGTGTATCGGGAAAATGATTATAGTAGTGAGAAGCTAGATCCATCACTGAAGAGAAGAAAGCCTGTGGATAACATGCCTAAGCACAAAATCTTAGACTGTACATGTAGAACACATTTTGCAGTGAGATTCTTCAAAGCTGTCACTTCTCTTCTGCATCCCACACTCTTTTGGCAGAAGAAGAGCTGCTGCATCCTTATGTTTCTGTCTCTTTACTGAACAGCTAATAAACAGTGCTTTCCCATCATTTCAGCAAGATTATTGATTTGTGCACTGATCATTATTGTAGCTGTTGAACAGATCTTTCCTGAGGAGATTGAGGGGAAAAAAGGGGATGCTGTGGGTTTTCTCTCTTTTTAAAAGTTCTTTTTTTTTAAAAAAAGTGCCTTTTCTAAATTCTCTTGACTTAATGTATCTCATTACTATTTATGGGATGAAAATAGCTGTTTGACAGTTTTTACATGTTTTCATGATAGTGTACTTCACAAAGCAAAGCCTGATTTATCCTTCCCTTGAAGAGATTCCAGTCCTAAGTCATCAGTGAAAGGTTATAGTTAATGACTAATTTCAGCCAAAAGGATATATATGATGCTTTCTGGAGCTTGTGTGGAATTGGCCTTGCTCTGAAGTGCTTACACAGAATATTTAGAAGAACAGGAAAAAAAAAGAAAAAAAAACCCAGTAAATTTCCTATTTCTGTTGTGTATTATTTACTTCACAAGTGGTTTTACGAGAGAAACCTGCACAGTCAGTCTGTGAACTATTTACTGTGCTTTCGAGACCTATAAATAATACTAGAAAGTGATATGATTGCCTTATGTTTGGAAAGGGTATGCCTCAAAGTTACTAGTCTCCTAATTAGAGGACTATATGAACAGACCACCATAGAAAGAACTTTTTTACTTCCCCCCGCCCCCAATCCATCAGTCAATCAGAGACAAGAAAATTGATGCAAGAATCAATAATTATCTGGAAAGCCTTCACAGCAATCCCGTAGGCTTGAAGGAAAAGGGGAAGGTAAGATGCTCTTGAGACAGAGTTCTGTAGAGTGTGAATTTGGAGAGGTTGTTACTGAAAACTTCTGTGAGTGCTGTGGGTGAGGCCAGATGTCCAGCTTGGCTGGCTGCAGCTCATGATGGACACAGGTACTGGAGTCAGAAAGGATTTTTGTATTTTCTCACGAAGAAAATTCTGCAGCTTGTGCTACTCATCCGGTCACGTTCTGGGTTTACGGAATGATAGATGGATTTCTTTACCTTGCTGAGATAGTAAAGATGCTGTGCGTGTGAAGGCGAGAGTGGAATCCAACTCTTGCAAGTCATGCTGAGTAAAATATATGTGCTGTGGGAGACAAAAATTGGCCTCTGAAGCTTGTGTTCTGAAAATCGGAATGGTTTGACATTACTGTGTTTGCCTTAGGACAAAAACTACTGCTGTCCTGAAGAGGAGAACTTAGTGCCTGTACTCTGGCTGCCGCAATTAATAGTTTTGGCACCTTAGGCACCTACTTTCATCAGTGATTTAAGGTAGCGTGCCAGACTGAACTAGGGTGGCTGTGATGTGGTGACACATTTCCTTCTGCTGATGGAGGGGAAAAATAACCTCTGGGGGAGGAATGGGGAGGACAGCTGTAGGCGGTGAAGTTTTAAACCAGCGCTGCAGGCTCTGCTAGAATTCCTCTGTCAGTCCTGATTTAAATCTGGGCTCTGCCATGACTTGCTGTCTGTTGGGACGTTATCACGCAACCTTTCTGCCTTGGTTTCCCAAGGTGCAGTCATGTTTGCCTAGCTGGTAAGGCTATTGTCAGGATTCATTCTCATCTTCAGTCTATTTTGAAGTTGCTAATTAAAAGGCGATTCCTTGACACTGGTTGAAAACTTTTGAGAAGCATTAAAAGCTTCTGAGTTGTTAGTTAGCTAAAGATAAGCCTTAACACTGGTTTTACGCTGCTTCTTTCTTCCCACTTGCATAGATACATGCTACGTTACAGCTTTAGTGGCATGTTTATATTTAAGCATATGTTTTTATATATATAAATATAGATATAAAAATAAGCCTATGCTTATGTAAGAACTGATTTTTGTTTGTGTTGGCACAGTGGTATTGGTAGCCCCACAAATGGGAGATAAGAATTACTATGGAAACCAGCCGTAAGGCAAAGAGGTCTCTGATGTGGCAGTAGTGGGCATCAGGCCCCTTGTTCTCTTTTAACAACATCCATATTCAATTACTTTCTTGGTACATAGCAAGTGTTTAACAGAGAAGAACGTGTGAGAGAGGATTTGTTGTGCTTAGCAGCAGAGCTGATGTGTGAAGAACATTTTGATTCTTTAATTCATACTTTTCCCAAAAGTGTGTCTCAAGAGTCTAGTAGCACTGTGTTGACAGCAATCAAAAGGCAGCTGGTTGGAAAAGTCAGAGTTGATGGGTTTTTAAGAAGTTGTACTTTTAAATCTATTTTTATAGAAATGAAAATTATTTTACCAGTGTTGTATGAAATTATATTAAAAAATTAAGATCCAGAGGAATCTACATCATCATTTTTGAAATTTTGCTGGACAAAAGTGAGAATGTTTGCTTGATTTTGGAGCTGCTGAAGAATCAGGTTTCAGGTTTTGCCCTGTTTTGATTTCTACAGCCTAGATACTGATTTTAATACTTGCAAGAATGACCAAATCTGAAAAACAGTTATTGGCAGATAGCCAAGAATCCATTTTTGTCTTTCATAGCAGAGTTCAAATTTCTGTTGCAGGTTTCTGTAGGGAAGTGCTCCTTGAGCTGCTTCATTTTCTTTGAGTATCTGCAGCAGTGCCGATCCACTCCAGCAAGCTTGGCAGTCTTTCACTGTAAACTAACAGACGCAAATATGTTTATTGGTGTCAGGGGAAAGGTGTATTAGTGCTGCTTCAGGTGGTAGGCAGCAGATGTAAAAGAAAGGGATTCAGGAGTTCTGGAAACATGGATAGGACTTAAGTCATTACCACAGCCCAGCAACATGGACAAAATATTTTATTATTGCTCCTTTCTGTGCTTTGAAGCAGCAGAATTGATCAGGAGCTCAGTTTGGAGGGATAACTACCCCTGTACAGTTATTGTAAATACATCTAAGTTGAACTACCAAGGCTTTAAATTTGGTAGCCTTAAAGAAAACTTTTTCCTTTTGGTTTTGTGGTTGGTTTTTTTTCAGTTTGGTTTGGTTTGGTTTTTTTTGTGTGGATCTGGAATAATTGCTGTCAGCTTAAGCATGTAAGGTTCATGTTACCAAAGACACAGCATGTGGAAGGTTAACTTCTTTTTTCTTTGTGAAATAATATCCCTCCTCCTTTTCTCAGGTAATCTACTCTTTTTCTCAGCCTGTGAGAATAGCTCGATGTTTTAGCTGTGTCAGGCACACTGCAAATAGCCTGGATAAACGTACTGCTTGGAATCGGGTCAGAAGTCCTTACAACGATGCCAAACCTTCCTGCTGGGGCACTTGGTGGCTGTACCGGTGCCCCTGTGCCACCGAGGCCGTACCTCCTGCGCTTGCCGAGCTGCTTCCTGGAGTGTGTTTATCGTACATGGGAGCAGGTGAAGTGCTGCCAGTTCCCGATCTGTTTGGGAGGCTGTTGGAAAAGGGAATAGCCAGCAACAGACAGATGAATTGTCTAGCTGGGCTGGGCCTATGGTCCCTGAGGGGTAGATGCCCTACATCTGCGTTATAAAAGCAGTACCAAAGTGGATTTCTGGACCATCTTGTAGATACTTGGATAGAAGGGAAACAATTTTCTGTGTCCTCATCAGCAATTCTTACAGCACCTGCCTTAAATGTAACGTTGCTGCGCAGGCTGACTTAAGCCTGGCCGTGAAAATGAAACAAAGCAAGCAAGCACATTCAGTCCAGCATTTCTGTTTTTGTTTTTGGTTTTTTTTTTCAATAGAAGGTAGAATCTAACTCTGTGAATTAAGCTGTTTTCTGGACGTGATACAACCTGTAAGCGATCACCTTTTGACCCAGCTTTGTTGTTCTGATGCTGGCTAGGAGTTGTCAGAGTAACCACTGTGCTCTTAAATGGGTAAATTTTTTACTGCTCTTGTGTATTTAGCTTTATCAGCCGAGGGCCTGGCTTTCAGGGGCTTCAAACTGTATTTCTTAAGGGGTGCTTTTGGTGCTTTAGATACTCTTGACACACAACTTGTCTCCCTGGATAACTTGGCTGCCTGTTAAAATGCAACTGACTGAGGTCTCTAAAGCTGCCACCAGAAGTTTTAATCTTTCAGGCATGATTCTACATGCCATTTCTTTTATTTGCCTGCAAGTGCAGAGGAGTTGTGCATACTTTATTTTCCAAAGCTCTCGCAAATGTTTTTTAATCCTTTCACTTCTACTATTTGATCTAGCTTCTTGTTACGCTGCCTTCCAAATGCTAAATTCCCCTGTAATTCCTTTAATCTTTATTTCCTCTGTTTATTCACTCATTGCTGGCTCTTTAAGTTAATTAATAGTTTCCAAGTTTGGGACAAAGAATACAGGGGGTACAGGGCATCTCAACAGTGGTCTGTTCCAGCCTGTTTTTCAGGTGCGATGTAAGCTGGCGATGCTGTGCTCTGCCTGACCTAAGGGATGAGCTCAGAGGAGAAAACCCCATTTCGGTATTTGCAGTGAATAGGTGCCGACAGACACCAGTGACATGACAGAACCTTGCCCGAGGCCTTTATAGCCTGGATCAGACATAAACACAGTTTAGTTTTAGGGCTGCTTGGCCTTTGGCAAACCACTGCTGTAGTCAGCACCACTGGTTGTTGTACGTTATGGTATGGATGCCATCCTAATGAGAGCACCTGCTTTCTAAGGGCCACGATCTGGTCTTTATTCCATTGTGAACCACGTGAATCAAGTGATCTAGAGGTGAAAAGCTATTTGCTACTACTTAAAACCTCTCTCTTTTGATGACTTCAATAGGCTTTGGAATTTCAAGACGTTTTCTCCCTCTTGCCCCCCTGCCCTGGCCTCCTTAGCAGGCAGCCATATCGCTTGTCCTTTAAGTTTCACAGCAGCCTGACCACAAAGGAATTATTTCATCTTCAGTCCCTGTGATGTGCACAGCACAGAGATTCCTCATGCCCTTGTCTTTTAACCCTGTGTGCCATTTGTACCATTGTGGAAAAAAAGCTTTTCTCAGCCCCCTTCCTCATAAAATACCATTAGATCATACGGATTGGTATCTTTGCCTCTCATTTAATATTGATTCAGCAGCTATACTTTAAGATAATAAATACCGAAGTAGTTTCTTTAGCATAGCTGGTAACAAGAGTGTTCCCTGATGAGTTTGGCGTGGGTAGCTCTAAAACAGGAGGAGTCACTTCTGTAAGAATTTATGGCACATTACAGGAGGTCACCCGAAAGAGTTACCTATGTCAAGAGGGCATATAGAAAACATATCGTATCTTTGGGTCAGAAGGGGCCAAGTATATCTGTGAATCAAGGTACCTGTAGTACTATATAAAGTAATCAGTTATTAATACATCAAGGCATCAGATTACTATTGCAGGGAACTCAAAAAAAAAAGATGCATTCATGGCATCATCTGTTTGGAGGAATTCCTGGATACCAAGTGCTAATAAGCAGTTCTGAAATAACTGGTTACAAATTGGAGTGGGACAGTGGTTTCATGAGCTATGGGAAATCCTGAGCCTACTTTTAAAGTTAGTTTGAGAGGCTCATGTCCTTAATTAAGTTTGATTGATCTGATCAGGGCTTTCTCCAGACAGGTTATCACCCAGCTTGTTAATTTTAATTACTGTAATTTCTAACACTATTCCTGCTTTATTTTCTCCTGGTGTGACTGACCACTGGCAATATTGCCCTAGAAACAAAGGACAGATTATTTTACTCTGAAAATCGGAGTCACTTTTAACTTTTCTATTTTAGGGGAAATACAGAAAATGTTAGTATTCCACCGTTAGCTGTTACAGCTGGTTATTTTTACAGTTTCTTAGGTTTTTTTCTTCCTTTCTATTTTGCAGATGTGAACCTCGTTATTATTTCTTACATGATCAATTCAGATTCTTCATCTTGTCTTACTTTGTGGTTGTGACTGTTGATTTTCAATCTTAGATGAAAAAAATTTATCTGCTACATTAAAATTCTAGTATTCTGCTCATTAAAAGGAACCCATCTCCTTCTGCTTGGGTCTGCACATAAAACCTTCAAACCCATGTGCATCTGTTGATGATTATCACTACATTATGTTTCTCCCTGCAGCAAAGTTTGTACATTCTATTAGCTAGCAAGTGCCCTTCTCTGAGAACATGGTATTGATCTCTGCGATGTGCAAATCAAGACTTTGTCAGCAGAACCTCCACTCATCCTGCCTGTTCCGACAACCTCAGTGCAGTTTGGGTAGCCAGTACCTAGGTCACAGTATACATGAATATTTATTTATGTCTTAAATTGTGCCTGGATGTATATGGAGAACCAGTATCTATTCCAAAGAACTAGCAGTGGATACTCTCAAGAAATGTTTGTAACCAGATGCACGGCTTGAAACACATGAATGAGAATTAAACTCAAATAAATACATCTAAATAGCGAACTAGTCTTTCAAAGTATGTTTAGAGCCTGAAGACTGTTAGCTTTATGGGAAAGATAGGTTCTTCACTTTCCATTGAGACTGTGATTTTAGCTAGAGGTTTGAATCGTTGCACTACAGAAAAATGACTTTTATCTCCTCAGTTCAGGATTAATCAATTACTTGAATTCTTAAAAACCCCAGAAGCAAAACCCAATCCTTTTCTATATTTCTTCTGTAGTCAGTATGTTCCATTGTTGCTAATTCATTTGCATTTTTCTATGCTTTAAAACTAATTTCCCCTGTGTTCTATTCTATTTTTATCTGTTCGGTATTAATCCAGCTAAGATGATTGCAAAGTCTGTAGAATCAGGTGTGAAAGTAAACAACTTCACATTTTCAGTGTTGTTTACAGAGCCAATTACCTTGTATTGGAAAGTAACTTCAGTTCCAGGATGCTGATTCCTCCCCTGTCCCCTTGCCTCTTCTAGATGGTCAACTCTAAAATATTATTTCCTGTTCCTTAACAATAAGATTAATTTCTGTCCTGTTCTTGTTTCAGAGACATCCTTGATCAGCAGCACGCCCCTATGACCTGCCAAAGCTCTACCGAAGACTTTTTTCCTATGAACTATGTAGGTACTAAGTATCAAAATAATTAATTTTTCACTACCAAAAGTTTTTTAGGAAAGGCTGTCGGAGTTTATTCTTACAGTTCATGCTTTATGACGTTAGGAATAAGCAACTGTTACAGATCTTTGGCTAGTATCTCTAAGGGAAGTGAAAAATTTCTGATCATATTGTAGCTCTATGGAGGCTGGAATGTTTATTCTAAGATTTGATCACAATAGTTTGCACTTACTCGATAAGCTTCCTAAATGAATGAAAAAAATGTACAAAACCTCTCTTCGTTTTCCTACACGTTTTTTACTTTAAGTGATCAGGAGGTTGAAGAGTACTCTAGTATAGCATGCTAAAACTGTCAAGTAACGTGCTATACAGCCAGCTTCACAAAGGCACAAATGATTTTACAAGAGAACGTGAACTCAATGTCAAAATTTTAAAATGCAATAAACTGCTGAAGCTTCCAGCACTCTATTTCAAACCAGGAATAGGGATTTACAAGCTGTTGTGTAATATAATTTGAATGGTATAAATAAACTTTCTGCAAAGCTGCAATGGACCTTTGGATGTGCAGTTTTATAAGGCAGATGCTATTTAGGCAGGACCAGGAGCAGCATAGTTCATATCCGCACCTGTAGCTTTTTTTTTTTGGACTTCAGAATGGGTCTAGGGGAACAAAACCCACTTGATTCTCTGAATAAAGGAACATTAGGAAGAGAAGGTTATACGCTTTTCAGATGACTGGGTCTGTATACAGTACAATATGGAGAAATGGAAATAAATGCTCTTGTTTTCAAAATACCTGTGGAAAAACTGAAGATGGAGGATCCAATGCAAATTCTGTAAAGGGAAAAAAAAGAGCTTATGGTGAAAGTAAAGCTACGTGGCTTTGAGTAACCATGGCGACCAATGCTTTTCTGATGCAGAAATAAATCTCCACCTTTTCATATTTATTAGTGGGACTGATGGTGAAAGATAAGAGTCGAATTAAAGTATAAAGCAATAGCAGACCTAGTTGGTGTCTACACCTGCAATGCAGGTTATTGTAACGGATTATTACAAATGAGCTAGTATTACAGACAGGCAAATTAGTTATGAAAGGAACAAAATACTCTTAGTTATACCAACCTGTTTATCCAAATATCAGCTTCTTTATTAACAGAAATGAAGAGACAGTACACACAATATATTCCTGAATTCTTTTGGTTCTGATAAAAATGGAAATAAACTTGTTTTATTACCATAGCAGTGTATGAAAGATATGTCCTACAAAATGGCAAACTGTTCACTGTATCTGTGTTAGTGGGTATTTGAAACCTACTCATTTCTTGGTGGTCAGAATGATAGAATTCTCCTATAAAAATACTGGGTGAATATTCAGGTTTCTGTCTTGAAAATACATGTCAAAGTGTCAAATATTAATTGGCAAGTTCTTGCTACAGAAACGTTACTGCTGAGCAGAGGATGGTAGTAGCACTAAATGTCACTTGAGCATTCAGTAAGATAAAGAGCTTGTGAAATAAAACTTCAATGCAGGTATTTCTGCAACATCATGTAAAAGGCTTTGATTGAGTAGAAACCCCAGTGTAGATAAAGGGTTAAGTCACAGTACCCAAAGGAAAATGCTGAGATCAAGTGGGACTTTAGCGTATGATGCACTGGATAGAAAACTGGGAATGAGGCAAAAGCTGTCTGCCTGTCCCTGCGGGAAAAGAACTGTTTAGTTTGGAGGAAAGCTTATTGGCTGCAACAGTGCTTCCAGGAGCGAGGAGATGGAGGGAGGAGAGCATACTAAAAGGAGGAGAAGCATACTTGTTGAACCACTACGTCTTGGCTGCAGCGCAGCACAATGAACAGTGCTTCAAAATAAGTTATTCCAAGCCTGTATGAACACCCATGAAGTAGCATATAAAATGCAGCTACCCTTAAGTGTCTCACGCTGTCCTTGCACTCTCCAGTATTCATCAAAAGTCAAATTGCAGGTCACACCAGCTTTGAGTTTTTGTTGTATAAAGCTGTCTTCAGTCTAGAAAGAACGTCTATGCTAATAACCTCCTACTTCATTTGCAACTGTGAGAACCTTTTGATTTCAGCTAGTGTATTTAAAAAGGAAAACATGCTTCACTTCGCTTCAATTCAGGTAAACTGGCTGAAACAAATTCTTTAGAGAAGAATCTTAATTGTCTTTTCTGTTGTGCTGGCCAAAGCCTGGGCAGAGGTGTGATTTCAGGAGCTCCTACTGAATACAGCAGCGCAATTTACATGTCATCTTGAGCTGGCTACTGTGCAAGCACAGCTGGCACGTTTCTAAAATTCTGCCGCAGAACTGTAATAGCGTATGTAAAATTTGGTTAACTTCCATCTCATAAAATTATAATGGTGCGATATGTTAAGATTATACAAATTGGGCTTAAGGTTCCTCCAGTTTTGTTGCGCCATTTACCTCCTCTGCTTTTTGACTTCCTCAAGAATGTGTGGTTAGCCTCAAATCTAGGCAGGAATTCTTGCCTAGGCGAAAAGCCAGATTGAAGAGCATTGTTTCAAATACTGGAAAGTTTATGCCAAAACTTAAAACAACCATCCTCAATCCTTCTTGATACTCCTGGTAAGACAGACTATTCTTGTGCAAGACCTTTAATTTAATCACTATGCAAGATGGTATTTCCTATCATGGAAATTTCTGGCAAACGAAGCACTTCTAAGAGTTTGCATTTCATAGTCTTACTATCCACTGAGCTCAGAATGGGGAAATTTGACTTCTAACTACAGAGTTCGCTAATTAAATTAACCTCGCCAGATGCTGAGACAAATACAATGCAGATTCATAAGATGATACCCTTTATTTCACTGCTTAACAGATAAATGTGGTTGTACTCCCATTAAACTGTTTAAGTTTTTTAAAAATGTATTTGTAAACCTCCTTAAAGCCTAGATGAAATGACATGAAACAAATTCTGAAATGTCTTAACTTTTCAGACAGTAGCCTCCTGCGAAACAGAGCAGCCTACAGAGGGAGAAAGGAACGTAACCGAGTTTTCTTAGAAAAGAATAACCTTTTCTAGGACTTCAAGAGCCTGGCTTTGGGAAAAAGAAAAGATTACCAACCCATTGACATCTGTAAGTTTCACCTGGCTGACTGAAAAGTTATTTTCAATCAGATAGCAGGTTTTCCAGACTAACAAATGACTTGAGGCTCAAGTTTTCTTTTAAGGCAGAGAAACACTAGGAGCTCTTCTGCTGCTGTAAATGTAAAATATATTTTTTCCTGTATCTTCTACCACTTGAGTGCACAGGGAAAAGAACAAGATAAATTATCTTCATGTAAAGGTAGCTGTCTTCAATCATTACTTCACACACATAATTTGTTCAACAAAACCCAGAAATGCTCATTCCAAAGGGCACCAGCAGCACAAATTAGCTGCAGAACATGAGAGCACACACATATTCTTGTCCGTGGCTTACATACTGGCTTGTTTGTTAAACTAGTCAGTCAAAGTGTGGTTTATACCTACCCAAGGCTGCTACGCAGATACGAGTGTTTTCTCAAGATCTCTGTGAAAGGGTTTTGCTGTTTTAAAATGTTGAAGAACACAGAACTATTCCCTCCTTTACAACATTAATGAAAGGTTCACAGGTCAATTTAGTCCTTGTATCAAAAAGCAGACATATGCCTAAATTGAACTAATTGTTCTGATTAAGAATAGTTTTGTTCCCGTCACAATTAGATTTAGTAAATTATCTCAATGAACTTCTGGTTATGCAGCCATTGTCTGTTGTACTGCCCACTTGCCAAAATGCAGGACTGGTTTGACCAAATCACAGTATTTTTTTTAATATTCAAATTACTTTTTCTTCAAAGCCAAACCAAGTCTGTAGCTTGCAAGGCATGCTCCTTTATGTTTTAAACTGTTAGTACTCAAATACCTTTGCTATCATTTACCCTCAATACATAGTGCTTCAGAGAGACACAGTTCTAGATAACTTTTTAAAATGTGAAAGTGACCTTCACTGGTATCAGTACAAAAAGATGAAAAATGCAAGTAATTCGTAGACCTTGTTTCTCCAGGATGCAGAACAAGCAAAGCACTACAATCCTATTTATAAATTAGTGTTCTAGAATGCTAAATAGTAAAGGCAAATTCAGGCAAATTTAGTTTGTAGGATTTTCAATATCCTTGAAGATCAGTCTATTCAGTAAGAAAGTACTAAACATATGTGCCCCAGCAGAGATGGGGGGGACGGGGGGGGACACGGGGGGAGAAGATAGGGAGGAAAAAAAAAAAAAAAAAAAAAAAAAAAAAAAAAAAGAAATGAATGGAGCAAGGTGAGATTTACCAAACAGGAATGTAGCACTTGCATGTAATAAAGCAAATATTTACATTAAGCACAATACAGCAATTTATTTAGATGCTTAAATGAAGAATACAAAGGGAAATAAAGATCACAAAATTATACATACTACAACAGTGTGTCATATATTAGATGGTATAAATGAATACAACACCTTGTTGGTGTTAACTAAAGATAAAACTAAATATCCAAAACACAGCACTTTTGTCTCAGTGTGCTGCTTCAACACAATACACTTTTATACAGATCTAAAAGGTGTCAAAATTAGTAGCTGCAAACTTGTTTCTTGCATGTGATTTTTCTTTTTTAGCTTAAAAGATTTCAGAAAATGGCTCTGAAATACGTTTGTCATCAGTTGTAATGTCAAGGATATTCAGAACAAGAAAATTCTATAATACAATAGAGTCCAGATATATTTTTTTATGTCGCTGGCCTCTGTTTCGAGATTGTACAAGGTTATGTGCAAAAACTAAGTTTGTCAAAATTCATACTATAGCAGTTTCAAGCTTTTGCTAGGTAAACTAGATACAGCATTTATTACACAGCAGGGCAACACTAAAAAAGAGAAACAAATCTATGATGGGTACACAAGAACAATTTCATAAGCTTCACTTGAATAGGTCTAAAAGACTGTACAAATATACATTTCAACTATTCAGAATGATACATGAAAAAAAAATCAATTTCCCCATAGTCTACTATACACGTTGAACTGGTAGCTTGTATGGTTGGCCCTACACTACCATGTGAAAAAGGGTAATGTTTAAAAAGACATACAACTGAACATGTACAAGAGTGAAATAAATGTTGAAAATGCAGATAAAATAAACCTCTGCTTTTCTCTGTGTGCATTCTGGAGCCACCAGCTTATCCGTTTTCACATTAAGTTACTGTGCTCATCCCAGCAGGTATTCTCAAGCAAGATTAGCCAACAGCATCCTTAAATAACCACTGGAGTAACAGCGGCCACGACCACCACACGCCATGCCCTAGCACTCGAAAGGCAGTACCAATTAGAATCGAAGCTCAGCAGTCATACTGAAATGAAAGTGTTGAGACAGCTGTAGATTGGATCACATCACTGACACTTCCGCATCGAGCAGCTCACGCTTGCTGGCTGCTCAGCTCTACACCAGTTAAGCTGCTATGCATTGGTTCTGCTACTCCATCAGTCACGCTGTCAAACTGATCTCCATCCTCACTGTCAATTGTGCTATTCTGCCATTCCATCTGCTGATTCGACAAGCTCTCCTCAATCTCTGATGCATTTTTCCATTGTGACTGGTCCTTAGACCAAAACTCTTCTACTTTTCCATAGGAACGATTCTTCCACTTCGACTGCTCTTCATCACTTTCAGATCCACCCTCTTTTGTCTCAACTGTCGGTTTACTGCTGCCGGCATCTTCACTTTGGGAGGATTCATCTGTCCACACTTCTGGCTTTACTTCTGACGTATTGTCTTCAAAATCAGAAACCTGCTGAGAACCAGGCCCACTTTCAGACTGTGAGGCTCCATCTTTCCATTCAACAGCATCATCTTGATCATCCTGGTCACCTTCGCTATCTGAAACATCACCTACCAGTTTTGCTGGTTCTTCAGCAGAAATAATCTCTTCGTACTTAGCACTTTCCTCTTGTTTTTGATCAGACTTCTCTGGAGACTGCAGTGTACTTTCTTCAATGATTTCCTTGGATATGCTGTCCTCCGGGTTCTCCACTATGCTATCAGAAGAGGTTTTCCCACCCATGTCAGAAATGTGCTGACCAAACGGACTGCCACTTTCATTGTACTCCTCTTCTATATTTTCATAGCTGTCTGAGGAACTTTCATTGTCTTTTTCCAAGCTTATTTTTTTATCAACAGTCTTACTAACATTGACTCTGGAATTCTTTTCGTCGTGGTTTTCAAACAGCCATTCAGCATCAAAATCCATTTCATGTTTGACTTTGTTTAACTCTTTCATATTGAAACCAAGCAGCACACCAGGTTTGTATTTTTCACAATCTCTAACACATTTCTTCCTTTTGTTACTGAAATGAGACGCAATATCAGATTTCCATAGCCACAAACTGGCAGCCAGCTTTTCGATCTCTCTCCTAGTGGGATATGGTTGCTTATTAAAATATTTTGTAAGAAATGTTTTCCTGGCTTCATAGGAATCGTCTTCATGACCCTTGGGGTCTAATGCTAGAACTACAGGTTCTTCGGGCTTTTCCTCAAAGGCAGAGGGGGAGTCATCGTCATCCATTTTCCTCTTCTTCATTAGCGAGAATTCCATGTGTTCGTAAGTACGTTTCACAGGCGCGACAGCTGGAGACTGGCTTAGCCGAGATGACGACGTACCTTTGTCCTGGCCATTCTGTGTCTTCCCAACACCTCTGCAGTGAACAAGGTGCAGTGTGATAGTTGAGGCAGTCATGTTACTAGTATATACACCAAGGCAATGGATGCATTTGTAGGTTAGCTTTTTCTCGACTGGATGAACCGTCTGAATTACTTGATGCCTCTCCCGTAGATGATGTGCAAGTGCATCAGAGATGGGTCCTTTTAGGATTGAAAAGCACAGAGGACAGAGAGTTTTCCCCACATCTTTTTTGTAGGGAACTGCTGCTTGTGGAGAACTTTTTACAGGTACGTCAGACTTCTCCTGGATTTTCGGCTGTGGTTTTGGAGGAACCGGGGGGGTATTCTGAGCATGGTAAGCTACAGATTCAGCAGGAGCATCTCTCAGGTTGTAGGTTGTTACGAGAAGATGTATGTTCGTGTGACTACCCTGCTGCAACGTCAAATCAAACGTTAGAGTGGAATCGGTTTTAGGTCCCATTTCTTCATCAACGTGAACCATTCGCATATGAGCAGCCATCTTTTCCACATCATTGAAGGTTGAACGGCAATACGGACAAGACAGACCATGTATTAACATATGATTAAGCAATGTATCAGTGGGTAAATAGCGATTACAGTATAGACACTTGCTAGTGAAATTGTGTATTTTCATTATATAGTTAGCTACTGCAGGCACCTTTTCAGCCTTGTGCTCCTTTTCAAAGTGGACACTATACACATTTTCAGGAAACAGCTCATTACAGATTGTACAGATTTTCCACTTCTGTGTGGATGATGTATTGACAGCGGAAGGACCTGTAGCAGCTACAGGAGATTTGGAGCCAGACTGACCTAATACTCTCGAAGCTGCCTGTGACTGTGATAATGACGTCTGTTTCAACTGAGCTGACGAAAGAGAAGATGAATTGGCAGACTGAAGAGAGTATCTGGCTGAGGCCTGTGATCGCTGCTCCCCTCCAAGAGTATAAGGCCTTCCATTTCCACTTGCTGAAAACTGTTTCATTGTCTGCGATTGTTGTGGAATAGAAACTGGTGCGTTACCACTTAAGTTTAGCCTTCCCCCTGGCTGACCGACGTAACTTGGCGGTACTGATTTGACTCCGTAATTGTTCTGTTGTAGGTGAACATTTGACATCATATTCACTCCTGCGGAATTTAATGTAGGCTTTGGTATAGTGAGTCTGTTCATCATCTGCTGGGACGAAAGAGATCGAACACTTCCAGGGGAAAGGGGACCCATCCTCTGAGGGAGTCCCATAGGCTTTTTATCCTGTGGTTTTGGAGCTATTAGCATCAAAGGTTTAGATCTTGGAACCACTACATTAGTGTGACCTATCATTGCTGTTACCTGATATCCTATACGTTCATGGTCTTCGATAACATGCTGTACTAAAGCTTCGTATGATTTCGGCATAAAAAGGCATCTTTTGCAGTGAATACTACCCTCCTCTCGGGTACTGGAACTTAACGGAACTGCACCATTGAGTGACTTTTCACCTCCCTTTGCTACGTAAGGAGCAGCAACATGCTGAAAATGTTCCCTGTAAATGTGCTTTCTAACTATTTCATACAGAGGATCGCGGTAAGTGCACTTCTTACAGTAATAAACAGCTTGTTCTACACTGTCAGCCTGCTTAGGTTTAAGGCTATCATGTTTGTTTTTATCTTTAAAAGTGCTGATGCCTCCACTCGGTGTATTGGCGTTTGGAGCATGAAATATTTTAATGTGCGTTTCCAAAGTCTTTTTGTCCGCATTGAAAGTACAGTAAGGACAATTAAGGAGAATCCTATTTTCAAAGTCTTCACTGTGAACATTCCGGAAGTGGCTTTTGTAGGCTGAAAAGAACTTTGAGGAAAATGGACACGCACTGCAGCAAAAGGGCTTTGTCCGATAGTCCTTAAAACAAAGAACAAAGCAGAAACTAAGTATTGAAAAAGCAGGTTTTTAGAATAACAACGTCCATGATCTTCTCTAAACAATAACGTTTCTAATAGTCTCAAGACCCCCTGCAACAATCTCAGGTCTTTAGGTTATTTTCTTCTGTCCCATTTTTGGCCTGCAGATCAGGCCCCAAAAAGTTTTATCATCTGAACATACACATGTGGCAAGTGCCAGTTTAGAGGTCCCTCAAGGGTTTAACCATTAACTCAGCAGGCAAGGCTAAGTTGTAAGATCTTTCTCCACCAGTCAAAAAAAGGCCTCGTTCCCTGCAGCTGAGCCACGTGAAAATATTCACTGTAAGCTCAATTCCAGGAGGAAAAGGCAAGCACGACTGTTTGAGCAGAATGAGACTGTATCCAGGAGACAAGTTACTTCCCATCAAAATCTGCCAAACATTTATAGGTAAGACAGATATATAACCAACTATTTCAGTGCCTTAATCCTTTACAAACCTTAATTATAAAAGATGCTTTTTAAAACTTATTTTTGGTGAACAAATGAATTTAAGCTTACCAAGTCATATACTAAGGCTACAGAAGCCCTGAAAGCCACCAAGCCTTTTCCTTCTGATCAACACACAAACCCGATTTTTAAACCGATCGAGTCAGGAGGGAAGGAGAAAAAAAAAAAAATAAAGAAAAAGAGGTATTTGAAGATTCCACAATTGCAGTTTCCCTGCACCCTTTATCGTTGTTAAATAGAACGTGTTGCCAATGTAGTTCTTGTCAACTGCTGTAACAGAAACTAAAGTTACGTTGGCCTTAAAGACAGCCACACGCAAACTAGCATTTCAGAGGTAAGCCATTAAATTCAAATAATTACATTCATCATGAGCATCAAAACAAGTCTTGTGCATCGAGCAACACACAGATCATTTTTAGTAGCTAGAGAATTGTACTCTCCCTCTGCGTAAGTAAGTAGGAATATATGCTTCTGTCCACCTGCTGAAGCCTCAGACGTCTGGTAGGCTGGAGACAAGATACAACAAAACAAACTAAACAAAAGCTGTCTCCTTTTATGTTACATTTTTATTCTGGAATTAGCTAGAAAATAAAAGGACAACATTGGTGTATTTTATGGAACGCAGTAATAAAGGGGCATTTTTAGATTAACACTACACTAGGAATCCATCGTAATACAGGTTCCCATTTCCTGTAAGAGCAATACCTGATCTTTGAGATGCTAAAGGAGGGCTTATTTTGCTAAGAAATCTGTCACCTTTTCACTGTTCTGTCAGTGCTGGCATTACTCCATACTGTACCATCAGTAGAGGCTACTGCAGTACACACGACTTGCCTTAAATGTGTTTAATCACAACCAAGTATTATCTCCTCCCCCCACTTCTAGCTCAATTAAAATTTCCTTTACTACTGGCTCAGGAACATCTACAAAGTATGACTTCCAGTGTCACTTAATTCTTCTGTACGGAGCTGTATGTGCCTAAACCAAATCTCATAGTCAGATTATGAGAATCTTCAGATGTGGCAGACTGCTAACAGAGCTACAACAATAGCAGAGAGAGCAGCAGTTAGATGTGGTCATTTAAACTTTTTCTGAAATGATGAAGACAGGTAATGAAACAGATAATGAAAGGTAAAAAAAGCTTATCATGAACTGTATAAAACTGTTGATCTTTCAACGAGAAGGATGGTGAAATTGTGCTAAGCTTGAAAACAGATGGGCTCCTAATATGTAGTTGTCAAAAGGCAAGTAAAATTTCTTGACCAATCACTTCTCCACTATTTGGTTATCCATACTACTAAGATAAAGGCCAGGATTATTACTTTTAATTAAAAAGAGTGCACCTTTTTGCTGTCCTTTAAACTGACAACAAAGGAATATCAAGAAATAAACCTGCAGGAAAAGCTCCTGGCCTATCTGTAAAACGTCCTTTAGCATGAACCACCTTCAGAATCAGACGAGTCAACATAAACTATTACCAACCTGATTTTTTGTAAGCGATGGGTCCCACAATCCTACATCTTCCCATGTAGTGTTTTTCAAATAAAAGTCATTAGGTTCAAACTGCTTAAAATCCTGGAGAAGGGGAAGACGGGAAGAGAGTACAGAGAATCAAAACCAAAGACCAACTGCTCCCTTAAGCAACTCTTGCAAGCATCCATGCAGTCCTCAAGTGCTGCTGACAAACAGTAGATATTATTAATACAAGGAAGTGTGGGTATTTAAAATGCACCTCTGTGGAGGTGAAAAGTTGTGAGTAGTCTCATAAAACACCTGAAGAACTATTTTCAATACTTAACCTCCTAATTAACCCAAGGCTGTGACTACATCCCTGCCCCATTTTCAAAAGCAGTCATGAAGAAAAGTATTCCTCGGCTACTGCTGAACATTTAAGATCTCACGGTTGCTGTAACTTCGATGTATGGGTTTTTGTTTGGTTGGTTTTGGTTTGGGGGTGGGGCAGGGATATGTGTGTGTGTTTCGATTTTGGGGGGTTTTATTACCTGAATTTCTGTGTGAAATTAAAGTGAAAGTTTGACTACATGCATGAAGTCAAGCAGCCCAATTCCTATTAAAAAAAAATTATCTTATGAAGTACTTTAGCATTTTATCTTTGGCATATAAATCAGCAGCACATAAGGACTCAATAATTAGTATTTCCGCTGAAATGAATACTGAAAGTTAACATTATCCCAGTTCAGAATTTTACCCTTAAAAATTATACTTGTCCCTCAAATTTTCCACCAGGAAGGACTGGCATTTCTTTCTCTTACACATCTCACTCAAATGCTCTTTAAAGAGACACTAACAGAAAAGCCAAAGCAAACAAGTCATAATTGGCAGAGTACGGCGAAGAGCTGAATTGCGTGAGTTGACAGTACAAAAGTTAGCGTTCAGGAGAGAAAGCTGCAGTTTTGAGATGAGTTATGAAGTTTATCCAGAGGAGTAGCACAAATACCCTTCTCTTCTAGGAACTAGCACAGGTGAAGAAGTGATTCTAACTTGATGACCTACTGTTAGCACTGACAGAAACTTCGTGAAAACCTCAGAACCATCTTCCGTCTCCCAAGAACATCCTATACCGCACCTGGTTCTTGCTTCATTCCTAAATGTTCACTTAGCAAGTGCTACTTGTAAGAATCCAATATAAACAAAGGACAATCTACCTTCAATATGTATCAAGTCAGTCACATACAGCCTGAAGTGTATCTTGTCTCCACTAAACCTTCTAAAAAGTGTTTAAAGGTACATTTTATCTCAAGTTATTGTCCTACTTTGTGTGGAACTTAAAAAGCAACGCAGGGGTAAAAACGCCTGAACAACAAGGCTCAAATGGAATCCCGGAATCATTCTAGGAGCTGACGAGAGTAGCGTGTGGTGTGGGAACAGGATACAGGGGATTCCTTCGAAATTCACAGTAAAAATGTAACATTTCATGGAACAGGTCAAAAAAACCCCAAACCCCAAAAAAGTCATACACCAAAGACTTCAGTGTCCCACTAACTCTGGAGCATTAACTCTAACTACGACACTTGGGAGGCATCATACTTACTTCTATATGTTCTTTACAGTATTCCAAACCAATGTCACTAAGTATTTTTTTCACAGTTTTCCGGGCCTTTCTTAAACTGCCAAGGTTGTTGACAGGAAGTTGGAACATAGTTTCTATTGAAAAAGAAAGTAAGAGAAAAGGTTTAAGTCAAATGTGTTTGGTCTGACAGAATGTTGCACTTTTAATTATTAGCAATTTTCTGTCTCATTTTACCCATGTAACTCAGTATCAGAGCTGTACCATTAACTACGAAACTAGCACATTTTCTGTCTGATTTGTTCTTAAATGAGGCTGGCCATAAAGCTAGATATTAACAAACTTGAGAGCATTTAAAGCAACAAACTAGTAACTATTGCAGGAGTAATCAGCTGCATCTGGAAATAACTTTTTTTTTTTAAGAGTGTTTGTATTTACATGAAATTTACCCCTATACTGAAGTACTTAAAAATTAAATTTATCTTTTGTGCATGTGTCCTAACTAATTTGAAAATTGTTAAGTTGAGCTTCAAGGTTTGTGTCAGTCTTGTAATAGATTTAATAGTATCTCTTCAGTGAGAAAGAGGTTTCTTGCATTCGGTTGTAGGTAGGGTAAGAAATTAATACCATTTCCTCCATTTATATATATCAAAAATATATATTTTATATATATTTATAGCTTTAAATGGCTGACAAGCTTGCATTCTTTTATTTAGATAGAACCTGAAAGCTTGGTTAGAGCTCTTCAGAGACATAAATCACTGGAAAGAGTACAGTAGCTGGGTATTTTCAGCCTACAAGACAACCTTCCCTTTCAGTTCCCCACAGACAGCTAATTCCAATTAAACTGTCTGTTAATGATCAGGGTTCTCCAGCTAAAAGGAAGTCTGAAATGTTAAGATATGTGGATTCCCAGATTCAAGCATTACCACTAAGATTTCTTCCGAACACTAATAACCTAGTCTTATTTTGTGTATAGAGGAGTTCTGTCTGCATGCTGCTACCGCTATGGTTGATGATGGGTCTGTCGCTGAGCAAGTCACCTACACTTTAAGAAGGTGCAAAACGGCAGAAATGTGAAGTCCCTGACAATGCACAGTTATTTTGGAAGTGAGAGGAGGTGGAGCCAGCAATAAAAAGGTAGGCTTTTCTCAAGGAAAAGGGAAGGAAGTTTCTTAAATAGCAAGAAAATGTCAGAGTTCTTATCTTGTTCTCTAGGCTTTAATGGCCCAATGCCTGTAGCATAAAGAATATCCCCCAGAAGATATAAGCTGCATTTTTGATCATTATTTCCACAAGCCAACTCAGAAATGTTGCTTTGTTTGGATAATAAAAGGTTTGATTTGTAGCAACAAGTTAATCCACTGTTATGGCCAAAGACTACCTACATCAGCTAAAACTGGACTTTTTTTTTTTTTGTTAGAAGCCTGAAAGTATTTTTTAACATTTTCAAGCAGAAGTCTAGAATACAGAGTTAATGGAAGTTTGCAGCCATTAAATATCTGTTAGACAAAAATTCTCTGCTTTATCATGAGATCAAGGGCAACTGCTAAACTACAAAGAGCTTACTAAGAATTTTTCTCAAAATACAAAGGATAAGCATTGTGACTAAACCAACCAAGTGTCTCCAAGCAAAACAAACCCTTCTATATGCACTACCGTGCACACTCCTTAAAGTATTACTTGTCTGTTTACACACTAGTCTTATTTTCATACTCCTACCAACTTTTACTACGTAATGCTTTCAGACAGTCACTAACAACTTACTATTGCATGATTCCCACCAACAACGCTGTTTAGTTTCAGAAATAATCAAAATGAAAAGTTCTGCATGTAACAGTGCTAATACAAACCACTTCAACCAGTTTCACAATCACCAAGTAGTGCTACTAGCATGTGTTGCTAGGCTTTAGTCTCCTCAAATTCAATGAATTCAGAAATAGCTACTGGGTAAGAGTAGAAAGCTATCATGACATTTAGGATTCATACCACAACTATAAATTAGAAGCTAAGGGGAAAAAAGCCTGAGTTTATATGAAGATCTACAGGAAAATCTTCAGAAGTACCAAAGCAATGCTGATCATTAAGGATTTTGGTACTTTTATCAGGCTGGCCACCATCACAGATTACCAAAAGCAAATATAGTGTCATTTTAACATCCTTAAACCAAAGAAAAAAGTTTACACCTTGTCTATAAATCTCAGGAATTCCAAATTACTCAGTTATAACTGCATTAATGAAGTTACTTAGACACATCATATAAAGTGACTAGTGATAGTAATTTTCAAACAATGGTCAAGAAAAAAAAAAAGTACTTCAATATTCTGTATTAATTTCCTCCAAGTAACACTTGTTAAGAGTTTAATCAAAAACATCTTGATTTCTTCACATACAAAACTCTTAAATGCAGGTCTATGAATTTATGTGACTGCAGAGGTGTTTCAGCACGCTGGTCTCAGTGAAAAGGATCAGAATTGGAAAAAATTTAGAATTAAGTTCATATGACAAGCATCTATGTTCTGCATCTTATCTGGCACCTTTCATTTTAGGGAAACTCAAACCCACTTCAGAAACATGAAGAATTAGCCTTCTATTGAAATATACCTTCTACGTAGGTTCACTTACTCATAACATGAACCCTAATCAAGCTACAAAGAGCATTTCTACAGGCATTCTTTGCTGTCTCAAGAGAAGGCAAGGATTAAACAGAGCATGGCAATAAACTGCTCTCTTCCCAGCTCTTCCCTCTAAAGCCTCTTAGGACTTTGGATGGGAAATCATGAACTGCTCTTTTTTTTATGCTGTATCCATTCTCATCTGTACTCTTTGATAATCAAATACTTCACCTGCATTTATAAACAATATCCAGGCCTCAGACACTCTTTCTCTCTATGCAAGAGTGAATGTGATGGTTCAGAGTGATTCATGCTGTCCTTTCAGAACGCTGCCCACTCCTGCCCAGTGAATTGTTCTTAATCCTCATAAAGGACTAGGAAATAAGGTTTGAAACTGAGTTTCTAACTTCTTGTTACAGTTTATGAAAAACTGCATTCATGCTTATGGTTTCTTCATCAGATTTTCTGATCTAATTCTGAATTTATCCACATGTCCCTTTCCTCTTTGTTACATTAAGAGCTATTTCTAAAGGCACACATTGAAGAGAAGTTTAAGAAAATTACTTTCAGCATACGTAAGATTTTGTAACTCTGGACTGTGTATTAGGCTTTGATTAAGTAACTTCATTAACGTGCCACCTGCTTTTCCACCCATCCCTGCCCACACCATGGTATCAGTTCAACTGTGCAGGCACCTCTGGGCAGAGGCTATATCCCGTTATTTGTATTATAATACCATTTATGACAAAGTATAAGCACATAAATGGTGGAGAAGCTTTTGAAAATAGTAACAGATATTCACCTTGCAAACAGGAATTTGTATTGAGAAACTGTTGTATTGAAAAAAAAATGAAGACCAGAAAAAGTACATTTACGTATTTCAGGGCAATACTACCATTAGTTTAGTTACTTCAAAAAACAGAACTAAAATCTCTTTGACCAAAGATATTTGAAGATTGCAATTTTGCTTCAATTGCAAAACCAATGTCTAATACAGCTTAAAGTTCAGCCAGGTCCATTTTAAAGACAACAGTAATTGAAAATATTTAACAACAGGGCTGAGCATCGGCAATGCCAATTTTGTGAAGTATTAGTAACAAATTAGTTTAAAAGATGGTAAAGTCTAATGGGAAAAAAATACTGTTGCCTAAGAATTTCAATTCCTAACTAGCCTATTGATTAATGCAAATGGTTTATCACAGTTGTGTCCTATTTGCAATTTCCAAGTCATACCATTTTCTCTATTTTTGATCTGTAGTTGAAGTAGTAAGTGAAGCTTAACAGTCCCAGATGGAAAAAGCAACTCCAACCTGCAGTTTCTTCTTCTAGGCCAGTCACTATGAAATAGCTTTCAATGCTGAGCCCACTGTCACTTTTTTCATGACTTAAAACAGATCTGACTTGTGTGATACTAGAACTGCATTAATAGGAAAAAAAAAAAATACCACAAAGTGGATTTAGATCCTTGAACACAGATCACAAATTGGAAAGAAAATATACTTCCTTAACATTCTATTCCCTCTATTCCCTAAACAGGATTTGAAAGTATGGCTCTGAACACGGAGTTACAATAAAGTAACACAAGTTTGCTTTCAAAGCAAGCAAGATTTTTTTTTTTTAAAACTCAAGAACATCCATCTATTAAAAGTCCTTGCTGCTGCAGTTCGTAGAGCCAGAGTGAAAAATATTAATGCAGCCAAGAAATTAATCATGGCTCCACTAATTCCTTTTCTCTAAAGGCAACTGAATAAGCTTTGCTCTCTGTGTTGCGTTGGTTCACTATTGCTTCTAGTAGCTTCTTCGTAGCTACCGGTATACTCAGTTTTTTCATCAAAAATTACATGAAGCAGCCTAGTCAAGTATGTTCAGGATCTGAATGAGTATGTTCAAGTGAACTTCAAATCCAAGGAGATAATGTCCTACTAAGTTTATTCCAGAATAACCTGTTATTAATATCAACTGTAGAAACATCAATGCATGAAAACATTACATTTTAAAGCTTTTAGCAAGCTGTCCTGTTTTCTTCAAAACCAAAGCCCCCATTTAAAAAATATACTCATTTTACTTGAAAAGAAACAATTTTTTTTTTCTTATAAAGTGAGTCAGTACAGCATTTGTCTTTAGGCAATAATCACTTGTAAACTTGAAAGCCAGCCACAAGTCTCAAAATAATGCTTATTATGAAATAGCTTATTTTAGTACAAAATGCCACTAACAACTTCTTTGCCAAAACAATCAAATGCTTTCTTTTAGTTACCGTGTCTAATATACCTAGACGTGCCAAATATACCATGACATATATAAACTCTAAGTGATCAAGAAAGTGATTTAGGACTGTCTGAAAACAAGATCCTTATTCTTCCTGCACCACCTTCTTTCCTTTGCCCTTTTGCCTGCCTCACACTCAACACTTTAAGACATGAAATTATCAAGATCCTCCTACCACAACACATTGGAATAGAGGATATTAGGTCTTCACATCTGAAAACAGAAGAACAACCTTACTTTGCAAATTCTGCTTGAGAGCTGAATCCAGCTCACCTAATCTTAACACACCCCCCCCCCCCATCCTTAAGCAAATACAGTTCATTTTATTTAGGAAGTTTCTGGACCATTTAATCATTAGGGGAGAGCCAGATACAGTCTGATATTAGAGTCTGTGACTACAAAAAGAGCTTTTAGCATCTCCATTCATTTAATAGTAAATAGAACTAAGTAAACAGAAACAAGTAACTCGAACTGTAATTGCAATATACACAACACACTGCTGGCACATCCCTGAATGGGGCTATTAGGAGTTGGAATTAAGAAGCATCTCAAATCACCATGTAGACATTAATGCTATTCTTGAAATGAGGTATATCCTTTATCTGACCAAAGTTTGTTTAAGCAAGGACACCTGGAACATCTCTTCTTCACAGCCAGGGCTGACTCTTACAGCTCTGAAGCTGTGATCAAAGTAATTATTTTAACAGAACACAATGCCAAGGAGTGCAGCATCCAGTACTGACAAAACCCACTAGTGCTTTCACCTGGCACTGAAGCTACCACTACATCCAGCAACCCCCACAGCAAAGGATGCCCGTAATAAAGGGCCAGAGATCAACTCTATCTTCTATAAAATAGGAGAAGCAGCATTAAACTCTTTTTCTACTGAAATGCCCAAAGTGAACCATCTTAAATACACTGCATTTCAGCGGAGACTAGGAGGAACAACTTTACACAGCTATCAGTTATCCATTCCTGACCGTTGAAGTGCTACTTACCTAATATTATAGGCTCAAGACAACTTCTGAGATCTCAAAGTAGCTTTCGAAAGAAGCTCATCAGCATTTTATTTTTAAATAAAGTAGGAATTAACTTATCCTAAGATGATACCGCTCAGTCAATGACAATTCCAGCCCAGGATTCTACTTACCAGGACATTCTGTCCTTCCATGTATTCTGTTCTATATTAGCCAAGGCATAAATAAGTTTTATTATTTTCCTGTATGGTTCTACTCTATCCTATTCACTCCTGCACAAGTGCTAGATATTTCATTAAATCATCATAGACTGGTTTGGGTTGGAAGGGACCCTAAAGATCACTGGGTTCGAACCCCCAGCCATGGGCAGGGACACCTTCCGCTAGACCAGTTGCTCCCAGCCCCATCCAGCCTGGCCTTGAGCACTTCCAGGGACGGGGCAGCCACAGCTACTCTGGGCAGCCTGTTCTAGTGCCTCACCCCCCCCCCATATTTAATATATTATAGACCTTTTCTTTGTATGGGAATGTGCATCTGTACACACATTCACAGAAAAATAAGTCAAGATGACCACATATGTTCAGCAAAAATAATTCTACAGATAAACCTGAACATTTTTTTTATCTTCACTATAATAGCAATAATGAGATCTGCCTCTTAAGTCAGCCAGTTATTTTCAAATTCATGATTCCACACAGTAAGAATTAAGTTTGTGTCTGCCCTTCTGTTTCCTACTTCTAGACTTGGGTCCCACCTACAAATACGCTGGGAAGCCCTTGTTCTTACGTTGAGTACGCATCAATCTATACTTCAGTGCTGGGCGGACAGAATAAATGATTATCTAAAACCAAGACCAACAATCTCCTTGCTAGAAGTATCCACACAGTATCTTCAAGTGCCTAAGGAAATGGGTTACTAATTTACAAGAAAATCTGAAAACAGACTGACTCAATGAGATGATCTCAACTCATCTTTGGTGTGCTGTACACAGGGTATGACTGTACTCATCACAAAATAACGGTAAAGCAAGCAGACTAATATAAGAAATATTTGGAACCTTCTTTTGCTCTGTATTTATGCAGTACCTAGCATAAAGGTCTAGTCTGCAGCCAGGTACTGATTCCTAGAGTAATTCAGTAGCCTAATCTAGAAAAGACAAGCTTATATAAGAGCAGAACATCATTACTAAATTAGGAGCACTGCACTTCAGTTTTCATTTCATAGTCACATTTTGGAGATGCAAAGACCTATTTTAGACAAACTTCATGCAGTCCTATTTCACTGCTATGGGTAACGGCCACTATGCACAACATGAACAAAAAGCTAGGACAAGTTTCCTATCACACACGTGATAACAAAAAGGCCTGAATGAAGCACTTCCAGACCTCCATCCAAAAATCTCAAGGGGAACAGGAGGGAAGGTTTTGTGAAAAAGCAAGGAGTATCCACAGGGTAAGCAGACACACAGGAGTTAATAGGCTTCACAAAACTCAATACCGTGTACCAAGTGTGTACGTGGTATCGTGCTTGGCAGAACTGAAGCACTGTCTTTGGCTTTCAACAGGCTCAAAGAGTCCCAGGAAGAATTTAATCTCAAGCACAGTTCCAACTTGTGCATCTTACTACCTCAAAATCAGGGGACAAAATGACTGCAAAGACTTCTGTAGTTTGAGAAGTCTACAGGAACCAGCAGGTCAGTTCACTCGACAGAATCACATCCTGAAACGGGAATGGGCCAGGACATAATACAGGCTGACTGATATAAATTAATAATTATATCCACATTTTAGGAGGCAAGAGTTGCCAAGAGAGGCAACAACATTATCCCTCATTTGTTAAAAATCAAAGTTGTCTTCAGTGTTTTCAAACAACTCGGGCTCACTGCTGTAGAAAAATGGGACCTCACTTCAAGGTTAGTATTGCTCCACCACAAATGGCTTTTCTCTGTCTACTCAATTTTCTAATTTTGTTAGCCATAGCTGGTAAAAGAAAATACTAGTAGAGGATTAAATTGTGACACCTTGAAATGCTCTCCGAAGCATTAGTATGAAAAAAATTAGGGAAAACCACAATTTCTGCTTAGTTTTAGCAACTTAACACTGCAAATATCTATGACACAGGAAATCAAGACTTTAATTTTTATAGCATGACAGAAGAGCAGAAAGGAAACAAGGTCTAGGCCAAAAATTAACCACTGCAGAGTCAGAGAAGTTTCGACAACCCCCAAATTCTTCAATGTATCGCTTTTTTTAAAAAAAAAACAGATATAGTATTTAGGTTAAGACTTGCAGTGACTTTCAACTCCAAATTACCTCTTCACCAACTTGCTACTCTTACTAGGATGTCAAATTCCAGATGGAAACAGTTGCAGTCAGTATTAAAAAAAACCATCCAGAACCTGCCGTCTGACAAATCCTCCTGTTACGTTACTCCAAGTGATTTTTAAACCACCTTTAGCATTTAATAAAAATAAATTATCCTCACTGCACCAGCTTCAAGCACTTCAAGTTAACATGGCCATGCAGTTCAGCCCTCTAACACATCAGTTACCAAGGGACTGGAACCACCTAGAAACTGAGTCAAAAGATGAGAAAACAAAAACAGGTTACTGTGCCATTATTTGGAAAATTAATTAATGGAGAATACAATATTGCATGCCTGTTTTAAAGTTCTATATTGCAACAGTTAACATTTTCTTATGCTACGTATTTTTCTCAAACGGTCCTCCCTTATGAAGGACATACTGATCTCATACACGGCACACGGTACTCACAACGTGACCACTGTGAGCCTGCAGGAAGGTGTATGCCCAGGAGAAAGAGGGTAAGGAACACAAGAGGGAAAAACAGCAAAACCCCCCTATCAGTCAAATTATCACAGGTGGTAAAAAAAAGAGAAAGCTTCCACCTGTCTTTAGACCCCAAAAGCTGTTTCTATTTTAGCATAACTAAAATCTTAATTCTCCAGTGGGTCTTTTGTATTTTGCACCTCATCAAAAGGTAGCCTTGCCACCTTTGATACCAGCAGATAACAGATGTTAAGACTGCTTCGGCTCTGCCCACTTCATCTAGAACTATGAAACAGAGGATCTTCCAGTGTACAGCTTTGAAGGACCCACAAGGTAACAATGCTATTCTGATTCTGGGAAAGATGCATCAGTTTCAGAGCAAGACAGTCTTTTTCTCTCAACTACAATCTTGAGCAAATATGACAAATCTGCCTCATCATGTTATATTCATTTTTGGACAACATTATTCAAAGTGCTTACTATGCCTGTTTCATGTTTGAGCTTTGTTACAGTTCTAACAAGCAGCAAGTGTAATACATTCCTAATGTCAGTGTCTCATTAGTAAGATGGTGGTTTTCATCCAGAAATAGCTTAAAGACCTAAAGAAATAATCTGGAGGAAAATCTTGCTGTGTAAAGGAGCCAAGACAGCACCAGTCTAGGTCGTCTTCTCCTTATGCTTAACTGAGTTACACCATCTCTCAACCACCACACTCTCAGTTTGTAGAAAGCCTTCTATGACAAGCAAGTGCAGAATTGTAGGCAATCCTAAACGTTTCACTGAGGAAGACTTCTTCGCTCAACAAGGTCTATAAAGAGCATCACTGTGAAATGGCAAGTAAAAAACAGTTATGGAATCCCCAAAAGCTATACACAAACCCCCCTAGTCCACTTCATTCTTATCTGAGCATCTCAAAGCTGTACAAGTAGGCCCTTGTACAAGTAGGTACCCTAATGCTCTTTACAATGGCCACTGATTCTTCTGAAATACCTGTCCGCTGGCGGAGCCAAGCCAGTGGAATACATGATTTTTTAAATTTAATTTTTTTTTTTATATACACAAGTATGATGTCAATATTGCTGATGACGCTAGAGGAATAATCAGAAAGTTACTATCTGGCTATTCCATTTATTTCCTTTGGAAATTTTATGAATGTAGTTCTAAGTTTATCTAAGTTCACAGAGCTAAGAATAGTTAGAAAAAGCAGTCAATCAACAAAAGGAAAACTACAAAATTAAACTTTCCTAGTGAGTACTGAGTGAAAACTGGGAATGAAGAAGAAAGAAAAACATTACACAAATAAAAACGAGGCTCCTGGAAACATTTTTTTTTTTTTTTATATGCATTTATCAATTTTCTTGACACACAATCTTTTTACCACCTCATGATTCCCAGACCTATAATGAAAACCTCACAGGAACATAGAGGTGAAAAGCTGGTAATTCATTTTGAGAGCATTTGCCCCTCACAATGAAATATAGTTACTCATATTAAGCAACATTTACCCTTCACCCTACCCCTTAAACACTGTAGAGGGGTTTTTTTGTGGCTCAGTTGAAAGGATCAGCACTAAAAAAAAAAAAAAAAAGCTTGATGCATATTCAGTATGTTGACCATTTTGGTTTTGTTGATTAATAAAATTATTCAGCCACATTACACACAGTACACAGGCACATAGCAGTTATTAATTGCACAACTCTTTGTTAGTGCGGCTATGTCTTTCTAGGCTGCCTCATCTTAACTGATCAGTCAAAAAGGGGTGCCAAAACACTTTTATGGAGTAAAAAAAAAAAAAGCATGGATCTTTAATCCTAAACCAAACATGTTAAACACAGAAAATCCAAAAGACGCAGACAATTGAATCCGTTTCTCATTTCCAGACATCTAGTTCTTTACTACCGTTTAGAAGAGGCACTATTTCACCAAAGATTAAGTGCAACAGCCCCTTCTCCCCAACGTTTACTGTGAACACCCTGCAGGCAAAGAAGCCCAGTCTTCCAAGAAGGGCTGTGACATCTCCAGCTGTAAAGAGGGCAGCAAACTATCATCATGTGTGCAGAACCACCACCCATTTTACTCTAAGGGCTCAAATTTCTCAGTCCCACTAGAAGGACTTCCAAAGGACTTGACTCTCATCCAGTATAAATCCACTGCAGGTCTGTAGCCTACAACTAATGTTTTAGGGCTACTGCAGAAAAAAGAAATTATAGCTCCAGATAAAAAAATCCTATATAAAGTTTAATAAAAATGCAACTTTAGGAGTCTTCCTACTGTAATGTAAATACCTACTTTTTGTTAGATTTGATGCCAAGGTGTTGGCTGAATTTATCAAATCAATTGTGATGCCAACTGATTTGATGCCAACACCTTAGATCGAATGACACAGAAATCCTGAATGACACAGTGGATCTCAAACTGACTGCTTTCTAAAAACATTCTGTGAAATTTACACTTCCATACAACTTTTGTTAAAAGATTCACCTCCAAATAAGACTGGGGATCCAATTACAACTATCTCTTGGGCACGTTATTAAAAAGAATAACATAAAACATCAGTTTTACCTTTTTTATGAACACATTTGGTTGACCCTTCCTTCCCTAATGCTCTCATTTATTCACATTACTCCTTAGGACTGTGAAAACCTGAACTTTTTGGTGATCTGAAACACAGTTATTATCAGCTGTATTGATGGAAAAAGTATTCACTGCGAACATGTGTGCAGAACAGACAATTTTATAAGCAATGTGTAAACCCAGCCTTTTCTATCCCATTGTGACTTTGAGTTTGTATACATCTATACTCAGATCAATCTTGTCTTATTAAAATAATTAGCTCTGTAAGAACTATAGTTCATTAAAGGAGATTTCCTATAAATTTGAAACTAAATGATACCGATATTTTCTGTTATTTCTGCACATGCTTATAAAATGGAACTGTTCTTAATCTCTTTCCCCCTCTCCCCCTCATCATCCCTCTGCTGCTTCAAAAGGTCCATCCTTTCGTCATTCTCTCCCCCTCTCCTCCTCATCCTTTCTTTGCTGGTTCTTGGCCTTCTTGGTCCTTACCTCGCTCATTTTCCCTCTTCTCATCTTCCCTGCGCCAATTCATAGCGTCCACATTCTTTCGTCGTTCTCTCTCATCCTGTCTCCACCGCTTCTTGATATCTTTGTCCTTAACTTGCTCATTTTCTCTCCTCTTCTCATCATCCCTGTGCCATTTTATTGTTTCTGCATTTTTCTGCGGCTCCACGCTTCTTTTGAGATAGTCTTGTCGCCTCCTCCTCTTTTTTAACATATCCCTTTCCCTGGCACGAGCCTGCTTTTCTTTCTGGGAAAGAAAAGCTTTACGGGGCATCATGAGCTGCTGCTGTACCTGTAATAATATTGTATCCATGGAATAATATACTATACATGCACTCAGTCGCACCAACAACTTTCATTTGGAGCTGAATACTTCAAATACTGAGCCAAGGTAATTTACTGCTTCTTCTCTTTCCTTCATAACCCTCTGCTAGCTCCATATTAAATAATGACAGGCAAGTTGCTATATTCAGCTCCAGGCACAACACCTAGCTGGCACCTCTGCAGCTGGCGCACAACCAGCGTTGAAAAGTCAACCCCCTAAGATCCCAGGCCTAAGCAGGATGATTTCTTTCCCCTCCCCCTTGCAACTCCTCCCACAGATATTTTTTTTAGCAGCCACTTGGCATGGCTGCGCCCAGTTGAAGGAACAGGCTGATGGGAGTTGTGAAGGAAACTTGCGAATGTTCAGACCTCAGTTTCTTCTCTTATTGGACATCTACGTTTAATGAAACTTAAAGGTGCTTATTTATCTGTTCAGACCTCCATCTCTACCAAATTTGGTTGAAAATGGCCAGCTTTTTTCTTAGCTGGGAGGAGGCAGGGAGGATTAGGAGACAAGCCACAATCTGAAAAATTGTATAAGCTTTGTTTCCTTGGGAAACCCGGCCAAAACATTTAACTGCAGTTAGTAAGTCCTGACTCATCTACTCAGACTTCCTCCAAGTATGTTATGTCTTGCTATTCACAAGAACAAAGGAAAAGAGAATGTGACTGTTTACTTGGGAGGTTTTGCCGACAGCATTCCTGATGAGTGGGGCTTTTTGGTTTTGTTGTTTTGTGGCTGGTTTTATTTGGGGAGGGTGGGTGGGTGGGGTTTTTTTGTTTGTTGGTTTGGGTTTTTTTGATTTTAAGAGGTGTCAAGGAAGACTACCTTTTACAAATTGGTTTACTTTCGGTCATTTCTCTGTAGCTACCCAACACATTCGCATCTTTGAATTTACTGGCGTTAATATCTGCAATTTTGAAATCATGGAAAACAAAACAGACCACAGAAAGAACTTATACTAATATCCTTTAAATAGTCTTCTGTACACATTGAGCAACATTTCAGAAATGTCAAACATTGCAGTTGTGGCCCAGGTTTGGGGTTTTTTTTTTAGTTGGTTTTTGAATTTTTGTTTAGAAGAGAGTTTTGCAGAGGTCTACTAAAAATGAAAACTGCAGAAAGGACAAAATTACTAAATTAGAATACTTAAGCAAAGCCTAAAACAAAATGAAACAAATGTACTTTTAAAGTTTAGCTACCTTATGGAAAGCACTTGTTCCCAGCATGCAATACTCCATCTTTTTCCTACAGAAAAAGCAATGTTTCAAACCCTTATTCTAAAAGCTGTTCCTTTTTCCTATACAATATACCGCCCCACATACTTAAACCCACTACTCTAGTCCATTGCCTTTGTTAGGTATGTATTATGATCCCATAGTTTTCATTCCAATAATTCAAACCCACATTTCTTAATATCCATAATAATACTAAAAGGGAAGGGCTACAGCAGAGTGAAACAGCACAATCAAAAAAATGCATGCAGTTTGGTAACAAGTTAGTGCATAAAATTCAGATTACGCTAAAAATTACTTCATTAAAGTGTGTAGGATAGCTCTCTACGAGACAGCCTCGTTTTAAATATTAAATATTTCTCAGTAACAGTTACCATTAAAATCAGAAAGCAATGAGAATCCAGGATCAACATCATCAGTGCAACCCAGACACTGTAGATCTTTAAAATAGTTTTAATTTCTCTATTGGCTGTGTGCCAGCACTACAATATTGTTGTTTACTAGAGCAAACTTAACTTTTTAAACTTACATTATCCTTATAATTTTAATCAGTAACCTGATTTTATTCCAATAACAACAGCATTAATAAAATTTAAGTAAATCATATTTCATGCAAATGATTCTCCCACCCACCTCCCCATGAAGCCAAGTACCAACATTTAAAATCTGTCATTTTTTAAAAGCTCTTTTGGGACTAATTGTTATATTTTCTTTCATCTGTTTTTTTTGTTTTATTGGGTAGTTTTTTTCCCCCTCTGGCTTTATCTTTTCATTGTTAACAACAGTATTCCTCCCTCCCCTCCCTTTATACATATCCCAGCCTACTTTGACAGACCAATTTATAGACAAATGATAGAAAATATAATGAAAAACTTTTCAGTTTAATTTCAAGAATTAAATGTATCAATTGAGATTCAAATAAGAAATGTCAGATTCCAAGAAATAACTTAAAGGGACATCCAACTTAATTACGTATCTTTGAGCTTCCATATCACAAGTTATAGGTTCTTCCCCAGTTTCAGCATGAGAGATTAATGCAGGAAGTCTTGTCATTTCTCTTGTAGCCAAAATAATCTTTCACTTTTTCCTCTGTTGGTTTTAATAAACCAAAAAAGGGGGAAAATTTATTTAACCAGGAAATTAATTAATATGTAGTGGAGCTGCCAGACTGATTGAGCTCAAAGCCACCCCCCCACCCCCCCAGTTTTTCTAGAATTCAAGTTGGTGTTCCTTTAAGTTCAGTATGTCCAAACGTCAGAAGTAAACAGTCAGAATTATCCTTTCAACTATTTTTTGCCCATACCTTGCCAAATGAAAATCTTAACTCTTCCCAATCTATTCAGTACGTATTATGAGGCATTTACCTCCAAAATTAATGGTGCTTGGGCGTCTCAGACTCATTGGACAAGTTTCATGCAAAAGCCTCCAAAAATAATTCTCCTTCCAGAACGCCCACCTCAGGGATTATATTACACCTACTGTGTGAGGCCAAAGCCCGGACATAGAAGAAGGATCATATCCTGCTGTACAAAACAAAGTGTTAAAGACAAGAGATAAGAAATGTAATAAGGGCAATCTTACATTTATAACGTACGTTTCATTGCGAAGGACTCCAAAGCTAATTATAAACCACATTTACGGTACCTTTACTGACATGGAGCTACTGTAGCATGCACTCCAGCAAGTTAACAGTGCTGCAGGAAGTTTTAGCAGGTTTGTGGCTTAAACAACAGATTCCGCTGGGTGATGCTACCTGAGGAATATTTTAATGCTCAGATTTCAATTAAGTTACCCAATTCAGAAATCCAGCAGGATACACAGACAAAAGCTCCTATTCATACTTCATATAACCTTTTGACTGAAGTGGTAAGGCCCTTAATTTACACCTCATCTGAGCTATTAGTAACCAGCAGCATAGCTGCACCCTGTATAGATGAGGTACACTTAGTGAAATATCAACAGCACTTCTTTGTAGAGATAATTTTTCCTAGAAGGTTTCCATACAAACACAGTCCCACCTTAAATTACAAGACTATGGGAGATCAAACAGGTGACATGGCCATCAGCCACAGCCCCAGGGACATACATTCATTTGGGAAGCATTCAGATTAAAATTTTCAGTTGCAGTGCTGCTAGTAGGAGGATGTGAAGCAAACCCTTTTGGGTAATGGCATGTAAATGATTATGCTTCTGTAGGAAGACTGATACCTCTTCAACTCACATCACCCATGAGCAGAAACTCAGTCTTGAACAGACTGGAAACACAAGATATAACATTAGTATCAAGAATTCTGGCACATCCAAATCTGAAGTTTATGAAAGCAAAATTTGTTGAGTCATTTATAATTACCTCTCCAAGTAATAAGGGGGTTTACTGTTTCAAATTGTCAGATTTCAATCTCTGTTGATTAATCAGACAGAACTTCCACAACTTAAAACTACACATTGTTTTTCTTCAGCGAGGATGGTTTCAACAGAAGGTATTAAAATGTTCTAAGAAGTTCAGCAAGAGAAAATGATTAAAATATTTCACACTGAGGCAAAACTGAACACTGCATATGCTTTAGTAAGAAATGGCTACTGGTCTTCAAATGGATGATGGGTTATTTTGTTTCATACAGGATTATTTTCTAACTAGAAAGTAGAATTTGCGCCCCTGTGCCTCTATCAAGTCCAAATTACCTCTCTCCCACTGAATCCTCATTGCAGAAAGCACATTTCTGGATAAGCACCAATCAGCCTTGAGAGCAGACCAGTGAAAATTAGTGTATCAGCCTGGAGATATGAATACTGAGCACAGGGAAGTACTTCATCCCATACTGGGCCTCCTGAGGACTGAGTATCATTTCCCTGCATTGTGTTGCTGACAAGAATCACCAAGCATCTGGCATTTTTCTGACTTTATATAATCCAAAAATCTTTTATTGTAGCTCTTATTTTGCTAGTAGTTTAAGTTGAAGAAGTTCTTGGTTTACATATAACTGCGCAACATAGCATATATCAGAGCTGACAGCAGCTGCATGTTCCTGCACAAAATGAAACAAGATTGTTAGTTTCTCAATACTGTGCTTTTTATCTCCCTATTCCAACCGCATTTAAAACAAGGCCTACTTTTAACAATTTGCCCAGCTAACTGCATTTAATAGCATGCTCTAAAAAGCCAGCCACGAAACAGATTTGCAAGGAAGGCTGTCAGCACAACACTGAATGAAAACTCTTAAAATACAAGAAAAATACGCAAGAAAATGAAGCTATGGTTCCCACAGCAATAGAAAAGCAGCCTCCTCACATATGCAGGTTAAATGATGCTAGATAGCATGATTGTGTATAATATTCTATATTCACTTGAGGACAATGATGGCCTGTCCCTGCAGCAAGGCAGAGGCTGGGACTCTGGGACCTGAAAATTCCAGGACAGCTGAGCAAGGCTGACGTAGTCAGGAAGCAGAAATGTACCTCAGGGAAGTGTAAGCATATAAAAAACACCAGGAGCAGAAACATCAAGGAGAGAGAGAAGTCGGAAGAGCTGAAAACTACCAAAGACTTCCTTGAGAAGGTAAGAGTTGCAGTTAGGTATCTCCCCTCCCTGCACTGAATGAATGAAGAGTCTACTCCCATCTACCCCTGGTGGAAATTAAACATTTTCTCTTTCTTTGGTTGAACTCTTCTCTCTCCTCTTTATTTAAGCATTTTCTGGCCTGGTTTTCAGAGGGCTGTGCACCCACATCTCCTGTGAAGGTAATGAGATTTGCAGTTGTAACAGCACATCTGAAATGCCAGACAACTAAGGGCTCATTTTTCAAATCCGCTATAATCCTAGGATGGAGGCTGTTTTGTAACAGCACGCACTCTATTCTCATGGCAACATTTTAAACAGAGAGCACCTCCTCAGCCTTATCAGCTCAACCATCTGCAGCACCAAGCTTCTGCCCATGTAACATGATGGTCTTCAGCTAACTTCTAGCAAATACCTCTCAACCTCCATCTAGATAATTCTGCTTGCACAGCTGCCAAGGTAGACACAGCACTTAAATTCAACCTTAAGCTAGCACATCAGCAAGCACAAGCCCCCATGCCGTTTCACTTGTTTCTATATCCATGGTCCTTTAAGTTGTGTCTATATCCAAAGCAGGACTAGGCACATTAAAAATGTATAAAGTGACCAGAAAAGCTGTAACAATCTGTCTGGAAAAAAAACGACACATTGTTTTAAAACTAAGATTACTGGAACTAAAGGAAATCAACGAATATATTTTACTATGGGGTCACGGCATTGTAAAGCTTTTGCAGCACTGTGCACATGAACTCCAACTCCTCACAATCAAATAGTCGATTCCTTAAAAGTCCTTTTGTCAAAAAAAACCACAAAAAAACCCCACAAAAATTATAAATCACTTCAGAGAGTAGATCAGCTACATCCAAGAAAATTTTAAGTTGTGCGTCAAACAAAAAGGACAGTTTCACACCACTTCTTTGAACACTCTATGTAAATACTGCTTCAGGAGAGGAGGTAAGTCCATCTAAAATGCGGTACTAAAAAAACCAAACCACACTTAAAATCCTTTGGAGGAAATTCTTAGGCTAAAAACTTTAACATACTATTTCAGTGGTTATATGTAATTTTCAGTAAGGGCTTATGAAACTGTTTTATCTCTTTTTTTTTTTGAGCTTACTGTTTAGCTTCAGCTTGGTGACTCTTGCACTAAGAACTGCAACTTCCCATCAGAGGAAAAACTTCAATGGAAGACAGTTCTAGTGAAAGGAATCAGTTAGGCTAATAGGTCTTACTCTCCCATTCTTTTTTTTTTTTTTCTAAAGGTTAAAAAAGTATCTTCTGCAATCCAGCAGACAGGGATCTTCTAAGTCATTCACACACTTCTCATTCTTGCTCAATTTCTGGAATTTTCCACTGATGCCAGAAGCTCCATCTGGTGGGTGTGTACACTAACTGCAAAACTGAAAGGGAATTAACTATTTCCTTATCAACTTCTATTTAGTAGTTAAAGTTCTGTACACTGCGTAATTTCCATGCCCCAATATAAAATACAAAATGGCCAAATTTCGATTGCTCTGGGAACCACAATCCTTATTTCTGTTCTTTATTACTAATCTGCTACCCTACACTCCACTGGGAATTTGTTGGGTTTTCTGATTTTGATGACATCGGCTGAAGTATGTTAAACAATGCTGCGAGCTAAACTTGAACATTTTCTAAAGAACAATCTTTTCAACACACATGATCAAACCCACATGAATACAGGCAATCTTTACTGCATTCTGAAATGCAGTTTTAAATTGCATCCATTCTCTAGGGCATGCTATACTTCAGTGCCTAGGAAACTTTAAATTAGAGGCACTAGCAGCTCAAGAAGTAGGCTTACACACATACTGCCATCTTAAATAATATCTTTTGTGACTGTTCAAGATGTCCAAAGATAAATGTTTATACACATCTGTGTATGTGCAGCGAAATCAATACATACTATACATGCGGAATATGCTGTGTTCACTTGTTCTTAAAGATTTCAGTTTGAAATGTAATAAAAGCCCGCACATCTTGCTGAAATTTGAAATCAAGACTGGGGATCATTGAAGCACAAAGGATATTATCAGCTTACACCATGATATCCACACTTCAATGATCAGGAAAAAAGGCTGCATGAATATGCTCCACAATTCCAAAATATTCCTCATCTAGATTATAGCTAAACATGAACAATCCCAGAATAAAAAACATTTTGGAAATATAAGCAAGTTTCATGAATTAGCAGTTACCGTTTAAATTAAATCAAGAACAAATCTGAAATTATCAATCCAAAGTGCACAAAACCATTTGTATAATAAACAAAGCGGCTTAGAAGACTCTGTAAAACGTGCAAGAACAAAGCATGTAACCAATATACACATAATTTATGATCAGATCACACTGATTGTGAGACTGCAATCAGATTAGACTGCAAGTGAAAATGGTAGTCCTGTCTTCTCTCCGTCATGTTTTCCTGACATCACCACTGTGTCAACAGCCAGGGCAGAGACCTGATCCAACTGAATAGGAGTGTTTTTCAGGAGGAGCAGTTCCTTCACTCGCCCAAACAGAAGTGCTAGGACTGGTACAATAAGGTGGCAGGAAGCGTGGCTCATACCACCCCTTCCAGCGGCAGCACAGACACAGATATATTTAAGCCAATAGTGAAACTGCATCCCTTAGCGTGTCCTAACTAGTAAAATGCATTGCTTGCATGCTGGTATAAGTGGCAGCACAAATCAACGAAACAAAAGAGAGCACACAAATACTTTTACAAGCTCATCCAAAACCCTGCCAATACATGCTTTCTCGGATAGCAGATATTAGATATTGAAGGGATCTCGCCAACTGGCTAGCATCTGAGTATTAAAAGTGTAAAAATAGTGAAGTAGGCTGACGCTAATTGTTTTTCCTTTGCCTTACCACTTCACGAACGCTAGGCACAAATGTTGGCATTACACAATTGGGTAAAGTCTGTAAACAAGAGCTTAAAATCAGTCTTACCACTTCACATTTCTTACCTCTTTCCCTTTCTGTCTAAGCATAGCTCCCAAGTGCTCCAGTCCCTGACTACATTCCAGCGTTAATCCACCTCAGCTACTGCTGTCTTCGGTCTGACTCAGGAACCTTCGATATTCAAAAGGCTTCATAGCAGCAGCAGCAGGAATGGGGAAACAAAACAAAACAAAGATCACAACCTTAAGTTTGACTTTTTAGGGAGAAAAGAAGCATTTAAAGACAATTATTTTGCCTACTGAGATTTCAAGAGACAATCTGCCCTCTTACTGTTGCTGCTATGAATCTGCATCACTAACAGCTTCTTTGACCCAGCTGCAGCACAAGCAAAGAACTATCAGATCCAGAGTCGCATCAGAAATCAATACACAGAAGAGGTAAAGAGAGGTAAAAAGAATGCCTGAGGGCTGAAAGAGAGAAGAGGAGCTGGGAGTAGGGAGGAAACATCAGACAGTGAAGCCAGGCTGGAGAGCATGCCCTTTCCTATTTAAATGTGAGCTGAAGAGCATTACTGCAGCGGACAGGCTGTTTACACAGTTACTTAGTTTCTATTTCTCCTAAATTGTTTTAGATATTCCTTGAGAAGTAGATCTTAAATGAAACGTTTTGCCACATCATGTGGATAGTCAAGAACCTGCAGGTGTGATGTGTTCATAGAGTCACCCACACAGGTTTAGGACCCAACAGCCAGTATCAGTTTTCATCCAAATCTTTAATGCCACCTTAAAAAAAGAAAACCAAACAACTAAGGATATAAATGATGGTAACTGAAAGTGACTCACTGCAGAAAAAAACCCAGTATTTATTCCATTCTTCTTCAAAACCATCAACCATCATACACATTCAAAAGCACTAATATGAAGTAAGAATGAGACACTGAATTCAAGCCTCGTGTTTGCCTTTCAACACCAGCTAGTTATAACGAAGCTGAACAATGTAGCTATTTCCTTGAGGCATATGGCCCTCAGGTAGGTAAGAGTTACACCCTCTTTAAAAATGTCTTTATTCAAATCTAGAACATGTGTTCAGTTTTTGTATCAGATCTAAGTACTTCCTGAAAGCTCAAAATGAGCAGGTCAGCCTGGCCATCCTCACTAAGAAAGCAAGAGCATTCTTGCCAAAATGTGTCAGGTGAGTCAAAACAAACCTACATACATAGAAGGTATAGGCTTTTTTTTTTTTTTTTTTTTTTTTTTACATACCATAATCAGGAGTTTTTTCTTCCAATGCATATTCAGACATTTACATTAGATTATCCTTAGACCAGTACCTTCTAATTTCATCTCCATCACTTATACTATCATTAGGAAACATACACTTGTATCAAAATACTTATTTATATGAGTAGGACTGCCTCCACATTAACAATTATACTGTTACAATTATGTTAATAAAAACATACCCTATATATGTATATATAAAAAAATCCTATGTATATATAAAAAAATCCAAGCGCAGAGCAGATCTTAATTTAATACAACAAAAAAATACTGTAATGCTTGTTTAGATGCAGGCCAAGATAGTCAGGTGTTATCTTTTTAAAACAAGCATGTTACATGCATCTTCCAAAAAATCCCAGCAAACTGCTTTATTAATATACAAACTCAGCTGTACTAATAATTTTAAAAATATGCCATCTCTGCCCATGTCAATAAAGCAGATCAAATGACACACACCTGTGGACCACTCTAATCAGTGACCAACTGCAGTCCTATAGCTATTCACTGCCCCTCTCCTGGCACCCACCTCCTACAGACCTTGGACTATGATCCCCATCATATTTGATACTGTTTTCTTCATTCCCAGTGTATAAAATTTTGTCTCTCTTAGACCAACTTCACGTAGTGGAGCAAAGGTAATCTCCCTTTTCTGGAAAAAAAAAAAAAATTAACCCCCTCCACCAGAACCCTTAAACACAAAAAACACCAACAGATTTCCTATCGAGCTGCTAAATCTTATTTGTGGCCACCTTCAAGTGAATACATTAACCCATGAGCACTGTCTTTACTCCCACAAAATTATTTGTTCTGATTTCTTTACATCAATCAAATCAGCTGCCATTTTAATAAAAATCTGTAAAATACACATTTTGACTACATGACTTTTGACTACTGATAAGATTCTGATATGTTTCTGTATTCCAGGAACGCTACTTTAAATTTTAATATTTACTTCCAGTATTTAGTACTATTATGGAGTAGTAAAGCTGGGTTGGGAATAACCTTCTATTATTCAGTCTGCAGTGTGTCAGAAGTGCAACTCACTTCCACAGAAAATGTGTATGTGTATTCATCCAGAATTTAATAGCAAATTCAGTAACTGTAGAGTTTAGTTTGCTAAGTACCTAGCAAATGATACATTATACTATTAAAGCTTAATTAAAATGCTGTTGTAATATACCACTGTAAGTGACACATACCAATTCTGAAAATGCTAATGGGCATCTTCTGACAACTGGTAACTTCTATCCTACATATACAGAAAAAAAATTAAGTTATTAATCTCATTCTAAAGAGCACAGACAGTCTTCCTAGATGTTTTGTTTGTGCAGCTGATGCTTAACACTAAGGCACGAACTTTCCAAAAGAGTCAGGAAGTTCCTCTCCTGTGAAGGTTTTTCATTCCTACGCACTCTGAACAGCAGACACTGTTTACCACTTGTCTAACCCACAGGCAAAGGCAGCCACCTTTCACCTTCCCCATCTCTTGCATAGCGAAGTAACTCCCTCCTAAAATTTAACGCAAGTGATCTCACAAGCTCTTAATGACTTTTAAGCTCTAGTAGTTCCACACAATATACTTTGAAGCATAAACAGTCATAACCTACAGAGATACTTTCTATAAACCTGTCTGATGGACCACCACTTCCAAGTTAAAAAAAATAATAAATTAATAATGAGGCACTAAAAGTTTATTGGTCTGCAATGATCTCTGAGAGCTGTCCCCAGGCACCTGAAGCGTCTCATTTCTATTAGATACCAAAAAGTCATTTTTAAAAGTTAATTAAGAAATAATACTAATTTTAGTAAAGGGCTGCTTACTATTAAAAAATAGTACAAAATTATTTTGCTTAGTATTACTTTTGGAGAACAAGTTATGCATCGCGTGTCAAAAAGGACACCTCAATTTTGACTAAAGTTTATTTAAGTATTTGCTGTAACAATCTTCAGGAAAGGTAACAGTCATGTTACAACCCATCAGCCTCCAAGTGCAATTTTATTAATAACAGGATGTTTCTCTTCTGTTTTTTTTTTCCACATTTTAAGATTTCAACACACATCATGGTAGATGTTGATCTGCTGACATCAAATTGCTGCCCAACATCTGCAAATGCACATCTAAAAAGGAACCAAGCTTTGGTTTGTTTTGTTATGAAAAGAAAAAAAGAATGCTTTTCTTATTTTTAAACAGGATGATCCATCTTTCTCACCTAGAAGGATGGCAACTTGTAATTATTACAGTCACCAGAGTCCCCAAGTGAAAGTTTTTCCAAGTAGCTGAGACCCTGCAAGAGGAAACAATGCTGGTGGCCTGCAGCACATATGGGCTGTGCTACACAGGAGCCACTGAAGGTTGGTCCATGCTACTCTGACAGGTAGGAATCATGCGTCTCCATTATCTCTCACACCTTGTACCTCCAAACAGAAATAGAAAATAGTAGTAAAAATAGAAGCGTAGCTAGTAAAAACATCCTTTAAAAAAAAAAAGTTATTTCTCTAAAAGGAATGAAAACCTCTTTCACACCTACCAAATGGTTTAAATACACCCAATAAACAAAGAACATCAAAACGCCGAAGTGCCCAGTTATCCGGACTCTGGCCTACGGCCCCAGACAAAGCACTCGATGCTTCAGCAACGCCCCACACCAGAAGTTTCCCCCGCTGCAGCCATGCGCTCCGCATGTGTGCGAAAAGCCATGCAAGTTTATGAAGCAAATGGCACCGCAAGCCACAACCAAGTTTTGGTACAAGTGCTGAACCCCCGCGCAGAGCCCTGCGCACCCGCTCCAGGGCCCCCATGCGCGCCCACCGCCCCCGTGCCAGCCCCGGCGGGCCCGGGCTGCCCGGTGGCGGGGGTCGCGGGGGGCCAGGGCTGCCCGGGGGGCGGCCCCGCAGACGGCGCTTTGCGGCCGCGCCGCCGGCCCTCCCCCGGCCGCCCCCCCGCCGCAGCCCTGCCCGGCGCGGGGAGGGCGCCCCCTACTGCCTCCCTCCCGCACGCCGCGCCGCCGGCTGGGCTGCGGTGCATTTTGGGTGGGGGCTGGTATTTTTCTTCCACGGCCATACACCGGCAGCAACAATACCGATTTAACGGCAGGAGGAGGGGGGCGAGGGGGGCACCACTAGCATCGCGTACGCCGTGGCACTTGTTTTGGAAAGCTCCCCCCCCTCCCCCCACCCCCCCCGCCTCTTCCGCCCCCGGGCTGCAGCCGCCGAGTGAAGGGGGTGCGTGACAGGGGGGTGCAGCTCCCAGCGGCTGAGCGAGGCTTCGGGGTTTCAATTCCCCCGCCTTTGAGAAACGGGTGTCGGTAACTATAGCCCAGGGTAGGGCGCGGAGGGATGGGTGAGTCAACGCTGCTCCATCCCGCAGCCGGCGCTGGGCTCGGGGTAGCGGCCGCAGATCGCGCCTCCTCCCGCGGGCAGAGCCACGGCGGGTGCCGGGGGGAGGCTGCTCCCCATTCATCGCCCGGCAGCCGGCGCCGCTCTCCGAGCTCGCTCCAGCGCCAACCGGGCCCGGCGGCCGGCAGCCGCAGCGGGCAGCGCCGGGATGCTGTACCCGCTCGCCGACTCTTCATCCCGTTCGCTTCGCCTTACCGCCAGCGCAGCCCTCGCCATCGCCGCCGCTCCCGGGACACATCCATGTGCGGTCCCCCCTACGGGGGGGGGGGAGGGAGGAGGCTGGGACCGCATCTGCCGCGCGGGCCCCGGGCAGGAGGGAGCGCGGCCGGGGCGCAGCGGTGCCCGCAGCCGCCGGAGCGCCACCGGCCTCCCCGAGGGCGGCCAAGTCTCTTCAACATGTGTGCGGCCGGGGGAGGGGGGCCCGCCTGCCAACTCCGCAGCCGCCCGGCTGCGGCGGGCAAGGCGCGGGGCTCCTGCCCCTCGGGGCGGGCTGGGGGCCGAGGGCTGCCGGGGGCCGCGGCCCCTCCGGGCGGAGGGAGGGAGCGGGCGGGCGGGGGCTGCCCCCGCCCGGGTCGGACCGCGGACTCACGCACACACCTACCTGACTGGGGCTCTCCTCAGCAGCGAGGGCGGGCGCTCCCCCGGCACCGCGGGCTGGGGGTGGGGGTGCGCGGAGCTGCCTCCCTGGCGCCGCCCGGGTCCCTGGGCGGGCGGGCGGAGCGGAGCCGGCGGCGGCGCGGGGGAGACAAAGGGGGCTGGATGGCGGGGGGGAGGGAGGGGGGCGAGTGTGCGGGGGGTGGCCTGTGGTGAGCTGGTCCCGGGGGGCGGGGGCGGCGGCTTCACTGGGCTCGGTCCCCGGGGCGGGGGGTGTGGGGCTCCGGGGCGGGGGGGGGCTCCCTGGGCGCCCTGCAGACAATACAGCCGGGTCCCTCCTGCCCAGAACCTGCCCTGGCCAAGATGGCGGCCGAGAAAGAGCGGAAGTGACGCGAGACTCTCATTAGCATACGGGACTCATTGTCCGGCGGGAGGGGAGGGGGCCGCGCCCCGGGGGGGAGGGGGCCCGAGCCCCAGTGGATTCCCGCTGGCCTGGCCCCCATCCCGCCCTGCGGGCCGCGCCCCGGCAGCCGAGGGGCGGGCGGGTTACATAACCCCGCCGAGCGCGGCGGGGGGGGTGGCTCTCGCGAGATGGACGGAGGGAGCTGCCGGAGGCGGCGGCGGCGGGATCTACCCCGGGCCCGCTAGGAGGCGCCGCGCCCTGCGGCTGGGTCCGGAGAGGGAGGCGACGCCGCCCGGTTATCCCTCCGCCGCCCCCAGCCGGGACTACATCCTGTCCTGAGGGGCCGCCGCCGCCGGGGCGGGGGCACGCGCCTGGCGAGCCGCACGCCCACGTGACCGCGCGGCCGCGCACGTGACCGCGCGGCCGCGAGCATACGGTCTCGTGCCGCGGCGAGCAGCGGCGGCGCCTCAGGGCGGGCGCTCCCGCTCCCACCGCGCCGCCGCCCGGGCCGCAGCCCGCCCCCGGGGCGGGGCGGGGCCACCGGCGCAACGGCAGCCCGCGGGGACCGCGCCCCGGCCCCGCCCCGCCCCGCCCCGCGGACACCGCGCTCACACCATGGACAGCGCAGCCCGAGGGGCCGGAGCCGCCTCAACCGTCGCGGCGGCCCGCCCGGGAGCGGCCCGGGCCCGGCGTGTCCCGGCACCCCTCTGCGCCCCGCCCCGGCCCCCTCTGCGGCCGGCTCCGGCACCCCTCCGCGCCCGGCCCGGACTGGCCCCCTCTGCAGCCCGAGCCGGGGAGGCTTCGAATGAGGCGACGGCTGCCGTGAGCAGCTGGTGGGGGCCGCGGCCTGCAGGTGTAGCACAAGCCACCACGAGGCTAATGAGGGAGGTTGCTGAGGTGACGAGGCCGGGTCCACTCTGCACGTCGCCGCTCACCGAAACCTGAATTTCTCCCATTTTGGCCCGATGCACCGAAGGCCTGCAGGGGCCCAGCGCGTGTGGCATTCCCGGTGAGCCTGGTGCCCGCGCGCAGCCCCACGTGTGTGGTACGCGGCCGTCGGCGGCGCGAGGGTGGCTGCAGAGCAGTCGTGTCTGGGTTGTGCCGAGGCTCCGCGTGCGGCTCTTCCTTGTGGGCCAAGACAAACACGCTCGAGATCTCTTCAGCGAACAGGGCCCAATTCTATAGCACAGTAAAAAATCCTGCAGCTGAAAGGGAACGATGGCTTTTGTTACTTCAAAAATACACAAGCACTAGAAGGACAAAGGAAAGTGTAATTGTATCCTCAGCGTTCAAAACCTTTCTGGTTCAGGATGACATGTGAACCAGAAGTGAAGGCACTTTTTTTCCTGGTATTGTAAGGCTTAACTAAGTGCGTGGTTCCGAATCATCACCTGAAGTAGAAAGGCATAGAAAAGTTGTCATAAATTACTTAGACTTCATAAAACTGAAGGATCTCCTGCGTTTTCAAGTGACTGATAGCCCGAAAATGTGTGCACCGCTGCGTTCACAATTCACACAAATAGCTTTTATGAAGAATTTAGTGACATTTTATTGTATTTGTTAGCTTGCTTTAAGACTAGGTAGTTTGGCAGAATTTGGAAGCACACCATTTGGCACTGCCTGCAGATCACGCCTTTATCTCACCGGGTACTTTCATGCTGTCTTCACATTAGCGGTGCTAAGAATCAGTAAGTCAGGGAAAGAGTCCTTTTACACCTGAGTGGAAATGGCAACAAAATGGCAACACTTACCTGCAAAAACAAAGCTTGTGCTTTGGCGTTAAAAGGGCTGCCAGCACTGAGGTACTTAAAAGTTTCCCTGTGGTACACGTACGTGAAATATGTCGCAATTAAAGAAAGCAAAGAAAGCTGCTTTGTTTTTTCTATAACTTGTTTGCCTTCCAAGAGTAGATACCTTTTCTTTGATGGCGCAATTAAGAAAGTATGTTGGAAAACATTTCTGAAACGCGGTTAAGTCAGTACCATATTCAGAAGCTATCAACTAACTTCATGGCCACGTAAGCCAGTTTGATTGCTACCGACTAAAATAACACAACCCCAAATAAACTTTGGCACCTTCCTATTTCAAGACTTTTTAACTTATGTGTTACCACTGACCACTTTTTAGCCATCACTTATTAGTTGTGCATTATAAGACACTTCTGTTTCCCTAACTTGCCTCTTACTGGTCAGACTTCTGTTTTCTTCTTAAAATTAATTAAAATTTTTAGAAGAAAGGGAGAAATGTTTGCAGCACATTTAATACAGCATTGTTACACACTTTCCTTATTTCTGAAATAAGAAAACAAACAGTAACAATAAACAATTCTAGAAGGTTTGGAGTGAAGAACAGTAACTACTTCATCACCTCACCTAATGAGAGTTGTACATCCATATGATGCTTTTGGTTGTATAGAAGAATGCTGAATTGAGAAAATGAACTCTGGTAACAGAAAAGAGAACTGGAAGTTGGCAGATACTGACTTGGATTTGAGTCTGCAAGACTCATTTGGTTATTATGGCTGGAAGATGGGCAAGGTTGGAAAGGACTGTCCCATTTAACTCACTGTGTCACCACCACACTTCAGGGTTCTAGCGTGGATTTATTTAGTACACATAGAAAATGAATTTCTAAGCAAATACAACAGTATCAGGAAAACGTGTAAAAATACAACAGCACCAGAAAAACAAATACGTGACCCATAAGCCTTTTAATTTAAGGGCTGAATTTGAGACAACGGTGAGAATTGTTTGAAGGATAGAGGAACTGAGTTCAATGTAACATGATAAAGCAATTGGAAATAGAAATTGTATTTGATAGATGTTTAACATGAAGATACATGCAAAGGATGCAATAGCACAAACAGAAATATTTGGGATCCAGGCAAGGAGAGATGAACAAGCTTTTGGACATCTTTCCATGGCCTGAATTCTGGGTATCAGAGTAATTTTGTATCCTGCTGTAGTTTCTTGATACTTATCAGAAGAAGCCTGCAGGCCAGCTAGGCTGGCAGCCAGAATTGCTAAAGATAAAGAGAGTCCTCTAAGCACTTCCTCACTATCAAAAATATCAAAGTATTTCCAGCTGGAAACAGCATTTCCAGCCATGATGGTGGTACCCAGTCCAGAATTGGGGCCAAAAAGAGTAAGGAAAACAATTTGTGAAGAGTTCAGAAACTGGAATTTGGTATGAGAGGGACTTAAATTAGATGTGGATAGAAGGAAGAGAATCAGGAGGTGGAAATACCCACTCAGTGAACAAGATGGTTGATGCAGGCAAAGTTATTTGAGGCAAGGGAGAGAACAACAGGAGAGAAAGATAATGTCGCAGCAGAGGTTTGAGCAAATGAGCCATTGCCTGCTTGGGGGTAAAGTCTGCAATGGCAGAGGTGAAAAAATTGGGGGGAAAGATGAGACAGTACATGTGGAAAGCAGTCTTCAAATGATGGACAAGATCTTCTTGTCATTTTGTTCAGTGAGAGTTTTCGTGATGGTTTGCACAGTATGGTAGTTGTCAACAGTTAGCAAGTTAAAAAAGAAAGATGAGAATAATACAAAATTTGTATGAAAAGATTGATTTTAAAGGTAAAAATAAAGCAGTGGAGAAGAAGGAGAAAAGGCATTGAGCCCATTTTTCTCCTGTGTGTACAGAGTGAGGTGAACAAAACAAAACAAAATAAAAGTTGATGATCGTAGTCTTAATGTACTATTTATATTACAGAAGTGGGTATTGTTTCACACAATAGACTATGGCCACTAGAAGAATCAGTAAAATCATAGCACTGTAAGAGACTAAACGCTTAACACCAGAGGGGACGCAATTAACATTCCCAAATGGTATAGGTATAACTGAACATGTGTTGTGCTACTGATTCAGGTTAAAATTGTGCCCAGATTCATAGCTGTACTAGTTTAGCAGCAGTACTATGTTTGGGCTTTATTAAAATACAAAATAATTAAAGCAACTATCACTGGCTTTAAGCACCTAACACAATTAATTGTATAATAAACACAGGTAAATTAATCCCCAGCAGTATTAAGATCACTGGTCTCACAATGATCTTTAAGACCCATTAAGTCATCCAGCTCCTATGCTGTTTAGACACTCAATCATCTGTCAGTATTTTCTAGCCTTCTTCCATGAAGATGACTTTGGGAACAGTCACCGGGAAGAACAAAAGTCAGTCTGTATCAAGATGAAAGTAGGGGAAAACTGTCCTTTGACACAGAATACTCTCCTTCTTTTCTCCTTTTTTTTTTTAAGAAGATACTACTCATAATGAGCAGGCCTATGATTAGAGATGCTTAAGACAGGTTTGTTTAGTTAGTTTGGGATAACTTGAAAGGAAAGGTTGATCCCTTAGTCAGACGAATAAGAAATTAATCTGTCACAAGCAATACTTAAATTTCACATGGAAGCTGGTCAGTCAAGTATCATGTCCTTTGGAGGTGATGCTGTACTGCCATGACAAACTACATCCTTTCTGTGGATACAGGATTGATGTCTTACATGTTGTCAGCGCTTTCAGAAACACAGCATTCAGATAGGATTTACTTAGTGAAAGACATTGATTAAAAATAAAAAACCCACCTAAATTCAGTATTTCAATAATTTATCACTTTCCAGCAGCTTGTCTTTTCTACCTCCTCTGCATTGTACAATAAATAATATAACTATTTTGACAGGATGCACCCATCGGAAGTGCTGCCATATGCCTTCTTTGCAAGAGCAAGCAGAATGAAGAACTGGGCTACAACCGAGAGCTCTCCAACTCGCTGCAGTCATGACACCAAATTCACCATGTAGTAAGTCAATCTGGTTAGTTTCTTCCTGGGTATCCCCCCAGTAGTTGCACAGAAGTAGTAGGGCAGCAGACCCCAAAGCATTCTCATGCAGTGACTGTAGGAACTCAGTCAAGATCTTTCCTGTTCTGGAACAAAAGTAGAAGTATCATTTAGTGCTCGGATCTTCCCCTTCCTGAGAGCACAGCATTTTAGGAGCTAGATAACCATCCTCAGCTTCCCAGGAAATAGCAAGTTCTCAGCTGTAGTTTTGTCTGGATTCACCTCCTAGGAGTGTGACATGTTTGCAAAAAGTCAAAACAGGGAAGAAGTTTGTGAGCCAAAGACAAGGTTGTTTGATATTTGGATTTTTTTCTTGTTATTGTTGGGGTTTTTATATTATGATGCACCATCTATACCGATTTCTGTTGAACAGTCAGTGCAACTAACCTTGCAGGGATAACCTTCCATTTTATGATATTTGTCTACTGCTGCTTTGTTGAAATTCCTCTCTCAAGGGCTGAGTGTTCAGGTCTTATTTTGGATTAAAACTTGCAATTCAGTTTCCCTCTTTCCAGTCCCAATATATTTCCCCCAGACAGTAACAATCACAGTGTGTAAGAACTTATAAATGGCCACCATGCCTGAAGAAAGAAGGTAAAATGGGGCAGGAACAGAGGAGGAAATGATGCTCAGAAAGTTTTTGTGCTTTATGGAAATTCTGTGATTACCTTCTTTATTCATGTCTTCTACAGCATGGCATCTTGGATATAGTATGTCATAAAACGATGGTAAAGTTCGATTAGCAATCCTCTTGTCTGCGTATACCCTGTTTGTACTGACACTAATGTTAAAATTTGCCTACAAGACTGGAATGCTAATCATTGAAAAGCTGTTGCTGAAGTCATCAATGTATTGAACTCAGTAGGCAATCTGTCATTTAATTCATTTGTGCCAAGATTTCAATCCATGCTTACATTTGGAATCTTGATAGACCCTTAAATAAATATTATTGATTAGTCATCACTGTTTTGTACTGTTGATATTCAGAAGGTTGTGCAACCTTGCAGTTGGCTTTCTACACAGTCCACTGGAAAAATATGTTTTATTATAGTGCTTGTGTTGGCAGCTAGGTACATCTTTATTGCAGGCTCAGATTTAAAAAAAAACCAAACAAACCAAAACTGAAGCCAACTCCCTGCCATCTCAGATCAGACAAATCCTCACCCACAAGACCCAGAAAGCTAGGGATCTCATTTTGATACTGGCTTCACATTCAGTAGGATACATTAAACCAGGCCTTGGTTGTCTGAAGGTGTTATCCCAGCTTCATAATCATAATCATAATGACCTAGGTCAGAGGGATTAAACTGCCTGACCTCATGAATTACATACCTAACCATTGCATGACTAAGAGTGAAAATCCATACCTCGGGGTATGAACCTGTATTGCATATCCCTGAGGCAGGGCTACTGAGGGTGTTAGCGGCATGAGGAGACCACTGGTGCTCACACTCCACCTGCCATATAGTATATATGATCAGGTGCTAAGTCCTTGGACAAGGGGAAGGATCAATTTTAGTAGCCCCCAGTTTTGTGTATCGTCTCGCAGCCGGGGCTTCAGATTGTCTGATAAAAAACTTCACACTAATACAGGGCTGCGTAAGTCACTCAGCAGAGCTCTGACTGGGGATGTGCACTCAGAAGTACTCCCAAACCAGAGTGCAAGCACCAGGCTTGGGTCAAGGATCTGCTTAATGATATGCCATGCAAAACTCCACAACCCATTCATCTTTAACTACCAGTCTGTTGGGGTCGCATGCTTGAAGTTTAGCACATGCTTTGGCTGTTCTAATGGGTTTGAACAACTGAGCCCGCGGTGTAAGATTTTTCATCCATCACATGGAATTTGTAGCCCACAATAACAGAACAAGAGATCTTCCCAGAGCCTTGCCTGTCTGCCAGTGGAGGTAATCAGATTGCCATTCAGGGGAAAGTGAATATTACTGGTGCAAAATGTGAGTTACTTTCTTCCCCCTCTTCCTTAACCATGCCCAACCAAATATATCCATGATATATACTGATTTAAGCCAGGAAGGAATTAAAGCTCCTGTTCTTGCCAAATGATTGAGTGCTTGCAGACACAGATTCCTAAGAAAGTACAATAGAGAAAGTGCATTAGCAGAGTATTTGTGCCTTCATAGGAAATGAATATGGATGTAATTAAGAAAAGCTGATTTATGTGGAACTGTAAAACCAGGGACATAAAATAAAAAATTCTCTGTAAATGTCAAGTCAGTGTTTTGTGGTGGCCAAAACAAGGCAAGCAGAGTATCGCAATGGTATTAAGGAAGAACGGAAAACTAAAATGCCACTATATAGATCCCTAGCACGTGAATATTTAAGACATCGTATGGAGTCCTGGGCACTTGATCTCTCAGGATTATAGTAGAACTGTTATTCTACTATAGCCTACTACTACATTTTGAGCACAGCAAGGTGTGGTGTGGCTTCTGTCTGAGAAAATTAAAAAGACAATATGGTGAGGGGATAAGCAGGGTCTATAGAAGAATAGGAAAAGGAAAATGGGAAACCAGAAATAGGGAACATAGAATGCTAGAATCATAGAACGGTTTGGGTTGGAAGGGACCCTAAAGATCACCGGGTTCCAACCCCCAGCCATGGGCAGGGACACCTTCCACTAGACCAGTTGCTCCCAGCCCCATCCAGCCTGGCCTTGAGCACTTCCAGGGATGGGGCAGCCACAGCTGCTCTGGGCAGCCTGTGCCAGGGTCTCACCACCCTCACAGTGAAGAACTTCTTCCTGATATCTAACCTAAATCTACCCTCTTTCAGTTTAAACCCATTCCCCCTTGTCCTATCGCCACATGCCCTTGTGACAAGCCCCTCGCCAGCTTTCCTGTCAGCCCCTTTAGGTACCGGCAGGAGCTGTAAGGTCTCCCCAGAGCCTTCACTTCTCCAGGCTGAACAACCCCAGCTCTCTCAGCCCCTCATCCCAGGAGAGGTGCTCCAGCCCTCTGCCCATCTTCGTGGCCTCCTCTGGACTCGCTCCAGCAGGTCCATGTCCTTAACGCTGGGGGCCCCAGAGCTGAATGCAGCACGGGGCGGGGGGGGGGGGGGGTCTCACAAGAGCAGAGCAGAGGGGGAGAATAGCCTCGCTCGACCTGCTGGTCACGCTTCTTCTGGTGCAGCCCAGGACATGGCTGGCTTTCTGGGCTGCAAACAGCCATTGCTGGCTCATATTCAGTTTTTTACTGACCAGCACCCCCAAGTCCTCCTCCACAGGGCTGCTCTCAATGCACTGACTGAGAACATTTGATGAACTTATCAGACAGCAAGCTTAAAATAAAGTACTTCACAAAACACGTGTATTAAAATTGCTAAGCTCATTCCATAGGATGCTGTAGAAGCCAAAGCTTTAAATGGATTCAAAAAGCAAGCAAATCCTTAGAAAAAATTAAAATTAAAAGGTACAGATCTTTTTGACCTCTGGCTTCAGAAGACCCTGTGTATTCGGGCAAAGATGATACTGGCTGTGTTTCCTTGCTTTCATGCTGCATCCATTGTTGAGCGCTGTTAAGAGATAGTATAGCCATTACTGTGTAACTTCCTTCTTATAAGCTGTTCTTCCCCTACAATACATATTCTTTTAAATTTTTTGGCTTTATGTTAAGAATTTAGATAGGTGGTCTTCAAATACAAATGAGGCTTGATTAAAAGAAGCTGGGGACATATTCATGTAACTCGAAGAATTTCTGTTAAAAAAGTAAAAAACAGTTTAAGTAGAACTAAGTAATGGCTGTTTCACCCCATTATTTGCTGAGAAGATACTAGCTTTATCAAAGAGGGACCTCTATTAGAGCTCTGAACACCGGTTACAGTATTGCAATATTTATTTTTCATGAACTCTCACAGCAGTGCATGCGAGAGAAAAGGTCAGCAGACTTAAAGCTTGTTTTTGCAACGTTTTCCAATATACAGAACACTGTTCAAGTACTGGTGAGGTGCTACAGTGCCAGATCTGAGTGCTCAAGGACAGGGAATACTTTAGAACCACATGTTTTTAGTCACCTTAGTGGAGAAACTCATTGGAAAGGAAGTACCGCGGGCTGAGCTGTGGGAAAGGATGAAGAGGTGATTTAGGCCAGTTCTGGGCAAAGATTGTTTTCCTAACTCAGCATTAACAGTATAGTATTTTATGATTCTCCCATCTACAAGTGCACGGAGGGTCAAATGCCCAAACAACAGCTAGTTCTTCTCAAGTTCAGGCTTTTAAAACTTACCAAAAGACAACTTTTGAAAGTACGTTCAACATTCACCGAGTTATCTGCAGCCCAGTCCCCTTTTTTAAGGAAATACATGTTTTTTTGCCAGGAACCTCCCCCCCCCCCCGATTGTTTTCATAGTATATATTGTGAAATATGTGTGTGTATATATATCCCACTAACCCAGGGGAAGCCTGTAGGTTCTTAATTCTGCTTCCTTCCCTGGATCCATGTATTAGTTCCTTTCAGCAGTGCTTTCTACAAGTAGCTGGGTGCAGGCTGTTGAAATCAGTTTCACTCTTGTGACCTTTTGTTTCAGGAAGAGTGTCTTCTTGTTCTGATGCCATGAAGCACTTGTTTTCTTTCCCTTATAGTACTTCTTTCTTGATAAATACCATTACCTTTAAGCATAATAGGAAGTATTACTCATTTATCTAAAAAATGAATATAGCCTCGTCACATTTCAAACTTTCACATACTGGAGCATATAAAACATGCCATGTGTTATGATCCTAATTTAGATGTAAAAGCACCTTCCTCCAAACATGATCTCACAAATAAATGGAGGAAATTTACCAGGTAATTTTCATAATTAAAAAGTAGACATGCACACTCTAAAAGCTAGACCCTAATTCACAGCAATTAGATCATGAATAACTAATATAATGGACTTCAGTTATATATTGTTACATAAAAGTCTGAGAAAAATATGATCTTGTTGAGGCTCAATTTATATTCCGGCAAATGGTTTTCAGTAGTATAAAAATTTGAATAAACATCTAAAACTCTCACTATTTGGTCCTTAAAAACTTTGTACCTATTTTCAACTTAAAACATTGATTTTAGCTATGAAACCTCCAAATGAAACATAAATAGATGAAATCTATTCACTGGAGATTTCAGTGGCCCTTTAGACCCAGAGATTTATTTCTGTACGTATCATTAGATCTGATTAGCCTTCACCAAATGAAATTATATAGAATTTGCTGGAAAAGTACAGGCAGATGTCACAAAATGTACAGTTAAGTCACTGTAATCCAGTTACATGTAGATTCAAAACCTACTGCTACATATTTTGTTATTTTAAAGCAAATTAAATGTTAAACATTTGCTCTGAATAGTCAGAAAAGTAGAATAATATCAGAATCCGTACAATTTCACTAAAGAACAAAGGAATATCTCTAAAGTAGTCCACTAGAAAATAAGCTTTTGTTTTAGATTTAATTATTTTTGTTACCGGATGTGACAAATAACTATCTGAAATATGAATTTATCATTTATGTACAGATTTCTCAAATTTTATTTTCTAATATTAACAACTGTATCCAGTATACTAAAGGAATGCAGACAAATACAAACCAAACAGGCATGATTTTTAAGATGTTGCTTTTCCTCTCCTACCATTAATTTTCTGATACAGGTCTCTGGACAGAGCTACCCTTCCCCCCCAAAAAAAAAGAGAGGACGTATTTTCCAACATATATAAAACCATTCTCAGAATAATTTCATCCTCCTCCTTACTTCTTCCCTCCTGCCCCCAAGTGCATATTTGATTTCAAGGGCTTCATAGTTTCTGAGTTCTGGCTGTATCAAACCACAAAACAAAAACCAGCGTTACTCTGCTTGTATTTCGTTAATCAGGATCAGGAACAAATACAGGCTTTACACTGCAAATTGTTACTTGTCAAAGAACAGTTTCTCAAACGTCTTCAGTGAGGTGAATTGGGCCTTCTGGTACCTTAAAGCTGGGTGAAATGTAGTGGGTTTGCATGGCAAGGTTTTAGTAGCAGGGGGGCTGCAGGGGCAGCTTCTGTGAGAAGGTGCCAGAAGCTCCCTCTCCGTCCGATGGAGCCGGTGCCAGCTAGCTCCAAAAGGGACCCGCTGCTGGCCAAGGCTGAGCTAACCAGCCACGGTGGTAGCACTTCTGGGACAGCGTATTAATAAGGGGGAAAAAAAATATCTGCACCAGCAGAAGAAAGGAGTGAGAATACGTGAGAGAAAACAGCTCTGTGAACACCAGGTCAGCAGAGGGGGAGGAGGTGCTCCAGGCACCGGAGCAGCGATTCCCCGGCAGCCCCTGGTGAAGCCCAGGTGGGGCAGGCCGTGCCCCCAGCCCGTGGAGCCCACGGGGGAGCAGATCCCCCCAGCAGCCCGGGGAGGGTCCCACACCAGAGCAGGGGGTGCCCGAAGGAGCCGTGACCCGTGGGCAGCCCCCACTGGAGCCGGCTCCTGGCAGGACCTATGGCCCCATGGAGAGAGGAGTCCAGGCTGCAGCGGTGGCTGGCCAGGCTTGTGACCCCATGGAAGGGACCCACACTGGAACAGTTTGTGAAGCACTGCAGCCCATGGGAAGGACTCACCTTGGAGAAGTTCATGGAGAACTGTCTGTCTCCAGTGGGGGGGGACCCCACGCTGGAGGAGGGGCAGGAAGTGTGAGGAGGATGGAGTTGCAGAAATAATGTGTGATGAACTGACCATAGCCCCCATTCTCTGTTCCCCTGCACCGCTCAGGGGGAGGAGGCAGAGAAACTGGGAATTAAGTTAAGCCCAGGAAGAAGGGAGGGGTGAGGGAGCGTAGGGCGTTTTTTTGCCCTATTTGAACGGTAATAAATCAAACTTATTTCCCCAAGTTTAGTCTGTTTTGCCCATGACAGTAACTGCTGTCCTTACCTTGACCCAAGAGCCTTTCGTTACATTCTGTCTTCCCTGTCCAGGTGAGGACGGGCATGATAGAGCTGTTTTTGTGGGCACCTGGCGTTCAGCCAGGGTCAAACCACTGCAGCTGTCCTACTCCTCTTTTATAGATTCTAAAAATGTTTAGTTTTTAAAGAAAATAGGAAAAGGGAATAATCTGCTTCTGAACAAACACACAGAACACAAAATTATTCCACGCAATTCTCTTTCTTATCCAAAGAATACTCCCTCTTTCCAGTCTAGGAAGAATTTTACAAAAAAACAAATCACTATACTCATCTGTATGTCCTCTTAAACTACACAACCTATTATCAGTTCTGTAGAAACTGTTCTATATATCTGCTTTAAGATACATGTATATATGTGCTGAGGAAAGAAAGGGAACTAATTGATATATATCTGAAATGCTATCTGCAAACCACAGAACAAATATAAGACAAATTCTGTAAATTTTTTTGTCCTTGCTTTTATTTCAAAATAATCTTTAGCTTCTGCTGAATAATGATTAATTTCTAAATGCAAAAGATCGTTTAGCTTTGTTTTCTTTATTAAGACTTTGTCATTTTTACAAAAATAGAATAGAGCACTAGTCTATTAGTTTTTAGTTTAACATACAGTTCATTTATTTCAAGAGGAGGTTTGGGATACAATATATTCAGAGTTTATTAATGGTGGTTCATTTCATTGTTAATTTATAGCAGGTCTTCTGGTCACCACAAATTACCACACTTCTGCTGTTATATAATCAAAACCACACAGATGTCAGAAAATGTTTTTCTAAAAAAAAGCTGATTTAGGATAAACTATCACGTTGTAGCAAACAAGGTCAAGAGCCCCTTTAAGAAGGAAACTATTTCATTGCCTCCCAGTTTAGATTCTCCATAGACACGGTCCACAAATGAAATAGGAACCTGTTGAAACAAGCAAAACTATTTTTAAGGTTCAAAACCTAAATAATCAGAAATTCTGTAAACAAAAGAATGGCCTTTGATATACAGCATGTTTAGACATGGGAAGAAGGCAAGCACCAGATTGGCTTCATGTCAGTTCTTCTTACCAGTGGCTTTAATAATGCCCCATAGCTGGGGAGCATGAAATTATTTGGTTTATCACCTTTAAAGATGATCCAAAGGCATTACTCAGCGGCTGGATGATACACTAGTCAGAACAAACTTAATAGCTTGTGTACTAAAAGCCTCGGGGCTTAAAATGAACCTTCACCACTTTCCTTATGAACTGAATTCAAAACCTTTAAGTCAATGCCACAGGAAGTCAAAAGTCTTCTGCCACCATGAAACAGCGTTCTGCGCAACCTCACCACTGGCTAAGAGATGACATCTGAATATAGCAATTAGTGCATAATTTACAAGCAATGCCTGTCTTTATTGGTCTTTGACTATTTTATAGATTATTTACAGGATTAAGAGGCATTTCAAACACTAATTTTTATTTCCTTACTGTAGTGATCATGCTTTCCAGATTAGTTCACTACTCATAAAATGCTAGGAACATACTGCTTTTCAGTAATTTGACCACGTACAAATGACATATGACAGGACATTCTGCCAACACCGAATGAGAATATTCAAGAATTTCCATATATGTTTGTATGCAAAGTTGAAATACTTCAGGGGCTAAAATAAAGAATGACATTTGCAAAAGTCATTAAAAAATTGGCTTAGTGTTCTGCTGGCAGTTTCAACCAGAAATCATCTGGCAAATGGAACACAAAAAATCACCACACCCTTGCATCTGAGCCAGGCCTGAGGATTTCTCACAATTCTAGCAGATCAGTCCATGTCAGAAGAAAACCGAGGGCAAGAAGAGGGTAAGAAGATACCTAAAAAGACTCAACAATGACTCTGGCTTTCTTAGCAGGGTCCCTTTGATGTCTCAGTAAGCATCCTGGCAACTACAGACAGCCGACCTACGGAGCATGGATAGAAATCACTGAACATGTAGTCGGTGCAGGATGTCAGAAGCGACATTTCTTGACCAGTGATGAAAGAATGGTTAATATCTCACCTAAAAAGAGGTATCCCCTCTTTCCCTTCAGTAGAGGAATTAATCACCTGTGTTTTTTCTGGACTTTATACCTTTCTTGCACACAAAGTCCTACCATCAGTCTTAAAGGAAGCATTTTCAAAAAGGGTATATTCCATGCACTGTGGTAAATTTCACATATGATAAAGAAGTACAGCAAAATGAAACAGATGCATACAAAACTATTTAGGTATAGCTTGTGTCAGTTCATCTCATCATCCATTTGTTCCTTTTAGACTGGCAGGTCTCAATATTCATTTTCAACTTCGCTTCAGAAATATTTTTCTCTCACAACTGTATCTGCATTTCACAACAGCATAAAACCTCCTACTCTGCCTGTAGAATGGCAGCACCCACCAACCAGGAATTAGACATGCAAGTGCCACCTCTTATGAAATTTCAGTATTACTATTTGGATAATTATAAAATTTATAAATATCCTAAGTATTGATCAGGAAATACCGTATCAATGTACTTGAAACATAATGGAAAACTGTCCTACCTCAGGAAGATACAACACAGAGATGATACACAGAACAGCAAAAATACAATAGTCTTCTTTACAGGCACGTGTCAGCAATCTGAACACTGACAAGTTTGTTACAGATATCACAAAGGAAATCTTAAAAGACAAGGCCGAAGCAGAACAGCCAAGCAACCTTTCAGATGTTAGAGACAACCCTTCCCACATGTGAGAAACCAGAGGAAAAGGGAAGAAGATGCTGACATGAGAATGTAACAGATGAATTGTGGAGGATGGCATAACTGATCCATCACAACATAGAGCCCACATCACAAGGCTGATTGGGAGCCATTAGGCCTAGTGAAGGCTGCCCGTCAGACCTTGAACAGCAAGACACTTGTATTTGATGCCATACAATGAGTAGAGGCATGTAAATAAATGAATGGTGGGATTAAATAATAGGCAGAAAAGCAGCTATTTGTGGCAGCAGCCTGAAGAGTATAAGCAACCCAGAACTGCATTTTTTCAAAGCCAGAGAAGTGTATTTTACTGTTTTAAAAATGTATAGCAAATAAAACCTCATCCCACCCTAGGTCTCAGTATCGGAATATTATACAGGTGAGGATTTAATTCAGCAACATTGGAGAGCAACATGCGCATGCAGCTGGATGCTGGATGTGAACAGCAAAGAAATTAGGGTCAAACCCCAGCACAGAAAGGATAGTGATGTCGCTACATAAACAAGAAAGGTGGAAGAAAAGAGCTTGGTTTATTGTCTGGAAATACTCCACCCAATGTTGACAGAGAAATGCAATACCTAAGGTTTAGAGAGAGAGAAGCACCAGCAACAGAATTCTCTGACAAGTCACAGTCATGAAAATGATGAAGCAGCACTGGTTGAGACTGGGCTGTAGAGAGAATTGTAGTGAATCATCTTTAAAGACACCAGCAAGAGCATGTCAATGAAATATAAAAGGCAGAAATCAGACTGCTGGAAATACAGGATCTCACAACTGTTTTGAGCTCTATTTCAATGACTGTAGACAGCCCATGCCAAGTTTTGAACCAGAAAGTTGTGACAGCTGGAAAATAACAAGGCAATAAAAGATGAAACAGAATAGATCTGAAATAGGTGTTTTCAAATAATTTTGTTTTCTTCAGCAACCTGATTCTTACTAGAGGTGTCTGCACAACATGAAGGAGGAAAGAAAAGGCTCAGCTTCACGGTGTATTTTGACTTCTTTCCCTCCTTTGAAGTGGGATACAATTGTAAAATCGTATTAGCTAAAGAGATGGCAACAGGAAGAGGGAAGTATCCAGGAAGCGTATCAGCCAGGGGAATAAGTAACTGGAATCGTAGATCTGGTATTCACCTGGAAAACCAGAGTTCTAGGTGTGTAATTCCTTTACAACAAGTTGAAAATCTTCTTGGAAGTGCACAAAAATTCCTATGCTCCCAGTAATCTGTATCTACATTTAAATGAAAGCACAATATACTTATCAAAACTTTTACTATACCTCTCCAATAGTATATCCTAACTGTCTAGCCCGAACAATCATCTCCATCTGGAAGACGTATCCTTTAGAAACACATTTTTCCATTAGTTTCTGTAAGACTTCTTTTCTGTATAACCTGTAAAGGATTACAAAGAAAACGAAACCTGAAGCACAATTTCTGAACTTCAGAAATCAAGGTAGTGTGTAGGAATCCTAGCTGTAATCACTCACTCATATAATTACTATTTAAAAAAAACCCAACTTTTAAAAAGTTATAAGAACAACAGTTCTTGCAATCTAGTCTACTATTTCTTACACCCTTCCCAAACACATTTCATAGTCCTCAGTAAGGTCTGTTCTTACTCCAGTTCCTTGTTCAGCAGTTTCTTAATTTCAAATAAACATTATGAATTGCAAACCAGACCCATACCTGAAACTCCCTGTTAAGTCTGATGCACCTGGTCTCAGCAAAACCTGAGTTAGAAAATTGGCACCACGACTGTGAAAGAAAACATGGAATGTCAAAGTTGCTCAGTACACAATTCCGAAAGATCAAGCAGAATTTCTAGAAAATAAGTATCATTATACCAGCAGACCCCCTCCTCTTTATTGCTTAATATGAAACAATATTTCTAATGTTTTCACTGCTAGATTTGACTACTAAATCAAAATCTTGAAATCGAAACCCAAGGTTTTGTTTTTCAAAGGTCAATGATTAGTAGGTTATTGAACTTCACTATGAAGGAGAAATCGTTTTTTTAGAAATCAGGTTTACAGTTTGGTTCTTTATGGCAGAACTGTCAGTACGACTACACACTAATAAAATATAAAATAAATGCATCTGACAACATTCAAACCAACATTCTTCTCCTGACTAACATTCACTGTAAACTGAGAATAAAAATGCTTCCTGGGCAAACGTGAGACATGGATTTGGAAAATGAAAGTGCAGTTTTAGTTTATGCTGTTTTCATAGTACGGTAACGAATAAGCTCCACTGATGGAAAACGCTGTGAGACAAAAAAGCCAGTCATGACTACCTTGCTGAGGGCTGTATTACACTATGGTAAGATACGCAAGTCTTTCGTCTTGCCCAGTATGATGTAAAAGGATTCCTCTGTAATGTCCGTTTAGCTCTCTTCCCTTTTTTTTTACTTATATTTTATTTTGAGTGACAAAAAGATGAGCACTTATTCCAGCCATTAAAAACCAGGAGAAATCCAAATACAGTCCCTATGGTACCATCCCCAGATCATAATGGTAACACAAATTCTGCTCCTAATTCTTTACCGTAACATATAACCCAGCACTAGCTTGTGCCTATTCTCTTAAATCAGGTGTAAGAAAGACAGACTATGCAGAAACTTGTTCATTACTTCCTCAAAATGCGTAAGTCCCTGCAAACCCGATCTGCCAGCCTCTGTATGCTTATGTGACCTTGAATTTTTTCCTCTTTGCTTTTGGGTGAAACTTCCTCTCCCTAGTGTTCACTATAACTGGTTTCCAGTAAGGTCTTAGTAATGATTCATTGACATTGATCATGTCAGGTTATTCTTAACTTATGACAAATCAGAGCGTCAACAGAGGGGTTTAGCAACTGATTTACTCTTTAGGGAAAGGACCATTATAGCTATTAAAACTACCTAGATGTGTCTTTTAAACTTGACACAAGAATCGGTCTCAGCTCATTCTCTGGATGATGAAGCTGAAAGACACTTCCAACCTGATGCCATGTAGATTTGTCTGCTGTTCCAATCCATTTCTCAAGCCTAGTCATGTAATTACATTCTTTCTTGGTGGATTTTAACCAAAGAATTTGCAAATCATGCGTGTTCCTATTATTTAATACAATTTTGCAGTACCCAGTACTATTAACTGAAGACTCAGTTCAGCTTACACAGACCGAGTTAGTACTTGGAATTATTATTTCTAAATAACAAATCTGTGTGTAAATATCTAGAAAAATACTAACCTGATTAATTTTCTTTTCAAATCCCAGCCATATACTCCTCCATTTCCTTTATATCTTGTTCCAGACACAATATCAAAATTGCCTTCTTTCTGCTTTCTATAAGCAATTGGTTTTATCAGAAAGACAGGAAGAATATTTGTATGAAGGTAGTACAAATTTCAAAATAAGAACAATCACTCTCTTAGTACAAAATCTGTATTTTACAAACCTTTGAACAAGTAGAGGAGAGAGGAAAGCAATAATTAAGGTGGTTATAGCATTATGCATTTTAAAACCTGTGAATTGTACTCTTATAAAGAGCTGTTTCAAAGAATTTTATGATTACCTTTTACCAACTATGTCATAGAATTTCATAGACTTCATAAATAATTTATAAAGACCTACATGCATTTTTAAAGCCTCTCTCTATTATAAAAGACAGACTGATTTTAAATACAGATTTAAATATTTAAATTACACAAACCCATAGTAAGGAGAAAAAAAAAAAAAAGTCTGGAACTATCCTTAGTCCATACCATTCCTGACTGTGGCAGAACCTCATCTAAAATTTTAGGTCTTCAGTACTACTAAGCAAGAAAGTTGAGAATTATACAGATTACTAGCCTTAGCCTCCAATGTAATGCCCGTTGACCATTTCTCACAAATTGAAATGTGGCAGAAATGTAAGAGGAAGGCAAAAGGGAGCAAAGTATTTCACCAATAATTGAGGACAGGGTCCTCTATTCAATATCCCTACGTGCACACAGGATGAAATCATTAGCATTACAAAGTGACATTTATACATGCACTTTTCAAAGCTGAACAGCCATTACAAGGAAAAGAAGTACTTAGCCACACATGCTCTCTGATACTTTAAACTTGAGGATTTTTGCTCCAGTTAGGAACTATTCATTCTTCTGGATTATTTTGGCACAAATCTAACGAGGTCAAATCAATTTTACTTGAATTCTTGCTTTGCGACTTTTCTTACTACAGTTAAGACAGCTATACAAGAATATAAAGCTCCCAAATATTACTACAAAACAATGAACGTTCAGTCATTCTCTCATACTACGATCGGCACCTACCTGATAAACTCTGGAATAAATTTTGGCTGAAATGGAAGGAAAACGCCATCAGAAAAGACAAAGGGATGCTGGGGGTAGGGGGGAGAATCAATGAAAATCGAATTTTAACAGATTAAAACCACAGTACATAAAATACAGACTTACATGGTGAGAGAGGTCAGCATCCATAATAACAATAAAATTCCCAGTGGCATGCTTCATTCCATGAATATAAGCAGTGCCTGACAAAAATAGCACAGAAATAATTTCCCTCACTATTTTAATATATGTGATCTTCTAGCCACAGGCTTCAATTATTTTCTGAAATCTCTACTAGAAAAGGATGAACTAAAAACTCCTAAAATGTATTTTAAAATAAGATACTAGTGGTCAAACATCAAAGTGATTTTTCATTTTCCCTACAATTTCAGCACTAGATTTTATAAATATAAACCTTGGCAAACCCTAGTGCACTAGATACGCACAGAGAACACGATGTGCTAAGTGGATCGCTATTCCAAATATCATTTTCAGAAGTGCCACAGAAAACGAGAAACAGGACAGACAACAAAATAATCACTGATGATTAAAAAAACAACCCTGACTTGTAAACTCAATTTAGTACCAGTGGTATATAGATTTTGGGTTGTTCTCCTTAACACCATGAATTATATTCTGATACTTAATCTGGAGACAGCTTTTTTTTTTTTCTTCCTTCTTACTTTAGCTTGTGTTGCATTTTATTCATCCTGTGTGAACTGGTGCAGCTATCTCGGTAAGAGCTGGAACAAGTTTCGCTGTTACAGTTTTCCTCAATAACGCGAATTTCTGATCACAGTCATAGCTTCTGAAGACAGTACTGCTTCCAAAGATAGTACAGCAGCACAACAGAGATTAAAAACTAGCATATGCCCTTCACTGATCAAAACTACCCAAGTCCTTCTATGAACTTCAGAAGATATAAATAAAACTGAAAACAAAATACCCTCAAGTGATGTCTTTAGCAGTGTCACAGGCAACTAAACTCGCGGTTAGTGAACAACTTGTCTTTCCTTTCTTTTCCATGTCATTTGCAGTTACACAGTAGGAGCATCACAGATTTGTGTATTCTGCATGATTAGTAGGTATGGTCACTTGGTTTTAATCCACAACACTGATCAAATTAGTACAAAGGATGAAAAGCCAGAAAACAAATGTAAACGTATGTAAGCTTTTGGGAGTTTCTTAGATGAATGCGAGATGTAGAAAAAAAAAGTATAGAAAAGTGAATTTACCTAGGCAACTCAGTATCAAAATTAGAATTTTATTTTTGTTCGGCAGACTGGAGAAATTAGCTGCAGTACTTGGTACACTAGACACCTCAAATGTTTTACCAGCACATGGAAGTGGGAGTTGCCAAAACGTTTAGCAAGGAAGGTAGATACTGATTAACAATGAATCAAACAAGGTATTGCATTTTATAATTTTCTCCATTCCTGTTGTAAGAGAAGAGGGATAAGGATACAACATGAATCTTCACAGATGGAAATATTTCCCCTTTATTTTACGACAGTTTCCATACTACACTTTTTAATGTCTTTTACAACTTTCTAGGATATCTGCTTTTTTCTAACGCAAATAATGACAAGCCTGATTTACATATTCTGTGAAAATATGGCATCAGAGCCATAAAACTGCAGTCCCACATCTTTCCATGCAAGTTTTAATAATCTATCTCTGTGGTACAAGATTGGCTCCCAAATTAGTGAGATTTCTGCAACGAAAGATTGGCTACTAAATTAGTGAGATTTCTTCAATTCACATGTCAGTTAATAGGCGAGGCAATACTTCAGTAGTTTGAGTACTGGACACCCGTCAGATGTATTTTTTTAAATTTAATTATAGTCATAACTCACATCGAAATGGTTAACAGTGAAGAGCTCTATCTAAACATCAGAAAAACATCCCAGCCCTCTCTGGAGATTGCACAAACTATGGTCCAATTTTTGAAGCATCCTACAGATGGGCAGATTGCACCCAAGTTACCACTGCCCCCTCTGGATCAGTAGGTTCCACGCAAACATAGCAGCTACTCCTGTACACAGTTACATTTTCTCTCAATCTAGATCACTCATTCTGTAACCAGGGAATGCAGCAGGGGAGGGAGAGAAGCAGCGTGATACCAACAGGAAAACATAGTTGCACAGAACTGTAGTGACCACAGTCTTGCGGTTTAAGGTTTTAGGGAACTTGTTATAAGTATATTGTGATCGTTATATGTGTGGGTTTTAAGCTTGTTTGCTTACAAAAAACTTGATGAAAACATGTTTCTGCTTTTAGACTTCAATTTTCTTTTAAAAAAATTATTTTCTTAGTACTAACCAGACTTAATAAGGACTTACCGAGTCCCAGCTTTCTTGGTCTGGGTCTTAAAAGCTGCAGGATATATTAAGAGATACATATATTACTTGAAGTACAGTTTTAAATTAATTCTAGTGACACCTTAAAATTCACCATTTTCAAGGTATAAATATTTTAAAATGCACTTTCCATTTTTAGAAGTCTAGTTAATACAGAAAAATAAATTTATCTGTCAAAATACAGGAGAAAAACCATTACATTAAACAGTATTTGATCAGGTCATATTTAAAAACAAACCCCTTTTAAGCTTTACTTCACAGTTCTGCAGTAAAAAACAAAATTAAAAGCACCACCTCATGACTAAAGATTTCCTCAAATTCCATTATCTGGAATACAATTACAAATCTGAACAACAGTCTCCCCAGCACCATTACTTTTAAGGAATGACAAACACTAACAGAAAATATTTTAGCAAGTTTCCCAAAGTGATTTAGCATACTTTCAGTAATGAATATAAATTTCAAGATTTTCATGTGCATATAGATACAACCCATGAGTAATGACCATGCAGCAGTATTATTAATCTTGCAGAATATGAACAACCAAACTTTAAACCTGTGCCAAGTATCCTCAGCTCCTGCAGGGCCATATGAAGTGCAGGGGGAGAAGGGGCACTGCCACTAACAAAAGAGGAATCTAAAAAAAATTTTAGATCATCATGACAGTAATTTAACTTTCAGCTCTTCCTAAAATGCCTTTGATGTAAGTCAGCATTTGGGGAGGACAGAGTAGATATTTAAGTAGTCATGTAAATGTAGTTCACACACAAATTTTAAATCTCCCTTTTAAATCTTGACTAATTTTGATGCATTGTCTAAGGGGTCATAAGCAATATAATTAGAAGGAGGACATGGACATGAAGGAGTTAGTAATCATTAGTGCTTCTGCTTATCTGTTATTTTGGTTCCTTTTTTCCCCCTTTAATAAATAGTTACATTTGAACATTAACAACAACAACAACAAAAAAATCACTTTGACTCTTCCTCGGACATGTTGGCTTCTCATTAAGTCAACTACATACAATATTCAGTAGACATATAGAAAGTGAGAAGCCTCATGGAATTATTTGGATGATGACTCCTGAGCACTAACCAGAACAATGATATTACTTAGGAAACAAAGAAAATTATTTTGGGTTAAAAAAAAAAACAAAACAAAACAGTCCTGTTATTGAGGAATGCAACTAGACAGATTAAAAAACAAATCACAAGACCAGACTAGCTTTCATCTTTCCAATTCCCCTATTACTGCAGTCACTTAGAATGAAATTACATCTTATCCAAACCTCATCTTTTCTTAGGCATGCACAAAGTACATGAACAACCACTATTTGTTACTCAATAGCACGCAACAATGCACAAAGTACTGAAAACATTAACTCACGATTTGGCATATAAGCTCATAATGCTGCTAAGCAGCTGTATGACGATCATAATTAACATTTGTCTAAAGTGGCGTGCAAAACTTAAATAACTTAAAGGATGTTAAAGAAGCATAGAATCCAGGACTCCATTCCACTTTTCTAAGGACTTCAAGTACTTTTCAATACAATAAATATGAAAACAATAGGACAAAAAACTCCGAGAATATAAAACTCACTATTTTATCTGATCCATATATTTTTTCCAATTGTTCAGCAATTTCCTGTGTCCCATCTGGGCTTCCATCATCTATGATGATAATTTCAAAATTGTTCCCACTGAAATGAGAATTATTTTTAGATGAACAAATGGAAAACCCCATTTCACTACCTACAGCGTTATGAAAGGCGTGAAGCTGAGGACCAGAACACAGAGCGACCTCCCGACAGCCGGAGACACGTGCTGCTGCCGTTCCTACAGCCGGGGCTGTGCTTACAGAGGATAAATTCGATAAATCGGGACTCAGCGTTGCTGTTCAGGTCTCAAGCCGCAATTGCTTCACAGCACGCTGCAGCAATATAAACCTCCTCGAAAGCTAAAACTGCCGCTGCGCTTTCACCCGCTTGCTCCAGGAACCGGTGCAGAAGGGATCAGAGCACGCGTGAGACCTCCGATTAGAGTAATTCGTTTCCCTCATTAACCCGGGCGAGGTACACCTGGCTGCATACGACCCCCGATGTACCCGGCGGCACTGGGTAACGTTACTGCCCTCCCGAGCCGTGTCGGTATTTCGTACGTTTTAAGGACGCGCATTGCCCAGCTCCGCGACTCCTCAGCTCCGCCAAACACCAACAGCGGGTGGTCAACCCCCCGAGCCCGCTCCCCACCAGCCGCCGGCCCGCCCGAGGGGACGCTGGACCCCACAGCTGCCACAGCGGCCTTTCCCCGCAGCCCCGACGGCCACCTCCCCTCGCCGGGGACGGGGCTCGCCCACTTCCGCAGAGCGGCGGTGCGCAGCCGGCCCGGGAGCGGGGACGGGGCTCGGCCGGGCCCCAGCATCCCCGCGCCCCCCTCCCCGGGACGGGCCCCGCCGCCCCCTCGCCCCCCCCGGGACGGACCCCGCCCCCCCCCGCGACCGGTACCTCTCCTGGAAGGTGCGCGCCAGGAGCCAGACGACGAGGGGCAGGTTCTCCCGCTCGTTGTAGGTGGGCAGCAGCACCGAGAACTTGTCGGCGCCGCCGGCCGCCATGTCGGCGCGCTGACGCACCCGGAACCGGCGGGGACGCGCCGCAGCCAATCAGAGCGCGCGGCGCGGCCGGAAGCGCCGGGGCAGCCGGCCGGAAGCGGAAGTGACGCGCGCTGTCGGCCATCCGCCGTCCCTAACAGCCATGGCGGACGGCGCGGAGGCGGCGCGGCTGAGTGCTGAGATCGGCCAGCGGGAGCAGGAGCTGCGCGGCTTACGAGAGCGGCTGGCCACCGTCTTGCTGGGGGACGCCGCGGCCACAGAGGACGGTGCCTCTGCCTTTCCCGGCGATCTGCCCCCTCTGCCCGCTCAGGCCTCTCTGAGTCCCGCCGACATCCTGCGGTACAGCCGGCAGCTGGTGCTGCCTGAGCTGGGCGTGCGGGGGCAGCTGCGCCTGGCCCGCTCCTCCGTGCTCGTGGTGGGCTGCGGCGGCCTGGGCTGCCCCCTGGCCCAGTACCTGGCCGCAGCTGGCATCGGCCGCCTGGGTCTGGTGGATCACGACGTGGTGGAGACGAGCAACCTGCACCGGCAGGTGCTGCACGGGGAGGCCCGCCGAGGGCTCCCCAAGGCCATATCTGCCGCGGCCGCCCTGCGGCTGCTCAACTCCACGGTGCAGTACGTGCCGTACTGCGGCGCCCTGAGCCCTCGCACTGCCCTGGAGCTGGTGCGGCAGTACGACGTCGTCGCTGACTGCTCCGACAACGTGCCCACCAGGTACTTGGTAAATGACGCCTGCGTTTTGGCTGACAAACCCCTGGTGTCTGGTAGTGCCCTCCGCCTAGAGGGGCAGCTAGTCGTGTACAACTACCATGGAGGGCCCTGCTACAGGTGTCTCTTCCCCAAGCCCCCTCCACCAGAGACGGTGACTAACTGTGCGGATGGGGGCGTGCTGGGTGTCGTGCCTGGCATCATGGGGTGCATCCAGGCCTTGGAGGTGCTGAAGATTGTCTCGGGAATGGGTTCCTCGTTCAGTCAGTTCATGCTGATGTTTGATGCCCGTGAAGGGAGATTTCGCAACATCAAGTTAAGACCAAAGAAACCAGACTGTGATGTCTGTGGTGACAATCCATCTGTCACTTGCCTGCAGGATTATGAGGCATTTTGTGGTTCTTCTGCAACAGACAAGTGTAAGACTTTACATCTGCTATCCAGTAAAGACAGGATATCTGTAGAGCAATACAAAAAATTGTTGGATGAGCAAGTTCCTCATGTTTTAGTAGATGTTCGTCCGCCAGTAGAGGTGGATATCTGTCACCTGGTACATGCTGTTCACATTCCTCTGAGTAAGCTAGAAGAAAAAGATGAAGAATATCTGGAATACTTAAAAAAAAGAATTTGTGAAGAAAAGCAGAGGACTAACAGCCAAACATCTTTTCCTGTATATGTTGTTTGCAAATTAGGAAATGATTCCCAGAAGGCTGTAAAAATTTTGCAGGAGTTACCTGTCAAAGAATTTGGTTCTGTGTTGGCTAAGGATATTAAAGGGGGGCTCATGGCATGGGCTAGTAAAATTGACCCAACATTCCCTCAGTATTAGAAATTTAAATGGTGAAAAAAAATACAAATTTTCATAGTAAATTCTATAGGGGTCCATCTTCTTTGTGTAATGACTATATCACATGGATAAAACTGGGGATAGAAATACCATGTTGCTTTTTTTAATGTTAACTTTTCTTCAAAATAACCCTGTATTTTTGTAGATGCTTGTTTATTTTTTATAAAAATGTGAAACTGTTCATGGAAATGGAAAGAAATGTGTTTCTTGGTGGTTATTCCAAGCTCTCATTATTAAATAATTACTTAATTGTGCATGTGATGGTTGCAAATGACTCCTAATTAGTACTTACAGCCTGGAGAATGACAAAACACAGGAATCCAGGGCTGAAAGTTTTTACTTATTCTCCTAACTGCCTAAAAAATGGAAACAGTGCATGCAGTGATTAAAAAAAACCCAACAACTTGTTAATGTCTAGCTGATCAGTAGCACTATTAAGCCTATCATAGGAAATTGCCAAGACAATGCTGACAAGACTGTTTTGGTCAACATCCGTTTAGTTCTTTGTAGCAGCATTGTGTATTTATGAAGAGAAGTGCTTGCTGGAAATAACAGCACCTACAGCAAGTGTGTTCTGTTAAAAACTTCCAGAGGCATCCATCCTCATTTGTTGGCTAAAAAAAAAAAGTGTATTCTCTGACCTGTATAGGGAAACTGAGGTAAAATGCTAATAAGATATACATTTGTGTCCAGAAAGTTTGTAAAACATTTAGAAAATGTTTTTGTGAGGGTTTAGAAGAATTCTGAGGTGGAGAGGAGAAGAGGAGGTGAGAGGAAAAATAGGTACGTGGCCTCCCTTTTGCAAGTACAAAGACATATTTTGTAAGCTTTGTCACTGTTTTTTGTGGTAGTTGCATATCCCCAGTCTCACTGCATTATTTTATTAACGGGAATGAAGAGCTACACATACCTAAAAAGTTCTCATAGATAAACCGGATGAAAAGAAAGAAATAGTTTCTCAACAGAAGCAGCTCATCAGTTAAGCATAGTAATTATCTTCTTGTATTAATTAAGATACAAATTTCCTTTACTCCCTGAGGATGAAAAAGCCGCTTGCCATGACTAATCTTTGCATTGTATAAAACAAAAAAAAGTATTACTATTATGATGAGTAGTCAAAAAGGCATATTTTAGTAAAATGTATTTGAGAACAACCATACTGCCTACTTTATTATAACAAACCATGGGTTCTAGCAGTAATAATCTTAAGTCTTTCATGGAGGAGACGGTTACATGAATTTATAAATGGAGAGTCGTATCTCTTGCAATTTAGAGGAAAATGAAAACATTACAGGCTGTGACTTAAAGTAGGTATTAATTCTCTGTGGTGTGTGCCGAGAGTCATAAGTCAAGACCTTTTAAGGCTGGTTGTGGAGGCTTCTGGTGGGTTTCAGCATTTGGTGATTAGAAACCAGAGGGACCTGTTTGAAATGCCTGACCTGTGTTTGCATTTTTCTTTCTTTAATGTCAAGAGGCTGAAACGTAAGAGGTAACAGTAGCAATAATTCTGTAATATCCAGCCTTCTAATGCTAAATAACAGATGGTATGTCACACATCCTCCTGACCTGAGAAATTGATTCCTTTTCAGTTATTTGAAGCAAGGTGAACCTGTGGGCTTGGGCAAAAGTTTTGATTCTAAATCCGAGTGCTACTTGCAGTGGATAGAAATCATGTGTAAAGTCTTTTCCCTTGTTACAACATTTTAGCAGCAGATGTGCACAAATTCTGTGAAAGAAAAAGGTTAACATTAAAGCCTGTGGTTTTTGGCAGATGATTTTTCATAGCAAATTTATAACTGCATTTCTTGTAGCACATTTTCAAGGAGGAAGCCAGACTGCTGTATAGAAGACAGCTCTCAAGGATCTGGAGAACTCTGTAGAAGAACAGTGATAAGGATGAATGAAAATGGATCAAAACCTGAATGGTATCAGAACTAGCAAAAAAAAAAAAAAAAGTAAATGCATCGAGTCAGGCTAACGAGAGACAAACTTTCAAGGATCTTTTCTATTAAAATAGCTTTTTGGAAAGATCATTCTAGCCAATCTGCCCAGACTAACGTCCAAAGTTCTTACAGGAGTACAGCATCTGAAATGCGTCTGTAATTTTTGCATAAAGAGAGATTTGTACAAAACTAATTGGGCCATAGAATAGAGATGGTTATTCTGGAAAGAACTAGTGGCTCAGTTCTGATCACAAGGGAGTATGCAAAGTGTAGGTTTCTTTGGGGGGAAAAAGAAGTGTTCTGTTCCTTGACTTAGGACAGCAGTTAAATTCTTGGCAAATACGAAAACATCTGCTGTGCATCTTAGATTAAAGTGGGGTCTGCAGTGCTGGTCAAAATTTTATTCTTTACTTGCTGGGGCATTTTAAGTTTAATTTCTTTTATTCCCCTTGGCTTGCTGAAGTGATACACAAGTCTTCCTGTAAATACAGTCCTCATGCAGTGCTGGACTCTTTGGAGGTAGGCTGAAAAATCAAGGTCATAGGATCATAACTAAGCCAAACCCACCCTTATTATTGGAAATTGTCTTCTGTTTTGACTTGCTTTATTTCTTGAACTCTATAAAACATGTAGTGGTTTCTGTTTTCACCAGGAAGTATAGTATCAGAGCTCAGAAATTCTAAGAGAAGCAGTAACACTATTATTTTGTATTGCTACTAAAGTACTGTATGAATACTGGTAGATGTTGACATTGTGAACGAAGACAAGTTGCTTTGTTCAAGTAGCTTATAGTGTAGTTGGTCTAAGATGTGTTATCAGATAGGATAAGGTCAGTCAGCAGAGTGTATTTTTTTCTTTGTCGTTCACTCTTGATGTTACGTGGTTGCTTTTTGCCCTTTTGGTTATGTTCTCTTTTAAATGGCTAACTAGAATTTGGCACAGACACTAAACAGGAAACAGGTTCCTGTTAGAGGTTTAGGGTAATGGAAAGTGGCTGCAGCATTTATTCTGAATTGCTGCATTTTAATGTCTGCCACATGTAGGTCTATGGGATAGCGTCATGGTTCAGGCACAGAGTTAAATATCTAAACTTGTTTTGTCCTGGGACATGGCTATTATTTTAAGGCAAGGTGTGTCAAGCTGGTCTAGCTTTCATGCAAGTCTAAAAGGTGTCTGCATACAAGGTACTAATGTGCCTTGATAAGCTGAAGTCCTCTTTATTTTGGTGGCAAGAGTCTCTCATCTCAAAACTTCCATAAATTCAGCACTGACTTACTATCAAGGTGTATAATTTAAAAAAAATCCCTCAACGGTGACTGAAACTATTTGTAAACAAATGTATGAGGGATGTGTCCAAAACTAGTTCTCAGAGTTCATAATAGCAGAATTTAGGTATGTGAGTATCTTTATTATTATCCTATTTGTAAGCATGTTTTCTAATAAAAATTACTTGTTCAAAACAAAACTATGCACTAGATGCTTAAAATACTGCAAGTACAAGTCTGTCTTCTACATATGAATGCACTAAGCTGTCCTTTGTGAAACTACATAGGAAAAAAAATACTTAAGGATGTTTGCTAGGTGGCACTGCAAGTTTATAAACCGAATCATTCTCTAGGTTGTAAGATGCAATTCAACCTTAGCAAGAGCTGAGGTTCACCTGTAAAAATGCATTGTTGTACAGTTATTTAAAAAAAAGACTGGGGAAATAGAATAAAATGGAGCAGGGCAGTTGGATAGTACATACAATATTCCAAGAAAAAGTTATAATGGCAATTATCTTTCCTAGGGTCAGTTGTTAAAGCAGTGTTTGTTTCAGAGTCTGAACCTGAGGGTTTTTTCATGTGCTATTTTGAAATGCTTTTGCAGCCAAAATGGATAATTGTACAGAAAAGGGTTATTAGAAACACTACCACAAAATTAAATACAGATCTTAAATCTATAAAGAGTCATTGCAGAGTCACTGCTAGTACATTCTTAATATTACTGAAAAGCATTGCAGATTTTCTTGCCTGATTAGGGCAAGGTTTTTTTGGAAATTCAAAGATACTTCCTTTTTGTCCTTCTTGTTTTGTAAAACTGAACCGAAGGCATAACATCGTAAAAACAAAATAAAATAAAAATCAGTCCTCTAAGGCAGTGAATCCCAAAAAACCCAAATTGGACTTCTTTGGAAAGCAAGAACTGAGCTTGCAGACCTGATGTACCAAAAGAAGCCCACAGAAGTATCTGTGCCTAGAGCTCAGGCACGTTCCTGTGGCCTGAAACCAGGTTGTGAAATGAGAAGGTGGTGTATTTGTTACTTACTATCACAGTATTACATACGAAATGGCTTAAGTTGTGGTTAGTTAGGTGAGTTGTTCTTGAAACTGAGTCATTCTATCACTGGAGATTAAAGACTTGCTTATCACCATATATTTTAGGAAAGGGTGAGTCATTACAGTGTTAGCATGAATTTTATTGGTGTCACTTGATTTATGCATGTCTCTGACTTACTAGCTCAGTGTTTGAAGCAGAATTAAAAAACCCATGAGAGGGGAGCCATGGGTACTACACTGTTTTGATAAAATCACCAGCTGGGTTCAGGCAGCGTGCATGCAAGCTGGGGCAGAATTTCTCAGCTGGTGGTCTGTAAAACTGTAGTGGCCTCCAAGGCATCAGAACATGATCTTTTATAGTGACCAGGGAAAAAAATGCATGTGTTCCAGTGCATTTGAATAAAATGCAGGAAGATAGTTTAATGCTTTAAAAAAATAAACCAAAAAAAAAAAATGCAAACAAAGCCTGTTGTTGAGATCCCTTCACCCTAATGCAACTAGTTTCTCCAAAAGATACTGAGCTTCGCCTTTTGCATGGATATAATTGTTAGTGACATGGTAGTAACAAGAATACAAATGTTGAACTCTTCAGGAGGAAAGGTTTTTGTTTATGCAGACCATAAAGAGGTTTTTCTAATGCTGACGTGCCAGATGTTAAAAAAAAAATACTTGCAAATTAAAGACACTAATATTTTTGATGTCAGGTGTTACTTTTAGTATAACTTTTAGAAAGTTCTTTTAAAATCTAGGAACGTAAGCAATAGCTGTATGTAATTTACACCTTTGGGATAGTTGATTGCTCCTACATTTACTCTGATTCACTGCTCCAGTACATGCTGACCACTTTCATTGTGTCACAAGTTTAGTCCTGATGACATTCATACAGAATCTGTGTTGCAAAACTGCTGAAATTGTTGGTTACTGGTTTATTCTTTTTACAAGATTTTAATCTGAAGCTCCTCTGTTGGCACCTGCAGATATCAGTGGGAAAATTGTGATACACTTGGAAGAGCTGTAGATTGAAATGTAACGTGGATTTGCTTTTTCTTCTCAAGTAAGAGCACATTCAGCCCCTGCATTCCTTCCTAGATGATACTGAGGGTTTTGCCTTTTATTCCCATGTAATCACCTAGTACTAATAAAAAGTGGCAGCTGTTTCTTGTGGGGGAAAGCAAATGAATTGACCTACAGGAGGTCACATTTATCTGAGAAGTGCTCTTATCTGGGTGAGAGGCAACTGAAGAGGAATAATGTAATGTCATCTTTTCATTTACAAACCGTTTTTGTGAGTTTCAGAAAGAACAATTACTTTGTAAAATGTAATGCCTTACAGCTTGTGGTTGTCTTGTAAATGCAAAGATCTGAAATTGCATCCCTGGTAAATACGCTAAAACACAAGGCTTTAAAAGGAAACTTCTCCACTTCACTTGTTTGTTTTTGCTGTAGGTAATTAATTGGCTTATTCAAAGTGCTGATAATGAAAAACCACTTTGGATTGCTGGTCCAGTCTGCAGTTTACTGAAATCTGGTGAAGAACAAGAGAGTTAACTGGAACAACATATTCTACAGTTAAGATGCATGCCTGCAAACAGGCTGGGTTTTAACAGATAGTTACTTGTTTAGTAGTGTGAAAATTTCCTGCCTATCAACAAGTGATTTCTCAGTGAATATGCTGAATGTTACCTGTTTTGCAGGCATCAGAAGCGTGGATGCATTTTAGTGAATGCAAACCAAAGTGTCGTTTCACACTCCAGGCTGTGGTGGTGACAAGCCCTCGCGGTGTAACTTTATTACTGGGACAAGAGTGTATCTGACATGTCCAGGTTTGCAGCGGTTGCTCAGGTAAGTTGGTCGTTATGTGAGGGGAAGTCTCACCAGTGCTGTGGAGTGGTACACTGAGATAAAGAGCAAGATCATCTTTTCTTACGCTGGTCCGAGTTCCTGGCATACAGAACCCTTCCCTGCTGGAAGGAAGGTCGGTCACTGAGCAGGTTACTTCTAGGCTTGAACCCATGCTGAATGAGACAGGTGGAACTGAGTCAACCTGTAATGATACAAGAAGCTTGATAAATACAAACTGTGCTGCTTTGTTTGATTACAGGACTTCAAGCAGAAATAATTGCATAGTTTTGTAATGGCAGTATTGAATAAAAGCAGTTACGTCACTAAAGAGGGTAGCTGGGAGAAGAAGAAAAAGACAATCAAAACTAGCAATAACTGTGGCTGGAGGCTAACGAGTTCCTCAGAGGTAGTACCAGTCCTTAGAAGTTCTGGTGGGCACTTTTTCTCCTACAGGAAAACTAGGAGAAATGTAAAATATTAATGTGTATTAGGGTAGCAAAATTTGGAGCACAGTTAGCAAACACTAATGTGAACCGCAGGAAAACACACACAGACACACACTGGTTTGTGGTATTAACCTTCTGTGGTTTATGTTACTGTTGGTTAAATATACTGGCCCCACTGCTTACCTTACACTGCAGCTTCAAAATCTTTGTGAGGAAAAGAAATACGGTGCCAGCAGAGAAGCAGTACATGATCAGAGCCCATGGTTGGGAAGGAGATCTAAAGATTTCCCAGAGCTTTCTGCTTGAGTAACTCAGAGTTGTCCAAAGGAGTAATGACTTGATGGATAAGGCAAGAAAATGAGAAGAAATCTGGAGTTTCTGCTAAGTTTTGGCTGTACTCCTCCTGAGCAAGTCACTATTTCCCCAGTCTCTACTGTATGTGTGTTGTGTTTAAATCTTACTCTGGTGACCAGATCCCAAAGAAGCAATTTAATAAGCATGTTGTTCTGGAAGAGCTTGAAGAACTAAAATTCTTGGATTATATGACTTGGACAAGGCAGTGGGATATTGCATCTGCTTTGCTGGAAGCAACAAGAAATGCTTGGTCACTTGGAGGGCAAATACATTATAATCTTTATTACGCAGTCAGAAGCTTGAGCTGTACAGCTGCACACTCTTCATCTCCATACAGCAGTGGAAAAGCAACTGGTATGCTCTGGTCTTGACAGCAGGAAAGGAAAATGGCTCCTGTTTGCCTATTCTTTAGCCTTTTATCATTGAGTGGGTTAATTTGTTCTTTTTTTCACAATATACATCATATGATTGATTCAGCTGATTGACAATGTCAACTGAAACGTATTTGTGTGATGGTGCTGCTCTGACCTCTTGTTCTTTTTATTGTGAAGTACTTGCGGTGCTAGTATTTCATGCTCATGCTAAGAACAGAAAATAACTTCCATCCTGTCATATGAATCTTATTAGAAAAACACATTGATATAAATTCAGTCTGGTCTTACTGTGGTACAAGTCTTCCATCCAGAAAAGAAGCTATTCCTACTCTGCATCAGGGCTACTTAAAATTACAGGATCTATTGAAAGGTAGAATCAGGAGAACCAAGGTCTGGAAAGGACCGCTCCAGCAGAAGAATCCAGGCTGTAACACAACGTGCATGGCGTTGGCTGTAGTCCTGCCTTTGCTGGGACCCTGGTGCGTGTGCTGAGTGCAGGCTTTGCTGACCTGACCCTTCACCGTTAGTCACCAAAGGAAGAAACTGGTAGCTCTGTGTTCTTGAGGCTTCCCCATGCCCATGGCATGAGGCCCTTCTGTGTAAATCGAGCTGTAGTTTTGTTCACAAGGTGTTCGTGCTGTTGCTAGGAGACCAAATCTCTGCTTGCAAGGAAAGGTTATTTCCGAATTTAAAATGGCTCCTCATATATTTGACTGAGAAATGAAGTCCCTTATACAAATGGCCATTCACCTGCTCATGAATGGTAGAAGGAGGTTCTTCGGTTGTGAAACAGATTTCTGGCTTCAAGTGTAAGGGTTTGAAACTCTGAAAAAAAATAATCAGAGTGTTTAAACATGACTTTATATTTATATGTACATGTATGTGTGTGCACACCCAGAGCACAGCTGTATTCCACATGCTGTGTGATCGAACCATAACTGTTAGTAGAATTTATAGAGATTATTTTCCAGGACATGCATATTGTCCATTTCAAATCTCTTTTTGAAGCTCTGCTCTCCGTTTCTATTTTATTACTGCAGTAGTGGGAGGTAATGGGTGTCACTGGTCAGAATTCGTTAGAGCACTCTACAGGTGCCTTTTCATCTTCTAGTTATTAAAAATGAATTTGTGTTGTTATGTCTTTTCTTGCCTTTCAGATGAGAGCACCAACATGTTCTTCAACACTCAGAACTCTAGTGCTCCTCTTTCAATCACTCTTTCTTGCTCTACTGGTCCAAGGAATATCTGGATATTGACACTTTTAAAAAAGCAATTTAATTCCTTTCCTGTGCTTTCTACCCAAAGTTCTGCTGTGGCCTTCTCATCTGCTGCTCTGATTAGTGTTAACCTTCTCAATTAAAGCGTCTTTAGTGCTGTATTACAGTCCATTCAAAACACTGTTTCTGAGATGAAGTTTCTTGTAGTTATTTCTTGGATGTAGTTTTTCAGTTTTCATAGTGACAAGCTTAAATTTAATGTTCTCATCTTGTTAGCCTTTTTTTCAACGCTGATAATTTTGGAGGTTCTTATGTTTCCTTCTTTATTTCCTTTCCTTTTGTACTATGATTAAAACCAGTGGCAGCATTAATGTACAATTCTAAGAAAAATTAAGAAAGAGCCATTATTCTACTAGCATAATGTGACAGTTGGTGAGAATAACAAAGGTTAACTTTTTGCACAGCTACTCAAAACATAAACATCGATGGAGACTGATTCATAACACCCCGGTGCTGTTGAATGTTCTATATTCCAGCAGTAGCTTTATTTGAACAAAAGTGAGAAGTTTTGAGACTTGTCCTGGGACAACAGGAGACTGCCAGGACTCTGAAACAATCCCCTTTTAGTCTTCCTATTGTTAGTTTCAGGTAATACTAATAATCAGCTGTCCCAAAGGACAGGAACTCATTGGAGTTCCGTGTATAGATGAAGGTACAAACCCATTCCTCCTTCCGATACCCAACTGGATAACTTGCATTGATACTTCCTGGAGGAACTGATGCTTTCTTTCTGGAGACAGCGTTCTAGAGATGACTACTTGTGTGATGCTACTACCATTTTCAATTTTCTTTGGTCTACCAAGGAGTCAATGACAGGAAGAGGCTGGCAGCCTTCCTCCTACACCTGTGCTGACATTGCAAAGGCTCTTGTTCAGGTATTGCTCGCAACATCAACACAATTCCATGCTGCTGGGCACCGGGCTCTCCCTTTCAGCTCTCCATATGATTCACCATTGTTGTAATGCCTGCAGGGGTCCAGCCGGGAAGATGACATAACCATACTGTAAGTAATTGCAGTATGGGAAAATTGTTCTTATTTATTGTGGTTGCACCCTACCCATTCTTCATGTCTACCTGTTTATGTTCCTTACCTGGTTTTTCTCTCTCCAGTGAGCTTTGAGGGTACAAATGTAGAAAGGGTGACAAAGCTACTTAAGTCTTAAGTAATTCTGCTGATACAAGTTCAGAGCCAAAATCGCATGCAGAAATTATATGCAGAAGGGTAGGTCGGTCTATTCCCAACTAATGGACACTATGCTAACTGCGTGTGTGTGCATCCCTACTACTAAATGAACCGTCACAGACGTTTAATGCAGTAGTGTTTTATCCAAGATGTAAGAAGCTACAGCACAGTCCCATCCTTAAGTTTTCTATTGCACTTTTGGAAATAGATTTATTTATTTTCCCTAAACCTCAGACAACAGGGAAGCGAATATTCGCTGCTTGGCTGTTGTTTAATTCAGAACCTGAACCTCACAAGGTCATTAGGCTTTGGGTGGCAGACTGGGGATTAGCACCTTGGTGCTGTCCTGTTTGTTTACAGGAATGAATGTGAAAGTCTTGTTTTTCCTAAAGGCAAGGTTTGTTTAACTGTAGAACGTCTCCAGCTGCCTGCTGTCCCATGAGCAGCATTCCTCACTCTTCTCCCTGGGTGAAGCTTCCAGCTCCTCTGCTTCTGTCCTCTCCTTCATCCATGGGTCACTCTAAATTAGTGCTGCCACCGTCCCGGACTCCTGTTGGAAATGGCTCCTTTCTGGCCCTTCCTTCTGCAGACGTTGTTCTGTTATTCCCCAGGGAGCCTTTTCAAGGAGAAAAGAAACCCCAGCAAAGCAGTGGCTCCGATCACTCACGAGGAGTGTCAACGCCTCTGTGAGGAACGTGTGAGTGTGGGGTCATGGCCGGCTCTGGGAGAGCAGGACACTGAAGGGTTTAGGTGACCCTGTATCGTAAGGCAGCAGAACCTCCAGCTACAAATTTCCACCCTAGTGCTGATATTTGGGACTGGGGATTCACAAGGCTTAACTTTACTTACTGTGCAGCCTGCTGCTCTGAACAGCCCCTGCTGTTATTTACAGCTGCTTTACCAGCACAGAAAGTCTTGATTCTTCTGTTGGGCTTGACATTATGTTAAAATCTGTGCCTGCCTGCAGATCGGCGCTTAGTGACAGTTCTTTCCTCTTTTGAACCTAACACAGTGATGGCTTCATTTTTTTCACAAAAAGTTGTGGAAGTTGTTGTAAGTTTGAGAAGTACGGATTGATCTCTGAGGGTGAAAAGCAGCAATTTCATAGCTCCTGTTAGAAAAAATGCTCTGTATGGGGTTACCTTCTAGGGAAAGAAATAGATTTCTTCTTTGCAGGGTGATTAATTCCAGCTTACTACAGGGTCTGGGATGGCTGGGAAAACTCTGCTGATCCCTGCAGGAGCCCGGTCAACTGAGTGATGGTAGGTGCCTCGCTGAGCGAGGGTTCACCGGTAACTTTTTAGCCGTGCTGACACAGGCTTTCCCTGGCACCGCACCGCCCTTTGCCTTGGACTGGTATGTGTGTTTGTGTGACTGCAGGGTGGACTGGGTCAGGGAATCTTCTATTCTTACTCATTTTTAAGCAAGACAAATATCCTGGTCCCAAAGCAGTGGGAGTTCTGGGGTGGGCAGAGTGGGAGAGAGGGGTTTGGGTAAGGCACATCTAACTCCTTGAACACGGAGCAATTGCACAGATACAGCTAACTGAATGATTCTTTTTTCCTTTGAAGCATATCTTTTAATTTCTTTTATAAATAAAATCATAACTGGTTACTTACCAGACTGCTCTTGTACAAGTGATGGAGGTGTTTATGTTTTCCCCATGTGACTTTGAAGCTTGTTAGTTTTAGTCAGATAAAGTTGCACTAGCCTTTTGAAAAGTGCCGCTTACCAATATTCCAGCCAAAAAAATCCTGCATAAATATTTTTATCAGTAGTGTCAATACGTCCTTCACACTTCCCAGAAACTGCAGCGATGCTATCCTCATCCTAGTTTCCCTGTAGATCCAACCGCATGCTCTGGCAAACGAAAAGCTGTATATGTAGAACATGGCAAGAAGTGCAGTGGATTGAGTATTTTCCTTTGTATTTTAAAAATATTTTCTTATAATATTTTATCCATTGAAAGGCAACTGGTGCGGCCGGATGCTTTAGGGCAGGGTCCCAGGCCTCGGAGGAGAGCTGCCGGGAGTCGCCCGTAGATGGCAATGTAAGATCCTTGAATCCGGCACCTTCTCGGCTCTGCCTGGATGAAAACCCCTTATCTCACCCCAACACCAGCTTGGGTTATAGTGGTCCTCAGGAACTCTCAGGAACAGCACTGACCGACACGTCCTCTGTGGCTCGTCTTGCATTTTGAGTACTGTAGCTTTCACCCTTAGAAATACAATCCTATTCAAATACAGGCGCGTAATGACAGATTTTGATTTACAGGGAAAACTTTCCCTTTGGCTATCATGGTTCTGTGCAAGTGCTTGAAGCACTTTAGCTGTGGGCCAGGGTACCAGCTGTCAGTGGCAGAGCAAGGAGGCAGTAGGAAAGAACACACACCAGCTTTACACAGGTCCTACCGAGAGGAACGTTGTCTTAATGCGATTCCAGGGCTTAGAGGTGCTGGGGTGAGGGCGCCAACCTTACCTCATGCTGTTGTTGCTGATGCTTTTTTCCTGTTGCCATCAAATTACGTTCGTGTCCATCCTGTGATGCCTGTGTTGAATTTGGGCTCTGCTTTCACCTAACGAAAAAGGTAACTTCACCCCCATGCTGTGCCTCGTGATGCTTTGCAGCTTTACCTTCCCCACTCAGGTTGTCCCCAGAAACATTCCTCTCCAAAATTAGAGACACCTGCAGTTCCACAGTGTTGGATCTGGATTGCTTGAGGATAGCATTTCTGGATTTTTTAAAGTGCACTTTTATGAGTGCAACTGAGCCATCTTTTCCTTGGCTGACCTGGGAACTACTACCACTGTAAAAGTTAGGGATGATATCACTCAGCTTCTTTGTGACATGAGGTGCGTCACTAATGAAAATGAGAGCACTACTTCAATTTATCATTGAGCAATTCTGTGTCAAAACTTTATTTCTATGTGTCATTAACTATAGAAACTTACGCTAGCCCACACCGCTTTGTTCCTGTGGTAGGCACCATTGAAATTATGTTGCTACCTTTAACAGAAAGCTAATCTTTATTATACTTGCTGACCACTTTATTTGCATGACAGAGAGCTGTAAAATTAGCTGGTTATTTTTGGAAACAAACAGCCTTGTTTTTTAAAAAATTCTAATCTCTAGATGATAGCTGGGAAGTACTTGCATTCCAGGTCAGTCACTTGAGCAGGCTAATTATTGTAGTTTATAGCCCTTGTTTCTGGACCCACAATGAGTGTAGGAATAAAATTATGACTATAATTAAGAATGGCTACAAAACTGCAGCCATTAAAAAGGGTACCCAATAGAGGAGGAGCTGAAACCTTAGCCTGACAGCATTACATGTGTTTATGTGCCCTAGCTGACTTCAGTGTTGCACAAGGCTCTCCAACTCATGTCACAAGGGCTACAGGGATAACAAATTAATATTTGTAAGGCATAACAAATATGCTGTAATTACCCGAATTGGCCTGCTGTTTTTCCAGTTATGGCAGAACTTTATTTCTGTTGAAGTGACATTTGCTTCTGGATTAGTTCCCACAGGCAAATGAAGTAAATGCCCTGTTGGACAGGGCAGAAACATCCCCTGATATTATGATCGTGCAGTTTTTTCAGCTCGCTTTTGTCAGGGCTAATAGCATTCTTAATATCTTTAGTGATGTCTAGGAAATATTTCAGAAGATACAAGATGCTGGAAAATGACAAAGAAAAACAGTGAACAAAAAGGGAGAAAGATCTAGTTTTATTGTTAATAATTGATAAACCAAACTCTGAACATTTTCGGTTTGGCAGCACAGGCAAAATTCTCCTTGACTTTATTTGCAGCGTACGATTTTACATAGTGACTGACAGCTACCAAAGAATCCTGTCCTAAGGACTTACACTCTAATGTTACCAGACAAGACAGGACATGCACAGGGCTGAACTGATTCAGTGCAGTACAAGTTGTGGATCTAAACTGGTCTTCGCTTTCCTGTTTTCCATACGATCATTACTATGTCAGGAACAGAGGTAATTACTAATGCTGAAATGGGATTGTTAAAATGCCACAGAGGCAGTGGTGAGTGAGTGAGTGGGTAAGTCTGGTGTTAAGCCTTTTCTGGTTTAGCAATAGAACTTTTGAAATGTTTTTTTTTTATTGACAGGGGTGACCTTCAGCTGCTGTCATGAACTGTAGTTTCGTGCCTTTCAGTTCTGCCTGGTTGCTGTATGTTGCACTCCTTGTGCCTATGGGTTTGGTTCCACCATCTCAGAAGGCATTGCATTAGGCTTTCCCCCACCCCATATTTTTGGTAGACATATAATTTTTTTGATAAATAGGTACTAAATTCACTGTCAAATCTTGCATAAGGTAGTCAACAGAAAGGTATTTTCGCAGAAAAAAATGAGCCATATACTGTATGCATATTGTAGCAACTGCTGATAGAAATGAAAATGGTGAATAATAAACCTGAAAATGGTGAAACTCTGACACCTGGGCCAGAGCCAACTGCTCAGTTTAGGGGTTAATGTCACCGACTGAGGTGTGAGCAGAGATTGATGTCGCAGTCTTCAAAATCACATTTGTCACCTTTTTATTTAACTTCTGATTAAACACAGCTGGTTACATCTATGTAGGTTTAGGGTTCTCCAGTCCAGTTTTCACCCTGTTGCAAACCCAAGAGAGGGATGTGAAATTTTGTAGCTTTGTTATAAGAAGTATAGGTTCCTTTCCTCTTGTTTTAACTTACTAGTCTTTTTTTTTTTTTTTTTTTTTTTTTTAATCTAAGCCAAAAAAACACCCCCAACGAACAGTAAGTGTATGGAACAGAACTATTCTACAGTCAGGCATGAGCTACCAAGAACTGTTAGCTTTGCCACTGTTTTGCTGTTTTCAAACGGACCCTGACCAAGAACAAGCTGACTGCTCTGGATCTGGGTTCTTTGTGCTGCTTCGTGTTCCTTGGTCTCCATGTACAGTGAATGAGACGTGGAAAGGACAAAAAATGTGCAGTTAGTGCTGGTAGATACTGGTTCTGTGCAATTGAAGGGTAAGACTCCTGTTCATCTGTCCTGGCATTGGCCTTTTAATGTGACCCCTGAATTAGGGATCTAGTTCATTCTAGGCTCCCTCTATCACAAAATACAAAATAGAGACGACTACGTATCTCCCAGTGGCGTTTCAGATATTTTGACAAGGCTGCCACTTCAGGCACTTTGGTGCGTGCCTAAAATGAATGTTTACTCCGAGTCTTAGCCTGTACCCTAAAGGACTGTTTGAACTGAAAGCTTTTGTTCACAGAGATTCTTATGAAACTTTGGTTTTAGCTGCAGAGGAGAGCTATAGCAGTAGGAATGAGAGCCTCTACAGCAAAATCTTTTACTTTTGCATCAGCCTGAGTACCCAGTTAAATTCTACCCACACAAGTCATGAATATATAGAGCATGCCAGCTTCCCTTCCCAGACGTGTATCTGATGTGTAAATCCATGATTCTGTTCTGCATGATTTTTTTTTATTGTTTAATTGGACACTGCTAAAGCCTCTGACTATTCAATGACACTACTAAAGCCTCTGACTATGGAAATCTAGAGTACTGAATTACACTGAAAAAAATATAAAGGGACAAATGGAGACAAATCCCCTATGTTCGCTGAAGAGAAATCTCCCTAAGACTAAGAAGTTGACTTGTAATGAATGTTAGTGTAATACAAATGATTCCAACTCACCTTGCAAATTATGTTCTTTGGTGTACAGTTAGAGAAGCCTCGTGGCTCTGTCTTCATTTATCAGTGTTGTGCTCACCAAGTGACTTTTGTTGCTTTTATTGGTGGTTTTGAGGAAGGAGGATGGAGGAGGGAAAGATTTTGGAGAAGGGAATTTAACATACCACCTTACCTGGAAATCTGGCTTTATCAGGGATTTTTCTCTTTCTCAATCTCCATGGATCCTTCCTCTTCTTTTCTGAATCTGTTCGATTCTTTGGTTAGTTCATTAAAATATTTTCAAGTTATGTCCCAATTAACTGTGATACTGTGATTCTTGGGACAACATGCAAGAAAGAGGTTTCCCTGTGCAAGCTGCTGAATTGGTACCTAGATTTTACTATACTGAGATAATTTTCTTTCCTAGGAAATGCTTTCTATCCCAGCAGCCTGCTTTAGCAGCAATGCTCACAGCCCAGATTCTCCCCTAGCTGCTGCTCACTTCTCATATTGACCCCAGGTTGTCAGGCATGCCTGTAGCACATGTGACAGTCTTTCTATACCATAAGAAGCACGTGAAAATGAAAGGAGAACCTGACACTTTATTAATCAAAATTAATACAGCTACTGCTGTCTGAGTTAATACTGTACATATTACTGCAGTATACAGACGATAATACAAATAGCAATGCAGGCCTATCTCTATTGGAGACACGCACCACTTCATCAGTGGCAGTTCAAATAATTCTTTTGACTTCATAAAAGCACAAAGTGGTTTTATTGGAACTTTCTTGTTGACTGCACATGCTGTTAAAATGCAAAAAAGGCGTGACAGCTGACTGTAGCTATCAGCTGTGTCACTGGAAACAGTCAGCTTTTGAATCAATCTGTAATTTTCATTAATTTGACTAAAAATTCAGATAAAATACTGTAAAAAGGCATAATCATCTTAGACCCTCTGCCTTCGCAGTAAAAGCTGCAACACAGCGTGTAGGTTTCATACTAATGTTGTGCTCTTAAGACTTATAGCTGGATTTATTTAGCATAAGGACTACGGTATGTATTACCTCTTGTAAAACACAAGCAATTTTGTTCCAGTGATTCATAGTAAAACATGTTACTTGTAAGCGTATCAACATGTTGCCAAGTACAGGATTACATAGGGGTACATCCTGGGCAGCTTATTTGTTCCTGGCTTAGGCAGAACCTGCAAGAGGCGAGATGCTTTCACAGCTTTGCTCAACCAGCACCCAACTTCAGGGTGATTTATTTTATTTTTTTTTTCCCCTGGACAAGGACTTCAGAACCAAGCTATAATTTTGGGGTAAAAAATAAAGTGATACATGAAATAAATGAGAATTAACTTAATGTGAAGACATAGAGAAAACGGACGGATCCTCAGCTTTTATTAGCTAGCATAACATGGAAATAAGCTTAAGTTTTGTTTGATAAGCCTTGATTTCTCCTTATATTCACTTACAGATTCTTATTTATGGCTCAGCCTGTCAAACACATTCTTAGATAAGGAACTGTTGCTCACAGGACTAATCTAATTACCAGTTCTTTTTATAACAAATGCTGACATAAAGGTAGAATGATGTATAGCGCTTGTGTTGAAGCCAATGCTACAGATGATCAAACAGTTTTGAAATTAAGAGTATTTTAGATGGAAAATGTGTCTCTTTTTTGTCACGATGTTCCTGTTTTTTGTCCAACTCTAATTAAAGCTGAAGAACAAGAGTGAAAAGCTGGTTACATTCGTAGTTCTGCCACATAATTAATTGCCAAGAGTTTAGACTGGGTATTTTAGTGCTCTGCAGTAATGCTCCATAGGCATATTTATCTACAACAGGCTGAAGAATGCTAGAGCCCTAATTATTTGTAAAGTGCATTTTTAAAAGTTTTGGAATTATTCTTCAAGAACAAGCATATCAGAACACCTTCAGATTGTATTTTAAAGACATTTGAAAAGAAAATGAGTGTAGCGTGGGCTTGGCCAACCAGTCTAGAGGAACTAGTTCTACCTTTTTTCAAAGGACAATGTTTGTGTCCTTGGCTTTAATTTAAATGAAAAAGCTATCACACATTCTGGCATTTCTAGCAGTCTGCTCCAGAAATGCCAATAAGCAATAGCATTTCTGAAAATTAATACAGCGAAGCATAGGTGAATGCAGTGGGAACTTATAAATTCCCCTGGCTCTTAACTGTTAATAAATAAATTTAATACAGAAAAGAGGGGAAAAAAAGGTGAAACTCTTAAGATTAGCTTTTCTTTACCTATAAGGACACATCAAATCAAACAAACAGATTTAATTTTTTTTTTTTTTTTAAGTTCTGGAGTTTTTCTTCTGAGCTGTTATGCAAGCCAGCCTCACTCCCTCTAAAATAAATGGCAGGTCTGTCGTTAATCTCCCTAGAAACCTGTGCCAAACCTGGCCGTCTTGCTGACCCACGTGCTTCCCCCCGATTTCAGCAGGAGAACCTAGACCAAGACACACGTGCAAATGAAGAATACATGGTTGTGTTTTGGGACCTTAATTGCTTTTTCTCCATTACTATGATGCATATAATGATGGCAAAGGTATAGTTAATTAAGTCTTAAGTCCCTCACGATTGAGGACAGTAACGTATAAAGCTGCCAGTATCCCCCCCACTCCATGACTCAAATGATATTTTCTTTCTTTTCCTCATTGGCAACTTCCCACGACCATATATTTTCTGCTCCCTTTAAAGAACCAAATGCTGAATGTGAATGGGTAGCCGCAGTGTCGATTTGCCAAGTAATGGTAGGGTGTCCCCTGGAAACAGGCCTCTTTTAATTCTGTTTCATAGCTGAGGTAAAGTAAAAACATGGAAACAGATGGTAGGGAACGACTGGCATCTCATCATGCATATTTCATTTGATTTGCAGCTAGTCACCTCTTGATAATAATATTAAATGCTACAAAACTCGAAGACTTTGTTCCTGGGAATACTGCATTCAATGACATAGGATCAACACAGTAACTTCAATTAAATTTTGGAGCTGGTGAGCTGTATTTACATCTCTAACAAGGTTATGATACAAACAGCTCGATTCTTTTCTGCTCTGTTTAGGGCTGACCTGCAAAGAAATATACAGTTGCTGTTGTGAATGACAAATCCTACTGGTTTTTTTAAGAGCACAATGGGACAAACATCTGTGGTTATTCCCACTATGCTTGAAGGCATTCTGCTGGGAGAGAATTTAGCCATTAATTTTGTTATATTTACATTATTTATATACAAGAAGAACAAGAAAAATGGCAGCCTGTTTAATGATTATATACATTGTGATTCGGTTGGAAAAATGTGTATTACAAATGGCAAAACAGCCTGTCAAATACATAATTATATGTTGTTCTTTTTTTGTCAGAGAACTTTTAATTCCTAAAATCCCACTGTATCATCTCAGTGAAAGATCTGTCCTAAATGTTATATGGGGGGAGGGGGAAAGCATAACAATAGACTTCTTAATCCGCATCAGTTCCTGGCTAATAGCTCCTTTTCTTCCTTTTAATATGACAGTTACCTTTGTAAAATGCTTCCAAAGCAAATTAAAGATGGAATCTGATACAACAAAACATTACTCGACATCAGGAGAAACGGTAACTTAAACGTCATTCATTGTCCCTAGCCTCAGAAGAGAGATTGGGGAATAAAATATCACTCCCTTGTGATGCACTGCTTATCTGAGACTTTGTTTTCAGTAAGAACTGTGCTCTTCTGTACATTATTCTTTCCTGTTCTTGCTTTAGCTCAATGTAGGAGCGCGAAAACGTGTGGAAGATGGAGGTGACTGGAAATGCCATGAGGAGGATGCCACTCAGTATGCTGCTTAGTGCCACCACTTGGCCAGGAATGCTTCTGGGAACCATGTCTCCATAGCCTACCGTGGTCATGGTGATGACAGCCCACCAGTAGCACGCGGGGATGCTGGTAAACTCCTGTGAGTCTGCCATCTCGTTCTCAATGACGTACAGGAGCGGTGCAAACAGTGCGATGGCCACGCAGAGGAAGAGCAGCAAGAGACCAAACTCCCGGGTGCACCTGCGAGCGGTCAGCCCCAGCGTCTGCAGCCCCAGGGAGTGCCTGGCCAGCCGCATGACGTAGAGAATCCTCAAGGCACGGAGAATACGGAGGACCAGACCTACTTTGTCCAGGTAGATGCTCCCAGAGCTGGGCTTTTTATAGCCCACCGAAGTGGTGTCTACTAGCAAAGTGATATAGTATGGCAGAATGGCTATTATGTCTATCAGGGTTAACGGTCTCCGCAAAAATGCAAACTTGCTCTTTGCCTGGATGAATCTTAGCAGGAACTCCAGCGAAAACCATGCCACACAGACAGACTCCACAACGAAAATATTGTAGCACATCTGGGAACATTCACCCTGCAGGAAAGAGGAGGAGTTTGTAATCGGCACTGGATAATAACTATTTTAGTTAGTACGGTGACAGGAAGAGAGGTTTCTGTGTTGTTTTTTTTTTAAACCCAAAATATGAAAGGAATAGAAGCTGTTGCTATGGGGAAACACACTGACAAACTGGAACAAGTTAAAAGCAAAACTTAAGAGAGGAACTACTTATTCCACAGAAGATACTGCTCAGTAATTTCAGGCTTTCTAAATTAGCAAATACAAAGCTTAACAAGGTAATACCCAGTTGTACAGAAAAGTGCACACTAACAGAATTTCCTCTGGACATAAAACTTGGTACGATTAACTGAGCACAGTCGTGTAAGATTTCAAACATGCTTTGTGTTATTTTTCCCCCTCTAAGGACAGCTGCAAAATCCCCATTGCAACCAATGCCGTCAGACCTTGTACTTGTTCAGCTCTTCCCAGCACATACCATTTTCCATCCTGAAAAGCTAACTTACCTTTTCCTCCTCCTCCCTCAGGTCAGGCATGGTGCTGATGGATAAGTTCACTGCTGTAATAGTTACAAATAAAACAGACAAACAAGCAAACACCTTTCCAGGGAGGCCAGACTGGGGCCTTTCCACCATGTCTTGCAACTTTTTCATGCACAAGCCAATTTTTGTCTCCTCTACTGTTTCACCTGTTGTTTCATTTTCTAGGAGGTCATCCTCCCGTTCATTTATTTCTGTAAACTCCTCCATTTTTTGCAGATACCTCCTTTTGCAACACCAGTCCAAGTTGTCTTCCTCAATTCCCCAGTAGAGCAGCTCCTCTTGGAAAGAGAGCGCACACATCTCACGCAAGAGCCGAAGTTTTCCAACTCGCAAAAAGGTGAGGATTGTCCTGAATGCCCCTGGATTGCGGTCAAAAAAGAATTCATTACATGTCACATCGTAATCATCACAGATGTTCAGAATGTCATCAAAATTATTACAGAATTTTAGTTGTCCCAGACGTGTCAATGGGAATTCATCAAGCGTGGTCCATGGCAGCAAATACTTAATGCCCCCTACGTTTATAATAATGTGATGCTTTCGATCATCAGGGCGAAAGCCTTTCAGGAGATCCTCTTGAGGGTGAATTAGCTTGGCTCTTTGGTAAAAGAGTCCCTTAAGGGTTTCTGTTTCTGGAAAGAACGTGTGGTTGAAGGAAGTATCTGAAGCACAGCTCAGGGCACTATAGTCATAGTCGGAATTTTCTCCAGGTAGAAGAGTCATCTTGGAAGATAACTTCACATCACTTCGCTACTTCTGAAAGTGTCTTCTGCAACAAAAAACAGATACATGGGGTGAGTGAATGAGAGGTTGTTTTGAAGTTTGGAACAAATGTAGTGATCTGAGCTCAAAAACATTTATGGCTGATAAAAACAGTTGGAAAGAAAACAGCAGTGGCTGAGTATGGTCAGAAAAACCTTTCTCATGAGGCTGGGTTTGTCCAGCTGGGTGGAACTGACTCTGTCAAGGGCTGCCCCCTTGTTTAGGAGCTCTGCTTGGCATGCTTTTCACACTGAGGGGCTTCTCCTGTCTCAGATACAGAGGTCTCGGTTCCCAGTGGACACAGAGGGAAACCAGAAATAATTCGTGCATGTGGCAGGATATTCGTGATTCAGAATGGAAGTATAAAAATCATGACAGCATCACATAAGAGCACAGAATTCAAGTGTGTTTTGTAGAAAAGGCAATTGTATATTTTCATTTAACTATTACACATAGAAATCTTAAGTTTTTTAGTACTTATGAAGTACACAGAAAGAATGAGAAGTCAATTATGTTGTAATTCAGTAAATACTTCTAAAAACAGTACAAGACTAATTTCTAAAAGACCATATGGAAACAATTTTGGGGAAAAGAATCCCCACTTATACTGATGATCCCATAACATGTTTGTATATAGTTTATATACATTTAATGACATGGCAACTCCCTTTTTATGGCCTCATTTACAACAGATTCCGAATACACAATTTCTACACAAACACTGGAATATTATTTCGGTTATAACTAACGCCCTATATGCAGAGGTCTCTGTCCTTACAGTGGACTGAAGAGTAGCTGAGAGCCAAGGTGACTGCCTTCACCTCTGATTATAGGAAACCAAAAAATTCTTACGATGACTATGAAAATCACATTCAGGTTCTGCTCACACAACACTACTGTAAGGTCTGTGGAATGCAGTGACCACAGAGGTCAAAGGGATATAAAAAGCAGGTACTGGAAACATTAAAACTTTTTGCTTCCCTAACTCACTGCATTTTAAAAAGTCAGACCGAAAGTCTGCTCGCACGCAGGGGAGTTGTACAGTACTGCCCCTAGATCTTCCATCTGTACAGTTAGCTACAGCTTAATGCATGGAGTGGCTGAGTTTCATTTGAGAAGAGTATTTCTTAAGTAGATTGTACAATAAATAGGTATTAATTATGCACAAGTATTCTGACTTTCTAGCCTTGAGTTCATAGGAAAGTAATAAATATTACACTTGATTTGCTTCAGTAGCAGAACAGTTTTGTTCTTTTCCTGGCTGTACTTACCTCCCCTTTATGTGCACCCTGGGGATATACACCCCTGCTAGGGTGCCTTCCTTAAACGCCCAACTGTTGTTTTCAGAAGCTGGAGTTAATAAACCACATCAATAGTGTTACACACCTGTTATAGAAGAAATGCCTGAATACACCACAGCAAAGCACTCAAAACACAGCTGTGCTTCAGTTTAAGAGCAACAGGTTTTCCTTGCTGCACGGGGAAAAGCCTTACAGTACTGCTTTCAATGAAATATCTCAGTCCTGCTCCTAAACTTCCCAGAGGGACTAGTCCAAACAGAGCAGTTCCTTACATACTCTTACAAAAAGGTGGCCCCAGGTGAGCTTTGGATAGCATGGTATTTCCCGATTCCTCACCTGTAATCCTCTTTAGTACAAAAGGAAATTGATGATTTACTTACCTTTAGGGCATGTGCATAAGGAAAACCTAAGGGAATATACAAGAATGGACAAGGTGCGATGCAGCAGACCTTCCAAGAGCTGTGGTACTATTTTCTGGCCTGAGGTAAGCAGAGAGGTGAGCTTTGTCATCTTGCTTCTATCACAGAGTGGGATCTCTTACTACTGCTAGTGACTTGCGAACAGCTATTTGGCAAGTAACCTGTTCTCCATGCCAAAATCGTAACTGTGTTTAGCTTTCAGTGCCTTATCACTACATATTTGCTTGTATTGCTGAGTTGCTCTGTCTTTGCTCCAGAGTTATGACTCTGGAAATCCCCATGGCAGAGGATGGGCAATTGTGAAACTCCTCTGGAAGTAACAGTGGGTGCAAACAATGACAAAATTCCACAGGCCTGCACCCAAATAAACTTCCAATCAATTTTGGTTTGTCTCTTGCCTCAAGAAAGACTGAGCAAAGGTCTGCTGACCTGAAATCCTGAAATTCTTTTTTTTTTTCTTTTTTTTTTTTTTTTTTGAAAGAACATTAACACTAAACTTAATTGTATTAAAAAGTCACACTCTAGGAAATTCTAGCTAATACTGGGATTATCAGTGGAGCTTCAGGACAGATGATGGCACTCTGCCATTGCCCACTGGAAAAGCTGCAGAGCTCAGATAAATGAAGGGATCCGAGGAGAGTGATAGCTGGGTCAGACAGTGCTAGCCAGAGCATGGTGAACAGAGGAAGCATGGAACAGTTGAATTCCCAACTACCCTGACATACAGCCCCATCACATGCAGCCCTCCTGATGACCTCAGAGCTGGTCTTCTGTTAAATCATTCCCAAGATACCATCAGTCAAAGTAATGCCACTGGGAGTTAAAGCTACGGGTTTGATGTGGGAAAACAGGGCTACCTGATGTATGTTTATATAGGGCTCCTCTTCTTAGAGCAACTGTTGTTTTATTTAGAAACAAGCCTTTTCCTCCCCTGCCTCAACTATGTCTAAGGCAGGGCTGCCCCAAATTGAATAAAGATTATGACTGATATAAGACTATGGATAAATAGGAGCTGTTAACTGTTTTCCCTTCTGTAATACCAGATGATGTTGGTTAGCAACAACTTATCCTCTGAATCTCAGCCAGAAAAAATGAGGAGGCAGCTCATCTCTGTCACTGGTTTGATCTCCCACCGCATCCATATTGTTGACACAATGGGAAGAAATGGGGAGAGGAAAATGTAAATGTTCTGCGTGTGTCAGACACAGGCTGTAACCCTGAGGCATCAACTGTGAAACAACGGAGCAAAGAAAAAAGAATATCTTTCTTGGCTTCCAGCTTCTCGACCTGTGTAAGACAATAAATTGGACAAATTAATCCCCTGTGTAACACACTGAATGACTGCAGTTATAAAAGGTGGCTCCTTCTTTTTCCGTAACTAGAACTGGCAAGCCCACAGATCGCACGTAGGCAGCTACAGTATTTGATGCTGTACATGTGTTATTTACATGTTCTTTGCCTCGGACACACATAGCATCATATCTAAGGGGGAAGAATAGGAGGAAATAAAGGACAATAGAAAAGATGGCCTGGCTTGAAGGAATGGAGGAAGGAGAAAAATAAACCTATACATTTCCCCTGTAAGTTTCTTGGTTTCCTTTGGAAGCTGCTTCTGCAGAATGGTGGCCAGCACTGTTTGAAGATGGGAGAGAACTAATTAATGGAAGGGTTTTTTTGCCGTTCAGCTTAAAAAACAAGCAAACTGTTCCATTCATACATTGCAGACTGATGGCATTGGGGATGGCTGTAAGAAATGCGTTAAGGATTAAGACAACACCCTGGAATATAAGGTCAGACAAACACATTAGCCTGTATCAACAATTTTCCCAACAATTAAACAAGATGAACTTTAAGGGTATGCTGTAACAGTAAAACGCTCACATAAAACTGCTCTGGTTAAGTAAGGCTCAGTGGTAAAATCCCTCCTTGTCTGAGATGGTCTTCTGCCCTTTGAATGCTTGGGAGTTGGTGAAGCCCAGTTCATCTTTCCAACTCCCCTGCTGCTAACGTGTTCTTATCTTGGGCAAATAATTTCTCTCTCAGCATCATTTCCTGTTTTGTTTGTAAGCTTACTGGGGCAAGAACTGTCTCTTACTACGTTATACAATCCTGATCACTGTTCTGGCTTCTAGAGACCACAGTAATTCAGAATAACTGGCCCATAGCAAGAGCCCCTGGTGATTCTAAATGGTGTGGTGTATATTTTCAAAAATCTGTGTGGCACAAGGTGGTATTGTTATCCATGACGTTTGGTGAAGAAACACATTTAGAAATCTGTACTGCCCTTACTTTCAGCCGGTAATTCAGGAAGGGCGCCAGACTGACTCCTAGGCAATGGGGAGAAAATTATTAAAGATGCCCTTCCGACAGAAAGAAACAGAAATAACGAATAACACGTTAAAATTCCACTGCAAGTATCGTTCCCCCCCTCAGTGTCCTCTGCAGTATTTTGAATTCTGCAGTGCATCTCTGATGTAATCAGAGCTCCTGCAAGGAGTCCTGATACTGCTCGGTGATGCAGACTATTCAAAGTTGTGCCTGGATGATAACAAGCATGCAACAAAGATGCATAACTCCCCCCTAGACTCTCCTATCGATTCCAGTGCCTAGAACTTGTCTTTGTTGCTTTTTACCATTTGTAAATTAAGGTTTAAAAAAAAAAAAAGTTTCCGATTTCAGTGCAGGCTGAACATGAATGCAGTGATTTTTTTTGGAAAGACTTCCCTAAGAAACTGCTTTACAGTTTAGTGATCCTTCCTCCTTTACTCTTTCCTTAGTTAAAATAAGCAGTATTTTCAAGCAGTGTTAAATTCAGCTATCTTCTGACACATGATTTCCATACTGTATCAACACTGTCAGGGGACTGACATACTGAAATACTTTCAGCTATACTCATGCAGCACTTTACGTAGTAAGAGCCCATCTCCAACTTCAACTCTGCTCGCAAAGTGAACTTCCAGACAAATCAAAGTAAAACTTACACAGGTCAATGTACAATATGAAACAAAGCTATCCTGAGAAAGGCATAATTTGAAAAAACATGCTCGTATCTGCACATTGCTCTCCTTGATCTGGACAGTGTTACACTTTTTGGCATCTTATGACAACCTACAGACTGAATCACGACAAATATGTTACGCAGTGTTTGGGTTTACCAAGCTGAGCCTTATTCTGCCGATAATAATCAGAAGTGAAAGAACTTTGCAGTAACTTACATCCCCAGGAGAACGCTCCAAAATACATTAGAACTAGTGACTGTTGCTATTATCTTGCTGTGAAATATATTTATGTCAACAAATTTTAATCTCACATTCACAACAATCTCTTCAACATATTTTTTAAGAAGTAAACGATTTGTCATTTATTTATATAGATTAGATTTTATATATTTATATAGATAGTTTTGCCACTGAAATGAGGAGATACATAGACATGGAAGAGTTATTTTATGCGTGTTGTGCTGTCGTCCCGTCCCCCCCCAAGTCTTTTCCAAAGAAAAAAAATTCTGCCAGAAATACATTGCCTATCAAGAATAGTTAACTCGATTGTCAGTCGCCAGCGAACAGAAGCCAGTAAATAGATCAATATAAACCCCGTCTGTTAATTATCGCAAAATTAAAGCTATAAAGGACCTTCAGACTAGGCAAAGACGAACCGGGAGCCACCAGCCTCCATGCCGCACTGTGCCGGCGCAGGACCCGGGGAAAGGGGGAGCCGGGAAGGGGAAGCCCGAGCATCACCGACCGAGCGCGCCGGAGCCGCCGCGCCAGGACAGCGGGAACCGGGAGCCGCCGCGCTGCCCTGCGCCCGCCCAGCCCCTCCCGCCGCCGGCAGCGCGGAGCCCCGGGGGGGCGGCGGCGCGGGGGGGCCGGTCCCGCTCCTCCATCGCTGCTGCGGGAGAAAACCTGTTGCTGCAACCCGGGCCCGGGCTCGCCAGACCCCGCGCCCCCTCCCCGCCGCGCACACCCCCGGGGGGCTGGGGGCGCCCCCGGCCGGGCCGTGCCTCCTGCCGCGGGGTGATGCCCGCAGCCGCCCCGCTCCCCTGCTCGGGCCGCTGCGGGAGGAAAGTTCCCGGGACACTTGCCTGCGAGTTGCTCGCGGCGGGGCCGTGCTCAGGGCGCTGCGCTGGCGCTGCGCGGCGGCGGGGGCTGCCGCCTGTGCGGGGCCCCGACCCTCGGCATGGCGGAGCCGCTCCCCGCCACCCCCGGGCCCGGGCTGAGCGGCCGGCGGGGCCGCGGGAGGAGCAGCTCCCGGCTCCCCTCCGCCGCAGGGGGAGCGGCGGCGGCGCTGGCACCGGGAGGGCGCCGGGCCGAGCCCGCCCCCCCCAGCCCCCTCCCCGGCTCCCGGGGCGGCTCCCGGGCGGGGCGGGGGGCGGCCGCCCGCAGGTGCCATCCCGGGCTGCGCTCACCGGCAGGAAACTTGTGGGGCTCTGCCCGCGCCTGGTCATGGTCTGCATTTCTTCCCTTGGCCAGGGAAGCAGCACCCGAAGTGTGCGTTAAAGCCCAAATCACAGGACATACCCCCACCCCCCCGGCCCAGACACAGCGGTGGCTCCGGGAGAGCTAAACCGGTGCTGCATTCCCCCGGCGCCCTTGCAAAGTACAGTGACAATTAACACGCTGATATTTCTGATTGCCAAAGACTCTCAGAGTTTCCCCCACCTCTGCTCCTGACTGAAACTTGCCTGCCGCCTGGATGCTCCTTTCCCTTCGGATGCGCGGGCTGCGCCTCCGCCTGACAGCGGCGGTTCCTGGTCCAGCGATCGGGAGGCACCGGCGGCTCCAGCTCCGCCACAGCTCCCTGAGCACCCCCCGCTCCCCCGTGTGCTCCTGTCCCCCCGTCCGCACTGAGCTGTGGCACTCGTCCCCTCTGCTTTCCCTTACCTGCTGCGGCCCCGGGCTTGCAGGGAGCGGTTGCGGGTGACCCCGGGGTGCAGGCGGTGACAGTCACCTCGGTGGGACAGGGGCTGTCTCCCATCACCGGCGCTGTGCACTTCACCCGGAGCACTGCGGGGTCTCCTTCCAAGTAAGGCCCTTTGTTGCTATGGTAATACAATCGAAAAACCCTATACTACGGTAATTTTAGCAAAATATCTCCCTCTTTTTTTTTTCTTTTTTTTTTTTTTTTTTTCTTAACTAAATTGGACTGTGGTTCAGAATCGTGTGGGCACGCAGGAACAGTCATGCTGATATTCTTCAGCCGTAGCTGCTGAGCGGTAGTTGTGGAGAGGGGCTGGCGGTGGCGGTGGGGAACTTGGATTTCTTTTTCCCTGGTGCTGCGCCCTATTTCTGCTTGACTTTGCAAAGATTCCCCAGCACGGCTCGCACATCTGCGGCAGGGAGGTGACCAGTTTTACTGACCACAGGGCCACGGACAAAGAGTTTTGGTATTTGTATTATGGTCTGTAGTCATCTTCTTAATGAACACTCGTATTTTAAAAGCCTGCGTTGCTAATTGCTGTCAAAGAGGAAGGACGCATGAAGTAGGATCTCCCAGGGAATTATCTGGGAACAGTTTTGCTCAGTGTTTTCTGTAATAACTTTGGTGATGGAACGGAGGGCACTTTTGTAAGGTTTGCAGGAATTCCAACCTCGAAGGGCAGGGCTGAGATTTAAACTGACCCTGATATACTGCAGTCCCGATCTGAACTCAACACAATAAAATTCTAGAAGAAAAACTCCGTAGTATGCCACATAGGAAGGAATATCGCATGTCAAACGAGGACTATTAGTTTGGTAAAAATACTGCAGAAGAGCATCTTGGGACTATCGTGGATCATAGACTGTGCAGTCCTGCAAAGGAGCCGTGTTGTTCCAAGCTCTAGTAACGGGAGGATCACTCGTAAGACATCAGAGGGCGTTATTTCTATTCCATTTAGCACCAGCCAGCCTTGGCTGAAGCACTCTATCCAGTTTCAAGCATCGCACTTACTCTTAAAGAGGGATGCAGGCAAACAAGATAGGAGAATAGCAACCCAAACTGTAAGAGGCTTAGGAAATGTAAGCTACCAGGAAAGATGCAATTTGATTATTTGATCTGGGAAAGAAAACACAAGGTACGGACATGGCAACTGTCTTCAAACGTATGAACGCGGTTACAAAGATGACAGTAAACAATTGTTCTGTGACCACCAAAGGTAGGATAAAAAGCAATTTACCGAAGTGTAATTAGGGAGATTACTTTAGATATCAGGAAAACAAACAAACAAACCAGACAAAACGATTACTGTGTGAGCGGCTGGAATCTAGGGAGGTTGCAAATCTGTTCAGTGAAGATTTAAAGAAAAGGTTAGATAAATGGCTATAAGGACCGGCTGTAGCATGTGTGACCATGCCTCAGGGCAGGGGAGAGTTTCAGCAGTCTTCTGGGACATTTACCAGCCTATATTTCCATGACTTCTGATAGTCCAACAAGCCACATCATCCATTCAGGAAGAGGCACAGCAGCATGGCATGAAAGGAGAACTCGTTACCACCCCACATAATTAATGCAGTGTTTTTACTATTTAACAAATCACACCTGACTCTGCTGTTTGGATCAGTATCTCAGTAACATCTTGAGACCAAGAGCAGCTCACAGAGACAGAGAGCAGAACTATCTGTTGCAAGTAAGCAGTTTTCAAATCCAGTTTTGAGCAATACTGACAGAGAGGCGTTACTACTCAATGGTCGGTGTAAATACAAATGTCCTGAAGAAACTACCACCTCGTTTGGACACTTGGTTGGCAGATGAGGTCAAGGACCTCATTGACATTGGTATGAGAAAGAAGAGTCAGGTGTTAGATCACTGGCTGTGGCCAATATTACATCTGTTCTGGCCAATGGAGATCTTCATTCTTCAGGCATATCTTGCCTGCATCCTTCATCAGCACAGAATTCATGCGAAAGACAAAAGTGAAACATGCCCTTGAAGATAACAAGTAGCGCGCTAGCAGTTTTTCTGTAGTGATAAGCTGACTGCGTGGTGAACTGGCTGAGGAGTCCCAGAGTAATTCTACTACTTTGTGCTCCTTGAGGAATTAGCATTGCCGCAGAGAAAAATTTTAATCCCACTTTCATTACTTTTGCAGCCTGTGGCTGCTGTTCCTTCTGTTCCTTTGATTGTTGACATTGAAATCCTGTTCTATCATCTTTCTGGCTTTTGCAGATAATTCCAACATCATTCTGCAGTCGGGAGCAGTGCTGCCAGCAAAACAAGGTATTTCAACTTCACAGCACCTTTCACCTCTCACTTTCCAAACAAGGCAAGAGGCTAAATTCATTTCTTATAAAACAGAGCTTAAATATCTACACGGCTGAAAGGTGAGAATTTTCAAAAGCAAGCTACAGAGTGAGGATTATTCACAGGACTTATTAATCAGAAAATTTCAACTAATGAACACATTACAAAAATGCCATCTGTTTGAGAAAAACTCTGTAAACAGAGATAGAAGCAAAGCTCTTTGGATAAATTATGGATGGCAAACCATTCACCTGGTCTTAAAAAACTGAATGCTTTCGTCTTTTAAGGTTGCTAGATAATGTATATGCAAAATGTCACGCTGCAAGTGGATATAGCACGTGCTACTGTGGCATAAGGGTTCAGAAAGGTCTCAGAAAAAGAACATGTTAAAACCTGCTGTGCATCCGTGGTTTTCTCACACTGAACAAGGGAGCTCCTTTAAGAAGAAGGAAATCTGTCCCCTTATTTCTGTTTGTACCAAGATCCATTTGTACCTCGATTTCTGCTATTACAGGAAGAAAATGCTACCTATACTTAGGATTTTGGTGTTGGGTACAGGCTGTTAAGGGGAATAAGAGAGAGTGCAACCACTTAGTCATTAGCACCGTCTGCAGGCAATGGAGCAGCCAGAATGTGTCAGTCTTCAGTTCTACCAGCCCTTTCCATGTGAGTCCTACTGGGAAAGAAGGGCTTTGCGTGGCTAAAGATTAAGGTAATGATCGTGGCTGGCTTTGAAATTCTCAAGCTGTGGGCACTAGCGGGACCTCTTGGTTCACTCTGTGCCACAGTTCACCTGGTTTCAGTTAACAGCTGTTGTTTGGTGGGGTGCTGGGCATGGCAGTGTTCAGCAGCTGTCCTGAAAAGGGCTTGGGGGTCTTGGTAGACCACAAGCTGAACATGAGCCAGCAATGTGCCTTGGCAGCAAAGAAGGTCAACAGCACCCTGGGGTGTAGCAACAGAAGCTTAGCCAGCAAATCGAGAGATGTGATTACTTGCATTTCCTTAGCACTCAGATGACTTCTAGAATACTGCATCCAATTTTGGGCACTCAGGATGGGAAAAACATCCAGGACAAACTGGAGTGTGTTCAACAGAGGGCCACCAAGCTGGTCAGTGGATGGAGTACCTGCTCTGCTGAGAGACAGAGGGAATTGGGCTTGTCCAGCCTGAAGGAGAGCAGGCTTTGGGGAGACCTAATAGCTTCCAATATCAACAAGAAGGTTATCAGAAAGGTAGAACCAGGCTCTTCATAGTAGTGCATGGCAGGACAGGAGATAACAGGCATAAATTGAAACAAGAGTAAGGAAAAACTTCTTTCCTTTGAGGACAGAGAAGCAGTGGAGCAGCCCAGAGCACCTGTGCTGTCTGTGTCCATGGGGTTTTTCAAAAGCCAGTTGGATTAAACCCTGAGCAACCAAGTCTCCTCTCACAACTAACCCTGCCTTGTGCAGGAGGCTGCACTGGAGACCGCCTGAAGTCTCTTCCAGCCTGAACGATTCCGTGTTTCGATGGTAATTTCTGCTTGAAATACTATGGCCATTGTCAGCTTCCCCCTGAAGAGTTCAAGGGACATCTGTCCCCTCAAGGTAAGCAGATTGCATGCTGGTGGCAGGTGGACCCAAATCTCGTCACTGAACGGTGACATGGTTTTTTTTTTGCTGATTTATGGCCTCTGTAGGGATTTTTGTTGCTTGCTCTTCTTGTGTCTTTTCTTACGAATAGCTCCATTACTCTTAATGCAGTGCTTCTGTAGTGCACCTTCGCACGGATAAAGCTTCAAAATGTGTCCCTGAGTTCTGTTACAAATCACCCAGGTGAAACAGCAATTTGTCTTTTGCTGGAATTCACGCAGGTGCTTAGATCCAAAAGGTTATGTTACAGGGCGGCAATAGCAGGGGACTAGACTCAACCATCCACATTCCTGTATTTCCATGCTCCTCACATCTCGCATTCCCTCCTTCCACCGGAGCAAGCCTTCAGCGTGCCTCCAGAACATGATCCATGTGCTTTCTCCATGCCCTGGCTTGGGACGTGTCCCTCCCAGCCACACCGATGCGCACTTGCATTGCAGCATTGCTCATCTGTACTGCAGCTCCCCAGTGAAGTGAAGGGCTCTGCCAGACAGAAGAAATTGGCTAAAAGCCTCGGAATTGCTATTCTAAGCGTGTCTCCAAGCTGTTGATGCAGCTCCCCTTGAGCACACGTAGCAGGTAAGCCACAATCTCCACTCTAGCGGCGTGTTTGGTTTTGGTGCCTTTTTCTGAGGGATGCTAAAGATTTCCTCGCTTGCCTTGCTTGAGGTAAATGTGTCAATTTAATCACCTTACGTTCCCTTTATTGCCAGTTGAGATGCATTTGAGCAAATGTGGTTACCCACCTTAAAGTACATGAACAACCTGTGTCTGTCTCAATGGGGGACTCAGGGCTCAATTCACCGTGAAAGGAATCCCAGGCAGTTCTGATGCCACATGTGGTCAGAGGGATCCCACCTGGAATCATCTGCATTAGATCACAGAGCGTGGGCAGCAGAGAGAGGATTACGTTTAGGCATCTTACTCTCATCTTTAATCATGAAACAAACATGTTTCAGACATTTGTGTTTGTAGAAAAGCTCTGCTTTAGCTTTATTCCTTGTGCAGTTTTCTGTGAGTTTTGTGTCTGGACTTGTGCACGGGCAGAACCGGGCTTTTCTACTGTTTTTTGCTGCTTCTGTTCTTGCTGAAAATTATTCGGGAGAACTGCACGAGCTTCTGCACGTCTGTATCGTGTTAGTCGTGGCATTGAAGGAGTGAAGAGTAACACATACCTCCTCCATCTGCAGCTCTGTAGATGTTATGTTTGTGTTTGCAAGGTGGCCAATGTGACTAAAATTAATTTACAAACACTTGAAATTTTACTCCAGTACCTCATGCTGCCAGCCTCCCCCGTATTCCCACTGCAGAGACGCTGATAAATGTTCGGAATACTCCTTTGGCTGGATAGTGTGCACCGACACCTGTGGTCTGTACTGAAAAATGGACAGTTTCTGAGTAAAATACGCGGTGGATGTTAACACTAGAATCAGGAAAAACTCTTACTCTAAAAATAAATTAGGAAATAAAGAGGATCTAAAACTGGAAAACAGGAAGAAGTCAGGAGCATAGTTGTGCAGAAAACTCCTTTTAATTTGAAAAAGTAGAGAGGTATGGATGTACTTGAACAGCCTTGCAGGATTTTAGTTTGGCCTGTGCTGCATTTGTTCCTAAAACTGATATATCCCAAGTGCTTGGCTGTGCAGCCCTCTACGCCAGTTCAGGTTGCATCCAACCTTGGAAAATGCTGTAACTGCATGAGTGAGGAGAGGAACCTCTGCGTATGTTTTGCATATTTTGCATAACTTCTGCCTAATCTGAGTGTGGGGTTAATGCACAGGCAAAGGTTAAACAGGAGAATTTCTGCACACAGGTGACTTACGTGTACTTTGAATTCCTTTTCAGCTTAGGCATGCAACTGTAACTGTGTGGCACATAATCAGAGAACCAGGTTTAAAAATATTTATATTTCAGAAAGTTTGGGAAAATGCATTACTTCAACTGTGTTTAAATAATTAATTTATATCGTGTACCTACAAGACTGACAAAAGTGTTTACAGGAGAGGAAAGCTCTTTGGCTGAAATGAGTTTCAGGGAACCGCTGTGTTGGAACTATCAGGGACAGTGTATTATATTTCATGGCTCTGGCAGACTTCCAAAAACATATAACTTTTTTTTTTCAGTTGGCTAAACCAAAAGAGCCTTGCAAGGAACTGAGAAATGCCTTTCTGAGCATGTGCTTCAGCATCAATATTGTTCAGCTTGATGAGTAAAAATGGATAATGCTCCTAAATACTTCATTACCACATCTGCCTCAGGTTTGTCAAAGGAAATTATAATTCCTTTCCTATGTTCAGGCACTGAAAAAAAAATGGGAGTGTATTTATATAATTTACATGTGCATGTAGGAATGGGGTTTGGAACCTAACTGATAGAAATGACTTCTACTAGACAGTTCCCAGTAAGCGTTGGAGCTTTGTAGACCATGCTGGTGTGGCCACCAGGCTGGTGGGTCTGTGTCCCAGCTGACCGTACCAGTGCTTTGCTTGCTCTGGGGAGGCATGCAGAGCTCACTGGAAGCTCTCGCGTTCCCCTTCGCTGGAAACGGCTCACGGCACCCAGGTCCCCTGGGCTCCCCCAGCAGCACGTAACCACGGCTTTCATCACACCACCCGTCTTCACCCCACCCAGCTGACTGCAGCTCACTCCTCACGGTGTGCTGCCTCTGCGAGGAACAGAGCGATCTACAGGCCACAAAGAGCACAGCGGGGCGCGCTCCCTGCCTCCTCCTCGCCTTCGCCCATGAAGATTTTTGGGTTGAGATTAGGCTCTGAGGAGGGCACAAGGATAGCCAGGACAGAAGATGGTATCTTTAAAAAATTGGTGTGTCTTTGTGCTGCTTGTTTTCCTCTCTGTTGGGTAAACTCATAGCTGAACATCCATATTCCCAGCCTTTATTTCTCTAGGGCTAGTTTCTTGGGTTTACTTCGTGGTGAAGTTCCAGGGTGTCAGACTCCAAGCTCTCTGCAAGGAAATGAGAAATCTGGGGTCAGCCATTGCCTTCGAGTGCGTTTCAGTTTGGATGGAAGTCTCTCAAATTAACAGCCTCTTACTGTCGACCCTTTTGAATTTCTGTCTGTCATGGGCAGGAAAAAGAAACAGAGAGGCCAAATGGTCCTACTTTCAAAACAGAACCTGTGCCGTGAAACACCTCAGGGGAGAGAGAGTCCTTAATGCCAAGCCAAATTTACCATTCGTTCCCTGATGATACATTCCTCAAACTGTCAAAGTGTCACCAGAGGTGACCAGACACACAATTTTCAGGCATTCACTTCTATTCAAAGATATAGTTAAGAAGATGAGGTGAACTTCCATTCCATTTCTTTTTCTAGCTCAGTCAATTTTTAATACTTGTGATACATTCAGTGAATGTGAAATAATTATCTTAGTCATAATACTTTGGATTCATACAATAATGTATTTTGTGTTGCAGTTTTAAAAATGATTTTGACAAGATGAAGTAAAAAAATTATTAGGCAAAACCCAGCATGCATGACTACTATAATTGCTGTTGCAAAAAGGTGTGGGTATACAGTACAATTGAAATGATTTAGATTTCAGTATTTCTGCAAATAAATGCAATACTTAATTAAGGCTTTATCCTTACATTTCTCATCGAGAGGAGCTTCATCCTCTGTTTTCACCTGGTAAATTAGAACCTGAGGAATCTGTATTGAGGCAGTGGGTAGGGCACTGGTACACAGGGCAGAGAGATTCCAGTTCCCGTCTTAACTCTGCAACAGTGGTGACATTACCGTACAGCCGGTGCTTATTATCCCTCCTTAGTCTTGACTCTTGTGCCTGCGAAGGCAAAACGGTTTCATAGCAAAAATCCGCACGTGTTCGCTGCTGGGTATCTTCCCTTTAGGAAGGGAGCTGTCTGGAGAATGAACTGTAAAACAGGCGCTGAATGAGCTCCCAGGCTCAGTGGGACTTGCAGATAATTCTGCATGTAGCAGAGTCATTACTACAATTACAGTCCCAAATAATAGTGACAGTACCTGGCTGTCCATTGGCGCAGGAATCTACCATCTCCGCATGCACCAGGGGTAACTTGTGCTCAGAGGAAGCGTGCTAGTATGCACACAGTCATTGTGCTTATTTGTGGCATGTGGTTGTGAAAACAAGATTCTTGCCTTTGGCTTTGTTGGTGGCAGATGGCATCTTGCTGCTTCTTTGTAACCGTACTCTGCTCGTTAAATACATCGGGGTGTAAATGAATGTTGGGTGCACGGTTGAAGTTGTGCTGTGGACTTTTGATTAAAAGACTTCACCAGTGGTTGAAGCCCTGTATAAAAAAAAGAAAAAGAAAAGAGGCCGTTCCACACCTCTAAGGAAAATTTAAAGCAGTCCCTTAAACGCCCAGCCAAACTGATATTTTTGTTCTCTGTGAGCAAAGCCATTTCCCCCAAGGAGCCTCACAGGGTGGTTTTACATCCCTTGGAAAGGATGGGGAGGGTGGGACCAGCCTGAGCTCTGCCTGCTTGGCGCGCAGCTGCCACAGAGCCTGCCACAGCTGGGCTCCTGCAGAATCTGTCACAGCTGGGCTCCTGCAGAGCCTGCCTGCCACAGCTGGGCTTCTGCAGAATCTGTCACAGCTGGGCTCCTGCAGAACCTGCCTGCCACAGCTGGGCTTCTGCAGAATCTGTCACAGCTGGGCTCCTGCAGAACCTGCCTGTTGCAGCTGGGCTCCTACAGAACGTGCCTGCCACAGCTGGGCTCCTGCAGAACCTGCCACAGCTGGGCTCGCTCGCTGGCAGGGAACCCTTCGATCCCGGTGCACCCAATGGCTTCGCTGCCGATAGTCTAGTGGAGAGTGTGTGATACCTTCTATTCTTTCATTGGGGAAGAGGTGCAGTGCTGTGAAATTCCTACATAAGTGACCTTGTAGCGTGTTTAAGCTCCAAATAGTGTCCCTAGGTGAGACCGCGGTCATCCGAGGACTCGGACCACCTGGCTGGTGCAGAGAACTTTATAACTGATACAAATTTCACTGATACACAGACTTTACAATATATTTTATAAGCACTGTCAGTTGGTATGGTGGCTTTTGCGTCCTGCTGATCCAGATGTTATTTGAATATCTGAAATCTGAAACATCTGAAAATCTGAATATTTGAAAATCACATACCAGCCATCTGACCCTTCCACTTGTACTCATATTATTATTTTTAAATGTAATTGTTGCTGGAGTTGAAGGCAGCTGCTTGATACTGCAGTGCAAGCCTAGTTTGGGTTTTCTTTCCATGAGGGGACCCCAGCTGTGCCCTGGCTGGGGCTTTCGGCACTTGCACAGCTCTGCCTGCACGCGAGGGATGGGGAGCTGCAGGTGGAGCGTTGTGCTTGCAGCTAACACGGATCTGCTGTGATGAATCTTGGGAAACCTGTTAGTGAAAATACGCCCTGGTAAGGGACACTCATTAATCACCACAATGTATACATTTATCCTATCGGAGAATATCTGTTTAGAGAAGAGTAGCTGGCATACCTATAAAATACTTTTTAAATATTAAAAAAAATATTTAACCTTATTGCTAGACCTCAAGCTGCAGGTAGTAAAAAACCCCTCTGTATTCCCTTTTTATGGGACTGATTGCATCTCACTAATAAAGAAACTAGCAGTTTTTAGCTGTAAGTAGCCCTGAAATAAATGCTTTTGATTCTGCTTCAAAACTTCCCTGTGGGTTATTGTATTGTTTTTTGGAAAGTATATAGCACCGTAATACTGTACTCCTTCTAAATGAATAAATAAATCTCCCATATACTTTCATGGCTGTATAGTGAACCTTAATACCTCTTTTTCTAAATTCAGATTACTAATGTAATGTCATTATGATTCAATAGCTGCTGATATTGCTAAGAGTTAAAAAAAGAAAATGCAGTAGAGTCCAGGCAAGCTATCTTAAGGAGAGGTTTGGTTTTCCTAGCCTGTGAAAAAAATCAGTGGTAGTGGGTAGCTAATTTCAAAGTTAAAACAATGTGTAATCTTGTAATTCAAAAATGGAACGTCGTATACAAGAAGCAAGACATGCATAATGTAGTTATGATACCTAATTATTGTTCAGCTGTATGTCTTGCTTAGAGCAAAATTGCCATAAAATGTAGACCGGCTTTCTGGTTAATAAGATTCTTTTCCTTCTTATTAGGTTTATGAAATGTTGCTCTAAAAATAATGCTCATAGAAATCATAAGAATAAAATCAGGTTCTTCATCGGTAGTTTACTATGCATTAGTCATTCGCATTTACCGAACTTCTGAAACTTGTGGATTTATCTAAAAATAAATATTATTTCTTGACATTTCCTGTTTGGCTATAATTGTGCATGGCTCTTCCTGCTAGGAACCCTTTGAGGCAGCAGACTTCGGTCGCATACTTTTGGAGTTTGGTCATGGCAAGATTTCCCCCCTTATTTTTTTCCATTGAAATTCATGTCAGAATTCCCTTGGTTTCAATGAAAACCAGTGTGGGGTCACAGATAAATCCTGAGCTAAGTCTCAAATAGACTCGGAGGCTTTTTTGTATCCCTTGCTCTTTAAGTATTGTAGCATTCACGGCTTTTGCTGACATCTTTCGGCACAGTGTGGGCAGAATGGAAGTTCACAGATTATCATAGTTGTTTCTTATTTGGCGTTTATTTTGGCTTAGGTTTTAAGCATCTTGTGGTTTAATTAACACTCTTAATTCTGTTTGTCCTTATACAGTGAGGATCAGATTCACTGCTGTGGCTCCTAGAGGCTGCCACAATGCAAGTAAAGAAGAGTGATTTTCCAGCATGAGCCAAATAAATCCATCCTTTATGCCATTTCTGTGTTTAATCTGGCAAAGGAGGGGATCTAGGGTATGTGTGCACTGAACAACCGAGTTCTCTGTCGGTTCTCGGAGCTGTTGGGAATTGAAGAACAATGCTGGCATTTGTTATTTCTGTCATAAAATGGTGAAAACAGCACTGCCTTGACATATCTGTTGAAATAACTCATAAAAGGATAGTTCCTCTGGAGGAACAAATACAGCTTAAGGTCACTCCGCTCCCCTGTATCTGCAGCCATTCTAGGACTACAGCAGGTAAAGTTTTATTTTACTTTTTACAAACATAAGAAAAATCTCTGCGCTTTTCAGTCTCTAATCTCTGCAATGCTGTCATAATTACAACGATATCTGCTTGCGCTGCTAATCCAAGCTTAGTTTAGCAGTTAGTGCATTGATAAAAATATATTAATGAGTTCTTGGCTGTTGCTCTTTTCCTGTCAGACATCTCTATAAAACTACAATGGACCAATTGAGTTGGGAAATGGGCACTCGAGCATCAACACAGTGTGTGGTGGAGAGATACCATCTACTCTATTTTGGTAAGTGACTTAACTGTCCTCTCATGGAAAGTGTTTAATGTCCAGGAGACGTAAACCAGAACAGAATTGCAGTGTGGGATTTTCAAAAGTGCTTGGCTGGGGATATTTTGGAGTCAGTGAGGTAGTTTTGCATTTTGTAGTGTAAAGTACATAAAATTACTTTAATAATTAAGTCAGTCAGTTATTTTTATGGATATACTTAAGCGTGTTTCGTATTGGATTCTGGTTGCATTTATTTTACAGTCTCATTCCTCTTGGTTTATGGCTTTACAGTCATCGGTACCTTAGAAAATCAGACTAGTCATGTTAGCATTGTCCAGTCTCACTTTACACCACTACAGACATAACCAGGAAGGAAGAGGAATACATTAGATCAGGTTGTACTGGTATTTCTGTAGGAATTTCACAGGCTAACATAGTTATAGCAAGATGAGCAGCATGTGAAGAGTCAGTTCCTAGACCTGCCTGCTTTTGAAATGCAGTGGAGGTGAGACCTTGAAGTTCATTATCTCCAGCAAAGGGAAAATCAGGTTTGTTTTCTTTCTTCTTTGGCATTTTGTTGGACTCATCTGCCAAAACAAACACAGGAAGAAAGTTACAGGACGTCCAGGGCTTTCTGAACACCAAAAGATGATGGACTGGTTGGGTCCAACTCTTTTCAAGGGTCTGGTAAAAATCCCATTAGCCATGTTGATACGAAGGCAAGCACTTTTAAGGTAGTATTAAGGTTATAGTATTTGTGCTATAGCCCTTTATGGAGTAGAACTGTAGTAAGAGGCCAAAAGGAGCAAGTCATGTTTACATGGTATGCATCAGAACGGCTCAGTGGAGACTGCATCTGGCTAACGGGCGTATTTCGTTAATAAACCATCAGTTTCCAAGTGCCTAGAGTGGGACGCCATGACATCCCAAGACTTTCCCTTTGTTCAAAAAATGAAATGCCCATCTCCTCCTGCACAATGTGCTGCTGCCCTGGGGCCAGACCAGGGTTTTGGCTGCTCTGTTGCCAGCTCAGCGAAGCCTTCACTGGCGACTTGTTGAGCAGTTGGGTGGACAGTGCCGTCTCCCCTGGGAGCATTGTTGAACATGGTTGTTCTGCTTCCAGGGATCAGCTAAGCTCATCTGGATTGAGATGCTGATACCCTGCCCGGGAGATTGGTTTGTAGATCAGATTTCAGTGCTGTAAATGTGCAGTTGGCAAATGCTTGTTGTTATGGGCTTGTGGTCTGTTAGAAGGAGGTTGAGTATATAGTGATTTTATTTCTAATTACAGAAATTACAGCTGGTTACAGAAATTAAAGTTGGTCTTTTCCTTTCTATCTGGAAGTAACACTACTTAGTCAGTGACCTGGAGACACATCCAATTATCTGTTCTCTGAAAGCCATCACATAATGGCTTGTTAAAAACTTCCCTAACAAACTTCCCTATCTGGTGCTGTATTGTGGGCAGGGACAATGGTTTGCGGCAGTCGGAGTGTGAGTTCATTCTGAGTATATGGACAGCTTTTCTGATTCCTGGAAAATGCTTGCAGCTCCTGCTGTGAGCAGGCGTTATTCCTTAAAAGCCGATGTGATGATTTTATCTGTATGTAGAGTTGCAGCCCTAATGCACTGTGAGGGGGTGGGCCCTGTCCAGTCCTCTCTGCAACAGAATTCCTTCCTAGCCCATTCCCCCTGCTCTGTTGCCCCCAGGCTTTGAGAGGCATCCTCCAATGCTGCAAGGTTTCAGCATTACTTCTGCTATGGATGCTAATTCTTGCTACTTTGGGCAGGAAAAACTTTCCTATTTTTTTCCAAGCTGTCTGAATAGTTCCATCTCCTAATAATAGTCTAAACAAAGATCTGCTGTACTCCCTGTGAGTGCTCATATGCTCTCCTATAGCCTAACTTGCTAGTGTGCTGCCATGCACACTAATAAACTGTGTAGTTTATTGCATTTTTAACCTTTTCCTCGTACCACTTGAAAATCCTCTCCAGTAAATAATTGCTTTGAGAGAGACTCATCACATCAGTCCGAGTTACCTGCACCCCTCATGAATATAGAATTCTCTGATTGTTTAAATTATTTCATAGTAAAACAAAGAAATCAAGACTGAGTCTTGAGCCATAGCACATTTTAAGTTTCCAGCAGGAGTAATTTGTTTGTATCTATCATTCTGGGTCCTTTTTCAGTGCAGCGTATGCCTGAAGTGGCAGGTATAAATGAAGCCTCTAGAATGAATACAGCTGCCCCCTGCCATGACTCAGAGCAGTCCATCCAAAGTTTTTCATCAAACTGAAATTATAATCAGTTATGACAAAGGTGGCAGGATGCCAGAGGGATAATATGTTGGGCAAGAGGGAGACGTCAAACACCACGTAGCGTTTGGAGCAAAGCTTAGCAAAGTGATGGCTGAGCATCTTGTAGTGTCTCTCTGATCCTGCCATCTAAGGAGAGGAGCGAGCAACGCACAATTTCCATGATCCTTAGCAGTACACGAGTCCATAGACTGAGTACTTTCCGTGGGTAGAGGTGCTCTTCCTGGGACAAGATTCCTTGGATCTTGGATTCGCTCTTAAACTTCTGTGTCTCTGCGTTTGGTATGGAATGAACAGAAACATCGTGCCAGTCCCACCATTGGCCAGAATCGCAACAGATGCTCTGGAAAATGTGATTTATGGGGGCAGGAACAGCTATGGCTGTGCTTTACAGCATCATAAGGCCCAAATTCTGCAAGATGTTCGCTTCCAACTTAGGTCTAAGTGAAATAAATTAGAAGACACTTGAAGAAATGAATGTTGGACCACATTGTCCCCAAGTTCAGAATATCTGGGGTTAGAGTCTGGTCTTCCTGGCCCATACATTTTGTTTTTCTTATGCCTGTAACATTTTCTGATTAAGCAGATTAATGATACCAGAATTAGTTTCACTTTCATTTTACTTAATCCAATACTTTCCTGACCAAGCCTTTTGTAAAATGAAGGATTCATTCCAGGATGAATTTGGCTCACATACGACAGTTAGTGTCTGGGATGATAGTTGCTATCTAAAGAGAAAAATGTAAATTTACTTACAGAACAAAAGGAAAGGAAAGGAAATATTTATCCACAGCGATGCTGCTATAGAGACCAGGGACATTTCAAATTGCAATAATAAAAAGATGTGTACTAAATTATCTCTGCTTGGTTCTATCATTATTAGTCTTGTTACCATCACTACCTTGTGCATTGGTTTGGAACAACAGCTCCACCAGAATTTCTTTAGAGATTTATCCTTACAAAAAACTCGAGATTTGTGGAACTGGATGATTTCATTTTACTTTGACAATGATGTTTCAGCCTGTAGAAAATAGCTTTCCAGTCTCTTTTCCAGACTTCAAATTAAAAGAATAATTTATCATGGAAAAGTATAAAAATGGGCTTAAGGAGAATGAAAGCAACATTTATTTTTGTCTGCATAAAAATATATCTCGGAAGTTCAAAGTAAAACATGCAAATGAAGAATGACTTAGGTACTGCTGCAGATTACACACATTCTGCGCAATCTTTGTTTATTTAGTGGTGTATAAGGTAAACCGAAATAAACCAAATATGGTTCAGATTTTTAAGTAGGCTTCCAAAAATACTTCTATGAATTCTGATTTTTCCTATTTATAGCTTGTTAACACTACTAGGTCTAAAGTAAGCAACCTACAATGTCTTGTATTGCATCTCTCTACTTATGCAAAAGATTGTGCAAAACAAATCTGAGATACCCACCGTCGCGAAGGGAGCAATTGCGCACACGCCTGATCTCTGAAAATGGCTCGTTCAGTAGATCAGCATCTCAAATCAGATCAGTGGCAAATCTGGTGCGTCCCAGAAACGTCAGTCCCCAAGGTGCAATGGCTTTGCTGTTCGTGCAGTGGCTGTTCGTCTGGGCTCTCCATCTCCGTGCTGGGGAGCAGACGGCCACCAGAAGCAACAGGACTGGGAGTCCTTTTTATGTTGGTTGGGATCCATTCCTCCTCCTTTCTGCCGTGAGGAGGTGCTGAGACAGGGTTGAAAGCCACCATAAAACCTTTTCCTCTGTGAAAAGAGGATTGCAATAATGCAAACACATCAGCATCGCTTAATCTTATGCTTCAATACCTGTGCATGCACCCATTTAAATGCACTGAGATGCAAATAGTTCCCATTGAACTAATGAGGCGACGCAGGTGTTTAGCTAAAACATGCTTGAAAATGTGGAAGATCAAAGCCCTTAATCACAGGCACATGGTGCAATTGTAAAGGTACTTACAGCAGGCATGTACAAATTGCCTTTTAGATGAAGGATCTGTCACAGGTATATGGATTTTGCTCAGTCACCTGCACAACGAGTAAAAGTGATGGCAAATATATGAATGTTTGTGTCTTATCCTGAATATGCTTTGGTAAAAAGAGGTCTCTTTATGGTCTATTTGCCATTTATGTGTACCGTACCAGTTCAGGCTCATGTTCTGGAGCATCTAATATGTAGATTTAGTTGGGGGGGGGGGGGGGCAGGCAATAAAGGTTAGGCTAGTAGGACAATAAACATTGCCATTTGTTATGCTTGGATGACATGACAAAAGTTATTTAGCCTCTTATTTAGTCATCACACATTGGTGTTGCTCAGTAAAACACTTCATTTAACAACTCCTATTTGACTAGGTTGCTAAATAATACAGCCAGAAGTAGTTTTATGTGCTATATTCACATTTCACCTGAGGTGAAAATAGAGAGCATGTATTTCTGGTGCCCCTTGTACCTAGCTGCATCTTCAAAGGTACAGACAAGTGCCTGGGAAAGCCCAGTTTCAAATATTTGTGCTGCACAGGTATCATATGTCAGAAGCAAATTTTTCCTTTTTCTTTCTTTTTTGCTTGAGACTGCTTGCATAACAATGAAAGACCTTAGGTAACTGCTACTCAAGTTCTTTATGCGTGGAAAATGGATGTGTCCAGAACTATTACTGTATTAAGCTGCTCACCGCTCTTAGTAGTTACTAAGACTATATGTAATTGGGGAGCTATTAGCTTGAGAAATGATCTGGAAAGGATTAATAATGAATATAAAACTGGAATAATGAAAGGCATCAAGTGTTCCCCAGGGAAGAGAATATGCTTAACATTTTAATTCTATACCATGTGATCCTGGAGGCAGTGGGGTATTTCCACATCGGGAATCAGGTGTGTTACCCACTGGAGTGGTATGTATGTCTGATGTACTGATAAAAATAATCCTAACCATTTTTATGGGCACTAGTGATTTGTTAATTGGGCTGATACTATCATTTCAGTTGATGTTTTGATTTACTATGAGCTCAAAAGTCGTGTTTTGTGATGGCACATCCTCACAAGTGATACTTGTTAATCTGAGGGACAGTTTGAAAGTTGAGCCTGGTCTATCTGGTTATCCATGTACACCTGCAAATGCTGGAAAATCCATTAACTTCCTTTCACCAGCCAGCACCTCACAACCCTCCAGCGTGCTGAACACTGCCTTCCTTGGCTGCAGCAGCGCTGGGGAGGGCAGGAGGGGCAGGGAAGGGTGCTGTGTGGCTGACGGGAGGGGAGCAGGCTGAGACTCCACTTGAGCAATACCTCCAAGCCATGGATCCAGCAGACTATTTTTAAGCCCTGTGGTGCCCAGCCTGCTATGATTTGCCCCTCTTTTGAATACTGGCATTTCTGTCATTTCAGTGCTCCCAAATGCTGCTCATAGATTTGGCTGGGAAAGTACACTGAATCGATAACCACACTGTCCCTAACTGAATTTTCCTATCAGGCTTTCCCCACCCTGTGCAGCTCCTACCGAGCCTTTATCTTCATCACTGATGAGGTCTGGTAATTTCCATCAGATCGTCATGCTCTTTTTTGCATGTGACATTTGTTTTTCCAACTTTTCCTGAAATGTGTGTGCGCTGTTGCATGTGCTTCGATAACAATGGTTGAGTCAATATTAAATTAAGTGGAATCCTGTGCCATGTTTTTGGCCAACATCAAAACTAGGAGTAGTTTATCAACCATTTGAGAGTGAGGTTTGGAGAACAGAACAATAGTAGCTGAAGTCAGCTTTCCCCCTACCATTAGGGAAATTACTTAAATGTAATTTTGTATATAATGTAATTGGTAGATACCTAAGAAGATTCCAGTCCATGCCTGTCTGTATCTTTCAGAGCCTAAATACCTTAAAAATACTGACTGTATGTAATGAAGTCACTTTTGAAATAGAATGTATAGGCAATGTTCAAAATCCACCTCTTGGGTGACTGGCAGATTTCAATTCATAATATTAGTGGCTATGGGCAAATGAAAATACACAGGAGCTTCTTCAGTTCTGAGATCCTTTACTTCATCAAAGCATGAACTCTTACCAGTGCTGGAAAATCCAGATGAAAAATAAAACTCGGGTTGGGAACATACCACAATGTTCAATCCATATCGAAGTAAGGAAGTAGCAGTTTCCCCAGTTCTTTTCAACCGTATTCTCTTTGTAGCTTTTAATCTATATGAAAAACTCAGCAAAGAAAGGATATAAGCCCATTATTCAATTATATGACATAAAATATTTTAATTATATTTTCTTATTACCCTCTTTTCTGTTTGCAAAGTTAAGGCCTTCAAGCTGTTGATCTCAGCAAGTGAGCCTGATGTTCCTATGCTTTTGGGGAATAATATTGTGTCTGTCATGGATGAATATATTATATTTATGGTTTACTGTAATAATTTGCTCATTCATGGTCCTACAAACCTCACAGGAGTGTAACAAATCCTTGTGATCTCCCTGAGAACTGCCATGTGGTTTCAAATCTTGGCATTAGCTGGGGGAAGCGTAACATCCACACAATGCCAGCCAGCTCCCCGCTGAGTGTTTTTTGCAGAAGCACTTGGAGGTATTTGTTGTTTCAGGGAGAAATAGCAATAAATTTGCTGCAGAAGTAGACTTCTTTATTACAACTACAATAGGACACCAACAATAGCATCTACTCCTCCCCTCCTTTTTTTGTGGGGGGAAGGAACCTGCAGGGTTTGCTCAGCTTTGCACACAGGCAAAGTCCAGGGCGATGTCACCAGGTAACCAGAGGAGGGGAAGGAGACGCCACCACCAGTGCCCATGGCTCTGGGCTCTGTGCCAGGGCTTGGGACCTGCCTTGGGCGGGGGGATCACGGTGGCTTTTGGCTCCCTTTCGAGGGGATGCTAGGGTCCAACGGCCAGGTCTGGGACAGAGACAGCCCGGAGCAATCCCTGCAGGAAGCGCATGAGCTAGATGGATGTTTGGTGTTTTACATGGATGGGTGTTTGCATTTCCCACTTAGCACCATTTCAGCAGTCCTGAGGAGTCATAGCTATCCAGGTGACTGCGTCTGGTCCCATCTGGCCTCTAAAGTCTTCTCACCTTGGAGTGCAGATCAGTAGAAATGCATTTGAGGTGATACTTACCTCTGCAGGAAAATGAGGACACGCAGATAAAGCTTTGCTAGGTTGTGGTAGGTGTGCCCCTTCTGTGAGACAGGGAAAAACTTTGCTTCCCAGGCTGACCAGCTGGCCCCTGCTCACAAAATGCGCCTTTCCTTCATTACCTTCAGCTCCACTCAGCACTGAGGGGCCATCCCTTTGGTTTTCCAGGGAGAGCCAATGCCAGACGCACCCCTCCTCTTCCTCAAATGCCTCTAATGCCTGGGAAGATGCTCCCCTCGCAGGTGGTGTGGAGGGACCTTTCTCCTACTGCCTCCTGGCTGGACCACACGTGGGGATCTGTCATTGCAGCTCCTGGCTCCAGAGCCAGCTGGGAATCACAAATTCAGCTCCTAGCACTGACTTTCAACCACTTCGCAAGATCTTGTGTGAGTCTGATAGATTTACCAAAATTTAAAAATTAAAGGAAAAGGAAAGGAAAACCCAAAGATGCGTAAAATGCGAAGTGAATCAGCCAGATGAGAGCAGCCACGTCAAGGTGGCATTCAGCCATAACTGGAGAGAATTAGTACAGCTTTGGAAAGCATGGTTAAATAACCCAAAAGAATTAACCCAGCAGTATACTATTAATACAAATGGAATTATTTTCTTAATAAACCTTCAACTTTTGGTCATACAGACCAGAACTCCATGGTCATTTTGGCCCATGCCAGCATTTTTGTAGCAATTGCTTGCTTCTCTGAGGTTTCCCTTTAGTATGTATGGGTTGTGTACATTTATCCGTGTATCTTGTAGCATGAGTTAAGAATGTGCTTAAAAAAAGATTATTGCACAGTACGACCTGAAGTGATACAAGTATAAATCATCGTAGTTCCTTTGGGCTCATGGAAAGGTCACTAATATGCACCCGTCTTGCCCTGTAAAAATACACTCAAAATATTTTAACATAACCATATTCTCTGTCACCAGTTGCTAGACGACCTCAGTGGTCAGAGCAGGGTTTCCATCCAGAAGGAGGTTTCCTTCCACTCCCTGTTTTCCCAGTGCTTCTGGGCTCTGATCCCGGGCTGGCAGGGGTTACTGCACCGTGGCTGTTGCTCAGTACCAAGCAAGTCATTTGGATGCTGGTCCCAGGTTGCTCATCAACTCAGCTCTGCCGATAATTCTCTATGCCCATGGGTTTTAATGCTCGGTTCTGCTTTCTATAAATGTTTCTTGGCTTCTGACCTGTGACAGAGGGAGCAAAGTTAAGTACAGGGTAATTTCTTCCTCCCAGAAATGGACATCCACGGAAAATTTTGGATGCTTTATTATCTAGTTATAGCTTGTGCTTTCTTTGGTTTACACTTGTTTCTTGGCATGTTTTATAGCAGTGTCTGGAAAATCAATTTTTCTTTTCCAAGCTACAAAGCAGTACATGTGTTCTTAAACAAAATCCTGTCATTCTGACCAACACCTTTAGTTTTATTTCCCTGGTGTTGTCATGAAACCCACTTCAGTCCCATATATTTGCTCTTTAATTTCAGTGTTGCTCTTAGTGATCACACTTGGTTTAAGAATGATGTCAAACAACTGATTATACAAAAGCACTGCATGTATATTTAGTGTTTTTCCAAAAGGGGTGGTTGTATTTTGATTATGCTTTCTGAGTTGTAAAACTTCACTGGCTTCTTTCTTCTGTTCTTCTTGTTTATTATGTATCTTCTTGTTTTAGAAAGTTTGATGGGTTAGTGATGATGAAAGTCACAGTTAAACGCTTCGCAGATGGGGATTTATGGGAGAAAAAAAGACTAAAAATGTTACATGGCTTTCATGGGTTGCCAGCCATGTCACAGGAGATCCAGATGTGCAGCCTGCTGTCACCGTGGCAGCTGGATGTTGCACTACATCCTTGAGATGGTCCAGGGAAGCCCAGAAATCCAGCAGTTGTCTCCATTAGCAGTGGATGTCAGTACAGATTGTCTGGGGAAATGAATCTAGATTGGTTATTATTGGCACAATCCTGCATGTCTTTAAAGTCTAAACTCACATTGGTCCCATCGGAGATTCAGAAAGAGAAAAAAGCTGCAGGTCAGTGAGTCTGGCTGCATTTCTTCTAAGGTTACAACTGTCTGCTTTACAAAAATTGATGGCTCTCTTCTAGGCACCAAGGCAGCAGTGACTAATGCCCCTCTGCGAGGCTGCTGAAATACTCTTTCTGAAGCTTGCATTCATCAATCTAGATAGAAAGACTTGCAAAGGCAGAGCCTGTGGTCTGATGTCCAGCGCAGATTGGAGCGCTGCCATGTTCCCCACGCAAAACCCATAAACACTGCTCAGCGCCAAGCCAACACAGGGGGAGCAGGTTTGTGTGAATACAAGAATGTGGACAGCAGCACCAAGCTTTATCCAGCACTCATCATCACCCTTCCTGCCTCAGGGAAGCCTGTTTGACCTCATCCTGGAAGTGGGAACCTTGGGGAGAGGCTGTTAACCAGAAGAGAGAACCTGCGGGCTGTTGTGGAAGGACTGGTGAGCTCAGCAGGGCAGAAACGAGCAGGTTCTGCTTTGCTGCAGCAGGAGGGGATATCTTGGGCTCGTTAATGCCTCCTGTGTATGTAGGACAGTTTGGTACCCACTGCTGGGTGGATGATGTCATCTCAGGGTCACTTAATCAGTCCTTGTGTAGGCAGAGCATATGCTTGAGCATATCTGGCGGAACAGAATTTAATTACTGGATTGAGAGTTTTTTTTAACGCTGAAATTAACATCACCATTCTCATTTGAAGTCAACTGGTCTGTTGAATTAATTTCTTGTTTGTGGTATTTGTCTTGTAAATGAAGTTTTGATCGTTTATGCTAATGAAGTGAAATACCACAAAGCCTTGAAGAAGTGGGATAATGGAAGATGCTGTCAGATGATGATGTTAACGGTTAAGGTTAAACGGAGCTTCTGCCGATACCTGCTAAGGTGCAGAGGTTCTCTGCTTTTCTGGGAATGCTGGAAGCCAAACTGGGCATTTTGAAGGGCTGCTCTGCACAGAGTGGTGTTCACCTGCCTCGACACAGGGTGGCACCTCCTGGTGCTCTGAATGCTCAGGGTGGTACCAGAAATGTAAAGATCGTACACTGTCACTCTTAGTCACTGGCAGTGCTGGAAGGGAAGAAGCGTGGCAGTGATGGGCAGCAGTGGGAGCACAGTCATCACCTCCCAGCATCCGCACATGCAGAGATCTGCTCCGGGCTCAAGCCTGTGCTCAGTGTACGGACGTATAAGTAGTGGAGATGTGGAAGTAATATTGAAGTTACGAACTCGTTTGTATCCTGTAACAACATTTCTGTAACTCCATGGCACTGTTGCTACTTCATAGAGGATAGGAAAACAAGAAAATTGTTTGTAATGTTTTACACCTCACACGTACATTATCCCATAAAGCACAACCCATAGGGAAGCAGGCCTGCAATACCTTGATTTGAACAGGGAACCTTGATTTGGGGAGGCAGCAGGGCTGTGAGTTTCTGAAAAGTAGCAGGACTGTGTCTTTCAGTCCTTGCAGGAGAGTACTGCGAAAAGCATGGTATAAACCCAGTCCCCATTTGAAGGAAAAGGGTTAAGATAACACACCCAAAGCCAAAACACATTCACCTGATTTAGAAGCAGGAATTTGAAAAAGTATTTTTCTAATAGGGATCTCGTAGATTTTTCTTTAAACCTTTAAGGCACTCTTGAAAAAGAAATTCTGCAAGAAGCAGGATGTTTCTAAATGAACTGTCAGCAGTAGGGGTGCGCTACTTACTGTCTCAACAGTCCTCAGACTATTTTGGGGGTAAACATGTTCTTGTTAAAAAGGACTTAAAGTTGTTTTGCTCCTCAGAAGAATACGCTGATTTCTCTGTAGAAATCAGCACTTAACTTCTGCATCTATTGGTAACACCTGTAGGGGTGGCAGAGGTGTTTAAGCCAGAGTTACTGAGCAGCTGAAAGCAATATTTTGTCTATGGTATGTGCTGGTTCTGTTTCTCTGCTTTTCTTTCTTGGTTCTCTGCTGTTTTCCTTTCCTCAAAAAATCATAGTGCTACTTCCTTCCATATCATATGTTGGTCTCGCTTAACTGATTTTTTTTTTTTTTTTTTAAACTCCACTCCAATAACACTTAAAATTCTGGTCAAACCTTTGAGCTGAGGAATGCCTGGATGGAGCACGTTCAGCCATCAATTTTCAGTGCCTGATATAAGAAGAGACTGAACAGACCAGACTTAAAATGTAAACTGTTTGTTGATGCAGAGGTGAGTTTGTGAGATTAAATTAGAAGGATGTAAGCAATGCAGGTAAGGGTTTTTTTATATTCAAGTCTGAACTGCTGCTTTTACTTGTGCTGCAGAACCCTCTCCTTTTGCATAAACTTGGTCCCAGGGGTGTGATGGTATAGAAAGACTTTGCAGGTTTCTCGCTGATACAAAGGAAGGACTTAACTGGTAGAGATATTATTAGTGTTATCAAACAGATGGAGCTGAGGTAACATATCTGTGTGTGCAAGTGCTAGCCTCCACTCTGAGGTCGGAGGTTTTCTTACGAACCTTTGCTGTTTTAATTACGAATAAAGATGTAGTGCAGGTAGAACAGCATTTATTTTGTGGTTGCAGCCTGATTCCAGTGGAGTTAATGTTGCTGTTGATTTCAGTGGAGTCAGAAACTGTCCACGAATCCCTCTGGTCCAGAAGCCAGGCATGGGGAAGACAGAGCCTAGATAAACTTCCCTGCAGACAGAGCCATTTCTGACGATAGCAGAGCTCTTAACTCCCCTTGTCTGTGCAGACCTTAGCTTTATAGATAAGTGTTGTCAATAACCGTGACACAATTTATTGCTGCTTGTCTCTTCTCTTTTTGTAAGAGCTCTTCACCTTGTTACCCAGGCATTCAGTGCTATTAGAACAAAGCATGCAAACCCAGAGTAGCTGGTATTTTCTGTCCAAGCTTATTTGAAATTATATTGACATGAGGGTTTAGGATTTTTTTTTTTATATATATATATATATATAACTTTTGTAATGGCATCAGTGTACTTTCAGCAGGATTTAGGGTTTTGAAACCCTTTGGAGCCTTGGTCTCGACTTTTAGAAACACCCAGCTGCAGAGACTTGCAAAGGTGAATATAGGTGAGCCTGTCTTGTTAAGTCGGTAGCAAAACTCCTGATGCCAAATCGGCTCTTTGCGTAGCGTAGTGTTGGGTGGCCCGTTGGAGTTGGTGAAAAGGTACCTTTCCTCTTTGCAAGAATCTTAAGAGTACAGTATTTTTTCATTAACACATACCTTTGTTTTGCTCTTCTGGCCGCTTGTAGAAGCGCACGTGCTGCATTGTGCTGTGATGTCTCTGCCACACGCTTTGCCCAGCAGTGGGTTAGAGCTGTGCTTGTTGTGTCTTGATGTGAGAGTAGATAAGCTTGCACCTATAGGGTTTATGCTGACTTTCTGTGACGGAGATAAAGGTATGTATCCCTGTGCTGTCCAGCAAGAGCTAAGGACTAGCCATCATGCTGAGCAGCTGGTATTATTTGCTTTGGACTATAAAATGTGGCATGATAACATTGCCAAGAGAGCCCAGTTAGGTCTCCTACCTCCACATTGCCTTTTCTCCACACTGATTTTATTTATTTTATTTTATTTTTAAGATTTTAAGAATCAATTTTATTTATTGATTGCAGGTCAGTATTTATAGTAGTGTAAGAGACTGCCTTGGAAAGCTATAGAAGTAGACCTTTAGGCCAGAAGATTTAAAAAAAAAAAGAAAAAAGTTTATCTTAAACGTGATATATTTATCCACTGCGCTGATGTATGTTACTAGGAGAACGAAGCAGAGAAGCTAGCGTCCTATCTGAATTAAGGAAAAAAATGGAAAATGCTGTGTTTGTTTATATCCTGGATATAAAATATCACACAACATTTTCGGAGGTTGTGCATATACTGGGGCAAAATTACCAGGGGAAAACACAGTAGCAGAACTTGGGATCATCCATTTGCCTTGAACAGAACCTGTGCAGGGCATACATAATGCTTGTATACCTGCAGGTTTGGAGGGTGACTTGATCTAGATGTCCTAGCAGCTTCTGATCACTCTGCTTACCCTGGTGGCTGGGACAATGTTGTGGTATTTACTGAAATAAAAAAAAAAATTAAATTAAAGAATTATCTAGGGCAATCTGAGATGCTCAGCTCTGAATGAACACTTAATATTTGGATTCTGAGTCTAGTGGTACAGTGAATTAAGTCCAATTTCAGTAATTAAGTTAATTTTATGAGACCATACAAGTAGTAGGTTATTTTACAAGGTGGGCTTTCCATTCAGGTCTCACAGGATCAGATTGAAAAATCTTTAAACCTCTTTCTTTCAAGAGGCTCACGTCTAGTCAAATATTTAAGAGGCAATCAGGGCTTAACAAGCATCCAATTTATCCACCACCTTAACAGAACGGGCTTTTTTTGTTTTGTTTTGGTTTTTTTGTTGTTGATTGTGGAGGTGTTTTTTTTTACTAATTTGCTTCTCAGAGTTGCAAAAATAGCCACTAGAGATTGTCAATAGGAAATGTCACTTGCTTTGTTATTTATCAGTATGATTTGACTTCGGGATAGAAGTTTGCATCCTTATTAAGAATGTAACTGTTTTCCCAGCCTGTGTCCTTAAAATAAATAATAATTAAAAAAGTTGCTTGCAGGATGTTTTGTTGGTGTATGAGCCTGGGAATATGCCACAGTTTGCCACCTTCTGTTTTTGCCATTTGGAAAAGCTAATTTTGTTCCAGGGTTTGCTTCTAGCAACTTGTAAGCAGCAGCTGCACTGAGGTACGGGGAAGGGGCCCCTTCCGAAGGACTTCTCTGCATGTTGAGAAGGTGGATTTTTTTTTGGTCCTTTTTCATTACTGCGTCTCTTTACTTGGGAAAATTGTCCAGTACCGAACTCCGCTCTCTTTTTCCTGAGGGCATCTTCTGTGCTTTTAAATGAGTTTCTAAAAGCCCCTGATTGTTGCCTAGTTAAGGACCAAGAGCTATAATCACTCAAACTCATTTCCCTGATTTAACAAGCAGTGCAAATCACTGACAGCTTCAGACAATGCAGATTTCTGCCATGCAACTAAACCTTCCATCAGGAGGAGGAATAACTCTCCAACACCGGACGTATTAGTGTGACCTGTTGTACGGGAGGAGATGACTGAGCAGATAATTAGATTGGGCTGCAGCTGAACCTGGGGATCTTATATGAGTAGTAAACAGAGGGGGTTAGGTATGTATACTGTGCGAGGTATGAGAACTTGATACTTTATTTTGGTTTTTTTTCAGTGGGAGACAAAAAGATTTGTCTCCAGGGCATGTATTTTTCCTTCTAACCAAAACCAGATCATGTGGATGGCAGAACAATTTGTATTGCTGATGGCAACCACCCTAGGGCGGACAAGGCATGGATGGAATCTGTTTACAGTGAGGGCTATAAAAAATTTTGAAATGTTGGGAATTTTACTGCTGGCTTTCTTGAATAAAGTGATCTAATAATAGAATTAGGATAGTCTCAAAACAGATACGGATGTGGGGCTTGCCTGGCTCTCACTTTCAGCCCTGACTACCAAAAGTTAGAATAGCTGAAATCTATGAATGAAGTATGGGCGTCTGTTTTGTCGTTGGATCTCAAGGGGCTGAATGCAGATTTTAAATATTGTAACTGAGAACCAGATTAGCGAGGTAAATCTAAAGGAACACATGCAGCTATGCAGCCTTCAGTATCATTTTAGTTTAACGGTTAAGCTCTGGTTATTAGTGATTAAGCTTAAACAGCCAATAGGTCTCTGCTGGGAGATGTGTTCGAGCACGTTTGAGCACTTAGCACATTCAAACTTGCACCCAGATCTTGTGGCTCGCTTCTGTTGATGTCATTCATTAAAGTGACCTTGGATGCCAAAACAATAGTCCTTGGAAAAGCTAATGGTTCTGCATAACGTGATTAAAATATAAATGTGCGTTTTGTGATCATTATACTTCTTTCAGCAGTATTTTGGGCGTGGATTCTTGTCCTATGCCAGCGTGTCCAGATATCACCTATTTTAAGCTGAGGATAAATAGGTCTGAGCTGTAACACCAGCATGTTTTTATTTTTATGGATTAGATTCAGTTGATAACTAAATGAAATAATTCTGAACCTGCTAGGAAATGTTAGATGATGCTGTGGCATCTGAAAAGACTGTTAGGGAGGATAACTTAGGACCTTTTTGATCTTATTCTCCATTTCTTGGCTCTTCTGACAAACTGTATGCCCATCGCATGGAAAGTTTATTAGTGAAATGATTACATTATAATTCTTGATTTACAGATTGTTCCTTAACTCATCAAATAATCGAAAATGTCTGAATGACACGTAGGCAATGGTCTTTATCAAGAGGCTGTGCACCAAACCAAACAAAAATGAACAGATACGCATTTTAAGACCTACTTTTATCACTACTTCCAAAGAAGATATTTAGAACTATGGGGCAATATGAAGAGATGAGCTAATTAATTCTAGTGAGACTTATTTTCTGCCTGTATTAGTGAAGATATTAATCAGATCGTAAGTGCTATAGATTTAGATGGTTTTGAATTTGGCTTATCTTTTCCTGGCTTTCCAGCACTGGTCATTAGTCATTCTTTTTGAATGTAAATCTTTGTGAACTTGCAGAGAACTGTACTTGTCTTGGGGTAAGCAAACTGGTGAGACCATTCAGCCAGGCTGCAAGAGCTGGTGAGGTAAATAACTTTAAGGATCTAGATGAAGAGGTACAAAAAATTTGCCAGACTGCAGTTTAAGCTTGCTGTTGAAGTTGCAGCAGTGCTGAGACTTGTACCTGGGACAGATTTTGACTGTCTACTTGGTGCTGTTTAGGTGCAAATGAAGACTTGGACCTTGACCTAAAAAGTTCATAAAAATGATTTGTCTGCATGTTGCCCAGATTATATTTAGCATTTCCTGGACATGTGCAAACAACTCTTGGCTTGAGCAGCTTCCAGCCTAAGGCTCTGCAAGCAAACAAGGGCCAGGGTGAGCTAGACCTGTATATATGAATTAGCAAAACTCACTGTAACTCATGGAACCTGTCAGCAAAGGAATTTTAAGGTCATTCTTAAATTGTTACCCAGGCCTGTATAATAACCTGTATAATGCTATTCTGGTGGTATTTGTCAGAGCTCAGATATTTATTTCCTTCCTGTTATACCTGGAACAGAGTGGTCCCGTCAAAACCCTAGTGGTGAGCTGCCTCAGTTAAATTTTATCAGATTTGGTTTTGGCTGTATTGTTGTATTATTGACTATTCAGTGGAAACGGGGATGGTATCACTCTGCTCCTGAAAATTATACCTTAAAGATGGTTGGATTTAGGCTGTCTTGTTGTAACCTACTTCTGTTCATAACAGGTAGGTGGGGGCAGGTGGTGAAGTATGGAGAATGTCATATTCAGTGTTATGCCATTGCATAGTTACAGAAATATTAAATAATTGAAAATACTCTAACCAGTGCAGTTTGGAAAATGAGCTTGAAAAAACAGGTTTTATCACATAACCCCAGTCCAACATCTTGCTATAGATGATTATAAAGGATGGAGCACAAATGACTCTTCCACTGGGGACAGTGCATCCATCTGCACTGGACCTTCCTAACACTAACGCTTATTTTTCCTTGTACTAAGTGCAGGTGGCACATGCTGACACCAAGCCCTGAATCACAACATATGGAGTATAGGGGAGAATATAAACCAGCACTGTAAAGACTTGCGGAAACAGGAGTTGTATGGTGCTTGAGCAGTTGCCCTTTGAGCCTGGTCATCCCCCCAGCTAAAAAGCATTAGAGCCACCACTGGAATGGAGTTAGCAAGGGAATTTTGATTTTGCTCTTTTTAAGTCTCAGCATTATGTGTGTGGGGGTTTTTTGTTTTTTTTTTTTAGGCAGCTTTTGACTCAGAACCTACACATAATCACAGCTGAATAAATTGCTCCTTTTCCTTCCATATAAATTCTTAAGCTGCCTCACCAGCTTCTAACTGAAAGATGGTCCTGGGAGATGACAGGTCTGTAAAAGACACTGTAGATGCACAGATAAATTTGGAGCTGATTGATCTCGGGTAAGAGTAGAGCGTGTTTAGTTAGTTACAGCTTCTTGCCCCTCTTGTGGCATCTCTGGATGTGGGTTTTGGTTTTCTGATGTTTGAGCCAAAAATTAGGTGCCAAAAGTTACTTGAAGGAGCAAGGCTTCTTTCTTGGAGAAGGCAAAGCAGAGAGCAGCAGTGCAGACTTATGCAGCAAGTAAAGCATTTCAATATGCATTATTGTCAACTCTAACAAGGAAAGCTGGGCATCACCTCACTAGGGCTGTTTGATGGGACTTGAGGGATGCATCTGGATGCTCTGAATCTGTTCTGCTGTTTCTGTGGTCATCCTTGCAGCAGAGAATTGAGTGTAAAATGAAGCGGTGGTCGCTTCTCGAGTCCACAAAGCTTTGGAAGGCAGTGGCTCGAAGAGGAGCCATCTTCAGCCCACTTTAACACCTCTGGAATCACTGCTCTCCATGCTGGGAAGACCTGCAGAGGTAGGAGTGCATGCTCTGCCCAGCCGTGCTGCTGGGGCTGCCCTTCCCAGCTTGCCCCCAGCTGCTCATGGCTGTCTCTGGTAGGACCAGCCTGTGCTGCAATTCCCTGTCTTGCTTTGGCAAATGAGCTGCCTTAACGAGGCCCATCATGGCCAAATCCAGCGGAGCATGTGTGTCCTAGCTCTTGTTTAAGTAGGAGGACCAGGTAAAGGCTGAAAGGCTGTTTATGTAAATAAAAATTGCTGTCTGCTTCTCGGTGGGGTAGGGAGTTAAAGGGTGGAGGGAGCTGTGAGGAAAAACTACAGGGAAGAGAAGTGAAAAATAAGAGTGGGAAAGAAGGAAAAGCAAAGGTTGGGAACAGTGATAGTCCTGAAGGTTGTACATATGGCTGTTACTGAATGAATGGTAAGGTACTGAACAAATAGTAATTAAAATCCTAGCTACTATGTAAATGCCAGATTATAGCTGTGATCTTTTTTGCAGACTTTCCTTTGATGTGAGTGGGAGTCTGTATGTTACCCTTGGGAATGCTTAAGCCTAAATATATGCTCAAAACCACAGAGATTCAGTCGTCTTCTTGGCATGAGTTGATGTCCCTTTGACATGTACCAGCAACACCTCGAGGTTTCTACGAGGATGAACATAGCTGGGGTTTACTCTTTAGTGTTTCCAGCATGGTAATTGTACCTTTTTTCCTACAGATGAGGGTGTTCCACTGATACCCTCCTGCACAACAGCTCCAATTTGTCTGGATTTATAACTTGCTCCAGAACTGAGCATTTTATGTACTCCTGAAAAATGTGGCCGTGAAACTAGATGGGGGAAATTATGGTCTCACGTGGGCAGGGAATGTTTCACGCTTGTTGGGAGAATAACTGGAGCCTCCTCAGGCAGACACAGCGGGTAGGGTGCTATGGTCATCCTCGGACCTGGTGGATAGGGTGCAGTGGGCTGGGGGAAAAGCTATTGACAACTTATTTGCTGAACACATCTCTCTAGTTCTGTTTCTATAGCAACCCTAATGTGAAATGTGTTGCTAGAAAAACATTCGTTACTATAGTAACAACTTCCCTGTAAGTGAAAAGTTTACTTTGCAACACATGATACCTAATATTAGTTTTTTAAGTTAAGCCACCCACGTGTGTGCTGAAATCAATGAACAGATCATTGTACTCAAGGCTACATAGCTGGAAATGTACAGAACTTGCCTGTCTTCCACTAAAACCACCCTCTTGGATTTGACCAACATCAGACTGACCTCTGAGTAGCAATTAAGACAACAGAGATGTCATATTATGCATGGCACAAGAGATTCCTGAAATAGTTGTATCTGAAATCTTGTGTGAGACCCTTAATTCTGTGGGAAATCAGTCACTTCTGGGTTTTGTGGATCAATTTTTTTACACTTAAAAAAAATCACAGATACTAATGTGAGTTACTAGGCTGTATCATTCAGACTTACCCTGATGGCCGTTGGGACTTTATAATTGGATGAAGGTTTTGACTGGCTTTTTTTAAGGTCACTTTCTAGAAACACCTTTCTGAAAGTAAGGATTGAATCTGGTCCTTCCTAGAAACATTTAGATAGGAAAAGACCTTTAAGACTGAGTCCAACCATATGTTTGCTCTGCTGTATTATGCACTAATGCTTTGTCCAACCTTAAAGCCCTTACGATACGGGTAGCGAGTACGGACTGGTGTGTGGCTTGAGGAGAGTGGAGAGCACCTCAGCAGTATTGTTTGGCTCCTTGCCTCTGCTTTGGCATCTCTCCCACGTGCTTTTGCATGTTTTTAACCATGTCAAAGCCTGATCTGCACTTTCTATCAGGGGAGTTATCTTACCAACCTTAGCAGTGTCGCTCTGGCAGTGGAAATAGCCCCGGCCATGTAGCGACCCTGGCAGATGGGTCCCTTTGGTAACTCCCAAAGCACCCAAGTCAGCTACAGCCACGAAGTCGCTCCCTCACCAGCTGAGCTGAGCCCCTCTGAGGAGGTTCTGCTGGTCAGGTGATGGCACCAGACCTGGTTAGGTGTGAAGGAAGCCATCGCTGTCGTGGAAGTTCATTTTCCGAGTGATGTGTTGACTCCCTTTATTGTGTTATAAAGTGCCAACAGCAAGGCACAGTGGTGGAGTTTTAAATGTCACCAAGGTAACGATCATCAGTCACCTCATTACAATTTCATATTTAGATCTCTTCTCTTGTGAATGTGAGACTTCCTTCTTCAAAAGTGATGCAGGGTTTAAGGCCGTTTCTGAGCTGGAGATTTCTCTGCTGTTATTCAGGCTCTGCTGTATATACTGGTCCCATACTGCTCTGAGTTACGCTGGTGTGAAACTAGTGCCTGGGGGGATTTCATGTAAAGGATTTAATGCAAAGGATTTCCCGTCTTTGTGGGTTTAATTGCTAGCTGGCCTTGAGTGCTGCATTACATGAACAGGTGATAAAACTATAGTAATGGGTTAGCAATTATAAAAGAACAATTTCCTATTGTTTCTGTGCTTACCGTACTGCATTAATGAATCACTGTGCTTTACAAAGTATTCCCACACTGCCTCCTATGAAATAAGTACTGTTAAATATTGTCATAATTTTACGGTTGAGTACATTGAGCTGCAGGTATAGGAAGCTGTTGTAAGCAGTATTTATGTCTCGTGTGGAGAGTCTGAGGTCTTTGAGAAAGGTGTGGATCCTACAGGTTTCATAGATGTCAAGTAGGATGTGAGGAAGTCCATCACCTTTTCCCTATGAAATAGCTAAAATGGGGAAAAGCTTTTTAATTCTGTTAATTGTACTTTTCGGTTCACGGTGAAGTCTTCTAGGAAATAACTTTGGCTCAGAAATTTCTCAACTTTGGATGACAAACCTGGAACGCATTTCTAGCTTAGAGGCTTCCCTCTGAGAAGATGCTTAAAGGCCATACATTGCTTGGCTGGAGGGGGTAGTTGTTCCTGGAATAGTGGTGGCTGAAACAGTTTACACACTCTGCAAAGTAATACCAGTAAGACTGAGATGTCACAAGAACGAAGGGATGTGGTGTGCGTGCACAAATCCAAAAGAAGGGGCAGAAGGAAGCTCTCTGCATGTCTGTGGCCTCCCAGAGAGACAGAAGTGTTGCCTTGTTAATGGCCTGGACGTGCTGCCTACTCTGAAAATAGTCTGCCCTGTGCCCTTCAGCGTGATGGAGTGGGAAACCTGAGTGACTCCGGGGAACACTGGGTCACTCCGCTCTCCTAGTGTTGGGCTAAATCCTGCAGTTAACCGTGTGGTTGCCTTGAGGCTGGAGGGAACTCGTGACACCTGATCCTTGACCGAATGGAATTTCAGAAGGAAAATGGAGCATTACGCGGACCTCTGGTGTTCGTCACCTCCTGGGGCTGGGGATAGCAGGGGCAAAGGTGGCTTCGATGGGCGGGGGAGACCGGTGCTGGAAGGCATGGAGGAAAGAATAGAGAAACTGGGAGCTATTGTTCCAGAAATGCCATTTCTTGAACAAGCACTCCTTCTAAAGGTTGGTAGCTTCTCATTACATGCTACTAGATGTCTTTGTAAGCAGACTCTCGGATTATCTCACCTGTTTGAATGAAAGAAAGAAATAACATCTCCTGAGGGGTTCCAGGATGATTGCTTTTAGGCCTTTTTTCACCAGGTGACTTAGGGCATTTTGGACTGTTACATTTAGGAACTCATAAGAAATTAGTTTATGTAATTCTACCAGCCTGGTATTTTTAACTTGAATGCTGCAATTGCAAAACTCGGTGCTGCTTTTGGGTTTTTAGCTCTGCTACAGTATGTGCCAGCTCTGTTTAATAGCTGTATTTTGTGCTGTCTGATCATCTGCAAATAAATCTCTTGCAAGGTCCTTTTGACTTTCAGAGCCTGGGGAGGTGGGGTGGACCTGGGCATGAGTCTGGTCTGGAGTAGTGCTGAGGGGAACAAGGTTTGTGTCTCCTTGTCAGCCTGACAAGCAGATTAGGCAGCCTTCCTCTAAGGGATTCAAAGTCAAAAGGATTAGATTGGCCTCCTGTTTTCTGAAGAAGCCTGAATCTTGGAATAGAAATGTGAACACACAAGCTGTTGTTTCTGGACTCCTATAATAGCCTTGTTCTTGGTGCTGCAGGAGTTTTCCTTCAAGCACATTTGTGTGGTGCAACTGTGGCATCAAGTGATTGGCAGGATCCATCTGCCCATCCTCTGTGTGGGGCCCAGGGGACCGGATAAAAACAAGATCTGTCAATTTGGTGTAAGGAAAATATCATCTTCCTACTGGCTCTGGTGTATTCCCAGCCCAGGAGTTTCACTTAACTCCTCTGTCCCCACACTGTGAAGGGCCGCATGCTTCTCTGGCTCGCAGACTTGACCTAGTGCCTCCCTGTTCTGCAAAGCAACAGGTCTGTGAAATGCTTGGGGAGCTCCGTAGCGGCTAGCTGGGAAAGGATCTTGCTCAGCAATGCAGAGAAGAAAAAGGGCTTGGCTGCCTTTGCTTGCTTTGGGTGCCCCTGAGCAGAGCCCATTGGACTGCTCCCACCACTTCAGGGCCTCCTTGGAAGATGCCCAGGGAGATGTGGCTATAAAGAAACAAAGGGCAATATTGCAGTGTATGGTCTTTTCCTGATTTGGCAGGGTGGTGCTCTCCTGTGAATTTGAGCTGCACCAAACTGGATCAGCTGGTGACCTGCCAGGTGGGTTGGGTGGTTTCTACTTTGACCCTCATTCTCTTTTTCTGCATTTCATGATGGGGCTGCAGGAACTGGGACTGGCTGCCCGGGCTGTCTGCCTTGCTGCTGGATTCCACAGACGTGGCTGCCTGGTCAGGCTCACCAACTGCTGCCTCTGGCCGTGTATCTTAAAGATGTGTAGGAAAGACTGTACTGGCCTTGTGATGTGAGTTAGACTAAGATGTCAGCAGTAGGGTGCAGGCTGAGGATATCTGGGTTGTTTAGCAGTCCCAAATTTCTCAGCATCCTGAAATGACCGAGGGGTTGGTTCTTTACAACCTTGTTTGTTCATCACCCCATGAGGAAGGTTGAGAGGAACCTTGATTCAGTACTACAGAAGAGGTCCCAGGAGCTTTGAGCAAGGCTGAACTGTGCTTTGCAGATGTTTGTATTTGCTATGCTCTGAAGAAAAAACCCCAAAATATCTATGACTGGTCTTTGGACTTTTACTGCTACCCTGGATCAACCAAAGATGATGAGGGGACTTGGAGCATCTCCCTTCTGAGGAAAGGCTGGGAGAGCTGGGCCTGTTTAGTCTGGAGAGGGCTAAATCTGGGATTTTGTCAATGTCTACAAATATCTTCAAGGCACATGTCGAGAGGACAGGGTCAGACTCTTTTCAGTGGTGTCCAGCGACAGGAGGAGGACAGCGAGCACCAACTGCAACACAGGGAGTTCGATCGGACTATGGGGAAAAACTTCTTTACTCTGAGGGTGACGCAGCAGCGGGACAGGCTGCCCAGAGAGGCTGTGCAGTCTCCTTCTCTGGAGACATTCCAGACCCACCTGGATGTGACGCTGGGCAGCCTGCCCCAGGTGCCCCTGCTTTAGCAGGGGGCTGGGCTGGGTGGTCTCCACCAGGCCCTTCCAGCCCCAGCCACTCTGTGATTAATATCCTTGAAGAAAAGACAGGAGTAAGAAGCCATGCTTTTCTGCACTGGTAACTTAAGGACAGAATGTTCTAATTTGGATACCATAAATTATACCCATGAATAAGCATGTCCTGATTTTTCAGAGGTGCTGAGCACTTTATAATCCTATTGACTTCAGTGGAAACTGGAATGAGCCCAGTGCATGCTTTGGATAAATGGTGTTATGTAACAGAAAAATGATAGTAATTTATGTTCAAGAATCTTTCATCACAGCACTGAACTCTTCTTCGCAGTTTGAAAGGAGGAAAAGTTTTGAAGAGTTGTGCTGAGGCTTTGAATTCACCTCCCCTTGCACCTGCACAGCTCTTTGCTGCGCAGCTCGGGGGCACCTTTCACCTGTCCCAGCGCTGGGCCACTTCCAGAGAATGATGCTACCTCTTGTGGCACATCATCAGCAGGGTGCTGAACGCCTGGGACTCTTGAGAAGTTGTAGATATTTGGTAGCTTGATGTGTCACAGCCTAGAAACCTTTTTGACACAAGAAATACCCGTGGCATTTAAACACACTTTGGACTACTGGAAAGGTGTGTGCAGGTGGCTAATTGCCTTCGTGCTTGCACCTGCAAAGCACATATGTGAGCATGTACATGAACAAAAATAAAAGCTGGGAACACAGTGTCTTCAACCCTTTATCCTGTAAACCAGGGATCCGCTCTCCAGGCTGCTCTTGTGCAACAGCTCCTGTTCCAGGCCCTTTGCCTTCCGTTAGGGAGAGTGGCCAATGTGTGCCACAGCCATACCTTCCCTTGGTCCCCTCCCAACGCTGCTGTTTGCTTTCAACAAGGGTGCAGGGAACACGGAGTGCAAATTAAAAATAGAAATAAACATGAAGTGAGGAAAGCAATCAGAACACCTAAAATCCGGCACTATCTTTAATCATAAGTGGAAAAAAATTTATTGAGTGTTGTTTGATCACAATCTAAACACAGCCTAAACAGCCCTTTGAATTTATAAATGACATGCAATATAGGTATTTTTAGATTGTGTTGCTCAGATCTCAAGGAGAATTTTTTGTATGTTTTAGCTTATCACATTTCTTGCATAATAAGCGCTAGTTTTCCACAGCAGTTTAATTTTCTGTAAGCCTATTCTGTATGCAAATAACTCTTATTTTGTGGTCTCCAGTGGCAAGATTATCTTTATCTGGGGTGGATATAAGGTAAAAAACTTTATGGAGGACAAGAATGTAATCTTTTTGTTTACCTTGTCTTTCTCAGGCATGTTTTTATTATTGGTTTTGTTTACGTGTTTGTCCTCTCTCAGGTTGAAGTTCAAATGAAAATGTTGCAAAAATTCTTCTCGCATCTCTAGGGAGTGCCAAAAAGCCATAGTTCCTGTTGCAGTTTCTGGTTGAGGGATGTGCCTTTCCCATGCTGCCAAGAGAGCTGTGTTCAAAGGAGGGCACTTTCTCCTGATTTTGCCAAAGAGCAGCTTATTAGCACCTGAACCAAGTAACCATTGTTCATATCGTTTCATATAATTTCCTTTATACATATGTAGGGAGCATGTTTCTCTTGCTCTTAAGCCTTCCTCCTGAGCAGTTCCATGTTTGAGGCTCACAGACTTTGGAAATTCCTATCTCTACTTGGGTGCGCTTAGCAGGGTTACGTGTTCCATCACCATGCCAGCAGAAAATGCTCTTTAATAAAACAAATAACCTATGTTTCTAATGCACTCTTCTACTGGATGGCTTCTACTGATGAGAGCAGCTGAAAAGTGCAGTCTGCAGAGCATGGCAAATTGGGTTTTGTTTCCTGGAAATAAATTCAGGACTTTAGAGTATAGATGTGGGACAGCTACAGAAGACATGTACAATTCTCACATGATGGGAAGGACTGGAGGGAGGCAGCAGACAGCCAGTTTTTGGAGCATTTTTCAAACAACTGGTGCTTTAGATTTAGCTTTACAACAAAAGAGAATTAATTCCCTGCTTTAGGGGCCAATGGTCCAGATGCTTCTGTGTTTGAGACCCAGATGACCTATGGTGGAAGTGCTTGAAGCCTGTGTGCTGGGCAGGAGGCTCACTGTTTGAGGCGGTGGGCAGGAAGCAGAAAAGCCTGGAAGGGGCTGGAAAGGCCAAGCAAACTTAAAGGAAGAGAAAGGAAAAGGCAAGAATGGAAGAAGAGATGGAGGTAGACAGTCCTGAGGAAAGAATTGGGGTGGGAGGAGGTGGCTTTTCTCAGCAATCCTCTAGTGCAGCCAGGGTCTTCTCCCAGCTGTGTAGAGCTGCAGTGTAGTGTCACCCTGTGCAGATCACTGTGCCATGTACGGAGGGCAGCAGCTGTGGGTCACTGACCCCGCATCTCCTTAGGAGATGTCCCTTTCCTTCCTGGAAAAGGAGCCAGGGACCACCCAGGCAGTGAACAGGCTGTGGCTCGGCAGGTTCTGTTGGCTTCCACATCTCATTTAGACCTAGAGCATGTAGTTGCAGGCCAGTGACAATGAAACAAATATGTCTCTGAGTGACTGATGAGCAATAAATCTTTAAATACAAAGGGTAAACGTGATCCCAGTGCTGCTCCATTCCAGTATCTGAAAGCAAATGAACATGCTGTCATAAGCAGAATGGGAATCCTGTATTTTGACTGATAATTAAATTCCCCGCTCTTATTTAATATCTGAAGCACAACAAACAGTATTCAGAGGAAGCGTGGTTCTTCCTCCCTCATTCTTACTGATTAGTTCCAACAGAGGTCTGCTGGAATCAGTTGGATTGATTGCATAATAAATTTCAGGGTTCTTGGCAGTTTCAGTGAAAATTAGAGTATCTAGAGAATTAGAGACTTTGTTTAATTACAGAAATGGCTAGTCGGGCTCTGAGCTGCAGTTCAGCACAGCTTTTGGAACTGCACTGACTTCAGCCTGGGTTTTCTGCACCTGCATGCTACCGTCCATTTGATATCTCAAGGTCTTTGCCATTGCCATCTCCTCAATTCATAGGGTTGTCATAGGAACTATTTCCAAAGCTGTGTTCCGACTTGTTCCATGAGGCACTTTATTGCATTATGAAGTGTTGACAGCAAAGCACAGCAATAGATTTTTAAATGTCACCAAGGTAACTACTGGCATTCAATTACAGTTTCAGATAAAGATGAATTCTTTCTGCAAATGTGACTGTGTGACTGTCAAAAAATATGCTGAGGATGAAGGTGATTTGTGATACAGCAAAGATTTCTCATCGCTTTGCAAGGTTAATTGTGCCCATTCTGGTTTTTGGTGACACAAATGTAACATAGGTTATTTCTCAATCCTTCAGCTAATGTCTCTATAGACATTGATCACTTGGTATTCTGTTGTGGTTTTGCCTTTTTTTTTTATTCTGCTCTATAAATGAGCCTGTCACTCTATGTATAGCAGACCCACTGATGCTCTGTAACACCCAGAGTAACTCTGCTTTAAATGGCATTTCTCTGGGTTTACATAGACATCCTGGAGATCAGAGTAGGAATCAGACTTGTCTGCAAATCTCTTGAAACCTCAGATCATCTCATTCATCCTAAGCTTGAGAAGATCAAAGTGCTAGGAGTTGGGGGGATTAGGGAGAGTGGACAGCCTGAGCAAAAAAATTGTATTTTAGTGAAGGGCTTTCTGAGAGTGGGAGAGAGTAAAAGTGCATTTGTGTGTGGGAGATCTGAGGGATCAAGAGGGGAGGAGAAAAATGAAAGATACTAACAGCGTAAGAGTCTGGCAGGAAAAAGATGCAGATGGTTTGGTATCACTGTGCTGCTAAGGTTGCAATTTGCCAAGTGTGAGAGCTCATCTGAGGCTGTGGCCAGTCGGTTGGCTCTGAAGGCAGAAGACTTGAAGCAGTGCAGACATTGAAGACCTGACCCTTAAATCGGCTGAAGCTCTCAGGTTTTGAGGTTGTAGCCACGAAAAGGGCTTCTCAGAAATGCCCAGTGACAGGCAATGCTGCTCCTTTTGTTACTCTTGACCAATGTGCCTCCTTGTTACCTTACATCCATCAGGTCTCAGCATCTTTTCACAGAGTGATAATAAGCCCTTGGTATCATTTAACTAAAATTTAGGCTACTATACATTCCTATTTCTCTACCATTAAGAAGGGTCTTTACTTTCTCAGTAAGCCACCTTATCTTTTTTTATTATTATTTGAAGTTTCACGTTAAAGGTGAAAAGAACAGAGCCTGACAATGTCATCTGAGGAAAGCAATTATATTTTAAGGTGAAGTGTTTTGTGAACAGCATCCTGATTGCTTGGCAGAGCTAAAAATACCTGACTGGTTAAATAGCTCATCAGCATGTGGAGACCTGGAAGTAATGCATTTTTACTGTTGCCTAATAATTCCATGCCAAGTATTGTCCTAGTGTTGGATTTATAATGGAGGGGGAGCTGGTAACTTCTTCAAGAGAAGGTGCCCCCTGATAAAGTGGGTGAAATAATATATTTCTGTCTATAAGCAGAACAAACCCTCTAGCAGTTTAATTTACCAGTGCAACTTGAGGCATCAAATCTCAGATGGTTTTGTAGTGCAAAACGCAAAAGTTTCATGCCTGCCCCAGACCTGCAGCCTCTGATGAAGGCGTAGAGCAAACCTGGGCACCTGAATAGCGATTGCCAGCTGGCAGCCTGGTTCACAAGTATCAACACATCCTCACACACATCACTGCACTGCACACATTCCTCCGGGCAGCTGCTTTTCCAGGGGGATGGAAGGTTCCCTGGGTAGGTTTGGTCCAGGCTTGGTCCTCGCCATGGGTGCTCAGGGCAGGGGGAAGAGCCCACGAGCATCCTCCGTGGGGTTGGTGTCAAGCCTGTCTGGAGGGGGGAGCTGGTATTTCATTCAGCTTGGAGGAGGCAGGGAGCCTCTCCATTAGGAGGGAAATTGGGGCGCTCTGGGTAAATTGAGTAATTCATTACCTTGATTTACTGTAAAATCGTAACAGTTCATAACAGAAAACATATTTTAGTCACCCGAACAATGTTTCCTGGCCCTGTTCTTTTGCAGAGCACATACACATCTACCTGTTGCTGGATGGAGTGAAAAACTTGGTCTCTGCCAGACATTTTTTGCCTAATACAGGGAGGATTAGTCCGTGTCAGTGTGCAGGACTTACTGCCTGCTTGGCAGAGGCAGTGAGACATAAGCCAGGCTGTGCTTTTTTTTCCCTCTAAAACGTAAAACAAATGTGAAACACTCTAAGATAAAAGGGAAATATGGGCAAACCATGAAGATGTAGAGAGCACTTGTCCTCACTTGACAAGTAACATGAAATCCAAACAAAGGGCTGGGATTTCTGAAGGATTTGCCATGTAAGGGGCCGACTGGTGGTACAGCACTTTCTGCCAGGACAGTTTTGTTTATTTTTGCTTCCTGTAAAGTGGAGTGGTTTTCTCCTTGTTTTAAAGTTGTTTTAAAATTTCTTTAATCCCTATAATCCCCCTTTCATCATGAGTCTGTACACCAGCAGAACAGTTGTCCTTCGTAATGCCTCTATTTCTGTCCTTCCCCCCCTTAATTTTGTCTCCCAGGCATACTGTTGTTTGGATTTCAGCCCTTCAAGGAATACTGCACTGGAAGGGATTACGCTCCTCGAATGTCTCCATTACCGGATAATTCCCCTGGAAAAAATGTAATTACTGAAGAATTTTTACTGCTGTTTTCTTTTCGGGAGATAAAGGGGATCAGATTCTAGAGAACTTTTTTCTCTTTGGAAGAATTTCTTTTTCCCTGGGAGTGTGCCATGGGAAGAATCCCTTTGGGAAGGGGGATGGATGTATGGATACAGTTGTGCTTCTTGCCTGGTATAAAAACCTAGTGACTGTGCAAAGAAATTAGGCAGCTATACATGTGGCAGTTAACTCTCTCCTTTGGCCTTATTGTTAGAAGAAATGAACTTTTTATGTATTGTCATTATGAAGACAGTTTAAGAGCAGGGATCCCGTGGTTCTCAGCAAACTGTGGTAAATGGCAAAAACCTGGTAAGCATCTGCATCCATGAGAGCTAATGAGCTCCATCTTAAGCAAGTAGGATTAATATTTTATTTTTGTTCCCCGCTGAAGAGCGACTTGGTTCCTGTGAGCTGCTGGCACTTTCCATGACAGTATGAGGTCACTGGCTGATTATAGTAAATTGGTGATTGTATATTTGTTTGGTCCATAGGAAGAACCGATTGAATACTCAGTATCAGCACAAGTTCTCAGATGCATCTCCATTATGCTCACTTGAAACCTTTTGCTCCTGACAATGTTCAGTCTTAGAGGAAACCAATACCATAGAAAGGGAATTAAAGTGGGAATGAGAAGATGAATTAAGGATTGACCAGCTTCTATGTATCTATGTGAAACTGAAGTTTCTGTACTGTTTAAAGGCATTTATTTGTTTAGTTTTAACATATGCAAAACACTTAGATAATATTCTAATGTTTTGAAATATTTCTAGCAAGAAAAAATGGGAATAGTTTTGTTTCTCATCTCCCTCTTCTGCCTCTAGGTAAATTCTCATGAGGTTATAATTGCCAATTTCTGCATTCTAGTTCAATGGCTCTTCAGGGTGTTTGCTGTTAAACACACACTTGTTCAGAAGCTCTGTTAGATTTGAAGCAATCCCAGCAGAGAAGAAAGCAGATGGGAGGATCCACTGAGTGGTTTTTTGTTTTTTAAAAATGCAGTGATATAGAAGTAGCTCTTATTTTGCTTTTGGAGGTATGTATCTAAACTAGCAACTCACTGGTTTATTCTGTAACTTTACACTTCATGAGACAGAAGTCTTATGAACACTGAAGCAGTCCAGTCTGCTGAGGATTTGTTATCAAAATACATGGCTCAAACTCCTGAAGAAAATGCTCTGTGGACTGTTGGTGAATCGCAGCCTCTGTCTTCAGAGGTACCAGATTATGGAGGAATCTTGAGTTCTTCTGGGTCTGGTGTCCTTGTGGCCACCTATATAGCCTTTACCTGGATCTTTCAGACTGCAGACACTTCAGAATTATTATTGCCCTTGTCTGCTGCAGAGCACAAATGAGTTTCTTCTATTAAAGGGTCCCCTCAACCATTCCAGTACTACTGTTATATTTACAATGCTAAGATATTTTTTTTTTTAAACTAGATTGAGAAGTCAGTTTGGCCAAACAGCATTCTACATTTATGTTTACGATGGTTCAAATGAATACTTAAAAATAAACATACACATCTCCCCATAAAAGAAAACAAACAAACAAAAAAAAAACCCAGAAAAGGATCTGTCATGCGGTACTTAACTCCTGCTAAGACTGTCAGGCTGCCTCTTTTAGTGTCACACGCTACCAGAGAGTGCTAGCATTCCTGATGAGCAGGAACTGGCATTCACTTTATAGGAAAGCTGTAATATAACGTAGCTGCAACATAACTAGCCAGGAAAGGCTGGTAAAGGTACAAGCACATGGGTTTTGATGTTTTTTTTTGTTTGTTTTGTTTTCTTTGTTTTTTTGTTTTGGTTTTTTTTTAGCAGAGTATTGCAAAACTCAATATACAAGGGGTAAGAATACATATTTCAATTAAGTGTTGTGGCTTCACTGTAAACTGGACACTATTCCAAGTTAGGAGAAACTCTGGAGTAGGTCCTGATGTGATTTTTGCAGTGTTATTGTCATCAGTTTTCTTCTTATCTCCCAGCTAGGGATGAACTCACCACCATGTGTGGAGATTTGGGCTGTGGGCAGAAGAAATGGCTGTGAAATGCCTGCGGTGTTGCGGTGTTGATGGCTGGGAGAGCACTTCAAAATGATGAATCTTGCAGAGAGGAGTTTAATTTCCTTATAAATATGCATCCCAGAGGATAATTACCATTGAGCGCATATGAGGTCTGAACCAGGACCTCACATCTTAGAGGTGAGCTTGGGCCAGCATCTACAAGCAAATAAGGCTTCCCAGAAACAACTCTTTTCCTACCCAAAAAAAGAGATGTGACTGTGTATGTGATTGTGTGTGCATCCACGTACATTTTCTTTGTCTTTCTCCCACATTCACATCCTAATTTGGAAAGCAGAATGAGCTGGAGGCTAAAATGCTTAATTTATCTCCACAAATGTAGATGGAATGGCTTTTTTTCTCTTTGTATAGTCTTTGCCTGGTATATGCTCTGAATTGGAAAAATGAGTGCTGGTAAAATATGGATTAAATCTTAAGCAAGCCAATATATTAATTAAAAGGAATGCCGATGGTCTTAATTAGCAGCATATTAGCATGATGTGAGCACCAGAAGTTCTACTGAGTTGGTTGGTCTGACTGATGCATCTGTATTTACTACTAATTAATGAAATGTTACAATCATTAATGATTTTTGCAGTTTCTTTATTGGGAAGTTAATTGTGTAAAGACTTACAGCTGCACTAATCTCTAGCGCTAGAATAAGATCTCATGCATACGGGGCTGCTGAAATTCGTTTCACAGGTGATTAATAGGTACGGAGCTTTCTGTCTCTGTGGTAGGATGAGGTGACTCTGTACTTTTAAAATAATGTTTACATAAATCTCTCTCCTGTTTGGAAAGCATCTGCCAAACAAACATCTGTGTTGTGTCAGAAGAGAAGTAGAAGGTTGTGTCCAACACTAGCTGGAAGCATATTCATTTTGATCTGTCTAGACAAGAGCTTGGTTTTGTTTGAAGATGTTTCATGACAATTAAGAACTTTCCCCTCAAACTGTCCAAAATTAAAAAGCTACTTAAGCATGCTCAAGAACACCTTTTTGATTTATACCAAATTTATTAGTTTAATAACCTCCAAAGAGCCAGATATTGAGTTACACTATAAATTAATATGGTCCAGGTTGTCATTAATCTGGGGTTTGTTGTAGCATTTTTATTTTGTTACAGTGGCATGAGAATGTCTGTTAAAGACTGATGTTGGAGCTTGTTTGGTCTGGTGTTACTACACCTCACGGTTACGTTAATTTAACTTTCTATATGTTTTCTGTTTAAAGAAACTGGCAGGATCAGCTATGGTTAAAGCTGGATCCAAAGCAAAGCCTTACTCGCGTGTTCTGCAGATGACTCTGTTGAGTTTGGGATCCAAATGCGAGACCTTTAAGGTTCTATATCTAGCAAAACATAATGTTATTACGTTTTAAGTCATTGCCTATTGTTAATGTCTTTTTGTCATCCAAAGGCCTCAAATACTGTACATGACTGTGGTGTCAGTATCTGATTAAAACAGAAATAGAAATATTGTAATTACCTTTCTGGAATCGTGTTCTTAAAGGGAGATTGCATGTTGGATTGATTCCTCTGAAATCATACACCCAGGGCAGTGTGTGTTAGACACAATCTGTGCTATTAAGGTGATGTTTGGTGCTGCTAATACCGAAAGAATATGGTAAATTCAATATTCATTGTGACAATGTATATGCTGTTTGAGTGCGGAGCTGAAGCCTAAGTTTATATGCAAACAAATTCCTAAGTACATCCTATACAGTGAGTATACAAAGTGCCCATCTTTCTTATTCAAAACTGCTTAACCAGGGGAGGGGGGACCCTGGCTAAGTCAGGGTTTTCTGAGAAGAGGAATTGCAGCTGAAAACTTTCACTATGACAGACTTTGGAGAAGATTTTTTTTTTTTTGAGGTGTTCTATCCTTTCTTCCCTTTCTGTGCACCCAGACAATGTCAGACTCTAGTGGGTGGGAAGTTTCAATAACAAAGCTGTTTGCTGTAGTTAACTTTGTGAAAGGAAGATGATGAATTAACGGTGCTTGGAATAACTGGAAAAATTTGTATACTGCTGATGAAATTTGGATTTTCCATCTCCCTATCAGAAGTAGAGGTGTGCATGCATGGGGAATTGCTGTCTTAATTTTTCCATTAAGCCCAGACAGTTTTTCTTCTGAATCTCAAATGTTCTGGACAGTATCAGCCTGCAACTCAGTAGTGTCATGTGTGCATTAAGTTGTCATAATAACACAGAGGAGATAATCTTATAATCATTGAGGAAACTGTTTTACTTTTGAAAACTCATTACATTCCTGCTGCTAGAATACAGCCTGTGCATTATGTCTCTGGACACCCAAAGTACGTGTGCTACCGCTGCGTGATGAGTGAACAGCAGCTCCCTGGGTCCCCATTTCTTTGGGCTCTTGGTCAGTGGCTCAGCAGGTCTCTAAAAAACCCAACCCATCTATTGCTTCAGCACATCCCTCCCACGTGGCACCCTGAAGATGCACTGCTTCATCTGAGTCTTGTTGCCTGTTGGCTTTGAATGTCAGGTAATAAAAATAGTTTGTTTTCATCTGTTGGAGGAAGTGGTTAAAACCAGTGCTCTTAGTGGAGTTTGCAGAAGTGTTCAGATTGTCCTCAACGCTGCTTTTAAAACTTTAAATTGCAAATCACCATTAAGGAGTAAATGGATGGGAATGAAACCCTTGGGCATTAACAGTTGGTTGCCACGCTTTCTACTTTGAGAGTGTGATAAAGTGGGCAGAGTCCAGGGGAGGACACTAGTGGCGTGCCCATCATTTATGAAATACCTGCAGGAGAAGAGGAGCTCTTTGCTTGTTTTCTGCCAGCAAGTTATTTCACAAGCAGTCTCTGCTAAAAGACAGCTGATTGAACGGGGAGATCCAGTGCTCTGAGCCTAGTAAAACCTGTGAACTGCAGATTATGTGGTTAATGTTAAGTGTAGGAAAAGCACTGGTGCTTCACAGGCTGTGGAGCTCGTCTCTGATTTAGCTCCTGGTACCTTCTTCTTTCCTTGCTCTGTGAAAGTGGTGTTCTTGATTTCTTGTCACCTCGTTTCACCTTGTCAGGCTCTGCTGGCTCTTCTGTGGACTGGCAGGCTCAGCAATTAGTGCATTTCATTATTTGGAAGAATTTAAGTCATTATTCTACTCTGCAATTGTAGGAAAACTTTTTAATTTAGGGATTCTGTAGGCTTCAATATAATTTAATTAAACAAAGGTCTTAAATATATTGGTGAAAAGGAAATTGCAGTTTCTCAGCCTGGTAAGCTGAGACATTGACGTGTAGGCTTCGGGAGGTAAATACGAGAGAGACGGCCGCTTATCTGCCTGTCTTGCAGAGCAACAAACAAGTAAACAATTAAAAGGCTCCATGCAAGTTAGAGTTACTGTATATAAAAAGCCCAGGAGATGTGTGTGGCTGCCTTAAGTGTTCAGGATCATAAAGGAGTCAAATGCAGGATCGCATCCGTGGGGTGACAGGCAGTCTCCAGTTTCCCATACAGCCTGGTTAGCGGGTTACCTACTGGGAAACTGGGTTAGCACCGCTCATCTAGTCAAGTCTCCATCATGGCAAGTCCTTTGGGCTTCGGAGCTGACTTGTGGTTACTGTCCTGAGCGAGCCGTGCTCCCTTGTGATGAGCATGCTCTCCCGTTGTGACCACGTCGGGGTAGAGCCCATGACACTGCAAACGCCCTTTTTCCTTGCCTTATTTATTGTAGGTCTGTACGTGCACTGTAAAGAGCAAACGCTTTGGTCTAATGAAGAGCTTGACTGGCTTGTAAAGAACCTATTTTTAAATTCAAGGAAATTACAGCCTGCCTCAAGTGAATGCGTGAGGCAGGCTGATGTGTGGGGGGCTGTTTGTAATAGCTGGTCCCTGCGGAGCCCAGGGCTCCACACAGGGCTAATAACAGGCATTAGGCAGGAGGAGTCTGGGCTCCAGGTGCTGCTGAGTGGTGCAGCACTGGCCAAGAAAGGAGCGGGGCAATCACTGACAGAATTACATGTCAGAGGCTCGGTGTGCTCCTTGCTCTGTGTGACTGTAATGTTTTTCTTGTGTGCTTGCCACCACCCCGCTAACCATGGCAGGGGTTTGGAGATCCTGTGTGGTCTTTGGTGCTGTGGGATGCGTCTGCCCATCACCCTCCAGTGGTACCAGCAAGTCTTGGGCCACAGGGTGTGCTCTGAAAAAGCAGCTGCTTTAAAGGAGATGGTGAGGGAGGAGAATCTCTCTTCTAGAGGTCAGCTAAACCTACGGAGCACTTACAAGCAGAAGAAATAGCTTTGGTCTCTCAATCATGGGCTTTGCAAGTGGATGAAAAGAACAAAGGTGTGGTACCGCGGGCTCCAGAGAAAAGTGTTTTAAACATTACTGTTAGAAGCTATTAGAAGGATTTCTTTGGGCATAAATGAAAGGCAGCACTTTGGTGTGGAATGTTCCTCTCTCTTAACAAGTTAAATGGCTCCCTTGATTATATAGGCTTGCTTGGCAGTTACTGGAACTGCATATTAACTCCTCCAGTAACTCTAATGCTGCCTGCAGGTTAGGTAACACGAAGGCTGAGTTTGTGAGCCTGGCCAGCACTCATAATTCTCACTTTCATCCTCCTGCAAAAAGCTGATGTGATTGCAGGCTTATTAGGTACTGATACAAACTTCAGATCTGCAGTCAGATTGGCAGCGTAAAGTTACCGTCCTTTTCCAAAGGAATTTCTTAGAGCTTTATAGAAAAAAACCCACCCCAAGTATCCAGTACGATGGCTGGCTGCTCCTCGCATGTTCAATAGTAATAATGAAAATCGTTCAGAAATGTGTTAGAAACAAATCTCCCATTTTCAAGTTGCACCATGTTATTCAATTTGACTCGATTCTGGGAATGTAAGTAGCACTGAAAAGATCAAACTATTACCACAGGGAATTCTAGCTAAAACACTTGCAAACCTCAAAACCAATAAAGTGAGTAAAAGTTTGTCTTCAGCACCAAATGTATTTGCGGGCAGAGACTAATGCTCTGTTCAGGGCAGAAGTTCTTCACAGCACTGTTTGTGTTTTCACTCTAATCCATTTGCTTAAGGTTCTGTCATTGGCTTCAAAGTCTCCCGTTACTTTTGGGTCTTTGAATCCTTCCTGCCAATTGTAGAAGCTTAACCCTGACAGTGCTATGACGTGAAATCTTTAAGGCATATTATAAACATGGCAGCATACAGTGTACTGCAGGTTCCTCTTCTGTTGCAGAAGATGGTTTCTCTAGCATCTTCAGCACAGAGCAGCTCAGGATCTCGGGAGTGCGATTCTGCACTGAAGCACTCAGCAATGTCGCTGTTGTGCCTTGACTCTTTGAATGTTCCCCTACGCGGCTCTCAGCTGTAAATACAATTCACAAGAAAAATAATCAAGGTTAGGTGGAGTTTAACTAGAAGCTTAGTATGCTGGCCATTAGTTTTCAAGTGACTATAAAGGCATAACAAATGAATGTCTTGTTTTTGTTTTATATGAGGAGCTTACAACTGAATTGGAAAGAATGTAATGTTTCTGTATTTGAATTCATGGTGCAGTGATCTAAAATTTGTCCTGAGTTTCATCAGTGGCATCGCAAATGACTGGCTACGAGATTTCACTGCCTGACTCTCTTCTCATTTCAGGTTAAAAGAGAAAAATGCAGATTATGGATTTTTTAGACCTGGATTGGAGAACAGTCTATATTTAATCTTTGACAGCTGGGTAATGGCCTTATTCCTGACCTACAGCCCTTAAAAGGTGAATTTTGTGAACCTCATGTGTGACAAACAACATCAGATTTATACCCTCAGGTATTTATCAGCTATGGTCAGATTGTATACCGTGTAGTTTGGAGAAAGTCATAGAAGGTGAAAGTCTTGGCTCCAGGTTCCTTGGGTTTTTTAAAGCTATTTTTCAAAGGAGCGAACGTTGTCACATGAACGACAGTCCCTATCTTCTTTGGCCAGCTTAATCCCTGTTCTGCAGGCTGTTAGTGCTGAGAACAAATCCTTCATGAAGGAGAGACCGGGCGCTTTTAACATGGCCTCTGCCATTTGGTTAGGCCGGGCTCTCAACTGCTGAAATACCGTCTGAATCTGTTTCCATTATTGTTGAGTGAGTTTGAGGTGGGCACCACAGCTCACCGCCTGTTCACCCTACCTTTTGTGTGCCCAAAGAGTTTGTGAAGATCGTCAAATTCCAAGTCAGTCCTTTCCTTAAAGAGCAGTAGATCAGGTCCTACTCCCCCCCCAAGTCATAAGGGTGTTGGTGTCGTTCCCCTGCATAATAGCTACTTAAAGGGGATACGGATTAATGACTTCAAATTATAGTATCTGGTTGTTGTAATATGGATTATGCTGTTATTTATTGTGAGTAGAAATTAATAATAATATTTGTCTTAAGGATTGTTAGGTAATATTTTCAGCTAGTCTGTACTTTCTTGTTGTCTTCAGTCAATGCACTAAAGACAATCTATTCACCAAAACCACTCATCTCGGAGAAGTGTGATGAATGTATAATTAACAGTTCGTGTCCTGAAAACTGCTGTCAGTGTCTGCTACCCTGTGAATCCGTGCCTTGTAGAATAGGTCCATCCTTCAAATTGCTACAGATTAATAAGGTTTGTTCCATTCTATGTTCATCCGCACAATGTCCAAATGTTCTCCCAATCTGTTTTGTAGAACTTCAGAGCATGTGGTCAGCTGTATAAGCTGAAGGATATCATTTCTACTGCACGATCAAAAGTTTTGTACACCAAAAGAACATAAGGCATCTTCCAGTACATACATGTGGACTCTTCATCTTCTATATGAAAAACTTGAGAATGTCCATAGCTCACTGTATATATATATATACATCAGCTGGGCAGCAGGTGAAGAAGCTGAGAGGAGGGACTCTTCAGCCTGGAGAAGAGAGCGCAGGGAGGACCTTAACGTATACAAATACCTGCTGGGAGTGTCTGTGTATGGGGGGAGGGAGTAAAGAAGTAGGATTCACCTTGGTGGCATCCAGTGAAAGGCCAAGAGGCAATGGGTGCAAACTGAAATACTGGAACCATTTGAATGTAAGAAAAGTTCTTACTGTGTTGCTTGTCGTACAATTAAAAACCCAACTGAACAAAGTCCTGGGCAACTGTCTGTAGTTGGGACATTGGACTAGACTATGTCCAAATGTCCCTTCCAACAGCAACTCTTGTGTGATTTCTGAAATGCTCAGAGGTGGCCTTGTGCAGGTACTGCTCTTGGAGAATGTGTCCGTATCTTTATTTTCCAGGTAAGGGATGACGAGGGGGAGTGAGAATAGGACTGAGGCTGAAAACAAACTGCACGGTGATGCATTTTTAGCAGAGGGAAATGCTTGTTACTAGTCGTGTTATTACTTAGCCCCTTTGCCTGACTGAGACTGCTGTTTCTCCCCTGCTTGTTCTAGCTTTGCTCACTTTGGTCAAAATGTCACTTAGATCTTGGCTTTGCTAAGGATCCTGGAACTTCTGGAAATTCACAGCAGGGCAACAATAGGAGAATATTGTTAGATATGTCTGACGAAGCTATATGGAGTCTACTTATTCATGCATGCTAAGCTGGTGTTATGGCCAGCTAGAAGGTGTATCTACTCCATACCCGTATGTTGTTTGGAGTGCTCTTGTACATGGAAGCAATAGGGTCTCCAAGTGTGCTAAGGAAAACCATATGGTTTTTAGGTTGGCAGTCTTCTCTGGTATAGACAAGGCTGATAAGGAGAAATCAGGGTATCTGGAAATTAGTAATGAGATCTGTCAGTCTTGTGCATTACACCTCAGTGTGACCTGTGCAGCTGAGCAAAACAATAGCAGAGAGATTCTGCTTTGTGTAAGTTCATGAATGGATAAAAACCAGAAAAATAAGCTGCTTAACCTAAACAACAGTTTTGAAACAAGACCAGAGGCACATCAGGTGGCAGTGCAAATTCAGCCTAGGAATTAGTTGGATTTTAGCAACCCAGACTAACTCAAATGCATCATCACTGACCATTTCCAGCTGAATACCCAGGGTGCTGTGCAACATGGAAACACTTAGCTTAAAGACTGGGGGGTGGTCACAGCCTCTGCAAAAGAGGAATGACAATTTTTTCCTTGAAGTTCTTATTGTGATAAGTTCAGTTTGGAGGCCTGTAAATATACAGAGTATCATTTTAAGTATTTAGAATGTGGAGAGCCCTCAATGTTCATTGGAACATCAAACTCTGTTATCAGAATTGTCAAATCTCCTGTCTTGTTCAGGAATAATAAAGGCGTGTGTTCAGTAACAACTTGTCTGGGCCAAGTGCCAGCGAAGAAGTTCTAGGAACTGTGACAACAGAGTTGGGGCTCCTCAAGGGAAAAAATATCTGCTGAAAACGAAGAAGCTGTATCAAACTTTAAATGGTAAAGAAATCTAATTGAATGCTGGGAGGTATCCATTACTGATGAAACTGTACCTCAGAAGATGGAATTATGTGTTTCTTGCTGCAGCACCTGTCCCAGCTTTTCTAAGGCATCACGCCAGACCTGTGTTTCCATCTGAAAGACTTACAGATCTCTGGTACTTGACATATTTTGCCCTTTCGCATCCCCTTCCACTCAACTGCACTTTCTCGAAGCATGTTTGTGGGCCTGATGTTGTATAAAAAATGGGCAATATTTTTTGTCTAAATAATGTCTGATTATTTATTTTTTTTAACGGAATCTTCAGCTAGACTCAAGTTTTCAGAACTAAAATTATATAAATGATTCCACATGCAAAGTGAGCAGGGAGAAAACTTGCTAATAAATTTTTTTGTGCCACATCATGAATTGTTTAGTGGGTTATGTCTTGTCAGGACTTCCCAGACGGTGTAAAGCAAACATGTAAAATACGTGGGAACTATCGTGTGTAGCATAAAGCAGTGCATCCCGTTTTGGATCCTATGAATACCTGTGAACAGAAGCCATCCAACGTGGCTCTCACTTTAAGATCAAAGGTGCCAACAGGCTGCTTAACAGTGCGGTGGTTTAATGCATGTGTGTAGCGCTGTCTCTGCTTGGTCACGGCTCCTGGAGGATTTCTCCCATCCTTATCTGAATTGGATAGAATTGGCTGCCTGGCGGGGAGCCTTCCATTTTTGGGAAGAGTGCCAGTGGGCACTAGCATTTCAGCAGACCACCTGGGGGCTTCTGTAGCTAGCCGTGCTCCAGCTGCTGGGGTAGCAACAGAGGGGAAGGTGGCTGTCGTTGAAATGAGAACCCACAATGTGCACATGGCACTTTCAGGTGCTGCCAACAGACCTTTCTGTTCCTGGGCTTGTTTAGGGTGGCAGCTGAGGTCTAGGATAACTCTTTCCTGGGCCTCTTGTGTATAAAGAAAAAAAAAAATCCTCCTTTTTAATATGGAAATGAATATTTTATCCTCATCTTCAGGTGAAGCAGAATCAAGCCCAGCTGTAGGCTTACAAGAGGCAGTGTTCTGATATAGTATATTTCTGGTAAACTTGTGGGGAGTGTCTTAGTATCCAGGTATATATTTGAAAAGTTAATAAATTGTCGTGTGAAACAGCATTGCTGAAAGCCTAAGTAAATATTAAGATTCCACTTTCATGAATATCTCCTGGCTAGGATTTATTTCTAATTCAAGAAACCACCCCTTTCATCTCCTACCTAAACACTTTCTGTATTTGGATCAAGGTTGTGTTTTACTACTTACTGCACAAATGCTTAAAAAGATATGGTTTCTTCACTGGGAAGCTGGCAGTTGTCTCCATAACTCCAGTGTTGTGAGGTTTATAGACAAACATTAAAGAGAACCTCTAGCTGATTCCACAGATCGCTGACATAGATAGCTGTGGCACCAATGATACTTGATGTTTTAATGTCCCAGAAAATTAATTGTGAAATACAGAAGATGGGGGGGTGGGGGTGCAATCTGCCTTTTGAACTCGAGGTGAGAGCAGTGATTTAAGTCGCTGGAGGAAATGATTGCAGGTTGTAACACCGGTGAGGGTTGTGCTCGTTTCCGCTGTGTTTATCCCCCTGTGAGCAGCGTATCACTGATGCTTCCCCTTGACCCCTGAGAACAGCAGAGTTTTTGTAGCCCAGCAAACAGTCTGTCTGTGGGTTATGAAATGCAGAAGTACCGCAAATGTAATTATTTTTTTCCCCCAACACCTGCATAGACTATTGATCCAAAAGAAAATTAGATTTTTTGAAAGTTCACATGTAGTTTAATGACACTAGAGTGAAATGGATCTTCTCCTAAAGTCCAAGCTGCTCCGTGACTGTTTTGGGCAGATTCACCCTGCAGCAAGAGCAGGCTCTGTGGTTCATTCAGAGGCAAAATGACCTCCGAGGTAAGGGTTAGTTGCCCAAATGCTGTATAGTATTGATGTCTGCCTTATGTTAAAGACAATAAATGTTCTGGCAGGGGAAGGGAGTTGTAATGAACGTGGGTGGATGGTTGAAAACAAATGATCTAAGACAAGCTGGCAGCTTTGCGATGTTTAAGACTGCGTATTATTTATTGCAGTCACTTCTTTGACATGTTTGCATGCATTCCTGTTCTGGGACAGAGCATCTTAGGAGTGTCCATCACTCAGGCTGGTGACAGACAGTAATTCAGACAAAGTACAGTTTAGCTGTAATTAAAAAACCCTTGAATTTACATGTAAATACCTATTTAAAACTAAAGTTACTTGATTTTCATCATTGCTGTGACAAAAGTTTTAAGGTTAGTAAATCCAGCATTCACCCCCCCTTTCCTTATGCTGTAGGTATGCCTGGAGAGATTATAATTTATCACACAATAAATTTCTTTGCATCTCTGGTCCAAAATTCCCAAGCACTTTGCAGGCAATAGTACATAGTTCACAACACTCCTATATAACACTAGGAAAAACTGTAATTAACATTTAATGGAGCAGGAATTCATTCATGGGGGCAGGTGATAGACCACCAGTACAAGACGAAGAAGTATCAGAGTACAGATGTGACAAAGTCCAGCCCAGCTGCAGTTATTTTGGGCAGTTATTACTGTCTCACGTAACTGAGAGCATGTAATAACTGTTCGGGGCGCTAAAGGAGAAAACAGTTGGATCTGTCACTTGGGCTTAAAAGTCAGTTTTGTTTTTATTTGCTGTCCTAGGTGTCATGCACAGTGCTCCTTGACAGCAATCCTTGATGGTGCATTTTTCCAGAAATGGGTGGAGATCTCATTCTGCGCAGGGTAAGTGGCCCATGGATACAATGGTATGAAAAGAGCAGAGATAGGATTAAGGCTGGGTCATCTCATGTTGTTCAGCTGCTTTGTAATAATCTTTCATCTGGTCTCCTCTTATGCCAGAGGATCAAACAATGCAATAAAGCTATGATCAGCAATCCTGCAGGCAGAGCACCATGCAAAATCTCTTCATAAAAGGCACTCTCACTGATGATATTTCTTATTTTTGCTCAAGGTGAAGAATCTTTGCTTCTGTGGCTCTTTCACTGGGTAGCTTTGTTCATTTCTCAGTTTTGGATAAAAAAAAAAAAAAAATGTTACCTGTTTTGCAACAGAACAAGAAAAATAAACTTACCAGAGAGGCAAAGGGCAAGCTAGAGGATGTTTCTTGATTAGGAGCTCAAAATTTCCATTTGAAAAAAAAAAGTCACAAGAATTTAGAAACTTCTCCAGGTTCCTTGGGCAGTAGATGCAGCAAAGCGTCTTTAAACAGGAGAGTTTCCAAGCCCCTTCACCATGCTTCTCCAACAGGCCAGTGACAGCACTTCTTACTTTCTCGCAATTGTTTCGGTGCCAACCCTGGGACAGCAAGTCATGCGTCATATGGAAAAACATTTAACTGAATGTTTTGAATCCTTGGCAGGATTTGGGGATGGACTCAGTTAAAGGGAAAGACAAGTTAAAGCTGTTCTTACTTCACCCCCGTTGGCTCACCTGCCTCCCTTAATTCCTGTCTGAGCAGTTGTGTGCACTTGCACACTTGGGAGCGTGTGGGAGGCAAAGTTGCAAACTCGGCCATTCTTTCTTTTGGACTTTGAGACAAAAATTTTTACAGCTTCCTGCAGCACAGCCTGGTCCCTGGGAGCTGCTGTCCTGCTCCAGGGGTGCTCCTGGGTGCATCCAGCCAGGGGAACCCCCGGGGGAGCTGGGACCCCTGGGCTCAGAGTTTTGGGAGCAGTCCAGGAAGCCTTCCAGAGATGTGTCAGTGCAACTGGTCTGCAGCAGGTATCACAGCCTGCGCTTCATTGCAGAAGGTAGCTTTGCTCTTCCTGAAATGCATCCTTTGGGATTCTCTTTTGGTAGCAAATTTCTGAAACTATATTTCTGGTTCTGAACAGAAAACCTGAAGTTGTCCAAGACATCCCAGTTTCCTACAAAAATAGTGTCATGTTTTGGCCATCTCTCCAAACGTTCTGGTGTGATTTGCAGGTGGAAGGGTTCAAGACAGTTGCTCTGCTCACTTGTAAGGGGGAGAAGACTCAGTACAGAACATCTGATGCTGAAAGATGCAATCCTTATTTCTATTCTCTGTTACTAGAAGATTGCACGCCTTTTAAAAATAGTCTTGCTCCGCTGAAGATGAAGAAGCAGGCAAGCATTATTCTTTCTTGAAGGTCGTGGTTGTTTAGTGTTCATTTGTATACGTTATAAATTAGTAATTATCTTGAAATGCTGAGCGATGTAGCTTCTTCCTGTTATATTCACCTTGGAAGGAAAAAGAGAATGTGTAGTGAATGTCGAAGCATGGCACACCTTTTTTGCCGATTCTATTTATGTGTTCCTTGTAATATATTGAATCTACCTACACATTTTACCTCCTAAGTGTAAATTTTCAGTAAACTAAATTTTCATCCTATTGTACAGCCTGGGGGTTTTCCCCCTTGAGAAGCATGTACCTGAAGTTTCCAAGAAAATTGTGACTTAGATGAGTCACCGTAAGTTAAAGCAGTGAAGAGATCTATGCTTATATGGTTAACTGCCCACTTTATTGGGCACTTAAATTAAGTCCCTAGAGAATGATGAGATACTTGATTTGGTTTTTTCCTCCAAAGCTTTGTAAAGATTGTGACTTGGAACTTCTTGTTCTTGTTTCTCCTTTTAATTAAGGACTGCAAACATATACTGCTGTGAAATGCCTGGCATAGCCTGCCTTTCTGTTGCAAAGTGATATGGTCTGGTATCTTGTGCTTTTTGTCAGTCATAAATAACTTCTGTCTCTCTAATATTCTGAACTCGCTGGGTTGGTTTGCCAAATATTATCACCAACTATTTGAACAGAAACTTCAATACAATGTTTGCATTAGTCTCCAGAAAAATTCTTGCCTTCATTCACTGCAAGTTTCAAATTATAGTGGTTAGGAATGCCAGCCTGAATTTTCTCCAATTATCTATTTAGTCATTACAATGTTTCATATTCTATGGGTGAGTTGCTTATTTCATTCAAACACAGTCTTTTACTATCTGCTCTTCTTCTCTACAGTAGCTGTTAAATCTGAATGTCCTATAGTAATTCCTGAGGCCTCTTTCCTTTCTGCTTCTCGTGAAATGTCTGACAGTGTTTTGTACTTAAAAGCAAGAGTGTTGTGCTACTAAACATTAACATTTGTAATTTGGGCTGGATACTATAGAAGCAAGGCTTGAGAGGTATAGGCATGTTTTCTGGGTTGGAGCTGCAAACTACAGACTGGCAGGAGTAATTTTGAGATAGTAAAAGGATATTACTGAACTTTAGGTAAAGCTCAGATTAGTTTCAGCTGAGGACTGCAGCCATTAGCTGAACTGGCGAGTTCCTCAAGAATAAGTACTTGCACTTCCTAGCAATAATTGCTTTCTTTAAGTTTAGTTAACAGAGAGGAGGGAAGGATTAGGGTTTGAACAGAAGTTGGTTTCACTTACCAGCTGGATTTGGATTAAAGTACAGTATGCCATCACCCACCACCATAAGCGTGGTACTAATTCTATTTCTGGGGAGAGTAAGGCAATAATTATTTGGCTTGGTTTGAGGCAAGGGAAGATTTAAGTTAGATCTGAGAGAATACCTGTCAACAGTCAGGGTAGTGAAGCAATGCAATAAGCTGTGGTATCTCTTGCCTTTGGAGATTTGCAAGGAGCTCCTGGCCAGACATTTGGTGGTGATAGTTTAGATATAACTGATCTTGCCTTAACACAGAGGGAATAAATAGACCAGGAACCTCATTAAGTGGGTGCTGTTTCAGGCTTGAGGTTAATCAGCCATAGAATTTTCAGAACATTTTGTGAAGTTTTCTTACCCTTTGGGTGCAACCTCATGAAGTCTCAGTCTATGAAGGAAAGGATTTCATGGGTTCAGGGTTTCAGGGGTTTTGTACAATGTAAGTGTGAAAAATGTGCTCATGTCAGCTAAAGGATGACTCAGGAAAATCATAGAATGATAGACAGGTTTGGGTTGGAAGGGACCCTAAAGATCACCGGGTTCCAACCCCCAGCCATGGGCAGGGACACCTTCCACTAGACCAGTTGCTCCCAGCCCCATCCAGCCTGGCCTTGAGCACTTCCAGGGATGGGGCAGCCACAGCTGCTCTGGGCAGCCTGTGCCAGGGTCTCACCACCCTCACAGTGAAGAAGTTCTTCCTGAGATCTAATCTAAATCTACCCTCTTTCAGTTCAAAGCCATTCGCCCTTGTCCTATCACTGCAAGCCCTACTTAAAAAGTCTTGTCTCCATCTTTCTTACAAGCTCACTTCAAGTATTGAAAGGCCACGGCAAGGTCTCCCTGGAGCCTTCTCTTCATTAGGCTGGCCAACCCCAGCTCTCTTAACCTGTCTTCATAAACGTTGGGAATAGGTTCATAGCTGGGGAATTAAATTTAAGTTAGGGATTTGTACCTGAATTTCCACGGTTTTGTCTTAAGCAGCTCCACAGCCATGATCATGGTCTAATGAATGATCCCAAACTCCAAATAAATGTGTGTGAGACATCATCAGAAAAAAAAAAAAAAAAGTGTCTGCAAGTTGGAGGGGAATTTAAACCAAAGAAAAATGCATTTGCATCATGCAAGAGATGGCTTTGCATTTTGTTCTAAAAACAGTTTTGTCAAAACATTAAGAACATCAGGGAATGTTCTTTTTTTAAAAGTTATTTAAAATATGAAAATATACAGTAAAGCACCTTCAAACTAACAGGCATGTGAACTTGTTTGGCTTTCTAAAGGGCTGTTTGGACAGAAATGCTAATGTGAATGTAGCTATTTTTTTGCTTTTGCTTTGTTATACTATTAGGTAGTGGATATTTTTGGTAAGAACACCATATTCTGTTGCAATACAAGTCATGATACCCAGAGGCGGCTGAATCCACATGATTCATCAGTGGTCTGTCTGCTTTCCTCCCCCTGTCTGAAGAGCTTCACTTCTGAAGTGATAGTAGTGATTTGGGGTACTCGAAGTAGCTAAACACAAGGCGCTGGAACAAATAAAAATTGTAAATAAGCCATGAGAGAAACCTGGGTAAATGGTACCTCATAGCAGCTGGTCTGTTTATGGAAGAAAATAAGACAATTTGCTGAAAGGCTCACAGATGGACAAAGAATTTATCAGACAGAGGTATCTGCAAACTCTGCAGTCAGCCTCTGCTTTTAGGATCTTGTGGGTCGTTCTGTGCAACCCCCTCAACAACAACCACCTCCCCAAATCATCGGCAGGCAACAGTTCACTGCCGTAAGCTGTGCCAGAGCAACTATTTTAAAGGAGAGGTAACGAGAAAGGGTTGGGGAATAGGGAAATCTTTAATATTATATAGCTGATGGTGTGTGCTTACAAATACTCTCATGGATTGGATGCTGTTGAAAGCTATGAAGATACGAAATTAAGCTCTGAGAGGATGCTGCTGCTGCTGGTTATATTATATAATATTTTGGGTTAAAAAAAATGTACGCTGCTTATACTGTGTATTATGTTGGGTATAATGATGCAAGCTTTTGAGATTACAAGAGAATGCCAACAGAGCTGCTGCAGAGTTTGCAGGCAGTGGATTATTTTTTTTAGTAGCTGTTGTCAGTAGAAGGCTACATGCTTATGAAAGTAATATGGACCTGTGCCTAATACTCACCTGTGGGAATGGACTCAGCTTCCAGACATATTGGAAATAAGAATTCAATTCCAGCACTTGACATATTTTTCTGGCATTGGAAAAACATTGCCTCTAAGTTATATGTATTTCTGTAATTGTTGGGCTAGTTTGTAAGAATGTCTGGTGTTCAGCAGAGGGGCTAAACCTAAACTGAAATCGATTTTAAGTGTGAGACTTCTCTCTGTTTTAAATTCTCACTTTCTTTTCTCATTCCCTATTAATTGGCCACTGGTCCATCAAAAGAAATATATCTGTTGGGAAACATAAATATTACAATCATTGTGTGGTTTCATCTGTCTGCAGTTGCACAGTAGCATTTCTAATGCAAATGATGATCAGAGAATCCACACAGCAAGGGAATGTGTGGCTAATGTTGCAATAAATTTGCTTTCCAAGGGCTACTGTATAAAGTAATAGATCTGGTACTCAGAAGAGACACAAGTTAAACTTAATTAAGATCCAGTCAATACATGTGGAACTGCCCTTTTAATGTCTGAGCATCAGTTACAGGTTCTTTGTGAAAGGTACGATAGACATCCTTAAAAACAAACTTACAAGAAACCTCCTATCTTCAAATGTTGTAATGCCTTTTTAGTCTGAGCAAAGACACTTTTCTTTTTCTTTGAATTGCACAAAAAAACCCATTTCCTGCGTTACTAAAACTGCAGCACCTTTGGGTGCACGGGCGATCTGCTAAATCGCTGAGGGGCAGAAGCCACTTCTCTGTAGGCTAGCAAGCTGCCAGGTGGTACCTGTGCAGGGAACTTACCTTTGGCTGTTCTCGTGCATATTTTGATAGATGCTATTTCCTGTTCAAAGCAATGTTTGCTGTTGGTTTCTATTTCTCATGAACTTTTGCATTTTGGCATAGAAATACTTGCTTTTCTTTGGACCTTGAAGGGATTCTTCCATTACACGCTGGTTAAATATTTGCCTTTGTGTAGGCAGAGAAATAGAAAAGTCTGTTTTGAAAACTTACAGCAAAAACCCACGTTGTGCATCATAAATAAGTGAATGAATGAAGACTTTACAGGCAGTTGAAAGCAAGCAAATACATTTTGCATAATATGAAGCTTTAAAAAAACCCTCTGTGCTTGCTGTGTGACACTTGAGCACTGTCAGGATGGCTGGCCAGGAACTTGCAAATGTCACCGTGGTGAACTACAGGTTTCTCCAATTCTTGTGGTTTCGTATGTGTTTCATGGAAATGAAGAAAATGTGATTTTCTGTTCAGTTAGTAAGCACTTCAAATAGGATTCACAGTAGTTTTACAATTGTGCAATTAAAATAGATATAGGCTGGGCAAATGTGTCTGAGACTGCCTAGCTGCCATGACATGTTTGTGGCATGTTTCCTATGCAGACAGACGAGCTACATGTGCTTGTTGCTGCTGTTTTATGCTTATTGGCACCTTTGGCAAGCAGCTTGCATACTGCAGCCAGAGGAGCCTGTATGGAAAAAGGAAGCAGAAATGAATGCAAAAATACGTAGCTCAAATAATGGGCAGCACAAACTTTAATAGCTGCAACTGAGTTAAACCGACAGAGAGGTAATTACAGCAGGATGTGTGCTCTCAGATGCACTTCTCTCAAAGTGGTGTGTAGGATGGACGAAAGCCTGGTTTGTGTTTATTGTTTGCCTAAATTGGTAAATTTTTTTAAGCTTGCGCTTTCAAGTTCACTTCAGCAGTTTAGCACAACCCAGCTGCCAGAGAAAGGGCTGATTTTCCCCTCTGCTGCTTTCATTGCACACGAGCTCATCTTTACTGGTACAGTAGAGACAGGGGTTATCCAAATGGTCACATCCCTTTGAACTTCGAGGGAGTCCGAGGCTGCTGGCTCTGATCTCTGTAATGAGGTGTGCAGTGGGAGGAGGGTCAGGCTTAGGGCCTGCTCTAACAGCGGGGGTATTTTCCAGGCTGCAGGATTATGAAGGTTATTAAAGCTCAGCGGTGGGTTTGCTCATTTGATCGTGTTCACGAGCACAGCTGCAGTTCTCTGCAGATCTTGCAATAATGTCACATGAACACAGGAGCAAAAGCAAGCCCAGTGAATAATAAAAAAATAAGCCACAAACACCAGCTACAAACCTGAATAGATGAAACACAGAACACAGGTAACCAAAGTACCAACAGCTGCTCAGGTAAATTGACGGGAAGACTGTAAGTATGGCCTGAATTACCACTAGCATGATTTCTCAATAAAAAGGGATAAATGAGAGTCATTGTGTCCCTTGATGGACTCTGTGTACTCCTGTGACCGTGCTTAGCTGTCAGAGGGGGATTCCAGAGGCAAAGTGGCACGTGGGCCAGGAGGCTTTTCTGCAATAACAGTTTTGCTGTTGTCCTGGGCCTTCTTCATGTTTTGTCCTGTTGCAGGAAGATGTGTGCAGAAGGGACAGTGCTGGCAGAGAGTACTGACCAGTGTAACTCTTGCAGGAATTGCAGAAAGAAATGTTCTGTGCCAACACTGCAGTGCAAACACATTAGCTCCTGCAAAACCGAAGACGTTGAAACTGGTGATGAGTTGGCTTATGGGTGAAGTACATTTACTGGCTAATTCCGGGCTGTGGGAAGGGATGGTCTTGACGTTGCCCTTCAGTCAGAAGGGTTATGCCAAACTGTGGGATCCTGTTTCCACATACTGGAAGGCATTAAAGCAACACGCTCACTTCTCAGCACATTCATGCCCTAGCCAATCTGCAGTTGCTGTAATCTGAGTCCTTTGTATTTTAAAATTCCTTTCAGATTTCAAGTGAAAGCAACCCGTTTGTTTTTTCTCCTAAGCTAATATACACGATTGAACAGATCCTGGTATCTTCTGTACTGGTGCTGATTTCAGAGCCCTGACAGCAGTGGTTCTGCACTGCGCATGGCGCCGCACACTGCAGGCATGTGGCATGGGGGGCTTGATGCTGCTGGTGGGGAGGATGCTGCTTTCTGCCCTTCCTCCCTTCGTCTGCCAACCTGGATCGCAAAACAGATCTGGCTGAAAATGAATGTGGCTAATTATTGGTGTTGGTTTGCCAGGTTACTTCTCGGATGCATTTATCCCCTAAGCAGGTCACGGTGCAGCTGGAGAAATGCCTGTGCCGACAGGGAGCTGCTGTGGGGAGGGGGTGGCTGGGACTGTTTGGTTGGCTTAATTTTCATGAGCATCACCTTTTTATGGATGACGTTTTGGCATGTCTGCATACAGAGCTGGCAGGATCATAGTTGAGTGTCTGTGGTTAGCAACAATCAAGGTGCAGCAAAAGTTAGCACCTTGTTTAGGTGATTAAAAGATGTTACAAAAAAAAAGATATCTGTCAGTGTCTGCACAGTTCTGTGTGGGTAGGCACGTCTAATTGGTTTCTGTAGCGATGGCTTTTTGCAATGTGATAGATTATAACTTAGGGTTCTAACTTTAGAAAGTGCCAGACCTGAAAATGAAGATAACTGAAATAAAAACAAAACCACAAAATTCCTTATCCTCAAAAATACTATTTTTTCCTTATCATAACAACTGATTTTACCTTTCTGTATGTGCCTCTGCTGGGTGGGTGTGAGCAAGGAGACTGAAGACATTAGAACTAGAGCACAAGTTAGAGGAGCACTCAAAGGACAGGGGGCCGTGGGGAGGGAGCCACCCCACCACCCCATCCAGCTCGGTGCTGGGGGCCAGCAGTGACAAGACAAAGTGGGCACAACCCATACGACTTCTGAGCAGTCAATGAGAGCTGCCTTCTGATCTCGTATGAGTTGAAAACTCCACCTACTAGCAAGGAATATCCCCTAAAAGTGTAGGGATTACACATTTCCCTTATTTCACCTGCGAAATGCATGGGAAGTTAATAAAGTAGACTTCTCCAGTGCTTCAGAACTGGAATGACTGACTATCTTGGTGCTCTCTTTGCTGTTAGTGCAGATATCAGACCATGGTTGCCCACCTCTCTTGGGAAATCCTGCTGTGGTGGAAAAAGCTGTTAAAAAAACCCTAAGCTTTTGGGTGGGGAGCTTATTTGTCAGTTTAATGAAATGTTTTGGTGCTGGGAGATATAATTTATTCATAAGACTTGAAGGGAATAAGCTGCAGGACTCCAAACAGCTTTGTCCAGGAATTGTGAATTTACATGATGCTGGTGATGTTCGGCTGATTAGAATAATATCACAAAACAGGAAAGAAGCTCAGCTAGAGATACAGTTAAATTGAAGGAGAGCTGTGGAGTCTCATGGGAATCGTAGCTCCGTGTCAGAGTAACTGCTGCTTAGATGGCAAAATAATTGAAAACTGGGGGGAGGAGGGGAAAGCTCTGCAGATGGCTGCTGGGCTGCGTGTCTGAGATCCTGAAGAAGATGTAAAAAGCAAGAGTATTTGGCATCAAAGAGTAGGCAAATGATGCTGGCCTCGTGCCAGGCAACTTTTTAACACAGGCCTCATATATATCTCTGAAATTGCAGAAACAAGCAAAATCAGGAAGCCTGAATTACAAGCGTAAAAGCAAAATAAGTCCCTTAGAGTTAATGGTGAATTTCTTTTCCTAATAAATAACTTCTGCACAGGAATAAGACTGGTTTTTGGCATCAGTGTGAAATAAATCTGTGCCTGTCTGTTGCAAGAACAGTGAGGGTAGGGAACAAACAGATATGCACAGGGAGCAAATGAGGTGTGTGATGTATCTCAAAGATTCAGTTTGGGTCAGTTGGCAATTTATACTTTTTTATTTGGCTTCCCTGGCCTAATCAGATGAAATCTGATGGGAACTAGCTGTATCTTTGTAGGAAAACCATGCCTGTCTTGTTGTGACTCTCCTGTTCAAGCATACCAGAGGACAGTCTGACCTGCAGGGAGCTTTCCTGCAAAAAACTGCAACTGCTCCTGGACTTTTCTGATATTTTACTTTCTGTGCATTTAATTTCTGCTGTGGCTATGTAATTTTGTCTTAAGAGCTGGAGGCCTTGGCTACATATACATAAAACCTGATTAAATACCTGCTTTTTTAAAAAATAAGTCATTCAAGTTGTCTTATAGTACTAAGCCCCCTGAAAGTCAGCACAGGGTGCAGGCTGTGCACCCCAGCACCTATGGTTATGGAAGCCACTGGAAGAGGCTGGGTGTGGGCACTGGAATATAGCATTGGGTGATGTGATGTAGAGGAATGAAGCTGGGTTAATTAGCATTGATAATATACAGCTGTGGGCTGGCTTCAGGGGTGGTGGGTTGGCTGTTGTAGATAAGGTGCAGCTGTGGCTGGTTAAGTTAAGAGCTTGAGAGCCAATGAAGGGGAGCAACCGAGGGAGAGAAAGGAAGGGAGGAAGAAGCAAGAGGAGAGAAAGCACATGCCCTGGATGAGGTGAGATGAGGAGAAGACAGCAGAAGGACTGGCATGAAGAGTGTGCTGGTATGAGATGGTAAAAGACCTTGTTGCAGCTTGATAGTTTGGAGAGTGCTGGAACAACGTGAGTCGTGGTGTGGCTTTGCTCTTGGGTTTACTGCAAGGGCACCTTTATTTTATAAAATGTGTCCTATGCTACTGGATAAACTGAGCCCGTTCCATGGCAATTTGTCTAGGACTTATTGATATTTGTAGCCCTGGGATTTGTGCTGTCGAAGGGCTGGAAATCCTCAGATGAACGATCAGATTCCTCTCTTTCTGTATGGACAGATTTTTCTGTTGAAAAACAGCCTAAATCAGTCAAAGTGTATTGGATGCCTTTTTTAGAAAAAGGGTTTGGTCCACACTTTTCTGAATGACCCAAGCTTGTTCTCATGCCACCAAGCTTGCTGACAGGGGAATGAAAATGCTCCGTCATGGTTCCACGTGCAGCTGAACAGTTGGCAGCATTATTTTTCTTTTTCTCTGATTATTTCTGCAATGACTGTTTCTCAGCTTGTCCCGTAGCTGCTCATGGATCCTGGGTTTAGAAGTGAAGGTGCAAGTGTGACATACTAGGGTAAGCACATTCAGTTCAGCAAGCAATTTAAAAAAGCTACGTGAGGGTCTATTTTAATATATCTGTTAAAATGCAGTATGAACTGTTTTTAACTGGGAAGTCTAATAATATTTTAAATTTTTTCACATGTAAGCTTTCTCTGGATTGTATTGATATTTTTGATAGAAAATCAAAAATATTTTGGCTCAGAGTTAGGCCATTTCATTCTGTATATGCTGCTGCATTGCCCGCTTGATATTTCAGCTGCCACCTATAATGTGATGCTCTTTGTGAAAAAGGACATTTTGCTGGGATCATGCTCACCGGCCTCTGAAGTGCTGCGTTCCAGCGTCCACTCTTTTAAGAAGGAAGAAGACCTACAAGGAGTAAATGGTGCACCCAAGAGGTGCAGACTGCCAAAGTAAATGGGAGCACAGAATTCCTGAATCAGAGCATATGTTTCTTAACAGACATGTTGAAGTATTTTATCTTTTTCTTTGTGCAAATTTTCCTATGGGAAGCAATCAATTTTTGAATGTGTATGTGGAATCCTGTGCTACTTTCCACCTAATGAATTAATTTCCTTCTATTTGCTGGAAAGTTCCCATTCAGCAGTGGTGGCATTTTGCTGTTGTAAAGGCTCATGCAAAATGCAAAAAAGGGAAGTATCAGACCAAATATGTCAAAGCCGTCGGGTAGAAATGACCTTCTCCTGATGTGGCACTTGCTTCCATTTGAAGGACTTCCTGTCCTGTTGGAAATTTATTGTGACAAAACAGAGACAAACTCCTCCTAGAGGTGCCTGGAGAGCTGCTAAGCACACAGACCTCGGTGGCTGCTCACCTGAGTTACACTTTCTCTCCAGGGAGCAGTGCTGAAGGCGGCCAACCATCTCCCAATTGTACCATTTTGGATAGGGCTCTGAAGCGTGTTCTTGTCTCGTCATCATCATCTAGCACCAAAAGGTCACAGAAAGTAGTACACGGCCCTTTTGGTATTTTAGCTGGAGATTTGCTGTCAGGTTTTTCAAAGCAACCACCACCAACTTGTTTTGGAGCTGCTATTGTGTGCGCTGAATTAAGCAGCTCTCTCAAAGAGAAGAGCATATCTGGAATAAGGATGCAGGAACTAATGATTAGGTGTACTTTGAAAAATCTTGGGGATTCTTACTAAAGAATTATTTGAAAACTGACTAGCTAGGTATTCCTCCTGCAGACACAGGTAAAGGAGCCCATAGGGATGGGGATAAATCATTTCTTCACAAGTGGCAAAAAATAAAAATATGATCTTATCTTCCTTTACTTTGCCTTACTGAGGCTTTTCCTAAAGGAGATGGTAGCCTCTGTGAATGCAAACTTTTGATAAAGGAAAAGTGTTTTCTACTGAACCAAATACATCTTCAGTGTTCCAGGTAGGAAATGAATACCATTTTCAGCCATCCTATAGGAAAGCTACCTTGAATTTTCACATGGTTGTACCCTTGCATTACTCTGTTTTGCTGCTTCTCTTTCCTTGTTTTCTAGAAGATGAAGGATTATTCACTAGACAACGCTGAGCAAGAGCTGGAAGTTTTATCTGTAGAATTACTTTGCATTAATTTAGTAATCACAGCAGCCAAGCAGAACGATAACATTTGAAAGGTAGTGTTCCTCGTGAGAGGGGAAATACACAGAGTTGCAGGCTGCCGGCGATGGGGAACCTCTGAGTACTGATACAGGCACCTCAACCCATGTCCCGTGGGGATGCTGCATCCAGAACTTACAAGTTTGTGCTCTTAGCCCTGAGCACATCCACAATGCTTTTCACTGCTTCCCTGAGAGCAGCGTGGCTGGTAGCTGCAATCATAGGATGACCTTCAAATGTCCTTCCCAAAGACTAAGGCTTCCTGAGAACAAGGTGCTGCTGCGTTGGGGTTTTCTCTGCTTCATGCTGCGCTGTCTCTGCAACGCTCACATGCCGCTGTGTCATGTGCAGAAGGATGATTTGTGAGAAGGAAAATCTGTTTAAATTCAAAGTGGAAAGTATGGTTCTTTACTCTAGCGTATTCCACTTTCATCACCAGGCTGCCTCCATCCCCAGTGTGGTGCTCAGGCTGGGGGATGCTGTGGGGGCACTGATCTATGCCAAGCTTCCAAAGGGAAATCTGTTGACCTCTAGTACGTTAGACTGGTCCTGCTTTTCTCATGTATAACTTCTTGGTTTTGCTCCAGGGCACTTAAATGCCTCTCAATGAGCTATTTTGATCATTATATTTTGAAAAAAACCCCTTCTGTCGTTTATTTGTCCGTAAGATATTAAAGTGATAACCAATATGCATTCAGCAGATCTGGCTATTCGCTTTTGATCAGCATGGCACAAGTAGTTGAAAAACTAGGAAAAATGAGTGCTCGGGTAGAATGCTGAATTTTCTGAAGGTCTTCTCCTCTGCGTGGGTGAGCAAGTATTTCCAAACCGTTCCATGTTTGATCCAGGAGTACCTAAGGACTGTGTGTTATTGTGGGCTGGAATAACATAGTGGGAAGGACAAATGATAGTTCATTTTTTCAGACTAAATGGCTTTTCTAAAACTGGTCTCTAATGCTCTCTTCCATGTAATATTTTAAGACCTACTCAAATAACTAACTGCTCCATAGAAGAAACTTAATTACTGAAAGATAATGCAATAATAATTCAATAAATGACCTGCTCTGTGAGAGGGTAAAGTTCAAGATGGTGAAAGGTCTTGGTTTTCTTAATGAACACAAATTACTTAAGGTTTGTTTCATGCAAATGAAAATTCACCAACAAAATAATGCCAGAGAGGCATAACTTAGGGATTATTTTTTTTATCTGTTAAGCAAGCCATAGATTATTTACATATATATAAGCTTATTCATATAAGCACAGAGTCCTAACCCTTTTATTTGTGAGGTGCAGCTCTTCTCAATGAAATCCCTGCCTGTATCAGCCCCCACTTTTCTCTTGAAGGTGTAGTCAGATATTCTTTCTTTTGCAGAGCTTTGAGTCCTCAGGTGCTTGGATGATTAATGTCCATGGTTTGTAATCTATCTTTCTCAGGTTTTGACATACACACTTTTAACAATGATATAGAAGGTAATTGTGGGTCTCACAGGACTTTTGTTAGTTGCAAAATGTTGTGAAACCTAATATTGCTACTGAATTGGGACAAATCCTGTTAGACAGCAAGTCATGCTTCCTGCCTAGCCACAGGAGTCTTGGAGATGTTTCCCCCTTCTTTCTAGGAAGCTATGGTGGGCATGGAACTCCCCTAGGCGCAAGTCGGTTTGTTAATCCCAGTTTTGTTCAGCATTTGAACAAGCAGTGGACATGGCTGTGCATGGGGTGCTACTTGCTGCACCATCTTCAACAGCCTGGTCAGAAACTTGCAGCAGTGTCCTCCACGCCTGGAGTCCTCCAGGGGCACTGGTAACTGAGGCACAGGTTATCCTTGGTAGCAAATACCCTTTGAAGCCATTTGGTCACGAAAGACAAGAAAGTGATGCCAGGGAGCTGCAGCTGTTGAATGGGTGTGTCTTTGGCATCAAGGGCACTGTTTGTAAGAATAATTAGCCACAATTCTTCCTCTGCCAAAGTCATTGCATGGAAGAGAATAGGTCTGTCAAGGAATAAAGCTGGGACTTTTCAATCTGTTTAGTCAGAAGAGAGAGAAATCTTTGGTTTGGGGCATTCTCAGCTTCCCCTTGACGCTGTCATGGTCATCAAAAATCGCTGTTGCAGACCTCAGTTCTTTGTGTACTTTCATTCATAATTGTGTCTTTATTCACTTTCAGCTGTACATTATTCACCCGTTTGAATACGTTTAGCACCTTCCATGTTCACTCTCGAGAATGAACCTTTTCAGAATAATTACTCCCACTCATCTCTAGAGCAATCAATACAGTGAATACACCTAGAGGCAGCCAGTGGTTTAATTCATTCCCATAGTCTAGAAAATATTTTGAAAGTAAAATGAATGGACGTAAATGTAGGATTTGGTTAACGGAGTGCTGGTGTGGTAAGGCAACAGAGACTTTCCTTTTGAAGCTGTATGTGGCTCACACTGATTAAAAAAAAAAAAGTGGGATGTTTTGCGTGCAAGTTGCATCTAAGTTTTGTTCTTGTTCATCTTTAAGACTGCATGGAGAGAGGAGAGATGGCAGCCAAAGGTCTTTGCTACTCTTCCTGTCGGGGATAACTTCTCAAAATGACTATCAAGGAACACAGAATTATCAAATAGATCAGTTTGGTAGATTGTGGTTGACATGGAAATTCTGTCTTACTGGTGTCTCTCCTTTTCCTACTCTGATGCTATATGGAGATCTTGTTTTTCTCCTAGACTGCCTGTGAAGGCTTTTCATCATCAATAAATACATGGAAAATAAAGTAAAAAGAAAAAGAACACGGTGTGAAGGAGGGAAGCTCTGTCTGAAACAATCCCTCTCTCTTTCCTCGTGGGAGAGTTTGGTGCAGTTTGGTTGCTGAAATATGCCAGCTGAACTCCATCAGATGAATTATTAATGCCATGCAGGCTGCTTCTCTCAACTGGCTGAGCCGAGGCAGGCTTCGGTGGGGCAGATGCAACGTCAGTTCTCAACCTTAAAAATAGACTTCAGGTCTCAGAGGAATGGGAAGCTTAACAGACTATTTTTCTCAGCACAGTTTTAGTTCTATTATGTGCTATTTTGTCAGAGTGGATAGGGTGGATTGTTATTTTGGATGTAGTGGGTGATCTGACTGAAAAACCACTTCTGTTTCCTTTCTATATGTCACAAGCTGCTTCAAAGTAGAAGCCCCATATTCCCTTATTGCATTCTCAACCAGAAGAAAATAAATAGGATGTCTATGGCTGTTTTGCAGGTTCAGTTGCAGACTGCCCTGCTTCCACTGAGCAAGCATGTTTCCTAGTGAAAGGATTTGCACTTCATTACCAACTCAAGGTCAAAGCAGTTGAAAATCAGTCTTACTTCTTTTATTAGCCTTTCTCACTGTTGAACTTGAATTAGCTTAATTAATTTGAACAGGACGACTTTTACCTTAGTGTTTTGAAGTCATTCGGCTGCACCCCCCTGACAAGGGGTCTGCTGCCAGCAGGCGTCCTGCTGCATCGCTGCCTGGATGCCCTGCTTTGGTTGTAAAGTTTCCTCAGAGCTCCTCTGCACAAACCCAGAGTCAGATGGAACAGTGCTCTTCCAGGGCCTTTATAAGCTTTCAGAAGTTGTAAATATGGAGTTTATTTACTGGGGCTTTTTCCTGCATAGGTTAAATGCTCAGTCACACCCCTTGCTGCCTTACTTCTGACTAAATTAGGTTGAGTCACTTGCACCTTCCCAAGCCTCCCATCTCCCACAGTTTCCTGACCTCCAAGCAAATAAGACTAAGGAAAGCATGACCCGATGTTGACAATGTCACTTGTGCGACCCAAGTACTACTGACCTAAGGGCCATTTATACGTTGTGTGCAGGTCTGCATGTAAGGCTTTAGCCCCAGTTGTTGTGCATTTGAAGTCTCAGCCCTGGACTGTGGTCCTTTTGCCTCCAGATTTCAAAACAAGCTAATTCTGCAGGACCACTCTGTTTTAGCAGCCTTGGATTTGGATCTTTATATATAGTTGGGAAAATACTGGCTTAAGTCAGTCGTCTAAGAATGTGATGCTGCTGAGTTAAGCAGTTCCAGTTCCAGCTGTCTCTGCTCTCCAGTCGTGTCTCCTGAATTGGCTTTAATGTTTCTGTGGACAACCTGAGCTCTAAGCAAATCCTCGGAATTTGCATGCTTATATCCCTGACCCGAGCATGCCACAGCCCCTGGCTCTGACTCGGGTTGTACCTGAGAATGCACTTAAAAATGATGTACAGAAGGTGTTAGTTAGGGTGTTGCAGGTACCGTTTCCCTCCGGCAATGGCCTATTTCCTTCTAAAGTTGGGAAGTGCCAGTAATCCATGTATTCTGCTTTGTTGAAAACAATTTATTTTCTAGCATTGGGGTTTAGACTAGTGGCGAACATAGGTGTCCCTGTCTGTCCCGTCACAGTGGAGAACAGAAATGATAACATCAAGTCTCAGCATGGTTTTCAGGCAGATTAAACAGGCTTACTCTGACCATTTTGTATTAATTTCTAAGTGCTTTGTAAAACAGTAGCATTCTGTAGTAGGATTCGGTGAAGGTGAAAAATTATGATTAATGGGCTGTGCAATATAATAGTGTAAATACTGACCTTCCGCGCCTGACAAACAGTATATAAGGTTTTGGTACTGGCAGTAGATAACTCTACTGTCCAGCATTTAATTTTTTAAAAAGAAAAGTAGTAAATAAAAGTAACCAAGTGAGGCGCAGCACTATCAGAGGTTATACTGAATCTGCCAAAGAGGCAGCATTTTATTTCCTTCATATTGTTGCAGGTCTTGGAGATCACTGCATCACACAAAAGAAACAGGGCTTTAAATTAACAAAGCAAAGTTATTTATTGCTCTGAATGAGTTTTTCTTTGAATGCAAAATGTTAGGAATCACTTTTTCTCTCTAACCAGTATCTATTGCAATCTCTCCCTCAATAGATGTCCTTGATTTACGTTCCTATTTTGGTTAGGGAAACACATGTTGGTTTCTTTTACAGTGTGTGAAACAGATATATTATTGCATAGAATGAGATTTAATTTTTTCTGTTGAAATATCAAATGGTTTTTGTGGAACTAATATTAAGAGTCAGGTTTCATAGAGTTCTTTACTGCGTATCGCTTCTGAGACTAAGGATTTTTCTATCAGCATCAGGATGCAGTAGAAATGAATTCATACATATTTTCTGTGTTTCCATAAGGATGTGATAATGGGTTCAGCGGAGCCAATGGAGATAGAAATTTCTAGTTACTCTAAATGGTGTCTTTCACATAGGATTTGTTGCATGGAGGATACAGGGAGCATTTTGTATGTGTGTATACATATGCGCACGTGTGTGTGCATAAAAATAACTATTTGTACTGTTGGCAGTTTAACTAATTGGATCTGTAGAATTTGTGAGTGATAGTAAACATATTGACCTTGTCAGGGCTTATGTAAGATCAGATTGGCCCTATATATTTTTAAATGCTTTTTTTAGTGCACAGGTGACCTGTATTTTCTGTTGTGCTCAAGCTGCTGGTTTTTTACTTCCACTTTGAGGTAGATGATGGCAAAGAAAAAATCTCAGTTTGTTTTAAGTGTGTTTTATTCCTTTTGTTCCAAAACTCTAAGACTTACGGAAATTAATAGGAAAATTTCCTGACATGCTGTGCAGTTGGGTGCTATTGCCAGAACCTTGCCCTCCTCTCATTGCAGTGCATCATCACTTGCAGGTTTTGTGACATCTGGTGGCTGACATATTTTGAGATATTTCAAAATTCCACATGAATCATTTTATTTGCTTCCTTATTGTTTTGAATTTACTATCTTGTAAGATATGCTACCATTTGAGCTTTCTTTCAATTTACACTATTAAGCCATAAGGAAAACAATCAAATACAACAACTGAAAGTGGATTCTCTTTATCTTCAGCTTCTGTGTTTTGCTGGTGTATTAGCTTACAAGCTAGTCCGGTCAAGACATGACCTTTTTCTTTCTCTATGCTTATTAAATGCAGCAAATAATGAAAGTTCATGAACCCCCAAAGATAATTCTGCTATCAGTAATTTATTTATTTATTAACGAATAAACAACTTCGCTCTAAATGGAGGGACGCTGGTAACAGGAATTTCATTCTGCACATGAGGAAGCTTTGGACCAGTTTTAGGCATTTGATAGAGTGTCTTGCTCCAAGCGAGGAGAACTGTGATAAAAAATAAGTTGTTTTCTGTTTTTCAATTCCTGTAACTTTATTTTCATCGCCACCTCTCACCTTTGTTCTCTTTGAATTCCTGGGCTTCACATCTGGTTTTGTGTTAATTGCTCTGGAAAAATCTCTTCTTATTGGTGGAATCTCAGCTCTTCTAATCTGCCCTAGCTGCTAATTAAATTACAGCTGACTTTTGCTGTTATAGATTTGTGTTATAGAAGTAAGTGTTTTGTTCTTTCTCTTCAAAACAGGGTATGGATTGGTTCTTGCAGAAGCACATTTCAACTGCAAAATGCTATGGCATCATATTACATTAAAAAATATTTCTTTCAGGGGAAAAACAGCTTCAAAGTAAAGCTGTAGAGGTGATTCAGAAGGGGATAGAACAACTGAGTCACCTACAGCAGGTCATGTACAAAGAGGACAGCTACCCCCTGCACAGCAGGCGTTGTGTTCAAGTTGGTGACACGTGTTTTGGGGATGGCTGTAAAGATCAGACCCTGGTTATTCTTGCACTTGCTGTGGGTTAAAGCACTGTACGTTCTTCCCCATATACAGACTTCAAGACTGCAGCTGTGCTCTGCACTCCAGCTCCACCAAGCCTGACTGGCCCTGGCTGTTGGCCAAGGCTGATTGTATATATCTATCTATTCAAAATGTCCCTCAAACATTAGGCTGGGCAAGTGGCACCTCCACTGTGCATTTTTACATGTACAAAATACATATGGGATGATGTAGCTTTTGTCCAAGTTGGTGCTTTCTCAGCCCTGCTGGGATTCCAGGGCAATTTCTCGCCAAAGCATGGAATGCTAATGTGAAGAACACAGGTAGATATCCACAGGGCTGGTTTAAAGTCTAGGATCAAAGAAAGAGGCAGCTAAAGCCACATGCTTGATAATCAGTTGGTGCAACATGACTTTTAATTTTTCACATGTTAATTTAAGTCTCAAAGAACAATTGTCCCATGGTGGTTGTTCCTCTGGGTTTTGGTTTTGATTTGGTTTTGTGTTTGGGGTTTTTGTTTTTCCTTCATTTTGGTAAAAGTTAAACCCTTTTCTTTAAAGAGATTCCTTTATTTTTATGGGTTGTGGTTTTTTTTCATGTACTCAGCTTTCATCTGTGAGGGTTTCTGTTCCAATTGAGATGTTTAGAGACAAATCAATATTAGAATATTTATTTGAGCTTTGGTGTCTGAGTAGAGGAGAACTCTTGGTTTGATTACTAGTGGTTCTGCAAAATCAAAACCTGATATTAGTTTTACTTGTTACTAATATTGATCTGTGGAAGCTTTTGTTTTTTTCCAAGCTGTGACCTGCTGTTTGTGGTCTGACAGCAGTTACCCACACTGTGTTTCCTATCACCACTTTCAGTTCACGTATCTATTATTACTTGGGGAAAACTTATCCCACCATTATAACTAAATTTGACCATAGTTGTTTTGCTTTCTCTACAGAATTTTTGCTGATGTTATTTAACCCACTTAGTTATGTATAAAATATATATTCCTTAAGCAGCTGTTTTGAACTTTGCCTTTCGTCTCTCTTGATTGATATGAAGCGAAATGTAAGCTTTTCAAGCGAGCCTGAAGGTGTACGAGGGAGGAATCACTGGTAAAGAGGTTGATCGTTGCAGTGAGAGCAGGAATTCCCTTCTCAGGTGGGAAGGAAACTACGGAGGTCAGTTGGTAAGGGAGGGTTTGTTGCAGCACGTTAACTGCAGAGGGCAAGTTTGTACCATACTAGTTTGAGGACAGCTCTTGAAGCTTATTTCTTACTAGAGGACTGGCAGAAAATTTGTTTAGCTAAAATGGTCACTAGCAAACAGCTTGTAATTTTGCTGCTTGTGTCCCTGAAATGCTGTAGAGTTGCTTCAGCCCTCACATGCAAATGTCTGTTTGGAAGAATTTAAGAATTATCTGTTTAAAAATATCTTATTGTACAAAGTGGGATAATACTTCTTTCCATTATTTCACCATTTTTTCACCCAAGAGTCAGTTGACAGCTGAGTTTTTCCCTTCACTTATCCCCTAATTGAGAAGTTCTGTTGATTGCAAGTGCAGGGGAACTGAGGCAGGATCCTGCAGCCCTTCCGTGCAGACAAGGGTAGGTTGCCCACCAGTAAATGGTGAACCATGAGACACTGTTAATAAGCTGGTTTAGCTCTGATTTAAAGCTGAGGTTTTAGATGTATCTGGACCTTACAAGACCTCATGGCAATGTGAGCGCCTTTTGAAAGACCTGTGATATTAACCCTATGTCCTAGCAATACATTTCATTGCTATTTTAATGCACAACATGTCCTGCCCGTACTTTCCAAGTTTCTTTTATAAAAAGCAACCAAATTTCAGTCCAGAGGTATTCTCGTTTTAGAGATGCATTGCTTTATCTCACATTATGTATCTTGGAAAAGTTCTTCTGCAATGTTTGGGATGAAAATCTCTGAGTATATATAAAAAAGATCTTGCTGTTGCTTTACATGCTTTCAACTGCCTTGACTTCAGTTGGCTTTAAACGTCTATGCAACTGCTTGAAAAATGAGGGTTCAGATTTTTTCATGTGCATTTCCATTAGTCTTCATTCCTTACGTACCCGTACTCTGATTTCTTTCGTGCCATTTGCCAGTAAAACGTATGCATAATTGCATGCTTAATTGGCAAGCAGAGTTAATGGGACCACATGTACAAATGGTGTTGTTGTGGATAAAATATAAAAATCCATTTGTATGTATCTAGAGGAACTGGACACATAAATGAGGTACCTTATCACGCGCCAATGTTGTACCCTCATTTGGATGCCTTACAGGTTCCAAATCAGATGCACAAAGTCTGCGAATCAGCTCTTTGCAGGTTGAACTTGAATATCTTCTGCCCTATAGTCACAGGAGTCTGTCGTGATACATATTTATTTAGACTCGGAATAAAGTAAACAAGATGACTGAATGTGCTGAAAACATAATTTGAAAAATATTTAAATGAAAAATGAGATTTTAAAATGCGGGTTTTGTCAACTTTCCAGGCAACTGGAATATGAAATGTTCTAACATCTACATTTATTAGATGAGATTAAGAGAAGAGTTTGGAATGAAATCAGTATAGATTTCAGAGGATGAAAAGATTGTGATGAATGAAAAACAAAGCAAAAGATGCCAAGTAACTAAAATACTTTGGAAAAATCGAGCAAAAAATCACATTGCTGTGGACTTTCAGCCAGGGGATTTTCACTTTGGCTGACTAATTGTATCCATTAATTACATTTAATGGTGGTGGAAAATGCACCGTGTTGTTTATTTTGAAGTTTAGCCCAACATCAGTAGGTTTAAAGCAGCTGCAGGAGTCCAGGAGTAAATAACTGAGACATAATCAGGTTCTTGGGAAATGTTTTCTCTATCTGCGTTTATCTCATTGTCACCTGGTGTGGGTGAGACTTCAGGACTCTGGAGAGAGATTTGCTAATCATAGTAAAGACAATCATAATCCCAGTTAGGGCATGGGTTTGCTGGTGAGCAAAATGATCTCGTGGGTAAAACACAGCGTTGTGGCCGATAGGGCTGGGTATTATTCATGAGTGTCACTGGGTGACCTTACTCCAGATGTGCCATGTCACTGTGCCTCAGTTTCCTCCTCTGTATCATGTGGGTTCTGACGCTTATCTCCACAAGAAACCACAGTAACAGAGGACCTTACTGTCCAAGAGGTGGCATTACATTTGTGAGAGAAAGCTGGGGAGGGAGGGGACTGATGACACTGTTTTCTTTCACCTTATGAATTAATTTTTGAACAGACAAGAAGACAAAATGATCTTTGAGAGTGTTCACTGGTTTTTGATAAAGCCATCAGAGAACCCTCAGATTTAGGATAGGAGAGTAACCTGACAGGAGAGCCCTGAACATTAAGCACCATCCTTTAACAAGTCATCGTGGTCCTAGATCTGCAAACATTGCACATGTGGCTTCCTCACTGGGGCTGTAGTCCTGGGACTTGATCCTTGCTGAGCCCTGTCCTGTCCCAGGCTCCCTCCGTGCCTTGGGTGTGCTGTGCTCTGTCTCTAAAATGTGCCACACTGTTATCCCCCTCACCGAGGGGGGTGTTAGGCTGACCACGTTGTGGGGTACCTGGATGTTACACGGAGGTTACTGAAGTGATGCTTTGTTCTTGGGTTGTGAACACAAGAGGACAGATGGATGGGGTTGGTCGCACAAAGTGGTTTGGTGGTGGTGCAGGTTGGTTTGCTGCTTCTGGAGTATGTGTGTCGGATCCACAAGTGAAGGGGCTGCAGGGAGCTCTCACGGTGTGATTTATCATGGGCGGTGAAAGGCAGAGGTATTCTTATTGCTGGCAATATATAATATTTGAAAACAATGACTGACATTTACGTTGGAAGGGGTTTGAATTGTAGTATTCACTTCTTTTCAGGGAACCCTGATGGCAGTGACTGGATGTAGCTATTGTGATTGTTGGGGGAGTGGAGTTTAGAACTCCTTTGCTGCTGTGACAACTGAAGCAGGAAAGTAAAAAAGAAAAATAAAAAAAAAAATATATTAACAGTAATGTGATTTCTGTAATGAATACCTCTTTGTCTGAAACCCTGGATTGCCACAGAAGGTTTAAGATGCTGGTATTCACTGAGAGGACGTGGCAAAGGTCTCTTGCATCGTGCAGCAACCTGAGAAAGAACAATTCTGTCTGTGTTTGGGAGCTGTGTGTACAGTGAAGGGTCCCCTGCGTCTTTTCTGCTGGAGAAACTGCTTTATCTGAGTGGTCAATTATTTTTTTTGTGTGTTTACTAGTAAGTTGCACAACCCTTCTCTCCTTGATACTCAAACAAGAGAGGAAGCAAGAAGTTTTGGCGTATTCTCTCTAGATAGAGTTGGCAGGACTTATGCCTGCAAACCTTAAAAAAAAAAAAAATATCCTCAGTGCAGAGGATGTGAGCTCTCTTTCTATGGTTGCACAAAACTCAGAGTGGTCATCCTCATGGCTCGGTTAGTCACACCGTTGTAAGTGTTTCTGCCTGTAGTTCTTTTATGTATACGTGTGTATTCATTTATACACATTCTGAGTGTGTATATATATATGTGTGTATATTTAAGGAGCAGGTGCACTGTAAGAAGCTGGAGCTAAATCTTCTTTGCCAATCTGATATCCTGCTGGCAGAAGATATTCTATTTATGGACCTGTCTTATGGTTGTTATGGCAACAAGGTTGCAGCGAGTGGTCCATGCTGTGGGGCAGCCTGGAATGGTGCTGACCCCCATCCCGCACCTCCTGGTTCCCCCACCCCTACGCTGTGCCTGGTGGCCGGGGCAGCATTGGGGTCAAGCATGGGAACCTGGTGCTCAGCACCGTCTGGGGCTTTGGGCAGGGCTCTGGCGGGATGTCTGGCACGAGTGATGTTTGAGTGGGATTTGTTTAGATTCACACTTGAGAAATAGGAAACTTCATTTTGTGTGGTCTCCTGAGATCCATCTCCAGCTTCTGATCATGGCCTCTCCTTCCACCACTGATGCAAAGATCTGTTAAAACATTCCCCTGTGCTCCCACGACTTGATACTGACCTTCCTGACATTGTGTTTTGCTCAGGTATTTTCTTCCTGATAACCCTTTTCTAATTTTCTCTTTCTTTGTGTAGTTGCTTTCTACCACCCATCCTTCTAGCAGGCACTGGCCCAAATGCGCCCGCACCCACTTGGGTGCCCGTGACAGGAAGTCCCCAGCAGCCTCATTATGCAGTAAACCAGTCCTGGAAAGACGGAGGACACTCGCTCCCTGGAAGAAGTGGTCTCCAAAGGAAGCGAATGCTGAACGTAGGCAGCAGCTTTGGCACTTAGGCAAGAAAAGTGCACTGCAGATCCTCAGAGGGATTTGTAAGGGGTCTGGCTGGCATCCATGTAGGCACAAAGAGGGGAGTGGGTGGCAGGTATAAAAGAAAAGAGCCAACTACAAACACTTGCACTGTTTTCCTAATGTTATCCTTAACGGAGGAAAGCACTGTGCCTGCTGCAGGGTTTTTAAGGAGCGCGTGCAGTGTTTCATGGCTGCCTTCCCATTGGGATGGGTTCTCCTTTTTGTACTTTGTTTTTATTCATTATTATGGATATTTTCTAGTTCATTTCTCTTGCTAATAGCCACCAGATTACATCCAGAGAGCCAGCTCACAGCAGTCCTAGGTTTTAATGCTGAGTGACTGCAGAGCTGGGCACAGCTATTTTCTTATACAAATGACTCCGAGAGAGGGAGGATCTACTCTTGTAATGTGCTCAGAGGGGGAGAGGAAAGAGCAAATCATCAAAGGAGAACTGCAATGTCCCTTCCATTTGATCCTGATGCAGACTGGGGCATTCTTAGGCTGGAAATTTCCCCTTTAGATCTTTTTCTATGCCCATCACCAGGATTTCTGATCGTCCTCTTCATGGGTGGCAGCTGTGCATGCCAAAATAAATCTTCAGTGTAATTATTCACTACTTATTCATTCATGCCAAATGAATTCTGTGCCTGTTCTTTCTGCTCTGCTGTTATCCCAAAGCTCGCGTGACCGTTGAATTAATCGGGAAGAAAAGACCAAAAATGGGATACTAGTTCTGTCTGGGACTTGGTGACATCTGAGATTCCTTTTGTTCCTTTTTCCAAAAGCAGAGCAATTGCTTGCTCCTCCCTTTCCTACTCCTCCTTTCCTCAGCTTGGCTGCTTCCCTCTTCCGTGTTTTGGAATGAAGATCAGACTGAGTCAGAGTAAACTTTGTCAGAGTCAGAGGAAAAGAACTCACAACTGCCTGGGTCTGCCCTTGGTCACTGCTGGCTAGATTGGCTTAGGGAACAGCTGGGACAATGCAGGGAGTTGATATGTCATAGGGGAGAGCCGTCAGCATTCAGATCTACATCAGCTTTTGCTTCACATTTGAGGTTGAACCAGAGTTCAGATTCGATAGCATTAAAATCTCATAAATCATCTTGCACAATTTCAGTATTAGCTGGCCTGAAGTCTTTTAGTCACTGTCTTAATGAGATTCCTTTGGCTGTACAGATTCAGAAGATAAATAACATAGGCTTTGGATTGATGGTGGCGTTAGATCACTGAATGGTGGTTTGTATCAAAAGTTGCAAGTCAAAACTTCCTGAGATACGCAACAGGTTTTGAGGGTCCTGGCTTTGGCCCTTACTCAGAACAGAAAGCAGGATTTTAGGTTTCTCTCTAACATGAGCCAATGTATGGAGGTGACCTGGGCTCCCAGGGGAGATCTAGAGGCTGTTCTGGACTAACTCTGCAGCTGGGAAGTGGACATGGCTGGGGCAGAGCTGAGAATATCCTGTTTGGGAGTCATTAAAAATTCATTCAATGAGAACAGACAATTCTAACGTGTCCGCTGCAGGAGCAGCGGAGCCCTTTTTGTTCCCCATTTCAACCAAAGTGCACTGTGACCTCCAACCTTCTACAGGAGATCTGTGACTGTTCTTAAAATCTGAAAAAATTATGGATTGTATGGACCAGTGGCACTGGTAGAGGCTGCAGTAAGAAGTATATGGGTTTTAATCTGCAGTCTTATACAACTTCCAGTCTTTGATTTGAGCAAAATGTATAGCTTGTTGTCATGGCAATCATTAAATGTTGCTATTCACTTGGCTTTGCACCATTTTTCATTTTTCCATGTTAACTGTACAACAGAGCTTATGATCATCCTTTATCAGTAACAGCATTCTAAAATGTGTCAGTTTTAGTTACTGCCCTTTATTTTACTAAGACATCCCAAATTGTACATTTGTTCAATGACCTATAACAAAACCCTGTAAAATATGACGTGAAAGCAGTGAAGTTCTGCAGTCTAAAACTGGCTGAATGTGATGGAGGTTTCCAGGTTGTCTAACATAATCCTGCATGGAGATCACAGTCTTCCTTAGGTTCTGCTGGAAGTTTTAAAAATCCTGAAATGCATGAACTCCCCAGACACTGCTGTGAAAGAACACCATCTAATTCTAATGTCCTGAGAGCAGCAGGTGAAGTGCCACATGGTTCAACACAGAAAAGCTTCCCAGGAAAGTTTAAGCCAATTAAAGATCTGACACCATTCATGCATTTGGCACCACCAGCATGGGCTGCTCTAGTGAGCTCTGCCTCGGGCTTGCCTTTGCCTTGAAGATCTCTTGGTGAGGGTAACAGTTGCCCAGCTTTCTGCTGTGCTAAGCTACTACCAGTTTCCTCCTTGACAGCACTGCTGAGTTGTGCATGGAGTTAAACTGCTTGCCATCGCCTTTAGAATTGTTGCTGGTGGTGGTTGAAGAGGTTGTCATCATCTCATCCCACATAAATGCTGACAGTAAAGGTTGGTACACTACTACATTGTTGAACAGAAATAGTAGAACATACTAGGTGGAGTAACCTTTATGTAGATCTCATTCTGTAAAGCATAATGTGACTATATCTGCTGTGTGCTTTCTGGAGAGATTGACGTTTTCAAGCAATTGTGTAAGCTCCAACAAACTGAGATGTATTTCTCTTCAATGTGTCCCCAGTTTGGAATTTCAAAGAATAGCTCTAGTTGTAATTACAATGAGTCTCTACATATTCATTAAAAAAAAATTCACTTCATAAATATTGGATTGAGCTGCTACCTACAGTACGCTTTGTATGTGATGGTGATCTAGAAATTGGTAGAAATTAGGTGATTATCACTGGTGATATTCATGAGAATCTCAAAGCAGATAAATAATGAATAGGAATGTCATTTACTCACTCAGCCTCAAAACCTAAGAACAATGTCTTCATTATTCTGTTGACTCAGAGGGAAGAGCTATGTGAAGGAAGAAAAGTGAACACTAAAGACAGAGCATTTCAGGAGCATCCTCGGCTCCCCAGTCATACCAATTTAGGGATGGAAAGCCCAGAAAAGGAATAGTAGTGCTTAAGAGGTGATTTAGCAATGTCACCACAACACTTTATATTTATCTGATTTAAAATTCAGTGTTTATGTTTGCCGTTGGGCTTCTCGTTAGGCCCACGAGTCATCGCTGGCTCTTCTGGTTAAGGACCAGATCTCGCAGGCTGTGGAACAGGCACAGCCCCCCCGGGTGGTCCACGGGTGCAGAAGGTCTTGGGGCTGGCCCTGATCGCAGGTGACGGCCACCTGCAGACTGCCTCTGCTGACATTGGTCCTTTTCCCATTCAGCAAGGGATCTGCATTCCTAAAGGGTGGAATTGCCATGGGCCTGTGCCTGGGAAGTGTGGAGATTATTGGGAGTGGTGGTGGTGTTTGTCTGGCTTTTAAAAACAAGAAAAGAAGAGGAATAGTGTGGGATGGGCCAAGTTAGTCCCATGGAAGCCTGAAGTATTAAATTGACTGACTTTAGAACTGCTGAATTAAGAAACAGCTTTAAAGAACACAAAATCCTGTCCTGCACTTGCAGAACTTGCCCCCCTACCCAGAACCCTTCTTTGCGCTGCCTTGCTCTGCCTCTGCCAGTGGTACCCAGGCTCCTGAGGAGATGCCTCATGAGTGTTATCCCATGCTATTGCTTCCCTGGTGGTCGGTGTTGATATGCTACATAAAAAACAGCCGGTCACTTGATAACCATAAATGTTGTCTGTTCTTGGAGATGAGACTAAAACCTGGATGTACATTTTGTATATCAAAGCATAATACAAGGGTTTATGTTATTTTTTAATAGGTACTGGGTGAAGTATGATGCTAAGAGCAGGAAAGCATGCGTCAGTCCTGTCATTTCTAAGTGGCTGACAGCTCCACGTTTTTTTCACAAGCATCCTTTTCAGTGTTGGTGTTTGGCCTTGACCTGTTTCCCTTGCTATTTTACCCAATTTTGAAGTTCCATTAGTCAAACACTGATAAAAACGCTGAGCTCTGTAGCTATCTGCTGTCAGGTAATGGTTTTTTGCTATCTCCCTTTCTTTCCACTGCTGATTTCTGACTCTCGTTTATCCAGCTACTTACTTTATTTTCTGACTCCCAGCATCAGTGGGAGAACCTCTAGGAGAAAATGAGGACAACAACTGTGCATTGCCATTATTTGACTAGAATCCCTTTTAAATTATATATATATAGAGAGAGGGAGTATACCATATATACTCTAATACAGTGCTGGATGTAAAAGGTTCTGGCTGATGCTTTAAATTTTGTTGAAGTTTTGTTGCAGCTGCATGTGTTCATTTTGGGTCAAACAATAATATTTTTTTCCTATTGTTTTATATATATGACTTGCCCTTATGAAGAAAAAAATCGCCTTTTGGAAAAAAAATGCCTTTTGCTGTTGTGGTCAATGACTTTTCTCTTTCAGTCAGTTCTGGCATGTGTCATTGCTGTCACAGACTGGACAAGATTTAATATTAGAGTTTAGTTTGTTGGTTACATTACTTTCTGAAAACAAAGAGAAAATAAGCTTTGTCACTTTGTGGACTGGCTTACAGCAAGGAACAAAAGTACTTGAAATTCAAGGAGTGAAAGTGAGGGGTTTTTGGCTTTCATCATAAATTAAATATGAGTATAATTGCACCATTATTTCAGTGTAGCCAGATTCTCAGAAAGTTGCTGGACTTGTTGATGAATAAAGGTTTAAAAGTTTCCATCATATCGGAAATGTACCATTCAAAATGTGCCATTTAAAAAACAAATCCATTGTATCTGTGTAGAAAACCCAGTGTGGCCCTTGCAAATGAAGTGTCTGGATGGGGATGGTTGGTTGGTTGTTTTTGCAAGAGCATCGATCTTAATGTGGGAAAATTCCTGTGTGAACCAGTTCTGTCTAGTTCATATTATTCTATGTTTTCCTGCAGAAAAAAAAGGTTATTCTCAGTGTTCTAGCATTTATACTTTAATAGTGATGCTATTTTAGTACCTGGGAATTGAATAGTATGTCTTCAAATAGTTCAGAAGATTTTATCAGGCTTGTCTGTCTTCTTGTGTAGAGGCTCCTGGATCCAGTAGAGCAGCAGCATAAACAAGCAACCGTGTTCAGAGAGGTTCCCTTTGTTAGAAGTATTGTCTTTTGGGGCAAAACTAGTTAGATAAGGGATTTTATACTTCTAATATTGTACTAGAGATTTTTGCTGGTTTATCCCCCTGAAGAAACTGGCTTTCTGCAAGAAATTAAGAGAAAATAGGGATGGACTTTAGACAGTACCTGACCTTTACCTGGTTTCCCTGTAACATGATGTCCCAGGCTCAGACTGGTCCCTGTATTTCCACCCAGGCAGTATTGCACCTGTTTTCTTTTTGTGGATTTACAGAGGCTGCCTGGCATTTCTCTGCACATCCCAGGATGCCGTCCTGTGAGGCTCCCACACACAAGTTGTTTGAAACTCAGGGAAGCCTTGTATCTGCTGGGGTTTGAGAGACTTAAGTGTCTTTATAGTTCTCTTCCACTTGGGATGATGGGTATTTACACCTGCCAGTGTCAGCGAGTCTGTAACAGAAAGCCTGGTTATCTGGAACAATGATATGTTCAAGGAATTGCCTCCTTTTTGTAATATCTGTTTTATATAAGACACAAAGATAAAGCGTCTGTGAGCAGAAAGAGCCTGGCTCCGCAGTGGTGACCCTTCAACTATATATATATACGTGCAGTAACTCTGAAGTGTCCCAGATATTCTGAGCTCTTCTGGATGGAAAGCACTTTGTACAAATAAGAGCTGCTCTGGGGCTCAAGATTAGCAAACTGTACTCACCGGTTGGAGGAGAGCAGCCGACGGAGCCGTCTGTCTCCCAGCATTTTGCTGCGCTGTCTGTAAACTGTGTATGCTTTGTTTTCCCGAGCAGCACAGATTTAGATACTTCTAATTCTTTAAGGTTTGAAGAGTATTATCCTTCCTCGTGGCTGAAATGATTCATCACTCAAATCATGTTTGGATTCAGACATGGACATAGCAGCAGAAATATTTGCACTGATGTCCTCAGCTCTTCCACTGCTCTGAACTGAAAGGAACTAAACTCATAAAATGTGTTTTCCTACTTCTTTTCAAGAAAAGACCCTCTGGAGAGCTCACTTATTTCAAACGCGTGCATTATGTGCAGTAAATTTATCACACAGATATGAAGCTGCCCTTTTCCTTTCCGAAGAGCTGCCGTCTCCTCTGTTCCAGAACTTTTGATGGCTGGAACAGAGAAATAATTAAAAAACAAACAAACCTGACATTTGCTTATCAATTAAACTCCATGAACAAATAGGCAGCCTGCGTGGGAGTGCTGTGGGCTGCTGTTAACACACTGTGCTCTCAGACACGCTTGCGACAGTGTGTTCAGATCAGTTGACCCTTCTCCTCCTCCACAGGAGGGTGGTGGTGGTAGTAGGAAACACCAGCGAAGAAAGTAGAGGAGACCGGTGGGGTGATGATGTGGTCCCAGCTTGTCCCCCCTCAGGGAAACCACCCCAGAACGAGGCTTATGTGACCCAGGTTTGATTTTTACAGTTAAATCTGGCTTTTTCTGTCAGTCCAATGTTTCCACTCAAAAGCCAGGAAATCTAGATAAAGTACATTAGTTGGGGAGAAAAAAATAGAGTTGGACACTGATCCTGCAGCCTTCCAAGTTATTTCTTAGCTCGTTTACAATATGTACGCTGTGTAAACTGGAATATCTGCTGGGGTGTCCAGCAGTGCAGCGGTGAGCTTTTGCAAAGGTAGCTTAAAACCTTCTGTTTTCCTGTTTCTTGGAATGGTACGTTTGAACCCTGGAAGAGTTTTTTTCAGTGTTTGCCAAGCGATGTGGTGATTTGCAAGTGTGGAGTGTATCCCGATCAGTTCATAAGAGTGCATGTGACAATACAAAGGTGGAAATGGCAGAAAACTGGCCTTACAAACTTACGCTGCAGCTGGTTCTTGAGCTGTAACCTCTTCAACTTCACCCCTTTCATGTTGTAGGAGCCCTTTTACTCTGGCCTTTTCTACTCGTCTGGATAGGATATTAAAGTAAATATCACTGCACAGCCATGATTACATGGTGCTGCGTACATTCCGCTTTTGCAGTGGGCAGAGGCTTTCAATTTAGATATCAGTCACAAATTGTGACAGCAGTTCTGTGGTACTGAGATGATATCCTTGCAATGAGACAAATCTGAAAGGGAAAGATTTATTTTGTTCTTTTTTGGAAGCAAGGGACACTGGACACTCACATCCTTTTTCTCCTCACAACAGCAGCTGTTCTGACAGCCATGAATTTTCTCCATCTCTCATCCTATTGAAGAGCATATATATATTATTATTATTTTTTTCTGCTGTGAAAATTCCATTTATAGAGTGGCTGGCACAAGTCTGTTTCCACTTATCATGGTCTAACCGAGCTGATAGCAAATTCACAAACCTTTAATGCACTCTGGGAGGATATAGAACAAGGTACTAGTAATGGTTCTTTATAGCTATTCACCCAAAGGAAACCTTGTTGATAAATACTGATTTTGTATAAGTTAGAGAAGTGCATTGCTTGGCAGTGAAAATGACACAAAATCAAAGCTTCTTGGTGCAGATTCAGAGCCAACATCTTAATGTGGGATCTCATATTGCAATTTTTACTTACACATGTGATCATCTTTATTCCCATGGAGCATCTGATGGAAGTAAGAGTTACTGTAATTGGATCCTCTTATCCTTCCTGTTACTGGTCATGAGTTTAATTGAAAATCTGGTCTTTTTAATAATTATTGAGAAATTATTCTCCCCCCCACCCCTGCCCTTATTGCTGCTTCATGATGTTCTTTATTTAAAAATTTAATTAAAAGAAAGTCTTTGTGGAGCATGTCTGAGTTAATCAGTTAAAACTCTTCTTTCAAGCTGAGCAGAAGAAAACACACTGCTGTTAAAGGGTAAAGCCAGGCCCAGTATTGAAGAATTAAACAACTTGAAGATTCTCAGTCAAGTCGAAGGATGAAGGGAAAGAAGATATTTGATCTCAAAAAGAGTGGCTGTCTAATGGTGCAGACCTCTATAAAACATTAAATTCCTGTTTCATTTTGTTTCAAACTGAGCAGTCAGAGGCATGACTGTTCCTGCGAGATGATGCAGTGAATGGCAAGCTGGGGTGATGGAAGGCATCACGGAAATTACTCTGAAGCAGAACTCGGCTGTGGGAAACAACTAGCTTATTTAGTGGGTATTTGTTATTTTTTCATGAACTTCAACATTTGATAACTGGCTTCTGTGCTGAGAAGTCTGACAAATACGTAGAGAAAGGTGTTTGGAGACGTGCTTACCTACCTTATGGACAAGGTCAGCTTTAGCTATATAGGTAGCATATAAAGGGGGGAAAGGGCAAAGGGCCCCAGGGAGGACAGCTGCTTGGTACCCCCCTGTCTGACAATCCGTGGAGATTTAGTTCTCTAAGGATAAATCTGCACCAGACAATGCATCTCGATGCAGAGATAATGGAGCTGTAAAGCTGTAGGTATTCTAGCACTGATGCCAGAATTTATGGAACTGTGGTGACAAAGTTAACTTGTCTTGGGAAGAAGAATATGCATTTCTCCACAAAGTTATATGAATATACATGATAGCATGGAAATACCTTTAAGGGTCAGTATGTATGCATAGGTATGAGCTATTCCCAATCTCCACTTTATAAAAAAAATAATAAATCAAAACATATGTGTTCTTCAAAATGTGATTAATATAATTTTTGATTGAAAGGAAATTCAGAACTGAGATTTGACTGTGGGCCACTGTCTAAATTTTCATTTTAACAAAAGTTTATGTCACATAAAGAACAGCCTGACAGTGATAGTGTTACTTCTAAGAAATTTTAGAAATTCAGCAAAAAAAGAGCAACAGCAAATAGAATTAAAAATGAAATTGTATTTCTTGGCTGAAGTGTGGCTGGTGCTATCGTGCTGGTTGAGTGATGATGCATAAGAGGGGAGGGGAGCTTAGGCCTGGCCTAAGAAAATCTGTTGCCTCCAGCTGACTGCAAAGCTGCAGAAGTTCGTGCTGGGGCAATGTGTCGATATGGGGCTTTCAGTCCTGAGGGACTCCAGGGGAGGGAATGGGAAGAATCAGTGTTGCCTTCTGAACCTGCCAGAGACTCTGTGAGTGCCAGTATGTGCGTTCACAGCTTACACCGACCAAAGGCAATGATGTCGGGGTGTGCTGGCCTGCTCTCCTGGGCCTTCCCAGCTGCAGAACAGTGGGTGCTTCTCTCATTATTAACTTTTTGATTTAATGATGTAAGATGTAATAATAATGTTATGCTGTAAGAAAGCATAACAAAGTGCTCCTTACTTCAGTGAGGTTTATGCACAGAGCTCTTGAAAGTCTAAGAGAAAGACCCTTCACTGGCAGTCTCGGTGGCTTTTATTCCTATTTCATGTGTAGTGCGTTGCTGTAAACATGCTTGGAAGGAAGAGGGAATGTGTGTACATAGAGGGGAGAAGTGGGGAAAAAAGAGTAAGGAAGAAATAAAATATATATATATATACACATACATAGGACACCCTAAATTCTTAGGTGCAGTATGTACTGCTGGAGGGAGGCATGGCACAGGGTAACCAAGTCATCTGTCGCTGGCCTGACATGAAGTGCCACACTGCACCTGAATTATCTCATCCTGATCAATGGAGTCTAATAGACCCCTCTCTGCAACCGCACCGGGAAATTACGCAGTCCCCTGATGGTGGAACGAAGTGTATAATCAAGTTAGGCCCAATGTAAATGCAAATCATGAGCAGTAATTAACAGGAACTGCACAGCAGTTGTTAAGTACTGCAAGAACATGTACACGACTCGTAGGTCCCCTGCAGCTCTGTCTTGATAATTGGATTTCTTAGAGCAGAAGAGGAATTTGAGGCGGCAGCTTGTGCTGGGGAAGGGGAAGAGCCCTGACATGCTTGTCTGGCCCTGCAGTATCCCGAGCATAATCCCATGCGGAGCCGTCCCTCCAGCAGCCCCCGTCGCTCCCGAGCCCTGGCCCTGCGGGAGCTGGGCCTTTCAAACAGCACCTGGTGTGCAAAGCAGAAAGAAGGCAGAGGTGTTATTAAAGTATATGTGTAATTTTATTTTTTTTTTAAGGCTTTTTATATTGTGCGCAGCTGTGTAATTACCAGCTTTCATGTAGGCTGGAGAGGGTTGTACCTCTACCATGTAGCGCTTCAAATTTGTATTCAATGGAAAGCTTCAAAAGGTCCAGAAACACAACTGTGAGAGCAGCTAGTCCCCACCAAAAGCCACCACAAATTACCCTTCAAAGTGGTTCGTTTCTAGTAATTATTACAGCTGGCCTCATATCTTTGTTTTAGAAAGCATTTAGGGATCTCATAAACGTGTTCCATACAGAGCAGTGCTGTGAGATCACTGCTTGGGCTTTTAGTGCCAGGATGTATCATCGGAGCGCAAATGTCTCTGCGGATTGATGCTCTGGGCAGGCTGTGCCCTGAGTTAGAAGGGATGAATGATGAGCTACTGCTGGAATTCACTCCTCTTCATGGGCCACAGCCATCATCCGCAGCCAGGCATCAGTCATGACATTTGCTTTTAGAAAGGCCAGGGATTATGACACATGGAAGCCAGCTGCTTTCTAAGCTGAGAAAAGCCACAATCAAGGTGTGAGCCTTTTATTTTTTATGTGTCTTCATTTTTCCTCAGCCTTTTGTTCCCCTTTTTTCTGCTTCAATGACTTGATTAAATGATGGGATTAAACAGGCCGTCATTTTTAAAGCCTTCACTTTATTCTGAGAATTCCCTTGCATTATCGAATTTGGAATTTTCAGTACAGAAAAAAAATGAACGTACTGGCCTGATAGGAACAGGATTTACGGTATTAATCATGACAGAGAATTGAATACTACTACTTTTATTCTTGTGGAGCTCCTTTTATATTACCCTCTGGGATGTGCTTTGAAAATATTGACAGTATTCCTCCAAGACAGCTAAACATGATCCTCATTTTACTGAGATGAAGTGACTTAGCCAAGTCACTGAGTCAGCCAGGCAAAGGACCGCTGCAATCTTTTTTTTCTCAGCCTGTAGTTTTAACCCCTCTTTTCACGTGTTCTGCCTGCCTGGCTATTCTCAGCAGCATAATTAAAGGTCTCCTCTTCTAAAATGCAGCTTTTTGTGGCTTTCTGTAGATGTATTTTAATTATTACCTTTTTCTTCTCAGTAAAGGGTCAGATAAAAACTCAGACTATGGGATTTCTAGCTGTCCTTTTTCATGCTTGAATACTTCTGAATTTATAAGGCTGTTGGGAAACAGAGACAGTTATTACTCTGATGTTAACTCTATCTCATTCTTCTGCATGATTTGCTGTCTTTTCTGCCAAAAAGGAAGCTGCTTTTGCCTCTTCAGCTCATGACTGTGTGTATTTGCATGCAGCTGGGTCAGTCAGCTGCAGTAATCAGAGCCAAGTACACTAGAAAGCACTGACACCTAGTGCTTTGGATAAAGCAAGTTAATTCTTTGGCACCTTAGGCTTTGGAAAATATTTTGTCTGAAGTGGTATTTGTCTTGAGTGGTTTACTCAATAAAATTTCCCTGCTTTAAAGGATGGCTGTACAAAGATGAGCAAGGAAGAGCAGCAGAGATGAGGTGAGAGGGACTGTGTGAACTCCTGGCTTGGAAAAAGCAAACATCACCCAAAACGAGATGCGGCCATACTCCGCACCTCGCTGTAGCCTCTGATGATCCTATTAATACATTAGTGGAGGTGGCTGTCATTGCAGGATTGCTTTCTAAAACTCTGTTTCTTTTCAGTTTTTGTTTGTGAGTCTTATCTGGGACATACCTGGGCTTTGGATTGAAATTCTAAAGGATCCCGTCTGTTTATGTCTTTGACGCATTTGGTTTTCTTCCTTCCTTCACTTTGAAGATGAAACCTGAAATTTGCTTTTAAGGGCAATCATTGTGAGGACTTGCGAAGCAGCTAAAAGCAGGGTGTTTATATTTCATGTATTCACAAGGCTGTTGGAAAACAGGCAGTATTACTCCAATGTTAACTCTCATCGTTCTGCATGATTTGCCGTCTTTTCTGCTAAAAAAGAAACTGGCCTCCTCAGCTTGTGACTGTGTATTTCTATGCAGCTGGGTGTTATATAATATATATACATAAATATATATTTTGTGTTTTTATATATGTATTTATAGCAGTGGAAACTTGCCTTCCTTTCATACTTGCAGGCTACACAGAAAGCATTTCACTGTTTCTCTCAGAAGGTATCCTTTTACCTCTTTTGCTTTTCCTCACTTCTTGATGAAGTCCTTTCTCTTAGTGCTTGTCCTTTCCCAGCAACTGTGTCCATACAGCCTGCTCGTCCCTGTGCATCCCAGCTGAACCTCCCTCGGTGGGTATGAGTGAGCCGTAACGGCACTTCCTGGAGCTGCATTGTTCAGTTCCAGATAAAGATTCTCTTCTCACTTGAAAGATCATGAGATCATTCCTCGCTCCGAGCAAGATAAAACCCATCGCATCCCTGTAAGCGTGGTGTGTGAGCGCTGGGTGGGATGAATGTGAGTGAACGCAGCCTGTGCTGCAGACACACGGTTTTAAGCTGCTTCTTTGCTTCCCGAGGGCTCACTTCTTGATACACTGGAGCCAAGCTGTGACTACACTTGTGCTAGTTGAGGATGAGAACCCACTGGGAATTGGCAATGCTCAATGTATATTTACTGCTAATTCCTGACTAGGTGCTACATCGTTTATTTATTTATTTGCTTCTTAAACTGCTGTACAGACAAGCTAATTCTTTCATCACCTCCCATGCTGTGCGGCACAGGTGGAGAAACTGAGATAAAAGCTGGCTAGTCAAAAGCCAAAGAATGAGTCTGTGTGACTAAAATGTTAGTGATCGGAGCTCCCCCCTAGGAATCAAAGCTGCTAGTTCACACTGCGTGTTGCTGAATTCGTACTAAGACACGTAACAGAACTTTATGTGGAGTTGTATGTTGAAACGTGTCAATAGTAAGTTGCATTACTTGTGCAATTCTCATGTATAATATTAAAGGGTCAGAGAATGGAGTGCTTAGTCAGGAAAGGTCTCCATTGGCATTCCTGGAATTTTGTCTGAAGGAAAGACTAAGTGAGGATCACAGGACAGGGTTTGGCAACATGTAGGATTTTTATTGGAGAAATCAATGTGACACAGTGGGAGCTGAACTGGATCCTTCTGCAGCATGCAAATGTCATTAATCATAGTAACAAAAAGCCATAGCATTGACTAATTTGAAATATCCTGCCCACTGGCCCTGTGGTATGCCATGTAATGGTATACCATGTAATGGGTCTAGGGCTGTCAGATAATAGCTGTGATGAATATAGTATTTAATATTTTACTTGCTGAGCTTTCTAACAGATTTATGATGAATTCATTTCCTACCCTAGGAGTTAACAGTCTATACAGGGATGATTATGTAGGTGAAGCATCATCAGATCTATACTGATTTATCCAGTTCTGTTGGGCAGATGGAATGGTACCGTTCTAGGAGAGGTGAACTTAAACAGACCACTCTAAATTAACAATAAATGTATCAGCAACCTTTGGGGTTTTTTTAGGTTTATAGACCATCCCTGAATATCTAGGAGCAGTAGCAATTGTTTATAATGCTAAAGATGCTGAAATCAGCATGCGGAATTTCATCCTACACTCTCTCTAGATTGGAATCTTTTTGACATATGACTCATTCAGCAGCCCTCAACACTCAGTCTCCTTTGGTTTTGTTTTCTTTCAAATCTTCTAATTGCAAATCCAACTTCCAAGTCTGAAATAAGCTGTTGCTTTCTCATCTGCTTCTTGTTCAAGTGAAAATTGCTGCTCGTGAATCTGAGCTACCGAGTGATCTCACCTGAAGGGTGGTTTAGAGTCTTGTCCCCTGTAAACTTCGTTATATTGACTGTTGTCTGCATGTAATCCACTTTACTCTTGTAATGCTGGTTATTGGTGCTGCTTGGGTTTAGATTATGTGGTATTTTAAAACAGAAATGTGGCGATGGGCAGCTGATTTTAAAAAAATTCCAGACTTCCAAATAAAACAACAGAACTTCTTACGACACCCAAAACCTGAGGGGCTTCTCATACACCTCCTGGGTGCTGAGTGCCTTCACTTGCTGCTGTCTCATTTTTAACAAACTTTCTTTGGGATTCTAGGTGCAGAATCATTTCTCCAATAATTATGTATATGCTGATCTATTTTGTCCCATTCAGTTGCCAACACAAATGACAAGTTCCTTGACGAGCAGGCAGCACACTAGGTAATCCTCTCTTGTCTCTGGCCAGAGGGAGTTTGGTTTTACAAGCATTTTTCAGACTGTGCCTCAGCTGCCATATTGTGAAGAGATATTTATTTCCTGAAATGTGTATGTATGTTCAAGTGATTGCATTTTTGGGAACAGAGGATTCAGTGAACGTCTGTCTTGATTTGTGTGCAGTGGCTGGCGCTGTATGTGCAAACCAGTGCACGTACCTTAGAACCAGTTGACCACTCACCCCAACTCACCCAGCCACCACCTAGGCACTAGCTGTCCCAGCTAAGCTGGGTTTGGCTTCCCTCTGTGGGCTACACAGAGAAGTTAAGTCTTCACAAGGTGATCCATCTGCCTGTCAGGAAAAGATTAATTACCCTTCCAATCCTTCCAATCTACCCTTTTTTTTTTTTTTTTTTTTTGAATGCAGAGGGTGCTCAGGCTCGCTGCCAACCCTAGATGAGATGTCTAACTTGTTGATGGCTGAAGATTGGTAAAATGTAGCCAGGCCTTGACTCTGAAGGTGAAGCTCTTGTAAAAGGTGCCCAAAGCACTTCTCTTTCAACTCTGCTGCAGAAAGACAGTGAAAAGAGAGAAGGGGGAAGAAAAAAAAAAAAAAGAACAATATGTGCATGGGTCAAATCAGGCTTGTGCTTCACTGCAGAGGTCTAATGGTCGGTAAGATGGAAAGCCTGTCTGAGACTGGCAGTTAAATGAGTCTTGATGGATATGAAGTACTCATAAATTCTATGAAGTGCTCATAAATTCTATGAAGTGGTCTGGGCAAACTGATGAAAAAGTTTCTAATGATGAATTAAAATGTTTCCCATTTTGGAAAACCTGTTTTTCACTACTAAATCTGATTATTTGCTGTGTGCTGGCACATACAGGGTATAGTTTAGAGGGGGTTTTTGAAGCCTGTAGATCTGAATGAAAAAGGCACCTCAATCTTTCTGCTTTTGAGAGGCTTCCAATAGCTGAGAATTTGTCTTGGCATTAATACCTTCTGTTTTCTGTGCAGCAGTGATTACAACTGGAACTGAATGTATTTAGCTAAAAGGGGTTGTGAATGAAATAGCGACCGGAACATCCCAGTCCTCAGCAGCGTGTGCCCCTGCTCCCTTGTTTCCAGGTACCTGCTGCACATCCTAAGGCCAGGCAGGGGCAGAAGCCCATCAGCAGTCACTACTAATTAGTCCTCCTCCTGTAAAACAGCCTGAGGGAAGGCTGGAAAAGACAAACCTACTGTGCGCTGGTGCTATAGTAATGAACCAAGCCACAAAAATAAATAATCAAGTTCATAATGTATGGAGGCCTCGGCAGACTTGTGTTTACTGTTTTCTTGTCTAGAGCTGTCTTAGGTTTTGTGGATGATTACAAAAAAAGTGTAATGGATGGGAAGGTTCAGACCCTTCCTTTTTTTAACCAAAGGCAGATACAAAACAAGCATGGAGTCTATGCAGTATATTATTTTTTTAAAAAAAATCCTAAACCATAAGCAACAAAGACTGGAAACCCTCTGATGACCTCAGAGAGGTACGAGGCATGTACAACTCACCATCAGGAATGCGTTTCTCTTGAGGGTGATGGTTTAAAACCACAGTTGCATTCTTAAAGAATAGAGTTATGAGTCCAGCTGGAGTATAAAAGGTAATGAAAGCTTAGAGGGAATAGCATATGGAAGGTATAAGTGATTTAGTATGAACTATGAAAAATAAGTCTGAATTATTAATGAAGCTTTAACTTTGTTGGGTTCCCATTCCTGTTAAAGCAACTAATTGAAGGACCCTGTAGTTGCTTATGGAAGTAGAAGTCTGATTATTAACAAATGAATCCTCTTTGTTACTACTCATATACATGTGAAAAAAAAAAAAAAAGAACCTTAGACGAAGAAGAAAAATGCATCAGACCTGTGTCTCGTATATTGCATTTGTTGAAACCTCATCTCTGCGGGTACAGCAAACAGCTCCATCTCTCAAATGAAATATGCTCCTGTGGCTGTGCAGCTGATCGGTATTCATCAAGCAGTGAGGGAATATAGCTCGTATTCGGAAAAGTGCACCCTGGTTCCTTCCATCATCTCAGACAGCTCTTGGATTGAACTCAGTCTTTAAATCCATGTTTGCTTTGGAGGTTCTGTTTTATGGGTGCCACTGGACACCCAGAACGGAGTCACAGTCTTAACATCTCATTTGTCTGGAGTTGGGGGTGCGATCACAAACTGTGTGACCAGGAGGTCTCCGTGACTTTTGTGCTCTTACTGTACAATTATACTGTGAAGTGTCACGAAGCATTTCAGGAATTTATTGAAATGTCATTCCATCTCTAGCTAAAGCCATACTGTCTGTCTTTTGTTGGGGGGGGAGGGGGGCTTTTGGCTCTGTGCTGAGATGGAATTTCTTGTTTTCCTTTTTTTCTGATACCAGATTGCACTACATTTTAAAAATAATCTTTTGAAGGAGCATATGAAAGGGAAAGAAATGAGAATTCTGCAAGGAACAGTGCTGATTCCCATTCAGAATTACAATGAGGGAATGTCTGATACAACTAATGATGTATAGCAAAGAAAAAAGCCAATGTCTCCCCCTTACCAAAACCTTTAAAGACAGAGAAGCCCCTTCTAATTTACAAGTGCTTTTGTCAGAAAATCACGTATTTTAGGAAAGGTCACCATCTGAACTTCAGAAGTTGTGGTTAATCCTCGGTTATAAGTGACATCCAACAGTTTTCTCTATACCCTGCGGTACCAGCATCACCGAGGGAGGGGAATGGGGACTGGTGAGACAGACAAGCAGCTCTTTCTTTTACATCAATCGTTCCTGGATGTGCTTCCTATAAGTTGTCACAACCAATAACTCTAAAGCCTTAGCTCTTGTGAACACAGCCCTTCATCTCCTAGAAAGTGCTCAGAGCCTCTCAGGGCCGAGCCTTTTGGCATGGTGTTAATGGCGATGAAGCCACAGCAGCTCGGTGGTGGTGCTCAGGGGCTGCTGTGTGTAAGGAATGCAGGCTCTGCTTTTTGGCTGGTGGATTTTAGGCTAATTCTCGCGTATGAAGGCTCAGAAAAATGGCAGCCAATCTACAAAAGTGGTTAATTGCCAGAGTACAGGCTGTAACTTCATGTAATCTAATGCTCTCCAGGGGCTGGGTTGAAATGAAATAAAGAACTGATGACTCATCTTTTCATCTCAAACTCTGAATGAACCTAAGCATGAAATTAAAATATGAGTAGCTTTTCCCCTGGTTTAATTATTTCCACATTTCTCTGTAAACCTGATTCCTACCCAAGGCTGGAAGTGGAGGTTCTCTTAACATAGCAAAAACTGTGCTCCCAATCCAGCTGGAAGCAGAACATTTGTAAAACTTGATAAAAAAGTCTGTTCTCAGGAGATCTCTGCTCCGTTTATGTAGGCGCCAGTCTCCATTTTCCTCTTCCATATGTAACTCCATTTTCATAAGCGTTTAAGCTGAGAAGTGTCAAAAAGTTGATTTTTATTTTTTTTAACAGGACTGCATCATTTAGTGCCCCTACTCTTAACAAATAAAGCAAATGTATTTATTTAAATAGAGTATACACGGTGCGACAGTGGAAATGCAGATGGAGGGACCTCGAGCAGTGCATAGGCGGGATGACATCGATAACTCTGCGTGTTTCAGAACAAGGAGCTCACATCACAGCCATGCTGAATAGCTTCTTGTAATGAGCCTAAGCTAATTCTAAGGCTTGTCTGAAAAAGATGAGTATTTGAAATCTAAGCTTTTCAGACGTGTCTGGATTTTGATGGGTTTGACGTCTTCATCTTCGTGGTACAATGAGTTTGTCTCTGGGTTGAGTTCAATGCAAAAAAAATGCTAGTCCACACCACTGCAAATTATTGTTGCTTTGAACAGGGAACAGCCACAATGAGCCAGACTTTAGAAAGGCAGGATGAAAACTCCAGGCACTGTGGAAGTTTCTGGAAGTGTTTCTTGAGATCCGTGGTAGGAGTACAGTGTATTTTGCACAGAAGTAGTTTTAATAGAAGAGTGAGATCTTTCATAGTAGGTTACCAGAAATGTCATTTTGAATATGATTTACAAAAGGAATAAAATATTGCAATAGGGATATTTTATAATTTCAAATCATTAATATAATGCATCAATGCCAACATGGACTGGATTTATCGTAGTATGTCTTGCAGTGTTGTGTTGGAAGGTATGCGATTTGGCTCCTGATGTACCATAGATAGATTCAGACACCAGGAGGCTGCATCGAATTTTGTATCAAATCTTCAATAAAGACTTTTTTAAGCTTTAACTACAGCTTGTTTAACCTAGGTGCTATTCTGTTTACCTGGAAGTCTAGTGAAGGTCTTATTGATTACACTTGTCGCTTTGCTGGTCAAATTATGCTTTTTAAATTGAGTGCTCCACTTTGAGGTTCTTTTTGTTTTGTAAAACATTGATGAGGGCTGGTCAAAAATATTTCCTTACTGTTTTCTGTTGATATTTTTCTGGCTTAATTGATTTCTGTTTCAGGTGGGGTTTCTGAACGTGCTTGAGATTGACATGGTTATCAGTGATTTTGTAGTTAAAATGGATAAAGATAGCTACTAAACCCACATGGATTATTATACCTGATATTATTAGAAGCTGATGAGGATTTGGCCGTCATTTTGAATAATGTAGTGCTGCAAAAATCTCCGATCCCATCTCAAGGGTTATTCAAGCAATATTTCTTCTGATTTCATTGACTCTGTTTTCGTGATGAGTTTTGATTAAGGAACTTGGGAATTAACTTCGGTGATTGCAAGTGTGGAAGTATTGCAGAAGTACTATCTGCTTTTCTGTCCTCCTTCCCCTTACACCTTGATAGGGTGTGCATGTGTTAATACTGCAGCTGTGATCTGTCTTTTAGAATTATATGGAATTAAATGAAGCTTGCTGTGAATGGAAGCTGTGTGTGAAGTTAATCTCCTTCAGAGATTCAGAGACAGAAAAAGCCCAGTTTTGCTGTCTGCCCATTTCTTGCTGCTGTTCTTGACTTTTTTCCTTTCCCTTGCCAGTAGTGCTCAGAGTCTGAACATCTTGCTGTCCTAAATTTCCACCACCGCTATGTCCTGGATAGAGATTTATTTGTGTCTAAGGATGTTGCCAATGAATATTATTGCCTAATTGAAATGCCTTTCTCCATACACTTCATGTTGCCCCTTCCATTGTGGGCGTGCCATAGGGATGCAGCCACATCCTTTCCTAGGCTCCCCTTTCACCCCCGAATTACCACAGCAATAGTGCCTTTCTGCATAGCTTGTGACTTTTTGCCTGCACTCCTCTACTGTAGGATTTACTCAAGAATCTTCTCCTCTGCAATCTCTAACATGCAGGGTAGTTCCTTTTCATTGAGATGCCTTCCTGGCACTGCTTTTGATTCCAAATCTCATTTGAAAATCTCTTTTATTACCTGTTTAATTTCCTTCTTTTTTTTTCCTTCTCCCTCTCCCTCTCTTTTGCCACTGTTACATTGCCTTTGTAACTCTATTATTTAAGCGTGAAGAGCGCTTTAGGTAGAATTTTATGAAAGGCATTTCTTGACATGCCTATAAAAAAAAAATGCAACTTCCAGACAAGATTTGTAATCTTTGTTATGCTGTATCATATACACTGTATCTAGATTTAAATTAAGACTATGAACATCAAAATGAACAGGAGCCAGAAAGTGCCGGAGGGAAAGAATAGAAATCCAGCATTGAGAGGCAAGTGTGAAGTTTATAATGAGAGCAAAACTTTATCCCTGTGAACATACTTGTTATTCCTCCTCCAGCTTTGCCCAATTTAATAAAATCTTGGAGAACTTTCAACCCTGCACAACTCCTGATTTTTAATGAAAACTGATGAAAGAGATTAGAGATATATGCACTTCAAATCTCTTTCATAAAGTGAATAGTTTTATACACATCAGAAACTGCTCCTGCATAAAAATGCCTATGAAAGGCAATTTTAAAAGAAATCCCCATAATGTTTATTCTTGTTTTATTGGATGCTAGATCTAAATACGCGCTGGATGTTCTTGGATTCATGTTTACACTGGAAAACAGGGATTGTCAAGGCATCTATCTTCATTTTCTGACTATCATGGGCTTGCTGTGGGCAAGCCACTGCCACGTTCCCCCTCTCTGAGAGCGGCATTAGCTCTCTGGGCCGTGTAGTTTGTGTCTCTGTGGCACTGAGATACTACTCGGCTATCGCAGCTCGCTGCGGCCGGGGGTGCTCAGGTCTGTGAAGCACTTGGAGCTCCACAGGCTTCAGATGAGTCTGTGGCACAGAGCTGCTAGTGTCTTTTTTGCAAATGCCTCTTGGTTTGAAAAGGACAGGGAAGTCAGACTGTGGTACAGTTGTGATGATTGTTTATAAACACTTTTTTTTCTGCTTGTAGATTGGGAAAGGTGGTGTATATTTAGTCCTTGCTGTGCCGTCAGTGGTGCTTAATGGTGCCCATGGGAAAAGCCCTGGCCCTGTGCGCTGCCTGCCCGTGCAGCCCTGCCTGTTCCTACTGAAACTTCCCTGCTGCACTCTGGGCTCCAGCGTCCCCCAATCCCTCGCCCCCTTCCTACCTTTGAGGCTGTGAGCCCCCAGGGCCACCTCCTTTTGCTGAGGGCTACTCACCCCCTGTGCAGTGAGTCCCTGTGCTCTTGCACACGTTGCAGCTACCCGCCGCAAGGCTTTGCCTTAGCTGGTGTGCAGCAGATCTGCACGTCTGTGCTGAAAAGCGCCAGAGACGCTGCAGCTGCAGAAGCCCAGGGTTAGAGATGGGCCATACGCAGCATTTCCATACCCTCTGTTTCCAGTCCTCTTACTTCCAACCGCTCCAGCATCCCCAAGGGCAGCTGCAATGTGAAGGTTTCTGGACAGTTTCCCAATATGTACAGCAATTTTCTGTCTTTTGTGAAACTTTACTGTGGTTGTAGGCTTAAAATTATATATTGAGTCAGCCAATCACGGCATAGGCTGAGCTCCTGCAATGCCTCCCTGAGGTACTGCTCTGTCCAGGCTTTCAAACTTGGCTGTTTGTGGAGGACTTAGCACATGAAGGCTGCTGCACAGAGGCAAGGTCTCATCGGGAAACCCGCGCTCCCGGATGAACCACCTCCACTAACGTGTCTCTGCTCATTGCTGCTGCCCATACCCAAAGCCCTCAGAAGTCTGGAGGTGAGTTCCCATCTCTTGGAGTCAGTGGGGGTTCTGTCTTCGACTTCATCATCCTCTGTGGAGAAGGGCACTTTGCTGTTGTAGTAATGACAAAATACATGTCAGAGGCCCTTCATCTTCTTCAATAACTCAGAAGGTGTGTGTCTCCTCACCAGCACCACGGCTCCTGGAAGAAGGTATTGCTCAGGGTGAGGATGGCAGACTGAAGCCTTACATCATTTTGCACTGTCTGGTATCGGTGCTCATGGCTGGCCATCAGGTTTAATTGAAAGCGCTTGGCACACTCCTAAATAAAATATTAAAGCTTAAGGCTGAGAGGCAGGAGCACATAAGTGATGTATGAAAATGTTGATTGCCAATTTCCATGTTCCAGGTGTGATTCATGGGGATGCTGCCTGGGAAGCATTTATATCCAACTGTAATAAACATAAACAGAATGACAAGAGTTTATTAAGCCAGAAGCAAATGTAAATGATGAAAGGCTGCTGTGTAAAACCGCATTAAATATGTCCCATTACACGATGTAAACCACATTTTTTAGCTACTTAAACATAATGTTCCTTTCATTCCTCTAATTCCTTGGTGATTTAAGTGTCTATATTCGATCAGATAGGAAAATAATAAAATATGAATTGCACTTGTGCATGCTAATGTTCTGTTATCAATATAAAAATAAGAGATTAAAAAATGTCATTGGGAGTGATGTAGATGTCTAAACCTCTGTTGTCAGGATGGGAGAATCATTTTGCATCCAGAGCTGAATGAGGGGAACTAACCACACCTCCCTGCTTGTAGGTGGCCACACAGACAGGCTTCTCAGGGCTGAGGCAGGAACGTGGACAGAGAGGGTGAAACTGCCCCAGCAGAAGGCTAGGACACCTGGAGGGTCACAAATGCACCTCTCAGACTAAACCCTTGCCTGTGCATTGCAGGTTTTTGTTTTCTGAGGTAGTTTCATTGCTCCCAGTAAGAGAAGAAAGGAGGCTGTTACCCGGTGCAAGTTCAGCTGACAAGACCGATTGTGCAGTTCTTTTGTAGGAAGTGAAGAGATCTTTGAACCCCTATAGATGCACATAGTCTCAATAGCATAAGCTATTAATCACCTACCATGGACACAGCTGGGTTTTCTCCTGGGGTGCACTGGCCAGCCCAGGGGAATTCACTGTGCAAGATCAGTGTTTAGGGGTTTCTTTCTAAGCACTCTTGTTGAAAGTCCTGGACCTGTTTTGATGTGTACAGACTCACAGTGTCTTGGTGGACAAATGCGATACCAAATGCAGAGCGTGACCATGTGCTGTTCTCCGTAGGCTGGCATGTCAGTCCTACCTGAAAGTTTAATGCTATAAACACAGAAATGTGAGAAATGCTCAGTGTCCCTTGGTTTTTAGCAGAGTAATTTCACTCTTCTGACATTTAAGCGTTATGGAAAATCTTTTGCAGAGGGAATTCATCTTTCCTGATACAAGGGAAATTAAATGCATTTAACAATTTGCTGAGCTTCCAGTTATGTTGCATGAAGGGTATGCATTAGCTTTGTTCCACAAGCCTTGCTTTCTTAAAGAAATGGTCTTTTTCAGTTTGTGGAGATCTGATAATTTGGGATCAGATTTTTTTCAAAATTTAATGCACAATCATCCCTGTAGTGAGCACAGGGCATTGCCAGGCACCCGCTGTACGTGCCCGTGGGGCTGGTTTGGGTGGGATCAATGGGCGTCTGGGATCATTCATGCAAGGGAGTGAGGGGTGATTTCACTTCCTCTGCTGCCGTGCTCTCTTTCTTGTAGGGAGCTGCTCTACTGTTGTAGAAAGCAGAACAGTCTTGTGCTTGGTACCTTGTCATTTCACGTTTTTTATGCATATCTGATTTGCAGTTATAATAAGATGCAGAGGAAGACAAACCTCTAAAAGCATCAAGGAAGCATTTAGTAGGTGGGTTTGTTCTGACTTGCTGTTTAAAAATGGAGTTGGGGAGGAAATTGATTTCCTGTCCTGAAAAAATATTTCCACTGTGGCATAAAAAAATGTTTGACCTGTGCTGTAGGGTGAGGCTGAAAGCCTTTCAGAACGTGGATGGAGACCTACCTGCTTTGCAAAAAGCAAAGTGTGTGGGCACTCAGTTTGGGTGATCCAGAGAGAAAAGGAATCTGTGTTCCAACTCCCTGGCCAGCAGAGCAAACATTTCCCGCTCCCTAGGTTCTCTGACAGTCCTCCCAGGGTCAAAAATGTTTCCAGATGAAACCTTTTAAAAAAATTGATACATTACTCTGTTTCCTGAGAAATTGGCATTTTCTGAGGGTTGGGGTTTTTTCCACATAGGCTGAAGACAATCAAATTCTGTCGTCAAGCAACAGAGGAGACTCATTTTGAAGAGAGATATATTACTTCTGCAGTGAAAACTATTCCCATTTATTCTACAGTATTTATGGTACTCTCATATCCCGGTTCTTGTTAGTGTGCATTCAGTAGAAACCATCAGCCAGTTTCAGTGATAAACTACTGATTTCAAAACATACACAGTGCACAGCAAAAGCAGTATAAAACATAATTCATAGCACCAATTAAAAATATTTACAGTACCATATATCCATACAAAGTTTAAACATAGCTTGCTCATATTTTTAGAATTCTGTTTTGCATAAATTTGATTACAATTTGCAATTCACAAACATGGGGAAGAGCAATGTTGTCTAGAATGTGATATAAGGGATTTGGAGGCATCACAGGTCACCACTACTGGTTTGCCCACATCTGTTCTTATCCTGTGCTCTTACTGTTCAAGTGCTTAGGCTCTTTGTGTAAATAAACATTGTGAGATGTGATGGGAAGGACCTGTCCCACCCAGCAATGCGCTTGATTACCAGGGTCCCGCTCGCTTTCTTCAGGCAGGAGGAAGAGGGTTATTTGGAATTCCAGGATGGCAGAGGGGAAGGATGGAGGAGAACTGGGTGCATCCTTCTCTCCCTTTTGTGGGAAGCACTGCTGGGACTCGTGGCAAAATGGCTTTTAAAGAAAATGGTCTTATATGGAAAATGGAAGAATTGAGCGGATTGCAGACAGAGGTACTGCAGCCTTAGAGAAGACCACTACGTTCATACTCCTGGCAGCTCTTGTTTTAAACTGAGGCGGGTTTCTTGAGGATGAGTAGAGGGGGGGGGGGGGTCTTTCCTCTCAAGCATCCCACTCTGCTGAGGAGAAGGGATTCACAACCCCTCAGGAGTCCTGACCTGAGCAGACTGTTTAGGACGAAACCAGTCAGTGAGATTTCGGATTCACCTAGCCTTGCATTTCAAGAGTTCTGCTTTTAAGATTTCAGTCCAAAATGTCAGAAATGTTTCCAAGAACATCTAACACCTCTTTGTGTATCATCCAAGGTTATGAAAACCTTGGATGATGCAAATTGTAACAGAAATTTCCTAGGATTTTTAGCAACTGAATGAACCTAAAGGCAATGCTTTTGGCTATGTCTAGATCAGACTTGGAAAATAAACTTTCATTCACTTTAATCCCCTTAGGTTTTATGGTTGCAAATCCTTTTTTAGCCCTTTTAAGCATAATTGGTCTTCCTCTCAGAAGTAATTGCACTTGAACACAGTGTAAAATGCGGGTGGATGCTTGTCCTGCTGTAAGCTGGTCCTTCTCACTGCGTAAGCCACCGGCGCTGCTGTTCCATCCCTGGCTGCGCGGCTGCTCCTGGCGCTTCCCTGGCTCCGCTCGGTGCGCCAGGAGCAGCGCAGGGAAGAGGCAGAGGTACCAGCTGCAGAAGGATTTTGCTGTCTCTGTGACTTTACTGTCTTTGCCCACAAGACGTAATAAGGGGTCCAGGAGATGTTACACTTTGAGAAATTTTCAGAAGCTCGGCTTCTTTTTCAGAGAGTATTTTTATGCGCCTCCCTTTATAGTCATTAGACTTGTGTGGCTGTTCAACCCCTACATGCTCCACATTTGTCTTTCCCTCCTACCTTTTTAAAAATAGATATTTCAGTGTTCTGCAGCATCACATTTGTTGCTGTGGAGACGATTGTGATGTTGCCAATGGAGATATGACTTCACTGACAACCTCTGAAGAAGGGCAGAAACACGAAGGCACAGTGTGGCTTTATTTCTCTCCTGCTGCCCATTTCCTAATAACCCTGCTCTGCCATTCCCTCTTCCCTGTGCTTCCGTGTGCTGCATGCTGAACTTCAGCTGGTGCGCAAATCCATCTTCTTTCTTAACCTGGGCTATATTTTAGCATAAATATATACATGGAGTGGATGCAAATTGCCTATAATTAGAGGTAGAACGCAGTGCTGCTGTAATGATCTGTTGATTCTTGCAACGCTCCCGATTTCAGCTGCACTGCTCCCTTTGCCTACCAACACCCTTTGGGGTGTAATTCTGTTGGAAGAATGGACCAGAAGTACATGCACAGAGGAACTGTCTAATATTCAGGGGAAATGAAAGTCCTTTCCTAGTTCTTTGCGTGGGCAACATCAACGAAAAGTGACAGGTTGGAAGGAGGGGAGGAAAAAGAGATGGGCAGAGTGACAAGCCATTATTGCTCACGCTGCTTATACTGAACGTCTGGCAAAAATAAACGTCGTTCCCCACCCTACTGCTACCCCATGGTGTTTCTAAAGAAAATTGGTGGGCTTGTGAGAACAGGTTTGACTTGAAAGATGAAAGAAAGCCAGGAGAGAGCAGGATGTGGATCTGTGGGGTGCAGGTATGGTATGGGTAGGGCTATGTGGGTTGTTCTTCTGCAGGAGGCCAAGGGCAAGCTCCTGCCCACGGTGGAAAGATTTATGTTTTGGTGATGCTGCGACGTAGTGCATGGTCAATGTCAAATTGAAATTCTCTGAAAAGGAAAAATCCAGCTCCGTTGAGTAGTCCAGACCCTGTATAACAGCCTGAGTAGTTCATAGTTTGTACAAAGTTTTGTAGAAAATTCCCAAACTGTGTAAAGAAATGAGCTCTATTTGCCACTGGGGAAAATTAGTGTGTTAGAAATACAGCGGTATTTCTTCCTGGCAGTCTGCGAGTCCACATCAGAAGTGGTTTGTGCTGTGATGGTAATTGCATTTCAGCTGATTGCAGAAAAACTATGAATCAACTGCAGCCCATTTTTAATAATGAAGAACTGAAACATAATCAAAAATATATTCACAGTGCTGCAGCTTTCAGTGATTATATGCGGCAACTGGTGCCTGCAGCTTCTCTTTGGACTCAGATTCTCTCTCACCTTTTTTTTTTTTTTTAGTTTAAGCATTAGGAAAAAAAAAGTCCAATATTTAGAGCAGTTGATTTGGCATGAGATGGAACAGAATGCAAGAATTAATATTGCTTCCTTTCCCTGCTCTTACCCCAGGCCAAAGTAATCAGCGGGCATCACCAGTAGCGCAGAATTTGGCAAGCCATGATGTGGTCTTGAAATCACTTGTGAAAATGGTGCAGTCACCTTGAGTGCTGATAATGGAAAACTGTATTTTACCACTCTGGAATAAAGGAAGATATTGTGTAGTATTAACAGAAGGATAAGTTACTATGGTGATGGAGGCTGTATAAATAAATGGAAATAATTATATGTATAGCTCTTTTAGGTATGATCAGACAAGAAGATTGTGACCTCCTTCCGTGGGACTTGATGGAGCAATGGAGTGTGTTTGCATTGATACTTTATGGAATCTAGAAGTGATACATGAGAGACCTTGTTTTCTATCAGAAAAACACTGCAGGGACTTTGTATGGTAGAGCAACACCTACCAAATCTCAATTTTTTTCCATTGTTGCTGCAGGTCTTGTACCCCCTCACCTCCAGTTCTGAGGGCCATGGTTATAATATTAACAATTTCCCTGTTCTTTCTTCAGCTTCTGCCTGCAGATACCAGGCTTTGCTCAGGTCAGCTGTGTTTAACAGGCTTCTTCCCTCTTCAACCTTCTTCCTACATTATTGCAGACAATGGTCCAAAATGGACAAGTTTTTGGCCTCTCTCCTTCTTGGTTCCTGCTGTTTCTTTTGTTTTGACTCTGCCATACCATGTTCCTCTGCTCAGGATGCAAAGTTGTCTCAGCTGTAGGGAGGATGTGATATGCCATTGCCAAGAGATGGGAGGGCAGTGGGTGTTTCTGATACAGGGGCTCCTGCAGAAGAGCGAGGCCAAAGCCCCACATAAAACCATGTCCTGGGCTGCAGCTGGGTTTGTAACCGCAGCCTTGCAGACCCTCAGGGCTCTGGACATAACTTACTTAAACATGCCAAAGAAATTACATGAAAATGCAGGGCGAGAACATTTGATTCTCCCTGTCCCTGCCACCCCATTATCTGGATGCTTAGCTTTCAAGGTAGACAAGCGTATTTTTTTGAGGGGGTAAGTATTCAGTTGTTTCTCCTGCTTTCTCCACCTCTCCCTTCCCCCAGGTCACTGAATCACTTTCAGCTAACCCTTAGTATTGTTTTCTTTTTCTCCTCCTGTATCCCCACCTATAAGCTAAGGCATCTTGGCAAGCTGGACTCTTTATGTCCTTTATCTGTAAAATGCCAAAGTGAGTTATAGGAAGGATTTAGGCAGCACTGATGGTAATGTGATGATTACTTAGATTAATTTTAAAGCCTTTTTGGCTTTCAGAATTTTTCTCATGACTCATGTCTGTTCACAAGATATGATTATAGAACTTTTTAGACCAATGGCATGTGTGCAGCTTTGGAAGACCTCTTGTGTTGATTTAAAAGAGACCTCTCAAATGAGAAGGTAAAAGTCAAGCCTCAGATGAGACATCAGGACTTGATTTTTCTGCCAGCTGGTATTTATTTGTCTGCATCTGCCGTTCCTCAAAAAGAAGCTACTGGCAGCGAGAGCCATGCAGCATCTTGGCGATGCATGTAAGGGAATCTGCTCCCTGTGTTGGTTCTGCAGTGCTGAGAAGGTGGAAAACTTGCTTTTGTCAATAAAATGAAAAGATCTGACTCAAAGAGCAAAACAGGAGCTGAGTAAGGCTGTTTTGCTCTGCCACTGTGTCAGAGCAGGATTTAAAGTGGGCTGTGGAAGAGCAGTGAGTGACTGCCATGCATTTGCAGCACCCTCGCTCCCCAGTCCTCTGCCACTCACTCCACTTGCCCGCTCAGTTTTCCACAGCTCCCCATTGAAAAAAAAACCATGGGTCACTTCTCCAAAAAGCAGGGTGTTGAAAGGGGAGATGTCAGCTCCCAGAGTGGCTGAACCCCAGCCCTGCTGATCCAAGTCCAACACATCATCTAAGGGCACATATACATCCGTGCATATAATTTGTGTTTTATTTCCCCGTTCAGAGTGTTTTGTTCTCTCCCGGTGTGCTGCGCAACCAACATTTTGTTTGTGTGCTTCAGCCTTACTGAAGGTGCTTCTGCCTTAGTTGGGTGGCTGGTGGCATCAGCTGTCCTTCTACTCACACCCAGCCACACTGGAATTGCCAAAGGAGCTGGATTTTCACATCTCGCTTTGTGCCAGGGTCTGACTCCTGATAGACACACTATTTGCACCCAGTTTCATGCAAGACTCCCGAATGCCAGATGGGTGCTCACCAGCCCTGTGCAGAACCTTGGCAAACTATTCCATGAACCCAAGGTAAGATTTTAAGACAGAAGATGGCACCAGGCGTTCAGTTTTCTTTTTCAGTAGTACAGAGCCTGATTTGATAAAAGGTGTTTATTCAGTCGTGCATACAGCTGGTGTGATTATGTGCATGGACTGGTCAACAGTCGGTGTTTTGGCTACCTCGTAGCTGCTTTGGACTGAGCCAATTAACTGATTTATTCCTGCACCAGCAGTCACTGGGCATATGAATCAGATGCATATTTGCATTTCCTAAATTTGGCATATGCATCTATGTATCCAGTCTGTGTGCACAATTTGGGCATATTTTCATTTGCATTTTATCACATTTAACCAAGAGAGGTTTAGCTCATTTTGAGTTGAGCAGGACCTCTAGTGGACTGCTATGTCAGAACACTGGTATTTCCATACCCTTCAACCATCCTTGGAGGGCTTGCTCGCAAGGGGAGACTTCTCCAGCTATGCAAATAAATGAGTCCACGAAAATATCCCTGTTACATGGAGGTTTGTACATCAGGTACCCTCTTGGAAGGCTACTCTGGTGTAATTCTATCAGCTTGAATTCACAAACCAGCTTAACTAACGTAATTTCCTCTGTAAGCAGCCTTTAAACATTTCTAATACTGTTTCCAAAATATCTATGGGTAGTTTGTTCCCATATCTTCCACTAAATATACTTACTCAATATTAAATGGATTACATATTATATAGCCATCGAGGGTCCTCCCATGGAGTTATCCATGTGTGTTGAGCCGCGTGGACCAGAGCAGGGCTGTACCCGTACTGACGAACCCTGCTGCATGCACGGCACTCTTCTTGCCATACAATTTTGGTGTTCCCATCCCTGGTCAGGTCCCAGGGCCATAACCCCACTATTCATTGCTGCACTCCTGTGCGATGGAGCAGAATTTGGCCATAATGCTGTAAGCACAAGGGACGCACAGGAGAAAGGCAGAACAGGTTGGGATCAGTCAAATCCTGGAGCTCTTATATTTCCGTTTTTACAAAGTCTTTTTGCAGTACCTGATTTCATTTGCAATCCTCCAAGTAAGAGAAAGCTCACAGGGGTCTGGGTTGTTTCTGAGGAAATGAATACCCAATTTCATCCATGGCTTCTGCTGTGGAAACTATTTAAGCAAAGGTGGAATAAATGGCAATGTTTGGGTTCCTCAGGAATTCACTCTGCTACACTGGAAGCTACCCTTTTGGCTTCAGTTCCAAGTTGGAGGAAAGCAAGTTACGCTACCGCTGTTGGCTTTTGATGCTTGTTGTGTTCCTCTGTTTTCTTCCCCGATGGAAGGAACTCAGGAGTGGCAGGGTGTTTGGCACACGTCTAGGAGCTTGGGAAGCATCGCTCTACCCTAGTACTGAGGCACTAGACCTTAAAGAAGATGCTAATGAAGCTTGAAATCACATTTGCATTGCAAATGATACAATTTGTTCTGCCTTTATACAGAATTAATTTGAACTGTTTGTTGTTTTGTTCCAATTGTGCAGCTGAATAATGCTGCTGCTTTAGGTGGCTTAGCACTGGCTGTGAAGATCTTATTCATGAACAAGGCAGGGAAAATTAAAAATTTGCTGTGTTGGACAGATCATCTATTCCACTTTCTGACATTTGCCAGCCGTCTCCAAATTACCAAGCAACAGGGGAGTCCTGTTTTCCCTCAAAATCTGAAGTACTGATGCTGGTTTGTTCAATTGCAGATTTTTAATTACAGCTCCTTCAGATGATTACCCGAAGGGTTAAACCACCGTCTAAAAGTGGTTTCGTTAGCTCTTTCGAGTAAACGGAACATACGAAAGTGTGCGTTTTATTTAGTAACTTATTAACAAGGAGCAAAGCGGCAGGCCTTAGAGGGAACTAGCACAGGGTTGGTAGCAACCCCTTTTGGGACTGCCTGGTGGCTTTGGCCACCTTGGCAAGAGTTTCTGAAGACCTTTGTGTAGGGACACCAGGCAGCTAGGCCTTGTTTAGTTAGTCCAGTGTGAAGAAAAGAGTCCATCCACATCCAGTGATCTTGTTACAAGAGTCTGACTGAGAACTGCACAACATCCCCATCGCCTTGCTGAGCCTGGGAATATAAGAGCAAAGCTTTTATGTGTTGGAGAGCCACAAGGTGTGTGCTCAGGTGTATGTGAGAGCAGGGACACCACAGCATCCCTCCAGAGTCCCACACTGGGCAGTTAATGTGGTGAGGTGCAAACAGGTAGTTCCACCTTGGCCGCTATGGCCACTGTGAACGTGCTTCCTTGCGTGGTGGGGGACTGGGATGACCAGGTGGTCCCCACGTCAGCATCACCTTGCTGTGGGTTTCAGGCTGTAGCCCCCCCGTGAAGGCTGTGTGCAGCCCACCGATCCCAGGCTGCGTGTCATGGCTGCGCTGCCTTTGTGCCTCCCATCCAAGTTCAGTCCAGCCCACTTGAGGGGAAGATTACTGTAATTCCAATGTAATTTCGTAGGACATGGGTCCAGAGGCAGGGCAAGCCCTGCAAATTGGCCTCTAAATGCTGCTTGCCCCTGCGTGGCAGGATGCAAATGTTACGAACGAGGCAAAGGCACCTGAGCAGGTTCTCCCTTGTGCACAGACAAAGCAGCTCCTCTCTGGTTCTTTTCAAAGATTGCAACTTCATGACTAATGCCTTTCTAGGCATGTAGAAAAACGAAGGATGATTTTTGAGTTGTTTCGCCTTACGTAGCTGAGAAGGCAGCAAGCCTTGGGAGCACGGCTGCTCTTCTGCATGGGGAAATCTCGGCCGAGTGTGAGTAAAAAGACAGAGTGGAAACCTGGGATCAAATCCTGATCCTGATGCTTTTATTTCAGAACATATTTGAAATCTGAAGATCATATTTTCCAGTGTTTATGCATCTGTTTGGATGGGGTATCTATAGGGTGGCAGTGATTAAACCTGTAGCTGAAGCCCCATGTGGGTGGTTTACTGCCCAAACAGCCGTGGGAAGTGTAAGTGACCTGGTCAGAAGAAAAGATTAAAACTGAAACTCGGTGTGTTATTGGTGCTTAAGGATCCCTCTGAATCACTGGGGTGATGATTCTCCCCAGCGGTAGGTTTAGGAGGTGGACTTTAACCAGATTAGTTGCCTCTGACTTTTTTACAGAGATTAGACATCTCCTAGACAGTAGTCTGGCATCCTTTGGTCAAAGCTAGCTGAACTCCAGAAGGACAAGACCTAAACAGCTTATTTTATATATATATATAGTGTGTGTAAATATATATATACATATGTATGCACCAAATTTGGTCTAGTTCTAACAGATACTAAACATCCACACGTTCAGGTTTAGGCTGAGGGTCATGTTCCTCGGCCAAAGCAGCCTTGCTCTGGAACAGTCCAAAAACCTGGAGCTGGTTTTTATCAGCTAGGGAAACCCTTCAGGCCCATTAGTGCAGATACTTGTGGGTCACTTGCTTTGATTCAGCAAAACAGTCTTAGTCTCAGAGTTGAATTTTCAATGGTTACTCACGATGATTTAGGAGCCAGTTCCCATTTTTGCTGATAATGAATGTAACTATGCAGGGCATAGTCCATGAACTTTTGAAGAAGCGATGAAAGCTTAGATCCTAAATTAGTGACAGCTGTACCTACCTCCTGCATCTCCCCTCTCGTGATGAGCTAGAAAGGTCTTTGGACATGAGGAAAGTAGAGCTGAAACCTCTCCCCATGGGCATCCACTGCAGGCAGTCATTCTTACACCCACCAGAAGAATGGATCCTTGCTCCAGCCAGAAGGAAAGCATCTCAGATGATGCTCACAAGTCAGCATCTGGCCTACTCAGAAGGTTACCTTGTGTTTTGCTGTGATTAGAGCTAAGCTGACAATATCAGGCTTTACAGGTTTCTGGTGGGCTGTGGGGTTGTCGTTTGTTTGTTTGTTTGTTTTGGGTTGAGAGTTGTAGTAGCGTGGAAGGGGGGAATTGTAGTAGCATAGGGATGTGGCGATGCGGAAGATCACGTGTTGTGATGGAAACGTAGGAACTAAGTAGAAAACCACCCACGAAGGGGCTGGCTCTGTTACTAGTATATAAGTGCCTGTGTCTTTCAATAAACTGCCATTTTGCCTTCCTCTCCATGAGAGTCTGAGTGCTGACGATCCCTCAGGTGCTGCGCTGAGGTTTGGACACATCATGAGCTGCAACAGGGAGTTTTTCTTTCTTTTTTTTTCCCCCCTTTTAATTTATTACTTACCTTTTCTTTAGTTAGAGCTCTGTGCTGCCTCCAGCCCGACATGAGAAACACTTTTTACACTTTAATGTGACACAGTTGATTAACGGTGTGATAAAGTATCTAAACATTTGAAAAGAAGTTTTCGAAAGGGTAGAAAGAAAATATGTGCTTCATCTACTGATGCAGTAGGTAGATGATATACAGGGATTCAGATACTGGTAACCTTCACATTGGATGTCCAGATGTCATTCGACTGACTGAGAGAAGCTTCTACTCATTACAAAGTTTCAAGCAGACATATACACATAGTGAGATTTCTGCTGCATATATGTACATGGGGATTTTTTTGTGTGAGTTGGTTTTGGTTTTATCTTTTTTTTTACTTTTTCACACAAAACAAGTTTTGCATGTCCTTGCAGAAGAGACCTATTTAAGTTTTTCTGTGCTGCATTACAGCTTTTTTTCTCAATGAAAAGTATTAGGTAACAAAACTTAACACAAACTAAAGAAGTACAGTACTCTAAAGTGAAGTTGCTTTGATTTATTTTTGAGAAAAGATCAGTAGCTTATGTTAAATATTGTATTTGGACAACAGATCATCTCATTTATTTTTGTTGCATACTTGCAATTACTTCAGTCTGCCTTTTAAATGCTGTTTTATGCTCTCCTCGTAATTTCAGATATCTTCATCCATTTGCACATACAAGAACACATCCTTAGATAGTGACCTTCCTAAACATGGGGTGTATCTGGCTTAATTGGCATTTCCTGTACTTTCTGCAGAGATTTTTGGATGAGCGTAGAGTGGTTCAGCATCAGCTGCATACAGAGACACTTTTTTTTTTTTTTTTGGCTTTCTGCAAACAGAGGCTTCAGAACAGTCGCATCTACAAATTATTTAACTTTCAAATGCTCATTAAATCTTGGGATGCTTCTGCAGGCTGTGCAAGTGCCACGTACAAAATTCTGGAAGTAAGGTAGGAGGAGGAACCAGATAAAAATTGCTTTTCCTTCACACTGTTCTTCCCTGCAATGCATTACTGTCTGGTCTTGCGCTGTCACTCATCTGAAGCGCTCTGTGCAGTGCCCAGGGAGGGCTGTAGCATGGAACAGAACAGCACCCCATAAATCAGTTCATAACAAAGCTTGGCTAGCAGAAAGGGTGGGCAATGTTAATAAGGAATTCTCATTCAACTTCATAAGTTTTGTTTGCATCAGAGCGGTCTGAAAGGAGACTGATGCCTTAATATGCTTGTGTGCTTCACACGGCTAAAGCAAAAATATAGTGTGGTGTCTGATTTAAACCACAATTTTCACCATCTAAATCTTTTTTTTTTTCCCGCTGCATAGTTTTAGCAAGAAAAGCGAGTGAAAAATCGCTGTCGTAAAAGACTCATCTGCTTTCCATTATACTGACATTTAAGGATTGCACACATTAAAATGCTCCTATGCGCTACGGAAAGTGACAGAAAAAACAGGAGGTTGAAATTTATAACAAATGGGAGATTTTGTAATGCAGCTGCCCTGGGGTGGGTGTGGAACCAGGACTGGGAAATGGTAAAGAAGTGCCTGCACCTAACCCTTCCCATCCCTCCCTATCAGGGAATTAAATTGCCAGTGCATAGGAAAATATTTTCTCAAAACACCCTTTACCCTCTGCCTCCTACAGACAAAAAAAGAAAAGAAGTGGTATTGCTATGAGCATAATCCTAAAGCCAGTAATTTAACGTGATCTGGTTTATCAGCACCTTTTGCCTGTACTGGAATGTAATTGTTAAGCTTTTTCTTCGAATTAGGAAGGCCAGTTCCTCTTTTTCTTCTGGGCACCTTCCAGCCACTGATATCTTTTGGTTCCTTACAATCGGAGGAGCAGCACTTTTTTTGTGAGTGAGATTTCTAAAAATACCAGGTGTTTTATAAGCGAGTGGCAGACAAACAGCTCTGCGCTCCTCTGCGTGGCAGAGCTGAGGGGTGTCTCTGGGCACAGGAGCATTAGCAGGGAGTAAAATGGGGTCTTACAATCCTGCTTTCCAGATATCTTCAGGTGACCCTACAAAACCACCAGGCAATTTTGAAAACCTGGGGTTTTATAATAACATCTCAGATCTGTCGTGGCATTTGAACCACTTATGCAAGTCCAGGCCTGGGAGCTTTGGTTGTAATTCTGAGTGATTTTCATCCAGATCTTTTTCTCACAGTTTCAGACAATCATAAAACATCTAAAACCTATTTTTTAGAAAGCATCTTACGGTCAAAACACGGAGTGTAAAAGCCCCAGCGCTAGGCTTCTGTCTCTTATTCTCCAGCTATCACTTCTATATCAAATATATTCAGCTTACAAGTCAAAACCTTTTTTTTTTTTTTTTTTCCCCATCTTGTGACTTCCTGCTCAGCCTGTTTCTCATCACTCAAGCTGTGTTTGCTCTGTTTTGTGTAACACCCCTGCCAGCAGAGAACCTGGGCTGGGGCTGTGCCTGCTCTCGGGGGTGCTGCTGCCTGAAAGGGAAGAGAAATGCCTGCTTTTCCTGCTAGGGTGTCACTTTCCTTTCCAAATAGAGTAAAACCTTTGCTTTGTTAGTAAACTGTATGTTTTATCTTAAGAGGGGAACTAAAAAGACACTAACAGGTTTTATAGGCTTCAGCTTGTGCTGTTTTTTCTGACCCCTAGAAATCTTCAGTATCAATCTAGTTTTGTATCAAACCGCGATCTTTGGTGTTTGGCAGTTACCTACCCTCAGGCTGCCGAAAGGATGTGTTGATTGCTTTGCAGGAAAGAACAAAATAACTAAATGCCTATATCTGAAAGGAGGTATTTCAGCTTCTTGTAGATAGGGAGCTGTGTGGTTCCGATTTCCAGTCTCCTTTTCAGAGCTGAACACCCCTCCCCATGCTGAGGCACATTGCAGTGAAGAAACGAAGTGACTCGGGCTCTCTGAAGACAGTCACTCATTGACCCATGAAATTCTACATCTAAAGGCTGAGGGGAGCTGATTCACTAAGTAACTTCAAGTAATGTACAGTATAAAGTAAATTAGGTGCAGTTCTGCACAGCCGTTTCGAACGTCGAATCCCAGCCTACACTTCCACGGGTGAACTTTTGCATCTGCAAATGATGATGCTCCAATTTATCACCCCATATAAATGCTAGGTTCAAACGCATACCGCTGAATTTATGGCTCTGAAAGCCTTAACAGTGGGTGGTGGAGGAAGGGAAAGGAAGATGCTCACAAGAATTAAAGGTGAAAGGAATGAACACTTTCACTGAACCACGAATTGTTGGCCCTTTGTGCCTTGCTGATGCATTAACGATCAATACCAGCTTGCTCCCTGTAGCATGTATAGTATGTTGCTCTGCTTGCCCTGTTTTCTGAGGCTGCAGAACAGAAGCTCCTGACAAGGACATGGGGAACCAGAATAAAAATTGAGCCACAGGATGAGTTATGGCAATCTAGAAGCAGGCAAATGGCAAGCGGGAACTTTTTCATTGAAAAAAAAAAACCAAAACAAAAAAAAACTCCAAAAAAACCAAAACCCCCAACCCAAAATCCCAATGAGCAGCCCTATTTCATCAGAGCATTTATTGTATGCCACAGGTATACACATATATTACACTCACAGGTAGGTTTGTTGGCTTCAGTGGATCCCTGTGTGTAGTATTTTAAGCACATGTTTAACTTGATTGTATCTGGGTCTGATAAGACAAGTGAAAATATCTTTGGAGTATTTTTCCTGTCAATAATCTTTATAAACAACATAGTAAGACAGATAAATGGAGAAAATTAGACAGGAAAAAAGCATGTTGTTAAATGTGTTACCAAAAAAATATTTGTTCTTTTAGTTTGGGGTGAGTTCAGGTAAACCTTGGTATGTAGGTTAGTGTTTAAACTGCACAGGGCACCAAGGGTCTTAAATCTAAGTTTGGGAGTAATATCTGTGAATTAATGCAGTTCAAACCTGATGTGGGATGAGAGGTGTCAATTTAAATTATTTTGTGCTTGAAGAGTATTCCGTGAAGGCAGTGCTACTTTAACCATTTGACAAGAGGCTGTGCTAGCAGGTTTTTGTGAGTTTAATGAGTTTCTCCAAAAAATATGTTCTCAAAAACATTTTGTCTGAACCCTGACTTTGCTTCTCTAGAAGGCTTTCCCTGGGGGGACTGTCCAAGGGAAAATGAGGAGCTATCCTGGCATTTGTTGATGAAACACCACGGCACTTTTGTGAGGGGAGTCATTTGCAGTTCCACTGTTTTACAGGTTGCATTTGTTGCCCAGAACATCAGTTTCTGAGCTCTGAATGGGCTTGCTTCCCAACGAAGCAGGATGTTTTGGAAACTGTTTATATTCCTCAGATTATTTTCTCTTTCCCTACCAGCAATGCTTGCTGCATCATTGCAGTGGATATTATTGTTCTAAACGAGTTAGTTACAGAGGCAGGAAAGACTCTGTTCTGACCTTTTTGCTATAACAGGTTCATCCTGTATCTATCATCACAAGGCTCAGTATTGGCAATCTAATAGCTTGTATATGGAATCCAAATATATATGGAAATTATATAACTCTAAAACACATGGAAATCAGCTTTTAGGGTTTCAGACAGGGATGGCTTGGAATAAATAACATCGGTGTTCTCCACAGAAAGGTGGTTTTAGTATGTTTATGTTTTTATCCACACCATCACGGTTAAAAAATCATTTTTATAGGAAAACTATCCTATGTTAAAGGTCTGAGGTTACCTGAAGGTTTCACAGTAAGTAATCATGTGTATATTGCTACTGCTATTTAAATAGTAATTGCTAAGATTTATTGCAGAACTGTAAATGTTAAAGGCCAAATTTGTCCTGTCTCATACCATGCAAGTCTCATGAAAACTGTGATCAGAATCTGACCCAATAGAAAGATTTTTGTCCAGTGATCCTAACCACAGCTTTTAAGATAATTATCTTGCTGCAGCATTCTGAGTTGATCTTAAACAGGAGCCATATTCCTCTGAAAAGGATTTATTGCATCCATTTGAATCAATAATGCTGTCAAAAGAACAGTGGGGAAGAAAACTGAAAATACGATACGAGGTAAATCAATAAGAAAAGATAGTAAATTTTATAGAAAAAAAAAAAAAAGGCAAAGTTGACAGTCAAAATATTAGCCAAAGATGCGGTTGTGGTGCAGAGATGGATAGTGTAAGTATTTAATCAAAGCAGCTGCAAACCTCCTGCAAGTCGTAGATCACAGTCAAGTCTGAGAGAAGGCAGCGAGGGGAAGGAAATCTCTTGACAGATCCTGAATGCCTTTAAGTGCACTGTGCGCTAACAGTCTCACCGCTTAAAATATTTATAAAATGTGGTACCAAAGGTCTGAGAACAGAAGCTCCCGCGGCAGACAGACACGTTGTCTTTTGGATCCTGTCTTGCCAGTGGAAGAGGTGACAGTCCCTGGTGCCTGCCTCTGCCTCTCGCTGCCAGCCCTGTCCCCATCGCTCCCGAGCCCTGGGCAAAAGGACCCTGGGAGCACCAGCCGCTGGAGCTTGCGCAGCCCCCGTGCCGGGCTGGGCTCACCTGGCTGCCCCCAGCCCAAGCTCACAGATTGCTGGGGACCAGCAAGAGGGAAAAGACAAAAAGGGAGGGAGAGGAGGAAAAACACTCCTAGGAAACAGCGACGGGCAGCTCAGGTGTGTCTGCACAGAGGGATAATCATGCTTAGAGGTACAACCTAAAAAGGAGGACACGAGGTTTAGTAATGCCGGTCTGGAGCTTTGCCTTTAGCTCTGCTGCTGACAAATAGATGGGAAAATTATTTCACCTAGCAGTGACGTTCCCCTTCTCTTTAAAGATGCTAGCAGTAATTGTGACTAGTGCATGGAGTTGTTTAAACTGGGGCTGAAAAACCTTGTATATGAGCAGTGAGGTGGCATTATTTTTTTCTTATTTATAATTACTTGCCAGAGTGATCACTTGCTGTCAGTTATTACTAACAGCCCCTTGGAGCCAAAGCACTTTTCCACGTGGATGCCTGCTCTGCAAGGTTCTGCTGTAACGCAGCACGTCTCAGTGACTCGCTGCATGCTCTTGCCAGACTCCAGCTCATCGACAAGAGGCACTGAACGGGATAAAACCTCCGAGGCTTGGGTCAGGAAGAAAGTTTTGCAGCTCCCTAGCCCCGTGCATCCAAAGGCTTCATGGTGCTTGAGTGTTCGGGTTTGAAACCCTCTGGATTCAATTGAAGTCCTCTTGGTTTCCTCAGCTTCTAATTCCCAGCACGTCAGAGGGGCAGGGTGGACCGTGTGCGGAGCCTGGCTGGCGGCAGTGGCCTCTTCATTAGGAGAAGAGGGATGTGTAGCGACTCAGAGCACTTAACTCCAATTAACTGATTAGCTGGAGGTAAAATCCTAGCAAACGCAAAGCTGTTTGATATTTTGAAGTCAAAGACTGCCAGCTGTCTTCTGTTTGGTATACAAACCATCTTGGGGGTTTTCTGGTGTGGTTTATGGGATGGCTGTGAAGGAACGGCTGCGTGCAGCCTGGCCAGGGCAGCATGTGCTCTGGATCGTGTCCAGGGCAGCTGCTGTGCTAGAAGTGACGGTGGGTCTGGGGGTGCCAGATTGTCACCTGGCAGTGCCTCGTGTGCCTGAGGGTGGGTACGTAACACACGGGAGCTCAGGGGGCCTTTGTCTGCGCTTTGAAGAAAAAACTTGGAAAAAGAAAACAAGTCAGGCTTCATGCCTGGCTGTGCCACAGACCTCCCCTTTGACTCCAGGTGGGAATATAGTAATGTCAGGGTATAAGGTGTTAAAGCTGCAATGATTATAACTGTGACCTCTGTTTTCTTTTTTTTTTTTTTTTAACTCCTGAGGTTGTGACTTTGTGACATTGTCATCCAGCTCAGCTGTTTCACAGCTCAAAATGCACCAAAATGTACATTTCTACTCACACGTATCATTAGTAAAAACTGTTGCTTATTTTGATATACAGTTAGAGACAGATTATGCAATTACTTCTACCAAAGCATTAATATGGTTGGACTAAATTCTGTCTTCAAAGATAAACATCACATCTCCTGTTAACTTCACAAGCGTGGCTTCTGAGCCTCTGGATGAGATCCACAGCATGGAATTAGTGTGCTGTAAGCAGAGGATCATTTTTACAGTAATAATTTCACCTGAGTAGGCAACTGATCAAATTCAGGTCTTTCTGACAGTTTTTTTTCAGTCACCTATTTAGTTTCCCTACTCTGTTTTCAGATTTCTCCTATTTTTCCTACCAGACTGACCGGGTGGTTAGTATGGAACATACCTTCCATGCTGTCGGTGCCCTGTGCTGTGGTGTGTGGGGTGCGGGCACCTGCAGCCTGCTGGGCACATCTTCGCTGCATCCCTGCTTTCTTAGTGAACTAGAATAAAGCCACCTCCCTTCCATCAGAGGAATGTTTGCTTTCATGTGAACTCTTCCAAAGGCAACGGGAAAAGGCAGCGGCTAATTTCTGTGGTTGGTGGTTTTCCAGTTAGAGTGTTTCGGATGGCAGCCTGTGCAGCGTGGTCCCGCGGGGGAACAAGGTGGTGATGATGTTTTTTCCATGCTGCAGCATCGCTGTCCGATGGGAGCGTGGGGATGGAAGGACAGGGCACAGGCGTTCCCAGGGAGCCCTCACTGGGACATCCCCCCAGCTCCCTTTCTCGGATGCTCACGCAGACTGCGACCACCTGGGCAATACCCCCCTGCTCTGTGCCACGGCCTGAAATCCTCTGTACATCTGCAGCTCTCTCTGAGGCTGGCATTAATTTTTTTATGAAGACTGAATTAATTCAGAAATATAAAAAGATTGGAAATAGGTACAAACATGTCCATTTATGCATTCAGCATTCTCCCCAACATTTTTGGTTTTATGCTTCCTCTTTCCCCCACCCCCTTGAGCAGCTCACGGTTGTAAGGCTTCATTAACAGTTCAAATGTGTGGTGAATTCTTCCAGTAGAATGGCCTCGCACATTCTCATTAGGTTCTTCCTAAGCACAATTGGTTTTTAAGTGGAGTATAGGGGGTTATGCTTATCGAACCACTCATCTCACCATTTCTGATCTCTGAAGGCTGAGATTTTGATATGAAGTATGATTATAAACCCTTGTTTTTATAAAGTTTCAAAAGCCCCATACTATTTGTTGCCTTAATATTCATTGCACTGAGATCTACAACTTCCTAACAACCTACAACAAAATGCATGCTTGCAAATAGTAATTAGAGGCACAATTTTATTTTATGAGCCACATGAATTTAAATGTCTGTGCTTACACCAGCCCCTGAGTCACGGAACAGCGGAGGGTTGCTGATAGCCTCTGATTAATCCCAGCCGGGCTGTGAGCCAGCGGCAACCTGAGGCTGGGAGCTCCATCTGCAATTTCCAGCCGCTCAACCATGCAGGTCCCCAGGGGTTTCGCCTTGGGGGTCAGTTATTCCTGGGCAGAAGGCAAATCGCTCTATGGATTGCGTACTAGTCTGGGGTCCTTTGTGTTTTTATGTTCCTGGGTAAAATGCTGTCCAAGTACAGATGTTATTTAAACAGTTTTTAAGCAGAAAATGAGATCTACTGGGTTTTCCTTTGTTTTCCCTAATCTGCCTCACAAATGAGAAACTCTGGAGATCACAGCACTTTGGGAAGGACCAGCTCACTTCTGACATCTAAGAATGTTGCTTGACTGTTCTTTCATAAAACTTTATTTCTAGAATCTTTTCACCTTGAATCCTCGTAAGATGCATTTTGGTCTTTAGCGTTAATTAATTCCGTAAAGCATAAAGTAGCAGAAGCATGGATGACAATATTAATGGAAGTAATAAAAACAGGTTAATGACTAAATCCAAAGAAACAAAACCCCAGCCTCCCTACAGACTTTGCTGAGATTCCCTTTGTTTCTCTCTGAGGGGGGGCAGTTTCTCCCACCCCACCAATCTCTGCAAGTGCCCAAGAGTTTGTTTACTTTGTGCCTGGTTCCAGTTAGAGCCAGGCAGAAACTGGTAAATACAATGAAACAGGAATTTCTGACCTGACAGTAAATGTGACAAACCACTAATCTTAACAGGATTTTATTTTTTTTCTCTTGAGGGGACCAAAGAGGAGGGAGAGGCAGTTTTGCTTTCGGGGGTTTCTGCAGACTGAAGCTCTGAGATTGCATTGCTTGGGTAGGACAGACAGGCATATGGTTTCCCAGCATCTACCCAGCTTCTTAGGGAAATTCCGGTATATGGAAATGGACAAAGGAAAGGAGGTGAATTAGGGAGATTCTGCCACACCAGCTGCTGGCCTGTTTGCTCAAATAAATAGAACCCACAAGTGTCTTGAGGACAAACTAAATAGAATCTTGAGTTTGCAATGCATGTAAACAGCTGCTAGGTATTTGGCACTCTTGTCTTTTCCTAATGTCTCATAGTTTGTGTTGAGTGTGTCCTTCCCTTGCTTGGTTTCAACAGGCAAAACAGACACAAGCTGCAGTCTCTTACAGTGGTGGTGGGGCATAACGTCTCAGCATTGGCTTGCCCGGAGCCTTCATCCAGGGAAGGAAGGTGATGATGGGCTGAAAATCAGAGAAAACACCATAATGTGTAATTCTGTGCTATGCCTGCATCCTGCTTAGGGAAGCAGAGAGGGTTGATTTGCAGATTCCTTCTGTTAATGACTTGTGATCCTGCAGCAAACTTAATTTGTATCCATAATGAAACCTTCTAACGTTAGTGGCAGTATTAATACCAGTGTAATTAATAATACTATTTATATCATCAAGAGACAGTCACTAATTATGCAGAAGGATTGATATCTAACAGCAGATTAACCTTCTCTCACCAGGCAACGGCTTGAACTTGTTTTCACCCAAGTAACTCATTAAGGGAGATGTTCCGAAGCATTGCCACGGGGGGAGAGCGCTGCTGCAGGCGAGCAGCTGAAATCTGGTCATCATCAACGGCAGCTCTGCCAGGTGGGCAAAGCCTTAGGGCCAAGGTTTCCGTAATTGAAGTTAAATAAAGTTACTCTTCTAAATGAAGTGGTTTCATGCCTCTGAAAGAGGGGACCTGGTTCTCAGGACCAAATCAGTGTGACCAGCACATTTGTATCCAAAACAGTTATTTCCATTTAAGTTTGTCTGGAGCTGGATCACTCCTCAGTTATCTCATATGTAAGTCAGTCCCTTCACTTGGTTGTAGGAAATAGTGGGTACCATGATAAGGAAAAAATGCTGTTTATAATACCAAGAACAAAAGAGGCTCAGCCATTCCCAGCAGAGATATTTCTCTTGACAAGTGGGCTACTCATGGATTAAAACTGTCAACTTTTTTTATTTTTTTAATTTCATTACTACTTCATAATACTTTTTCAAAGAAGCCTCAGACATTTCAACTTGTTACATTCCTTCACTTTTGTGTTTGGTTTGGTGTGGTTTTGTGTTTTTTTATATTGTATCCTTTCTATCTAGATGGCTGGAGAACGGGTAGGGTGATGAAGCAAGAAATACTGTGCAAATAAAGGCTGATTCACGGTGAGGGTGACAACTTTTTCCAAACGATTTGAAGCTCTTTGGTTTTTCTTAGTGCTACTTTAACTCAGACTTCTGAGAAACTTTGAGGCATAAGAAGTCTTTGTTAAATTCATTACTTTTCTCCCTCTATTTAAAGAAGGAGAAATAAGTCTGAATCAGAGACCGCTGATGAGTTCTATGGGAAGGTCAGAATTGACAGCAGCCGTGAAGAAGAACAAAACCACTTTAAAACCTCATCCCTTTCTGGTGATAAACAAAGCACACGATCTCAAATATATTTCTGTTATCTGGACCTGTTTCAAGTGAAGGTTTTTTTGTTATATGCAGTTTCTTTTCTGGAAACATACTACATTGGTAAGAAAACATAGTCCTTCCTTTGAGCCTTTGAGTAAGCTTTAATCCACGAACTCTGACAACCCAGCAATCAAGGCTTGTTTCTTCATCCACAGGCTTACGGTTTCTACCACACAGAGGATTGCACATGTGCAGTGCACAGCCGGAACGATGTCCCACGCCCGTTTGCTATATAAAACTGATGTTGCGGTAAGAAGACAACGGGGTTCCTGACGAGAGGTTGGAAAGCCGTCAAAAGGGCTGCTGAGCCGCCTTTTGCCAGGAGCTGGCTTTCTAAAGACTGCTTAAACTACTGCAGATAATTTCTGCTCTTTAAATGTCAGAGGTCTCGGATATTTCACTACTGCCAGCCAGCCATGCCTTAACTGGGTCTTTCTAGCAACCGGCAGTGTATATTAATAGGTAATGGGCTTTGGATTAGGTAGTCATGGTAGAGGCAGTGTCGTCTGAAACCCGTTGCAGCTTGAGTCAGACTACGGGGAGACGTCTAGTAGCGCTAGGTCAGTGCTTGGTGCTCTATAATAGCCTTGCACAAAGGCAAAGCGATAGATGAAAATCCCATTGTATCCCTTCTGGCTATCACATGTTCTGATTTTTTAATTATTTTTTTTTTACTGAGCTTATCAAATGTTATGGTAACATAACTGTTCTCTGAGTCCACAGCTTCAGGAGGGAGGGGGTGTGTGGGAGGAGAGAGAAAAGCTGTCCTTAAAATCAAGAGATTGAATTGTAAGTAGAATAAAGGGTTATTATATCCAGGTACTAACACTGGAGCTTTTGAATGGCCAAGTAGATAATCCCATTGCAGGGACACACAGGGGCACAGCCGGAGAGAAAACACTGCGGGCCAAATTCAGCCCAATACAACCAGGAGCAGTGAATTTGTGCCTGAAGCCCGTAGCATCCCTCGACCTTTTGTAAGGGGAATGGTCCCTTGCTCTGCCACGTTAGCCTCTGCCGGGTTCCGTGGCAGATGAATGGGCACACGGGCAGTGGGACACAGACTGTCCCACCCTTGACTCAGCTCTCGGGGCCGGTGCAGAGCTTCAAGTGCTTCCCAAGGACCGGCAGCAGCTCACAGCCGAGCAGGAGCCTGCTCAAGTAGGGCATGGTTTGGTTTGAGGGTTTCCATTTGCAACGAAAATAGAAACGTCTTTTGTAACTGGAAAGAAACATTTGCAATGTGACTAGTACCCGGGGCAGGATCAGACTCTCGCTGTTCTTCACCCTGAAAGACTGAGCTTGGGCTTGTTCAGAGATATAGGCGTGATTCTGGGAATGTGAATGTCAAGCTGTTCTATCCAGAAAATAAAGATGTATTTCAGGCCCAGTCGATTGAATTAAAAACACAATATAGCTCACACCTACCTTCTTTAATGCTTTTTATTCACACCTTGGAGCATCTCTCATCTCAGGCCTTAGTTTCATGTTCTCCTGGGTGGCTGGTAGACGCTGTTTCATCCTCATTCACCTCCCTCTAGATGAGGGTGCCAGTCCTGCAGCGGGGAAAGCTCACACAGGCAGCCTGTGCTGACTAGCAGATGAAGTCAGGCAGGAATTACCTGCTGCTTCCTACAAGCAGCAGATTTTAAAATTAAAAAAAAAAATGAATTTTAGGTGATAGAGTAACACACGTGTCTCCTGTTCCAAGCCTTGCAAGGCTCCCTCTGAAGCCTAAGGACATGCATAATGCATGGGGACCAAACACATCATACAAATTTGGGGATATTTCCAGCTCCAAATGCTGCAGAAATGTTTATGTTCTGTGAATAAACAGCAATGCTCAGTTGCCCAGTAGCACTGCCCCGTGAAGGTACCTCAGCTCCAGAAAGACAGCAATGGAAGTCAAAATGTATCAACGGTACAGTGCAGCACCGTGTAGAACATTGCTGAAATGGGACACGCAGCCAGAGGAACCCATATTCCCACTGGGTGTGAGAACTGATGCTCACCCAGCTGCTGGGACCTCTGGTCTTGCCCTAACTCACAGATCAATTCCATTTCCATCCCATTTTTTAATAGACCTACTCAACACAGGGAAAATCACAAGGTTTAGTTCCACAGACGAATAATTAGTCTGTGGAACTAAATAAATATATTTTATTGAACCTGAACCACGCGTTTTGGGTTTGAGCCTGTGCTGGGTACTAGTCACACTGCAAACACGTTTCTTTCCATCCTTTGCCACCCACCTTCCCTCCAAAGGGCCAACCCAGCACCTCGGGGGGGTCCAGGGTGGCACAGAGCCTGCCAGCGGTGCCTCCTCCGGTGATGCTGGGGCTTGTTGTTGGGAGCTCAGCCGCAGCCGTGGCCAGCTGAGGGCTGCCCCAGGCTCTCTGTGGCCACTGGGAAGGTCTAGCTTGCCCTGTGGGTACCGATCTGGCCCCAACTCCTTAATGCTCAATGAGAGAAAACCACCTGCTCGCTCCTGCAGGTAAGTGCCAGGCTCACACACCGAATAATTAACATGGCCATGTAAGAGGAGAAGAACATGCACAATAAACTGATGAGGTTTAATAGGAGGTGTGACATTTGAGCTTGCAATTAACGAGCTCCCGGTCTGCAGCGAGCCCATCCTCTGTCACTGAAGATTTGCCTTCAGATTATTTGGCCTTTCGGCAGCAGCCCGTGGATTCCCCCAGTGACCATAACGTGCTGAATAACAGCCCAAGTTTTACACACACTCTCACACGAGGGAGGAAAAGCGCCGCAGACTTCTATATCAATTAATTTTTCATGTAAAAGCCTTAGAACAATGCGTCTTCAATGTGCATATATAAATAATTAGTGCGGCTGTAAGTTGGCTGGTTTCTTTTTAATTGACTGTATGTATGCACTTACTGACTTTGAAAATGATGCCAAACTTTTCTGCTAAATCAGAGGAGCTGGCTTTCCTTCTTGCAGTGGTTTCCATGCGCTGAGTTTATGAACACACTTTTCCTAAGCTACAGCAGGAAAAGGCTCCCCTCTCGTGGCTGCAAGGGAAAATAACATTTTCTGCCCCGTATTCTCCGCTTTCCTCCTTACAGAGAGGCGTAAACGAGTTACAAAATTCCAGTCACCTTCTGCTGACACCACAGCCAGGAGCCTCACCACCTGCGCTGGGTTGCAGCAGCCCTTCCAAGAGCTGCCGTGCTTGCTTTGGGGTAAAGGGAAACATCTGGGGGGAACCGACTGAAGTTATTTAAGTGATAACTAAAAGTCACGATCTCTATCCACAGCCAGAAATCTTCAATTTAAAGAACAGATTTAAAGCTGGTTTGCCTTTGTACTTTTAAAATACTTGCTTAGTAAATGCTGGGGTTTATGTGCTGGACTTATTTTGCTCTACAAAGTCTGCTCTCAGAGAGAAGACCTTATAGATAAATGTTTAAACCATTCTGTAACTTAGCAGGCATTCATTCACATTATCGTACTTTCTGTTTTTATTACATTAGAAATGCTGAACAGCATATATTATTTACGGGATGGCTGATTGCATTTCCAGTTGGTGTGAAACTCTTTTGGAATAAAACCTGAAATTTAATTTCAAAGTCACAAATGCAGCAGCTTAAAATGGTTAGTGAAAAGCTGTCTTTAAATACTTTAGATGCATCGGAAAGAAAAGCAGTAAGTTGACACAGGCATGTTTGACAATTAAAATGAATGCGTTTATGAACGAAGGGAAGTTTTTCTCAAAGTCAGTAAACTGAAGCACTTGTTTCTCATCAATGTGTCTGCCAAAATTTTGGAGCTAACAGGACTTAGCTTCTCACACCTCATTCATGTGTATAAATTGGAAGAAGAAAACAAACTTTCTTGTTTTTTCAACTCCTAGCTGGTTTCTTTGTGTTGAATGACCTACTCATTGAAGACAGATACACTGAAACTCAAATACACTGAATTTTCTTTTCTCTGTGCTCCTACAGAAGAAATAATTGCCACCCAAAGAAAAGCTCATTTACTTTTTTAACTGCCCACCTTCTTGGAGAATAACTTCCTTCAGGCAACTTGCTTGGCTTTGTTTACAGTATCAGCAGCAATGACATGCTAGTTGAAAAGTGTATAAATAATTTCTATAAAATTTAAAATACTTGATATTAAATTTATGTCTCAATGTAAGTTGTTAACATTGCAGATTTGCTTTTAAAATTTGTTTATTTTTAAAAGAAACATGCACATTAAATAATCTTCTACTTTTCTTAAAACTGTATTTCATCTATTGTAAAGACACATAAATTCCAGGAAATAATTTGATCTTGGAATTTGAAATAGACCTACAAGAAAACAGTAAAAGTTTTGGATTCAAGGCTATGATCTTGGACAACTCTCAAAAGGAAATATAGAAAAATGTAGCTCAGGAAAAAGGCAGCCTGAAATTAGAACTGTTGTTAATACAAACATAATAGAACAGATTTAGATTTTAGTTTTAACCCTGGTGCTATTTTTATACTATAAAGAAGCTAAAATGGGAAGTCTTTTCTGTAACAAAAATCCAAATATAAGCAATTCCTTTTTGATTTCTAGATTTTTCTATGGAGGAAGACTTGCGATTTTCAGATTTGCTGCATCACTATAATATTATTACTAGTAGTAGTAGTATTAGTAGTATTATCGTCATCATCATTATCAGCATTATGAACAATCTTGAAGATGAGATGTATTTGGCCCAATACTTGGGCACATGGAGTAGAACCGTTCACTTTTAATTATTCGTCTGTGGAACTAAACCTTGTGATTTTCCCTGTGTTGAGTAGGTCTATTAAAAAATGGGATGGAAATGGAATTGATCTGTGAGTTAGGGCAAGACCAGAGGTCCCAGCAGCTGGGTGAGCATCAGTTCTCACACCCAGTGGGAATATGGGTTCCTCTGGCTGCGTGTCCCATTTCAGCAATGTTCTACACGGTGCTGCACTGTACCGTTGATACATTTTGACTTCTATTGCTGTCTTTCTGGAGCTGAGGTACCTTCACGGGGCAGTGCTACTGGGCAACTGAGCATTGCTGTTTATTCACAGAACATAAACGTTTCTGCAGCATTTGGAGCTGGAAATATCCCCAAATTTGTATGATGTGTTTGGTCCCCATGCATTATGCATGTCCTTAGCCACACTGAGGGCTTCTGGAGAGATGCAGCTATAACTGTGCTGCAGCCAACTATCTGTTCTTCCCTCTGATAAACAAATACAATCCAGAGAAGGCAATTTCAGCCTGCTGCCGTTGGACCCTCAGCCTGATCTGAGCAAACACTCCACGAGGAGTGAAGGACACTTGAGGGCTTTGCACAGTTTGCAGCTCACCACGGAGAGCTGTGAAGCTCCCACGTTAATCCCCTGCCACCCAGATTAAGAGCTTTTCAAATCCTTTGCAATTATTTTTTTCAAGAAGCAACTTGCAGAGTTCTCTAATCACCACTCAAAAGGGAAAAGAGCAGCCTTTGGTGATGTGAGGGGTTAAGATGTTGGTGTGATACACAGACCACCCTTGCAGAGCAGATCCCTCCCCACCCATTCCTGCTGCTCCGCATCTGCTTCAAAAGATATTTTTTTGTTGGTTGGTTTGGGGTTTTTTGTAAGTTGATGTATTTAAATTTTCCAGCTTGGAAGTTTGGTCTATACCGTTTCTGTAAGTTAGTGAACTCTGAAGAAACTCCCAGAAAATTAATATGCAAGCATGCCAGAGGTGATGGCTGTGGGAGGTGATGGCAGTTGCATCTTAAACTTTATCCCTCTCCACCGTGTCCTGCCTACGTGCTGCCTTGGCTGTGACCCAGTGGCATGGCTCCCAGCACACGTCAGGCCATAGCATGAGCCACGTATTAGCCAACAGCCGCGCGGCAGTTGAGCGAAGGGACACCGAGGTGCTGGGGACTTCAGTGAAACTGCTGCCTGGGAACGCGGGGAGGCCGGGGACGGCCACAGTCCGTGGAGTTCTGCTTTGTGTTCGCCTCTTAATGCTTCGTAAGGAGCACAAGCCGTGTGTGCTTGCTGTCTCGTTATTGTACGTAAGATAACTAGGGCTCCTGCGGGTGAAACGAGCTTCAGAAATGCATGCTTCTTTTCTGCTCTACATTTAAGCAATAATAATTTATGAATCTAATTAGGCTCTGGTTTGCAAGAATGATGGATATTCACATTCTAAATAGCTGAGAAATATTAAAAATGTATGATAGCTTTATTTGTTCCAGCTCTGAGGATTCTGGCTGAACATTTTCCTGAATGTGCTGAGCTTTCTCAGTGTCATTCAAGTGCTGAACTAGGAAAAAAGGGTGTTCAGCACCTGCCCGGCAGACCGATGTGCAGTGCCCCTCTTCCAAAACCAGCAGCAACAAAATTGTGGGGTTTAGAGTCTCTGTGACAACTTGTTTCATCGCTATACCTAATATCCAAGTCATTTTCTAGTACATGGAATTTTAGGAACTGGATTTCTTAAAAGTGAAGTTTAGAATAATCTTTTCCTAACAACCTCCTCCTATTTCTTATCTTACTGGTAACTTCAGGATTTCTGTATTTGAGCTGGAAGGATTTGATAACTCCTTTTGCATTTCATCTTTAATTTTCTACCTTTTGCTGTGGTTTCCTCTGCAATAATGAAAGCAGATGATCAGCAGTCTTGCTGCCCTTAATAAGGTGTTTAATTTACAAATTCCAAGTGGCCTACAGAGCTTCACATTGTAGGGAAAGTATGTAATTTATTTTTTTTTATCTCCTCCTAATTACTTTCTGCATTTTGCTTTGCTGGCATAAGGGTACAGTATTTTATTTGCTTGTGTTCAGCGATCTTTATGTAAGACCAAAACATAATTTTACCATCTAAATGACCAGTCAAGCCTAAATTAATACCATCAGCTGAAAATTGGTCTGTTGGAGAGCCCATCATATAAGAAGTTAATTTGAAATGCATGTTTGTATTGGTAGGGGGGTTTTGGTGGTTTTCTTTTGTGTGCTTTTTTTGACCAGCATAAGTATCGGGCTCAAGGAACTGAGAAACAGAGATAGAAACTTCTTTTATAGTCTGTTGTTCTGTAGGGTTTATTCTTTCTTTTTTTATTATTTTTTTACATTGGTATTGAGTTTCGGGCACAGCTCACACTGAGGTCACATCATCTATCATGCTGAATTACCAAGTAGTGTGTCTGTAGTCAGCCAGGATATAAGTCTCTATGTCATGATGCAGGTTTCTTTGGATTGGATTTGGTTTCCAGAAAATACGTATGTACATACAAAAGGAACACAAACGTTTCTGCCTTGCAGCTCATCAGCTGGGCAGCACAGAACCAGCACCCCGGGAGCTCTGAGCCTCCTGTTTATGAATGAAAACCAGGTCAGACAACCCAGCATTTATAAATGTCAGATACCTTGGACTAAAACACTGACAGCCGTGGAAACTACCTATCTTCAACTTGAAAACAGAAAAAGACCCCAACATTTTCCTTTTACCCTGTTGTTTTCTATGTTTATTGTATACAGGGATGAGGCTCTGAATAAATTTAAGAGAATTTTATATTCTACTGGCTTCATCCGTTGTACGAACCACTTTCACAACAGCAGATTCCTCACACTATGGGACCTTGACTTTGATGCTCTGGTAGAGATACAGCAGTGTTCCCATTAGAAACTGCCTTTCCAGTGTGACACAACTGGTAGCAAGCCCTTTGCCTGACACAGCTTGGTTTAAAGGGCCTCAAACTGGAGCAAGATGCCTCTTCCAAAAGGGTTGAGCAACCTCTGAAAAACATGTCATGTTCAAGGAATCATGGTGACAACGAGTTCTAGCTGACCAGGTCCAACTTGGCTTATTGACACTGGCTGGTTGGCGTCTATGAAAGGACAAACTCTCACCTAACTGGATCAGACAGACAAAATGGGAGCATGAGGAAGGGTCATTATCCCTGTTCCATGGACTGGGAAATGGAAGACACTCATTGAAAGTCACACAATAGATGCATGGGTGCCAGATGCTGTAGATGCCAGAGATGGGATTTAAGCCTGGATGCCCTGAGTGCCAGCTCAGCACACTAAACTCACAGTTATCTGTCCTCTCCAAAATCCAACATGGCTTTTCTGATTGATTCAGTATTTAGAAAACTTTGGCTGCCATAAAGTAATACTTCAGACAACTCTACAATTTCCTGATATAAAGATTATTTTTAGTACCCCGTTCATGAACTTAGCCTTCTGTAAGGTAAGAGAATAACAATTAGAGCAACTTTTCAGAAGTGGATCTTACAGCACGTCTGAAGTGACTTGCCAATAACACCTGAGAAGTCTGTGTTAGAAGAGATCATTCTGATTCCACTTTGTACTGCAGTGATTTTCAGGTATCATTTATTAATATTTTGTTCCTCAGTTTTCCTTTAGTCTTTGATACATTTTTTAACTTTGCAGATTGTTAAAATTGTATTGTTTTCAGATTGATAAAAACATTATGCCAGAATAAATTGAGCACCTCTGGTGGATACAGCTGAACTGATTTACAGCAAAGGAATACAATCCAACAAGGAAGCCACTACCTTAAAAAAAAACGGGGGGGGGGAGGTATGGAATATAATCTGTAATTCTGAAAACTGCAAGTTTTAAAGCATAAATGACAATGGAAGTTTACGGAGCCTTTTGGATTAAACCAAAGGCCAGCTCCATTAAACCAAATGGAGCATTCCTAATCTGACATGTTGACAAGGACACCCTTGCTTATTCCAAAAAGGAGTTTCAAATGAATCCAGATTTATCTTATGTTCCCAACAGGGGCTGGGCTGGCTCCAAAGGAAGTAATCCAGGCCAAAAATAAACAAGTTACACATGAAGCAGTTTGTGCCACCAGGAAACCTTCCAGAGAATAGGCGGAGAGGAGAAGGAAAGCCAGCAGAATCACAGCTTAAGATGTCTTTCCTCTCTCCTCATTATGTCCTATCTCTGTTTCTTCAGAGAATGTAAATCAAAGTTTCTCCCCCATGAGAACCCTTGCCCTTCTATTAACTTTCCTCATCCTTGCTTCCCCAGGAAGGCGTCTCTGTGTGCTGCTTCTCCCCGACACTCAACTCCTCCCTGTCCTGCAGTTGCAAGGAAGCAGCTACAGAGATGCTCAGTGCTGAAGCGCTGATCCTGCATCTGCTAACATTCATACTCAGTTATTGACTTCTGCAAGAGTCGGCTGGAGCCTAACAGCCTGCTTTTCCCAGGAGCGTGTTGTATATTATTTGAATTATGTAATTCTAAAAAGCAAATTCAGCCTTTTCCAACTGCTTTTACTGTGGCAGACACAGTAATTGCAAATATCAGGACAAGCACCTTTTGCATTTACATTTTGTCGAACTGGGACCAACCTTTTCATTTGCCAGGAGACCCCAGGAGAGCTGTCCTGGTGGCATACATCGTTCACCGCACCACGTCTGACTGGCATCTGACATGCGCTTTATCACTTCCTGGAGCAGAGTCACTAAATCACACGCTGCTACGAGATCTATAACCCCATGACACACCGTACGGCTCCTTAATACAACAGCCGTCGAAGAGGCATGAGCTCAAATACCACTGCAGAGAACAAAGCTTGCCGGTGTTAGATACAATACTGGGAGTTCTACCTCGTGGAACATTACAGACTCCGTTTCCAAAGGGAATCCAAGTTTGTGCCCACAATAATAGCGTGTTTAGAGCTTCCTTGCAAAGGCTGTCTAGCTACGCACAGACAAGCATCAGCGCATGCAAAAAGGCAGGCTGCAGAGCGTCTCCTTTACAAATGCAGCTCTAGGCTTTCAGAAGTGCATGCTCTACACATGCAGGATGCAGACAGTTGTAAGATGTTTGGCAGTGAGGGCCAGAGTATGAAATATGTGTCTCAGAAGGTCGTTTTATAGCCTGAACCGTAGATTTTGCAGCAGCCTTAGTACTGTTAGCCATATTTTGGAAACCAGAAATCCGTTCCGGAGATGTGTGTTGCCTTCCATCTAGTATTAACATTTAATTTTTGCATGTGGGTCTCTCATCATCAAAATGACAGCAGTCCTGTTTGTCCATGAATTGTGTCATTTACTATCCCCAGTGATAACTGGATGATAATGGCCATATTCTCGTGGAGTTTGGTACTTGAAGGAAACATGCTAACAGAATTAAATGTGAAGAATAGCTTACCAGTGTCGCTTGCACCAATGAAAACTTTTGCAAAGAGAGGGCGTAGTATATTGCTACCGTATAGAAAATTGTTGAAACAACTGCACATAACTTAGGTAAGTGATGATCAATGATTGTATGTGTGTGTTCACCATAGAGTCACGTTGACTTTAACAGCAGTTGTATGCACACAGCCAGGGAGTTTTTATCTCGTATATATATAGATAGATATATTTTAATACATATATCTATATGAATAGATAGATGTGTGTGCATTTATATATAAACCCACACAAAACCACAACTGCTTGGTCTTGTTCTTTTCCTGTAACATTTCACATGTTTGGTAGGGATTTATTCTGATAAATTACAGTATTTTTGCTACATGTGCCAAGATTTGTGTTTCTTTGTTTGGATTTTTTTGTTGTACTAGGAAGGTAGTAGGTAGTACGCAGCTGGGGGTTGGGGTTCAAGCAGATGCAAAAATCTGGGGCTGGCCAGATCAAGACGTCTTGAGAAGTGTGAAATATATAGATGGATCATTCCAGCAGTTCTAGTGCAATGATTTTGCTGTTGTCTGTAAGATGTCTTTCGACTTGCTCTCGATCTTGGCAAGAAGCTCACATCTGAGGCTTTGGCTTTGCTTCCAAGGAGCAACGTTTAGGCTAACACGGACACTTGAATTTCCCAGTCCTCATAGGAACTGATAAAATTACGGGCAAGTTCCATCGAGCGATAGTGGATAATTTTAAAATTGTTCAGAACTAGGTTGTGCATGCAGGACTCAGGCCGGGTATCCAGGAGGGGAGTATGGAGCCTGTGTGCCTGGGGGGTGAGCTACATGCTGGGCTGACACCACCCCTACGGGCACTGTCCGTGGCCCGGGGCTTGCAAGCGGCTGCTGACTTTGGCCAGCAACACAGTAGCCTCTCCCTGGGGAGGCTGGGGTGGAGGATGACTCAGGGCGTCTGAGTCATGGGGGCTTCCCCGGGGCGAGGCAGGGCTCCCACGCTGCCCTGCCACATGTCCGGGCAGGGGGATGGATGGAGAAGGCACTTCCAGCTCCACCGACCCGCAGCCCCAGGAGCAACCTCCTTCCTGAAGGACCTTAACCCTGAAGCACAGCTACAGGTGAAGGACGGGGCTGAGGTGACACACAGCAGTTGTGAAATTCGTCCTTATGACTTTTTTTGTGTGTGCATTTGCTTTCAGGGTCTGTTTTCAGTTCACTGGGGCTACGAACTACAGCAGCCTCCCTGCAAAGTCTGCAATGATGTGAAAACAGAAATGAGCAGTGAGTGGCTGTTGCAGATGACACCGGCCTCCTGGCATTTTCGGCTTTTTTCCACCCACCCTTGAAAATCATCTCTAGCCCAAAATGGAACTGTGAGCTATACCACATGCTCTAAATGAAGTGCTAATTAAATACTTCTACTTAATGTAGACAACGTTTCTTTGAAAAAACGGTAATGTATTGCAGATGTCGTGAATTCCCCTAGAGAATGATGAAGGGAGCAATGTACACATTGCATGCCTCTCTAGGAGGTGGGGATGGGACCTGGGTGGTTATGACTGATAAAGCCTGATGCTGAAACAGCACTTGTCTGATCCAAATTCCCACACGTGTTCTCTCACAGTGACCTTGGTATCGGGAATACTGCAGGTGCTTCCATCTGGATATGCACTTTGACACGTGGGAGATAGATGGAGGAGCCGTAGAGCTTGATGGGTACTCAAGAGTCTAAAAGAAAACAGGTAAGAACTGGCAGATGTTGCAGAGAAGGACCTAAACCTCTCTGGGTGGTGGCCCCAGCCGTGCTAGAGGAGCTGGCAAGTGGTCTCTGGCTCAGGCTGTCCCAGTGCAGGACAGAGCTCTGCAGCAAGGGAGCTGAAAGGCTTTGAGCTCAGCACATGTGCCAAAGTCCTTCCTGGCAGCAGGAGAAAGGCTGAAAATCCAGCTCCAGCCTAGCTCAAAGTCTCTGCTAAAGTTATTGCTATTGAAATCGCCGTCGATCTTTAGGTTCCAGGGTCAGCAGCCACCATCAAGCTCAGACGAGCCAGATCATCTAGGTTTTGGGATATGCTTATGCTGTTAACGGACCTGATGTTCAAGTCCATTTCCAAGTCCAGAATTGCCCGTGAGCAGCTTGCTTTCGTGCAAGCTGTGGTGCAGGCTCAAGTCCGGCTCTAGCTCTGTCTTGAGGGAAGAATTTGAGGAAAATGGGTGTCATTGTACAGAGCCAGGCTCCCATCAGGGCAGCCTGGGTGGATTGGACAAAAGCAGGGCTGTGCATACAGGGGTTCGGTTTTCCCGCGTGAATCCCAGGCTTGGATAGAGACACTTTGTATGTCTACCAGACCCAAACTACCAGCAGGCCAATAGTTAGCCAAATAAACGGACAGAAACTTGTGTGTCGTGGAGCTTGTCCCCTGTGCCTGTGCTCATCACACACACGGCCTCTGTCTGCAGGCAGGCTCTGAGACCAAGTCCTCTTGGGGCAGCTTTTAAGGGAGGAGATTTTTCTCTTAATCTAGAAGACTAGAAATCCAGGCTGTCCTTTCCATGACAGTGTAAACCCTTGGGTATCTGAGGGGCTACCTGTGAGACACTGGCCCTTTGAGCTCGGGCTTCAGGGACGGGGCAGGGAGAGGTCCCCGCTGCATGGCAGTGCGGTGGAAAGGGAGCGTTCGGGTCTGGCAGCTGTGGTGGTCTGACTGCACCCCAGGCACAAAGTGAGTAAGATGGACAGAACAGGCTAGGAGATCCAGATTTCATGCAGTAATGGTTACTTACATGGCTGGGAAAGGTCTCTGATACTCCAGAGTCTGGATGAAGGAAGGAGCCTGATTAGGCAGAGATTCCAGCTGGGAGAGGAGGGATGTCTGGTCACCTTGGCAGCCCTCCGCACGTTGTCCCTGGCCTGTCCCCACCTCAGTAGCTCTTCCATACCCAGCAGTGGCATCTCAACTATCTCCATGTCCGCTTTCCCCCTCTCATTCCCGGGTACCATGTGGGGAAAGGTGTGTCCTTGTGCCATTGACAGCAGCCAGTAGAAGACACGGACACCTTGGTCCCCTGACGCTGGAACCCAACCACCCTCTGGCAGCCCCACACTTGGGGCACAGGGAGCAAAGTTCTCCTTTGCAGGAGATTTGGGGGATGAGCCGATCTCAAGCTGGACAGTTTCTAAACAAATTACTTGCGAGGTGCGTGGTAGCTCTGTGTCGAATTGTGGGTGCAGCCACTGCAGTCGGTATTTTGGGTAGCACATTCAGTTATTATTCACCTCTGGTGAGTGGGAAGGAAGCTTCAAGGTGGGATTTAAGCATGTGGAGGGGTCAGAGCTGCTTTGGGAGCTGCAGTAGGCACCAGCATGAGCCCACAGGGAGCTGTGGTTGTACTGTGTGAAGATACTCCCAGAGATACCAATCAAAAGCAGAAAAAAAAAATCTTCATTTTTATAGTGGCACAGCATTTAATTAGCTCTATCTTTGTTCTTCTTTTGCTGCGGCTGATAACAGCAATGGCTGAACAATATGGAGACAGCTTCAAAGAATTTCTTTATAATAATATGCAGCATCTTACCGTGTAAAGAATACGAATGCTGCTCCTGTAAAAATTCATATAACATTTCCACATTTCTTTCAAGATGGTTCTGCAATGTTGTGAGCACTTTTCAAGGTTTGATACTCTCTTGGGAGAAAAAGGAGGTAGGAATCTAGGATGATGCAGAAATAAGAAAAAGGGGGAAGAGAAAACAGGTGGCTAGGTGAAGAGGTTTCCTTGATGCAGTATTATACACGGAGAATGTGAATCCAATTGCCTGTTGCTCTTTGTCACGACCATGTAAAATTCAAAGTACTTTGGTATTTAAATAGTTATAAATTCAGAGATGAGTCATGAAGCAGAGCTGGTATTTTATCCATGGCCATGTTGGTGAATGGTTTTCTAATACAAGGATCTTATTTCCAGTCTCTCTACTTTAATGGTATTTTTGTTCTCAGATTTTTTTTTTTTAAGATAAATGGCACAAAATGAATAAAACTAATGCTTCTGGAGCTATCTATTATTACAGGCTTAATTATTTTCTTTTAAAAAACACACTGCTACATAGTATTGCAGAGATATTCCAAGTTCTCACACTCCAGAGAGAATTAATCAAGAAAGAAAGAATTACCTTCTGGCTCTACTTCTGCAGGAGACTTCAAGAGGAATTTTTGCTGCTGTTGGTGAGCAGATCTCTGAGCCAAGTCTCATTTTGCACATCTTTTTGCCAAGAGACAATGTGTCATTTGAGTGATAGGCACCGCAAGCATCCTGCACAAGGGAGTGAGTGTTTGGGAGTGCAGAAGAGTGTATCCAGTGGCATGAAGTCAAAAAAAAAAAAAAAAAAATCCTGCAAAGTTCAGTCTTGCATGTGGAAATGGATATGATTTTCAATTTTTCAGATTTAATTCTCTTAGTATTTCTAGGTATGGCAAGCTAGAATAGGCTGAACGTTGTACAATAAATAAGATCATTCACATGAAATGTATTTTGATACAGAATGTTCTCTCTTGCCCTGAAGACAGCCAGCTACTCAAGCAGCCCTTCCACCCCTGGGATAATTTGTAATGGTGTTGTGGTACTTCTCCCCCGAAAGAAGAGTTAAGTTTGAGAGAAGACAGATGCTTGTCCCAAGGAAAGCATTGCTGATGTTAGAGTCAGGGACCCCGAACAGAGGCTGCTTTTGGAAGATCCGTGTTGAGGATTGTTAATGCTGGAAAGGGAACTGACTCATCACATCATCAATTCTGCTCCTCTGCCAGTACAGCACAAAACATCTTTTATCATCACACTCTTTCTTCTTCATCTCTTTTTTAAAGGAGTTTTAAACTGTTCAGTGTTCTTGTCTTCCCCTTGTCCAGCCTGTTGCTGTTCTTGGGCTGGTGGTTACAATTTGGGGTGATGGAGCCCCAGGTTGCCCCATGCAGGAGGACTCTTCCCATCCAGGCATTCTCAAGGACAAGCCAGAGGATTAATTCCTTGACTTACGCTTTCACTCCTAGGACTGAGTTGCACACATACCCCTAAGCTTTCCCATCTGAGTTCTTTTTTCTTATTGCTTGCCTTAATCCCCTCTTTCTCTTTTTTGCGGAAAGCACTCTGTATCTTAACGGGGACAGCAAGAACACTCTGGCCGCGTAATTGCCACGAAGGCTACAGCTTGGTCCAGACGGTACCAGTTTGCAATGATATTTTTCTGGAGCATGCCAACAACAAGCTGCTGCTGCAAGAGCTGAAACTGCTGCTTTTTTCTGTTCACATCTGCATTTGATTTTCAATCAGAGCGGGTTGGTGAAAAGCCAACTAATCTACAGTGCTTAAGGGGATTTTTGTTTGTTTTTTAAGGGGCTGGTTTGAGCCAAGTTTAGTACCACAGAACTAGTTTTTAATAGATTTTTTTTTTTCCCCCCTGAATTATAAGTACTTTTGGATACAAACTATTTCAAATGGATCTTACGGGAAAATCATTATTCACCATTATTTCTTTGTATCTTGTGTATGACTGTTATGAAGGACCACGACCTTTCTGTGCCAGGTGTTACAGCACACAACAAGCTGGCAAAGACCATGCCCAGGCCCTCGTGGTGCCAGGGTGCTGTCGGGGAGATGGGTGCCTCCAGCTTTGTGCCCTGGAGCCAGGGAACCACAGAAGTTTGACTTTCGTGAGAACTAGAGGAGGATTTTCCACAGACTTTGTATGAAACTACTGGCATTTTGTTTGGGCTGTTGTCACATCCTCTTCCATTTGCCGCTGTTGTGGCAGATGAAGAATTGGGTTTGTCTTGAAGGTACATGAAAAGTCACTGTTTAGTCAGAAAATTCAAAGGAACTGGAAAAGGAACCATCTGGGATTCAACCTTCTTAAGCTCTGGGGGACAAATCTGGTACCAAAGAAAGGAAAAAGTCTTGGATCACGGTGTTTTCACTTTTTTATGGCAATTTTCCTGTGAATCACAGTAACAGAAAGCACTGATCTGTAACTCACACAGTCTATAGCAGGACCTCCAGCATCGCTTGCTGTCCTTTATTTACCCAAGGCTTCATAATTTACTCAAGGCTTGATCCATAATACGCTTCCAACAAAATTTTTTAGGTTGAACATACAGTTACTGTTGAAAGGTGCTGAACTAATAACCCTCTAAAACTAGAGTTTCCTCTTAATGCCGGGAGCGTTGGCTGGGGGCACCGGTTGGCTGGGGAAGGGAGCAAATGCATTGCACTGGCCGAAAAGAGGGAGAAGCAGCTGGTGTGACACAAGACCAGCACCGCGGCCATCAGGGCCCTGTACCTGCACCCCCCTGCGTGCTGGTGCGAAACCAACGTCAGGGTCCCCTGAGCCCCCCGGCTCAGCCTGTGCGTCCCTGCTGGCCCCCCGGTGCTGCCCTGCCGGCCGGCACTGCCTGGGGCTGGGGGTGCTGGGGGAGGCACGGCGGGGGGACGGCGGGGCTGGGTGCTGCTCCCGTCTGCCTCGCAGCCCAGCCCGGCCTGCAGCCCTAAGCCCTGCAGCCCCCCGCCCAGTCCTGCAGACCCCAGGCCAGTCCTGCAGCCCGCAGCCCAGCTCTGCAGCCCCCAGTTCTGCAGCCCCCAGCCCAGTCCCTCAGCCTGCAGCCCAGCCCCGCAGCCCCCAGCCCCACAGCCCTGCAGCCCCCAGCCCCGCAGCCCCCAGCCCCGCAGCCCCCAGCCCTGCAGCCCCCAGCCCCCAGCCCCGCAGCCCACAGCCCCGCAGCCCCCAGCCTCCGCGCTGCATCCCTACAGCCCTGCTCCCTTTAGCGGTGCCGCTTCCAGAGGACGAACTTGGCCCCTCAGCCCGTGGCGGTCACACCCCGGGGGTCTGGCCTCGCTGGCTGCCCGCTGCCTGTAGCTGGTGGGGTTTGCAGCCAAGGTGTAGCCTTTAGCCACGGAAATCCACGGGCGCTCCCCACCCCCGGGGAGCTGACACCAGCCTGCGGAGCCACGGGCTCTTCTCTGCCTTATGCACGCACAGAGTGTTAAACCTTTACCTGTCTCAGCCTTTGGGGGACACTTTTTGGGGGCTTGGATAGCTAGCTTGAGCTGCTTCTGCGGTGCCTGTAGTGCTATCTCTTGCTGCCTTCCCTGCGACACCTAAAACCCTCTTGATACGGTTTGTGCTTGTATCCACTATATTCACCTGTGGATCTGACCTAGGCACCAATGTAGGATAAGTAATTTTAGGGTTTTAATTAAAATCTCTTTCCTTCCTTTATGCTTGGCCTTCAGAAAATGGTTTGGGTTTTTTTTTTTTTCCGGGGGTGGTTTTTTTTTTTTTTTTTAAGGAAGGAAGGAAAAGCGTTGAACTTCTGTTTACCTCATTTTGTTTGAACAGAGCCCTGTGTGTTAACCCTCCTCCGCACAATGAAACTCTGTACAGTGAAAATTGGCTGAGTGGGTCCTTATTCAGGATCATTCATCACCATGGCACAGCCTCGTGCAGACATGGCAGATTTACATCAGTGAAACTGAGGAATGAAAACAAAAGGCCCATGATCTGAGGGAAGGGCTGGCGTTATTTATGACGTGCCAGTAATGTGCTGAGGACTAGATGAAGAGCTAATCAGCCTTGCTCTGCGAGGGTGCTGGTGGCAGGGTGACATGCCACTGAATACTGCAGCAAGGAGAAAAAACATGTTTGGTACCTCGGGGCTCCTTCAAGGCACTGGTGGTGTGCATTCTGTACGTGACTCTCCCGTTCAGAGGATGGGGAATGCATATGGGAAGGAAGTCTAATGGTGAGTACATACAGCAAAATTCTTTAAGGAAACAGCCTTCCTGGTGCACTTGAGGCCTCAGGACCTTCCCCATGCTGGGAAGCCACAGTGATAATTTCAGATCCCACTTTGCTCATTTCGTCCAAGCAAAATAAAAGCCAACAAACAGCAGAGGAGATGCAGAGATGGACAGAGAACATCTTCTTGGAGCCAGCAACTCATCCTCCTTGAGGGGCTCAAATATATGCCTGCCTTCGTGTCTCTCTGCTGTACTTCAGTGAGGGACCAGCAGCAGCTCTGAAGTTGTTGCCCAGGAGCCCAAACCCGTAAGCCAGGCTCAGGCCAACTTCATCAGGAGCATCCTTGGGGTGCTGCTGGGCTGGGTGCAGGGGGTGCGGTGCCAGCTGGCACCCACTGCTCATTCACAAATTCTCAGCTTTTTCATAGCGATGGCAATACTTGCCCAACAGCCAACTGCTTCCATGAGGAAGCCTTCTCCCATTCCCTGTATCCTGGTGTTTTTTGTTAAAGGAGAAATTGCATCTCTTGGCGCTGGTCGAGATGAGAGTTGTTCTGGTTTCTGAGGCGTTGCTTTTCGGTGAGTGTCTCCAGCTGCTGCACTCCCCTTCACTCGGGGCACTGACTCATGCTTTTTGCCATCACAATAAGTCTGTTTTCATAAACAAAATTAAGTGCACTCTGTTTATTCATTAGGGAGATTTGAAGTCTCTCAGCAACGAAGAAATATGATTCGTGGGATGAACTCTTTTCCCTCTTCCCCCTTTTTCTTTTCTAACAGCTAAGGGAAAAAAAAAAAGTTTGGGAAAATACTGGCCCGATGCTATCAGCGGGCTGGTTCTGTGCCTGCTGGTGTGCAACACCATGACTGAGGAAATTATATTGACTACTCAGCTGAGGTTTGTATGCCTCAGAGACTCAGTGCTCTAAAGAGGGATATTTAAAATTGCATAAAGATGAAGAGGAAAAATGGGACAGGTTAATGAACTAGGCTTTAAACAACGCTCCAGGTAAGCACAGCACAGGTGATGGGTCCCAGCTTGACAGCCAGAGCGAGAAGCTTGTCTGGCATGTGCCGGTGAATCTCTTGTGGATGGTTTGGGGCAGGACTAGGCATGGGCAAAGCCAAGTGAGGCAGGTTGCCTGATGCCCCAGCACCTGTGTCAGAGCCCTGGTGGCACAGCCAGCTCTGCTGGTGGTCTCCCTGTTGTGTCATCTCACACCCAGCCTCCTCTTCTCCTTCCTGCAGTGGAAACACAGCTGGACCCAACCCCTTATCCTAAACAGACAAAATTCAATTTGCCTACAGTGCTGATAGGTTTTAGGCTGGGTCTGCAGCAAAGTGAGAGGCTCATGCAGCCTCACCATGCTGAGACTCCTCGCTTTTGGGTGACGTCCTCCCTGCTCCAAGGGTCCTGCAATTGCTGCCAGCTGGGACTATTGATGCATCTGTGACATTGATGTTTCTTCATTAAGGACTGGACTAATGCCCGCAATATAGCTTGAGAGAAAAATCTTACTATGATTAAGCCTGAAATAATATTAAATCAGATGGAAACCGTTTGGGTGAGTTCATGGCAACAGGATGGATAAAATTTTTGCAACTGAAACAACCCCTGCGTTCTCAGAACAAGTGTAAAGGCAAGTAGCAACTGAAAGATGGCATTAACCATGTCAAGAGGCAGAATCCAACTAAAATAATAAACAAGCACCTGTAATTCATATGAATTTTAACTCGAGCATCCAGATCTAGAGGTTCCGCACCTTGGTCAGCTGCAGTACTGCAGAGGGAGAAGTGCAAAATGCCAAGTTATGGAGCATTATTAAGACAGGTAAATTCTAATGTGAGCTAAAGAATACGAACGGGATCAGAATTAGCAAGTCCACTCATATCAGCTCATGAATACAGACTTACTCCCTAAAATATATTACCTATTGCCGTATGTTTTCCAACATGCTAGTGTGATGGGGTACCCACTGCTCCCTTCAAAATTTGGCTTATTTTATGGAACCCAAATCAGAGACTTGCAAAAGCGTCTCCCATACTGAGTGGAGGCTTCCATTCAGCTAGCTGTCATCCTGCAGAAGAGAATTTAGAAGAAATAAGTAATCCCTAAGCCAGTGGGGAGAAGCGAGGGAAGCGGCTCAATGACCAGGTATAATGTCAGTACACACGGAGTGTAATCCCAGCTTCTAAAATAGCAAGATCTGGGTTTGAACAGTGATTAACAAAACCATGTTGTTACAGGGAAGAAAATATACCTTGAATTTCTACTCATAACAGCTACTCAGAGACTTCTTTATTAGTATGCAAATCTTGTACTCACTGAAGAGGAAATAAACGTGGAATTTGCTGTCTTTGCAGCAAATGTAGAAGGTATTTTGGCCATTCTTGAAAACCCGCTTTCTACCACATACCATAAATGAAGTGAATACCTTTAACTTGTGCTTCAGAGGGATCCATAAATCAGAAACAAAGGACAGCAGAATAACAGGGTGGTGTTTCTCCTTCTGGAGTACCAGATAGCCCGTGCCAACAGTAACAACCTGTGATCTGCGGTTTCCATGCCAGACGATTCCATGGGATGGAGTGCGGCAGTTGCTTACCTTCCAGTGAGCCAGCCCTCATCTGCAGCACCCAGTCTTCGCTGGGGTTATTCCTCGGTAAGAGATGCTGGCAGCTACGTCAGACTTCATTAATTTGGGGGAGCGGGCACATGGGCATTGATCTGGGCTCAGACTTCTGATAACTGGATTTTGTCTCAAGTTATCATCACAGTTACTGGAGCTGGGACTTTGGATGAGCCCCTTCGCCATGCCTCAGTTTCACCATCTGTACAAACAAGGTTATAATATTTCCTTGTGAAAATTGTGCTGTGTGGGTGAAAAAGCACTGGATAAAACCAAGGAATTTTGTAATTTTAAAATGTTTAAATTTTGGAGCGTTTTGATTTCTCTGTGATTGACAGTGAGCACAGGGGGTCTTCTGGCTTAGGTTTCCATGTGGAAAACTGGATACACTGATATGTGTAGGAGTTTTTTGGCTAGAAAAGCACCATGTCTTCAAAAACATAACCAGATGGACTGTCCTGCTAAATAGTCACAAGCACGTGACTGTCTTCAAAAGAGACATCTTAACCTGCAGCCATTCTCTCATTGCTATGTCTAGAAATACTGTTTCAGTGTTCTTCTATTTCTGTTGCTCTTGGATTCCGTTGCCACTGAAAAAAGCTCTGGGTAAAGCGATGGCCAGGCTGAATACATAAGTCTAACTTTCAGCTCCACGGGTCAGCCTCCAGCTTTGCTTGCTTGTAAAACACCCAGCAGATGACTCATGCAGAAGTGAACTGGCCTCTTCATCACCCTCAGGTGGTTCTGCTCCTCAGAGACGAGCCAGTGAGCCACCATCAGGTGCTGCTCGTTGCAGGCTAGAGGCGTGTGGGTCTCAGAGGTCTCTAACATCTTTTCTAAGAAGCCCTGGCTAATTTTAAATGTTTGTTTCAGAAACTAAGAAAACCCCCACGGGCGTAGAAGAGATCTCATCAAACACACGATGGGCTCCAAGTCCCCAGGTAGGTCTGCATCTGTGTTAGAGGTAGGTTCAAAGGTTTTGAGCAGCCAGTTTCTGGATGCCATGCCTTGGAGAGTCAGCCTCTGGAAAGTCACATTCAAGCTCAACCCTATGAATCACATATTTGAACCAAAATGTGTCATCCAGGTTTGGAGGAGGGAGAAGCCTCATTGTTATTTCTGTTGATACATTTTTTTCCTACTGAGTCATGATGCTTACCAGGCATAATTTCTGGGAAAAAAAAAACCTAAAAAGCAATCCAAAACACCCTTGTCCTCAGACTTGCTGTTCATCCACCAGATCACTCTTATTTTCTTAAGTTCTCCTGATGGAGATCTCACTATGGGTAAAACAGCTAAGCCTTTGTCATTAAACTTATTTCAGAGGGCTTCACTTTGGCCAGCAAGATCTGGGTTTGTCTGACACAACTTTAGGAAAATGGATTAGTCCTGGCCTGCAACTAGCACAAAATGGACCTTCTTTAGATGCAGCTCCTCAGTTGTAAAAATTACATGTTTAGTTTAACCTGTTTCTAAAGAATGAAGGGATAATTAAAACAATGGTTAATTGTTGCCAGACCCACTCCCTGTCATGTGAACCAGAGATTTTGTCATATTCTAGAGGGTAGGAATCAAACCATACAGGGGCCAACACTCCATCCTTGCTGTGGTCTCCGTACCGGCTCTGGGGGTGGTGGCTGGTCCCGGGCCGGCTCCTGCTGTTTGCCAGGTAGGTTTGATGTGGTTTTCCCAGCTGTGAAATGGGGCAATTGGCTCTTGGAGTCAAAACCAGGAGTGTGCAGTGCTGGGGAATGAAGAAAACGGCTGGGAAGTCATGTAGCTAATGCAACAGCTGTGCAAATACTGGTTTAATCCAGGGCTGCTGTGATTAATAGAAAAGGTGTCATCTACGGTCACCATCCACTGTCCGGTGCATGAAACGGTGGCAGAGATCAGCCCAGCAGAACTCCCTGCTTTCTTACAAGGGAACTGGGCAGCACAAGGTGAACCAAGCTGCATGGAAGACTTGGAAAACAAGGGTTTTCCAGGCAAAACAGTTTTCACAATCATGAAATGCTTCCTAGTCTTGGCGTAGCCTTGCCAGAGCTGGGGAGAGATGTCTGGGAATCCCTGGAGGGGAGGGTGGGGGTGTCTGCCTGCCTGTGTCTCTCTCTGAAAGGCTGGCAAATGGCCCCATGCTTGGAAAAGTGCGAGTGTGTGTGTGTCTGTCTGTTGGGGGGTCAGTGCTTCACCTGGCGGCGCTTCTTGCTGCCTTTTGGTGTTGGAGTAGGGAGGTCCAGGGGAAGCTGCAAACTCCTTGGCCAGCAAACGCAGCCCGGTCACAGGCCAAGGCTGCAGTGGGCAAGGATGTGGCGTGCACAGGTGTGATGTGCAAGGCTGTGGTGTACAAGGGTGAGTGTGCAAGGCTGCGATGTGCAAGGCTGTGGTGTACAAGGGTGAGTGTGCAAGGCTGTGGTGTGCAAGGCTGTGGTGTACACGGGTGCAGTGTGCAAGGCTGCGATGTGCAAGGCTGTGGTGTACAAGGGTGAGTGTGCAAGGCTGTGGTGTACACGGGTGCAGTGTGCAAGGCTGTGGTGTGCAAGGCTGTGGTGTACACGGGTGCAGTGTGCAAGGCTGCGATGTGCAAGGCTGTGGTGTACAAGGGCGAGTGTGCCGGGCTCTGGTGTGCAAGGCTGTGATGTGCAAAGGTGCAGCATGTGGTGGTGCCTCCCTCTCCCCTAACTGCTGAACCCACCTGGGAAGTGTTTTCCATGGCCAGGGTTTCATGCTGCCTGCGGTGCTGCAGCTGTGCCTGCGCTCTGAGGGTCCCTGCGGGTGGCTCCCGCCGCCGGAGCGGTGCAGCAGCGGTGAGCCAGCCCTCCCTGCAGATGGCAGTGATATCCTGTGCTGCAACAAACCCTTTGCTGAATTTCCCCATACTTTTTTTCTGGCTAAGGGGGGGGGGGGGGGGGGGAGGGAGCGGAAACCAAACCACCAACCCTCCATGCAGCCTAAAGAGCAAATTTTACATAAACTTTGCTTTGTCCCCAGCCTGCAGCTTAGAGGGAGCAGTGCCGCTGTGAGGCAAAGTATTACATACCCCGATTCCCTGTAAAAGCCTAGAAAATGTTAAGATGTGTGGGCATGGTTCAATTACATTTATTCTTTCTACTTATTGCTTATGTTAATGGCCTTTTTAAAGGTAAATGAAGCCAATATGGTTTCTTGCAAGAGCCCTGTATAGATAACTAGCACAAATCCTGATTTACAGAACTGTTTGAGTTTAGAACTGGGAAAAAGAAAAAGTGTAAGGGAAGAAAGGCACCCCTAAGCTAACGGTAGGCTGAGCTAGTCACTGGAGACTTCAACTCAGAAAAGAAAGGTTTCTCCCCACCTTTTCCTTTAGTGAAGGCTAACATGAAAAAGCTTTGAAGTTAAACATCTGTTGGGCTTAGGTTTCAGTGGCTTGCTCGTGCTGATATAATCAGGCAGCTGAGAAGGCTTTCATGATACTGCTCATCTTCAATAAGGTTGTATAAAGAGTCCATGAAAAATTTACTCAAGCCACCTCAAACCTTCAGGACTATCCATCTCACCAGTGATCTAGCCTCACCGAGTATTTGACATATCAGGAGTATCCAGACAGAGCGGGTCAAAGCTAACACCTTAGCATCACTCCAAGGAAAAATAACCTGCCAGTCAATGAAGCTCCACTTTGATTCGTAGCCAGTGGCATAGAAAATACATACATTCCCATGAGTGATGTGTTCACGTGCTCTTACCTAGCAGGATGCAGACGCCGGCCGGCCGGTCATGCTCTGGGGGGCCCAAGAGCTGTGGTCGGCTGAGGTCCCCGTACAACACCTGAGCAGACCGCTGTGCTGCTGGCTGGAGGCGTTAGGGATGCCTGCGCATTGAAGCCACTTTATATATTGAAGCCTCTTCATACATCGAAGCCACTTCATAAATAAGCCCGGAAAACTCTGGGAATTAACGGTAACATTTCAGAGCTCTCACGGTAAGTAAATGATGCTAACAAGGCCCCATTTCCCATAGGTGTTTTTCTTATGTGGGGAACCCTTTAATTTTAATTTAGGATGGGGAAAGTTTGCTGGGAGTTGCAGTCCTGCCCCTTCACTTGCCACGCAGCACAGGTGTGGTCGTCACCACTGACTGCTCATCCTTCTCCAGCCAGTTTGTAATTTTTCTTTCAGCTAGAGGCAGATACATATTTTGGTATATAAAGGGCAGTGTTAGAGGCTTCAGCTGTAGTACAAATCAGGGCAAACTTGGCAAGGAATCAGGCAATAAGGCATAAGGAGGTCTGTTCTCGTAAGGCTGGGTGGGGGTCACACATACTTCTGAGTCTTTGATGGCTTTCGATGCCTTGAGTTCACCTGGTGTAAAAAGTTAAGGCACACGGGTTTGTGACAATTTCTGACATCATTGCAGAAAAAATGTAAATTAAAGGGGGGGAAGCACAGAGCTGGCAAAATGTCATTGATATTATCTGTCAAAACAAATGTGAATCAAACTTTACTCCTGTGATTACTCCTAAGCTATCATTACAGGCCTGCCACAAAATCACAGCGTGAATCTCTGCTCTGCTCTGCAGGGGCAGAGGCTGTAATATTTTCCCCTCGGCTGCGCGCTTGCTGCTGCTCCGATGGCCCCCACCAAGGGCCGGGAGGGCACGTGGGTGCAGGCAGTCACTGTGGCTTTCTGGAGAGAGGTTCCGAAATGTGACGTCCTAACCCGCTCCAAACCTCCAGCCGTATTTCTGACCAGGCGTTCCCAGTTGCTGCTCTCAGCAAAAGGTGGTGGATGACCCGGGCTGCTCCCGGGGGACCTTTGAGTCATGTTTTCTCTGCTCTTTCCTCGTGGTGCTGCCGGAGGAGAGGGCTCAGGGGGGTGATGGGGCTCCCTGCGTGGGGCCAGCACTGACCGGGCTGTCTCACCACCTCACCAGAGGCAGGGAGCCAGGGTCAGTGTCAAATGCAGGGGCTGCAGAGTTCAGCTGCAATTACTACCCGGAGCCCAGGGCACAGCCTAGCCCTCGGAGTAGTTACTATCACCTAGAAATGGCTGCTTGACTTGCACACCGTCCCACAGCCATGCCGAAATGCAGCAGCTGGCTGAGGACGGGCTGGTACGTGTTTAGCTGTTTGCTGAAGAACACAAGGCTGGTGTGGTGAATGCTGGGGGCTTGCTCCCCGTACCCCACCCCTGGCCTGAAAGTCCGTTTCATCAAAAATTCCCGAGCAGAGCTGAGCTCTCACAAGTAGTTAGCTAATAGACTGCCATGCTCAAAAAGAAAAAAAAATCCTTTTACTATTTATATTTTTCTATTTCTGAGCAACAGATAGAGAACGTTTGTTTCACATGCCTGCCTTCCCTGCTCAGCTCTGCCTCCGTGCCCTCCCGCTTGATTTCAGCTACAATTTTGGGCCTACAGTCCACGGAATAAAGAGGTGCCTTTGTGCTGCAGCCACCTCTAGAGCCTGGATATGGCCAACTCGTTGACAGCGCAGCCCCTGCCCACCTCTTCTGCCTCCCCCTTCCCTGGGCTTTTGGTTCCTCACAGCCTCGGCAATTTTGCTGCACCAGCAGCCTTGCCCTTCGGTTTAGGAGGAGCTCAAATCCTGTGCTGTGGTCTTCTTTTCCCTAAATAAAAATAATTCAAGCCCCTCTACAACATGAGTTCACGCAGGTGATAGCTGTTTGCAGGAGAAGATGGTCCGGCTAAAGCACAAGGTGAGCAGGGATCGGGAAGACGAGGACAGCATTGGGTGGGAGCTCATCGTCCCTGCGAGGCTCCCTTCGCAGCAGCCCAGTGGAGCACGGCCACCTGAGCAAGCCAGTGATGATGTATTCAGACAAGAATCTGGTATGAAGCTGAAATGCAGCTTCTTAATTTAAGTAAATTACTTTTGTACTTAAATAAATAATAAAAAAAAAAACCAACCAAACTTGTAAATCGCGTATTTACACAATGGAGCACGCGAGCAAGCGAGTTCTCACACGAAACCCAGATGTTCATTAGAAACACGAATTTTTTCTTCCTTGCTGCTACCATGAAAAGTAAAACTGGGAAAAAAGGCCAGCTGTGTTGAAGAGATATAAAGTAGTCAGTTAAGTCTACAAAATCCAGGAAATTTCCTGGGTTGGGGAACTGGGGTGCTGTTGTAGTCTTTTCATTTGGACCCAAGACATAAATTAAAGCCAGAGTATCAAGTCAGGTGCTCAAGTTCTCAGCCCTTAGCTGTGGAATTTCCAGGTTAAGTTACTTAAATTTTCCTGTGGCTGAATAAAGCTAAATTCCTGTGTGCCATATATTTGCTCATCATAAAATGTTCTCTCCTAGCCAGTAACAGCTTCTTTGTTGGCGAAGCCTGTCTGGTTTATGAGCTTCCCAGCCTTTGTACAGTGTACTGGGAGTTAAGAACTTCCACATGGTGCTTGCTCTGAGGCTTTTGTGAATAAGCAAAGCAAAGCAAAGCCCTTGCTCTGTGTCCAACATGCATCAAGTATGGTTTTAATTCTGTGTTTTTAAATGCAAAGGATAATATTGATTCTGTTAAGGTAAATGTCTTTAATTGTATGCTATATAAACTCGACTCTTACTGAGACATAATGGGCTCTGGGCTTTCTTCCAGCACAGCAGTATGAAAATGTATCTGTTTGTGTCTCCAGTAGAGAAATGCAGAATTAAGCTTTAGATGAACAAAAATTAAATGGAGTCCACACCCAGTCTCCAAAAAGCATATATTGATACAGAAGGACATTTGCACAGATAGAAATTAATGCTACTAATTAAGCCAGGTCAAAACTCTGGAGTACCTGTTGATGCGGATGGTTTAGTGCTTTTTATTTGGGTGGTGCTGGCGGGAATAGAAAATTCGATGAGGGAACATAGTAAGAGAAAGTGAAGAAGTTCATAAAACTGTCACTGCATGTATCAGTCTATCTCATCTACAGAAATGGAATGGGCTCTCGATGCAAAGGGGTACTGGGCATCTCATTAACAAAGTGGTGCTCCATGCTCCGAAATCCTTATGCACACCCCTCTTGTGAGTATTTAGGAGGGCGATGAGGAATGAGGACAAGATGACTATATTAGTTTATCAAAGGTGATAAAGGTATTTAAGAATAGACCAAACACTCATGCAGCAGATGATATCCTTTCATTTATTGCTAAACTACCATAGTACAGGCAATATATAAAAATATTTTACAGATAGCAAAAAATCATTACATTGGAGGTTAACATTGTTGTTGTAGGAATGTGAATGGTATAAAACCTTTTCCGATTCTTAAAGTTAGGTTTCTGAATGAACAGCTTGATTAAAAAGACATCTGCCAGGATGATTTCAGCGACAATTGCTCGCTCATATTTATTAACATATGGTTTTACCTGAACATAAAGGGTAGAACTTCAGCAAGGAGGCTTGGACTTCTGTGAGGAGGGGATCACTTCATAATTACACATAATCATACACACATGTACACACAAATATGTAAGTCCCGATTAGGCCACCATTATTAAGACAGAACTGTAGCTTGATTCTCTGTTGCCAGGTCTCACCACACTACTTGTGTAGTAAGGTACTGATCAGCATCAGGAAAATAAAGACAGTTTAATCCTGGAATAACTGATTATTCCAACACCACATCCATGGATTTCTGGGCTATTACAGACACATAAATCATTACTCATTTTTGTGAGTCAGTCATTCTAGAACTTTCTACCCGATTTTGCTATTTTCTGAGAGTTATTGAAATAAACCTCAAATTACTAGCTTTTCCCAGATAACCACTCATCTGCAGCCTATACGATCTTACACAGTACCAGCACCTTCATTTGAAATTTATTGCAATGTGAGTTGGGTACCAATATTATATATATTTTTTTGTACCCCAGGAACAATGAAAATGGCTAAACAAATCTTTAACAGACTGTAATAGATTAGATACTGGCTGGTAGTTGAGCAAATAGCTACCAGCTGTCACCCACTGCAGTTATAAAGTAGCAGACATTAAAGACAGATGTCAATCTTATGTCAAACATTCAAAGAAGTGGATTACTCCTTCTGAACTGAGATGAATAAAGAATTATAACTTTCCAGGTGTGATGGCAAATAGATGCCTTACATTTACAGGTAAGAAAACACTGCAATGTAAACGATGAGGAAAACAGTTGATTTCTGGAGAATTTGGAATTCACCCAGTCTAAATCCAACATTGGTGTCTCTTCCTATTGCACAGGAATACATAATATAAATAACAAACACTTAGAATAGCAGATAAACTGGAACATCTGATGATTTTAAGTGGTGCAAAATTTATGAAGATCTGAATCAACTTACAATTTGAAATTAAGAGAGTAATTTTCTTGAATCCCATCTGGCAGATAACTGTTCCTTATTAAGTAGCAATTTGGAAAGAAATGCAGTGGGAAAAGTCAGATTGAAATATTTAGAAACATATTTCTGAAGCATTTAAAGCTGTCTTTGAAGTCTTTGGAAAATTTATCAAATATTTCTTTTTAGAACAATAACAATTCAACAACAATTGCATAGAAAATTAATACACTTAGAAAATGAAAATTGATCCTTTATAAATACTATCCTTAATCCAAAAGGTGTTGCATATTTGGTCAGACAAAAAGCATAGACACTTTTTTGTAAAGATATGGATTACAAAATATACTTTTAAAAACATGCTAGCTAATCTGAGAACTGTTTTAGATACGTTATTAAGCAGCAGTATTTTATACAATAGAGAATAACATAGTGCTGGTTTTGGAAATATTCTACATTCAGAAAATGCTGTATTCCTACAAGAAGAATGGAAGTGATACATATTTACATGGATACAAATAAAGCAAGTGCAAAAACCATGGCTCTTCTACATTCTTTCTACCAATAAAAACACATACATTAGACACTTCGTTCCATCACTGTTGTTCAGATCTTACATTTTGCTCATTCTCATGGAGAAAAACAAAAACGGGACTTCATACTTCATTGCAAGTATCTTCATGAGCAATTACTCTCCTGCCAAACTGTACTTCCAACGCTCATAACTGACAAAAAAAAAGTCATCCTGATATCTGTCCACTCCCATTCCACTCTCAGACTGTTTACATATCATGAATGATGATTTTATTCTACGTATTCATATATTTGATGCAGAAGTTTATAGAAGCTCATCCTGTATTTGCAGCCAAAGCTTGGACGGAAAAATGGAAGTTAAAAAAATGCACACACACACACAAAAAAAGAAAGAGATGAACTTTTGAGTTCCAACGAGCCCCATGTACTTTGCATGGTATAACTTTGATGGAAAAATGCATTAGAGTTGTTCACCCTCTAGACAATATATTTGGAGGCCTTTGGTACAATGGCAGGAAGGCACTGTGGTGAAACATTCAGATAACTGAGGAAAGACAGTATTTCCTCATGTGCAAATATGGCTATCTTCCAGATAAAGTGAGAACAAATTACTCACAAAATGGTATTAACTCTTCCAAGGTTAAGCTAATGCTTCTACAGAAAGAGCGCAAATAAGTTGTACTAAGTAACAAAATATTAATACTGGAAAAACACTGCTCAGCAAGAACAGGAAATAATTTAGTACTGTATATTTTGAAGTTCTTCAGCCTAGCTATATAATTTTAACATACTGGTTTTCTTTTTAAAAAGAGACAGCAATGCATAACGCTATGTCTGAGGATACTCCTTTTCTCCAGAAATAAATATAAAGTTGGTTAAAGCTGTATTATTTGACTAACAGTTGCATGTAAAAGCAAATAGAGTAGCACAGCCTGACCTCATGTAGCTGTAAATAAAACCACTAAAATGTAGTCTATATTATATACATCTTATGACCCCCTCGATCCAGTAGCTGGCTTCATGTGCCTGCAGACAGCTGGCTGACTGGAGCCAGTTATAGGATCGTGACTCAAGTTTGTAATGGGGTTGTGTGTGTTCGTATATCATCATATTTATATAATATAGCCATATAGGTATATATGGTTATATTATAAAAATATGCATGTATATGCACCTACACAAACACACATACAGATTAATACCTATGCATTAAAAATGAGGAAGAAATACAGCTAATGCAAGCACAAGTAAAGCACTTGTAGCACATTTTAAAAAAAATAAAATAACCCTCTCCCCCTCTCTACAGCAAAGTGCCCAAAGGGACACAAAAGAGCAGTGGAAATTTTGTCTTTTGGTTAAAGAGCGCATGTTTCATGGGTGCATCCTGCAAAGTAGCTTTGCTGGAGTGTTCCAGGGGCTCAGGAGCTTCCCTGCCTGGGTCCCTTTGAATGCTGAAAAGCCTTTGCTATAAGTCCACATTTTTCTTGTCTGCTATGCACATTTATTATGCCTTATAGTAAAAAGGGGAGAAAGATGCTTAAATGATCAGTGGGGGATAGTGGCAAAAATTAAAAATAAACATGAGTCCACATCACGAACATGCATATTGCAATTGCACATTGCAGGAGGACTGTGAGTGGATTTGGTGTGTGGTTATCTGACTTCAAGATCAGCCACTTATCTGTATACAGAGGACTATTGACAAGCAGTTGCTATCGACAATCACTTAATAAGCAGCAATATTTTTAGATTACATCAGTGCATCTACAGATTTGAAAAGACGTTCATGTTCTTCTTTGATAATCTATTTAAAATCCAGTAAGAGAAAAGCTTGTCAGTTATTTGGGGTTTTATGTGAATGGGGTTTTTTTAAACTTCTCCTATATGTCACAGGTTTCATTCAGAGAAAACTAGATGTTCATTTTTGATACTTCCAAGCATGAATTCTGTGAAACCGGCAGACACATTCGGTCTGTTCTTTTACTCAGATGCAGCAAAGAACTTCTGACAGGCAACTTTTGGCCTGAGGAATTGCTCAAAGTGATGCAAAACACCAGACTGCATTAAAAATCCATAGTATATGTCAGATTCTGGTGAAGTGGCAGTTTTAAAACAGTCCAAAATAGCTTATTTGAGGCATGTGAGCCAGTCAAAGTACTGTATGAGTGCTGTTTAACAATCAATAATTCCCCTGTGCAGAAGTCATTTCAGCTAGTCTGAGCTTCAGTTTTGTTTCCGTAAAAGTCAGCAATAAACCTGGCCATTTTCACCTCTGCTGGTAACAGGCGGTCAGGTCAGGTGTTCTGGGGAGTCTAATGCTTCTGTCTCCCACTCTAAAACTGACAGATGACCTTGCAGAACTTAAGCACCAACTTTTAGCGGCAGAAAATGTATTTTTCTCAATGCTCCTGAAATGTTTTCTGTTGAAACGAGCACATACTCTGCAGGGTTTGTGCAAGATCTTTCTTGCAATATTGGGGAACCAGTTATGCAGCCGCTCTGCTGGTCTGCTGTATTCATATAACCTAATTCCTGCTGTAAGCATGTGGACACGTAGGTATTCAGCAAAGTTTACTGTGAAACAACTGAAAACAGCATAGTTTCACTTTTTTTTTCTAGAACAGAGCTCAGGCTCTGCACTCTTAAAAGTATCAGCGTTCCTCATTTACAAAATTAGGAAATATTACTATGTATTTACTACCATGTTATGGATATCCTTTCCTGTACATTGATTATCCATTCACGATGCCTTTTTATCACACTGTGGGAGCAATGACACACCAAAATGTTATAAACTTGCTAGCCGTACAACTGCAGATGGCAGCGGTTATCTTTTATCATGATAAGCATGTGTCAGTACAGTATATTCTAACACATGAAGCAAAACATACAAACATACTAACTCACATGGAAATTTAACCTTTCCAGAAATTGCTCGTAGCTTTGCAAAGCTAAAGAGACAAGGTGAATATAAATAAGCGTATACTTTTTCTGGAACATATGGCTTCTGTAAGATGCAATTATTTTCTTCTGCAGCTTGTGTGGTTAAATATTACAGCTGCTAAATGAGTCAAGTTATGAGCCAACAGCAGGTTCTATACGACAAGAAACAGCAACAATTTCTTAGAGAGAAAATAACTAAAATGTGTTCATACACTGCCTAAATATTAACAAGGATCAATCATAAAATCTTTGGATTTACTGTGACTCCTATATATTAATTTCTGTTTTATCTGGGTTTATTTTACCCTGGGACAGGCGTTACAACTGCTGAATTTCTCTTTTCACTGGTTATCTGTGAGCATCCCTCTCCTTCAATTCCTACCCACTTGGACAAGAAAAATGAAGAAAGCTCCTGAATTCAGCTGACATCTACTGTTTGAAATACTGATCACAGTGCTCAGTCAGAAAAAAGTGGCTTTTGATCCCAGGTCGGTTAAAGGCCAAGCAAGCTTGGGTTGCCTCAGTTTCCTACAACTTCAAAATTTCTCAGAAGGGCTTAAGAGACCTGAGGGCAAGTCATTGTTAGTGAACCACAAAATGTCATTTTTCTTTTATGGAATATATTACTCTTTCTTCCCCCGTTTCCCACCCCACCCAAATAAGCACTAATATATAACCTCCTTTGCTTTGTGCAGTGTTCAGGAGTGACCTATCACTTCTCCCTTATTACTAAGATAGATCGATACATAGATAGATATTTTGCAGCAGGCTTGAAGAGTTTCCTCAGACAGATGCTCTGTTACATGAGAACAATACGATCTTTGGACGAAAGGAAGGGTGTCCTTCTTGATGTTTACAGAGAGAGGTGGCAAGTTGCTTAGTCAAGGCTGTCAGCTTGATGCCAATACATTGTTCCTTGCATTGAATTGGTGCCTTGAGATGAACAGTTAAGGAAGCAGGAGGTTGCAGGGGCATTGGAAGGATCTAAGAGGTCAGTTATGGAAGGATTCAGTAAAAGTTGTCTCACAAATCTCTTCTATGTCTGATTTCTGGCAGGGAGTCCAGAAAATTCCTTCCTGATAATTTCATTAACTGTGAAATAAAAGAAAGAGGAAGAAATGTTAGAGCACTTTCAAAATCACAAGAAGTAAAAGCAATCCTTGAGCAGTTTGCTGTTAAGCTGAAAAAAATCCCCTCTGTATTGGTAACACAATATTATTAAAACCTAAGACTTTAAGTCCTATTGACCCAGATTACACGTTTTTTGAAGGCAAGGGGGAAGAAGCGGAGAGAGGTGGTTTACACTGTGTTCAGCGTGCTTTAAGTACCGTAAAAACACAACTGAGAGTGTACCATGTGTCCAGTACATGCCACATCCTTTACATACACAACACCTTCCCTCTTTCACAGACACTTCCTTCACCCGAGGTAAAAAAGAAAAATCTGTACATATCTAAGCATTTTAACATTTTCATTAGGCTGAAATAAGAGTATTTTGAAAAGAAAAAGGTCAGGTTTGGAGAAAATACAGTGGACAGTGCTGAAAACACAGAGATTGTAATTCAGGTGAAAAAGTGTTGACTGTTTTGTGTTTGGTTTGTTGCTGTGTTGGGGTTTTTTTGTTTTGTTTTGTTTTTTAAATCTTGCTGTAGACTCTATTTGCTCTAATTTTTATCCTAGTTTGTTTGTAGATCGTAGCATAAGCCAACTTCCATGCACCGCTATGATACCCTGAGAGGCTGGGACAGGCCTGTTAATAAAGCTCAAGAGACGACACTGAAGAATTTTGATCTCTGTTCAAAAAACCAAAACAATATTACATGTTACATACAACAGCCATTCTCTCCTGTCTGCCTTTCACAGTTATTTGCCTAAAGCACCCTTTGCTGTCTCCTGGAACAACAATTCTGTAAAGGCTGCACTTTCATTAGGAGAGACCTAAAACATGAGCGTTTTGGTGCAGAACTCCAAAACTGCCTGTTTTGGGGCTCCATTTCACATGCAGGTCCTTGGCACTATATTCACCAAGGGGGTCCACAGTTTTGAAACAGTCTGTCTACTTTACAAATTTGCCTTAAAACCAGAAGACCAAATTTTCTAAGGTTTCAGACCCCAGATCTAAATGATTTCTCCCTGTTGACATTTAAGGGCTAAGACAAGGACTAACTGAAACCGAAGATGACCCTCATCCAAGACTGATTAATCCTCAAGCATGCAGCTGTAAGACTTCTCCATATTTAGGCCCATTTCTAACACGAAATATGATAAATATGAAAAAAAAAATAATTAGCATGGTGTTTCACCACTTCCCACAATTAAAAAAGCTGATGCCCAATCTCTTATTGCTTCTGGGAAGGGGAACACATGTATTAGTGTTCAATAGTTACAACTAGTAGTTTGAAATCTCCCTCCACTCTATGTGCAATGGAATTTATCTTTGAGAAAGTAAAATCTATGTTCTGTGCAAAGCTCCACCTTATTACTGTACGGATGTCTGTTGTGGTGGGATATACTTCTCAAGAACTTAGTATTCACACAGAGCGTGGCACAGGTGCTTGACGGGAGGAGCAGGGAGGCAGCCCTCTGCATGTCCGCGTACAGTGAAATCTCCTGAAGGGACAGTTTCCATCCCTCCGTGCTCAAAAATCCCACCACTGACAGCCCAGAGTTTAACTCTTTCTAATTCCAGACAGGGAATGCCTGATTTCAACCAGACTGGTGCCTCTTGGAGAGGACAGAGGCAAAAAAGCACCACTGACAGCAGAACTCCTGTCCTCTCCTGCTGCCCAACTTTCTACTTGCCACCATCACCAGCTGGCTTCTACCAGCCTTTTGGGCTAGTTCTTGCAAATAAAGCACATGTGGCGTTTTTAATGTGTTGCTGCTCTGCAGTGTAAGCAAACAACCAGTGGGAGGTGAGGTTGGTCCACTTTCAGGCAAAAAAAAACCTCCTTCAGCTCAGCTAAGAGCTTCCTGTTTGCTCTACCCAGGAAATGAGAGGAGCAGGTCTTCAATGGAAATTTTTCACAGCCTCAGCTAAAAATAGCAGTGAGGTAAAAGAAGTGGGCACCCACTCTTACAGGGTCATTTCCTTTCTAAAAACAAGTGGGCTGAGACTGAGGGCCGCTTTATTTATCAACACGTTTGTTTTAGCAGCCAGTGTACCAAAAAATACTGTGCACGAGTTTCCTTTCATTTAATACAGCCACCACTCATGGAAATATCCGAGCCAACCGTCACCTTCATTTAGGAAGGGTTAAATATAAAGTGAAAAATGAGAAGATAATTAAATGGAGTTTACTAAACCGACAGTCTTTTGAGGGGTCCAGTTCTGGTTCTGTTTCCCTGCCTGAGCTTTAAGCAAAGTGGAACCTGTTGCACAGCACCAGCAGAGCAGGAGCCAGCGCAGGCCCTCTGCTCGCCAGCCCCAGGCAGCTTGGACGGCGTGGTAAAAAGCTTACTCAGCCGCAAACTTCACTTTCCCTCCTTATGTGTTGCATGGGAGGTCAGCAGTAGGGTTTGTGGGCTGAAGTTACAGGGGCATTACAACCTGCCAAGCCTTAAAAGTTGCGGGGGGAACAGTATGAAACATTAACCCTATAGACGGGCTGCAGGACTGTGCTCAGAGAGCTGGGCTTTCTCTGTGCCAGCTCTTATGGGTGGCAAATGGGGTTTTTGTTGTAAACCTCTGGATGACAAGAGAGCTCCCTCTCATCAGTTGGCCTGTAGCCACCCTGAATTTCACCTAAATTCAAATGGTGAGGGAAGTTAGGTGCAGTTTAAGCTGGGCAACATTAGTCTGGCAGCTCTAAGGGCAAGATGTGTAAGTCAATGATTGTCCCAGCACAAAAAGCCCTCATCTACAACCAGAGCCCCTAAATCTAATGAATATGTAAATGTAACAGGAATAGATTCCAAGGCAAGCATCTCTCTCTCAGGTCAGAGTCACCTCCGGACTAAGTCTAGTGAAATCACACACCTTTCGTGATCTGCTCCAGATTTGGGAGCACATAGATCCAGATCCGGGTGTAATCTCAGTGATCTGGGTTTCAATAGTAGGTTGAACAAAATCAGCAAACTGAGAGATACCTAAACTTTAGAAGAAGCCGAGATCATGCGCTGAACTTGCTGTTCTGAACTCCCACCTGTCTTTTTTTGGTAGCATGGTTAAAATGTATCTCAAGCATCAGTTCTCATTATTTGCTCATTTCTAGCCCAGAGGAAATGGAGATGATGTGATTAATAAATCAAAACATTGTTATTTAAGGTGCCTAGCATGCAGCAGCTCTAGAGCACACTGCTATTGATCCATTTAATGAGAGCAAAATGATTAAATGGGGCCATAAGGCCATACACAAAGATAATGAAAGATTAAATCATAGAAAAGGATATTGAAATTACAGCTGACGTCAGCTATCCGGACCAAGGAAATGCCTAGTTAGGCCTGAATCCCTTCAGCGTATCTCTGTTAGATACTGCTGTCATAGTATTACAACTGCCCCAGTGCTTGGGGATTCCCAAGTTAGCTGAATGCAAGAGGCTGGTTGAAATCATGGGAGAATCTCTGTGTTCCTCTAATCACTCGGCTTTGATGGGTTAGAGTCAGTCTCTCAGGCTCCAGTCCTCAAAGACATTTAAGACTCTAATTCACATCCTCTCAGATAGAAATCTGGAGTATATTCACTTGTGGGATGATAGTGGGTTGTATTAAATACCGAGCTCCAACTAGTAGTCCAGAGACAGAAAACAGTCTCCAATTTTAGCTGGCAATGAGTCAGGCTCTTTGTTATTGATTATATACGTGCACATACACTCATATGCATGCGTGCACACACATACACACACATGCACTGGAGTAACAACTTTACTAGTGTTATTCCACATATGTATCTGGAATAACACCAGTGAAGTCAATGTTGTCACAGCACTATACCCATGGCAGTGACTGGGGTCTTGTGCCCTTTGGGGATCCTGCAAGGCTGAGGGGTCTTGTCAGAGGAGGCAAAGCTCAGCTCCAGCGGGCTCCTCCCTGCACCGGGCAGGGATCCTGCAATATTCCATGTTTGCTCTGCTGATGCAGCCAAGAAATGTTTTTACATGCAGAGCAAACACGAGACATGCAGGGAGGAACTAATGGCACAACAGGGACTGGGGAGGAAAGTTGAACCCTGAATTTTTAGTGTGCCCTCAAAACGTGACCAGGCAAACCATGGTCTTAACGTGGTTCTAGCTGCTGCCTGGGAACGTCAGGATGCTTTAGCCCAGCATGCACAACCCCATCTCTCCTTCCCTGCCCACCAGCCCCCAGCTACTTCAGGACAGCTCTGTGGTACACAAATGGGGAAGAAAAAGAATGAAAAAATTAAATCAAATAAGATTTTAAACCCTTTAAGCCAAATAAAAAGGGGCATGACTTTTTAATTGAAAAAAAAAATAAATAAAGGTTAAGAGAAACACACAGCTGGAGAAAAGGCAGAAAAATACCAATTACCTTTCTTTTTGATTGCTTGGATCAAAGATCACAGTCATTCTTTTTCATATAATGTTTTGTATCCAGCTAAGGTGTGTATCTATCAGCTCTGAAAAAGATTTGCAAAACCATTTTTGAGAAAAAAAGGTAACCTTTGACCTATATTGCAAGGCCAAATGTTACAGTTTTCAGCTACTCTTTCATTTTCTGATTTAATTTATTAAAAGGACATTTCAGCATATACAATACATAAGGCAGAACTTAACCGCTGACCTTTCTGTTTGCTCAGATCCAGCACTAGATTTACTTTTCCCCCTCTTTCCTCAACTGATGTTATCTAAAAATAAGTACACAAAAAATAACACTCCTAAATTGATCACAAAACATGCGAAATGCTGATAATTTGATCTGAGACTTCAGAGTCACAGGAGGTCCATGCATCTTGTAAGTCAGGTCAAAGACTAGTCACTGCCTTTTGCAAAATGCAGTTATATTATCATCTTAGTGGCCCAAATAAAACATGACACATTTATGCCAGACTAAAAGTCAGTCCCTTTTAAATAAGAGATCTAACCACAGTGGCCATGTAAATTAGACTTCGCCTTAATTGTAAAGAACAGGAAAGGTATGTGCAAAGAAAGTGTGAAAGTTACAGTCTTTGCTTCAAACACAAAAGGATGACATTTTTTTCTCATAAAATGGCAATATTTAAAATGCTGTTTCATTTTCTTTCTGTCTTTTTAGATTTCTTTTGAATTCACCGTGAAAGCATTTGGCACTTCTGCAAAACCATATGGAAATTTTAAAAAGTAACTACAATATTAAGAAGGAAAAAGTGCTTCTTAAAAACTAAGTTAGTTTTAAGCACAAGATTCAGAAGTGTCTTTGCTGCTGGACTTCAGGTGACTATATATAGAAAAGAAATATTTTACTTGGCTCCCAGAGATTGTGCAGCCACGTATCATACACTGGAACCTACCACTCAGTACACAGCCTATTTTATATTCTGCATCCTGGAAAATCAGCTTTTGCACATGCAAGCAGAGCAACTAATTGACTAGTAAATACAAACGTAGGTGTATCAGGCAGAAGGAGCCCAAACCCAACAAACTGTGCTGGGGAAAAATACTGTGTGTGTGTGGTAGGGGGTTGTTTTATAAATCAACAGCAATGAAAGGCTTTTTTTCTGGAAAATGGGGATGTATAACTACTAAGAGGTTCTTAGCTGTAAAGCCTTACTTTAATTACATACCCAAAAAAGATTTTACTCCTCCTTATTGAAATAATGCAAATAGATGCACCCTGCAACTTTTCTTCCTTGTCCTGCTTGTAATCCACGTAGCCTGGGTAAACTATAAACCTCTTCAACACCATGCAGCCCAACAGCAACCAGGTCATCTCCATTAGTTAAGCAAACTCTTGGAAGAAGTCACTGATCTCCAACTAGGTGACAATTCAAGTCCCATGATGCATTTTTGCTATAGTAGTTTCAATAGACCCAAAACCCATCGGCATCTTTCCATGAATTTAACATCATAATATAGATATCTGATGGAAAACAGAATTTAAATAAGATGCATATTCTTGGCTAAAGTGTGTCCCAATTGAAATCAGTATCTAAACTTGTGATTCACAGAATCTGGATTTCATTCAAGACATTTAAATATCCTTCCCTTATATTTCAATATAGCTCCAGAGTGAGGTGCAAAAATAAAACAATCAGTATCTGTGGTACTATCCTACCCAAAATCTTTAACAGGAAGCTGGGTGTGCCTGTAAGAAAAGAGCAGAAAATAAAGATAGCATTTCTGCTAAAAAAAAAAAAAAAAATCCATGTCCTCAAAGCACTATACATCAAAACTATCAAGAAGGGAATACTCAAAACACAAATCGCCTGTGACACTACCCCAGAAACGTTAAGGATTTTCTAAGTACTTTCATTATTGTCAGTGTGCTTGCAGAAAAGATCAACAGCCTACCACTACAAAACAACTGCGTTTTTTTGCAGGAAAAAGCATGACCTAGTAGTTAGAGAAGACGACTGGATAGTGGGATTCCAGAGGCTGGGCCTCTGCTATAACATCATCTTGCCATATGGCCCTGGCCAAGTCCAATTATCCCTGCAGGACCAGATTTATTACAGGTTTGCTTTGGTCTGAAAAATGCAGAAAGACTGCGAAGGTCACATCCAGGGAACCTCAACAATGCATGCCACGCTAAAAGAAAAAACCCTGAAACGATGATGGCCTGCAAAGAATGAGCCTATACTAAGAGTGTGGATGTAGTAGAGAGCAGTCATTTTCAAAAGTCCTTATAGGGATGTTTTAAAGTCCTTTAGGTAGTTTAGATCTCAAACTACCAAAGGCATGAGGTGCTGAGCTCACTTAGGAACTCAAAATCCTAGTAGGCAACAATTTAAGTTACCAAGCTAAAACCTTTAAACCTATATATGTCAGACAATGTTGGAGTGCCCAGTACCTCTAAAAATTATGTCCTAAGTATTTCTATTAGAAAATTGAGCCAACATAGGTAACAGAGACCACTCTGAAGACAGTGACCTGTTCTGACTTTGCTGAACATCTAAAGTCAGGAGACTAAGGAGCATCCATCAGCCCTGGGGATGCTTTGTCCTGGGAGACTCTGCGGTACCACTTGTGACAAGCTGCACAGATGCTCTTTCCACTGAGTGTGTGGGAAGTCTGGGACTGGTGTCCCCAGCCAGTTGGTAGCTTGAGTATTTTCTTTTAGACAAAGAAGCCTTTGCTTTTGTTTATTCATGCATTATCCTCAGACAGAAATTGTTACTGCAGTTCCTTCCAGCCAAGCTCTCCTCAGTGATACAAGTGACCACTTACAGAAGAAAGAAAACAAAGCATTTTGCAGCAGTGGAGATAATGCGAAACCTGTGCTGCTCTCCCAGTACTACCTGCCATGCACAGAGCTGTTGAGTGCCTGTCCTATTTTGCCACGCTTCACTTCAGCTTGTTACACAAATGGTTACAATCTTGTAAATCAGTAATAAGTTGCACCTGAACCTGTAAGTGATTAGTAAAAAATCCTTACACTTCCATGGCCAGAGGACTTTCACATAGTTAATCAGTTAAGAAAAGAAATGGGTGTTAACTGGTTGTTTAATTCCCTGGAAGACCAGTTTATTGAGACCAGTAGCAAAACGACTGAAATCCAAAGTGCAAGCAATATATGGGAGAACTATATTGCTTACAAACGACATACTCCTGTAGAAACAGGCACCAAATGTTGCCCTAAAGTGAGCTGAATGGAAGAATTCTAAGGCTGAGCAGGTGCTGTTTGTGGTGCTTTCAGTTATTTAATCCATTTGATCCCTGTTTGAAACTAGTGGGAATCAATGAGTTAAGTTTTCTAGGTACCTTCTCCATGAGGCAGGAAAGGGGATTATGTGATATTTGCAGGACACACATGCGCACATGCATGAGCTTTCTCATCCTGGCCTGTTGACTGGAACAGCAAGAGAAAGAGCAATTTTTGCTCCAGAGTGTGATTTCCTGTTTGGTTGATGGATCTAAGCATTTGGTTGTTAACGTTTTATCAGAAGATTCTCAGGTAGGTGCAAACCCTGCCTATGCATCCACTGGAGGAAGAATCCGCACCAGCTGGCAATCTGGAAAGTGCACCTTCAGGCATAATTTCGTGCCCTTTCCCTCCTGCCCTGTTAGGCTTCAGCATATCACTGTGGGAAGCCCCTGGAACTCATCTGCAGGCTCAGTCCCCCTGCTGTAAACAATCCTTAATTTAGAGGAGTTGCATCTTAGTCACTGCATGAGTACAACGGGAAGAGACACCCCATCAAACTGGGGCGTTTCTTTAAATCTCATTCTCAGAACCTTTTTCCTGCCCGGTCCACAGCGCTGCACATACTGAACCAGAACCCCAGGGGTGGCAGCCAGGGGGGCACCCAGTGCCAGGCACTTCCAATCTCATTCATGGGTTACCTGACAAAGGACTGGCTCTGAATATTAACACTGACACTGTCGGGAACTATATGAATATGAAGCAAAAACCCTTGTTATTATCAAATTTGCTAAGATGATGATAAATACACTTTATTTATTAGATAAACCCTTTAAGTCTGTTTAATTGCTACACATAAGACATAAAGGGACTGCAACAAGATGTGAGAGCTTTGTGCAGTTCTACAAGTCTTAGCAGCAAGTTTGGGAAGGATACCTTGAAAGTGGAAAACTAGATCAGCCTGGGTGTGATGAGGAACTCCAGGCCACCGTGGATTTGGTTTGTAGTAGCTTTCCATAACAAAGTCTTTTTTTAACTGACTGACTTTCTGCTCACATATATTTAGATATGACTTTCATTCTGCAGTACTTTGATGCCAGATAGTTTTGGCTGAAATTGTAAGGGAAGGGACACGTGTTTGAGTCATGAAGTTGGCTCTCTCTAGTTGATAGTTAGCAAGTTACTGAGAAAAGATGAAGTTTGTATTTAGTTTCAGTTAACATGCAATGAGACCGAGAAAAATATTCTGAGTAGAATATGCACATAATAAATAAATATACAAAAACTTATACCAGAAGGGTATGGAGTACATTCTCTTCAACCACATTAGTTGGCTAAACCAATACAGAACTATTAGGCTGATAAACTGAAGCTTAAGAAACACAAGAAGAGTCTTCATTTTGTCACTTCTCACTCTTAATCTGACACTGCAGCAGCTGCTGCTCCTGCAAAGCACAAGGGTGAACTGTGCTCGCATCTATTTTTGTGTGTGTGGTTTGGACCTTACGAATTGCTGCATAACTGCTGAGATAAGCAGTGCCATTTGGTATTAAGACATACTTCTTCTAGATTCAAAACAGCAAAACCAAAGGAGGCTGGTGATGACTCTTTCTTACAGTAGCTTGCACCTCATGGTTTGAAAGCTAATGAAATTGGTAATAGATACCACAATGCCTCTGAAATAGTAACTGCCAGCAGGAAAAGCACACAAGCGATAGCACTATTTATTCACATGTCACTTTGCAGTTTCATCATTCTCCTAGACTTAACCTATTTACTAAGAGGCGTTATGAGTCATTCAGCACAGTGTTTCAAAAACAGAGAGAGAAAAGAGAATGGATGGGAGAAAGCTATTTTTTACAGGAAATAATTGGGGGGTAGGAACCAAAGAACAGTTACAGCATGTTCAGGATTAGCTGAAAGTAACAAGAATAGGCAATGGCGCTGCTTTTTTTTTGTTTCTGTCACAAAGGAACTACCAGAACAAATATTTAATTGAGGGGAAACAAACCATTTAACAAATACTTAATTAAGGGGAAACAAACCATATTACCCTTCCCTTTAGGCAGTTTTGCAGGGGATGAACAGTCAATAATGTAATCTATTTTCCTCCCCTGAGCACTAGCACTTATGTCTATTAATCCACAAAACTATTTACTGGCTCTAATTCTCTGGCATCTTATCTTCTGCTGTGTCTTAACTTCGTAAGCGTCCCCGCTGAAGGGCTTGTGGATTCTTGCAGAACCCAGGCCTCTCCGGCAAACCAGGTTTCCCTCCAAACGTGTCTGAACTGAATTTTGAGCCTGGTTCTCAGGAGAAAAGAGCCAGCAGAAAATCACTGTCCCAGGGTAACAGGGAAGATGCACAAGTGGCCTACGAAGAATTCTGCCAGACAAACCAAGCTCTCCTCTGCAACAGGCATGCAAATAACCTTCTGCTTGCAATTACTCTGCTTTCACAAACAACTTCAGAACAGTGGGCGCAAAGAAGGCATATGTTTCTTATGTGCTTCATTTTACAGAGGGCTACAGCCAGTAGGCACACTGTTCATAGCAAAAAACCACTGAGCAGGGGAACACATGAAATCACTTTCGTGCGGTGATTATTTTTCTATCATGACTCCGCATCCTTCAGCAAATGAATGTTTGGGGCCAGATTCTTCCCTGCGTTGAGTTAGGCACTGAATGGCGAGGGCTGTTTTAGGAGCCCTTGTATCAGAAACGGCCTCTGCAGGTGACAGAAAGCGACAGGCAGCGCTGGAGTGCTCTGCCCGTCTTGGCAATGGGAGTCCAGGACAGCTGAGCGCCTAAATCTGGGGCTACAGTTCAGGTTAGCTGGAAAGACTCCAGACCATTAAATATTTAAGTGGTTATTGACAGAGTGTTACAATGCACATGTAACAATGTCGAGGAGGTGCCACATACAAGATACTGCGCGTCTGCCCACATCCATCTGTTTACTTTTATTTTGTACTTTGACTCATTAAGTCCTTTGAGGCAGAAACTGCTTTTTTTCCTTTGGAGTCAAGACAGCATCTGCCACAACGGAGTTCTCATCCTTGCAGGGGTTTCTAACATAAAATAATGTAATAATAAAAATACTACATAATACTACAGAGTATATGTATAAATTGGAGACCATAATGAACTGAGAGAGCGAGCTAATTACCAGAGACACCTATAACTAGAAAAAGGAGTGCAAAAGACCATGGGGAGCAGATATTGTAACTGACTGCATCTCACTTCAAGATGGTCAGGAATGTCTGACAGTAAATAGTTTAAGAGAATAAGAAAAAGGTATATGCATCATCCAAAGACTTCAAACTTTCAATCTGAGTCAATGGCACAAACGAGAAAACTTTTGTTCTCAGTATGAAAAGAGAAAAGAAATGGGGGGTGGGGGGGGATATAAATTACCAGAAATAGAACTGAGCTCTTCAATGTCCAATAGCTGCTGAGGTGACTATCTTGAGCTGAAGTGCAGCCGGTGCTATTGAGGTTGGGCAATTCCCAACCTCACCACAACAGCAATAACCTACATTTGTTCAGAAATTAGTCCTCAATTATTTCCAGACTTCCCATCCCAGTTCCAGATCAAGATGTAGGAACAACCACCCAAAGAGACTGCCCCAGGGAATCCTTCCCTGGATTTAATGATGAGCCATCCCAAATTTTTTCAACTGTGAGGTCTGAGAGCTGTGTGTATCCCCACGCAACCCAGGCAGGAGGCAAAATACTATGCTCCTTGGAGTGTCTCAGAGGCATGCTACAAAATGCTGCAAGTACCTAGCAAGACCCTCCTAATCACTCCCAAGTTCTCATCAGCTGTATGACAACATTCTTCTTTAAACACGGGTTTGCACAGCCAGCTCACGAGCTCTGCAATTGTAGCTCATATTGAACCTATTAGTTTGCATTTAACCATCCATCGCTACACTTCCTGGGTGAATTCCAACCAAACAACGAAGGCTTTGGAACCACATCATGATAAAACAGCCTCTTGCCTAAAATAAAGATAAAACTTGCTTACGTTTGATATGATCTCATCTGACTACAGAACACACTCGGAAGCAATTGGCAGGCCGTCCCCTCGGCTAGGAACGCGGATTGAATGGGAACACTGTTTGTCCTGCAGTTGGGGAACTAGCCACAGACAGCTGGAAGACACAGCAGTAGCAAAGTTGAAGGCCAAGATCACCATAACTCTTTCTGAACAGTCTTGGAAGGAGAGCGACTGCCAACACGAATGAAATGCCCCAGCTAACACACACAGCATAATGAAACTGTATGAAGCCACCAGATATCTTCCAAAAGGCCAGATTTTTAAAGGTATTTTGGTAGCTAACTCTCAACTAAATCGCTGTGGATTAAGCATCTAGCCACTTTTTTAAAAAGTCAAGTACACAAAGAGACAAGCACGCATCACCTCTCAGAATCTGGCTTAGACCTTTGCCCTGATAGACAGGATGGAACAGGTGTTGGGGAACACCAACAGAGGATGTCCTGCAACAGGAACTGAGGTGTGTCCTTTAGGATGCCAAGAAAAGAATGGGAAGTTTTTGTATTACTAAGGGCTGACTGGGGAGGCAATTCTGATGCCTTGCATGCTCCTTGCAGCAGCAGCATGAGGAAGGCTCACAGTGTGTCTTTGCAGCACCATGATGTGACTTTTCACCATCATCACCATCATGGAGCGACACTGCACAGTGCTACTGTAATCTCTTCTCTAGGACATGGGAACAGCTCTGATGGCTGACTACCACCAGCTCCTGTGCTTTGCCACAGGCTCAACATGGAGAGGAAGGACGGTAGAGCAGCCATGGTGGGGAGACAGCAACAGGACAGCTGCCCATCGTAACCTGCACTGTCCTGTAGCTTGTGAGGATTGGAGACCTGGCTGTGGGCTGCAGCATGTGCTGCAGAGCCTGTCCCAGCCAGCTCCAGCTCTCACAGCGTTACTCAGCACTGCAGGACGGCCTGGCAGTGAGTGCAGGTGCAACACTTCGAACCACACTGGAATTACCTGCTGGCCATGGCATCACTGAGCCCAGCAACAGTGAAAAAGGCAAGTTCCTGGTAAAGGGAAGGGAGTATTCTAGGTACTACAAAAGAGCCACATCAAGCAACCTAAAAACAAGCTCCCCCATTTTGAGCTGACAGCAACCAATGACCTTGGGAGATCCCTGTCAAGCAGAGATCAGTTACGTCTCACAGCCAAAGCCACAGCCAACAGCCCTGCCGAGCCTGTCGGCATGAAGGGTGGGGTGGGAGCAAGCTCTGCCCTGGCTGAGCCACAGGTCACACAACGGGGCTTTCCTCTCGGGGGGTCCCCTTGACATGACTGTAATCAACACCAAAAATAACAGCTCAGTTTATATTTGGGCTGGAAATCACCACTGTTAATAGCAACAGTCAGCAGAGTCTCCAGAGAAGGTTTGGTCACTGCTGACCCTGGCTGAAATCTGAAGGATGATCAGGACTGCTGCAGCCTTTTGGCTGCAGAGACAAAGGCATTTTTTATGGTTCATGAGGGTGACCATCTCCAGCTGGCACTCTCCCCCTTCTCATCACCTGTGCTAGGTGCCCCAGAAACATCCCCCCCGGCTGCATTTCTCCTTCACCCACTTGTCTGAGGCGCTCAGCCTGGCCCTGCCGCTGCGTAGGGGCAGCATTGGAAGGAGGCTAGAGAGCAACATGAGAGCGGCTGCTTTGGTTTGGCCTTCTGGTTTTTTTTTTCCTGATTCAGAAATGTCATCTGCATCCAGCTGTTAGTATTTTGGAAATCTGCTGGGTTTTGTTTTCCTCATGTGGTTTAGTGTGGCTGATGCTCCAGCTGCAAAACCCTTGGCAGCCAGTGAGCCTGCTTAAAGCAACTATACATGAAAGCCCGTGTCCCGGCCAGCACCTCCTCTCCTGGGAGCACCCTGGGGCTCCCCTTGGGCAGCCTCCTCGTCACTCTAATGGGAACAGGGCTTAACTCCATCGCAGCCACACCAGATGAGAATGTGGTGATCAGGAACTGCACAAATAAGTACCTACATCAAATGATGTGGCAGAGAAAATATTTCAGCTGCAGCCAACAGCATCCTGACCCCAACTTCTGAAAGTATGGCAATGCTTACACTGTGAACTGCAGCATAATAAATACACCGTAAATCAATAAACTTCCAAAACACTTTGGCATTGCTATCCACTTTTAGTTTTTTTGCTTTTTTGCAGAGTTTGTTTTTTAAAATCCCATACTGCCATGAGTATAATCTATGTTATCTATAAAAAGACTGTGATTCAGCAACAAGGCAGGTTATACATGAATGAGGGTAATGCCTTTACCCCTGCCATTTCAGCCGGTTGGCTCTCTCTCGAGGTCACAACAATCCCCTCTTCTTTCCCCTATCCCAGAGCAGACACTCCTGCTAGAGGTGGAGAACAGCTGGATCCAGAGTGCCTTGAAACGGCAGAGGAGACTACAGCATGTTATGAGGAGGTAGGGCTTGCTGAGACTTGTTTCCAAGGAAAAGCTTTTAATGGGGTGTGGGTTATACATGTGAAAACACGATGATCAAGTAAAGTTAATGGACAGGGCTTTATTATTTTAACAATCCTTCCATTTGTCAGCTGAATCCCAAGTCCCCCATTTTTATCCACACAACTAATTCCATGCTCAGTTACTCAGTGACACGGACAAACTCATCCATTACTGAATAGTCAGGTAAATACAAACCACCACTAAATGTAGCCTGATCACGTAATTGGCCTTTACATGTCTTTCCCATCCCAAACAATGATGGAAACAATGTTGGGTGAATTAATAACCCCTGATGATTATATTTACCAAATAAGCTATAAAAGAAAGTATATGCAATACAAAAGTATATGCAATACAAAATGCAGCAGAGGTGTTCAGTGCCATGCTGAGGGGTGCTTCCTTGGCAGGGGCAGGATGCAGGAGGCAGTGATGCAGTGCAGGGCCATACTCCTGCAACATAGCCTCTACGTGCCCAAAGCCCTGGGAAAAGGGGTAGATAAAATCTTCTTTAGAGAAACCCTAACTCCTGCAGATGATAAGCACATTGTAGCTGAAGTTAAACAAAGCAGAAAAAATATACAGTGTGGGCTGCTTGTAAGGTCACTAAACCAGTGGAGAAGGGATCACTTTAATTTCCCTTTTACCTGGAAAGAAAAATAAACTGAAAAAAACCCAAAATAACTCTGCCACCTCTTTTAAGGGTTGGAAAAAACCCGTCTGAGAAGGGAGATAGTTGAAAATGCTTCATTGAACACACGCCGTTTTCCATCCCCCATAAGCAGGCCTTAGTGTGTCTTTTACCGCAGCTGGCCTGGATGCAGGCACTTCACAGTGCGGGAGAGACGGGGCGAGGAGCAAGAGGACGTGAAGTTTGCTGTGCTGTCCAGAAGATGAAAACACTAGTGCTGTTTATAGAGGGAAACCCAATTCGTCAGCCCAAATGAATTCCTGTGCTAATCCATGCAGGCTTCATGTTTTCCACCAGCCCCAGCCACTGTAAAGACTATCTTTAGGAGGCACTGTGTGTTTGGAAAGGAGCAGCTGGAAAGAGGGGACGTTTATGCCAGCTTGGAAGGCTTTTTGGTATGGAAAAAGAGGAATGCTCTCTTGGGTCTCCCCACAAAATTAAAGCATCTTCATCCAGAGAAAACCAATGCCAAGCACAACAAACAAAAGCGGCTTTCCCCAACTCTCCTGGGCAGCCTCTCTCCAGGGTTCACAATGGTTTCCATAGAACTTGTTTTGCTATCATAACAAATTCGATCTATCCAGGCGTGATGGTGTGCACTGTTTTCTAAAGACAAGAAAATTAATTTCCTCACTTATTTGTCTGCCAAAGCATTTTTGTCTAGGTGCCACAGACAGGGACTCCCCAGATAACTAGTGCATCTGCCTGTCAGTTGAATGCAGCGTACATCTTGAAAAGAAAAAGCCTCGATAGGTTTTGGTCCATGCGGCACAACGCAGGTTACCTTTGCTGCAGAGGCTGGGGGAGAGGCTGCCTTGGCTAATCACTCTTGTTCCTCAGGCTCTGATCCTCCCAAGCTGAGCTAGCCTCAGCACAGCGTGCCTGCGTGTGGCAACACCAGCTTCCTGTAATAAACCAGCCATTGACTGTGTGCATCTCTTGTTGCATACATGGGAGGAAATGAATGTCTTGTTATATTGACCACAATCTACCGAAATGTTAGTAAATGTTACAGCCTAACTGTGATTAAGGACTAGATTATTTGCATGTCCAGGACATGCTCCCCGAGAGCAAGAGCTGCACTGGAATGTCACACGCAGGAGGAGGTTTCTTCCAGCCTTTCCACAGAGACACTCACACTCAGCAATGGTTTCTGAAAAGCAGAGATGCTTTTCTGCATGACAGGAGAAGTTGGAGGGGCATTTAATGCTATATCTAAACAAAGACCATTATCAGAGCAGCCTGAATGTTTGGAAAGGCTTAATCTTGATCTAGAACTTCCACTATTTTTGAAGATGCAAAGAGCTATGAAATGTAATCAAATAGAAAACAAAGGTCCAACAATATTAATTTCTAAAACAGACCTAATAATAGGTTTGTGTGCTTTTTAAAATAATTGCCTATAAAATATATACTGAAGATTATTTGTATTAAAATCAATGGCTTTTTTTAAAAAAGGGAACATATCTGAAAACACAGTATAAGTTATTTGAAGACATACAAGTTGCAGGATAAGTTCAGGAGAAGAACTCTCACGTGACCCAGCATACCTAGCTGAAAATCCACCCTAGAGTTTGCTTGCTGAAAATCAGTATCTTGGGATGCTTTCCAAGGAATAAGACTGCACCCCACTCAAAGCAAATAAACATGTGTGAGAGAGAACCCAGACAAGAAAAAAAATGTAATTGTAAGGAAAAAAGACCGATACAACACAATGCAATTAAAAAATACAGCTACTCCATTTTGCTTCCGTTCTGGTTTAAACCAAGCCAGTTTGCTCACTGGACCTGGCCAATGCCTAGAATGGGCAGTGTTTGCAAACTATTTCCAACCTTTGCAAACATTGATTTGCACAAAATTATAGTTGCTTCCTATCAGGTGAGTTGAACTGGGGCACTTCCCCAGGTCCTAAGGACAGACTCCTAGGCTGGTGACCATCTATCTATAGAAATGTCGTGCCTTATTTTTAAGGAGCTTTGGCAGACCTGTGAAGGTAAACCAGTGCCCCTTTCCCTGGGAAGCAGCGGCTGGAGGCGCTGCCTGCAGGCAAGCTGGATGCACCCCACCACACAGAGTGTCTGAGGGCAGGTGGCTTTCAATGTTAGGACCTTCACAGACACTTTCAGAGAACAGCCTTGCTGCCTCCTGATAAGAATCAGAAACCCAAAAGTGGCTGATGAAGACCCAGCACGAGCACCGGGGAGGTATTTGACCATAAAGGGAATGCAACATCTGATGCATCATCCAGCTTCCTCTGGCCTTGTGGCTATGGAGTCTCCTGGAGCTGGGCTCTTACAAAATAACTGACGCTGTGTTGCTCATAATGACAGATACTTAACCCAGGGAGGTTTAACTGTCACAATACTTTCACCATTGACTCCCATACTTCTAAAGTGGCTCCCCCTTCATTTAGTCATTCTCACTCTTTCCAAAGAAACTTAGAAACCACCTAAATAAACCAGCACCCATTGAGACATTGCAAATGTCATAAGAGTCATTCATGTGTCTCACTATTTGTCCTACATTTGACTCTACTCATTCACGGATGATGAAGTCATTCATCATTAAGAAACCAAATGAAACCACACCACAATTTGGGAATCTTTGACTAGACTCTCCTGGCAGAGATGATCAGAGGGAATGATTGCAAACTCACACTCCTCTAATTTACTGCTGCTTTTGCCCTGGCCCAAATTATTCTTTGCATGTTAAAAGTGAGGGTTCAGAGTCCTTGCAAAAAGGCAGAGTAACACGTAAGCACTGAAAAAGGGCTAAACTGTGCTGTCACTTTGCTGTGATGTCATCTGACTGTTTCTGCAGGACCTCAGAGTTTTCTGGTCATGCAGTGCACACCTCTTTGGTGCACAAACAGTTTTGGGACAGACCCGCTGCACCACCAGCATCCCCCCACCACAAGTCACAGCATGCCCAAATGCACACAGCTGGGTGGAAGCAAGGGACAGTCCACTTTGACCTTCGCTTCCACACCTGACAATTATCCATGTGGAAAAATTCTCCTTCAGATGCAAACTTATCACTCACTTCAACATCCACAGGCAGAAGTCAATAATACTTTTCTCAGTACATCTAGCTGAACTACGATTTCACTCTAAAGAAATCATGTTCAGCTGACAGCAGAGTTTAGCCTATGTTTTGGAGTGTAAAGTTTCCAAATTAAAAACCCATAAGAAGACATGTCTTGATTAAAATGGGAACTGTGTGGATTAGGAGAACCTGCAGGAAGATGGAGAGTATTAGACCAGTTTCTCACTGAGTGAATTAGTGTTACCCTGCTGAGTCACATAGGCATCATTCTTGAAGCCCTCTGATCCTCAGTGGTTTTACTCTAGTTAACAGTAGCTGAAGATTTAACTCTTATACCTAACACTGGTTAAATCTAACTCAAGACCAAGTTTTCAAAGTAATTGTTATCAGACCATTAGTCATGCAACTATATAGAGATGAGAGATTTAATTGCCAGACACTAGCATTTCTAGTAGATGCACACCTAAACTGGAGGATATGAGTATTTTCAAAGCTGGGAGTACTTGGATTTAGGGGTTTTGTGCAGACCACTTTTAGAAAGAGGATCCATCTGTGAAATTCACAGCTGGATGTATGCCCACAGCTGGATGTATGCCCAGATTTCTGTGCTTGCAAAACTGAAGCATGGGGGGGGGGATACTTGGACCGATGATTCAGACACAACTGCATTGTTTATACATTTTAGGTTGGCTCTTACCTTCCTCTGTTTTTTTCTTGGTAAACACAGAAGTTATATTACAGAATGAAAAGGAGTGTGAAGGCCAGCAGCTGGTTGAAAATTCAAATTAAGAGCTAATAAGCTGGGAAAGGAGTTTTATGGTCTTCAAGTATTTTCTCTTCTTCCCTCATCTCTGACTCTCCTGCTGGCACGACTACAGATGTGCTGCTTATTTTTCAAACCAGAGAAGTAGGAATGACTGATCAGGTCATCTAGTACCTCTTGTAGCTAATGCAAGATTGTCTTCTTGTCCATTGGTCCAGTCTGCTTTTAAAATTCCTCTAAAAACATACTGCATCCAAATTAGAGCACAGAAGTCTCTTGGAAGTGGTGAGTAAGCAGCACTATAAAATGATCAGGGAATATCAGGCCATACCATCTTCTGCTGGGCAGAAAAGCAGCTCCCACTACTTAGAGTTCTCGTAAGAAAACTAACTTTGATGGGAAGTTCAGATGATTCAGCCTTATTTTTTTTTATTTAAAATTGGCCAGTGATCTACAAATTATAATAATTATATTTTTGTAAGAAATGCCATATGAAAAGCAGGTGGAAGAAAAATGGATTTTAAATTCATCACCTATAGGGCTTCATTCTTGTGAGAGAAAAAATCTATACAGACAAAAGTCCCCCATCAACTAACTATCCATGCTGCCTGGCAGGATGTGACCTTAACTGGTAAAGTTCTGCTTATGTGAATAATGCTGAGAATCCAGCTATTTTTCTGTAGTAGAAGTCTTTATAAATGGCTTTCAGTTTGCACCATAAAGAGACTATATATCTTTAAGATGGTTATTCTTGCCAGGCATTTTATTTCACAATAGTTAAAGAAATGTGCAGATGTTGTCCAAACTTTTCAAAGCAGCAGGGCTCTTCGCAGCTGCTTGCAAGATTTCAGAAGTGCAGTTCAAAAATAGCTCAAGCTGCCTTTTCGCTAGCCATCACAGGAGCAGATGAATGCTCCCATGTATTATATTGAGCTTTAAAGGGAGAAAAGACCCCTACCCTTTTCTCACCTTTGCACATTCTTAACATTAACACGGTTCATAACAAATGAAACTGTGAAGAGCACCAATGCCAAAGCCAGGCATTCAGCGTTCATGAGTCAGGCCTCTAATAATCATGAGATTGGTTTTTAAATCATGCAACTAACCCCCGCCCCCAAAGTTGCATCATTTTTGTCTGCCTGGATTTTGAAAGACCAAAACACCAAGGTTCATATTTTTAATGTTTTCGTTTTTCTTTGATCGGACTCAAAAATATCACTAAGAAAAAAATAACTCTGGTATTTTGCTGCAGTCACCTGCACAGGGACTTTTACATCGCTATAAATATTCCAAGACTCACAATGAAATTGCAAAGAATTGCCAAAAGCTTTGAGCTGCCATGGGGATGGGGTTATACTTCTTCAATTACACTGTGCTAATTTTAAAGCAGAGATAACAGGAGGACAAATACATACGTAGCTGCAGGTTCCCTATATAGTTTTAAGGGAGGGTACAACTACTCTCATCAAAGCATCTTTCTAATGAATGAATCCAGCCCATTGCATCACCTCTGCTGGAAGCTGCTAACGCTAGGATTCATTTTGAGGTGGTCAACATAACAAAGCAAGCAGGCTGAGCTCATGCAATTATTGCCCATGTGAAAATCCCTTACATTACATCAACTGTAGCTACCCCTACAAGTTTAGCCAGCTTAGCAGCACTGGCATTGCTGGTGGAAACCCTTCTTCCAGTGCAGTGTCATCCCAGTACAAAAGGTTTTCAGTTAAACAGCTGGTGGTGGTTCCCTGACTTGGCATAAGCTGTGCTGATTCCAGTGTTTTTACACCAACAGAGCTGTGTCTATACAAGGGCTTTTACCATAATAGGTGTGTTAGCAAAATAAAACAAAAAAATCAACCACCTTAACCAGCACAATTATGTGGTAAGCTGCCTAAGTGTAAAACAAGCCTTGTTAAAGGTTTCCAGAGAAGGCTTCTCTGGTTCAATGCAAAATGGGGAATCTGGCTCCAGGAGTTAACCCCCTTTTCTGCTTTGCACAGTTTTGTTATAAGCCATTTCCAACCCACACATTTCTTGCCCCTCATTCCAAGGCCCCACTTTTTAAAAATGTCAAAACAATTATTTTGACTGAACTGAAAGAATTTCTGTGCAAAACACCCAGCATCACCCCTAGTTGGCAGGAAGACCACCTTCAGCTTCCTTACATCCTGGGCTTGCTCTTGTGACAGCTTTGCTCCGTCTCCAGACTTTGCCCTAAGAAGCCAGAGTGTTTCTAATAGACACACCTGTTGTCAGTGACAGGTGGAGTATTACTAGCCAACAATCGATCATTCACTTCTAGAAAGCAAGTAGTATTCATTGATACGTACAGTATGAAAGGAGTGAGTCCAGTGGAAAGCCAGAAAAAGGAAAGAGTAGCTCTGACAATCCCTCCCTCTAGTGCAACATGTTAGAGAACATGCAGCTGGGGGGACCTGGCAGCCTGGGATTCCCTAGGCAAGTTACAGTTTTACCAGTGACTTTTTGCATCAGGTGGTGCACCTCACTTAAAAGCTCTGTGCCCTTCTCCACCCATCTGTAAGAGTTGGGGAAAAGCTTGTCTGCTTCTTTCTGCAGTGCAATTATTTTAATTCATTATAGTTTTTCTGCACTGGATGAATAGTGTCACTGGACTAAAAAATGTTATTTTTGTTATCCCTTTAAACTGAAAGTTGGTTGAAGGAATAAAAGTAAATGCATGGTCTATTTTGGCAGATGTCTTCCAACAGATGGGTGTCTATGGTCGTCTTTATAAGAGCTGTCTGCTGTCTGTGATTCAGACCATCTAAGGAATGCCATGAGCGTGGAGTAAATGGACAGCAAGTCTGGGAAAGGACTTTATTGTGGTTTAGAAGCTTTCAATTCCCAACTGCATGAACAAGTTCTTTTTTTCAAGTAACTCTTTGCCAGCATTTCAAAACTATCTGAAAATTGCTTGATGCCTTCTGAAAACGGAGCGCCTTCTGCTGATAACAGTCCGCTGGTTTAGCCTTCAAACGGTGGCATGCCTTCCACCAGCAAATAGCTAGAATTGGAGTTTATTTCGTGGTGCATCAGTCCGCTGTGGGACCCTGCCCATTGAGCCACCAAGAGATGGTTTTCACGTACCCATCCTGCAGTGTCAGTTCTTGGCGGCCGTGCCCATGGTCTCCTAATGGAGTCTGCATGTTCTTTTGAACAGGAAATGCTTTGTAACACAACTTGCCTGTGGGCACTTACTGCACCAATTAAAGATTCCTGAGCTCGAGAACAAAGAGGTGCCAGTGGATCTATGGTTTTAATCACTTGATTCATTTTCTTCCTTCCTCCACTGCTGATTTTGGATGTATGAGTTTTTCTTTTTCTTTGTTTTGTTTTGCATGTATTTAGGCAGCAGAACACTCAGAAAGACTGCTGGGGAAAGAGCAGTCTTGAAAAGGGGCTGAATTTGTCTGAATTTTTGAATGGCAAGTTGTCTCTAGAGGTGAAGAAAAGATGCCAGCCTGCCATAACAATACAAATACTTAGTTCTTATTCAGGTTTGCAGCATTTTTTTCTGAGAATCCATGTGAGTTTTAGTACCATGAATGAATTAAATGCTTAACTGTTCTAGAGGGAAGGATAGCAAGATACTGTCTAACAAGGGTGAACTGAGGTACAGGGAAGTTAAATAGTTGGCTGAAAGACCAAGCTCAGACACAACCCAGGAGACTTTCCTCCTGATATACCAATCTAATTCCTGCCAACAGACTACAGGGTTTTGGGAGCAGAACCACCTTTCTGTTCTCTTTTCATATTGCCTCTAGAAAAGCAAGACTCTGCCCTACAGCTGGGGCACTTATATCCTAATGCAACACAAACCCACAACAGCAGTGATCCAAAAATAAAGCATGTAGTGTACCCACGGAGCACTGTAAGGTCTCAACAGAGAACAGAAAATTTGGAATAATATGAGTCAGGGCTTCAAGAATTAGTCTGATGAATACATAGATTTGCTAGTGTTTGAGTGCAATGTTTTGGAGAACATACATGCTTCACTCTTAGTCAAACTCTGCCTGAGCAGAAATGACCACACCTTCTATGAAAAGTAGTTCTAATTAAAAACAGAGCATGGGTTTTTTTGATGCAAATTGTTGCTCTAACTGAACCACAGCCCATTTGCAACATTCAAATTCACTCCTGTCTAAAATGCCAGGAAGCAGGAATATTTCCCCTCTGCCCTGTATTGCTATTTTACTGTGTGCATGGACACATGATGAAAATAATTACAAACCAAGCTAAAACCTGCTCCTAAAGCCACCATCTTCTGTGCTCTCTGGGGATGAAATCAATACAATGTTAAGAGTGAAAGGCAGCTTCTCTACAGCCAGGCAGGCAGCTAGCTGGACCCCTGGCCCCTGGTAGTGCAGCTGCACTGCTCTAATGCATGGAGGGCTTAAAACTGCCTTCACCGTGCAGCTGAGGTTCCCCCAGCACAGGGAAATCCCCAGCTGGCAGCAAGCTGACAGGGCTGGCTTTGGGCCACCCCTTCCTCCCTACACCGTGCAGGGGCTGGGGAGGGTGAGCAAGATGCTCACAACGTGTCAGCACCCGAGCCAAAACCTTAAGGACCATGCTGGCTGCAAGGGGGGCCTCTGCGTCCCGCCTTTCCTCCTGGCTGTACTGACCCTCTCCTTTCATCCACACACGCACGTTGCTCTCCCCGAGGAGCACGCAGGACCAGCATGGATGCAGAGTGGGCTGCACACTGCGGTGAGAGACCAAAGCTGGCAGGAAAGAGCACAGTCCCTGACTGCTGCTTACTCAGGGCTGACACAGTAGCTTTGCTTCTCGGGTCCCCAGGAGACCCAGGGTTTCCTGGAGGTACACCATGCTCGGGCTTGTGCCTAACAGCTACCGGCCTAAGGAGAAAAATGCTGGTCAGAAAAGAAAGTTTCTTTTTGAACACAGAAGAAAGAAGGGATTTGAATTTCATTTCATGCCACTGTGAGGACAGACTGCGGATTTTCTTGTTATTGAATGAAAAACACAGAAAGAAAATCTAGGGATCTAACACACTACTAAGGGTCTCGGCTGACACCCATGGTTAGGGCAATGGTTCTTGTGGTGGGGAATAAAACTGCACAAATTAACCCACTGTTTGTAGCAAAGGTGATTGAAAGTGCTGGGTGATTTACAAGCAGCCCATTGCACACCCTGCAGATCCATTTTCTAAAGAAGTATCTGCCGTGTCTGAAATTTTCTGTGAAATACATGAGTTCACTATAAAACATCTCTGCTGATCAGCAGTCTGATAAACCACTACACAAGCATCTGCCTTGCTTTTCTCCTCCCCATCAAAGATTACTGGTGCACCAAAAATAATTTAGAGTTGCTGTATCAAGCAGACAGTTCTGACTGTCAGATGTGGTTAGAGAGTTACTATTTGAATAATGACAATCATTTTTGTTTGTGAAGTAAAAAACACACAACATGACCGCTTAACCGAAAAGAAGAACTAAATCTAAGGCAGGCAAGTTGATAACATCCAAGACAACAGTTACATGTCCATTATTTGTCTATGGAAAGAGCCTTGTATCTCTGTGTCCCAGATGGGGAACTGTGGCACACGGTAGCTCAGTGGCTTCCCCAGGCTACACAGGAACCTCTGGCTCTGCAGCACGAGCGTGGGCAGCCCAGGGCATGACCAGTGCCCCCAGCCCTAGGTCACCCTCTCTCTCCATCCTGCCCTACCAAGGGATTTTGGACGGTGCTGCAAAAACTAAGTTTTTAACTGGGTTTGTGCTTTAAAGAGCTAATCTGATTGCTCTGAAGGTCCTGGAAGAACTGAGCTCTGTTTGTCAACATATTTCTCTGGTTGGTTGTGTAACTTTTACTACTGAGGGTGGTTTTGGTTATGAATAATATTAGGACGAGGCACCAGCTGAAACATGCTAAGCATTCTCTCATCCTATGGCTTTCACTTGCATTTGAAGCTTATCACTGCTTGCCAGCATTAGCCTGGTCACCTGATGCATCCTGAAGGATCCCAAACATGGCTTATCTTCACTCCCAAATTACTTCCAACAGTAATGAATCGCTGAGACAGAGATGTGTAACAAAGGTTTCTCTGCCATTTTTTCAAGAATGGTCCCTTCCTCTGGGTATTCATCTTTACACTATTTGATATCAAAAAGGTATAGATATTTTTTTTTTTACAGGGAAATATGGAGGTATATGGAGGAATATATATATATATATAAAGGTATACATATGTGTGGCATTGTCTAACCTGCATCAGTCTCCCTAATGGCTGCATTTCCAAATCCAACTTCTATGACTTGATAGCTAGAGCCTTCCTTCCAGTAACCCTAAATTCTCTAATTCTGTCTGGGAGGGGAAAGTTGAGAAGTTGCAAGGGGGCTGCACAGCCTAGGCTAGGCACCTCTGGCTCTGAGGTAGCATCAGCAAAAGGAGAATAAGGGCAAACGTCTCCTTCCAAGAAAGCACATGGCATGTCTCTGTATCTGCAGTACAGTCAGAAATGAGCCACAGATACGCAAAAGTTACCATTGAGGTAGCCAAGATGGATGGTACCCTTTGTGCAGCTACTGCACAAGGAGGTCCTCACACGTGGCAAAACCAACCCAAGAAGATAGGTAAATACTTGCCATCACCTGCCTTAAGGTCCATGCTGCTTTGGCTACACTGCTGGTGCTATTCAACCTCGAGAGCTTACAGCTTTGTAAGCTACGGTCACACATTTGACTGTAATCCTATGGAGGTGGAACCAGCTCCTGTCTTTACAAGGTAGGAGGTAAGCAGGTTAAGTGTGTTAAGTCACCAGTATTATGTGCCCTGTGGAGCAGTGAAAGCTCTGAGCAAAGAACAAACCATGGCCTCAGGAAGAAGGACAAATCCTTTCTTTTACAGTGGGGAAGATAAGAAAATAATGAAGGGTCCTGCCACCAGTGGCAGCAGGAAGCTGGAAGGGGTACACAGAAAGAGCAATTCTGTTAGCTATGAGATGTTCTCCTCTGGTCCCTTCCAGGAGAGCTCAAAGACTGGGACAGCATACCCACTCTGAGAGGCAACAGCTTCAGGAATGAGGAACCGACAGAGTGGGGCTTGTCCCAGGTCACTCAAGAAGTTCGTGGCAAAGCTCAGAATAGAAGCAAAGTCCAGAACACCAAAGCTGTGCATTAACCACGAAGGCAGAGGACAAGAATTGACAAGAGGAGGTCACAACCATAGAAGGGATGAAAGCTGGACTGTCAGCAGAAATGCAGAGAAAGAAGAACAAAGAAGAAGGAGGAGGAAGATGGGGGAAGGGAAGAAGAGCGAAGGGAAGTGAGAGACACTGAAACAGTGATTGCCTAAGAGTCTGTGTACCAGCAGCAGTGCAGTGCACTCATGCCAAGCCTGGCTGGGGAACCATCATCTCTGTATCTAGCCGTGAAAAATCACAGCAAGACCTAACAGCTCACTTCAGCTCAGAAGAGCCTTCTGGATAAAAGGGATTTGACAGTAAAGCCTCCATAATCCTTTGGGTTTGCTTTCTTTTAATACTATAAAGCACAAAAATAAACTTTCTAGTCAGGAAAAATATGGCTTTTGTTATGTTCTGAGTCACTTTTCCCCAGCAGCAAACAAAGTGGCTTTTCAATTCAAGTCCTGAACATTTCAGAATGAAAATTGTTTGCAAAGTGCTGAAGTAAATCACAACTCTCCAAGTCACACTCCTAGCTAATGTAAACTCACTGAGGTCAGTAAAGAGACTGCATGTGACCAGTCTTGCCTGGCCTGACTTGGGTGGCATAATTGATAATCTCTACTTGAAATCAATTCAAGGTGATCCAGTCAGCCAAGCAGAAGCCTGGAATTTCATTATTAACTTGCTGTTATTCTGCCTAATGGCTCCTCTTAGCACAGAGGTCGAGTGCATCCCCTGTGAGCTGTACCATAGTTAGATGCTACTGGCCTGATTCAAAACCCAGTGAAATTAATTTTGCAGTCCATTTGGGGAATTCATTTAAGTGGACTTTGGCTCAGCTCTGAAGTTTGATAGGTTTTATTTCAAGATTCTTTCTTTTTTAGTTCTTTTACAAGGTTTGTACCCAGTATTTTTAGAAACGTGGAAGAATCTCTCAGCTCCTCATATTTAAAGTACCTTAAAACACAGTGTTCAATTTTGCTATTAGAAATATTATCTTGCTTTGTTATCGTGCCCCACTCCCTGAATGGGCAGTGGATTTTACTTAGTCATTTTCTTGCAGATCCAGCAAATCTCCTAAATCAAATTCACTTCTAAAACCCAATTCAAAATTCCTCTTCAGACAAGGGGACCAGTAAAAACTCTCCAGATTGTACTGTCACCAAATGGCACCAAAGCTGTAGCAACCACATTTCAAACACAGACTAACAGACAAAACCATCCAAACTCTACTCTGCCCACGAAAACAGCAATGAAGACTGCACATGATACAGCCACAGAGCACTCGGTACCCAAGATGAAGAAAGTAAACTTTCACAAGCGCAATTTCACAACTCTAGGTGAGTAACTACAGTAAAAACCCAAACTACTGGGTGCTTACAAAGCACATAACAATGCGCATTCACAAGATCAAACCATGCATGCAATTGCCTAGACTAAGAGGACAGCAGCTGTGAATATATGTGAAAATCACGTCTGTACTTCATGCATAGATCTGCAGCAATATATCCAGCAACCTCACTCTGCTCCCACTAAAATCAATGTCGGGTTTGCTACTGGCCTGTTTGAATGCAGCGTCCAGCTGCACTATTAACTTTGCATTGATTTCCTCTTGCAAAGAACATACTTTAATAAAAGAACCGATCAACCAGATTGCCAATAGCTGCCTACCTAAGAATAAGCAGGATATGTTCAAAGAAAGCTTTACGCTAACTTGTATTCATTTCTAAAGGCTAAATCTGCTGGCTCACAACAAAGAAACATCATTGTTTTACTTATCAATGTCCTACTGTTCATCTAGAACATCTGCAATAGTTTCGCCTGCAGCACTACCCCATTCATTACAGGCCTTGATAGACTGTTCAATGGGTGCTTTTTTTGGTACAAAATGTACAAAAGCATTTTACAAAGTGGACTGTGCCCTGATATGAATAATAAAAAAATAATTTAAAAGTGCATTTTGTTTCAGATTCTCCATTTTCCAAACTAACCTTTGGCAAATGGAAACAAAATGGCAACAGCTTGAAACCTGACAGCTCACGCCATGGCACAAAGCAAGACAGAGGGTTTCTGCAGAACACTATGTTTTTGCTCAGTTGCCAAAGTGCTTCGCCATTTACCAAAAATGCAGTTGATGAAAGACCAAAATGCAGCATGAGCAAACAGCAAATATCCACACCCATCAAAATGAGGCCACGCTGGTTTTGCGCTGAGGAACAGGTGGGATTTATAAGTCCTAAACTTCCCCCCTCCCTCCAACAAACCCGCCCATAGGAGAGAAGAACAGTGCTTACCATCATCCAGATACGCTTGGTCCAGATTTTGTTCCTGTTTTATAGTGACTCCAGCTGGTAACACTTCTTTCTGGTCGCTAACTGGTGGTCCATTTTTTGCTGCTCGCTGGCCGGAGGCTGTCTGCTGCTGAATCACTGTAGGGTATGAACTTGGACTTAACCTTTGTGCTTGACCGACCTGGGGCTGGCTGGATCTTGCAACATTGGATGTAAAATTTTCACAGCACATGATGTGCTGAAATTCTTGGTGACTTCCACACCTCAGTTGCTGATTGGTTGGAGAATAGTGAATCACTGGAGAAGACTGCTGGTTGCCTGGAGAGTGGTGGAGCACTGCAGAAGTTTGGCCTGGAGAACCAGCGTGCACCAGCACTGACCTATGGGCATCTGAAATAGCAACTGGAGTAGCCATCAAATTGGATTGCTGGTAGCCCAGTTGGCTCGGGCTAAGGCTCTTGCTTCTTTGGTATATTACAGCGGCTGGATTCTGCTGATGGTATCGAGAATCAGGAGAAGAAAGGCCTGAGCGCAACTGCTGGCAAGGAGCCATAGTGGCCACAAGACAGGAAGGGGATTCGGTGACCATTGTATGCTGTGAATAGTAAGGCTGTGTTACTGTTCCCAGACCACTGTGTACTGTATTGCAGATTAAGGCTGGATCATAGTCATCAATGGGCTCTGTTTTGATTGATGGTACTAGAATAAAGCATGCAAAGGACATTATTCGTAACAAGCTGATAAGAAACAGAGAGGTTTTCCTTGAAGTAATAAGAGATTTAAGCCATTTACAAGATTTGCGTGTGCAAGCTCATATCTCGCAGGCACGGAATTTAATAAATCACATATATGCAATCATGGCAGTCTCTCTTGAATGCGCTCTGTACTAAGAGGCTCTTGAAAATCTTTAACGAACTACTTAACCACAGATTTTTCAAAACTGTAAAACTGAATACTTTCACTCATATGTTAATTCATTTAAGGGTCATTCTGGAACATAAGCAAAAGAAGAAGCCATAGACAGGTGCTTCATGTAGTACTTCCATTGCAAAGGAAGACTGAATAAATAGAAATCCTATGACACATACAACTCCTCATTTTTCTGTTAAACACTTAACTAGTGACCAAAGGCAGAGATGAACTGTTCTAAATTTTCTTTTTAGTTCCTTTGCTGCACATAACTTCCTCACCACTGAGAGCTGACAACATTTCTGATACCATCATTTAAAAGACCACGATTTAGTAAGAGTTGTGTAAATCTTGGTCTGGATAAATGGTGGTCTTCTACAGACAAATTCTCATATTTCTAATGATTTTTTTTTTTTTGTCAAATCTTCCCCAAAACTCAGTACAGAAATATCATACAAAAAAACCCATATAATGGTCATGCAACAGGGTTGTTTTCTGGAAGAGTAAGGATTCCTTTACTGAAGTGGTCTATTTTAGGGATCATATTGAGATAACATTGTATTTAATACTATTCCACGGCAGAACAATTTAGCAAGTATACAACTGTTCACGTTGGTGATACCCTACACAGTTCATAAATTCAAGTAGAGGACCAGAAATTTTCAGGCTGGAGGAGACCAAAATAAGAATCAGAGTTAACGTTTGCCTGTCCTTAGAAACTAGTCAAATTAAGACACCATTTGAAGTTTGCATAAAATATGGTACTGTTGGTTTATGCTTTCTGGTTTCTGCAAACACAATACACTGATTTTCTCACAATATTTTTCTCCCAGACAAAGCTGAGAAATTCTGGGAATCTCATTAGTAATCCTATTGCATTTATTGTGGCATGGCTCACCAGTTCCCAAGAGGGAGGACATCAGAAAAGCATTCATATTTTTCTCAACCAGTCTCATTCTGAAGAATATATATTGCATGTCTTCCTCCATACCAAGCCCTTGTTACTTTCCCAGACCTGATGTTATCTTACTGTCGTACATGTCAGCTGGGGAAGGCAATGCTCATGGTTTTCACAGGGTCACATCATGTCACAGACTGAGTCTGTTCCCACTAAGGCTGGCTGTTGGCAAACTTCCCTCAAGTGAATGGGGCAGCATCAGCCTGTTACCAAGACAACTGTCCCCTTAAATTTATGGAAATTCCCCATCATAAATCACATGCATCCTTTAAACCAAACAGTTGTTCAGTGCTCAGCTGCACTCAGCTGAATTAAATTAGTAAAATTTAGATCCTCATATAACAGCAAGAAAACAACTTAGCAGAAAGTAAAATCTTGCTCATGAGAACTAGGCAACAACTTGCTCCGTCCTTGAGAATTACCTGGGTGATAGGTAAAATGCTGGGGTTGGCTTCTTTTTCTTTTCCCATTGATGACGTAGAAATTCACCTTCACAGCTGTGCGAATGTGCTTGTTACGGTACTCCGGTATTTCTACAAAAAGCATGCTCTGAAACAACAAAAGGTGACAATTTAGAATTAGTAACTGAGGCTGACCAGAGATTTTTGCTTGCATCTCCCATGTTACGCATCCAGGCATAAAGGAAGAGAAATCTTCCTGTTTATCCTATAAAAAAGAGTATGAAAAGAAGAAAGGGAAAAAAGGGCAGACGGTGAAAGACTAGAAGATTTTTGGTACTAGGAAGCTGGTTTCTGTGTACTCTAGCCTCTCTTGCATTTGATGTTGTCTTGAACTTGGAGAGAAAAGTCTCGGCTACAAATAAAACACACAAAACTGTGATAAATACAGCAGCCCTGTCAATCACACTGTGCTTGGCAAATGAGTATGTATTGCAGAATTCTCTCTTTTTGTTGGAATAAACTTGATTATTCTATAGGCCTTTTACTTATACACAACTGGATCCTGCTTCCATGGAAATTAACAGCAATTCCCCCGTTCTCTTCCGCAAGGGCAGGCATGGCCCATGGCAATGTAAGTGCTAGCTCCTAAATGCACTGAACAACTACAGTAAGGTCCCATTAAGCAATGTGAACAAAGAGGCTCATTCCCTTGAAAGATCAATGCTCATTTAAAACACTTTAGTACAAATCCTGCCCTGCAAAGCACAGAGCACCCAAGACTTCCATACAGGCGAAAGGAAGTCAGGACAGCCAGCATCCTGCAGAGGACTGGGCTGATACAATAGTCTTCTGCAAGAACAGAAAATCTAGCAGTTATTCAATTTGCTGTGGGTTACTGCTAAATGAATAGTTTCTTTTTGCAACACATTTACTGCTGAAGCATTTGACATTTGTTCATCACAGCAGTAAGATAGCTGCTCTTTCTACTTTTGAGACGCTCTTTGAAAACTACCCCTTGAATACAACTTGCTGTCTGAGAAGCTCAAGGAGAGGACATCCAATGTTTTGCATACTTACAGGCTGGCTTTTATCTTTGTCCACTGTTGCCTCCATTTCCCAGATCTGCTGCCCATCTAGAAGAATATCACAACATTAACCTCACCGTATTTTTTTTTAAATCATAAAGCTTGACTCAAAAAAAGGAGACAAATTAAGAGCATCAAGTTAGCAAAGCTCTCAAAACGGACTTAATTTTAAGCACCTTCCCAGTCCTAACCAAAACAACAGAATTTAATTCGAACACATCACTGAACACTTCTCTCGCCAGGAAAAAGCTTACATACATATTAAAATTAAACGTTAATGTAGAAATTAGCCAAACTGAGGAATGAAATATTTAGCACAGGTGCAACATCTGCTTTTTTAACAGACTTGATTTCAGTCAGCTTGACTGACGGAGAGCATCAGAAGGTCAGAGAACTTGTCAACGGTCACATTTGGTCAGCAGCTCAGCAAACTTTCCGCTATTTTAAGCTAAGACCACATGGCTCCCCACCAGTGTGGTTAAGTGGTGGAATGGGCGAGGAGGTGGTGAAAGGACTAGCTAAAAATCAGATCTCGTATGGGGTGCACGGAGATGGAAGCAAGCAAACTGAGCCACTTTGGGGCGGATACTTAGAGGTGCTGCACAGCGAAACTGGCAGATGCTCTGAATTCTCACAGGCGCGTAGGTTTTTCTAGAAGTAGTTCAACAGGGACAGATTCTTAACATAATTGGGAAACCAGGTATATAGAATGCACAATTTCTGTTACGCATGCCCTCTCACTATTTATACTTGTTTCTTAATACGTGCAATATGAAACCTCAGCACGTGATATTTAGCAATACATCTCCTCCAATCTAGGAACAAGCCCAACCTCTCAGACAGCAGATCCACACCTCAGCACCAGCACCACTGTGGGCTGTGACAGAGTGCCACCAGCAGTCACAAAGTCACTGTAAAGCACTAAATAGTCACCGTACTCGGTGTAAAAGCACCTCATTGCACGTGCAACAGCCTCTGCCTCTGAACCACTGGAAGCGTTTCTGCTCTTAATTACATCCATGCAGCTCGCCTCCGTTCTGAGTTACACAAAATTGTATTTATAGAGGAAAATAAAATTTGATCCCCTTGTATGGAATACCACCAAAGTAACCCCGGTGTTATAAGAGTCCATTGGTAGTGACAGGACATTTGTACACCGGCTGGGTGCTTCATCTGGCTACAAATGTTTCTTTAATCTACTGTCACCCACACTTCCCAGAAACATCTTTTAGCAATGCCTTCCTTATTACTGGTTTGTTGGTTTTGGTTTTGTTTTTTTTTTTTGTTAGATTTTAATCTCTATCCCTTTGATTCTTCTATTCTGCTGAGCCTTTTAGCCAAGCAATTTGCAGAAGAAAAATACTGATGGGGGGAAAAAAATTGCCTCATACCTTTCCGAAAGCTTGATTTTGATTTTAAAATGAATAGGGGACACGTATCCAAACAAATCGACGTGACTGAAAATCCTGCAGCCGCTAGGCTGGTGTTTGCTTTGGGGGGGAGGCAGCGCCGGGGCGCTCCGGCGGGGGTTCCCCAGGCTGCACGCCTGGGTCTGGCCCAACAGGGGTGGAAGGCTCCTAAAACCAGCCCTTCTCACAGGACTGTTTCTTTTTCCCAATTCTTGGAAATTCTGCAAGAGCTGCTTTTGTCCTCTTGTTATTTAAGTACTTCTGCTTCTGGCGAAAAGGGAAATGAAAGAGTAGTTTTAAATGCATTTTGCATTTTTTCTGTTGTTTTCCTCTTTGTTCTCTGCTGGGCGCAGAGGATGAGCTGACAGATGTGCTGGGCTCTCCGGGCAGCCCCTGGCTGAGGGACCCCAGCCCCCCGAGGCCCTGCCTGCCCCAGCACCGCGGCCCTTCAGCCCAGGGGTCCCCCCTGCCTGCCCCAGCACCTGAGGCACCTCTGCCACTTCAGGCCCTAAACACTGACAAGGGAGAAGAGGGGGTTTCCCTGAGGCCACTGAGGATGGGCCGGCTCCCCAGGGTGTTTGGGCAGGGTGTGCAGCTTGTGGTGGGGCAGGAGCAGGGCACAGCGCTGGCTGGGCCTCCTCATCCCCCATCCTTCCCGCTGGGAAAGCGGAGGCAACTGAGGAGCAGCTGGAAGTTCGGCCATCGGTTACCTGTGAGGAAAAGTCTCACAGCGGTGAGAGGGGAGAGAGCGCCCAGGCCTCCAGCACCTCACACAGCTACTGCCGCAGCGTTCTGGTGCAAGGAGAAAATGCCACATAACTCTGACTTTTTCCCTCTTTGTTTTTTTTGTTTTTGTTTTTTTTTTTTGTTTGTTTGTTTGTTTTGGGGTGGTTTTTTTGTTTGTTTGTTTTTTGGTTTTGTTTTTGTTGTTGTTGGATTGGGGTTTTTTCGGGGGGGTTTTGGGGGTGTTTTTTTTAAGTGTTTCAAGTTCCCCACAGTGAGTCAGTTGTCTTTTCTACAGGAACACGTGGATTAGTGACGGGCTGCTGGAGCAGAGGTGGCCTAAGCAAGCTCTGTAACTAGAGCCGGCAAGGCTCTCGCCCCCTTCGCTGCTCGGCCCTCACAGCCCAACGGGCCACAGTGCAAAGGAATGGAAAATACTTCATTATTTAACAATAAGCATTCACTTCGGCCGCTGCTCTGGGCTGTTGCAGGTTAGATCTATAGCACTGTTAACACAGCTAACTCTCCACCCTTGTTGAGATAGTAAATGTCGCAGGGAAGCGGGAAGCCAGCAAATACTGGGGGTTTAATCCAGGAAATACTAAATGTGTTGTGTGACAACAAGGCAGCAAATACTTCATGAGGGGATTCCTCTTCCAGGTGATCTTTGTGAAAAGAAACCATCATAGCATGCATTAAGGAACCTCTCCACACCCCTCAAAAAACCCTCAAAAGGTAAATTTTTACAGTTCTCTGAGGAAAAGAGGAGGGAAAAAGGAAACAACAAAATATGTCATAAAATAAGAGCTCCAACAGAGACACACATTGGGAACTGTCTAAGCAATGCAATATGAAGATGTCCTGACAACAAGGACAGCCAAGCAGGAATAGTTGACATTGGTTTTCCTCCAGGCAGAATGTTTTCATCTTTCTTTCTGTACTGCTAAATTCAAACAGTCTGTGCAGATACAACAGCACTAACTTCACAAAGAAGGTAGAAATTAAAAGGGTTTGTTGGTCCAAAATGCATAAAATAAAGGAGAAACGGGCCTCCGAGTCATTTGCTGCATTCAAGAGGCCTGTGAAGCACATGCAACCACAATCACAGCGGATTTGATTTAGTAACCAAGCCACTGAAACTGCACTAAAAGCTAATGAAGCCAACCATAAAAATCAAATGATGTTTAGGCTGAATCCAAAGTCTGTGGGGATTAAGAGTAAGGACGAGAAGAAGCCCAACCAAACAAGAAATAAATTCATCTGGGGTTATCATGCTAATGATAATAGATGCTCCTGTTTGGATATATTCATGCTCATAGCAGCTAAACAGGTTTCTAACAGATCTGTCAGCAGCAGCAATCCCTGTTCTTTAAGCACCGATGCCCTGTTGAATATAACCACTCTGCGGCTCACTCCCTGACCTTTCTGCTTAAATATCATGATGTGACTCCATCTGTCTCACTGCTTCACTTTAGCTTGAGACAATCAATATTTGCTTTTCCTTTAACCCCTCTGGATACGCACATTACGGTGAGCTTTTGGCAGAAGGATGACAGAGGCTATGAATAAAATGAAAAATACAACTGCATTCAGAAACCTCTCTCTACTTTAAGCTATCCTTTTTGCTGGTAATGAAAAGAAATCTTTTGATTGTGCACACTCAGAGAGTTAATGGAGAGCAGGAGGAATAAACTGAGAAGTCTAAGGCCCATCTGTAGGACAATTCAAGGAAATTTTGAACAGAGAAAACTTGACCAAACTGTCAACACATCATCTTTAGAATGTGCATAAATGAGAAATTTTTTTAGGAGGAAATTAAAGTGGATGTTTGAAGAAAGTCATCAGCAAAAATGGGATTTTTGTTGTAAGGATGTGCTAAAAATCATAAAGCTGATATGACGGCAGAGCACAGCCCCCAGTACAAAACACGTGTCACGACCTGGGTATGCTGAAGTATTCTCCAGTGCCAGTGTTGCAACCCAGACGGTGCCTAAACATTACAGATGCATTCTGCTTTGAGCAGGAAGCTGTGTTCAACAGCCTCCCGAGGTCCCTTCTGTCCTTAATTACCCTGTAAGTCTGCCATGCCACAAACGGGACAAATGACTGGTCCCCTCCCTGATGACAAACTGAGAAGATTAAGCCCCATCTTGACTAATAACTTAAAGTCTACAAGTACAGATAGCTGATTATCGCATATAATTAAACCTGCTTTGACAGTGGAGAGGTAAGAAACTACAAAAGAGCAACAGTATCGGTTTTGCTAAGTACTGTAAGAGTGTGAGCACACAGACACAGAGAACGTGCACTCTGTAAGTGGCATTCAGCACTGGGCTGTCCTGACAGCTGTGCACGCCACCCAGAGCACAGCAAGGATGTCCCAGTACATGTGTAGATCACACAGGAACCTGGTGCCAGATCCGCGTGTGTGGTGTGTCTCGAACTCTACCTCCACTATGGGGAATTCAATCTATGCCTCCGAAAAGAGCAGTAGTTCCACTAAAGATGATAAAATATTTTTGGATTTAGACCCTGAGGTCTTACCGGCCATGGCTGCCTCATGCAATATTTTTACTGTTGTGGTTCCCTGCTCATTTAATGGTTTGTCTTAGTTGGCAAGTTTTTAACACCACAGGTCAGTGAAATGTTCAGAAAACAGATTTTTGTGCTGCTTCAGGGCTATGAGACTTAGCATTAAACCCTGATGAGAGATCTGATTGTGTCAGCACTCTTTGGAGGAATGAATGAGTTGTTGGAAGAAAGTAATTCTACCCTCTCTAACTCAAACTGTGATCATACCAAAAGTCTTGCTTCAAACTTTGGGGAAAATCAAAACGTCAGCCTGCATTAGGAACATTTTGGGTGATTCTCTGCAGCCCCTTATAGGGCTTTTTTTAATTAGCCAATTAAAGGTTTTCTGAACCAGTTACAGCCTTTACACATTATTCACGATCCCTTACTCATGACTTTGGGGTCAGTAACTAGCAGAGAAACAAACTTACTACTTTATTTGAACAAGCATGACTGATGGACTGAGAGGTTCAGGAAATTTTCTTTGCAGTCCTCTCCAGCTGAAGACTAAGTATACTATTGTGCCGATTCTGTATGTGATTCTGTGCCTGCATGTGATTTTATGCTTGAAAATGTACATTGCTTTTTCAGTCAAGCATTACACAAATTACTTAACGAACAACCTGTTACCTTTTTCCCAGGCAGCAAACCATGCTAGTTCCTCAAAGAAACCGAGCCTGCTAGCTAGTGGGACAGCTGCTCCAACTCACATTTCTGCAGAGTTCGCTTTAGGCTTGCAACGAATTCTCCTTATTCACTGTGTTTCTTGGAAGGTTTTCCAAAAAAGCACAACAATTACCTCTGTCAGCTTTTATCAGTAGATGACAGGCATCTCTGGAAAATGGCCAAAGTTGTTTAGAATCATCCCAAGAACAAAGTAAACAACAAATGCTTTCCAGCAGAACAGACACCACTGCTGGGATGCAGAAACCTTACGGGTAGGGAAATGCTCACACAAAGTCTCTGCTGCTCTTTTCAGGGATGAATTCTGATTTCAGCTGGGAAGTTATTCTGCTTCATGTCAGTGCAACGTTGCCCAGCATCTGGTCTCAAGCAGTAGTCGCCTTCTAAGCTTTTACTTCAGAATAGTTTTCAAACTTTAAAGCAAACACAGCGTGAATGAATTTAAAACTCTGAAAAGTAGAGCTATTGGATTTTTCACTAAGTTTGATCTCCATGGATTTCTTTTTCTTTCTGAAGCAAGGCTTGCCACTGCAGTTAACGAAGCTCTGTTTATGATGAGTTGAGACCAGTGCCTTCATTTCACTGAGGACATAAGTTTGAGTCACCAAGGCCAAAGATACAAGTCAAGGTCTGGGAGGTAAAAGGCCAATGGATTAGTCATCCGCCATCCTGCCCAGCCCCAAATCTGACATTTTGCACAGTGAGAACAAGTCTAGAAAAGATTTCTCCCCATCTATTGTTGAGAAATTCAATTCACACTAAAATAATAAACATACAGTAGTTGAGTAGTGAAGCAGCAGGGGCAGTCTGTCATTCCAGAGCTCTGCCAAATGATTCCTTATGCCAGTTCATCAAAATAGATTTGTTGGTTTTTTAAGATTATATGTGTGTTTGTGTGTCTGTGTGTGTGTGTGTGTGTGTAAATTATTAAACAAAAACTTCTCTCAAAATAAAACCACTGGGAACCTCCATGTAATAAAATGAGTCACACCAGGATGCGATGACTAAGTGGGAGAATAGGGAATTCCACTCCCCATGCCAGCTTTCTACATGATCAATTTTCTGTCAACAGGTGATGGGAGCTTGTCTCTTTGCCTTTTGTTTATTCCAATAATTATTATTATTTTTAATATTCTTTTTAAACAATTAAGATTCAAAGCTGAATAATCAGGACCAGGCATACTTCCACTAGGCGCCCCCATAGTAAACAGCGAGCCAGGGAATGCAGGCCAGTAGTGGCTGCCTGTGTTAATAAGGATTTACCAGCTGTAAAATTCCAAAATCTTGTGTCATACGGGGAAACCTTCCAAAACACTGGATTCCACCCTGTCTCGCTGAGTCTCTAACAGCTATGGCAACTCCGTTTCTGCAGCCACACTCTTCTGCATTTTTGTGTGTGTGATCCTTAGATTTTTTCCTGTTTTGCAGTGTTTTTCTGGGATCCCCAGTTTAACATCTGACAATTGCCCCTTGGGATTACAAGAACACCTGGGCTAGGCAGCACATTCCAGCCAGGGGGCAAAACCTGTGTGCAGAAAGATTTGCTCAGCTTTCAGCAGCTATCATAGCAAGGAAAAGCAGAAGGTGTCCCATTTACCCTGAGCTTTCTAATTTGCACAACAGAAAATGCAAACTCTAATCCTCCTGATTAATACTTGTTACTCTTCAGAGTTCACAAATTGTAGGATTTGCTGAGACGTCTTCCTCTTTTGCTTAGAAAGAACAAACAAAACAGAACTCAAAGAGAACAAAACCTCCCTGATCCTCCCCAGTTCTGACATCTTTTTGCAGAGAGAACTACCAAGCAGGCCCTGTGCTCCACTTTGCTGCCACCTTACTTTGGTGCACTGCAAGGCATGAGCAGGGGAGATTAACCTGGAAGGTGATCACCTTTAGCTAATGCAAAAATCAGGTGGGCCTCCAACAGATTAATTTATTCCCCTGGTTCATCCCATCGCTCTGCAGTTTTAGTGGAGAAGATATGCATCCAGCTTCAAATGCAGAACTTCAGCCACAGACCGCATGGAGCAGAGAAAATGCTTTTTCTAAAGTATCAAGAAAATAGCAAGATAGCAAATTTATTTTATATACTCTCTGTAGAACCTCACATGCTGCAAATAAATTGAATCACTTAAGACTACAGTAGCATTCTCAGTTTTGCTAACCCTGTAACTATTCCCAGATATTTGTGCTTTTTCCTTAGCCTTTCCCTTTAAAAAAAACGAAATTATAGTTTGGGTTCTTTTCCCCAGATACTGGGCTTTTGTCTCAGGTTAAGATGTCTTAAAAACCTATGTTGTAATGCATGTTCAGCAGTGGATTGCATCTGTGACTAAGTTATGATCCTAGTTCTAAGACACATCCCGTTCTTCTCCATTCTCCCTAACTTAAACCCTCTATTTCAGTTCACTGATTTAGAAATTCAGTGAGAGAACTGGGGCTTGGAGCTTGCATTAAATATTTGAAGTTGTTTACTGAGGTCAAATAGCAAACATCCCTTTCGAATGGATCCAGGAAAAAACTGACAGCTTTGCAAAAAAAAAAATTTGGTATCTTTTTTATCTTAAATTTGCCTGAGAAAATTGCATCATTAATTTTCCATCACTAAGTTCAAAGAGATAATTGTTGAAAATATTTCGCTGTTTTCTGCATTCCCCAGGAGTTTTTTGATCATTCATGAAACTGTCAGACCACAAACAAGCATTTAGTTCCCTGTTTGGGGCACAGTTAGAAATTTCAGACTTGACACAATACAGAAGGGGAATATTGCTGTAGACAGTCTTACAATTTCCCGTCACATCTCTCGCAGAGGACCATGATACTCAGTCCTGGCTCCTCACTATCATCAAAACCAATACACAAGCCACCTTCTAGTCACATTGTACCTGCCATAATGCTGTTCCATTATAGTTTTCTATAGTGAATTGTCCTGGCCAGAAGATTGTTTCAAGTCATTTGGCCAATTTTGAGCAGATATATATCAACTTACACAATTACAACACATATGGGCTGTAAAAGGCATCTACTGTATAGAAGAGGCACTTGCAATAGTGGCTTTACTTATCATAAAATGTCAGCCAGAACATGCCTTGGGATTCATGGGTCTGGGGCAACACTTACTGTGGACTCAGCCCCACCAGGAGCTTCAGCTCAAAGTAAAACATCACTCCTTTTAACTTCTTGCTTGTCTAGGCTGCCCCACTCTTCCCATTGTCACCTGGCAGCGTATATTCATTGCTCCAGAACTGATTGCTGAGGACTCCCACACCCCAGTAACAAAGAATTTACCCCATTTCACTGAACTCTTTGGCTACTTTTCATAAGCGGGTCCCATGCCCAAACACCCAGAAGTATTGAGTTCTTGATGCAGCTGCAGGCCAGAGGGAGTGATGTAAGAAACTATAAATTCTTAATTTTCCATATTTTTTAAATCTATTGTGCCTTTTAACTCTAAATGTATAATTAACAAATCATCATTATTGCCAGCTATAGGTTGTGAATATAAAACCTTTCTAGGGAGCTGTGATTTCTTTTTAACTTTGGCAGGGGGAGGTACAGGAAGACTGATAACATCACTGGGTCCAACTTACTGTGCTTTATAAAACACAATTTTTTCTAGAAAGTGGAAATTCCAAAACCAGAAAACACTGCTGTGCTTATTTGCTAGTTTGTGATGCAGTGGGATACTGAAAAGTGCAAGTTTGAAAGCAGAATTGACTCTAGAGCCTGCTTGTTTGCTTCCAAAAGTGAAAGTAATATGTTTCAAAGAAATTATTTGCCCAGAGTTAAATAAGAAATGTAGAGAAGGGCTAGAAATCAGGGAGACTCTGTAAAGCAGTACAGCTATCATCAGACTAGTTATTAACATTATTGTTATTCCAGTGATAGGCTTGCCATTGCATAAGATGTAAACAAAGATATTGGGATAAAACAGGTACACGTGGCCATGGGTGCTTCTGAGCACACAAGCCACTGCAGTTAGCACAGCTGGATGCACAATGAAAGCCCATCTCCCACAGTGATCCCTGACAGACAGCAGCACATACATATACATCCGAGAAGCAGAGAGCCACCAACCTCAAAGAGGATGGGCACAGGCTGGACACTTGGTGCACATCCCAAGCAGAGTGATACTGCTCCTGCCGTGCATGAAGGCATGAATGCTACTGCGGTACCTGAAGCAACAAACTCTGTGAATCATATTTCAGATGTTTTAGTAAAGCTGCCAGGTATGCCAAAGGGGGTGCAGGATGGAGCCAGAGGAGGTACAAGATGGAACAAGAGGGAGGAAAGAAGAAAGACTTGTGGGTCTTGGTATCCTGTCAGTGGCACAAGCTCTGTGGTTCATTTCTAGGGTACAGAGGCAAGTGCCTCCATTCAGACATGGCATTTTGGGCACCATGCAGACGAAAGCCTCAACTCGCCACTGACACACTGAACACAATGGTCCCGATCTGATCCTGCCCTGTGGTGAGCTCTCCTGAAACCAATAGTCATCCAAGTATGTTCGAGCCCACCTGCTCTAGTTACTGGCGTCCTAAGAAACCACTGTCACAAAAAGATCACCAAGATGACAGACATGCAGAAACTCAAGGGAAAAAGAAACTAGAACTCCACTACTTGAATCTAGAGCTGGAAAGATTTATTTTTGTCAAATGGACTTTGAGTATCCTTGCTTCAGGGGCCTTGACAGCTGCATCGGTTCAAAGGGCACAGAGAGCACCACCTCTTCTCTTTACACTGCATGGCCAAATTGAAAGATTTATGGTGGATCTACTCCAAAAATGTACGCTTTCTGTTTGGGTTGTTCCTCCACCACCCACATTGTCCTAGCGATGATTCATGGTGTCCATGTGGCCACCATAAGAGTTTGGCAGGAGAAAGCACGGTCCGTTTGCACTTTTCTCCTAAAGAAACATGAAACTCCTCTATCACTCACAGCAGAGCAGCAGTAACCAGTACACAAATGGGAGTAAACACAATGCAACCAACAACATCTGACTTGCAAATTATTACATGACAATTAAAACAAATAAAAGGGGGAATTCCAAACCTTTTCTTTTTTTAACTGCATCGTAAGATCTGGGCCCCAAGCAAACACTGACACCCTTGACCTTTAGCATATTCCAAATCCATGATAGCCATAAGACTGCCTTTTAAGCTCTCTCTGCCAGATCAAAATTAAAAGAATACACGCACTTCAAACATTTCAACTGTGCAATCTGATCTAGTTGCTTCCCCTGACCTATTTTGATTTAGCTGGGCTCAGTTATGTGCCTTTAAGTTCAGATCTTAAAACTCCTTCAGCCAAACTCTGCTTTTGTGTGCCGGACTGACTGTACCGACTTCTGAATTCCCCTGGCTTACAGCAGCTACAGATTACAATCTTTCATCCGGAAGAGATAACCTTAAAAAGTACTCAAAACTGTAATGCTCACACGTTGGTAAACCTTATCATTAAGAAAATGAATGCTATGTATGCATCAGCATTTCAAATTACTTTATCCCCTCGCTCACACCCAGAGCACGGAGCTCCAGCCCCCTGAGTTCGCTTCCTGCTGCCATTTCCTGTCGCAAGCCTAAAATGAGAGACTTTGACAGACCTCTCATCGGCCAGCTCACTGCCACAGTCTGTAGTTCATGTAACACAAGGCAGTTATTTTCATAATGACATCCTAGCATAATGTGGGAAATATCCTTTATTTTCCGGGTATTTCAAGGGGAAAATATACATATCTGTAGTGCTGTGCAACAGGGAAATAAAAACCGTTCATTATTGTTCTTAGAAGTGTGTTGCATTTTGGTCACCAATATGAACAGTTCTACATTTCTCTGCTTTGCTAGTAGTGAGTGAAGAATCGCCTACAAGATCCAGAGGAAACTGAAATAGGTTTTGGGTGTCTGCCTGAGGGATAAAACCTAATTTACAATTGTGAGCCCCAACAGCAGTTTCTTCAGTTTGGTAAGGCACGCTGACTGCCACCTTCTCAGCACTTGCTTCATTGCAGACACTGATCCAGACCCCAGAGTCAAGGTGCACCCAGGCTTTGGAGTCTATGAAACAATTGACAGGAGAATATCTCACTGTACAAAGATACCTGCACAAAGATTTGGGGGGAAAAAAACAGTCTTGCTACTCTCATCTTAAACACTGGACAAAACAAGCCAAGTCAAGGAGCTCTATGGAGTACAGCATGCCAAAAGCTATTAGATGGTTATCTACACTACTGCTCTCACCCTTGTCATCACTAGATGGCAACTAGAGGCAAAACTGGTGACAAAAGTGGGAAATCCAAGTACCACTTGCTATCCCAGACAAGGCTTGTGAGCTGTCAAAATGAAACTCAAAGAAAACCATGTTTCTCCTGTGAGCTGAGTGCATCTTCCTGCCTTCACAAAGGTGCGATTCTTTCACAGGCTTGCCAGGGCAGCATCATGCTGTGGAAGAGGGCGCAACAACAACGGGGTCATGCCAGCGATGTGCTATCCACCCACTGGGATGTTTATTGTGGCTTACCTTGCTTCAGAGCAGCTTATCAGTGCTTTTTGCAAGGTGCTGTGCAGATCAGATCTGCAGCGAGTGAGCTCCCCGAGGCAAGTGCAGGATCCACCTCCTCCTTCCACCCAGTGACATTTCTAATTAATAAATCGGGCTGCAGAACCGGGCCTTTTTGTTCTGTGTTCATGCAGCCTAATACAATGACAACTAAACACAGCCATGGTAGTAATAATTAAAACTGTCTACAGTGTATAATGAGGGAAAATGAAAGTCACAGGTGCATAAGATCCCAATTTTCAGACAAGGTGAGACACTCGTTAACATCTGACAACCCAAGCACAAAAGCTTAATTCTCAATCTGCTGCCAGATTCATCGGCCAGAGTCTGATCAGCCTCTGCGTGATCTGCATATCTAGCTCAGCTTCTTAACCTTCCTCACCTTAGGATATACCTATCAAAGAAAGCAATCTTCACTTAAAAGCACTTCAGGGCATATCTGTAAGAGGCATCACTGTATCATAAAACACCGCATAGGTACAGAGAGAACTAGCTCGCCTTCAGCACGGAGCAGAGACCTCCAGATAACCCACTGCAAACTACACAGGCTTCCAATTCAGACCTCCCATCTGATTCTGGGCCTCCCATCCTCTAAAATCCCCTTCTGCCAAACATTTATTCAAAGTCCAGCAGACTGAGACTGCCTGCAGAGGCTGAGGGGCGGCGGAGGAGGCAGGATATGGAACACCAGCATGCAAATCCCTGCTCCAGACTGGGCACTGCCGCTGGGATAAGTAATGCCTCTCCGCTACCAGGAGGTAAAAAAAAGAAGAAAAAAACCCATGCAGTTTTCCCAGCAGTGAAGAAAAGCTTTAGATTTAGTGTGGAAAATGTTGTTGTTCTTTTTACTTTCTAACATCTATTCCAGCCAGAGCCTTCTCTGCTCTTATATGGAAACAGGGGCAGGGCATTTTGGATGTTTCCTCGAAATGGCATTAAGAGCTACCTCCTTTTAGTGTATCATCTCCTTTAGTTACTGCAAAACATTCTTGGGACAGGTACCATTGTGGGCTGCCAAGCATGTTCCCATGCACCTTCACGATTCGCTGACATCGACGGAACAGTGGCAGCACAGTGGGAAGGAATTAATACATGGGCTTAAAAGGAAATACAGGGTGCCAAGAAAATTGCTCGGACTGCACAGGCTCATCTGAACATTCGCAGTTCAGAGGCCCAGAGCCTTTCATTCTTGCTGTAAAATAGCATGGCTTGCTGGTGGTGTGGGAAGAAATTGGGATGCACAGCATGCTCTCTCCCCCCTCCATCACCAGCTGATGCCCACATACATTAATTTTTGGCTCTATTCTTACTCTTTGCCAAAGACATTGCCCCATAAACCATGCACACACTGTTCACTTGGGCAATGTAATTTCTTAAATCCCTTGCAAGTCACTGGATATATGGCTTAAGCTGCCTCTACCCTAGTTTATCAACAGAAAACTTAGGAGCAATGTGTTTTCTTAACAGCACAAAGGGAACACAAAGTTTACATAAAACAGGCTGACGCATTTTCGTACTGCAGAGCGAGTCCTTTGTCTTATTGAAATCAACAGGAGTAAAGGATGGCAGAGTCTGGCCCTTCATATTTGCAAAGTGCTTTTTTTGATCCCCAGACAACATTATGATCCTTCCAGAGCACAGTATTTCGAATGCAAAAATCAAGCCTAATGAAGGGTAAGTTAAACAAGTCCAGACAATTTACAAAGAAACAAATGTCCCTTTGCAAAAGCTTTAGAAAATCCAATAAAATACACATACTGTTTAGTGAAGTGAGATGAAATGCCTGCATGCATATGATAGTAGGAAAGAAACAATTCAGCTCTGAAGAAACAGGTAACTACAGCAGAATGCATTTTTTTTTCATTTCCTCCTGTAAACAAGAAAACCTGGATTTCTGCTGCCCACCCTAACGGTTAGATCACAAGCATATTTTCTGCAGTCAGGTATTCTTTGAGTTAGAAATCAAGTGATGTTTATTATAGCATGCCATTATGAAAACACAACACAGAAAGCTCAGGAAAGTCAGTAAAGGTGATGCTAGGCATCTAAATAACTCTCAGTAACCTTCTTTCTTCCTGTTATTTATTTATATTCATCCAATAATAGTCAGGACTTGGGACCGTCTTGTACTAGCTCTGTGCAAGTAGAGCAAGTGAGCAGACAAGACGAAGAGAGAGAGAATCTACTATCTGCCACCCATTCCCCCTTCATCGTTGCTCAAGAGCTAGCAAAATCACCTGAAAACTTTGTCAGAAAAAACTTTTAAAAGAAGCAGTTCTAATGGAAAAAAGGTAGCACTGGGCTGTAACGGGGCTTTTCTCTTTGAATTGAATCTGATTTGGTTTGCTACACTCTCAGCCTATATAAAAAGACCTGAAAAAATACGGAAGATCAAGTGATGTATTCCTGTATTTCAGTATGTGTATAAAAATAATTTTACTTTGATATAAAAAATACACACCGTATACATTTTCCCCCACAGACTTCTAAAGCGGAGACAACACAGTCTTTGCCCGTAGTTCAATAAAATCTTCATTTCCATTATGATTTCTACAATAGCGTTCACTGAACATGAGATCAAACAAGCACAGAGGAACATGTAATGGTGATCCTGTTTCTTTGACAACACATCCTGTTCCTGATTCCCAGTGTCTGTATTTTTGTGAATCAATAACACAAATATTTGTACCCGAGTCTAATTTTACTCACATGGTTAATCAAGTGATTTGGTTTTACTTACATGAACTTGAATGGGATTACTCAGTCGAGTAGAGTTACTCACGAGCACAAATCTTAGGATGAGACGAGACACAACAGCACTACAGATCTGTCTTATCCTATCAGGGAAAGTTAGAAAAAAAATGCCTTACCTGATGTTTTTTCTGTGAACACCACCTTGGACTCTGCTGTGAAATTCTGCCCTGTCAGGATCATCTGTTGTCCTCCATAAACGAGGCAGCTATCAATGTCTTGTCTTTCAACCATTGGAAGTTCATGAGCAGACCTTTGGGCTGTGGACAAATTGCAGACATGAATGAAACCAACTCCATTTTACCAGGACTTTCCAAATCTTCCCAGAACTGTCCACAGATCGATCTTGTCATCGTTACCATCCGTTGACTGCCAAAGCAGCTTCTCCAGGGTGCTAAATTTAGGTTTGAGAGGGAAAAATAAACTTACTCAAGGCATTTTATTTGGAAACATTCAGGAGCTGGCTGCAGCGTTTCAGCTGTGCTGGCCTTACTCCTTGTCCTTGAGAAAGGACAGCTTGGATGAATGAGCTGGAACTTGCCCATGCCTTTTTCCAAATAAATGGCCAAATTTTCAAGTGCAGGCACACTACCACCCTGGAGCCCAAAAATTCCACCTGCAGAGAGGATTCCACTGAATAACACTGAATTCCTTCAGGGGAAAAAAAATAATAAAAAAAAAAAGACAAAACCAACATCAGCTACAAAAGCCCACTGCCTCCTACAGAACAGGGACTAGGCTGGGCCTGGAACAGAACGTTTGGCAACAAAAGCACCATCTCCATGTGCAGGCACTGAGCCTTGTGCACACAAGAGGGGCAATCACAAAGCCACATTTGCGAGCAGGAATGGACTACTGCAGCCTGGGCTCTTTGCAAACATGTTTTGCAGAGGCCTGAACGTCTGAGGAGCAGGGCCCCGTGTTGCAGGCTGAGTTTGATTATAAAAGGCAAGGAAAGAAAAGGTAGGGCAGAATCCAGAGAGACATGTACGTGATCAAGGATTTCTAAGGTCTTTACTGTTCTTGGCCACAAACTTGGAGCATGACTTTGGCAAGTTATTCTCTCTTTCCCCAGCCAGAAAACCAGATAGCACCATCTCTCAACCTACTTTCTTCTCATCCCATTAAAACAGCCATTTGCATGGTCAGAAAAGCTTCGGAGAATCCCAGTCACCATCCCTACAAGCCCATTCCAACTGTTTGCTAACAAGCGTCAGGAGCCGAAGAAAGTGAAGATGTGAGAACTGTTCTCTGTAACGCAGACAGCTGGAAGATATCATGAGCTTCCCTGTGACCAGACCAGGTGGGCAGCAGTTTGGGTCTGGTGAACTGCGAGTTCATGACCTGCACTCAAACTCCTCCAGATTCATCCACCCCAACTGGAAAGGCCTCTAGAGGATGCCGCTCATCTACTTAACAGCTGCCTTGGCTGGATTTTAACTTTCTTTGACAAACAGCCTGCTCCCAAGAGACCCTGAGCACTTGTGTCTTCCCTTCACCAAACACCATTGGCTGCCGAGCCAAAAATAAGGAATTATTATCCTATATGTTCAGTCCCGGCCCTCCACTCACACACAGGCAAGGCTGTGCTTTCTGTGACCTGGTCCCAGCACCGTTTTACCGCTGTGCAACCTTTAGAAAGCCAAAAACCCACCAGCTCTTGGCCACGGTGAGAGCTGTACGAATCCCCTCAGCACATGAAGAATATTTGGTGGGAAAATACAAGCATTAAACCTTTCAGACAGGTGTCTGTAGAAATGGGGAGCAACTTTTCTAACAAGGACAAGCTCAGCTGAACCCTTTCTGCCAGTCATGACAGAGTTTTTTCTCTTGTTAAAAATACAGATAATTCAGTATTTGTAACTTTACTGTGCCATTTGAGAGGCATTTTTGGAAATCTATTTAAAACAACCTTATGACTCATTGTTCCCTTCAAATATATAAAAACAGCTGGGCTAAGATACTGCCAATTAAGAATATACATTCAGATTATTTTCACAGAAGCTGCTAATTTCTTTCACATGGCTGTATGATTAATTCCTTTCCCTAAATTCTCAAAATTTTGATGAATTCATAATTGGATTTATCACAAACACAGATCTGTAACCTCAAAGGCTTAAGAGTAAATAGCAATCATCAAAAACATTCCTACAACAGTCAAAAGAAAATTAATTTCAGCTTTGCCTTGGATGTTGTTTATTCCTATTCAATCCCCAACTTTCACTCCTAATGCATCCCAAGTCATCAAAATTCCAGATTTAACCTACATCTCCAGACTTCAGTGTATTAATAGAGAGCTTTGTACCTGACATCCCACAGACCAGTGGTTCTCAAGGCTTTTTCAGGACGAGGAAGGACAAATTTTAGCCTGGAAATAACTGTCTGACTCATCTTAATTACATTTGGATCTCAGCAAGCTGGAAATCACTGCTGAAGACCAAGCCTCTGTCCAACTTCCATAGAGCGCAGTGTTTGTGTATGCTGCGACCTACCAGGGAGCCGGGGAGGACAGCCGGTTCACCGGGAACGTGCATCCCAGCTCTTAGGAAATGCCAAAACCCCTTCTGCCATCCTCAGCCGAGCTGGGACAGCCTCAGCAGCACTGCCTGGAAGCCTGCGATGGGCAGAGGTGTTCCCCGATGCAGCTCCGTGCTGCCACAGCCCCATGGCCAGTAGCAGCCAGGCTGATGCGGAGCTGTGTTCTGGGATGGCTACACACCAGCAGGCTACAGGCATCTCTAAAACTGCTTCTGCCCTGACCCAGATTTGGGTGTACAAAACTTGTAGGTGTACAAAACTTGTGCATGCTTTATACGTGCTGCAGAATAACACCATTTGGAATTGTTTTAGCTGACTTTCTTAAAGCAGATAGCATGCTAAAGGAAAAGGTGGAGGAATATAGGTAACTACCAAGCACCAAGTTTCCTCTGTCCCATTCGCCTGCACTCTTCTCCTCCCACTTGGTGGTTTGCAAACCCTTTTCTAAAAAAAAACACTTTTCACTTCCAAGATATTTTTTTTTACCCAGGCCCATAAGAAGGTTTCAGCCCATTCCCCATTTCCACCAGTAATGAGTCTCAAGGTTCAGTGTGGAGCTGCCTCAGTAGGGTTACTTTTTTTTGCTCTGCAAGAAATATTAATTGCCAATAAATCTCCTTCCTCTAAGGCTCATGATGGGTGGACTGCATGCAGTAATTTCACACTATTCCTTCTCTTCCCCCAGGGGTTGGCACTTCATAAAGTGACCTACAGCTACTGGAGTTTATGAGCTTTGAATAAACAAAACACTGTTGATTTAACCAGTTGGGGTGTTTACTTTCAATAGCAACAGTTACTGACATAAGGCAGCAAAGCAAATGCTATAGAAATACTCACACTTGGCCTGAAGCAGTGTGTCAACCTATTAACAGGGGACATTATTTTTCTATTTTATTTGACTGTCTGCAAATCAAGATGTCATGGATACATGGTGCCAAGAAATACAATGCATGCAGCAACATAAGAGAAAGAGAGCTGCTGTCTCAGAGCGTTGCAGCACCTCCAGCGAGGCTCAGTCTGGGAGGGGAGCAGCCCCTGAGCTGCCACCCCTGCCCGTGCCACCCGGCAGGCCCACTGCTACCCACAGCCCACCCAGGCTCGCCTGCACCCGCTGCACGGGCACAGGGTGCTTGTCGGGGGCTGAGACACTATCTCCTTCCCTATGCCAGCAGGTGGAGGGAAGGTTTAGAAGGCCTGATCCTCTGGGTCAGCAGGCTGAATGCTTCACATGGGATGCACAAGCCTGGAGGCTGACTGTAAGGAAGTGGGCCAAGGCAGGGCAAAGGTGTTTCTGGCTTCTCCACCTGCCCGCAGCACCCATAACCATCCCTTTTTCAGCAGAGAGGCTATTGGGTTTCTAAAAAAAAAAAAAAAAAGGGATTATTTTGAGACAACTAATTACCTGGATAAGTCTGTTGTGGCTCCAAATCTCCCCCAGGAGAGTGTTGCCCATTGCTGCTAGCAGGTTCCAAGTGACAACCTCAGTTGTATTCCCTAATGTGCTCCTTAGGTAATCCCAGATCCACCTGAGTGCCCCTTTTGCTCCGTGCCACCCAGCTCTCCCCATCAGCACTCCTCCCGCACGCATCTTCAGGGACAAGCAGTTCTCGCCCTGCCTGAGCATCGTGTTTCCTTCCACCAGCTTGGAGGGCTTCCAAGTGCAGCCCTGTCTTGCCCAAAAGCTGACTCGTTTTATGAAAAGCCTTAACTGACGCTAAATGTCTCTTAACAGCCTCCAGAGAGGAACAGTCTCAGCAATCTCTCTCCCGCATGTGCAATACGGATGAGGGCTGGATCGGGTAATGTAAGCCAAGCAAAAACACTAACGTGATTTGCCTCTCAGGAGGAACGGGCTTGTGAACTCTGCGCAGGGCAGTGCGGGTCTGACCGACACTTCCAGGGCAGAGATACTCTACAGCCTCCGTGTATCCACGCACCATCTCAGTGCCACCTTCTGCAGGGTGGCTGGAAGCCTCCGTGAAAACCTCTGTGTAAATAGAGTCAAAAGAATAGCTGCTGGAGTCAAATCTGCTCTATGCTGTCTTTCTGACACCTGCAGCACTGGATCCAGAGCTTAGCCACAGCTGGCTAGCGTTCAGGACAGATCTTACCCTGGGCAATCACAAGAAGCAGGATTGAGGCTCACCTGCGGCAAAGCTAGCATTACCTCAAATTGCCATCACAAGCCAAGTAAAACCAAAAATGTGGCTACTTAAAAGAGGTGGGGTCACAACTTGCACCCCCAGTGCAGTAGCCTCCCCAGGGCAGATGTCCAGGTCCCTCTTTGGACCCACCCTGTCCTTACCCTGCCCAGGGCAGCCCCAGCCCATCTCAGCTTGCTGGAAGCCTTCAAGCTGGGATTCACCACGTCTGACATGTCTTTCCAAACCACCAAAGGCTCTTGGCTCTAACCACTGATTTCTGTTGGATCTGAGAAGAGCAGATAGAGCTGGGAGTCTGGTGCTAAAAAAAACCCAAACCCTAGAAGCAATAGCAGAGGCATAATTTGTTGTGGGATTAATTCTTCCACCTCAGTGCAAACCTTAATGAGCCAAAGTAAGTATTTCATTCCTGCTGTCACACTCTGTTTATTTACCACAAGCTGCCTGCCTGTGGTAGGACTGATAGGATAAGAGCTCCTGTGCCCAACGCTTATCCAACGCATTAATGTCCTGAGAGACTTTGATCTCATCCATCACAGGCTGAAGTGCCCTGAGCTCTCTGGCGGGACAAGGGGCAAAGGCTGGGGAGCTGCAGTATGGGAGCCAGGGAAGGACCAAGGGCAGGAGACACCTTTAGCAGGCAGGTGGCCATCAGCAAGGTCCCCTAGAGAGCAGCAGTCTTCTAATGGGTGGGATGCAATGATTCACCTCCTGGTAGGAGTATGGGACAGTGGATGGCTTAAGTGAGGATCAAGTAAATAAAGCAAATTTCCAACCCTCGTGATTAGATGGGAAACCTTGGAAATGTGATCTAAACGCTGTGAAAAGAAGAACCCAGTATGAATGACAACAGTTTCCAGTTTGTTGCCAGCAAGACTTAATCAGCAGTTTGTGCAGAGCCATCCAAGAAAAAAGCACCAAAAATAGAGGGCTTTTCTCCACCTTCTTCCCTGCACATAATTTATGATGTCCTTACGAAGGAGGAGTGACAAGCACTGATGGCAGTAGTGTCAGATAAGTATGATACTTTCTATGAACTGCAGCCAGCTCACCAAACCAGCGTGTGATTAATGACAGGAAAACCATGGCCTCGGTTCACTTGTCTGTCAATCATCTCTGTGGGTATGCACAGCACTTCCCTTTAATCCCTTGTGGAGGAGATCCACCGAGCTTAAATTATGCTCGGAAATCCATGCTCTGCGTAATATGCTGGGGTGCTTGCTTTTACCAACAGCCATATTGCAAACACAAAAAGTAAACAGGAGTTTATCCTCGCAGCAAGGCTTGCAGAGCCTGCTAAAAGGGCAGGCATTTTCCTTCTGTCTGACTCAGACTTTCCAGACTGAAATATTTCGGTTGCACATTAGACGTGGCAAATGTTGACAGAATTAGCTTCTAACTTCTGTGCTTTAGGAGAGAGAAAAAATTCACTTCAGAAAAAGCACTATTTTTTGTGTCAGCTGTATTTACAGCAAACTGTGTGAGTGTCTTGAAATGAAAGGGGCAAAAAATAGCCTTTAATTCAACTGGAAACCACACTACTCTCATAATAATCATGGTTTATGGTTAAACCTGCACATGGGTATCTCCCATGTGCAAAGAGACCATTTGTTTCAGCCTTTTTATCTCAATAAACTAGGGTTTCTTCTTGCCTGCCATTGTATTCCAACCAGCACAACTCCCAGTCGAGGAAAAAGCACTCGCTGGTTTGCCAAGACAACATTCTTTTACATGACTAGCTCTTTCCTCTGTAGTTATTAATGTGTCACATATCATAGGCTCAGATTGTCTAATATTATGGGAAAATCTACTAGAAGGAGAGAAAAATAAAGGAAACTTCCAGGGAAATTGATTAAAGGGAAATAAGATATTTTACCCAATTTAGTGGAACAAAATATGGTCAATAATAGAAACTATTTAAATTCCTCAGATGGACACACAGTTCTTTAGCAATAAGTTTTGTTTGTTTTGTTTTTTTACCACCTCGGAATATTTATTATAAGAACAAGATTTCAGACTTCTCTCGTGCCAAGTGCAACTGTTTGCATTTTAAGGGATTCATGAGCACAGCTTTGTATCAGCCAACACGGATTATACGAAACACAAACTGTGACACACATCGGGAGAGTTTAACCAGGTTTCATTAGAAGAAAAACTGTGACACAGCGTGGATGGTACTGCCAAGCCTACACTCACATCTCGCAGACACTTGCATAAAGCAGTCTTTGGTTGCAGACAGCATGGACTAAACCAAGCTGCCTTGCAGGTGCTTATGTGGCAGCTCTGACCTCCCTTCAGTACTGCTCCTTCTCTGCTCCGTGGATGCTTCAGCCCAGGGTTAGAAACAAAACTCCAGAGACCAATCACTCACTGACAAATGAGTTCCAGCTCATAGTGAAAAGTAAATCAAAGCGAATCAATAGAACTAATGTTACAGAAATTATCTTAACAGTTTGAAAATAATGATCAGGTCAGCAAACAGCAAACCCCTCCACGGGCAATGCGCCAAGTGGCTTCTCATTATTAGGGCAGTATTTGAAGGGACAAGTTAACTCCGTAACTCTTCACACCTGCAATTTCACCATCGTCTGTGACAGCAGCCCTGTGACAGCCCTGCCTGGCCCAACACGAGCTCACCTGCACGAGCCGGCTTATGCCTGTGCCTAAAGCACGGAGCTGCACAAGCAGGGACGGACACCGGGGCATGCACAGCTGCAGTAGGACTAACAGCGCCGAGGTGCGCAGGGGTGCGCAGGCAGGGAGCGGGGCCAAGCAGCACGCTGCTGCATGGGCCCATTGGCTGTGCATCCTGGGGTCACCTCATGTAGTGCCTCTGGTGCTTGCTGCCGTTTCATGGACTGAGCACGGAGGAAGGGATTTTTCTCAACTTTCCAGCACCACACCTCCAAGACAGTGGCTTTTTAACCCTAAGTAAGTGATGGCCTGTTGCTACAATTATCAGAGGGCTTTCAAATACCTTTGCCTCCTCAGTGGCTTCAGAACGAATCAACAGGCAACAGGAGAAATAATCTGCAAGCTGCTGAAGGCGCAGGCTTGTCTGGATATGAGGTCGATTTTAAGCATAACTGATCATTTAACAACATACCACCTCCTTGGTCCTCCCACACAGCTGCCTGGGGAGGAACTTGCTCCGGATGATGCTTTGAACCTGTGAAATCCCCTCCTAAAACCTGTCAAGTGCCGAATGTGACACAGATGAGGTGGAACAAAATCGCCCCGTGAAAAGCAGATACTTCACAGTTCTTGCTTCATTGCAGCTAATGATCTGCTGACACCGGTGGGAGTTTTCAGCCAGGATCAGCCTCTGCTGAGGAGAGTGCTCAGATATTCTGTTGGTAGCAACAGTGCTCTCAGGGGAACCCCACTGGTAGGGAAATGGACAGTTATCTTAGAGCTGCTACTTACTAAGGCTTTCCCGGTGGGATATTACTAACAGCTACCAGACAGGAGAGACCCCGAGGATAAGGGCTCCCAGGTGCCCATGTCAAAAAAAAAACGAAAAGTGAACAAAGGATCCAAAAAAAAAAGAGAGAATCCCAGCAGCATGTGAAGGTGAGAGGTGGGACACAAAGAGAAAAGCCACAGTGTGCCCCTTCTTGGCAGGGCACCTGAGCTTACCCGGGACTGTGAGCTCTGCAACATATGCACATTGGGAGACACTGAGATTACCATCTCCAGCATGATTTCGCCTGCATTACTAATGCTGGCTGAATCAACTGATGTTTTTAACCATCTTCCCAGAACTGGGCTGAGATCAGGAAGTACTACTGAAATGCAAAAACGTTGCTAACTATGCAAAAGGAAGAGGCTTATTACTCCAGATCACTTTATACGCTGCTTCCACGAGTTCAGAAAAGCACAGTCCTTAACATGTCTCTGCAAACTGCCAGTATATCCAGTATTCCAAAAACAAAACGTTTTTTTTTCCTTGGGGAACAAATAATTCTTTTCTTGTAGGAGCTTTGCTATCTGCTGTGCAGCCAATATTTTCATATTTTAATGATAAAAAAACATAAAAATAAACCATTTACACTGCTATCTCCACTCTTGGCTTTTTTATGCCCCTAAGACTCAACAAAGCAAACCTATCTCAGAATAAATGCCTACACATCTCAAACAAGCCATTGCAAACAGCAGTCATTGCACAGGCAACTCAGGTGTGCACATACAATTCAGAAAAATGTGATCTTACTCTGGAAACTGTGACTGGATTTCTGCTTGAGCGCTCTTCTCTTTGGTGATGGGCACAAATACAGTGTGCAATTGCAGAAGGGTCTTAGAAATGCCTGGCTAACTCATATTTGCTTTTCCTGTGGGAGAATTTGAGCAAGTGGGGTGTGATCCGCAGGGTTCCCTGCACGACCCAGGGACCATCCATTCTCTGCTCGGGACTCATGCTGTTTTGCTGTACAGTGACGTAGGAGTTACACCTGGAGTCTCCCCACCCGAGTAGTTCCCCATTGTAGGCAGGAATGGGCCGTTTCCACTCAAAAAATAAACTGAGGGAGAAGCCAGGTGATCCTTTGCCACAATTCCCTTCCTATCCACAGAAGCTGCAATTTACTGAACGCTTCCTTTAGCAAATGGGCCTTTGTTTTGGCAGGGACAGGTTTGGGGTGGAGGCCACTATTGTTTCAGCCATCTGGTCCCACAAAGGATCGTAACTGTTTCCTATGGAGAAAGGTGGTGGCTACTCCCACTGTTCTCCCTTCCCCATCACAGTGCCAGACCTCACTCCGTTGCTAAAATGCTCTGACAGTTGGTATCTTCTCATAAACGTTGCCAGGAGATCACACACATCCATCATCCTCTCCTTAGCCTTGCCTTGTTTATTCATTCCTACTGTTTTTTAAAAAGCTGCCATCAATAATTCAACTAGCCAGTTTCTCTTGATTTCCCATCCAAAGTTGACTCCTCTCTCTTCTTCTAACCAGTTGTTATTTAAGTAAAGCCTGCATCCCCATAAACAAAACTCACACATGAGAAACTTTTCAATGACTTTCTTCACACGATTTATGGCAAGACAGGTTCTGCTAATGAGGTGAGTCATTCAGCAAAGGGAGAGGAAAACTGTTCATTATGTATTTGTGAAATCCCCAAACCGCTAAAAAGGCACCATTTACCAACAAAAAGCATCACAGGATGCACACGAACCAGCAAAGTGGGTGGAGCCCTTCCAGAAATGACTGTGACACGGGAAAGGGGGGGGGGGGGGGGGCACCTTGTCGGAGGCCTCACTTTCTCAGGATTCAGTACATTAAAATGAGTGGGAGGTGCAGGTTTCTCAGCTTACAAGCTTATAGGATTTGCCCCTCAGAAATCAAAAATGCAAGTTTTCTTCTGGCCCTCAGGGGAATACCAGAGCAACCCGGCCTTTCCCTGCTTCAGCTGCAGCCTGAGTTGTATACCTCTTTGCACTGACATCTAGAAAAAACAATAACCAGGATGCGCCTGAGCCTCAAAATCAAACATGTTTCCCCATTTCAGTTGTTCTCCTAGCACAGCTCAAATCAGAGGACTGCAGTCACTCCTTCAGCAGGCAGGACCGGCCACAGCGCTAGGATCTGGCCCATAGTTGAATTCAAAACATCCAAACACCTGCCAACTTGTGGACAAATTCTGGTTGTGCCTCCACTCATAATAAAACCACTCGCAGGAAGGCAGGCAGCGTGCACACTCGGGCACAAACAGGGAGAACGTGTACACACCCCTACACACACATCCACGCTGGCTCCCTGCTCCCAGAAATGACCTGCTAGCCAGAGGGCTCCAGCAGCAACACGCTAATAAATAAATTCGCCGAAGCCCCGAAGTCCCTCACCGTCTTCACAAACGCTAAGCACTGCAAAGAGCCACCTGCCACCCAAGCTTGTGTCAGGAGAGGGAGTGCACACAGGTGAGAGCCACAGGTCACTCAAACGGTGGCACAGACAGAGACACTGGCTCCTTGCGTTTGCCAAGCTGAGCAGGTTTGGGGTTTTTCCCCTCAGTGCTAACCTGGAGCAGAGGGACAAGATGATCGTTGTTGCAAGAGATGGAGAAGGAGTAAATCTCAAGGGATACTTACAGCATTCGATGGGGTTTGATGCTGCTTGCAGAGAAATGATCCTGCCATTGGACTCGGGGATGTGCACGCGGAAAACAAGCCGGACGCGGGTGTTCTTCCGGCCGATGTCTGTCTCTCCCTTGCGCAGCTCGATGTCTGCATTCCTCAGCTTCAAAATCCCCGCACAGTCAATGCTGCCAAACACACACACCGTTTAGCTTAACATTCCTGCTCTCAAACAGCTTGGAAATAGGTGACAGTCAAGAGGATTAAGCTGTTTTGCTTCAACCTCCGGGTTAAAAGCACTTCCAAACACTTGTTCTGTGTAGGATCTAGATATGGCCATTTCAGCAGTTACAGGGGAAGAAATCCCGGACGTGGCGAGTGAGGGACACTGTTGGATCCCTCCCCAGAGAGTCTGGGCCCAGTGGCTCAGCATGTCCCAGGCACGTCCCAGCCAAGGGCTAGGGGTGGCCTTAACTCTGGCAACAGCAGAAGACAAACATCATCTCTAAACTTCATAACCCCGAGTCTTATTCCCCTCCAGTGCTAAGCACGAGTGTGCACAGTGGGGCAGGGAAAGTGATTCAGCACAAGGAGGGCACACAGGGCAGGCAACCAGCTGAGCCGGTGCCGCAGCCCTCGGTGAGCTGGGGACCATTAAAGCCTCCACCGCCCGCTCTACCAACAGCTCAGCACCGAGACTGCACAGCAGCTATTGCCTGCACGTGGGCAAATTAGTTCAGCTCCATGGAGAATCACAGCGGTTGAACCAGCTAATTGCGTGCACCACCCAGGCATGTTTTCCCCACGGTTTGTAATGCAAGCATCGAATTCATCTCTGAAGCAGGAACCAAACCGTTCTCTCCTACTTTTGGACAAACTAGGTGCTACTGCTAGAACTGGGCTCTCCAGCCCTGGCCCAGGTCACCATGTCATCCTCCAAAGCCCTGGGATGTTGGTCCCAGCCAAGGCAATAGCCTGGAAGAGCAGAAAATGGTTCTCCTGCACAAAGGGAGCATGTAGGGAGCAGAATGGGGCTGAGCAGCAACGAAATGTTTAAGATTGCTCAAACCAGCATTGCAACTGAATACTGGTGCAAGTGCAGGTTAACTTCCTAAGAGTCCAGCGTGACCTAGCAAACACGCCTGTCTACATTAAGAGAATGTGCCAATTAATATTTATAGAATCCGAGATCTTCAGCTCAGCAATAGTCCTTGGAGGGTGCAGTGAGCACCGTTATTAAACGGGCACTGCCAATCCATTTTGATACCAGTTTTAAAGACACTCATTTTTCTTCTTTTGATATGAATTAAAATCACATTTTGGGAGACCCCAAACTGTTTCCTTCCTACACCCACACTGTTTCTTGCCATTGCCTGTGTGCAGGGGTTTATTACTCCAGCGTTACTTGTAAGGAATGAGGTACATTTTCTGAAAAAAGATATAAAGAAAGAATGTAGAATTTGCGATGAAATAGAGGGGCTTAAAAACATAGCTGCTCTGCCAATTTTGTCAGTATCCTCTGAAGGATGGAGATACAGCTCTTCCCTCTGCAGAGCAATCACTCTCATGCTGCCTGGCACACATTCAAGCCTGAAGCTTCAGACTGGTGCCCACTTCATCCCTCTGCCTCCATAAAACTGGAAGAGGTAATATAGAAAAGATGTGCCTGTGCTTGCTTTTCTGTTAACCTATTACAACAAGAGAGCGCAATTCCATGGCCAGAGCACTTGGCTGAGCTCAGAAGAGATGTTTTCTATTCCAGTAAATGCTATAAAATGAATCGTACACCTTTCCTCCATTGTCTACTGCTCCTTGCTTCTCACTGTGTCCCTGCAGCATAAGGACTTGAGATATGAGTCTTGTTTTGCTTAGTGCCCTACAAACCCATTCTGACTTCGAAGATGAACGATGATTACAATATAGTCACCGCAATTGGGGTAAAGAGCAAAAATGCCTGCATGGTCACCTGATAAATGGTAACTCTTTAAGCATTTAACCCAGGTGCTTGCAACTGCTGCTCATGCTTTTGTAAAACAGGTCTTACACTCATATATCTTCCTGATGCTTTGGAAAGGGGAGTCCCTCCAGAGCAGGCATCATTATTCATTTAAGTGACTCCTTTCCAAAAAAGAAGGAACTTCATATGCCAATTTAATCCTGCTCAATTTTGCTAATAAAAAGAAATATGCTTACGTTGCTTTCATGTTGTTTTTGGGTTCCAATGGAATCTCTAAAACTTTGGTGTTGCCAATGATTTTTTCATAGCTGGTGGTGGTGACAGTTTTTCCTGTAATGCGATGGACTTGATAGAAAGCATGAGGTTTAAGTATCCGTTCGTCTGCTGTCCCAATGAAGATCTGAAGACCCAAGGGTTTGTTCTCCATGTAACCGTGAAGCTGGCAAGACATTAAAAATCTGTTATCGAACACAGAGCTTGAAATGCCTTCATGTCAGGAAACCAAGTAGATATACAGATATGGAGATATAGATATTCATAAAGGTATATGTAGTACAGACTCTTTCTCGCTCTCAGAGACAGACATCCTCTTAAGAGTATTTGCTGGAGTCCGTGATACATAGGGAAAGAAGACAATGGAAAGGATTTAATTAATGATGGTAATACTAAATATATCAAGAAGAAAAAAGAATATATTAAGAAGAAAAAATTCCAGACAAGCTCTCCATTACCAGAAATTGTTGGTTGTCAAAACAGATTGATAAAACCCCTCAAAAGATAAATTTCTGAGTACACTTGTTTAATTTGCAGTGACTGTTTCCTAAATGAGGTTCAAAAGATTTTTCTCTGTGCGGTGGATAAAGCTGGTAAGCTGCATTGACTCGTCACACCAGCAGCCTTGAGCAGCAGCAAACACAGCAAGGACAGAAGAAAGTCTCTTACTTGCATTTGGTATATACGTAGTACTCCCATATGCACCTTCTGCAGACCTTAGCAACGCTAATGGAAGATGCCCATTGACAGAGGGGCTTTAAATCAGTCCCTACGTGACATCCAACTTGGAAACCCTCGTTTCTCTCCAGCCTAACATTCAGTAGAATGACTTTGCCTCAGCTCAGCTTGTGATTCCTACTTCAACTGCAGTTAAAAAGTATTTCCCCCCCTAAACAGGAAGTATCTAGCAAATGTGTCTGCAATTTTGAGAACTGAAATGTTAAATGATGTATAAACATTTCAGAAATTAACGATCCCTGCCACATCCCCCTCTCTGGCCTTGGCACACGCAGTCTTGCCCCAGCTCACATCCATTTCAAATCCAGCTGGAAGGACTGTCCTTCCAACCTCTCACTTTGCTGACATCACCCTGAGCTTCACATCTCTCCAGCTTCCCCGTCTCCCTCATACCAGACATAAGGTGCCTGCCTTTATCGTCAAAGCTCTGCTCTTCTCTTTGCCCTCTCATCTCTCATTTTCTACCCAGTTATCAAAACCTATTTCCAAACTTCCCAAATCCAGCGCCAAACACCAGCATCAACTTCTTAGATACTCACAACATTGCATTTTCTGCCCATCAGCCTCCTCCCCCAGGGGGAATGTTCCCTTTTAGTATCTACATCTTCACCTGACAAATCTCCCTGTCTGCAGAATTCTTGAATAGTTGTAAACAGAAATACGTTCTTGGCCTCTTGAAATCACTTATGTGATTTCAACCAGCATTGAGTCGCTGCTCTTTAAAACTCATCCTTCCCTCAGCTGTTGGTTCACTTTCAGCCATTCCTCTTGCACTGCATTAAAATACTATCCGTACAGGTAGATGTGGGGTTTGGTCTGTCTGTACGGTACAAGGAGGTCTTAGTTACACGTAGAGACTGGGGCCTTTAGGGTTCAGGGACATAAACACACTCTTCTGTACTAAATAACGTTTATAAACAGCATTTGCTGCAAGAGAAGCAAGAAAGCCAGAATGCCTCCATAGGCCAGGCGACAAGGAAATTTCTCCTTCTTTATTAACATGCAAAATTACAAATAAACCATCCTAAATTTCTCACATAACCAAAAATGAAAACCAGACATTTATCTACCGCATTGCCAATGATCCAGCTGAAAGGGAACTTTATGGTCTGAGACATGCTAAATTTGTTTTCAATTACTCTGTCCAATTCAAAACCTTGATGAAGCCATACAAAGCAAATAGTACTGGAAGATCAGAGAAAAGGAAGATTAAGTTAATAGTATTCGTGGCCAAACTGGTGGGTTTTTTCTTTTTTCTTTTCACCAGTCAGCAGGAGGTATCTCTGCGTAGAAGGATTAATTCCCCCCTGGAAGGGGACCACATGCAGCATCAATGCAATCCTGGCAACCTTCCTTCAGTATGGCAAATGTAAAGCGACACTCACTCTTCTGAGCTATCATTACTCATCTAGCACATATTTGCGAGGCACACAAAGACAGGGTCTATGCCCCAGAGACCTTACAACCCAAGGGCCCGAATTTGCAGCCTCCACTCACATGAATAGCTCCATTGAAGTCAACAGGCTATAAGTATGGGTTGTGCAAGAAAGAATTACAGAATCCAGCCCAGCTGCAGCTCAGACACCTACGATAACTCACTCGCACAAGCGCTCTGGGAGATTGTGAGGAGGAAAAACAGGGTACGAGGCTCTGTGCAAACATGCCAGTTGGCTCTGGGAGCGAGGTGGAGGAGGAGCGGAGCTGGACTCCAAGCACAGGGGTTGGTATTGGAGAAGCCGTGTTGCCAAGAATGTGATAAATACGATGGCAGCCAAGGGGAGTTTTCGAAATGTATAGAGTGTATAGAAGATTAAAGGCAACAGAGGTCAAAATGACAGATCTGCCAGGAACAGGCATGAATGTAGGAATCGCCCCCCGTTTATCCATGGAGGACCATTAAGCCCAGGTCCTCTGGGAGCCATACTGAAACCCATCCTAGGTATGGTACTTTCAAACTCCAAGATTTCCTGGCCTTCAATGAAAAGCCATCTTGTCTTTACAAGGGGAGAGAGAGAAGAAGAGTAGTTTTTAAATACTGAGCATGTTTATTGTCATGTCTGACAGAGTAATTTGAGTAATTCTTCGTGGATCCAGCTAAGATGACAAGAGGATCCTTTGGACTGGAACAGTTACTACAGTGACAACAAAGCAGCTTTTGCTCTACCCTCTGTGTCTTGGCAGAACAAAATCCCAGAGTTACAGGTGGGAGACTGGAACGGAGGAAAACAGATAATAAATTACAAAAGAAAATTTGCCCCCAGTGAGCACAGTCAGTAGCAGCTACAACAGAACCAGCTACATACACAGTTTTTAATACTGGCCACCTTTAAAACTAATTTTAAGTGGTGTTTGCTCATGTACAGAATGAGTTCCCAAGGCAAAACTATTCATGGTCTTCTAATAATATGTATGTCTGTGGCTGTGTGTCTGTATAAATGTATACGCACTTCAAGAGAGAAATTGATTGTGTGCTCGTATGGCAATGTTTGTATCATCTGCTGGACAAGGAGGTACAAATCACAGTAAAAAGCCTTCTGGTCCTCCACAGGACCAGATTTTAAATTAATTGTCTGATCAGGGGAAGAAAGTAACATAATTATTTGGTAATTTATGGCATTATGGCAATGCTTTAGGATGACATCACTGTAAAATCAAAATAGCGTTATGAAACACAAATACAAAGAGAAAAATACATGTAAAAGAGTCAAGTATCCCCATCTGAAGGTGTGTGTCCTTTTCTTGAGTTAACTGATTATGTTTTAATGGATAATATAGGTGGTCATTTACCACAAGAATTTCCCTCAACCTTTTGCTTGCTAAGAACACATCAGAATGACTTAGGAACAAAAAATTAAGATGACAGCCCAAAGAAATGCTCCAGGAGCTTTAACATCAGCATTTTACAATCAGCTCTGCCAAAAACTTACTACATAGCTTTGGTCATGTCATATAACCTCTCTGTTTACCTGTAACAAGAACAGCGATGCTAACCCTACTTTGCAGGGATAGAAACAAGTTAATATTTTGTGCTGCATTTTTATATAGAAAAATTCATTGTGAGCTAGAATGAAAGCACACATTAAAGCTATGTTTCAGATACGTGTCTCTCCTTAAAACTGAACTATGAGTGACTGTTACTCTCAATAAACACTCACCTCCACTATGCTAGGTGGCTGCTTTAGTATTTAACCACAATGCTGATCTTTCCTTTGGCAGAGCAAAGGAGTAGAAATAACCCTTAAAGAACCCTACAGAGAAGTGAAGATGTAAAACATTTTTTAAATAATAACAACTTTGAAATGCATTTTTTCCTCCTTTAGCAACAATCAAGCCACTCTGAAGTCTCAGTTTTTCAGGTCTACTCTTCTGCTCATCTCAGGGAAGGGGGGCAGCGGCTCACCCTGCAGCTGCCCCGGGCTGGGTGGGTACAAACCCCGCAATGGCAGTTTCAGCAGCGATGAGAACAGAGGACCAGCCCTGTGCCAAGGTGTTCCTTTACTCTTTTTCACTCCTCTTTCCACGAAGAAAACGAAATCATCTGGATTTCGGTTTCAAGAGAGTGAGAATCAAGAAAGATTTATGAATACAGAACTCGGGGAGGAAATATTTTTGTGTATTATAAGGTGACCTACTCACAATAAAACTCCCCCAAACTGTATACAGATCGAGCTGGAAAAAAACCAACTCCTTTGAGTCACATTTGCCACAAGGGGAAAGAGAAGCCAGACATGATGTGTACCTTTCCATACTCTATTTTGGGATTTTAAGATCCTATTTCTTTCAGCTGAAAGATTTTTCTAAAACTTTGCTTTTGCATAACTCTTATAATATTAACATAGCCAGACATGGGCTGGTCTGTGACCTGAAGAAATGCAAAGCACTTTGGCAGATAAACAAATAACATCATTCAGAAAACAAGGAGACTTTTCTTGTTTGGTTTGCTGCTACGATTGGGTTTCTAAACAAAATGGAAATGTGTGGCATGATTAAAATCATTGGCTCACCTCTGCACAAATAAAATTCATTCATTCTGCACTCCATCCATGGATCAATACCAGTCAAGTTTGGAAGAGGGGGGTATTTAAGTGCCATTTTCAGGAAGGCACATATGTAATTCTGCATGCAAAAAAAATGAGCAGATGTACCTTTAGCTTCTGTGCATTGGCCGCCCAGTCACCCACCTGAACACAATTCCTGTGATGGTACCAGCAACTGCAGCCATCAAGACCATGCATTAGCCACATTAAACAACACGGGGTTTTTTCCTGCACTATTTTAAAACTCAGGTATTCTTACAAACGGAGAGTCCAGCTCCAAACACACAAGCACTTAAGGCCAGAGTTTAAAACTCACATCTAAAGCAGTGCCTACCCCAGTGTTCAGATGAACCGAACCCTGCATCAGCACAGTTGGCATTGCCGCTGGCTGTGGGGATTTAAGACCACAGGTTCACCTTCGCTGTGCTGCATGAACAGCAAATCTCTTTGCACAAGCGAAGCCTGCAACACTGCTTACTTACGCTGTCCGGTAAACAAGTGATAAACTGACAACAGACTCAGAAAGGAAGGTAGCTCCTTAAAGATTCTGTAGGTGGTCAGCTCTAGATACACCATACGTATATGCAGGGGGAATTTAGTGAAACCTCCAGAATTTAAATCTCTGAATCTTAGACATATTTACTTGAGTTTAAATATTGTTATATTTTATATAGAATGGCATTATTAGCAAGAGGAAAGAGACGTCACAGGAGGTAAGAAAGACAACTTTTTTATTCTTAAATGGGGAAGCCGGCGCAGATCAGTGCAGGGATTTGCTGGGTCTCATAAGGGACAAGCAGCCAAAGCGCAGTGAGAAACCCAAGGTCCCCCTCCCCCTGCGCGCTGCCTTGCTGCAGGGGTTGCCAACCTCCTTCTGCAAATGGCACAAACGTGCGGCAGGACTGCTTGCTGGCCACAGCACCTTGGTTTTCACTAGTATCGCAAGCTTCTGCCTTTGCCTTTTTAATGGACAGGTTTCAGAGCTAAATTTTCTTGGGGATTTCTGGTTTGGGTATTGCACATCTGAAAGTCTGCAGGCAGACAGCGATGGGCTTTACAAGACAAAAGCAGGAGCATCTGCAAATCTTATGGGCACCTTTGAAGAGCTGCAGCAAGAACCTGCGCAATACAGACACCAATTGCCTTAGAGTAGAAGGGAGTAATTTGTTTCCCATTCATCCCAACAGAGCTTTGCTTGTCAGGAATTCAGGTCTTTCTCCCATGGGATGTATAAAGCTGCATCTTTAAAGCTGATTGCACACATCTTCCTGTCTAGACAACGCAAGCTACTGCCAGAAGGAAAGTATAAAATTGCAGAATGAATTCACTAGTCTTGGTGATTTTATTTGCTTGAAAGTAATCAGCTCTTTTGCTTGTTTCAGCTCACTGTAACATGAGGCTTAGTCCATTAACTGCTGCATATTACTTGCTATCTCCCCATGGAAGTCACTCCAGCTTCCCTCCGACCAGGATGTGCATGTGTGTGGTCAGCTTTGAAAACAGCACTGGGGTGATTCAGATAGACCGTCCCCAGCCGGTAATGAAAAGTGGGAAAACACAGCTCGACTAGCAACGTTTAATTAGAAGCAAATACAAAGCCGCGTGAGAAATCACTTCCTCCTACTGCTTCCCTTTTCCTGCTGTACACAAGGAGATAAGAAAGCACTGAAAGGTTCACCAGGAGCGGCACGTGGTCACGGCACCAGCTGCCCTAGGAAGGAGCCCCAGCTCACCCAACGCCCACCTTCCTCTGCAAACTGCAAGAGGCTGCAGACTTGAAGCCGTGTCTCAAAGCTTTTGACACCACAAACTATTCCCCTGCTCGGACTCTTCATCATTCCCGAGGCTGTTTCACATGCCAGCAGGCGCTCCCAGACACTCGGCAGCGGACAAGAGGAAGATGTGCTTGTCAGAATAGCCCCAGCTTGGCACAGTGTTTCTGTCACGCCTGTTCAGCTCCCTTCCTGGCGCAAGCAGCTTTGTGTCTTGGGTTTTGATCATTAATTGTCATCATTGATACCTTTTGACTGCAACAATTTCAAGGGGTTTTGGGGGAGGTCTTTACTCAACAATACTCCTACCAAGATGGAAAATTTTACTGTGCTGTCTCTGGGAGAGTTGCATATCAATAGCTGTCAATAATAAAGACAAAGACCTCAGCCAGACACCGGCTCATGTAGCAGCTTGCCTGCCTGCTTCAGTTAGAGCTGACACTGAGCAACAAAGTTGAATCCTGTCACATGTTTTTGTTCAATTTAATGTACTTGGGACATAGCAAAAGAACGCAAACCAGAAGGAAATCTCTGCCCTGGTTCTTTTTGCTCCTTACCAGAGCAGTCTAAAAAGGCCTCCAAAGATAATCCTTTGAACATCTGATTCTGTTAAATGATGAGGTTTTATTCTACCCAGTTTAAAGTGTTTCTTATTTTGGTGACAATTCTGTCAAAATTCCAAGGACTGAATCTCATTTGCTCTGCTGCTCCTTACAGTAAACGACAACCAGACTCCCAGTGTCTAACTGGGATTTCTGCTTTCACACAGGGTTAACATACAGGTCTGGGATGCAGGCAGCAGCTCTTGGGAGAAAGCAGTTGGGGGTTTTGTTCCTGGCTGTCCTGACACTAACCTTACACTGCAACGTAAGCAAGTTGCTTCCTCTCTGTGCCTCAGTTTCCCCGCGCCTATGAAGAGCTGATCCTGTTTTCAAGATGCTTTGACTATCTCAGCCGAAAGTTTAAAAGAAGAGGCACTATGCATCTGACTACCACACATGCACAGATATGGGGATTTAGAGATCGGGTTTTCACAGCTGGGTGAAAAAATGAATTGTCTCCTACTAAGAAAAGCAGCTGTGAAATTAAGAGAGCTTCCATGCACACTCATGATGAGAGACTTAAAGTTCCCCCAGCATGACAAAACTCTGCCACAAGTAGATCAGAGGGTGCAGATTTGCTGATTTTGACAGCATTGCACTGGGGGAGTTTCTTGACATGGGGCTTTGCCACCAGTTACCAGAGCCAATCCCTTGCCAGCCGTTGGAAGCACTGTGGAATCCAGCCTCAGCCCAGCTGGAGCAGAACGGAGGGTGGCAAGCAGAGCTGCTTTCTTATCCCCAAACCTCGCAGCTTCCTCTGCCACAGTCACTTCACCCCTCCCAGCGGGCAGGTGAGGCAGCAATGCTTCAGGTGCATCACGCTGTGCAGCCGAGATGTGGCACAAAGCTTGAGAGCAACCACGCAGACAAGGGGCAAGCTGGGACAGCAGTAGCAGCAAAAGCATCTTGGAGTTACTCACTCCAGCCTGAGCTGATTGATTTGACTGCACTGAACCAAATCCCCAGAGCTAAGCCCTCTGCCAGGGCTTAGTGCTGTGCCTCCTGTGAGGCGGGTTTAGGGTCCAGGAAGCATACCATGGCCTTTGCTCAGGCACTGGCTCTTTGACTGAATGTCAGCAAGATTTTGGAAAGGATCTTGGCTGAAAAGCATTTTTTGGGAAAAAGAAAAAAAAAAAAAGAAAGAAAAAAAAAAAAAAGAAGAAAAAGAAGCAAGCCCCAGGAACCTCTCTCCTCCCCAATTTCTTTCTCAAGCTGAAACCCACAACACAAGGCATGCTCAGAGAGAGAATAACTCAGGTCTGCTGGAAGCATCAGGGTTTCAACAGTTGTTTCAGAATGAAATAGAGACCCTAGAAAATTTTCACCGAGCAGCAGCAGGCAGGAGTCCAGTCCCTTTCCCCCCAAACAGCCATCAGCCTGGCGAGCATGATGCTCCCCTTGGATGCAGGAGACGCAGGTGCGAGTCCTCGCTTGGCGCAAGGCGCTTCCAGTTCAATAGACATTGGTCTTGAGAGAGGAAGGGAGGAACTGAAGGCTTATAGCTGGACAGTAAAGCCCATGAACAGAGCTCAGATGTGAGTTTACAGGACACTATCCACTCCGCATGAAATTCTGCGCATACTCAAGTGTGCCATGAACAGGATGAGTTATGTCGGCATTACTGCTGCGCTGGAAGTGTCCACATTCACGGCAACCAGCCAAGAATCTGAACTTTTGTTTACTGCACACTGACTCCCCCATACACAGTCCTGGAGTGAGAGCATGCACGAAAGGGTAACCTAAACCCTGCACCTGCCTAATCCAGGTGTATTTCTAATCCGAGGAATAACCCCAGCCTTCTGCACAGCACAGGCATCACCCTCAAACCAGCTGGTATACTCTCCTTCCCCTCACCCCTGCCAAAACTACTTTCCATCAAAAGCAATGTATTCTGAATTGGGCTCAAAAATTTTCAGTGAGAGCTTTTCCTTCACTTTTAACTCAAAGCAGGTTGGCACATGCAAAAATCCCACGGCTCCCTCAGGTACACAGTTCTGATCATCTGCCCTGCACCCTAACCGTGCCATGGAGCGATCCTGCCTGTCCTTCTCTTAGGGGCGAGCTGCACTCGCTCAGCCATAACTTCTATGTGACAGCATCCCTTTCACACAGAGGGATGCAGACCCAGTTTAAAGACTTTAGGAAACAGGGAATGCAACTCATCTTCGGTTAAATTATCCCAGTAGCTAATTATCCTCACTGTTATCCAGCAGTTCTCTTCTTGCATTAATTAGAGAAAACATACAGGGGTCAGCTCTTCCTCTAATCTTGGTTTACTAGATATCATATTTTATATTCCCTGTTTTTCAATCCAGTCTCGCATCTAAACAAAAGCAGATTTCAGGCTCACCCATGTCTTCCTACACTACTTCTGATTTAACTGGCTATTTCCTTTCCTTAGTGGCTTCACTGAGCTTTCAGATAGATAGATCTCAAGGTGCAGCTGTGCTATCAGCATGTTAGCAGTATAGTGGGAGGGGTACTGCCCTACCCTTACATTTGATGGGATACTAGTTTTGAAAAGAATTTCCCAGATGTACCTAAAATCTGCGTTTTCAGCATTGCACATCTAGCCCTGCAACAGCACACGTAATGGCAGTAAATATGTCCATGACCCAACAGCGCAAAGCTCAAGAGGCGCCTACAATCGCCACAGTTGTGCAAACAAGCCCGGTAGTCCCGCAGGTAAATGAGGCATGAAACGCACAGCCAATCTGTCATATGCCGTTCTTGAGCTGGCAGCAGAAACCCCTGCAAGAGCCAAAAGCTGCCGAGAGCCTGCGCGACGCTCCCACTTGCTAGAAAAGGGAAGTTAAGTCCATGAGAACGCTACAAAGACGTTGCACGGTGCAAGCCAGCGCTTCTGCGCACATCCAGCACTGCCTGCCCACAGAAGTGCAAACATGCAGGGGTTCGTCCCAGATGTTGGACTTCCCCTTTGCTGAAGAAGGGGGAGTTGGAAAGATGGGCAGAAAAGGACAAACTCTGCTCCTCTGGCATTGCCCTCAACAGCAAACTTTCCTGGGCAGGCAGGCTTGGGTTTCAGCAGGAGCACATCTCCAGCCCAGCCCTACTTGTCAGCGCGTGAATCACGGCACCAAGCTGTGATTTGGTTTTGAGTTTCCATCAAAGGTTCTGGTTTCACTAATACACAAAGGAATTAATTGAATGTTGGAAGTTACATACAGCTAAAAGTCAGGGCCCCACGGGAAGCATAGGCTAGAAAACAATGTCTCCCTTGACTCAGAAACCACAAGAAAACACATACAGCAAAATTCAAATATAAAAGGAAAGTGGAACATACGTTTGTTATTGTAAAGCAGCTCCTGTATGCTCCATTAACAATGCTACCATTCCAGCTTCTTTTTAATTAAAAAAAAAAAAAAATAGGCAGTAGAAGTCACCACAGTTTTAGAAGTTAAAACCTAGGGGAAAGTTGGGTCAGCTGTGCTGCACAGGAGCCTCTCTCCATACATCTTTCCTGCTTTAAACGAAGCGAGGGGGAGACTCGTACACACAGTTGTGCGATGGGTTGGGTGTGCCCCATGCCCTCCCCTTGAGCATTGGGGCTTGGTAGACCTGTCTACATTTGGATGTTGTACCCAGTTAAACAGTGGGGTAATGTATTTAATTTTTACCATTACAATCAAGCCAGTAAAGGAGATGTAATTATGGCAGTAGGATGTTAGCTCATAGCAGAATTACCTCCTCCCTTTTGTTTCTGAAATGAAGCCCATGGGAGAATATCCTTTTCCCATTCACTGCTGCCAGCGGAAAGCCGACTTGTGCCCAGTTTGCCCATTACTGCCACACTGGAGGTTACTGCTCCTGAACTCTGTTAGAGGGAATGTCAACAGCTTTTGATGTCGTGTGTGCCAAGAACAGAAGAGACTGAAGGCCTCACCGATGTCCAAGACACCTGCATTGGCAGGGCTTTTGCTAAATAAATACAACTCCCATGTGATTTTAGGATAGCGGCAGCAGGCAGGGACTGAAGTCTGAGTGCACTTGTGGTATCTTGCCTTCTTGCTGCAGGGAGGATACAAGGAAGGAGTCATCCCTGATGCTCTGACTGGAAGGAAATACTCCCTCCTCTCTCCCAGCCCTGTTACACAGATTAACCCACCACACCTGATGAAACAAGGACCCCAGAACTCAGCAGCAGCCGAGGCAGGTCACAGGGATGTTGCCCTCCTGTCTGCAGGGGACCACGGCTCTGGCAGAGGCAGAGACAGCTGCCGCCCATTGCTGCACGGTGGGTGGGAGCCTGTGCGAGCGTGGGCTCAGCCCCACTGGCCAAGGAGGGTCCTGCTGGCTCCCACAGCCCAGGAAAGTGCCCAAACTGAGCCATTTCCTAAAGGCAGGAGGCAGCAGCCCCACCAGCCACAGGGACTGCTCTCTGCAAGGGTCCCGAACAACACTCGCCCCCAGACACGGGCTCAGACCACTCGGTGTTGGGCTGAAACCTCCAGCTGCAGGAAAGTGCAAACCTCCTGGCTGAGGAGCGAGTTTTTCCCCACCCTGAGCCAGGGACCACCGATGCAGGATGCGCTCTGGGCAAGGCGCCTTGGAAAACTGGGCTGCAAGTGACCAGCATCCTCAGCTGCTTTCGAACACTGCAGCCTCGGGTTGTGCTGAATGGATTCAGTTATCTGACACAAGCAGTGGAAAAAAGCAGGTTTGTTGATGAAGAACTGGGTTAATAATGTGGTGGAAGTGAGAGAAACAAAGCGAGAGATGCAAATGAGTGACTGCTTATGCGCTGGTTTTCATTCAGAAGTATTTGAGCCTTTTGTAAAGACAAGTTAGAGAATGAATACATTGGGGGAAGGATTTCCTAAGATGGCAATTAAAAAAACACCTTAAAATGACAGTTAGGCACAACCCTCTCAGAATATGACTACAAATTACTGTGCTGAATAGCTATGTAAAACACCAGCTTCCTCAAGGACTGTTTACAGCGAGGTAAGTCCAAAACACACAGGTTCTTGGGGGAAAAAAATAGAAATAATAAGAAAACCAAAAAGTAGTAAAAAAGTGTATATTTACTCTTTGACCCCAAGACTCAGACAAGCTCTCATAAACAGATTTTTAACAAAATAGCATACCTCAGCCTCTCTACAGTCCATAGCAGAGGCACATCTGAAATCGATGCCCTGTGTCACCTCTCTCGATTATACGAGGTGAATGCAGCAGCAGATCACACATCTCTCTCACACTGATCATCTCCAAACACCCCAGAGGACTTCAGAATGTGGGAAGATTATGATGTGAAATGGGTTTGTCTCATTTATATCCATGGGCTGCCACACATGTAAAGGCAACAGCTTCCAATGAAACGAGTACAGATCAGCTACCCAGAGTATAGCTGGGCAATCATTTGCATAAATCAACTCCCCATCTTCCCTAAAAGCTTTTCCTTTCCCTTCCGCTTCCCTTGCGGGAAGGACAAGAGTTCTGCTTAGAGAACTCCCTGGAATACCACTGATGGAATATCATTTCCATCTTGGAAAAAAAAAAAAAATCTGGCTTCATGCAAAGCAGTAGGACAAAAAAACAGAACCACGGAGTGCCTTCAAAATAATTATTTTATGGCTTTTTAAGTACCATAGACTCTGCTTTACCACGGGGTGAAGCTCATCCAGACTCAGCCTTTGCTACTGAAAAGGTTTTTCCTTCTCATCACTGCCTTAAACAGTTCAAAGACATGAGAATCTTTGCTGAAGAAATTAAAATATCTCTCCCCCTGAGGCAGAGACGTTCTGATCACCACATTTTCCTGCAGGCTGTAGGTGAAAGACACCTTTGCCAGCACCCAGTGTTCCTCGAGTGCTACCACATGCCCTGTTTCCCCTGGACAACAGGACAGTGAGCAATGCCAACAACCCAAAAATTTTACTTTCCTTTATGGGTAGGAGCTCCTAGAAGGATTATTGAAAATAATGCTGGCAGACATCTTCAAGGAATCATCTAGTTCATCTCTCCCGTCCCAAGCAGAATTCAAATAAATCCATGTCCTTCATAGCAGTACTTGCCCATAAGCATGTAAAAATGGAGATTTTTACCCCCCTGGGCAGGGCGCACTGCTGTGGGGTGAACACGGACATAACTAGGTTTGCCTTTGGATTGCCACCTCTATCCCAATCACATCCATAAGCTTTTTACACAGGCACAGTCACTGTCTTTCCCAATGGACAGTCTCTTCCAGAGCCCTGACTGGAGCAGCTGGGTACAAATAAGCAGCTGTCCCTCAATGTGGTGACAAAGAGCTGGAAATCAATCATGCCTGCCCCTCCTCTCCAGCCTCAGGGACCGGCTGGACCTGCAAGACAGTAGGTGCATCCAAACTCCAGCTTTGGCCTTGCTACGCAGGATTTCCTTGGCGTTCTCAGAGACTTAACGTCTAGGGGATAGTCACACTGGCATTCAATTTACATCCCTAAAATAGCAGCCCGAGCTTCTCTATGGTTAACAGCAAGCTGTAGTTTCCTCTCAAGGGTGACTCGAAACACTTAAACTGGGAGCCTGTGTTTCTCCATGTGACTCCGGCAGGTCTCCGAAGTCAGATGGTGTGAAGGTTACATGGCATGCATGGCTTCTCCCCTCTTCCTCCAGGCCAACAAAGTAAATGCCCTCTTCCATGTGGCCCACCTAGCCAGAGGTTCTGATTAACCAGACTCTTCCCCTCCCATACTTTGGAGTGCAAAACTGGTGCAGAGTCTTGTGCACAAACTCTAGGGGCTAGACATGTGAAGAAGAGGAAGCAGCATCAGAAAGATAAACCACAAGATAAGGCCTGGAGGATATGAGATCTGCTGGTCTGTAGCTTCAGAGTACTCAAAAGAAGAAACTTGCATGCAAAGCCCAGTTTTCAAAAAGTAAATATTGCAGGCCAACACCATGCTGCAACAACTAGCCAACTTCTCTTCCAACAGAAGGTTCAGCTGCATAATTAGTCACATGAAGGGTTAATTTAATGGGAAATTTTTCTTAAATTATTTTTTTAAGAGATTGTATTTTAGAAAAACTAATTAAAATAGTGGAAAATCAGTATATCAAAAGTGGTTGTAAAATGTATGGGACACTCAGCTTTAGTATAAATTCCACCGCTGTGGGGGGCTTCTCCCACTCCCAATTGGCTTCTCAATATTTAAGTCCAAATATCTAAGAAACAGCACTGGATTCAAGAAAGTTGCTATGGAGAGGTCCTAGTGCTCCAGAAAAATCCCAAGGGTGGTGTGTTCATCTCTCATTTGAGAAGCGCTGTGGGTCCCCAGCACCAGGTCTGCCGCCTGCAGCAGAGCCCCAGCCCTGTCACCCCTGGGCCAACCCTGCGGTCCCTGCTCTGGGGCTGCACACAGATAGAACCTGTTGAAAACAATTTAATTTCCTTGCAACCAGTTGCCTTTAACTCATGCAAACTTTCCTCAACAGTGCCTACCTTTTAAAAATCTCTCCTGTTTCATTTTCCCTGTTTCTGTACTGTTTGCATCTGACAAGAACACAAAAGTTAAAATTCACTAACGGGAGGGACAGGCAGGGGGGGGAGGGTGGAAAGAAGAGACCTAAAAGCCAAATAACTTATGACATGAAAGCTTTGGATTTTACTATCCTTCCCAAATTTCAGATGTCATAAACCATACAGGTGCAACTACCTCATTGCTCGGCACCCATATGAACCTTGTTATGTTAAAGTGAACACAAATCCAACAAATACTTCCAGGTTTACAATAAACCTTCATAAGGAAACTGTCCATATTTTCCCCAGATGCAGGCACAGCTGTGCAGAGGCACATCTGCTCGGGAAACTAGTGTGGATCTTTGAATTTATAGTTTAAGATCCTTAAGCTTGACGGCAAATTATGATAAAACCAGGAATACCAGTTCCTGTCTCCAACAGAGAATATAAATCCCTCTTTGATTGGTATTGATTACAGGAAGGAAACAAAACACTTATATTTCCCCATGTCACAAGAAACTCCTTCATTGCAATAAACATCCGGTTGATAGGAATATCTCGGGAAGGTAAATGATATTATATTTGTAAGCAAACCAAGACAAGAGCAAGTGCTGATTGCCCGCATAGTCCATACATCCATGTACCTTCAAACGCACCACAGCAGGCTATAAGTTTGTCGGATTCATAAACTAAAAAGATTGCATATATTAAGGTATGTCAAACGTGACTGCTCTTTATTATTATCCTGCCCCCTTTACTCAAATATCCAGTCCATACATGTAAGCCCAGCTCAACCAAAGTAAACAGATTCATTGATTTAACAATTTATGGTTTGGTTTTAAAAGAGAGCGAGCCTGCAGGGGAATATCTAACATATGTTTGAAGTTAAGCACAAATCAACTCAGTGAAATTAGTATTGATCGCATGCTTAAAATTAAGCATAAACGTCAACATTTCCCTGGTTTACACTTGCCAGAGCAAGTCCTGTGACAGGCCTATCTGTAGGATGCACCCCAGCCTTGCTTAGCGCTGGCTGACCCATATAGTCGCCATACGTCATTACCAGCAGCATCGCCCCGTCGCCTTGCAACCCTGACCAAACGGCACTGCCTGGGACAGGGAAGGAAAGGAACGGAAGGACTGATGCGGCCCCACAGGGCTACAGTGCAGCTACTCAGCCGCTGGTTCACGTTACCCTTCGGGAGGTGAAGAAGAAAAGCCCTTCACCCTCCGCGACAGAGTAAGGGTTCAACTCATCCACCCCTCAGGTCAGCAAAGGGCCAGATTTTGTTACCTCCATCACTGTCAGCTTGGGTTTTGTTCACTGGTTTCAGCAGGGTGAAACCAGTCTCACAAGCATAGCTAGGACCAGAACTGGACTCTTTAGGGCAATAAAAATGATATCTCAAAAGAGATAAAATTTTTTTTCTGTAGTGACATCAGCCCAAATCACGAGGGAGCTCCTGCCTAAACTCGTTCGCCCCTTTTCTCTATATATTTACAGCTTCATAGACACCAAACATTTTCTTGAAAGCATCCCCACTGCTATGCAATTATCTTGCCCTGCTGTCTCCTTATCACATGGCTACTACAGCTAGTACAGGTTTCGTCTTGGTGGTGCATACCCAGGACAAAAAGGCAGCAGCGTTCCCACAGATGACAAGCAGAACTGCATGAGGTGTGACATGGCATCAGCAAGTTACGCATAAACCAGACACCAGGTTGAAATGGATGTACTGAGTGTTCGAATTACACACGGGTGAAATTCTCTGACCTAAATTTAAATGGGCTTAAAATTAGAAGTTCTACCATGTAACCAGAGGATGGGGTAAGGAAAAAAAAAAAGGAAAATTGCTAAGGGAAAAGCAAAGGCATGACAGACATTTCTAGCAAAAGGCAGCTGTGAACTCTGGGGAAACCCCAGTTTAACATCCCTGCCTTCCCAATCCAACTCCAAGCAAGGTGAATGAAGGCTGCTTTGCCTTTCTTCAAGAGAATATACAGTTTGGCTGTACGAACCGGAGAGGAGCAGAGGTTAGACACAGCCAGAAACACGGGCAGCAACTCTGCCGCATGGTCTTGCTCTGCGGAGCGCAGGGAGCACAGCTCCGACCCTTCGTTCACTGCCCGCAGGACGCGGGGCTGCGGACCGAATGCCGTCTGCAAGTTATTTGAAATCTGCCTTTGGCAGGTCACTGCACTACACTGAGAGCCAGGCTTGACGCTTGCACATTCTGAACCTCACAAAACGCCCTAGTTTACACAGAAGAGTCTATTGCCAAGATAAAACGGGCTCAGCTGGAATTCAGGACAGCGGGGCATCTCGTGGCAGAGTTGGATGGCAGGAGGTTTAGCACAGAGCCCAGGAAAGGTGGCAAATGTTTTGCCTAATTTTCTGAGCTTTCACAAGCTAATCCAAACCAACCTTCCAAACATCTAGGACTTCACCACAGATCAACTTCAGGCACTTGACACACACCTACAAGCACACCCAGGTTCACATGGTCCTCCTCTTTCAGGGTCAGCCCCCAGCAAGACTTTCAGAAATGAACTCACCCCCCACCTTTCCCCTATGGACTCGTTCTCCAGTCCCTTACCTGGACGACTGGGTGGCCTCCGGTCGGCGCCTTGACGGCCCCTCGGCTCCCCTCCGTCTCGTAGTGTGCCCGGTGGTGGGGCTTCGGCTGCACCTCGATCCGCAGCTCGTAGGAGCCGGACTGGCTGGAGAGCGGCCACTCGAGGGGCGGGAGCGACTGGACCGGCAAACTGGACAGAGAGAGACCACACACACCAGCTGAACCTCTTGAGCACTTGATCTATCAACGCCCTGATCCGTTCTTCCCCCAAGCACCCCACCGGGGCTGCTCTCGCTGAAACATTTAGTTTCAGTGAGAGCTATCTATTTTCAACGAGAACATGCTCTCCTGCTCATATTTGGTTACAACTCTCCCAAAATTCAGGAGATGGGCCCATCTCCTTGTAGGAGAGAATAAAATGGAATATTTCTCTTTCTTAAACAGAAATATCTGTAGCAGTTACATTTTTTCAAAGAGCCCCCTCTTGTATCTAGCTTTTGCTTGATCACAGAACATACACTGTGGAATATGAACTCCTTTCACCATTACTTACCAGTTGTGTAAATGAACAATGTTTATTATTTCCATAAATATTAAAATGCACACGAACAAAATGCTAAATATCCTTACCTGATACTAGTATTCCTGTTACCAAAGCACACAAGGGTTTATAACATGAAATTAATACATTGAAACGTACAACTAGAGCTTGCACTGGATTTTGAACAACTCTTATTTTATTAGTACAAAGCGCTGCCAGGACCAATCTAATAAGCCAAGTCACAGCCCGCGTTCTTTCACTCGCAATTTGCATTTAGCAGGTTGGGAGCAGCGTGGGATAACGTCAGCATGGGGACAACCTTGCCGCCAAGCGGGATGGCAGGGCTGCCAGGCTGCCAGCAGTGACGGCAAGTGGAGTCCCACACTTGGCAGCCCCCACTCTGGCAGCCACGCACCGCCCGGGGTCCAGACCTGCGTGTCGCCCCTGCCAGACAATGGAGGGAGTTGATGAGGGTCACACCAACGACAGAGACTGGGGTTAAATGACAATTAACAAATTAACAGCCAACAGTAAGTCAATTGGAGTTGACTGAATGCTCAGTCTGACTTGGAGCAGCATGCTCTATTTTGAATCAGGAAATATTTAAAGTATTTTCATGCTTGATGGAAAATTGTAAGCCAGACGTCCTCTGAATTTAGAAAAGCAATCAATTTTCTTTAAAAGCAGCGGGACGAAGTAAGAGTACTCAGCCTTTGTCAAAGGCTGTCTGCAATCTGCTTTTTAGACAACTAATACGGAAATTTGAATTTGTCACATGCTGTGCTACCAATGAACCACTTAGATAATGTTTCTTTCAAACCCAGATGCCATCTCTCAGACTCACAATAGAGTGGGCTCCCATTAACCAGTGCTGTCCCTGAGCACTTAGCTCTGGTCTGCAGAAGGACCTGCCCAAGGAAACATTCCCTAAGGATCACCATGCACGACAGAGGACATCATGCCATGAGAAAACACACGACCGCAAGAAGCATTACATACCTGCAGATAGGTATTGCAGGCACCAGTTGCTTTGTCCAGGATGGAGGTACCAACAAAATTGACTCTGGGGCTGAGTTTCTCCTGTCCTCCTGCTCACAAGGCCCATGGAAGTCAACAGTCTGAAAGACGTGACATGGAATGCTGTTTTTGTGGGAAGGCATTGATGAAGGATCAGGGCTGGTTTTCCAAATTTTCGTGGGAACACCACAGGAAGGATCTGTAGGAAGGCTGTTCATAGCATCCATGGAAAGAGGAGCGCTGGGCAACTGCGTGTAAGTAACTGAAGAGTTGTCTTCTCTCAAGGGGATGCGAGGAGAGGATTGTGGAGAGGGGGTCCTTGACTGTCGTGGAGAAGTGGAAGGCAGCTGAGTACTGTAGAGCTCAGTGCAAGAGTACCTCCGTTTTGCACCTGGTGATGAAGACCTTGAGTTGGGACAGGGTGATGGTGAATGTCGTCCCAAGCAGGTTTCCTCCGTGATGCTTGTTCGTGGTGACATTATTGGAGAGGTTCTAGGAGAATAATGAGTATGGATGTTTTGAAACTGTGGACAAAGGTCATCACTAGGACCATTATTTGGTGAAACACATGGTGATGTGCAAGGAGATACATTTGTCTCTGAAATGAAACTTGCAGAGGAGCCGCTACTAGCTGGGCTCAAACACAGTGGTTCTCTGTAGCCCTCAAAGCCAGGGACAGGCAGGGTAACCCTTGGGCTAGTGGTAGCTGAGTTTGACTGATGTTCTACCAAAAGAACATCTGTGTCTCTGCTGCGGAAGGGACCCCCTGAATGAATCAGTTCATGATATGGAGTAATTTCAATCCTAGGGCTCGGAGCAGAGGCCCCTGCAGCGTTGGCAGGGTGTGTAGGTGTTGTCCCTATGCTATCTGGCTGTCCATATCTGCCCATGGGATCTGCAGAAAGGCTAGAAAAAGGCAGGGGGCATGGCTTGAGGCCACAGTCCAAGACATCATGAGCGTATGTAACTCCAGAGGGTGGGCTGTTGGTTTTATGTGGAGTCGGTTCTTCTGGAAAAAGAAGGGTCTCTTTAAGACTATAAATATTATTACAGAAGCTGAGCAATCATGGATTAAGAAAAAAATATGCATATTTATAAACTGGTTGTGATCTGATATTAGGTAAATATTTGTTTAATTCTTTTTAACTGCAATTAATGCTGGTGAAAAGTACTAGATTAACAGCCAGGGAAGCTCAAGTGCTCAGAGCAGATGCAGCATGGACAGAAGCGCTGCAAACACCTCCACACTGCCCGGCCGGGCTCCCGCTACCTGAGCCCTGAGCTAGCGGGATCACCTGGGAGGACTGGCAGCAGCCTCTCCATCCATTCCACGGCTGGCCTTCCAACCCTTTCTGCCAAATACACCCCTTAGCACCAACTGGGGTGTGCTGACTTTGGTCAGCTTTGGTCGACTAGGAGCTGGACTGAGACCATCACATCACAAAACCACTTCCAAATCAGTCTGTGTAACACCAAAAGCTTGCGGCACAGCTTCTGGTGAAGCCTTCTTACGCAGCAAAGCCCAGCCAGAAGAGGCTTCATGAAATCGAAGCTGAGTTCAAGCTTTTTAATTTAAAAGTCAGTTCTGTGTGATGATTTGTTTGGCTCCATATCATGTCAAAAAGTTTTGGTGACAGGTTTCACATGAGAAAGCACCAGATGATCAGAAAACACATGCACAGATATTTGGGGGGTGGGCAGACAGGATCCAGCCCCACGGCTACAGGCAATCAACTTTCCAATTTGAGCTCAAGGAATGTTTTGGCCAGAGAGGGATTATGAAATACACAATAACAGCCAAGTGCTCAGTGCAACCCTCTCTCTTGGTGCAAAAATTTTCAGAGATTTTCAATCTTGCAAACTATCCCCAGGACTAAAGAGTGTAGGGAGGCTTCTAGGCAGCACAGAATTCCCACCAGCATCACTGATCCCAGCTCTGATCTCATCCCACCAGATGTCTGATGTCAGCAGCACCTGAGAGAGCAGAGTCATGCCAGGTATCCCTGGGACAGACCCCTCTGTGTACATCAGCTCCTGCAGCTTCCCCAGCCTGGGAGCTGAGTAATACTAGTCATTACACAAAAGCATGCGAAGTACTATCAGGATTTTTTTATATGTTTTTAAAGATTTTAATATATCCAGCAGGAAATACCTGAAAAAGCTCCACAGACTGAGATTAACTCACACTATCTGCTCACCCCTGGGCACACATCAGTGTGTGTCACAGACTATTTCAATAACTGTTCCAGCATCTTCTCTAACTCCTACACTACATGAAGCAGCATTTCCCATGAGCAAATAAGATTGTACATAAAGCCAGGCAGGAGGTGACTGTGCTTTCTGCAAGAGCAGTGAAAGTTTGCAGTGAAACTTTGACACACAGAGAGATTGTGATTTAATTTCAGGGTGTTTCTGTTCATTTTCAGTTTTGAATGCTTCTTAGTGTGAAAGAAAAATCATCCACTGATTTTTTTACTACTACTGCTTGTGCTCAACGTTTTGCACAACCTGAGGAAAACACAAAAAGAAGAAATGCAGCAGGAACTGCTGAGCCTTCATGTTTAGCGGGAAACCCCCGATGGCCAACCAAACAAACCAACACACAGAATGTCTGTCTATTGGACGGGATGGGAGATGATGGGGAGAGTCCAGCTTGCAGATTTCTTAAGGTTCCCTCTGGCTTTTAATCCCAGCACACAGCTGTTTTGGGGATGGGAAAACAGCAACGAGTAACTGACTTTTGAGCCGAACATATTTTTAGCTGTTGATCTCAGATACCAGAGCTTTGGCAGTCACAGGAATAGTGTGTCATTCACATCACTCAAACTCTGACGCATCGAGCCTAGATATCGATGCTACGATTCACTTTGCATAAAACTCATCACTCCTTCGGGCTCAATAGAGCAACACACCCCTCCACAGTCACACAAAACAGCACTCCCACCGCTTTCAGAAGAATCACTCAGATTTAAGCTGATGCAAGGGAGTAAAATCAGCAAAATCAGCAGCAAGCAGAGCGAGGCGCCACGCCAGGATTTGAGGCAGGATCTGTACAGCGACGGGCAATCGCAGAAAAGCTCCCCAGGCTGAACAGCTTCGCATCAAGGAACAGGTGACCATTTCAGCTCCCCACCCAACACACCTACAGTAAAAGTTGCCCCCACCGTAACACGTTCAACCACGCTGTCTGTGCCAGATACACAGCCAACAGGTAAAGAATTAAAACTCCTCCCAACACATTGAGCAGCAAAGCTAGTGTGCGCAGGTTTGTGTTAAGGGGCATGGGAAAAGCAAACTTATTTATACGTGCACATGTAATCTCTAAATTCTTCTGAATAACAAACACACCACCACCACTTTCTGCCCATTAAAACCTGGGCATTAGATAACCTAAATTTTCTTTGCTTTTCCCTGAAATACTGTGTTTGAATGAGCACTTTCATCCTTGGCATCCACCCCCCAGGAGGATCCACGTTCCAGATATTAATAACAACATTTACGCACAACAACAAGCTGCGACGTGCCCTGCCTTTGTACAGCGCTCTCGCAGACTCTCCTCTGCGGCGCTTTGTGGGTCCTGCAAACCCGGATTGCTCACAGCAGCCAGGCGGGCACCCTTTGCCAAGCAGACAACACCCACAGCCTGCCGTAGAGCAAAAATATTTAGTTTCCCCCCACCATGGCAAATTATCAATAAAGGAGGCAGCAGCACAGGAGTGTGGGCAAGACTGCAGACAAGAAAACCTCGGCTCGTTTGAAGAGTTCCCGGGGAATCGTGCCAGGCAGGGATGCCCAGAGGCTGAGGCTGCGTCTCGGGCAGGGGAGAGGCTGCCAGCCCTGACTCATCGGCACGGCTTCGTCAGGACCCGGGGCTTGGGGGGTTTGGGGAGATCTCCTGACCAAATCCCAGCCCTGCATAACTCCAGAGGTACAATGAAATTACTGTCCCGTGTGCTATTGCTCACGCCTGTGATGTCAGGGCCTGTCCCCATGGAAAAGCTGGTGATGCTACAATGCCAGGCTCTGACCAAGGGGAGGGAAAAGGGGCAGCTGGGTGAAGCAGCAAGTGCTGCTCTCCAGAAATAAATGGCTCTTCCATCGAAATCAGGAGAAATTCTGCTTTTCGCTTCAGTAGAGGGGACAGGCTGGCCCGCTCCTGGCCAACTTGGCTAAGGCAGGGTTTGGAATCTGCTTGAGGAAGGGGCAGACCAGAGCCAACTTCCCAGCTTCCCCAGGCGAGCACCACGGGAGTTTGGTTTTGTAAACAATGTCAAGCTCCTGCCTTTGAGAGGGGGTGGGACGGGAAGAGGGTGCTCCCCGGCAGCCTGGCTCCTTTCTCTCTGCATTTGCAGATACAGTGGGAACGTGGAGCAGCCCAGGGCACAGGAACGGCTCCGGGCAGATGGCCCCAGCGATACCCACGCTTCTCCCTGAGCTGCCAAGGTGAGCTTGGTTAGGGCAGCAGGAGCTGAGGACAGCAAACCTCACACTGCTGCCCTCCGCCACACTGGGGGGATGGCAGGGAGCAGCTCAGCTGCCCACCAGCTGGGCTCCCCAAGGAGGTGAGAGCCCATTGCACCCCCTTACAAGAAAACAATTGTGTGACAGATCAGCCTAGCAAAAGTGTTTTCCAAGAACTGAAGCAGCTGTGAAACCTTTGTGTAGAAGTCCCAGAGGTGTAGCTTTGCAGCCACAGTTGTGCCACCTTGAAGGGTTCATCCATTCCATTGCATCCCAGAACGCAGTCTGAATACTCCTGCAAAGGCCTGTCCTCTCCACCGCTTTGCTGATGGACATCTCAGCGAGCAGCACAGCTTCAGCTCAGCAGCTTCAGCACAGCTCCTCCGACACCCCTCTGCATGGGCAGCTACAGAGCTTCCCCACCCCCCTTCGCTCCAGCATTTCCCAGCCTGAGGTTTCACTGCTGGATCATCCCTGATTCAGCACCAAAAGACCTTCTCGTTTGACAAGGGGTTAAAAGAAAGCGAGCTTCACCCCCAGACAACACTAGCACCTTCTCACATTCTTCATCAGCTTTACCGTTGGCAAACAGCCTATTCCCCTGCATCACCCAAGTCCCCCGAGTAGGGACTCCTACCCTTGAGCCCCCTAGGACACCCTCCCCCAAGCTGCCAGCTCTTATTCCCCCCTTTCCCCCATCGCCTTTACCCAGTCACTAGTTCACAAGAACATCTCCTCTCCTCCCACCACAGGGAATGTGACAGCAGGGCTCTGCAAGCCACCGTCCTGCACCCAGCAAAGCAGCCCTGCTGCCAGGCTGAGGGGGCTGCAGGTGGCCCCAGTAGCCATCTGGTGCTGGCCAGCCTCCCCGGGCGGGTGCCCCCAGGACTGCCCTTCATACCGAGGAGCCAGGAGAGTGAAAACACAGGTGAAAAAGATCAAGGGATTTAAGTTTCAAAGGACTTCACCCTTGAATTAAAAAAACTCCTTTTCACACACCTCTGAACAGCAGAAAGGAAAACCCACACCAGGTCCTGCTGGGCTCCAGAGCGTTCCCAAGCCGGACGGGACGCACGCCAGTGTGCGCACACAGGGCTTTGCACGGGCCCACCCTCCGCTGTTTTTTCAACAAGGCAGTAACTTCAAAGCCATGCAGTCAGCCAAATGTGACCTTGCCAATTAGCATGAAATTAGGGAATAACAAATCACCCCAGCAACGGCATTCCGCGATGGGTTTATAAAAACCATCATCTAGGGAAAGCTAAAGATAGCTGCATGTGGGACGAGGGAGGGCAGGGGGAGAAGTTTCGTTTTGACCTCACATCCGTTTGCTGCAACACAGCTCCTGGGATTTAAAGAGTTCCTTATTTGCATCAGTCAAAAAAAATTTAATTCATTTGCTTATTGTCATTTGAAGGGACCAGTCCCGAGTTTTTTTGCATTTTTCAAGAGCCAAGTCGCCTGTTATTTACACTGGCTGCTTGGAAGCTCAAAGTGAAAGCTCGTTTCCTGAGTGTAATCAGGCATTCTCTGTGACATGTGCATGGTTGTTTCTCTACTGCAGGGCTGCTGCTGAACACTGCCTCCTGTGTCACTGAGCCACTCACCAGGACTGAACTGCAAGCATCTTTTTTTTTTTTTTTTTGGCCTGTTAATAGCTTTGCACTGGGGAGAAAAAAAAAGGAACAAGGCAAATTATACAGGGCTTGACACCTACAAGACGTGGCAATGTCCCTGGGAGCCTTTCTACACACAAGCAAGCATTCAGAGGAATATTAATATTTATGGATGCTCCCTGCTTCCTCTCACTGTATTACACATACACAGACCGCGTAGATTTGTATCACCAGATGCAACGCAAGAACTTGCTGAGGTGCAGCAAAGGCTTGAGTCTATGAGAAAATACTCCTTCCCATTTGCATTCTCACCTACTATCTTAGGGCAAGATTTTGCCTTGAATCTTACTTAAAGATGGGTTTTGTCTGGATTTTAAGTTTCAAAACATCCCTTGGAGGGCAAGGGTTCACCTCAAATATCCAAACTTACACGGCAGCCTTACCCATCAGCAGATCATCACCCACTGAACACAGAACAAAAATACATGAAGTGAGCTGCTGAAGCAGAGCAGTTGTCTGGTTTTTCAGTATTTTGCCTGTCATAGTGGCCAACGAGAGGTATGATGAAATAATACACAAAGCAGTTACCAGAACTTACTCATCTGGGAGACCTATTTGTAGGAGCTAGCTCAAACGCTCATTAACTTTCTGTCAGTCTTCTCCCCTGAGAGACAAGGATATTCAGCACTGTCAAGTTCAAAATAAACTAAAACTTGGGATACCACTAGCAATACCTCCACATGTATCTCCGAGGGAATGCACCTAACACTTTTTTTTAAAAAAAGGAGACAGAAAACATCTTCAATGCCCGAGTGAAATGAAAATTTCAACCTACCAGCCAGGACACCTGCTTTGCCCAAACTTCCTCAAGCCTGTTCACCTGGGCACACCTCTGAGTTCAGTCTGCAGAAGGCAGGTGTTTCTGGTTTGTAAATGCTGAGAAGATAGCTAAATGAACTCTGACTAGTAGGGGTAAAAGATACATGGTAATACAGCACTCTTGCTTTTGAAAATGGTTGGCTTAGAGAGGAATATCTAATATTACAATATTGACCACAGGATTTTTATTTACCCTTTTTTCCCCTTTGCTTTTATAGCAGCTCATGTTCCTGTTGTGACAGGCACACACACAAGCACTACTGGATGCTAGCTGCTTTCAGTAAGGATATTTCTGGCATTTCCATGGCAACAAGTTGTGATATAGATCCTACTTCTAAAACACAAGCTTAGGTGGATACCATCAAATCCCAACCTTGTATAAAACTGTTTCTCAGAAATAAACTTTCATCCCAATCCAGTCCTAGAGCCCCAAAATTGCGTTTTTTTCCCTAAAATAATATTTTTTTTAATATTATAAATATTTAAATAAATATTTAAATAAATATTTTTTAAAAAATCCCTTACACCATGTTTACAGAGATTTGTTATTATAGGATGTCGTCAGTGGTGGGTGGAGCAGGCCAGACTCTGAAGACACCAGAGCCTCTTTCAAATGGGCTTTGAATGTAGGAACCAGGCTGAAGTGCTGGGATCCACAGACACCCCTATGGTTTTGGTTCCATTTCGAATCCTCCACCGATAAGGACTTGTTTTCCCAACTGCGGTTCAGACAAGGCCAGAATCGCACACGAACAACGAGCATCATTTACCACCGGCATGTGGATAAAGCTCTTGCTCGAAATTTGAACATTTTCTGTTCTTGTGTAAACATGCTTTAATCTTTTGTACATTAAAGGTCACGGATGTATACCGGATTGCTTACAGACTCTAACTGGTGCCTTTTCAAAGCGAGGGAGAATGTTCTCCAGATTACAATGCTAGTATATATGGTTGTGATTTTTTTTTATGCTAATGATTTCCATCTTTGGAACAAACAAAATTACTACTAATTATGGTTTCCAGTCATTCAAATGTGGAGAAAGCAGGCTCAAGAAGGAAGTTATTTCTACTGCAAGCATACACTGCTCTGCATTTATGTGGTTTGAAGATTAAACTTTCTACCCCCCACCTACCTACTATTATATTCTGTGGAACTTCCCACCTCAGGCTTCACAGCAGTACTCTCTACTATAAAGATGTGAAAAAACTGAGCATCTGAAGCTTTCACGGAGATTTAATGTATTTTCATTAAAATCACTGACCTCTCCGCATCGTGGACTTATTTTAGCACAGTTTGATCTATCTTAAACCTTGAAAGAAAACTCAGCTTTGTACATTTGATGACATGAACCATCCTCACTCAGCTTTGACGCTGGTGCCCATCTGTATGTTCAAAAAAGTACACAAAGAATAAATCTCAGTAACTCTCCATATCACTAATGATACCACAATTCATGCCCAGCGGGTGGTCTCCTGCACCATCCCCTAGGACCACAGTGCCTCTTTCATCAGACACCCTAAAGAAATGCCACCTCTCAGCCCGCAGAACCAAAACAAATGTATCTCAGAAACAATGCCCCAGCAATCCTTCCCACTGAGTCCTCTCTTGGCTTTACCTGGTTTACACAAATCTGTATTTTATGGGATAGGAAGTACTGCTTTTTAGTGCCATCAACAGAAATATCATTTCGAAAGTCCGGGAACACTTGTCACAGTGTTTGTAGCATCACAGGCTTGCATGAACTCTGACCAGCAGGAGAAAGGTCTGCAAACCTTTCCTGTTTTTCTTTTAACTTAAGCTTATGGCGTTTGGACCCAGACTGGAAACTGGATCTCCCCAGCTCCTCACCATCCAAGCAGGATGGTGAGACTCATGGCAGGATGCCCTCGGGGCTCCCGGCGCGGTGCCCAGGGTGCCTGGGGGAGCCCCCAGAACCGGCTCCACCGTGCCCGTGCCGCCCCGACGCCGCCAGCCGAGCTCCGCCGCTCACGGCCGCGCTCCCGCACCAGGGTGCGCAGCCCTGCCGTTAACGGGAAGGTCCCACGGCCGCTGTCTGACACGCCACCACCAGACGGGACCGAGCCACTCGCTGCAGTGACACCGGCCGCTGGCCAGGGCGGCCCCGCCGAGCCCGGCTCCCATCGCCGCACCGGCGTCGGGCGGCCGGAGCGGGCCCCCCGCGGGGCTGGCGGCGGGGAAGGGGAGGCGGGGGGCAGGGGTCCGGCGGCACCCCGGCTCCCCCCTGCCCTGCCAGGGGCTGCCGGAGGGTGCGGGCAGCGCTCGGCCCGACCCCCGCAACCGCTCGCTCCGGCAGAGGCGGCCCCTCCGCCCCGTCGGGGCGCGGCAGCGGCTCCTGCGGCGGCTCCTCACCAACCTTCAATCGGCTTCAGGTAGTCGTAGTCGAAGAGGATGGAGAAGTCAAACTCCTCCTGCGGGCTGCCCTCCCGGGCCGGGCCGGGGCCGGGGCCCCCCTCCTGCGGGTCGGGCTCCGGAGCCGGGGCGGCGGCGCTCATCGCGGCAGCGGCGGGGCGGGCGGCGAGGGCAGGGGGGCGCGGGGGGCTCGCCGGCCGCCGAGAGGAGACGGAGTGCGCCTGCCGCCGCGAAACCCGTCGGGATCCTTCCGAATGCAAGTGGAGAGGAGTTAGAGGGGAGAAGGAAGGGGGAAAAAAAAAAAAAGAGGGGAGAAGGGGGGAAACAAGCCAGAGGCTGGTGCGGGGGTCGCTGGGGCGGGCGCAGCTCCCCCGACGGCGGGTGCGGCGGGGAGCCCCGGCGGCGGCACAGGCGGGGGGTTGGCGCAACCGACGGTGGCGGCTTCCTGCTGCCGAGCAGCCACCTGCCGCCGGGGCCGCCCCCGCGGGGAGGAGCCCGGCCCGGCCGCACCGCACCGGCCCCGCGGCGGGACCGCGGCCCCGCGGGAGGGGGGGGCCCCGGGGAGGCCGTCCGGGGCGGGCCGGGACAGCGGAGCGGAGGGTCTGGGAGGTGGGCAAGCCGGGTAGTGGGCTTGCACAGGGGTGGGAGCCTGCGGCAGCCCCGTTCAGCCCCCCTTCGGTGTGCTGCCTCTGCCCTGTTACCCCAGACTGAGCACAGCTGGCGGGCTTGCACGCAGCCACCTCCTCCCCAGCTGTCAGGCCCCTTTCTGGTGAGGTTTCCAGGGTCTCCAGCACCTCCAGGCAGCCCAGGTGTTGCCATTGCCTCCTCCAGGCTTCACACGTCCCACACCACCTGCTCCTGCCTCCCATCACAGGCAAGTTTCTGGGTGCATCTCGTTCAGCAATCACAGGCTAATCTCTCCTAACTGGAGCACCTTGAGAAACATAAAGGCCATGATGCACAAGGCCTCTCTTCTCCTCCTGCTTTGCTCACAAACAGCGTTTCACAGAAGGGGCCCTTGCCGCCTTCCCTGCTGACCACACTGCCGGTGCTGCCAGCTTCCCCAGTACCTGAACCGCCCTCACCACATTGGCTCTATTCATCAGCATCTTCCCCAGGCCCTTCACAGGGTGCTGGTCACTGCCTCCTGACAGCCTTCTGCCTCCCCGCCCCCGACAGCAGCTGCAACCAGCAATGACTTCACTCATGGGTAGCTGGAGGTCCTAAATTTGTGTGTTTAGAGCACCTGTGGTCAGAAGACTCTGTTCCCTTGCTTACCTGTTTGTGTGGTCCCTTTTATTAGTGTACAGATGGCTGTCACCAGGTCTAAGTTTGAAAAATGCTCTTAGTCTGCAGACAGGGAAGGGAGGCAAAGGGCAGAGGGACCAAGATCATTAAAAAAATATTTTGGTGTTTACTTCAACTTGTTTTTATTTGCTAAGCCTGTTAGCACGACAGCATTAACTACATTACAGCTCTGACCCTAAGTTACTTGCCTGAGGCCACAGAAAGTCTGTTCCATAGCACATATAACCAGAACCTCTGCGTTCATGCTTACACCCCATCACCTTTATCATTCATGCGGCCAAGCAGTGACAAATCACCCTCTCATCACACCCTTTTGCTCTATCCTTTGCCAGTCCCAGAGTGCAAGAGCCTGGACTTTTCCTATGCTTTGAAATCAGTTTCTATGCTGAGCTGCTGAAGTGGCTCCTGGCAGCGAGCCCTGTGCTGGCCGGGCATCCCGCAGCAGCTCTGGGGCAAAAAAACCACGCAGCGTGTTTGGGTGTGGAAGGGGAGCACGGGGAATAGCACACGCCACTGGTGCAGTTGCGGCAAGGCAGGTGGGGAACAATCAGGCTGGAATTAGGTCGTTATAACATTGAATTTGTTACTGAAAAGTGCCAAGGGACAGGGAAACCTGACTTCCAGAAAGGGCGGGTGACCCCGCAGGCGGCATGTGCCAGGGTTTTTACTGAGGTATTTACAGAAGGAGAGGGTGAGCTGGAAATACTGGGAATCCTACTGGTCTATTCACTCTATAAGTTTCCCATTGAAATGCAGTTTAAATGGAGAGGGGAAAACCCATCATTCCGTATTCAGAGCCGCTAGATTAATGAGTGATTTCACTGCAATCAATGCCATACTTTAACTCAGCAGAGACTAAAAGGACTATTTTTTCTCACTGATGCAAAATATACATAGTAACGCAATAGCTTCCTTGGACCAAACGATTTGAACTTTCTCCTGCACATGCTGCCAAAACAACCAGGAATGGCACTGTGCTGGGTTTCCACGTGGTCAGCACACAGCCCTGTGTGCACGTGCACACACGCGTGTGAGCGGCGTGAAAAGGTCAGAGGCTGTGACCGTCTCCTCTCGTGCAGCACGGTGCTGCTCCCTGACCCAGCGTGGCTCCTTGCTCGGGGCAGGGACTGCTGAAGCCTATTTTGGAAAGGATCCCGTGCTCGCTCTGTGGTTGAGCTGGAGACCACAGTTCAAGCCTACCTCATCTGCTGCAGCGGTTCTTAATACTACACAAGGCTCTTGCTCTCTGTAGTTTTGTAGTGTCTGGTTCAGCCAGAAACAGGGCCCTGCTGCCACCGGGCACGGACTGGGGAGCCAGAGCAGCCGGTGATTAGTGGTCTTGGCTACCAGCACTCAGAAATGAGGCCACCCCCGAAAGCTGCAGATGGGGTTGAGCTCTTACCCTCAGGAACGCGAGTGGGCAACAGAGGCTGCTGGCCCCTTGGGGAACACACGCTGCTCTGTCTGAGGGCTTGATTTGCTCTGAATTGTTTAAACGTGAAGAAAACATACACTAAATAAGCCTATTTATAGATCTGTTCTAAAATTATGCTTACCGTTTGCTGGAGCGCTAGCTTTTATCATTGGCCCTTCTATTTAAAATTCATTAGAAAAACCAAATATACTTGCTGATCTTGGCATAGCACTAAAGAGAACTGTCATCCTTGCAGCTAACACCACATGGAGCACGATTGGATAGTATCATTTGTATTAGCCACAGAAAGAAAAGACATGAACAATAACATTGGCCTTTTAAAGTAAGATATGGGTGATTGGCAGGAGAGCGTGGGGAAACGACCCCAACTTCTGCTAAATCTTTATCCGACCCTTTATCCTTTATTTCCTAGCTCGCCTGCAATCCATTAAGCATGTGAAGTTTCAAACTTATCCTCAGCTACTCCTAGAATTAGTAATACTCCTCAAATGGAAAATGTACCTTTTGCTTTCCAAGATGACCATGTCATCTGAAAGAGTTTCACTGCTAACACATGCAATCATAAATCCTGACACTGGCAAGGAATTAGGGTGACAAGACAGCAATGAGAAAAGTGTTAGAGAAACATAGGAATTAGCTCAGCTTATAGGCTTCAGCTCTTTTGCCCAGCAGACAGCTTGACAGACATCAAGGAGCAATAGCCACCGGGCATGCAATCGACTGGATTCCCCCTGCTCCCTTCCGCAGCTCACAGGGCACATGAGGACATTGGTCCCATATGACCACTACGGCACATTGTACAGGAGTAACTGTTTCCACACGCTTTGAGTGCACAGGGGTGTGAGTTACAATACTATATGCTGCGAGCTGTGTTGCAACCTACTGGTGTGTTATTTCAAGCTGAACTGGGGCAAATCCACAAAATACAGATCTGGCCTAAATAGTAGAGATGCATGAAACTATTACTGGGTGCAAGCAGCTGCAGAATTCAGCTCAAGTGACAGATGTAGTTTTTGGAGCCCTCCAAGGGCTGAGCATAGTTCAGCTTCGACCCAAAACATGCTCTCGAGCCAACAATGAGAATAAAAGATTACAAATGGTTTAAGTTTTAGATGTTATAACTACACAACTGACAAATACTGCCCACAGTCTGTCATTAATAATTAACAATGAAGAAAAGGCAGGGCAACTACTAGACTGAAATAGATTGTGGACTCTTCAGCTCAATACACACACTCAGAAAAAGCATCCAGCCACTCCAAATGAAAGGAAAAACCCAAACAATGTGACAAACACTTCCCAATGCTTGTTTTCCAGTAGGGCTGGAGCAAAAGGCTGGAATACAGTGTCCAAAGACTGGAAATACTAGTTTCCCTAAATCTCAATCTTTTTCATATCAGAAACACTTCCTTTCTACAAGAATCCTCCATTTGTTTCTCCTATTACCACTATCAGAAGGCTGACATGCCCACAACCCCCAGCCACTGGTCACCACTCCGGCTCACAGCACTCACATTAGAGATCTGGGAGGCAGCATTAGCTCCTATCTTTTTTTCTGTAAAGCTGTTTTCATGAGCCAAAAAGGTGTTTCAAGAACTTAAGCAAAGCCTGTCCTTGGCAGCACTAACAAAAATTGCAGCCACGTCTACTTGCAGCAGGCTCTACACAGAGCAGAACTGGAAATACACTGTGCTGCCATTTCAGGGAACTGGAGAATGGAAGGAGTCCTTTTCCACATAGTTGGATCAGTGCTTGCCTTTGGCAGGGCTTTGCTTTAATAAACTTTAAAAGTATGTGAGTGCTGGACTACCTAGGTACTAGGGGACAACGCATCCAAAAACAAAGCTAAGAAAGAGTAGTTTCTAGTGTAATACAAACTATGATCTAAAAAGTATTTAACACATTTCTCAGTGTTTAAATTTACTGCAAATATAATTTATCATTTACTGGTTTCACTTTCTACTTACACAGTTCCCATTGCATTCCCTGTGCCAATAACTTCACTAATGCAAGTGATCAGATGATGCTCTGAGCTGAAGAAAGTTTTAGACGATCTTCTCAGAAATATGGTGGTTCTGTAATACTGTAATACCCTCATATTAAACTTTTTAAAAGAAGAAGAGGTAGAGAAAAGTGGATTAAAAATGCTGCACATCTATTTAGCAGCTAAAACCCAAAGAAAGTATGAGTCAATGCTGTCTTAAAAATCTAAGTGTTCTAATGGTGTATGTGGCAGGCATTAGAAATTTAACAGGCAACTAAAACTTGCACATGGACTTAATCCAAGCTCTTTAAAATGAGCTCAGACTGAGAGTGACTAGTTGCTTGGTCTGGAGTGTGGGGAGTGCTGTTAGAGAAAAAAAGGAGAGAGGGGAGAAATATTCTGGTACATCCTTTGAGAGGCACACAGGCACACACGCTGCTATTCAATTTTGGGGTCAGGTTGAGTCAGAGATATTACCCCCCAATTTCAGGCTTAAAGTGGTTTGGCAAGAAAGGACAATGGAAAAATTGCTCCTATCTCCGTGTTCCCATTAAGTTCTGAAGTCTGCAGTGCAAACCAAAGGAATGCACATATCATAGTTCTAAAAAATAGATTAAGCCAGTAGTGGAAAAGAAGCTCTAGGATATTATTATCCTTGGCTATTTAAAAAAAATGAATGATGAAACATTTCAGTTAGAATATCTATTGGAATGTTATAAAAGAGTGCTCCAATTATGTCAGTGTCCCATCTGTGAATGCGATTCCTCCCCTGTACGAAAGACTCTGAAATCATCTGCTGACTGTTAGCTGGTATAACTGTGTCCCACGGGGCAGGCTTACAGATAGAAAGGGGCTACCTCGAGTGGCAAAGCATTACCAGATGTGGAATAACATGATGACACAGGGACATACGGTCACCTGATGAAAATCCCTGCTGTGGCTGGTGTCTTCCTGACACTTGCAGAAGCACAGCTCAGGAGCAAAGCTGCCAAAGCATCTTTTTGCTAGCAGGGTGTTAGGCTATGCAAAGTCTTCGTTCCCCATTCCGAGCCTGCTCTAATCATAAAAGGGGGCTAGGTCCTAAAATTATTAACACATCATCGTTTACACACCCTATATTAATGAGACTCTTGCATTTTGTTGTGGGTGCAGAAATCCTCCCAAAGCCAGAGACTGATCTCGAAAGTGCCATGTGCTATTAAACCCTAGCAGCTTCATGCAGCTCGCTCTTTGTAGAAAGGCTGGGAGCAGACTTGTGACACAAAGGCGAGTGAGTGCCAGGTCTGCTCTCATCACCCCTTGTGCCACCAACAGGAGCGAGCATTTTGCATAAGGCAAAAACGCATGCAGAGGCCCAGGGGCATATTCTTCCTGAACCATACCATCTCTGGGCTCTGTCATGCAACTGACTGCACCGCTCATCTGGCTGCTGTGGAATCAATTATTTTATCGGGGGGGGGGGGGCGGGGAAGTGATCAGTGCCTTTCATTTTGGTCTGTGACTGCAGGGCTCTGGGGAACATCTACTCTGGGGGAAAGCAGAGCTGCGCAGTTGTGGATGGAGTTGTGGCAGCTGCCACTGGAGTGCTGCCTTGTGCTTTGATCCGCTGCAATCCTGCAGCAGGTGAGAGCGGGACCTCGGCAGCCCTAAGAGCAAGAAGCCTCCTGTCCTTCCTTCTGCTCGCTCTGCAGCCACGTAACTTCTCCGGGATGTTGAGAGAGTGACTAAGAGCAGCTGAAGCGCTCAGGAGAGAGGGAGTTTTGTCTGGAGGAACCGAGGCCACACGAGGCAGGGCAATGGCCTGATCCTGAGGCGGTACAGAGCCGTCCCATTGGCCTGCCCGAGGATGGGAGCTCTCGGCTGATCCCCTTTGGGTGTACGTGCTAATGAGTGTGTTTTGGCAGGTGCCTGGGGAGCTCGCTGCGGCAGGAGAAAACAAACAGCGGCTACTGAGGGCCCTTCACACGAAGCCCTGCGCTGCTGGCCGCATCCCCCCGCACCCCCTCGGCCGGCCCCGGGAGCGCCCGGGGCGGCTCTGACTCAGCGGCGAGCGGCGGTGCCAGCGCCGGCGGGGCGGGGAGCGGGCGGGCAGGCTCGGCGGCGGCTCCCAGGGCGGGGCGGGGGGAATCTAACATGGAGCGAGTGGATGGAGAAGCGCTTCCCATCTGCACCTCCTGCGCCTTTGTCCACGCTGCTCCCCGGCCCAGTAGCCCTGTGAAAATTGCAACTCACCTGCGCTTCCCGCCCCGCCTGCGGGGTGCAGCGCCGAGCACCCCGGGGGAGCGGGCAGGCCGCCCGGGCAGGGGGCTGTGGGGCCCGGCGGGGCAGCCGGGCGCGCTGGTCCGCGGGTGCTTTACAAGAGCCGGGCGGCGGGCGGCGAGGGGGTTCCCGGCGCGGAGCATCCTCCGCCTGGCTCCGCCGCCGCCGGGAGCTGCAGGCACGGCTGCGCCCGGAGCCCCCCTCCCTGCCCGCTAACATCGCCCGGCGAGGGGCCACTTCCCCTGGCTCCGTGCCGGCACCGCACGGCCACTGCCGTGCCCGCAGCCCCCTCCCCATGCAGGGCCGCTCCCGGCGCCGCGCCCTCCGCCGGAGCCCACCGCCTCGCTCGCCGCGGCGGGGCAGGACGCAGGATGCCGCTGCCCCTCCGGGACGGCTGCCCCCTGCTCGGGGGGCCGCGGCGGGGGAGACCCCCGCTACGGAGGGGATGACAGCGGGGGTGGGAGTGGGAGCGGCCCCCGCGGGCGGCGCGGAGCGGCCGCGCACCGAGCACTGACGGCGGGGCAGACTCCGCCTCTCGCCGCGCTTAACTCTGCCTCCACCGGCACCGGGGAGCGGGGGGGGGGGGAGGGTGCACGGCGGCCGCCCCAAGCCCCCCGGCACGGCTGACCCCCGCCCGCCCCGCGGGGGTGCCGACCCCGACGGGAGTCCCAGGCATCCCCGAGGGCCGCGGGGCCGCCGTCCCCAGCCCAGCGCTGCCGCGGACTCCGCCGCGCCCGGGGAAACCGCCTGCGACGCCCCCGGCCCCCGCGCCGGGCAGGCGGGGAAGGGTTAAGCGGCCGGGAGGTTAGTCAGCCGGGCTCCCGGGGTGAGCGCTTGGAAGAGGAGAGTCCCCCTGGCTGAAGTTGAAAGGAGGTTTCTGCAGACAGAGTTGTATCGCCATCGCGGAGCGCTTCAAACCAAACCTAAAGCCAGTCCAGTCCCTTCCCCGAGGCACCTTCTCGCCACGAAACCCTTCCCGCCTGCCCAACCCCCTGCGAGCGAGCTGGCCCGGCGGGGTAGACCACCTGGCCCGAGGAGGGACCTGCGGGGACCCCCGGGGGCGGGGGGCGCACACACACACACACACACACACACACAGCGCGGGAATACGACCCTACCTTGATCCATAGACCTCATGATGTGGTAATGTACCAGCCTGCAGGCAGTTTCTCGCTGCATCAGGAATTTAAAAAAAAAAAATCAATAGCAGAAAAAATGGGAAAGAAAAAAAAAAAGAAGAAAAAAGTCTTCTTTAAACCATGTTCGACCAGTGCCGCCCAGACAGAGGGAACCCCTCTTGCTCGCCTCCTCCGTAAGTGTTTGGAGGTGCAAAGAGGGATCCGAACTGGGCTGAGCTTGTTCCTGAAGTGAAGTCAGTTCTCTGCTCTGAGATGAGGGTTACTAGAGAGGGAAAGGCCACTTCCTTCCCTGCTCCGAGTGTTTATAGTCTTTGAATGCTATAAAATAACGGGATTCCCTCACTGTTTCCTCCTGTTTATCCCAGTGCCATGGAAACCACTGGATCGACTCCATCTCCCAAACTGAGGGCTTTCCTGCAAACTTCTCACTTAGGAATCCATGACGTCTCCCAGCTCCCGGCCAAGGCAGCTCTGCGGCTTTCTCAGTCTGCAGCACAAGCGCCTAATTGTTGAGCAGAAAGTTAGAGAGCGAGAAAGAAAGAAATATGGATGATGTTAAAAATCCCAGTGTGTGCTTTTTAAACAAAACTTGCAGGAACTGCAAAGCCTTTCAAAGCAACGGGGCTTCTGTGCAAAATTTTTCCTTCTTCCCAGCAGAGACAAGCTCGGACTGGTGCTGCTTTTACCTTTGAATAAATCTTCAGAAAACCGAAGCCCCCAGCTTATATTTATGTCTTTTAAACTCGCCAGCACCCTATTAATACCCATCTTGTTACTGGCACAGGTTTTGGCTTCTAATTACCACTGGGTAAATTCTTCATACAGAAGACGAAAAGAAAAAGAAAAAAACCGGTTAATTTGTTTAGTGGCATTTCACAGACCTCTCTCTGTTTCTATTTTTGGATCCATTTAGAAGAGAGGAGCAACCCCATGGATTTCCATTGATACACGTGGAGCTTAGCAAGAATGAAATAGCCAAGGAAGCCTCGAAACCAAGACAACCCGTGTGTGTTTACACGTACTATGTATAAACAGGAAAATAAAGCAAAAGAAAACAGGAAAATAAAGTCCAAGATGTCATGAACTGTGAGCTGCATTACAACGTATAGTTTTCACTAGTGTGTTAATGAGCATCTGGCGCTTGGTACAGTGCTGGGCTCGGTGCGTCCACGCAAGTGGATTTATATAGGTTGGGGGGGGGGGGCAGTGGGTGCACGTGTGTAAAGGCTGCTCCGGGGGCCGTGGCAGCCCCCGGTGTTGGTGCACAGCCCCGGGTGCGGGGTCAGCCGGAGCGCGGGGCAGCAGCGCGGTGAGTCACCGCGGCGGGACCTGGCACCGCGCCGCCTTTCCATCCCTCGCTCCCCGAGCCCCGGCACCGGCTCGGAGGAGGCATCGCAATCACACTTTCTGCTGCTCCGGTTTGTTGTCCCGCAGGCTAGCAACTGCGGGCCGGCCAGGGAAACTCAGCGCACCTCACTTTCCTAGCCTTTGTCATTGTTGGACGCGCCGAGGCGGAAATACCTTCCCCGGCTCCGCCGGCTCGTTATGCAACCAGCTGCCACCGACCCCCGGGGCAGCGCCGGCCCGCGACCCCGCAGCTCCCCCCGGAGCAGCCGCCGCCGGGACCCCCGCGGTCCTCCCGGCCGCACACGGCTGCGGGCACCGCGGAGCCGCGCCCGGCGCTTGGGCTCGCCCCCTGCGCGGCCTCCGCAGCCCCCCGGCGGCCGCCCCCCCTCGGGGTCCCGCCGAAGCCCCGACGCTCGCCCCCGCGGCCGCCCCGGCCCCACGGCGGCGGTGTCGCGCCTGGGCTGGGCTGCGCGGTCGCAGCCGCTGCCGGCATCAGGTGGGGCGATGTCGGACCCGCCTGATCGCCAGTTCGAACCGTTAAAGGGAAAGGGAGGTCGCTGCTCTGCTTCAGAGCGAAGCAACTGCTAATTAATTATTACCCGGGAGAAATCAGTGATTTGGCCCGGTTTCCACCGCCCAACTCCCCGCTGTGGCACTGACCGGTCACCCAGCATCACCCGTTGTATTGCACTGGGAAATGCAGAGAATAGGAACTGGGGAAGGGGCTCTAGACAGGGAGCACTGAAGCAGAGATGAGAGGGGGCGAGCAAGAGGAGCAGCCGGGTGGGGGACACACACACACAACCTGGGGGGGCCCAGGGCACCGGGCCCTGCCAAAGGGTATCCCAGAGCGAGCGGAGAATGGGCGACCCTGACGGAAAGCTTCGCCTCCTCCCACGCTGAGCTATAATCGGGGGAGCAGTCCCAGCTCAGCGGTTATGGCACACAGGTTGGCTTCCCTAGTCTGGACCGTTTAAAAATACAATGTCTTTCTTTTAATAGCTCAGTTTGATCGGCTCCCGCTAGTTCACATGACAGGGTTTTCCTAAAATATCTTCTTCCACCAAGTTTTTTCCAACTTAAAAATGCTGAATCCTGCTACCCAAATTAAACTCAGTGCAGAGCGAAAAAAAAAAAAAAATAAAGAAAGAAGTGAAAGAGGGCTGGCGGCTGCCTCCGGACTGCTAGCATTCCCCAAACCAGCATATGACACAACTGTAAGATTTCCAAGGCTTTTGGAGAGTTCAGCGAGAGAATCGTGTCCTCCACTGGCTGCAGCTTCCCCGCTGAGTTAAACTTTCCTGATGGAACCTTTCTCCATCTGGCTCCGGCTCCCAGCGCGTTGTGAGCGGCCGCGGAGGAGCAGGGGGATGTAGTTCAAGTCTTATATAACTGTGCAAGCTGGATGCGGGGGCAGAGACTTTCCCTAGAAACGAGAGATTTTTATATATATATAGTTATTTTTAGCTTCCTTTTTCAAAGGAAGGCCAAATACCTCCGACTTTCCTTTGCTTTCTTATTTTGGTATCACTAAGGGATTTTATTTTTGGAGGTAAGGAGCTATTAATAACTAATATTTTTAGCTATTTATTCCCTCTTTAGGAGAATACTTCCTCTTCCTTTCCGGGGCACATTCTGGACCACATCCCTACCCCCCAAAACAGATCCACCTTTTCCACTGTACCCATGGCACCCTGTGGGATTTGCCAAAAGGATGCCCAGGGTTTGGGGACAGGGGAGGGGGCACATGTCCCAGCCTTGGTGCTGCCCCCCCACCCCCTCCACCACCCCCCAACCCCCTGGCTCAGGCAGTGGGCTTGGAAACCGACCTTGTCGCTGTGAGCAGCCCAGTGCAGCCCCAGTGCTGGGCTCCCAGCCCAGGAGGTCGAGCAGGCAGTGCTCAGCTACATATGGCTGGGGAGCACCGGCAGCTGGCCCGGGGGCTCCGGGCAGCTGGATTCTCGGGGTGGGGGGGGCTGGCGTCGGGGGGGGACCCCTGGCAGCTGCCTGCACCATCGCCCCACCACTGGGCAGGGCAACTGCAGCTCCCGCTGGAGAATGAGTGCTCCCCAATGGCTCCATGCTGTTAATTGGCAATAAAAGTGATTTTACTACTATTATTATTATTTCAAATTTCACATGCTCTCCAGGAGATAAGGCATCAAGGCTTCCTGAGGATGTGCTCTCAGGCCATTGGGGCAGCTGCCCGGAGTTTATCATCATAGACTTCACGGAGACATCTCTGTTTTCCACTTGCAAAAGGTATTTCGGGCTCACAGCGACAATAAGTACTTTTGACAAAAGCTCCTCACTCTTCCAAAGTAAATACTGTTCTCCTCAAATCTGCCATCGCACACAATGCGCTCCCCGGCACAAACTCGCCATGTCCAAGACATTCAGCAGAGCAGTGCCCAGGCACCAGCGGTGCACCCTGCCCGTGCCCTCCCCACACCTATCCAGGGGTCCTGAGCCCCAGCCAGGACCACACTGTCCCGCGTCTCCAGTTCAACGCGCTGAGGTGATGCAGACCAGCACCCCCCCTCTGTTTCCATAACAGCTCTAGAGCATCAGGACTGCATGTTACCAACTCAGGCTTATTCCTGACAATGCACTTGTCTAAATAACATGTTCACTCACTTCATTAAGTTGCAAATGGAGTGTCTGATCTCGTAATGAGCTCCACGTGGCCCGGGGAATCCACCCACATACAGCTCTCCGAGATTGGAACTAGAACTGCTTGAATTTTTCCCATCAAAACATTTTTTCCAAATGAGAAATAGCTTTTCATCTACAATGAAAATTGGTTGAAATTTTCTGTTTTTTCAACAAAACTCAATAAACTGAAAGGCTATTTTTTGAGTTAAAGTATTTTTGCTTGGCTTTGGGGGTTTTGTTGTGTTGGGTGTTTTTTTTCCCCAAAGAACTGGCTTTTGGTAAATGGATGCTGTTTGTTAACATTAAAAAATAATTTTTAAAAGTGAAGAGTGATTTTTTTCTTTATTTTACTTTTTCTTCAACAAAGGCAACCTCAGAAAAAAACCCCACAAATAAAAAAAGGTAGTGAAGAAAGTGTAGAGAGCACTCTTTCTCTTCCCTCTCCCCTCGAAAATTTCCTGTAAAGGAAAAAATAAATGTCTTTCAACTCATTCATAGAACAATAGGGCCCCACTCTCACTGTCTTCAGTCAGGCAGCTCTTGAATTAGAGTCCCCTTATGGGACCAGGAGGATGTAGTTAATCCGGCTGGCCTGATACAATACCATCCTAGGCTGCAATTTCCCGTTCTACCTATTGCTGTGTCTGCCTCCCAGAGACCTGCAGGATTGCAGACAGCAAAGCCCATTTGCAAAGCAGTCGCACACGTTCATAGCCGCTTGTATATGGAAATGTCTGACACGTGAAAGCGTTACCAGATTGCACCTGCAGCTGTAGGAAAACCTGTTTGGAGCTTCAGCCTCCTCAAGAGCCTGGATTTTTTACTGGTTTTTTACCCAGGGAGAAGCCAAACGGCTGAGCCTGCAGCTGGGAGAGCTGCCCAGAGGCTGCCCAGACCCACAGCACCCAGAGTCCCACAGCACCCAGGGTCCCACAGCACCCCCAGGGTCCCACAGCACCCCGAGCTGACCTATGCTGTTACCCAAACATCAAACATCGTTTTCAGGGGACACTTAAGCCCTTCAGATTGGCACTACCTTACAAAATACTTCCACTGATGTGAGCAATAAAGAGGCGTTTTGCAAATGAGCGCGTAGGATAAAATTGAACTATAACCTTCTTTTAAAAGCAAGACTAATCGAACAAATAAGGACTTTGGATGAGGCTGTAAAGATGTTAGTTTCTTGCAAAAGATATTAGCTCTTTAAGATTATAAAACCATAGGTGGTTGGTTGTTTCTGTTGTTTGTTTGTTGGGGTTTTTTTGTTTCATTTTCCAAGATTTTAAGCTAAGGTTCAGAAAAAGAGACAGCCAAACAGAGCAATTACTTGCTGGAATACTTCGGAAGAACATTAGTCACGTTGGGAGCTGGAGAGGTGCTTCTCCATGTGGGCAAGGCCAGTAAGGCACATGCTACCACTTACCTGTTTCTTGCAGAGCCTGGGTCACGGCAGCTGCAGTCACCAAGTCACGCCTGGGGACAAGGTCTCCAACCAATAGCCCTGCAGGGGACAGGCCAGTTCTTCTGCTTCTCAACTCTGGACTTTTAGCCCCATCGAAAGCTTCTGCCTGGGATAAACCCCATTATTGGTCATGTCAGAATTAGAACTGGCCTGTGAACATCCTTCCCGTGGCAGAGGCCGAGAGTGGGCAGCGGGGGCTCGTGGGCGCCTGCCAGCTCAGCCCGCAGCAGCCCTGGAGCTCTTCCCCAGGGCACGGGAGAGCCGGGAATCCTTCCCTGCCTGCTCTGGTCAGCGAAGCTGGTCACAACAGAGATCTTGTCCCCTGAATTACACTTGTTACAACAGTACAAAGAACTAGCTGGTTGCTTCTGCGCATTGTTCCCAGCTCACAGAATAATTTGTGGAGAATAGCATCATTAATTAATCCTTACTCCCAGCTATCCAACTCACCTTCCCCTTCTAAGGAGATACTGTAGAGAACCAAGGTATGAATTTGAGAAGATCCTTTGGACTTGCAGGTGGCTAGGAGCATTTTTCCCCCGCGGTGGGTTCCACATCCCCTAGGTACATGTCCACGCGTCAGTGGCTTCACAGTTCTCAGCACAGACCTTCCTCCAGGTCCCATGCAGCAGCCAGCACATCTCCAGGGGGGCTGGGGGGCTGTTTGGAAAGGGAAAGCATTCATGTTGAAAGCTAGTCCAGGAAGGACGTGGTGAACCTAGACCAAGACTATGAAACCCACCGTGCTCACAGCGTCCCTGGACTCAAGCGCCCACACTTACTGCCTCCTGCCTCAGCCGGAGAGCACAGCCGAGTGATTTTCTCACACAGGTTCAGAGTGAACTGCGGTTTAGAGTGATATTCTTGTACCTAAAAAGACAGACTGCCACCCACTATCAGGGTGCTGGCAAAAATACGTGTATAAATAGATAGCGTTAGTTTCAGTTATGTTAGGACATAAGATGGTTTATTAATAATAAAACCACAAACTAATCCAGTTGGACACTTGTACATCAGGTTCAGAATGGAAACGCCGATGCGGTCATCTGCTATACCATGTGATGGCAAAACTAAATAAAGATAATTAAAGAAAGGTTATAGCTGTTTTGAAAAGGTGGTTTTATTCCTTTAATATCACCGCCAGGCCAAGGGAATCTGATATTATATCCTGAACACAATTTACAATTCATTACTGGGGCTCTGGCCACACCCAGCAGCTAATCTAGAATTTCACACGTTTAATGAACTTCACACTTGAAATATGTGGTCTGTAAAATCTGATTTACACTGTTGTTAAAATAGTTGGTGTTTGAAAGAAAATATATTTTAAAGTATGTATTTGTGCACAAAGTTTGTTGTGTTTTTTTTTTCCTTAAAAACCCATACCCGGTCATTAATTCACCCCAAAGCATATAAAATGCTCCCTACAGTGTAATTTCTAGTGCCGTATTTCTTTCAGCACCTCAGATTTACTCGTTACGTTTCTTCAGGAGCAACTGCATTCAGTTATGGCGAGGAGCAGAAAGCCCCCACAATGTAATTGCAGGTACTTCAGTGAGTAAGTTAACTTGACAAGTCAGTTGATGATGCAGTCCAGGGTCTGTAATTAGTCCTTACCTGCCACCACCATAAAACCTCTGCATTAGGTCAGTCCTTGCTCGGGCCGTACCAGGGGTACCTCGCCATCCCAGCTCATTCAAGCGTGTTAGCTTTTTATGGGATGTTAACACCTGATATTTCCTCCAGGCTCTGGTTTTACTGAAGGCTTCGTGGCATTAAGTCCTTCGGGCGCTGGAACGGCAACAGGAGCCGAAAGAAAGAAGAGTGGGAATGGGTGTAAATCACCGCCCCGCGCAGTGTCCTGACGGTGAAAGATCACAAGAGACAGCGAGGCTGTTGGAGGAAATAGCTGTCGTTCACGTGTGAAATACAAGATGTTTCTGCTGACGGCTACTTATGGTGAATGCTGCACCTGTAAAAATCAGTTCCACACTTCAGTAACCAGGACGTGCAAGAATTCACCCGGGACTTGAACAAAACCTGAGGATTGTCAGGGCGCGGACGACCACCTCGTTTACACCAGCCGTGGGTCTTCCACCCAGACACCGACCCCAAGCACCTTTTTCCATCTGATTTTGGAAAGATTTTTCCTTATGGGTTAGTGTTGAAAACAGCAATTCCGTATAGAAAGTTTGTTTTCTGGCTTGTTTCTCCTTGTATATAGGAAAGATTGGATATCAAAATCTGATCAGCAGGAGACTTGAAACCTTTTCTAGAAGCAAAACTGGGCAGCTTTGAATCAAACTTCAGTTTATAGACAGCTGCCTGCGAAATTCTGGCACTAGTTTCAGCCTATAATGTAAACTGCCACTTTGGTTCGTTTATCTGGATCCAGCTAAAAGGCAGCAATGCATCTTTACAAATAAATAAATGGATACCAAAGACTGGGAAGGGGCATACCTGGAGAAAGCAGGATAGGTGAAGGACTGGTAACATCTACCCTTGGTGTTTTAGAAATTTCTTTTTAATTTTACAGCCCAGCTGTCAGGGTGAAGGTCCAAGTCCCTATGCTACACTGTGAACAATAATTGATAAATGCTTCTTTGGAGTAGCTCACAGCAGGCAGTGATGGGGTAGATCCCATTTAAAACCGGTCTTCCACTTCTGCAGGGATTTTACTTACCTTGGACATGGACAAATAGAGGTAAAGAGAAGAACCAGTGTTAGTTTCCAGCTCACACTTTGGGCAAAAAAAAATCATTGCTCTTATTTAATTTTATTCATCTTCAATGTTAAAATCACTTTTCTGTTTGTCATCAGGCTTGAAGTAAACTTCCAAGGCTAGAAAGTAGCCAAGATGGCATACTCCATAATTAAAGCTACTTAATAAACAGCAGGTTGTAACTGCTCCAGCTACTTTTAAAAATTAAATTCAGAAAAGGATCTTACATGCAAACCACGCAATTTGTAACTACATCTGCAGGCATGGGCAACACGTACACACACGCACGGCAATCGGGCACGAGCACTGCAAGGGCTGGCACCCACGGTGCTGCCTGGGGGCACTGGGGTGGGCAGCCTTGGTGGGGCTGGGGGTCCCCGGGCAGCTCCGACGGCAAGAGGTCTGCCCGCTCACCCGGCTGCCCTGCGCCCAGCACGCCTTGGCGAGAGAGCGGTTAAAATGCTGGCTGCTCTTCACCACGGCTCTGAAATGTTACAGCTCCTGGTGCGCTGGTTGTCACACATCAGGGGAACAAGACGAGGCTAACAGAGGTGCAGGTGGAGAGCAATAAACATTTCCAGCAACATCGCCGGGGCACAGATCCTACTTCGCCGGGGCCGAGGGGACTGCTGGCAGCGCTGCTGCCCTCGCCGCAAGGCGACAAGCTCCGTCACCGTCTGCTGCAGTCTAAAGGTCTCTCCTCCAAGGTCCTAGCCTTTAACTTCTGGAACAAGATCAAAGCCACAGGTAATAGGAACATGGTAAGTGTGACCCATTTGAGCTCCCAGTCCCAAACCCGCACCTGGGAAAGCCAATTCACGTGCGGGACCCTCCCATCCAGAGCGCCAGGATGGCTCTGCCTGTGCTGCTCCAGGAGGGCAGTCACAGCACCAGCAGATGCAGGATGCAGCGGCTCACTGCAAACCTCTGCGTCGGAGCAGAGACGCTGTCTGACAGAGGGAATGCCAATCCTTATAAACGTGCCTTTTATTCAAAACCTTAACCTCAAAGTTACAAAGGGTACAGAGGAATTCTGCCTCTGTGGGAATCATCCCTCGCCCTTCCCATAGGCTCAGCACCGTGCGGTGTTGCTTTCCGCGGCAGTTACACCATTGCTGCTGGAGCAGGTAACATACTTCATCAAGACCATTACGTGGCTTTTTATATAATGGTACTGCTGACAAATGGTTTTGTTCTCATTTTAAATAGGAATCCTGATCAATAGCAATTTGTATCACTTTGACAAGTCACACGTTGGTGAAATGTGCCACTGGCCAAACTGAATGTGAAGGGACACGTCTTAAAAACAGAAGAGCCAGCACAGGACAGATCCGTGTCTAATGGCACAGAAATATACCGCCTACAGCAGAGCTACAACACAGCTTTTTCAGAGCAGATGTGAAACACATGAGCAAATATGCTGCCTGAGGAGATCTGGAGCACAGGAGATACCCGCTCCCCACATGCCCACCAAGGTGTGCTCCAGGAGCGCTCCGAGCTGCCCAAGCAGAAGCGCCCAGTACAATCAACTCACCTCTACCCATGCTCTTAATTTATATTATGGGTAATTCTACTTTTACCCTGGTAAACAAGTTTCTGGATATGGTTAAGCTACTCAGAGTGTACATTTAAAGTAAAATCTGTTTCACATAAAAGGACAAATGAGAATGACTATTACCCCCATCTTTAATGCGCTAAATTCTTTTGCACAGATTGTTCTTGTTACTACTTCTTTCTGTGAGAGAATCTGAACAGCACACAATATTCCTCCTTACGTGCACAATTACAGCAAGCCAAGAGAGGGAGGCTTTAAAGTGGGAATGCAATGATTTTAAAACCCTTTTTTGTAACCCACTCACCCCACAACAGTTAGGTCCTAGGCCACAAAGGGAGGAAGAGCAGCGGAGGGAAGGATATTCTTCTGAAGGCCAGATTCTGCAAGATGCTGATCATCTATAACTTTAACTACAAGCAGCAAAAATTCAAGAGATTCACCATGTAACCTAGAGAGCCCCACAGCACTCAGAGTTTTAAGGCCGTGAAATGCTAGCTCGTGGCCCAAAGACACCATAGCATCAGTTCTGATACCGACCAGGACTTCGTGCTGCTAGTAACTGCTGTTGCACTAAGCAAAGTTTTTCCTTGCATTACCTTTTTGTCGCTGCAGGGATGCTATTTCTGCAGCCAGCCACTGCTCACGCTCTCTGAAACTCACAGCTTCCATAGGCGGTTGCAAAACATTTATCACAGGTGTAATTTGGATCTGCAGTTCTGGCTTTAAGGTGTGAGAACTCAGCAAAATTTTTGGATTGGGGTTTATCAGTACTCCAGGTATTGATAAATCCCAATCACACTTCCAATATAAAACCAGACATTTGAATACTCTGTGGAACAACTTTCCTAGGGGATTGATTCTGGTGTTTAAGGTGGGGGAAAAGTCCAATAATCAACAGAGGAATGTTGTTCTGCATTCCACGCTCTGCCATGGACTTCGGGTACAGCCTGGAGACCACAGGCTCTCTCTGCCCCCATCTCCTACCTATGAAACGGGAACAGGAGCAGTTACCTTCCTCTAGGGAAGATTCATCATGACACCGGTATTCCATGCCATGGGAATGCATCAGAGAAGAGGCAGAGTAGGTGCACAGCTGCCATGACCTGAGCCATCAGAAGGCAAAGACAGAGGACATCTCAACAAGGTTTTCTTCTCTCCAAATGGTTTAAGGTAAAGACAAACTTCTGTACATCTTCATACAGCGTGTAAGGCTCAGGGCCATAGTAAGATACCCAGTTACCAGCCAGCACCTATTCTTTTATTCTTTTTGTTAGAAGAAAAAAAAAAAAAAAGACGACATACTAGTGTGTAACACAACCACAATTTGAAAAATAAGGCCACTGGCATTCTTTGGTAAAGCCTAGGCTGAAAACTTATCCCAGGATGCGTGATCTTCCAAAAATCTGCCAACCCCTGCAGTGTTCAAACTTCTTGTATGACCACAGCCACATGAAGAATGAAATTAAATCCCATGGAAATCTTTGACATTTCTACTATTACGCAATGTTTGGGTGAAAAAAAAAATTGCAGAAATTCTCCTTCCCTTTCCAGAGTGAGTTTAGAAAAACTATTTCTAGCTTTTTTTAATTACACATTTCACCATTAAAAAGAAACCGTCCATAAATTAAAAGAACCACTAACTAGGGCTTATGTAACCCATTTAGAGTGGGAAATTGGTAACACTTGGGAGTGGAGTCTGTTACTGTAATTCCTGGAGTCTATACCGCTCATTTGATGTGTGCAAACATCACAAAAATTGTTTCTTTAATATTTGCATTAACTATTTTACACAAAAAAGTTAATCACAAAAAAGGTTAAGATGCTGGCATCTGCATCCTATAGAATCTAAAAGAAAAACTTTAATATACGTTTAACGATCTGAGTAATAGTTTATCACTGCCTCAGTTAAAGTCTCTCAAGTTATAAATTTACTTTATCCAATTTATTTTTGGGGGGAAGGGTGGGGGGTTTTTTGTTTTCTTTTGGAGCGTTTATGGCTCTATTACATTTTTGGTAGAAAACTGTCATACTGTGTTCTTAATCAATGCTACTGAAGTTTCCCCCATGGAGAATATTCAGCATTAAACTACCTCTCCCCCCCATTCCTGACCCGACAGTGGGGCAGCCAGCCCGAGCTATGGGACTGCTGTTGTGCTGAGCCAGTTGCTTCAAATGTTCAAGCAATGAGAACATTCCCAAAATAGCTGTTCCTAATGCTATTGCATCATTACTTTTCCAAAAGCAGCATATATGTTTCAAACGAAAGACTTTCTCCTAATTCACAGCAGTGGATACCAGCAGGAGCAACCTTCTTCTCCCCAGTTGGGGCTGCACCAAAAATCACAGGACGATTTGATCAGAATCTTCCTGAACGAGCTGAGTCTCTTGACACTGAATTTACAAATTAACAGGGCTTGTTTCAGACCCTTGGGACAGCTGGGTGCTCTGGGAGTAACTGGTTGCAGGAAAGGCAGCAGCAACGCGGCAGCCTGGGGCTGGAGCTCTGCCTGGCAGTCGGCGCAGCCGGGTCGAGCCGCAGCAGCCGGACACCCGCAGCAGCTTCTGTGCTCCACACCGAGCTGCTCCACACTGTGAAATTGCAATGACAACTTGCAGAAAGCAGTCTTGCAAGAAGGCACTAATAAAGGGCAGCAAAAGCTTACACCAATACTTAAATAAAAAAAAACCCAAACCACCAAAACAAAAAAAGCCAATAATCAACATTCCCCTCCCCTCCAAAAAAACCCCAAACCCCTTCCTGTTAAGACAGTTAGCAAACTGTTCATAGAAAAGAATTTAATGAAGTAGGTCTACACTCATCAGCAGAAAGTACTGATCATTCCGTGGTTATTCATTTCCCACATAGACAAGTTAAAGGGCCACAATGTCACTCGACCTATATACTTACAATTCTGTCCAAACACATCTTGGACTGATCACACCAGGACCAACCCAGGTGCATCATACACTGTGTACATAGATGAAGTAAAGAAGTTGCATAAAATTTATTTTTCCACCTTGTTTTACAACATTCCCTTTTAAGTTCTTACACATCTGCAACATATAACTCCACAGAACAATAAATAATTGGCATTCATATTTCTCTTGAATCAAGAGTATTTACACACTGTTTAACTAGACGACAGGTACAAAACATTGGCATCACAGTAAATATCATTTTGACACCAGAATTCATTTCCCTGATTAAAAATTAAATTAAATTAACATATTTTTTTAAACAATTTTAACAATTAAAAATGTTCTGAAAGGCATATAAGTACACAAGTTGTAGTAGGCAGTAGTAATGGACCATATTGGCAAAGCTGTAGAACCCAGGATTTCATGCGAAAGACACTAGTAATTAGGAAATAACTAAGAATAAACAAACAAACAAACAAAAAGAGCCCATCCAGCTCATGCTGAAGATTTTAGTGGGCACTGGACTATCCCCAGCAACTGCGTAGACGAGTCAAAACCCATCCAAACACTTGTGCACAGGGAGCTTGTGACGGTGAGCTGCGTGCAACAGTAGCTCACGTACCTGGCTCGGAGCACTGCTTGTACAAAGCAAGGATTTACGATGCATCAGATGGTGCAGCAGCTTTCTTCCGAAGATAAAGCCACACGACAAGCTTTAGGGATTCACACATTAACCGTGGGGCTCCCTGGCAAACTCAGCTCAACTATAGCAAAGCTCTCCTCAGCAGCTGCACGGGGCGAGAGAGGTTGTCATGGCGTTTAATTGTGAGAGTTCAGTAGATGACAGAAAAACAACACCTCAGGTGCTGCTCAGTTTGGTCCAGCCACAGCTGCAGCTTTCAGCACATAGCTCTCAAGGCAAGGATGATGTCATTCATCACTCCTCAGCCCAGTTGTGATAAGACCCTGCACAGATTTAAGCTGCTGCTGCTGCTGAATGCTGTGTTTCAACTGCACTATGAGTCGAGCAACACCAACGTTTGCAATGATAAACAGGACAAGCTCTAGGGAGGAAATGAATAAAAAGGAAAAAAAAAAATAATGAGGAGGATTGCAACACACCTGTAATTACTGCAGAGTTGCGAGAAGAGAGCAGTGCCTGTCCCAAAACCTCCTCCACATTAACTAAGCACTGCAGCAGCACAGCGCGGAGCGTTGGCTTCCCCAAAAGCAGCCCTGGGAAGCAAGAGCACACCAGGAGATGGACACTGCTACCCTACAGCATCGCTCGGGGCATGGTCCCAAAGCACACAACTTGTATGAACTGCTACAGTACATAAACCAGAACTAAAAAACAGGAATAGGAAGAACACTAAGTAAGGCTACAAACAAGATACTACATAGAAGAAAGCAACGCTTCACTTCCAATAAGCACAAATTATCAGCATACTAGAGGAAAGGGATTAAATAAAATTTCCAGCAGAGAACCCATTTATTCAAATGTACAATAAATATGAACATATGTATTAAACTTTGCTTTTAGAAATTTTTTAAAATAATTTAAGAGAAATAGATTGCAGACATAAAGTGCTAAACTTGAAAAATACAACAATCATTCCACCTTCCTGCTGTTTGTTAAATGGCAGTTTTAATTTTCTGATCGCTTTGAAGAAATGCAGTGTCTACCCAGACAGAAATTACTTCCTGGATTTACAACCTTGTGCAAAGAAATTAGCTGCAAAGGAACATAATTTGCACCCCAAAACACAGCTACAGATTACTATCAATCCCATTAAATATGTGTTCCTTATTAAAGTTATGATTCAATAAATATAAATTAAATCACAATTCACACCCTTTCTTGGTGGAAGCTAATATTTTGCAAATATGGTCCACTCAGTGTAAACTGTATTGACTTCAGGAAACAGTGAATTCTACCATATATACGTCTCAAATATTTACATACAGTAGCATGGCACTGTTATTCTTGCAGGACATTTAACTACTAATACACACTAGAGAGGGACAGGGCTTTACAAAGCTGTGTACTGCGATGGGTTTGCCAATGGACAAGAGGGACTCGACTTCTCAGTCACAAGAACTGGCCAAAAGAAAGTCTCGATTTTTATATTTAAAGGTACTTAAATCAAATGCTGACCGGGGACTCCAGAACACCTGCACGGCTGACGCTATCCAGGAGCTGTAGCAAGTCACGATGAGGACAACATTAAGTATCTTTTTGGCAAAGTGGCATAATTCACAAAAGGCTGGTAGCCCCACTAGCACCCCACGGGCCGTTCAGGCACTGCTTTGCCTCTGTGACACACATCACTGAGAATGCTGAGCTACGAGGGCTTCTCCCATCATGAACGGGGCATGCCACGTAAGTAAAAATCTGTATTTATTTTTCCCCTAAGAATAAATCAGATGGGAAGGAAAAAGGGAAATTTTCAAAGTATTATGAAAAGGTGAATATAAGAATTAGTTTTCCTTAGCCCGACGGCTGTTTCTGAAGGTGGCTGCTATGTATTGGGACTGCAGATGAGCCCAGTCAGAAGGCTGGCACAAAAGAAAAACTGGTTAGATTAAAAGAGCATTTGCTGATCTTATTCCCGAAGGATTTTAACACACTTTTCTCATTTAAGAGGGTTTTCCCCACATGAATTAACTCCAAGGTCGTACAGACTTGCACCTTCCTCTCGCCCCGAGCCACACGCATTATGAAGCGCATCCAATTTTCCCCTGTATCTTCTGGAACTTGCATCCTCTGCTCTTTAATATTTACTCACAGGTTCTGAGAGCAAGGAAGGCAGGTCAGGTTGTGCAAAACATTCCCTGGAGCAATGACCACACATCAACCACGCAAGCCACGGCTATCTGAGACCTGAAAATTCAAGACGTACCACCATGGGTCAACACAGACTCCAGCTCTTTTAAAACAACACTCCCATTTTCCACTGATTTTCACATCAGACCTTCCAGCGCAGCATTGTGCTGCTTGCGACAGCGGAATGCCTGTAGCAATGGCAACAGAAGCTGGCAGTCCATTAAAGAGGTTCAGCATGGCACAGAGACGACCAGGGACCTTCTGCTGGTCACCCCAAGTTGGAAGGGCTGCCTTGGGAGAGGAGAAGGGAGCCCAGGCTCGGGGCTCTGACGTTCCTGGTCCCTCTGCGCAGCCAAGCAACAACGGCGCCAAGCAATGCCAGCTCCGACAGTGGTTATTATGATGTGGGAATGAGACAGCAAGCAGCTAATTTAGCACAGACTAAACAGCCATGAGATGAGGACAGCTGCCACTAGAAGCTCATCCATGTTTGATGCACGGACCCAACCGTAAAAGATTCCTGCAACTCTCTGACCTTATCCTGAGCAGCCAAGTATGTGCTGCTCTCCTCACCGTGTTGTAACATGGGCCAATGCTTATTACAAAGCCAGAACTCGTTGAGTTTAATCTTTGAAAACTAAAAATAAATACATAAATTTGCTCTGCACGTGAGCCTAATGCCTTCATACAAACCCCACTCCTGCGATTCAAGTTTAGGTTTTAGAGCAAAGCCAGTGCAAGGTTCTGAAAAACTGCCTCTGCAGGGAGCATGTCATGAACAACATCCACCTCGGAGTGCCTCGGCTTCTTCGCAGCTCATCTTCGCAGCTTCATCCTAACAGGAACCAGATTTCGTGTAGCTGTGAGGAGCAGCAGCTCCGTGACCTCCCCTCTCAGTCTCCAAGGATTCAAGACACGTCTGCCACATTGTCTGCAGAACAGTACGAGTCTCTTCTCACGTTGTCGACACATTTCAAGTCTGATCAACTGCAAACTTCTTTTCCAAAGAGGATTTGCTTTAGTTTGGATATTTTTCTCCTATACAAATAAATACAGTTTGTCACCAGCCCCTTTTAACAGGAAGCACAAAAGCTAAACAAAAATGAATTTCTTCATTTTTTACTACCATTTCTCTGTATTTATCAATGACTGGACACCTCCAAAATCACTAGGGTGACCGAATCTCAAGCACGCTCAGATTCTCAAGTGTGTGTAGACCTGACACGCTGGAGCCCCATTATGGAAACAGCATGCCATAAACCAGAAATCAGCTGACAGCAGTGTAGTGCATCACCTACATTAAGGGATTTCCAAGATGTAAGAAGAATGATAGATAAATATAAATATCAAAGATAAATAATATAAAACAACATAACACGATCCAAGGAACAGCACAGTTACTTAAAAAAGCAACTTAAATTTGCCAACTGTAAATTCCAAGGTCAGTTAGCAGCTTTCAGATACTTTTAACCATGCGTGAGAAACCCACCATCATCACGCTTACACGCATTAGACCCCAGTTAATTTGAACAAAAGTGACAAGAGTTGAATGAACTAACAAGTGCTTCTACCCTCAGAAAACTCCCTTTTATCCTTAGGTTTCTGTTCATGGCAGCTGTGAAGTCTTTTTCAATAAAGCAGCATGTAATAGAGATTACCACATGATCCTTATGTAAGTATCGGACGTATTCATTATAGTAACAACTACATGATTTTTGTCTCTCAGCCATGTGCAGTATCTGTCTCTGGGTGCAATGAGAGCAGCCCTAGGACGTAAGCTTTGAATAGCTTGGGGGAGAAAACCTTCGTCTCAGGTACTTCAGGACGTAGAGGGGAAGGCAGCTCACCAGAGTGATGACAGTGACTTTCCACAAGAACGACAAAGTTGCAATGAAATAAACATCTGCACAAAGAGAAAAGCACAAATTCAACAAAGATGGGAAACACGTTCTGGGAAGAGGTACAGAAAAGCAATTCCATCTACCAACGCTTCTTAAAGTACCCTCATCTTCTCCATACTCAAGTTCAAAGCTCATACGGTACACCTGGCTCCCCAAACTCTTCTGCCCTTCTCTTCCACAAAAGGTACAGCTTTCTGCACAGCACATTGCAGCAAGACATGCAGCTCCCCACAGGCAAGTGCCCACACATACCCCATCCGAAACAGGGCTATCCATCTCCTGGCCATACTGAGCTTCTTTAAAGGGACTACTTGTCCTCTGACTCCAGGGGCTACCTTCTGCTACTTTGCTGGTAGCCCGGCAAATGCATCTCTCAACTGTTATAATACCTCAGAATCTTTGCAAAACATAGTTGAGGCATCGTTCAAAATGGAGCTGGTATACCCAAGTGCAAGAGATCAGAGCTAGCCCACTGGGAAGTTATCCTCATCGACTTCAGAGTCAGCAAAGAGCTTTACGGAAGAAGTAGTGACATCTTGTGGTTCCTGAGCAAACACTGGAACAAACCCTACGGACCTGGTATTTGCAACTAGACAGCTACTGGGGGAATCTGGAATTCCTCACCCCTTTTTCCTTTAGCCAGGGAAAAGGATTAGCTCTGTTTCAGGCAACTAAAAAAAAAAAGATCCAACACCCAAACCCAGAAGAGAAGGGCCCCAGCGAAGCAGACAAGTTTTAGGAGGCAGCTCCTTCACCCAGTTAAAAGATGAAATCTTTCAAACCAACAGAGGCTTCAATCTGTAGTCTCAAGTTCAATTCCCATATGGAAATAAAAAGCCCTGCTACGTATGGTAGCATGGTGAAGTCTGACAGTGTGGACGGGATTCACTGGGCAGCCCGGAGGCTACTGACCACCTTTACCTCTTCTAGCACTTTGCTATGAGAAGGAACCATAAAATACCTTTCAAGTGTCTCCAAATCAAACAGAGCTTATTTTAGTTGGAACTACTGTCATTGTAATCATCGTTGGCTTCACCAACAGCCTTTGACCTCAATTCAGCTCCTGTTACTATTCGGGTCATAAACTAACTGATTGGAGAAAAGGCATTTAACCTTACCAATAAACTCATGTAAGAAGACCAGAGAAGCTATGTAGCAGGAGAGACTAAGCAGCTCAGCCACTATCATGAGCCAGTGCCACGTCTGGATCGTCAATGCCACCATCAGTAACTCTGTGAGGATCAAGGACGTGAAGGAAATGGCAACAATGTGGACAAATTCGGATTCAAAGAGGAGGAGTGCTCCGTACATGATGATGCTACCTGCAAGGGAACGGAACATTAGGGTATTTTATTCGAACACCAGTCTAAGCTCTAAAACCCACTGTTAGGTCTTGGAAAGGCTGAAACATTGTTATGTCTTGAGACTGTTTTTCATGAAACCCGATGAATGCAATGACAATAAATCAGTTACTATTTAGGAGAACTGATGAGAAGACAGGGAAAAGTTACAGCAGAGATGCCCAGACTTTTATAACAATCTATCATATTCGTAGACACATGGATATAGGAAACTAATACATGCTATTTTGGCAACCGGAGATTTCTAACATCACAAAACTCTATCCTCCCAGAAAAGCAGCTAGTCATTACTTAGAAGCTAAAAGATCAAATATTTGCAAAACCTACTGCATTGCCTTAGTGCCCAGATAGCAGCAAGGTGTTGAAGACCTCAGTGGCTACAAGTTAGCCTCTCTTTGTACTACTTCAGCCAAAATCTCTTCCCCTTTACAATTCCCCCTGAAAGGAGTACACATTAAAGAGCTGTTAATGATGCATTGTTTTGTGCTCCCATTCTGGCTAGCCAGGGAATGCTCACAATGTCCCACACAGCCACCTGCACAAATAACTCATGTTAGCAGCATGAGTAATCTGCACCAACATCCATCACGCAAGGCTAGTTTCAGAAAGGAAAACCTGCAAGTGACTATAGCTTGAGCCACAAAGTTCAAATCCAGCTGTGAACCTTCCAAAATTTAGGACTGCTCAAGTTTTCGGTCAGGCTCATCTCTGCTAGCAACGAGCCCAATTGTTTGGCCTGCTGTTTTCTAGTTATTTAGCACATCAGAAGTGAAGTCACTTTAACCAAATATTGTAACCAGATAGCGGTCTTAGCTCAAGAAATCTTTCCCTCGATGCATCACCCTTCTGGCTTTAGCTTTCCACCCCTTGTGAGTTTTTTCATAAATGCCTTGGCTTTGGCATCATATTTATACAGCATCAGAAGACCGTTATCCCTGTTGTAGGCTTCTACTGTATTAGATTTCAGAAGATAATGCTAACTGAGCTGTTACATTCTTGGATTCGCTCTCTGCTGAGGATGATAGTATCAATTAAATCAGTAAGAATTGTCTGCTTTTTTGGGCACATTTATTCTGACTTTTACTAATAAAAGGGCTTTGGAAAACAAGAATTTTTGTCACAGAATCATATTGCCATTTGAGCTTTATAGCTTCATATACATACATGTTTTCCACGACTCCCTGATAAACACTTCTAGAAAGTATTTGAGTCTGAGGTTACTTGATAAAAAAAGACAAAATGAAAGAAAATACCTTCTTAGACATATACCCCAATCACTACATCCACTTTTGTAATTAAGGCATTTGCTTAACTGTTTTGGTAGCCTAATTACAGTGTACAAAATATGATCAAGAACGTGAGCTCTACTCTAGTCCTTCATTATAGATGGCTACGAAGTAACCAGAACTATTGCCACTTCTCTTGGACACTGTTTAGATAAAATACACAAAGCTACAGATTCTGTATTTTGCATCCTGGCTTAATATAACCTGTATAACCTACAGGTTTGAAAACCATTTTCAAAAGAAGGGAAAAAAGTCACAAGCTCTACTTTGCAGATGGAGTTAAAGCACTGAAAGGAACCGGCACATAATTACAAAGGATGGTCCCAATGGGAAAAGGTATGATGCTTTGAACTTCTACATCACTGCCTACGACAGGTTTGACCAGTTGTTACCAATATTTCATTTTAGATGATTTCTTCCTTTCATAAGGCTACCAACATTTTCCATGACAGAAAAAAAAAAGAAAAGTACCGAATAGAAACACAGAATGGTTTGGGTTGGAAGGGACCCTAGAGATCACCGGGTTCCAACCCCCAGCCATGGGCAGGGACACCTTCCACTAGACCAGTTGCTCCCAGCCCCATCCAGCCTGGCCTTGAGCACTTCCAGGGATGGGGCAGCCACAGCTGCTCTGGGCAGCCTGTGCCAGGGTCTCACCACCCTCACATATTCATTCATTATCCCACGGATGAATTGCTACATTCACTTCATGCCTTACTTAACCTTCTGCAATACAAAAAATTGGATATTCTGTATTCATTATAACATCTAAAGGCACAAGCAGAAGCTGATTTCTTACCTTGATAGATGCTTATTAAGACCCATATTAAAAATGTTTTGTATGATAACGGTCGTCCCTAAGGGGGAAAGAAAAAAAACAGACCATTGGGGTTTTCTTCTATGAATGTTCACTTAGAGATCAACTCGGCAATTAATAAAAGAGAATTTGAAGGTGATTTGGAAGGAAAACAAAACAAATCAACCAACCCTGAGGCAGTGTCTCTTTATTCTCGTATATCATGGTGCCTGGAGGAGGCCTGGGACTGCGGAAGCTCAGTGCTCGCACAGTACAGTACAACCTCATCCTTACTGCACACATGATTAATTCAATGCAAAAAGATGTCTCATGAGTTTAGTCACTGTACTGTGAAATATAACATGTGTGTATACACATACATACGAATATATTAATATTATATTTCTAGACACACACACAAATCACCATCATATTGAAGGCAGAGAGGTTTAAAAAAAAAAACAACCACCAACAAAGCACCTCTAGCCAATAAAGCTATACCAGTACAAACCCCCTCTATGTTTAGACCAGGCCTAAGGATAGCTGGAGAATTAGTGGTTTATGACATAAGAGACAACATACAAGTGAAACCAGATGGAGACTTATTCAGGCTGTTGGAACAACAGGCTTTGCTTCTAAGAGTATCTGTTTAACAGAAATCCTTGAGGGAAAGGATCTGTTGAAGACTCAGTCCACCCTTTCCTTCAATTAAGAAAGATGTTCCCAGTCTGCATACCCCAGTTATTCAAAAAATTTTCCAAGGGAAAAAAAAGGAACCTAGGACAACATTTACCTTCCTGATATTTCTATGGCAAACATTAGAAATTGTCTCTGTCTAAGGAGAAGGACCCAACTTTCACGCTAAAGCCACAGAAGTGGTACAGTAGCCAAACCTTTAGGTCTTTTTTTAAATCACCCTCAAGGCAAATTTCTACTCAAGAAATTATGCGATCACTCACTCTCCACCAAATGAGCACATCCCTTTCCCCCATCCCCTCTTCTAGCTTCAGAAGAGTGCCAAATCCCCGATGATTTCTCTTTCCCCTTTATTTTGGAACAAACTGGTAACATTAAATCCTTAGAATTTCCCACAGAATGGAACTTCTATTTCCCCAGCCATTTTTAATAAATTGTATTTCATGTAGCATTCAATAACAAACTGCCAGGAAATCTGGTTGTATCTGTTAATTCAAATTTGCCTTTAAAACAATTTTGCCTGAAAACGCATGATAAAAGTTCTGTATCTACTGATAATATATTTACACATTTAGAAAGTTTCCAGTCAGGATGAGGATCTTGCCTTAAACTGAAACAGACAAAAGTTTCCCACACCTTAAGAAGATCTTTGTAGAGCTCTGGGTACAACATTGCAACTTCAGATTTCACATCTTTGTCCAGGACCAGAGAGAACACTGGAAACATTGTGTAAATTGTGGAGTACCTGAGAAGAAGGTAGAAGACCAGTAAATTATCTAAAAGTGTAGAAACAGAAATGCTAGTCTTCAGGAAGGAAATAAAGAGTATCCTTGGAGTGCCAAGTGACATACATGTAATAACAACTTGCAAGTGGAACCCACCAGAGCTTTGCATATAGGAAAAACCTGCAGAACTTGCTTTTTGAATGGCTTTTGATTGCAAACACTCATACACAGGTGACTGGTTCAAGTATTGCAACTGGTGTTATGGGGTTATTAGCGGAGCCAAGGACAAACCTGTCCCCAGCCCGAAGTTTGCTCTACAGTTCAGGCTTGATGCTGTTTGCGTCAGAAGGCAATGGAGATGAATTTACTGTTTGGGTTTTTAATTACGTAGTCGAAAGCCTATAAAGCCATGGGATTTAAGACAGGAACCGATTCCCCCTGTTGAAGCGGTTGGGCTGTGCTCCCTTTCTGACACTGTCAGGAGCTGGGCACTGGCTTTCTCTGCTGCACAAGCACCACAGCGTAAGTACCATCCCTCTGCTTTTTACTGGGATTGAAGGAACAGTCCCTGGAGGATGGCTGGCATCTCATGTTCTGACTGCAACCAACTGTCCTTTTGGAAAGGTTTCTGTAAGCGTTTGCATTGCCTCGGTGGCTTTGTTCAGTGCAGAGGAGCAGAAAGGGGACAAGGATCACATCCATCTTCTGAAGCAGTGTTGTGAAACACGCGGAGTGGAGATGTGCATGCCTTGCATGTTAATTAGCCCAAGACTATTCATTATGCACAGGTTTTCAACACTATCACTAAAAAGAGCTCTTACCCAATGATGAGAAAGCCTTGGTAGAGAGGAACTGAAGCAAAGTAAAATACTGATGAGAAAACAGCCTAGAAAAGAAAAGAAATAAGCTTTTCAGGCATTAAGATACTGCAGTAAAAGTAACATCTTAAAAACATACTCTGTTCAAACTGAAGCACACTGGCAGTGGGTTCTCCAAATTCCTCAAATGAAAACAGAAGAATGTAGTATCAACCCTTTTTATTCCTATACAAACCTTAGATAAAAGCTATGTTTAACAGCAAAAATGGAAAGCTGGGCTTGGAAAATTCTTTGTAACGTAATTCCACAGAAAAGAACATAAAGAGTTTCCTCCAAAGCCCACTGGTTTGATCAAAGCTATCCAGATGTTGAGAAGGTCAGGTGTGTACTTCCTGGATGTAAAAGCCTGGATGATGCTTTTGCAATGTAAAAAGAGGGAACACTCACTAACACAAACTCCAAAGAGTTCAAGATTAATTATTTTTTTTTGTCAGAAGTTACAGGTTTGTTTTCTGTTCTTGTTTTTAGCTGCAGAGTAAGCTAGACTGTCCCTTGAGTCTGAACCTTTTGTCTCTGGTGCTATTATTCTAAACAAGGGCAGAGGGCAGAACCAGCCTTCTCAAAAATATTTTACCCAAAAAATACTTTGTGTTTTTAACGAATGTATCGGTACACTGTGGCATGGAAACACAACTCCCAGAAAGTAAACTCTGTCCTTAACTGTAACTTTCACTCAAGTCACCACAGCTAAGAACAGAATTTGGCTCATGAACTCTCAAAATCTTTTTCAACTCTCCTTGCCAACTGGCAATTGCATTTTTGTTACGCTGAGGCTCCGCACACAGGAGCGATGTAAGTTTTGTGAATACCAAAGCTGTTTCTAAGGTTCCTTTTGCAATGGAGAGGAACAGACGGCGTCCACGTTGCTGCAGCGAGCTGCTGAGTGCTTGGGAAGGTTCGTATGTGCTCCAGCAGCCTTCGTGGCACAGCTCCTGCGAACACTCTGCAACGTGCCAGACCCAGCTTTCGGTAACCTCATCAGGGAGTCAGCCAGGTCCTCCTCAGCTGCTTAAGCAAGGCCTTCAAATAGTGAGGCCAAAGTTAAAACACACCTGAAAATAAGTGCACTTACTCAGCAGTGGCCGTGAGAGTACTGCCCTGCTTCAGATTTTCAGTATTTCCTACCATTACCAAACAGCAGCGACGGCGTGCCGCGTGAGAGCAGTGTTTTCCAAGGTAGAACATTGTTTGTCCAGTTTTGGAGAAGTCGCTCATGTTTGTTCTATACCAGCAACTTTCTTATGTGTTTTCCTATCAGAGTAACAACCTCATGTTCCAACCTACCAACATTTTTATCAGAAGAAACAGTTGCATCCAAAAATGAAATATTGAACCTATACTTTTTGATTCAGCTTTTTCACCTGGCCGTGGGAAAAAGCCTCAGGCCAGCCCACCTACCTGCATGGTACTGATGCACAGGCTCCTGTGGATTACAAACTGACTGAGCGCCGCAGACCGCTTGTAACTGTTTCTTCCATGCACCATTAGTAAACGACCCAGATGTTTGAACTGAGTGATAGAGAAATCAGCTGCAAGCGATGCCTGTTTTCCTTCCTGTGTGCAACAGCAAGTAAAAGCATAATGAGATCATTTCATGATTGGAAACTAAATAATATTGTATTATTATTTAGTTATCACTGACAGAATTTCCAGAAAATTTACAATATATTAGGTGGGGGAGATTATTACTTCGGCACTTTCCCCTTCCACTGTGGCTTTTAAGCAAAGAGCAAAAATATGAGGAGAATTCCCATTTGAACCCTGGCCTCCAAGTCTAAGCAACCCTCTGGATTATGATTCACAACATGCATGTTAACGTGGACACTCATATCAAGTCAGTTTTGAACACAAATTTTCAGTCTCAAAAGTTCACTCGTTTTAGTGTTTTGGCTCACTGCAAGCAGTCTTTCCACTGCCGCCAAATCCAGCCTTGCCGCTCCAAGCAGCTCCACGTGCAGGAACCAGAGCTCTAACCCAGAGTTTGCTTTCTAAACAAATATAAACAGGTTTTAATTTTACATGTAGGGTATATGCTATCAGACTAATTATAACTCCAGCATTTGGAGCATCTACGTGTGATTAAAAAAAAAACCAAATGAACCACAATGATCCAGATTCCAGGAATCTGCCAAGAACCAAATAAAGAACTCTATTAAACAGTAGAATCCATTACAGCCACATTATTTTTCATGGTAAGGGGCTATTGCTCTGATGATTATTCTTGTGGAAGCTTCTCACTTTTCCACACAAATTTCTGAGGATTCATTTAAGCGTTACTTGTGCACTAGCTTCTGAATTGCCATAGGAATTGTTATTAAACATGAGGTAATCTCACCTTCCCTTCGACTCCAACGCCGCAGTCAGCCTCCTGAATCATGCTCACATCATTCCCTCCATCACCTGCAGGTCAGAGCACAGACAAAAGACACGGGTAGTTAAGCAAAGGGGGCGACTTGCAACCCCACCAAAGGCATCTGCACCAGGCTAATATTAAAAGAAACCTATCAACAAAAGCGGGATTTTGATTAGAAATCGTGGAATTAAATTCCTGAGAAGTTTTGTTCTGTTTCTAATAGACACCCCCCGGCCACGGATTGCTTTATCTGACTTGTATGTGTACCATTATACCTACAACGCTGAAACAAAGTCCATACCTTAACAACGGCACTTCACCTGACCAAGTTTTGCAAAGATACCACCCCAAATATTTCTGAGCAGTTTGCCATCGAAGTTCCCATATGCAAAATCTCATTTTCTCGATCATCCCACAAATCCACTGTTCCCCTACCTCAGCATTTCCAGGTGTTATGAGATGACAGGGGATGTTCGAAACAGTCAGAAACTTTGTGTTCAAGTTTGAAAAGAAGAAACAGTCAAGGCACCATCCTAGATGGTCCCTCCTCCCTGGGTAGCCCCTTACCAACGGCGCAGGTGAGCCTGCCAGTCCGTTCCTGCAGCAACCGCACGATCTGCGCCTTCTGCGTTGGAGCGCATCGGCAGCACACGACGGCAGGGCACTGGCAAGCCAGCTCCATGAACTCATACTCGTAGTACTTCAGACACACCTGATTTACAGAGATCAGAAACATCACCTATGTTCGTGCTCTGAAAGTTTCTTTAAAAAAAAAAACCAAAAAACAAAACAAAAAAACCCCCAAAAAACCAAAAACCCAACAGAATTCGGCCGCCGCGTTTTGCCCAGAGCCTACCTCCAGCGAGTCCCCAGAAATGACCAGAGCACAGTCGTGTTTCCGACGGAAGGCGTTCAACTCCAGGTGGGCTTCTCCCCGGTTAGTCACCTGCGGGAAAAGATGGCAACTGAGGAAGGGTTTGCTCCGCTGGGATGAAAAACCAAATAAACAAGTCTCAGAGGGAGCAAAAGTAATACAGAGAGGGCAGCACACTGAGCTTTTCAGGGCATGCAGATAAACAAAACCTCAGGGGACAGAAAGGTGGGTCAAAAGAATAAAAATATTTTGGGTCTACTGCTGGAAAAAACAGCTGTGATCTCAGCACCACTCCTGTCCCAGAGTTTGGGGTCCTGAGCAAGTCTAGAGAGAGGGGTATGTGGGTGTTACTCACTAGTCTGAATATATGGATGTCCTGTGTCCGTGTCACCAAATGTGCATTCTTGGCCGTACACGTGGCTGTCTCTAATTTATCCCCTGTCAGCATCCACACCTAAAATCCAAATATTGAATGTATTAAATACAAAACTTAACAAGCACATCTGCAGCACATCTAGAAGTGCCACCTGCCAGTTCAGGCATATAAAAGGACTGTTAGAATACATACCCTAATATTCTTCTAAAAAAGCCCTATTTTAAAACATACAAGAAAATTCTCACCCTGAAAGCAAGCAAAGCTTTTAAAGAGGCTTAAATGCAAAGAAGTTACAAACTACGTATAACTTTTTTTTTTCCCCCACCTGCAGTATATCAAGATTCTGCCGATAAACCCACAAAATGCAAGCTAAAGAATGCGTGTGCGTGTGCTCATGTGTCCCACCCCAGCCATTTCTTGTACGCTGAAAGCAGCAGGCCCTGCCACAGAGATCCCTCATGGCCCTGCCTGAAATGTGGATGATGCAACTGGGGTTAGCTCACTGCTGATGTGTGCGTCTGGAACAGGCTAAGTTGGTCGGGGTTGGTTTTTTGGGTTTTTTTTTGTGTTGTTTTGTGTTGGGTTTTTATTTTTTTTATTTTTTTTTTTTAAATATACACTGCTCCTTTTATTTCGTGCTGGTGAGGGGGGGCATTAGAAAGCAGTGTCAGCAGCAATACCCTGTTATAATCTGGCAGGGAATTCCCTCAACAGTGTAAATATATCAGAGTTTTGTTTTTTCCACTGGTGTTTTTATTCTTTCAAGACACCGCCCAAGAATATTTAATGAAACTTTTTTTAAAAAAAGAAAACAACCAAAAAAACACACAAAGACTCACTTATTTGTTTAATAATCTGAGGCTGGAAAGAGATTTGATCTTAACAAGATGGTCCCTGTAATGAATTACAAGGCTGCCTTCACTCGTGATTTACTCCTTGCATGCAATACCCTAACGACTGTAGCATTGCAAGGAGGGCTCAGCAGTGCCACACTCGCTGTGCCACGACGTGCTCCACACCCCGACACCGACTCCAGCCAAGGTGAAGAGAAAACATGAAAGCGCTTTGCAGTAAGTGGCCAGGACTATGCTGCAAAGGGAGAAAGCCACAACGCTGCTAAGAGCTCGCTCTGATTCCGCTCGTCTTGCTTCTCTGCCCAAGTCCCTGCTGTTTCCTAACAGAAAAACACTTTCAGAAGCTTGTCCCAAGCCTTGAATTCCACTTCCCACCTAAATCCCAAACACACAGCCCTGCTTTGGATTCACAGCATGGCTAAAGGATTTTGCTCCTTTTGCTACTTAAAGCAGAAACACCACAACCAGAATCTTTTACCTACTTTTCTTGCCCAAAACCGAATGGTTAGTCCATTATTTTTTTCCTTTTGCAATTCCAGGATCTGACTGACAAGTTTTCAGAGAGACAGACTAAGCGCGCATCCCACCGGTTCCTACAGCCTCTGTGCTTAGCAAAGAGGTGTCCGAATCTTGGATGCGGGAGCCCAGCAAGCTGGAGAGGGGGAAAAAAACCCAACCAAACCAGTCCAGCCTCGATTCCCTTGGCTCAGCCCCCCTCTAGTGGCTACCGAAAACATAAATATCCACAGCTTCAACCCCAGCACAGGCGTTCCTGCATGAGGCACATCCAAAGTGGTCTTGTTTCACACAAGTATCCAAAACAAACAATTGCGCCCAAGTCTCCTGTAGCCATCCTGCTGCTTCTCTGCAGGAGCCAGAGCATGTTAGGGGAAGAAAGGCACAAAAGGTGACACGCTTCCATGTGTTTTGTTAGCATATACCACTTCCAGCGTGTTCTGTTCCTGAAGCGACATCTAAAATGCCTCAGCCAGCCCCGCCGTATCTTAATTTACCAGCTGTAGGACCATACACCACATACTCCAGAGGGTGCAAGTGCTCCTGCTAAGGATAACATCAGGTTAGGCAGACCTTGATACCAGCATTTCTCAGCGTCTCCAGAGTGGGTCTGACATCCGTCTGCAGCTGATCCTCCACGCCGGTGAGACACAGCAGCTCCATCTCCATCTCCAGGCTCTCGATGACCGTGGCCACCTTCAGGGAGCGGTCGTGCACGCTCAGCTTGGCCTGGACATAGCGTGCCTGAGGGCAGAGCAGAGGGCAGAGCAGACACAGCCGCGCTGACTCACACAGCAGCCTGCATTTTTATGGAACACAGTGTTGACCAGCACGAGGGGTAACCAGCCAACCTGCCCCTGTTAATGGCAGACACTGCTAGAAAACCACAACAGCTACTCTTAATGGAGACACCAAAAGGTCAGTGTATGACATCAAAAGGGTTACAGAGAAACTGGTCAGGTTTATTTCTACTGATGGGTGTTAAGCTTAAAAATACCGAGTATACCTCTGGCAAGATAATTTTACTTATTTTATTCGGGGATGCCACCTGTAATGGCTGGCGAACAGAACGTGTGTGTTACAGAATAAGGTGGACATTTCTCAAGCTGTTGTTCTGTCCCTGTCCTGTTCCAGCTGGGCAGGGCGACGCACAGCACGTCCCCGTGCACACAAATGCACGGCAGCTGCCAAAGTGACACCTGCAGAAAGCCTGGAAGCGAATCCCTCGCACCACAGGTAGCCACGGTTTCTGCAACGAAACCATCTACAAATGACAGCAATAGAGAATCCTAACCGTTTCTACTCTCATCTCTGCATCTAACTAAACAGTTCCTCACATTTTGTCTGCCTGGGGTAAGCAAATCAGTGCTGTGAGTAGAGACCTATCTCACAAACCGCACTCATGAAGCCTGTGTTTCCATGAAGCCCAGCCGGGTTATATCCTGGTGTTTGTAGTTTCCCTGGATGATGGAATGCAGCAATGAAAACGAAAAGCCAACACGTTTCCACACACAAACAACTTGTCTAACAAATGATGAACATTTGCAGAATTTATAACCATGAAAGATTATAAGGCAGGATTCAGGAACTGTTTTGGAGGGTCCTGGCTGGGATCCAGTTTCATACATATCACTTAAAAAGCAACTCTGATTAAAAGAACAGACAAGACATTGAAGAATGGCAATTCTAGCAGAAGGAGCAGGGAGATGAGAGGCAGCATTATCAATAAGAGGTCTGTGAGAATGGCTTCAGTGATGGTCTGTTTAAAAACAAACTAAAAAACAAATAAAAACTTACTTCAAAGTCTTGATACTGCTCTTCCGTCAGAGACTTCTTGGCTACGACGAGAACCCTCAGGCCTTCCCGAGCCATGTTACCACACTGGAAAGAAGCATCACATTGTAAACCATAAACTCAATCTCAAGTTAAGACGATTTATGCACAGCGTTGCAGAGATGGCAATATAAGATAGCAGGTTAAGAAAATAACCGTCCCATTTGAGCAGCCCCAGTGAGTATATGACATCTGATAAAGTGCATGATAAACCCGAGAGGAAAAAAAAGATCTGCAACGGTTTGTAATCTATCCCAGTGATCAGAAATGCCCTCTGTGCTATACCAGTGTGGCAAAAGCAAGCCCACTGATTTCATTTTCTCTGTCTCCAAGGAGACAAGCCTTTGATTTGTAGACTTCACATCTTTGGCCATCGACTCTTTAAAATAAGACCAAGGGAGTACTATTCCATTTAACACCAGGGTTTGGGGGTGGGGAAAATCAGTAACCAAAGCTACCCTATGAACTCTGTGTCAAGGTTACTACTAACCTAACACACATATCCCAGTACAAAGCTGCCAAATGTAGTTTTGAAATTAGACCTTTTAGTCTTAAATCCAAACACAGGACCAAACTCTGGAGAAGTTCGGTCACCTTGAGTGGCAATCAGTTTTGAGCAAAATCCATTTATTTTACAGGATTTATTCTGCGCTAAGTATGTTGAACTTGCACCTGAACTTCCTTGTTACTGTGCATGTACTTGGCTGATGAATTGCCAAGATCAGTAACCTTCTGGCTCGCCCATGGTCTAGCAGTTATGGCCACTCTGCCACACTGACAAGCTTTGTCACGCGTTCCCCTGGAAGGAGAAAAGCAGTCGCGTAAGAAACCCTCCGCACGCAGGAGAGACAGCCCCGTACCTCCTCTTCCAGCCAGTCGTTGTACTGCACGATCCCAGCCATCACCACATCAGCCCCCTTCATGTAGAAGGTGATCTCTCCCGTTGATTCATCCTGCAGGTAAGAAACAGAAGAGTGTAAGCTGGGCCACTATTACCGTATCTGGAGTGGCCTCAGCAAGCGCAGCGCTGAGCTTTCTGCACAACAGTCACAAAGGGGTCTGCACCGGCTCAGGCTGAGGGTCCATCTGGCGCAGGATCTTGTCTCGGGGCCAAAAGGAGGTGCCGATTCAATCGCAACTACTCGCAGTAAGAATTAATGCTTTAGAAAAGGACGTTCAGCTTTTTAATCAGCAACAGGGCATCTCCATGCAGACAAGCCTCAATCCTGACTGTGCAACTTTGGAATAACTGCTAGCCCTCACCTTGAAAATTTATTTCATATTTACCTGAAACAATCACACAGATGCAGAAAACTTAACACAGTAAAAAAAAAAAAATCACTCTAATTTACCCCCTCTGTTGCATTGTATGGCATTAAGCATAATTAAAGTTTATGCTTGCCACAGAAAGGTTAGATTGCTGCCTGCCTTGTCTGATACAAATAATTTGTAGGCTGCAAGCAAAGCATATTTACATTACCACAAATTAAAAAATCCCTTCTAACCAGGCAGATACTTAACGAGGTCACAGTTATTAGTACTACAAGCTAATGGAAACCCTGGCAATTTCCTCAAAGGAGACAAAACAATGAGTAAGGAACAAACTGCTCTGTAAACCAAGATAGCCACCAGGGATAGGAAGAAAATAAACTTAACATGCAAAAACAAAAAGCCCAGAAAAGACTGGAAATAGACAGCTGTGAATGAAGGGGGGAAAGCACTTTAGGAAAAAAAGAAATTAAAGAAAAGCACAGCGGATGCTTTTTCATTCTCACACTATTTTATATATGTATCAGTCTGTTCCACTGTTACAGAAAGTAGTGGCCAAGGTTCTCACACAAGAAGAGCTCGAGTCGGTAGGTAAAAACCTAACGTCCTGTGGCACTGGCAAACCAGAGTTTACATCCACAGCAAAAAAAAAGGCAAGCAGGACCTGCTGCAGGTAAACGTAGAGAAGAGAAGTAAGCGTCTTTGCTAGGGAAATTAAGAAGTAGTGAAAGATAACAAAGCTCCTTTACTGAACATTGTTGCCAAGCTCATAATGATATTTGCAAGGAATATTCTTATAATTAAGCTTAAGCATGGTTTTTCATGTCCCGAAACATCCAGCCGTCATTTACGGATACCAGATACCCACACATCCCACATCCCCAAAGCAAAACGCTTGTCACTACCAAAACAACTGGAATCTGCTTAAATAAAAGACAATGCTTTTGGCAGCCGCCAAAGGTAAAGGTTTATCTATTAAATTATTTGATTAAAAAGTGTCTAACAACATCTCTGTAGGAAACTGAATAAAGACTCCACTTCCCGTGCTGCAGAATTGGCTTAAGATAGTTTAGATTTTTTGTCCAATATAAATACTGTATCAGCTATCTCCTTGCATTAGTCATTTCCTCTCACCAAGTTCAATAGGAGGTTAGTGCGTTCTCATATTATGGTAAGATCACACTATAACTGGCAAATCTCTGTGCAGATTTACATTGTTTTGGAGAGGCATCTTTTTCCACCGTGGTCTGACTCTGGCCACAGTTCAAAGACTTCTTTCAATTCCAGATATGACAATAGCGCTATCTTTGCTTTACAACAAAGACCATTCCACACGGGTAAGGGGAAAAAAAAAATGCGAAGAAAAAGAAAATGGAAAATATTGTGGTCAAACAAGGAGGCCTCCTTTTAAGAAGAGAAGTCAGTAAACAGTACGGTGAAGAGTGGCTGCTTTGGTAGAACAAGACTTCTTAGAATTGAAGTAATCAGCTACAGAAACGACAGTTGATCACAAGTAAACAAGCACATATTGCAAAAATATCCCAAACACAGCAACATCTGCTACTTGTTTTCAGCATTGACTACTACTTATTTACTAAAGTTATGTGTTGAAGATCTTTCTATAGAAGCCAGAGCAGACAAGATCAGCAGGGGAGGCAGGCGTCTCTGCCAGCAAGGGCTTCATAACAGCGTTACTGGGCTGGATGCAGGCATCGCTTGCTGGAACGCTACACCCAGATCGTACAGCAAGCCTGGCGAGGCAATTGCAATGGCTCCCACTAGCCAAAAAAAATTGCAGTTTATAAGAATGGGCAGTCCCTGTACAGATGAGCAGAAAACCATTTGAATTCTGCTCGCTCAGTCCTGAGTGCAGCTTCATTCTGCCGTTTCCCTCCCCTCCCCAGCTGCTCACTGTGCCTGTTGCCTTCTGGATACTTCACACGACTTTCCCTCCCCTTATTTCTGCTTTTTTAAACAAGCAGCACAGTTTTAGAAGGTTGACTGAAGAGGTAAACACCTTGCAAGTTGTGGATCAAAACCAGATGGAGTGCCTACACACGCATACATGTATGTGTAATAAAAGAAAATTGTATTTGACAATTACCTATTTATAAACTCTTCTTTTTTAAGATGAAAATGAAAACCCTGCTTGAAGTTATTGTTTTGGAGTATACAGGAATGTGGCAAAGTAACACCCGGGCAGCCAGCATCTGCTCCTCAAACCTTACTTCTGCACAGGTACATAAATCGGGAGCTGATCTCAGTGCCTTAGCAGCAGCTCAGTGGTTGCAAAATAAAAGACAGACAATTAACAAGCACAGCAGAGAGGGGCCAGTGCTTCTATCAACAGTATTGACAGTCAGGCTCTGGGCTTGATGGTGCTCTCACTGACCACAAGTGGGAGTTTTGCTGGTTTGGCAGCAGTAATACTCTTAAATACAGAAATGCAAAATAGAAACCGTTTTCTTCCTAATGGTGCAGAATGTAGATAACAGGTAATTTAAAAGGAATAGGCTTTAAACCAAAGAGGAAAACAAAAAGAGGAATCTTTTCCACTTACACGAGAAAACTTCAGGGCATCCACTTCTCTGTGGAGTGTATAAACACAATGTAATGAAGCATACCCTGGCTTCAATGCTTAGCCCACTTCTTACACCTTTGATAACACAGCATCTCATCAGAAGTTGCACTTACAGTACGCAGTGGGGAGGGAGGTTGTGTATCCCTCCCTCTTATTGCTAATATTTTTATTCTAGGTCTTGAAAAGGTTGCCTGAAGTCTCCACATCATTTTCACTACAAAAATAATTAACCTGAAGTATTTACACTTGCTGTATTTAAATGGACATGCACTATACGTGTTGCAGCTATCCCCCATGGCACGAGATGTTTGCTCGTGGGAAGACTGATGACTGTTTTGACGTTCAGTGGCATTCGGTTGGATCTCTAGATTTGCAGATTGAACACACCGATTACTTTGTACATGCTCAGCCTATCAGCCCACTTCAACTAACATTCCTGCCCTTGGGCATGTTTTAATATTCCAAACCCTGGAACAACTTGAAATACAAATTTGCCCCCCCTGCACAGTACAGTGGTGTGTGATCCAGAACTTAAAAGCAGTTTCTTGAGCAACAGGAGATCCAGGTCCAAAATACTCAGGTAGGGTAACACAAATACAGCCATCTGCATGAGGTTTAATGATTTTCAATCTGCATTAAACACAGCTTGTCCTTCATGGGTTTGTGAAAGCAATGATATGTACGTATCACAGTTCCATTTTTATCACCAAATGTCTTGGTAACAGGAATATTGAAGCTCTCCATAATATTGGTTGTTGATGAACGCAACCCTGCATTGCTCCATTTCACATCATCCCCTCACGGTGCTGTTTCTGACAAGGACTGTGCTCTTCCAGGGGTCCAGAGAAGCTGAGACTTGTGAAGATACCAAACATCAGCCAACAAAGCTACCGATTAATCTGCTACCGATGAAGCAGGCGCACGTGTGTAGTACTGACCCCAACTGCTTCTAACTCAAACCAAAGGCTATTCCTCCTGCTGTCCTAACTTAAAATACACGACGCAGAAAGCATTTTTACACCCTATTTCCAGAGAACCCAAACCAAACATGCAGCAACCCAGTACCACAAAGTAAATGGGGGAATAGAAGGGGAAGAAAAAAAAAAAAGAAGAAGAAAAAAAAAGAAAAAAACCCACCTATCATACTTGTTCTCCCCACCCTAAATAACAAAGCTGCAGATCCCACGACATGATACAACAAATTGTATTTTGCCCTGGATTATAGGTTTCATACTCATGTTTTAGATTCCTGGTACCAATTATCTGTCTGTACTCTCATTAAAAAAAAAAACATAGCAAGGATGTTTTAATTATCTCCAAAAGAAGTATTCAGACTGCTTCACCTTGTTTGCTTCGCAGGGAAATGGAAGTGCCTCACCATGTCTACGTTTGTTTACCTTACTAAGGTTGATTGTCTAGCACTATCTCGAAAACTAATGATGATAATGGTGGCAGCTGATCTCAACTGTTTTAGCACCCACACTTTCTTCTTTTTAATGTGATTTTTTTTTCTAAGACTCCAACCTTATACTCTATTTGTATATAAAAACACAAAGTTACACATGCAATTTCAGCTGGGCATGTATTTAACGTGCACAGTGCCTGCTGATGATGATAAAGGTACTTGCACAAATGCACCCTTTTACCTTAACTCAGCTATTTCCAAACCCTGCTCACAAAACCATGTTCTCAGCACAGCTGCAGGCTCTGTTAAATAGATTTTTTAAAAAAATCTCCACAGTTCCCTGCAGCTACAAGCGTTTCCCCTGTAGTGCTGTACTTCTACAGGGTCTGAGAGGACTTTCAATGCCTGGGAGAGATCTGGGAGCTCTTTCACAAAACCACTAACAATATCCCAGTTATTTGTTGTGGGGATCCCCTCTGTCCTTCCCACTTGCTGCCACCTCCGTCACCCCCTGTTGTTCCACCACATTTGCGTTGGTGATGCAGTGTAAGCTGGACCCGTGAACCTGCTCGGATTCCTGCTCCTGGCTGACCCCGAGGTGGGGAAAGCACTTGTGACCCAGGTTGACTCACAGCCTCAGCGCATTGTATAGCCCCCCCCCAGCATGGGCATGACGGGAAGGGCAGGAGCTTTTGGACAGACAAAAAGAAAACCGCAGGGACACAGAGCAAGGTTTCAAAGTCAGCTCAAGATTCCCTGAGACGCTGCTGTGCCTGCTCCCCTGGAGAAAGCAGTCCTGCCCCTTCCGAGCTCCTCTTCCTCCTCGCTGTGTCAGCCACTGGGGGAAGGGACACAGAATTCGGGTCCTATGGGACAGGGTAACCGTGACTATTTCTTTTGCTGTCAATGCTGCCTTCAAGATTTCCTGAAAAAAACAGCCTTACCTGAGAGGTAACATGGCACCTGTGCTGATTATCAAAGCTGCTGAGCCTTCGTTCAGCGCACACAGACAAAACACTCAGATTTTACTGCTCTTACACCCCACCAGTGCCTCCTACAGCTCCTTCTACCTTGCACACTTGCAGCAAAAATCCTCTCCCAACATCCCGCTGCATCCCCGGGGCCCTTGGCTTCACAGTCGGAGGGAAAGGCTCCAGCTCCCTCTTCTCCCCCAGCACCACCCCGGAGGCCCTGCTGCATTGGTGGCAAGGAGCCACTTCCACGGCTGGTGGCAGTGCTGGCTGGACACCTGTCCCCAACCTGCCACTGTCCCTGACGATGCAGGCACAAAACTACGCAGGCAGCTGTACAGCAGAAACCCACCCCCGAGTACATCGCAAATTATAACTGTGAGCAGGAAGGAGCAGCTGGAAGAAGCTAGAGCTGCAGGGGACAGACACAGACACACGCCCCAGTGCCCGAAGCCTGGGCTCCTTCATTATTTTGAGCAAGGGACCCAAGATTAATAAACTGAAGATGTCCCAGGGCGCTACAGCACTTACCGTCCAACACGGCCAAGGAAAAGGATGTATCGCTACCCAAACCCAGCAAGGAGATGCTATTAGCTCAAACCAGAGCACCAGCTTCCCGCCTGAGGCAGAAGAAGCGGCACATCTCAGGCAGGGCGCACAGCACAGCTGAGAGCCGGTGGTGGATGTGTTCCACGCTGCATTAGCAGGAGATTCACAAAGCCACGAGGGCTGACCCGAAGCCACTTACCCGCACGATGATCCCCATGCGCTTGCTCTCGTAAGTGAAGGGGAAGATCTGGAGGATGGTGAAGTTCAGGATGTGGCCACCCGGTGTCCTCAGCTGCACGGAGGACTGGTCCCTGCCCACCAGCGTCAAGCCCACGCTCTCGGTCCACTGCACCAGGGCCACCTGCCAGGAGAAGGCCACGGTGAGGGCAGCCAGCCCATGCCACACCACCCCGAGAAGCACCGGGGGAGGGGGAAGGATAGCAGGTGGGGGCTGCGAAGAAGTTCCTTAGGCATTCCTGGTGCTATAGTATGGATCTGTTCATAATGCTGGTGCTCCTAATAGGGCTCTTCCAAGCCAGCTTTTCCTCAAGTTAGAAGCTTACTAACCTTATTTTTGGGGTTTGGGCAGCCCAGCTCCTGTCCGATTCAGCTGCCAGGCTGTCCCAGACTCTCAGCAGGAGGTGCTCAGCTCCCTGCCTTCGTCTGCCGCATCCTGAAGGGATGCCCTCAGCAAGGGCAGGCACTGGTACCCTCTGTCCAGGCTGGGGTGCCCTAACCTCTACACCACGTAAATTTCTTCACAAACGCTTACTTTTTGGATGTGCTATTTCCCAGCTTGCTGTTTATGACATCAAGAATTCAAAACGATGCATTCACCCTGAGCTTACAATATCAAAGCCAAAAACACTAATGCAGGGCACATTAAAAATTCATATTAAAAAAGCAAGCAAACAAAATGAGCTGTGTTCTACTCTTATCTCTTCGGTAGTAACAGTGCATCGACAACTTCCAACCTCTGTACTCAGCAGCAAGACAGATGAAGGCTGGCTCAGATACTTTTTAGCAGAGAACCCCTTTTCCCCAAACATTAAAAAAACCCAAACAACAAACAAAAAACCTAAAACAAACCCCAGATTTTTCCAGGCACACACCGGAACTCCTTTAATTGAACTTCTGTGGGTATCATTTTGATGGCAGTTTCCAGTATTTAAGGACCTGCAACACCTAATTCTTTACAAGCTTTCACTAGATTACAACCAGAGTCATGACAGAAGACCAAAACCTTTAGTCTGCCTCCCTGACAGTCCCCCCAGAATCCCCACCTCAGCTGACACATCCATCTAAGACCGAGCCTGCTGAGATCCAGGGCTTTAACTCCAGAAGCTGTCTCAGCAGTAACGGATGGGAGCAGCAGCTGACATGAGCCCATGTATCACTGGCCTCCAGAAAGGATCAAGGGATATTTTCTCAAAACAGACATGAAATACTGTAAGTATTTTACAGTGACATTTTCAAAAGCATGAGAGTGCTGGGCACATGGTTGCTGCTGACTTCAAGGTTAATTATCCCTTGTGCCTTTCAGGTTCTGCCTTTACTGCCTTGAATGACCGCAAATACCTTAGAAAAGAAAATGGAATTTATTTGGGGAAATCACATATATGAGATACAAATAAAAACGGAACCTATAAATACTTGCACTGAGTCAAGATTTTACTAGATTAACTGATACAATAGGGTCTAATTGGAGAATCTTTTGTGAACTCAGCTTCCTTTCATCCACAATTAGGCTTAAAAGACAACATAAAATAAACTTTTCCTTCCATAAAGTAGACTTGAATCACCAGATAAGAAAAAAAAAATTAGTTGAATTGGCTTTGCCTTGAAAGACCTTTAAATCAATTTGAATCAATATTTGGTTTAATATTAGCAAGTTTTTGCAAGCTTATTCACAAAGATTACAACAAATCAAAGGTTCTTTCAAGCTTATCTTTTGAAAAAGTTCCTTCAAGCCACCCTTGGCGCATTAAAGTGTGCAGTCAGATAATCCTCCTAACAACCTCCTCGAGCAGAGATGGAGCTTGGGTTTCTAATAGTTTGGTTAAAAAATAATTATCAATAATATTTCACAGCATGATGTTATGTGACATCCAGCGTGCACAGCACCGGCTGTTGATTCGCCCATGTTGGAGAGCTGCAAACGCCTGGAGATACAGCTCCCTGCTCCCATCTCAGCCCGTTATGGCATATCCTTTGCTATTTTCTTTCACAGACACCTCCTCCCTCCTTCCCTGCCAGTGTCTCACTCAAAGCCTATGTCAGGAAGCATTTAAACCTCCTGACAGAAGAGCCTTGCGCAGAGGAACAGCTGGATGAGCAGCACGTTGGAGGTGCTGCATCACGCACGTGACACGCTGCAAGCTAACGCAACGCCAGCCGAAACAGACCACAAAAAGGTTTGCCAATGGAAGGGGAAGGGTAACAAAAGAAAACCCCCTAGCTCTTGTGGCGGGTCTGGGCAGCCCGGGATGGGGAGTACCTTCCCAGCCTGGTGCGAGATGGAAGAGGTTTACTCTGACTGTGCAAACAGATAACCAGAGGTGCTCTCAGTCAGAAACGTTAGAGGTGCAAAAATATGTTTGCAGCTTAAACTGAGGAGATTTAAAAGCAGGCTTGAAATCCCTCAAACACCTTCAAGGGAGCCCATGCTCACTGATGAGGGGGAAATCAATAAAGCCCCTGAGCGCACTCCAGGATTTTGCCGCTCCGTGCAGGCCAAGTCAGATACACATCTGCGCGTTCGCGAGCACGGCAGCCACAGCAGCTCAGCACGCCATCCCCCAAACTTTGCTCTTTCCGACAATTAAATTACCCAAGCCGCCACTGAAGTTTATATCGACTAATAAATTTCATTCTAAAGAGACAAATTGATCCTTCTGTGCCATGAGTTGCTCTACAAACGTCCCATTTAGGGTTGCCTAGGCAGACAGACAACAGGCAGAAACCAATTGATCGGTGCACCCTTTCATGTCCTGGCAGCTGCAGCGGGTTGTCGGGGTTAAAGACTGTTTGCCCAGGAATCCCAGGCACTCTTATCTCTGATCAGATTATATCTATTTCATTTCCCCTGTTAGTTACTGTAAGGCTACAACTGACAACTGGCTTGCAGAGCCCCAAGGCTGTAACCGATATCTGAATAAAGATACTTCAAGACTTCTAAATGGCAGTGCGCACAGGAAACAAATTTAGGAAATCCTGCTTTCTGTTACAGGAAATGAATCCTATGCCAACTGGTAGAAATTACCCTTGCTGTTAAAGTAAAGAGAATACAAGTTTTTGTACTCATTTCATAAACTGACCTTCCCTGCCATGGCAATATTTTATTGATATAGAATTTCAAAGGCTGGCTTTAACAGGAGTCCAAAGCATTCCCCTACAGGGAATGTTATTTAACAGCATCGCTCCTCTCAAGGACTCGACTTGTGCTGATCGTGCATTTTGTACCATCTAGTATGACATACACAGAGCACGTCTAAACAATATTTGTATATCTAAGACCTACAGACAAGATTTCCTCCATGCAGCAAAGCATATCTGATTTCTGAACCCGCTGTAATTCTCTACTTAAGACACGACAAGAAAGGAAAAAAGAATTTAAACAATAATCTTGGAAGGATTAGTTATCGTGCTACAGCGAAACAAACAATAATCCCTTGGGTATTTGAGGCAAATTGCTGCATAAATATTTTAAAGACAGAACAGTATAAAGTGAAAAAGGAAAAGAAAACTCACTGATTTCACTATATACCAACAGTATATATGTAAATTCACAGAGGATCTGTGCAAAAATAGCCATTAAATGCTTTAGGAAGAAAAAAAAAAAACCCAACATGAACCAAACCCCAACTTAAACACAGATCACAAAAGTTACCATCTGGAAATCATTCAGAACTCATTTCAATTCAAAGGCAGTTGCTTTCTGTAAGCTGTCTTTACAGGGGAGAGCAACACATTAGAGGAGAAAAGCAGGTAAGGAAAGCAGTGACCTAGATGATGTGGTGGGAGAGGACACAGCACACTGCTCACCAGTGTAAGTGCTTGTTGTCACTGTAGGCACATCAGTGCGGGGGGGGGGGGGGGGGGGGGAGGGGCAGAGGGGAGCAGAGATGCAGCTTTTGTATAGTACAGACAAGACCACATTACATGAAGTGAATGAATTGCCTAACTTTGGAAGAAAAGCACTATAGGGAATATTTTGAATGTACATTAAATATGGAAACTCATTCTGTGTGCCAGTCGTTCAGTAAGAGATGCAACAACCTCCAAATCCTCACACAGCTGGGCTTCTAACGAATAAATTGATTTCTATGCAAACAACTTCTCACCTCTAACAATGAGGAAAGCCAGCTTCTCTTCTGATGTCAAAGGTGAAAAGGTTATTATGAGAGGCAAATCTGTTTTATTTGGGGCAATAAATGAAAGAACCCTTCAAATGTAGTCAAATGGGCGATATGATCTCATACTGTTAACAGGATTCTTATGGGAAGTTTCAAACTCCAGACTCTTTCAATGGCACCGAGCAAGTATAATTGTACAAATCAATAGAAAACAAATTGTTTTACCTTGGTTGCACCAAAAAAGGTGTATCCAAGAAGTGTAACCAATACACAAAACCATATTTTATTCCTCCCGTCTTTCTCACAGAAGGAACCAACACCGCAACTAGATTTTACAAATTTTGCAGAGGGTGGCAAAGAGCACTTTAATCATAAGTCCTGTTTTAAACCTGCTCTCTCAAGTGTTCAGGAAAAGTCTCGAGCAGGTCTCCAGGGAGCCATAAAGTTTCTCTCTAGTTCACCACCCCGCGTAGCCCTGGCGGGCTGGGTGCTGCCAGAGGACCGGCAGGGCGCAGCTTTGCTCCCAGCCAAACTCTTGTGCAATTCGCTCCCTCGGCAGAACTAATCGGGGCTCTGGGTCTGTCCTGCATGGAGGGGACATGCCCAGGGTTAGCAGTACTACCCAGTGTGATTTACAACTTTTCACTTGGTCTGGAAGTTCGAACACCTTGCAGATCAGGGACAAGCTGACTTACGGGGGTGCTCTAACCCCCACCCACAATTCACCCCCCCCACACCAAACAAGACCAGATTGCCTACGACTGACCAGTGTGGTCAAAGGGACTCAGGGCACTGAAGTGCAAAATATACCTTGGACAAAAGGTGCAGAAACACAAGCAAAACCCTGCGATGCAGGGGCTGATAAAACAGCCAGATCTCAGCCACCATGTGGCTCTGTAGCTTCAGGCAGATTTGGCTGAAGCCTATCAGCTGAGAGGGCACTTACACTCTGTTGATGGGTTATCGGTGCAATAAATGCATTAAAATATTATCCCCTTCACTAGACTGGAGTACTTTCACCAAATAATGATTTGATTTTGTTTTCAGTCACAAGCAAGGTCGTATTTATATTGTTATACACCCAAACAGATACCGACCTCATCAGGACTGGAGGCCTGGTAGACTCTGCAGGAGTCCTCATAGTGTCTCTCGGCTTCAGCCTGGTCCGTCACCCCGTTGGACTCGTAGACCGGCGTCACGTTGTGGCACAGCGCGATTGCCTTCACCGCCTCGTGCACTCGGCTGCTCATGGTTTTACGCACCTTGGTGGCCAAGGTAAGGCCCTTCACGGCAGGCGGGTCCTGAGATTGCTTAGAAAAAAGGAAAGCCAAATTAAATCTTACTGCAGAAGAGGGAGTTTTAAATCAAGTTTTCACTTCAGTGAAGACCATACATACAGCAGCTGTGCAGCCTCTTACGCCCCCAGGAGTGAGATGCACTCTTCCTACACCTTAACTCAGACCATCACAGGGAACACACCCCAGCATAATTCATCTTCTTTATTATTCTTACTGGTGAAGTGCCAAAACATTTACCTAAGCTGTTGGAACAGGACCCTTTGCCGCAGATCCACCGAACACTGATTTGTGAAAGACCAAAGTCAGAAGACTCAGTGAAACCACTTTTTGCTCCACAAAAGACCAGTGGCTTTGAAAATTGAAAGTCAATTAGTTTCATGTGCAACGGAATATAATTGCTGAAACCAGAAAACAGATGACTCGCATGGACCTCAAAAACCTTAATGACATTCATTTAATTTTTAATACTATTTTTAGTATCAGAATGGGAGTCTTGGGATAATTGCACAATTACTAAATTATCCTGGTTGAAGAAGGGACACACAGTGATCCAGTTTCCTGCTCTGTTAACCTTTAGTGTCAAGAGGACAAAAGTTTCGCTTCCAGGTCAAAGGCCACAACATGGTAAAAATAAGAGCAAAGAATAAGAACTACAGTTCAAAATGAATCATTGCCAGCAAATGCTTCTCATTATAAGGAACCTTACTTGGTAATTATACATGTTTTATGAGACATAACCTTTACCAGTGTAATTCCACATGCTTTTTTCCACACACTGTGGTTAGGATGCGTAAGATCTTCAAATTTAATATTGCTGTTCATCAGCACCGTTGCAACGGGTTTTAACCAAATCAACCAGCACAGACCCTTGGCAGAGGTGCAGACTGATGTGACGTACCAGCCACAAACTGGACCAGGTGGTCACCCAAACATTCTTGACAAATATTGAATACCTTGGCAAATAATTAACCAACAGTCAGGTTTTTTCTGGAGATTTGAGTACAAAATGAGGGAAAATGGATCTGAAGTCTGTTTTTTAAGTACAGTTCAGTCATTTGAGGGTCTCAACTCCAAGAGAAGAACCAGATGCCAAGAAGGCTGTGAAAGCAGAGGAGAGAAAAAGAGAGAGGTGGCCAAAGGAGTGACAAGTTACCTGAGACAGATGCCAGTGAAAAAGATAATTACTCAAAATACCAGGTATTTATCAACTACCATATGCTTAGTTAAAAGCACATTGCAGCCCGACAGTCTATGCAGGGAAGAGCTACACCACCAAATGGATCACTGAGGCCAAGAAAACCTGCTGTGCATCTTCAGACCACCACGAACAAAATCCAAAAATAAAGATCCCATTGACAGTAGATGGTGCCTTTTCCCAGGCCAGAATGCTGGCTTCACTTTCAGTTCATGGGGGTATAGAAAGCGTACTTCAGTCTAAAATCTCTAGAGCAAAGCAAAGACAATGTGACATGAAAACCCCAGTTCCTGCATGGGGTGTGCAGGCTCAAGGAAAAGCACGGGCACTTTGCAAAGTACTTCTGTGTTTTCCATAGGAATGAAGCAATTCCACAACTATGGAGAAAGGAAAACGCTTGACACATGACACAGGAGTAGTAACCCATCACTAATGCCTGCAGACTGCATCTCCAGAATCACATATTACAAAAGAAAAAAAATTGTCAGTAGGTCACAAAGAAATTATTTCTAGCTGCAGTTGAGAGAATGGTTATTAACAGAAAATGAAAAATAATGCTCCCCTGACTACATAATTAGCGATGATTCCTAAATCTTTTGTAAGTATCATTTAGAGGGGTGGCTGGAATATCAGCCACAGACAGCTGACTTTTTTTTTCCCTAAAGGTAGTAATGTTACTAAGTAAAACCTCATCCCTTGTTCTACAAAGGAAGTGCACGTATCTATACAAGGTTTCAATGTATAAGCATCTTGCCCTCGGTAACACGCTAAACAGTTTGTTGACCCAGACAAGGCACACAGCATTACCTGGTTATCATACAAAGCTGAAATATAAGTCTTAAGAACAGAGATGAAGGCTTTTTAGATGCTGACGCATCCCATGATACTGAGAAGAGGAATGCAAGGGAGAGACTTCCCCAGACAGGATTTTCCTGTTCTATACTTAAATGTCGACTTTGCTGCCGCCTTTAGGTGTAGATAGTTCTCAAAGCAGATGTCAGTTATGCACCACATAAGATCGTGGGTGCATTAGTGAAAGTATCCCGCTTTTACCATTTTCTTTTTTAACCATCAGGCCTAAAGCAGCAATACTGGCACACTGCTCTCTATCCCTGCTTACCAAGTACTGACGGTGTCTCTTCCTTCATTATTGCCCCAGCACCCCGCATTTCCAACAGCAACTTAACCCACTAACCATTACCCAGCGTCAAGTTTGTACCAAAGCAGATGCCGTGGTCACTCCAAGTGATATATGCTATTTTACAGTCAGACCTGAGTAACAAGACACAGGCACATACACTCACACTTGCAGATGCGCACATGTGCTATGGCAGGTAAAGACCGGTGGATGTGAAACAATCTACGAATGTAATAAGCAATCATAACAATATTTATGTATTAAGCATCCGATGACCTTCAGGCTTTTCTAAAAAGTCATAATGAATAAGCAGATCCCTGCCATATCAATTCACCGTTAGACCGGTGACCGGGAAAACTGTTTTGTGAACGAAGAGTTACGTGATGCAATTTTATTTTACCTGTGTGTATATACTGAATATGTGGCTCTGCACTTCATCCATGGAGTCCAGGCCATAAGCTACCGTTCCAAGGTGAAGTCGCTTGAAGACCATCTCGTTCTGTGTAAGAGTTCCTGTAACAGAAGCAGCACCAGGCATGGAGCAGGAACCAACACGCCTATCCCCCAGCACACGTTCTCACCCTTGCTGTACCCCCAGGTCAAGACAAACGGCCAGAGGCTGAATCAGTCACTGCACCAGGCTCCCAGCAAAGGCTGAGGCCAGCAAAAAAGACAATGTTAACAAACCTGAGGCTGATTCTCCTGGGAAGTAGTGGTGCACACCACCATGCCAGTAAATAAGAATGAGATTCACCCCAAAGGCAATGCCAGCAAGAGCTGCAAGTGTAATTCTGGTTCTGTTGGAACCAAAGAAAACTGGAAACAACTTGAATGGGACCAGGATTTTATGTCAGACCAAGCTTCTCATTACAGCTTTGGTCTTCTGAATTCAAGCTCAACTTTAAAAGTATAAGGACAGCAGCAGAGTAAGCTTCTGCTTGCATGTGAGCTATCTTCACCCGGCTTTGAAAACTAACCCTGAAAGCTGCCTTGATTTTTACCCTCAGCTTTTGGTTTAATAGCACATTTTAAGACTTCTTTCAAACAGCCTAATATTCCTGTTCTACCTTACTGATAGTGAATTCAGAACAAACAAACAACAACAAAAAAAGTTTTTCTTTAAAACCTGATTATATCATATTGTTGAAGTGACAGAAAATGCCTATTTCTTCTAGCCCAAAGAAATCTTAAATTATACTCTCTGGCTGCCCAAAAATGTAACAAAATCGAAACAACAAGATACCACGACTCAAAACTGTATCTTCCACATAGATACCTGTTTTGTCTGTAAGCAAATACGATATCCTCCCCAGCTGCTCAGGAATAGTGCTGGACCGAACCACAGTCCCAGGGATTTTGGAATCTCTGCGGATCACCCAGCTGTAGACAATTTTTCCCATGTCCAGATTCACCCGCAAACTATGCAGGAGGAAGGGGAAAAAGAAAATGTATCACTAGTCAAATTTTGGAAGAAAATCATTGTGAACTGCCATGCTGCAATGAGAGGACACGTCTTCCATGCTGAATTTGAGCTGCCAAAGAGGGTGTTTCAGAAGAAGTATACTCAAAGTGGGTGGTCGGGTGGCAAATGGGGAGGGCTGTGCACTGCACTGCAGTGGTGCCGTAATTCAGAGACAGATGATAAAACTGTGCTGAGAACAACAGATATAATTTAAGGGGAAAATAGACACAGACAGACAAGTAAGGACAGAGTGATTGATATGCAGACAGCAAGTTAAAAATGGAAGTGAAATGAATCCCAGACCTACACCAAAAGTAACAATCTACTTATGAAGATAGTGCAATTTAATATTAGAAAGTTTCAGTCCCCTCTAAAAGGCAGTTGGGTCCTATTACACTCCATGCTGTATAAATAACCCTCCTTTTCCATTTTTTTGCTCTGCTCTTATCAAAGGAACCAAGTAGCCCAAACACTGAGAGAAGGGGCTTTAAATGACTAATCCACAGCCTGAGTTAGAGTCAATGAATGGGTGAGGATGTTGAACAAATTCAGCAGAAAGAACAAAGCAATTCTTCTGTTTGAACAGTAATTTGGTTTCTGTTTCTAGATTTGCTTAGTTGTCAAGTGAGGAACAGATAAGAGCTTACGTGCTTGTTCCTACCAGAAGCATGGAGGAGGACACAAAGCAAGCAGTATTTTGCGGGGAAGAATTAGCAATCACTTTACCTAATGGGAATGATGTTTGAGAACAGAAGGAGAAATCTTATGATCTGGAGATACCAACGGCCAGCAAAGTGCTGAAGGGCCACCATGACAAGCGAGACCACCACAAGAGCCCCAAACAGGATCTTGGTAAGACAGTTCACTTCCAAATCAAAAAGACCAATCTAAAGAATTAAGAGAGACACGAGTTAACTCAATGCAATATTCACAAAGGGAATGAACTGCCATACCCAAAGAGCCATTCCCCACTAGTCGACAACTTCTCTTTTAAAACACTACAAACATATTTAAATGTATAAGCAATACTGTTGCCAGCTTATTAAGTAAGACTTCCATCCTTTGGAAGCTAAGCAATGCATGAAGAGGTGTGAGAGGATTTATGCTACCAAAAGCTGCAGACTACAGAAACATCCCCACACCTTGTCTTAGCTTTGCTGTAATAGAAGAATGCAGAAAATTAGCTTTCCTATTCTAACTGGGACTATTTCATAACAGCCATATAAAACCCAGTGGTTTTACCATTCTTCAAGTGAGAAGACACGTGTATAATAGGATCAAAAAATAAGGATAAACAGATTCTGCTACAAGAAATCTTAAATCATAGGCTGGAAGATATGAATCATTATTCCTATGAGGTTGTCCCTATAGTATGTACACATAGCATTTGGAAGTATTGGAAAATGATGCATTTCTGCTCTTTTTATTGTAAGACTGTTTCCTTACCATACCTTACTTCTTGGGTTTGAAGTATTCATCACACTGCGCAGTTCCCTTCCTGTGTAGAGGACAACTCCCACAACAGTACCTAAACAAAACAGAACGCCATCAGCTAAAGAAAAACAACCTCCATTTGTTTCCTCTATAAAAGCACTTGTTGGATCCAAAGACTTGACAGTTGGAAGGATTTTTAGCAGGGTAATTTCAAAAGCAATAGCAACCAGAAACTAAAGAAGCCAGTAGCTGAAACATAAAACTCATGAAAACACAGACTTTGAACAGAAGACATTCTACAAAAAGTCAGTAGTCTTTGACCACACTGCCTGTGCAGCTGGGACTTGATGCAGCATCACATCAGCTACTGTGCACGGGAAGAGAAGTCAGCTGCCTTGCTCTCTTGACTTTCCCTGACCCCCTTTTATTTATAGGGGGGAGAGACAAGCAAAAGTTGCTAAGGACAGAGAGTTTCTTGGTTTTTCTACCACCACTCTGAATCCCACTTAGGAGTGGGTGAAGTTTGCCTTACACCAGATAGTGGTCCTTCATTTTTGTCAAAACTAAATCCGTGCTCTGGGCTACGGTTCTTTATTGGTGAAGGTTGCCACAATCAGAGTAAAACCAAGGAACTTCAACAGCTTTCAAAGACAGAATTACCTTATTTTAAAATCTACAATTTACTTTAAGTATGTGTCTAATTGCTGTTCCTACCGAAAGGCAAATCGTACCAACTCCTACCTCACTGTAACAGATGGAGCTGCTGGGAGACTTATCAGTGTATTTTAATGCTATGTCCCACACTTGCTAAAGAGCTGAGAGCAAAGTTCTCCTTTTTCTTCTTGCAGAAACATAATACAGTTTAGCACCATAAATTACTGGTTTTCTACAACTTTCTCTTAAAGACTTTACAAAAAGCCATAAAGAAAGTTATCTACCGTCAAGAGTTTAAAAGCTGCTGTTGCCAAAGTCTGATTTTTTTACTAGAAAGTTTTAGGAGCCTGTAAGAAAACACCAAAAAAAGCACTACTGCAAATACATTGCTATTTTATACTCTGCTATTCCCCTGCTCCCATTAATGATCAGAGTTTTAACAAGCTGCAAGTGAATTATTTTTAACTAAGACTGATTCAAAAGAGGTGGTTTCTAAAATTATGCTGGGAAACATTCCTTTAAAAAAACCCAAAAAAACAACAACAAATCACTGAAGCCAGATGGCAGGTGGTGGTAAGATCATCACAATTCAAATCAGCAGATGGCCCAGCTACTCCAAATCAACCACAAATAGTCAGTCAGACCCATGCCTACTACAGCAGATGGAGAAAGTCACATTGCTCTGCTTTCTCTTACAAGCAAAGGCTGCCCCAGTGAGATGGCACCACCACAACCTGACAGCTTTGACTTACGGAAGAAGCAAAACAATATCCACTTCCCTAACAGAAATAACCTACAACATGCTATTTATTATTACCATAGGAGAAACAAAACTGAGTATTATATTGATCAAGTCAGTGAAAATGAGAGGAAAAACCTGCCAGGACTGGAAGCTTGAAGGCACACTGCTATGTATAAAAAGAGTGTTTTGTTTTACGGCCATTCAAAACAGGCTCAACTGCACAAACCATTTGAAATAATGAAAATATTTGCAAGCGTTCTTCCCATTAACCGCACTCAAAGGTGTCTATCTGCAAGTAACTTTGTTTGTATTCAGAAGGGAGGATGGATTCAAACAATAAGGTCGCTTGGGTAGAGAGGAGGTCACTGCATGCCCCGATACAGACACCAAGACCATCCAGGACTTCCAGACAGCACTGAAGTAGTGACCAGGCGGAGCAAAGTGTGCACTGTACCCTCCTTTGGGGAAAAAAAACCGTTCACTTTTGACTTCAGCAGGACTCCACTGTAACGACCCCCGTGCTAGGCTCAGCCACGGCAGGGTGAGATCTGCAATGGCTGGAGAGCTGGTACAAATTAAAGCTTCCATACAAGAGGCAGGAAAGCCCCTCCATGTTCCTCCCTATTATTATTAATTCCATGTACTCCTTGGTACCACAACGTCAAGTTTCTCCATCTGACGTTTCTTCCAGAACTGTTCTACAGAATTTCACGCTCCTCCAGCCACCACCCTGCAAACTTTGCAAGCACGCTGGGCAGGGGAGGAACAAGGCTTTTACTTTGACAAGCCTCTACAAGAGGGCATTGATTAATCTCAGGCCTTGGGAGCTTATCATATGTATAAGCCAAAATCGGTCAAAGAATTTTTTTTTTTTTCCTCTTTAAAAGTATATAAGGCAAACTCAATGGGAGCACTTACCTGGAAATCTTTCATCTTAGCTTCTGTTACCAGAATCTATTTGACACCATTTCTGTTACAGATTAGGATGTCAATGTGGAGAGCAATTAAGTGCTATTCTGGTCCTAGATGCTAAAGAAGTGCCCAAAGGCCACTCCAATTCTTTCTCATCTAGGAATGTCCAACAGGCAATTAGATGTCAGCTTAGCTCCCCAGAGGTGTTAGGACAAGTGGGAAACCTCATTCCAACTGCTAATTTCTCCAACTGACAGAGATTATTATTCCATTACAAAAAGACCTTTAAAAATTGTTAACATATTCCCTTTTCAAAAAAAATTTACACATGCCTCCATCTTACCTGACGCAATCACCGTGCTGGCCCATAGGGTGTTTTCTATGCTTAAACTTTCATTTACTGGAGGGTCGCTGTCCTCCTACAACGGAATAAAAAGAAAAATAAATAAATTTGTCAGTAATACAGAAGACCGGTGGATGACAAGAGCCACACAGCGGTGTTGCGAGACGGATGCTGGCAGAGCTGTGGAGGACTGCGGACAGGCTGGGGGATTTCATACACCCTGGTAAATCTGTGGTTAGGTTAAAAACATGACTGCCTCGTTTCAGTGGAATAGAAATAAAGCTGTCGGGGGGTGAGGACGGGGGAGAAATCTATTAAAGATACCTCTGCCTGTCGAAGGGCCCTGGGAATCAGAAATGCAAAAGGGTTTTGTCAGGAGCTCTCCAGGGACTGCAGAAAAACGTTCCCTCACTTGGCTCGTGTGGATAAATAGCATTTCTCCTGCTACTGTAAGATGTCAGTGAGAACCCGTTTGGACTGCTCAGTGATGCCTGGAAAGTTGCCCAGTACGCACCGGAGAACAAGAGAGCACGATTCTTCTTAGGCACCAAAAGATTAATTCTATGTAATTGTACCTTCGCATGAGAAAGTTAATGAACGTCTGTGCAGGTTTTAGACAAGAACTGCCTCCCCAAGCTGCTTAAACTCCTCTTTCATGCCAGCACTATTAAACCAGATTAAACATAGAAGGGCAAACCCTAGAATTTTGAACTCAAATACCAGCAAACAACTTCTAAAGAGCTCTGACTGTCTCCTACTTGTTACAAAACCATCTGTCTTCTGAAAGCTCCCCAAGGGTATTAGATGAAGCTCTCAAAATTTTCATAATCCCAGAGAGGAAAAAACCAACCTTTTCCCCCAGGAAGGCCATGCATCTTCCTAGCAAGTCAAAAGATATATGTATTTTTAAGGGTGATATTTCACAGAAGCTCTGAACTACTGCCCCCTGAAACAGGGTGCAGATATAACCAAGTTCACATAGCTGCATGCAGTTGAAGGCAAAAACTCAGCTGACTCAGAATTAAGACTTGGCATCCCGGTAGCATTCAGCAGATTTGCACAGCAAACACTACACACACGATTTCCAGCATGTCAGCAAGACTCACCCTTGTGAAGGTCCCCACGAAGTTATGTATATCAATATTGGGCTCTTCTGCATACACATAGGATCGGATTTGCAGTAGGTCCTATAAAAGTCGTGGTTTAGCAGACAGTTAGACAACCACATGTTAATAATGTGCAAATGTTTCTACCAAAATACTCTGAGCAAGAGTTACTTAACAAGTTAATTACTGAATCGTGTTACTTACTGGAGCCCAACTGTCTAAGACAAAAACTGGTGTACCAGCGTCTTGAAGAGCATTTCTTGAACTGATACCCGAGGGACTTCTGGGAGTTATTTAGATGTCGGTGCCCCATAAAAAAAATTTCAGCCTCAATAATCAAGACAGCCTAAGGCACTTATTACTTCACAGCGATGTTTGGAGGACTAGTCTTCCAAGCCAATCAAGGAACACCCCATCACTCAATATTTGGTACAGTATGCCAGTGTCACTAGAACAGCTCTGTGGTGGCAAGAAGATACACCAATTCTACACAGTGTTTTCACTGCTGATTCCTACACATGCATGAACTATTCACTCCATAGAGAACTGCTTCAAAGCCTTTGTATAAAATAAACTTCTTGCACTTTTTACAGATAGAACATGAATAAAGTAGGTACTCCGACTTCCCCTTCTTTTTCTTGTTTTCTTTAAAATAATAAAAAAACCAACCAAACAACAAAACAATACACAAACTACTTTAGCTAGAGATTTTGGGAACAGCATGTTTGATGGAGGTTATATGCTTATTTCAGATCACACAGCAGAGCTTCCATGGTGACACTCCTCCTTTCATAAAGGCGAGCGATGAAAACTTCACGGCTTCTGAAGCCATTTCATGAAAATGTATGAGCTGTGCCTCTGAGCATACTGCACTGCAAGGAACAAAGGGAAGCATTTGAGAAGTACCACCACCTTTGGTACCCTGCAATGGTCTCTGGAGAGGAACAAGAAAATAGGAGCATCCTACCATTAGGCACCTCCTGCTGCAAGCTCACTCCCTAGCTGCCAAGCCCGGTGCCCACCTGCACAGCGTTGCAGTGACAGCCATGTGGCACACAGACACCCAGCTTCACCAGCCTGAAACCTTGCCTGGAGCTGGGAAGAGCTGGTTTACCCTTAAGTTCTTTCTTGCCAAAGCCAATCTGTAGCATGCACCAAGCCCTGTGCAGCACAGTGCCGCACTAACCTGTTTCTCAGAACAGGCCATTAACTGAAGCACCTGACCATTTTTGGGGAGAAGCAGAGACGCGTGTTTACCAAGCACAGTGTTTTGTACGAAGGCAGCTTACAGAAGCAGTTGGCAGCCTCTGAGTGCAGGTAACAGGCAGCCGCAACTTCCAGTCTGTCTCACCATCCAGCTGGTCAGTGCGAAGGAAGCAGGACCCTGCGGATGTTCATCACCAGTCAGTGCTCTTCCCAGATCTGTCCTAGGTACATCTATAACTCATGAAATGGCCTCACATCTAGGACACCCTTCTTTCTTTGGAAACAGGATCCCATTTCAAGTAACATGTATTAATAATGTAAGAATGATATTCTTGCACCACACATTCATTTCCTCCCACTAGTCCAGAACACAGCGCGACTCTGCACTGTACCTTTAACATATCTGAAGTGTTCTCATTAGTTATGTTTTACAATCCTTCTGAACAAACATTTCGTTATCCCACACTTAACAAAACCAACCTGAATGGCATCTAAAATGCAAACTGTTATGCAACCAAATACATTTACCCTGGACTGAACCACCTACGTTCTTTGATTAGCAAACAAAACCAGAGCGTAACGTCCTGAGAAGTGGCGGCCCATAAAAGCATCTGAATTCTCTGTCTCACTGAAATTTTACTATTATCTATTTCTTGCACATTTCCAAAAGATAATTTTCTCTAAACAACCAGTGAAAGGTTAATGGCTCTCTGGACAATTGGTTCCAGATGTTTACCATTCTTCTCCGACGTCCTCAGGAAGATCATGTCAGCGGGGACTCGCTGGTTCTGTTAGGAGAAGAAAGGCCATTATTGTGCGCACACCCCTGCACGCGTGTGCAGCCGCCTTCCACCGCCCCACCGTGACAAGCAAAGGGGATACGGAGGAGAAAGAGGATTTCTTTGTCAAACTGAAGCTCAGTATTCATTTTGCTTTGAATCCTGAACTCACTTCCCTGTAGAATTCCAAGTGCAGAATAATAATCAGTGCCAGCTCCCACTACCCAGACCCACCAACGGCCGGGTTTATAAAAGGGCTACTGAGTAATTCTAGAAGTATGAAGAAATTTTAAACCAATGCTGATTTCCTTTCAAGAAGTCCCATGCTACAAGAAAGCACGTATCTGGAATCTACAGCTACCATTCTTCTCTTTTTTTTATTTTTTATTGAATAATTTCATACTAATGGTTTTAGAGGTCATAGCTGCTTGCACAGAGAGTGTGTGGGTAAAAAAAAAAAAATCAGCAGATAAACCCACCACACATAAACTTGCATAAAGGGGGAAATATACCTGTACATACCAGTGTCTACAAATGGATCGCTGTGTCTCCCAGTACTTGTGGTGTTTACACCCAAAGCAACATCTGGATGTTGCATTTGTATCAGGTATTTAACCTGTGTCCAACAGTCAGAGACAGGACCAGGGAGACTTTTTATCTTGCTGTAGTGTAAGTAAGTGAAAAAATCAGGTTATAGGTGCGTATCTACAGATTTGCTCTCATTTGTAAAGATAATGATGGTATTTTGGTGGGGTGGTGGCAGGGGAGGGGGAACCCTGCAAAATGATTAAACTTTGTAACTAGTGTTCAACACTTGACATTCTAAGCCTATCGCAAAACAAATACGACTTCAGAATATCTCATTTTCTATGGTCTTGCAAAAAAAGTACTTTACACAGAAAAGGTGCACATAAAGGCTAACCTTTTCAACAATGATGAGGTCGCCTACTTGTATATTAGAGCTCTTCACCTTCACAGTCCCTGCAAAGGAAAGATATCAGTGCATTAGAGCAACAGCAGGGCAGGCCTCGTGGGTGCTCCGTGATGCTCCTTACCTCCCTCCCTCCCACTTCACTATTCCGCAGAAAACGGGTAACGTTTCTACCAGAAGGATTGGGCAGCGCTGCCCTGTAAAGACTTACCAAGCCCACTGCTCTCACTGGGTACAGCAGTAGGGCTCAATCTGTGAAAACGGCTGAAAGCCTCTTGTCTGAGAGCTCCAGACCTCAGCCCTGGCTGCGTGACCCCCTGCTCACTCTACTGACGACTCCCGAACAAGCCTGTAAACTCCTTCCTGTACTGCTTAACCCAGCAATTCAAAAATACTTCCAGCACCAGGCAGACAACAGAGCAAGAAGAGGAGAGTTACAACAGGGAACCATCAACTCTCGACTCCTTTTCCTTAGGTGGCTGCAAATTTAAAGCTCAACTCTCAAGCCAAGACCTGGAAGCCACAAGTACAATGGGCCCATCTTAAAAACCAGGCTCTTTCCATGCCACAGCTCAGCTCTACCACCTCTCCTTTGCCTCTCCATGGACACAGCCCGACCAAGCCCTGCAGAGCACGGGTTCTACAGAAAACGCATAAATATTTATTTCTTTGCAGCTGTCAAACATTTCCCAGTTGCTTTAAAACAGGGGATTAATTTAACAATTGACTAGTAATTTCAAATCATTAGCCAGCTCTAGATTTGGCTTCTCAGGTGAACTAGTGATTTATAATCAGTTAATTTGAACCCTGCCTCTGTGTGTCTGTCTGTTATATTTCAACAAAAGCCTCTTTAATCTGCTGTGATTTGAGTGGAAGTGGGGGAGGCACGTGGAGCTCACCCCGGCACGGACAACACCCCTACTGTACCTTGAAATTCACAGGCTAACTGGCCAGATAGCAGCTCAGGGGGAAAGCAGAAGGGGGAAGGGAGGGGGAATAGAAATTAGCACAAAGCACAAAGGTCACTAGGATTTTACTACTGGCAGTCCCTTCATTAGCATCCTTCTCAGGATATGCTTCACTGTTTCTGCTCCAAATTAACAATGAAAGCCATTCTGGGCTCCCGGCAGCCTGCTGCTTTGGTGACACACTGTGTGCTTAACAACATGCTTCATCACTGCTGCTAATAAATGCAGACTTCCTTACATGCTGTAATTATTCCTACAAATTATAAGCAGTCATGGCCCATTTCACAAATATCTTATAGGTCTTTCGCAGATTCTGGGGTTTGCCTTGTAAGAGTTTTAGTTTTTTTTTTAAAAAAAAAAAGGTAAACAAAATGAATGTTGGGCTAAAGACATCTCTACCAGGGCAGGAAGCATACCGGGGATTAAGAGTCCATTACGCGGAGGCTTGAAAAGAAAAGCCGCACTCCAAGAGGATCCAAAAAAGCATCCCTGGCAGTCTTCTGTATGGGCTATACAAAGTTAGGTACTATGACACTAAAAGGGTCTGACAGATAACATCTCTTCCTCCCCTTTTAATACGGTTATTCACAAAACAACAAAAAGTGCTTTTGAATATGCTCCTGTGCAAAGGAGGGGGGGGTGAAAAAACCCCTGTGTGCTCTCCCCACACAGGCACAGCAATTCCTAAACCACTGTGCAAAAAAGCTCTTGCAAGGAGAGGTGGATTTGTTTAACCGTATTTCATGTATTTCTCTTAAAGATCACAAGGATTTATTTGGTGACTGTCAGGGTTGGAAGCACTACCCACACAGGGTTCAGGAATGGAAACTTATTTTTGTAGTGCTTTTCTTAACAATGTAAATTCAGGCTGGAAAAGAAAAATTAGCACCTGGGCAAAGCTACAACGTGATGATTTCCTATCATTGTGCACATAAAAGGCTTTGTAAATCATTATTCTGAAAACAGCATCATCTGCTTTAAAATTTTTCCAATCTGAGAAAAATCAAAGCAGCTGGAGCAGATTTGTCTTGTTCAATAAACCTCCCAACCTCAGCTGTTTTAAGGTAAAAGAAAGCGAGGACTTTTCTAACCAATACACATTTTTATAACTCCCATATAAATGAGATGCCCTTTATAGGTAGCAAAGCTAATTCTGCTTTTCCAGCCATACTCCTGGCCTCTCACGGATGACATCTCTGCAGTATGTACCACATGTCCTGCTAAGAAGGCGCGGGACCAGATGTTTCCTTTGACTCTGGACTCCCATAAAGCAACTTACTTGAATTAGTTTTATTTTGATCTAGGGAATTCTGTAATTCCTTTTTCTTTCTGTGGGGAAACTACCTCCTAAACATTAGATGCTTTCTCATGCATGATTAAGAAACTAGCTAATAACGCAACTGCTCCATTTCCCAGTATTGCTCTGCTATTAAACCATTTTTGTAAAAATAAAGTACTGCTTTTACAAATGCATCTAGAAGTGCTTCCTCTAAATACACGTTTCCTTAGCATTTACAATGATTCCACTTTATATTTTATGAAGTTAATCAGAACACAAGTTAGTAATTAACACAGTTTTAAAAAGTGACTAGTCTTGATATCTCATTAAAAGAAAAAATCTGTTCTTAAAATTTGATTGGTATTTGTTTCGTTCTTTGCTGCATCCCGATTTATTTTTTAAAGACAAAAAGGTAAACATACTAAAATGCAGACAGTTTGTTCCAACTTAAGCTCTGGTCTTTGAAATTATCACCAAATCTGCAGTGTGATGGATGCCCCGTAAAGCAAAGTATTTCTAGCATTAAGTATATTAGCCAGAAGAGATGCCTTTTTTCTACCATGTGAGCATTTAAGTCAAGATTTCACAATAGATCTGCAGAGCTTCACTAAAGTATAGATCAAAACACTTCATTTGGAATTAAAGATGAAGCCAGAGGTTTATTAAAACAAGTTAAATGCATCTGGGGAAAAAAAAAGGGGGGGGTCATTTGGATGTGCTGCACCAAACTTTTGGCTTTTGCAGCCTTATGCTATATAAACTGTGGAGCAGGACTCAGAGGGTTTGGGAAAATATTGTTTTTATATGGCTGGTAAATGCCAATGATCTGTATCTTAAGTAGCACCCCTCAGTAGGAGGTCTCTTCCCATTTCTTTCTGTGGAGTTTCCCTCTATTATGCAGTGTTACCCAGGGAGGGGGGCTGTGCGAGAAAAAAAACAAACCAAGAATTTGCAAGCACAGTTCTAGCTTTCTATCAAGCAAAAAGTCAGCACACAGACTTCTGAACACAAGGAGGCTTGTAGGGTTATGAATAGGGGATTGAAATTTGATTATTTTTATTACAATCCAAACAACTGTCCTTTAAATGGAGAGCTTTCTATTAAAAAAAAAAAAAAAAAAAATGCTTTCCAGAAGTTTGCTCATTTCATCATTTTAGAGCACAGACGGATTGTATCAGTAGAAAGAGAAATGAGGTTTAAGGGGGGGGGGGGGGTGTTACGTAAAATAAAGGAACACAGAAAATACACTGCTGTCTACGCTGCCTCATGCTGCCCTTCAAAACGATTAGTCCTTGGAATTCAGCAACTATATTCAAAATACAGTGTGATCCAAAGAGGATTCTTCCTTTTTCCCCACAAAGCAAGCAGCTTAGTGAATCTTAAAAAGCTTAACAAGGAAGAGTCCATGAAAAAAGTTTCATGTACAGGAGCCAAGGTGCAAATCCATCCCCCCAGCCGGGGTGGGGGCCAGGCTGCCAGGTGTATGGAGCTGGATGGATGGAGCTGGAGAGCTCCTGGCCGGCAGAGCCATGTCCGCACAGGGCGCCAGGAGCCGCACACAAAGGGGACAAGAAGGTCCCGATTCGGGAAAGCACTGAAGTCTGGGCTTACTTCTATCCCTATTCAAAACTGCACACAGGCATGTGCTTAAGTCTCCCTGACTTCATTCAGACTTAAGGATGTTTTTACATCTGTGGGGTTGTGCTGGGAGGCCGGCGTTGGAGGTGGGGAAAACCGTTCTCCAGCCACCTTAACTGCAGCTTAGCGCAAATGCTCTGAAGAAATAAAAACAGTTTGGAGAAAGTGCTCCATTAGATCCATCATATCCAATCTTCAAGACAGCAGTGCTCAGTGTCAAGCCTCACCTAACCCCCCCTCCCCCAAAACACTGGCTTTAGAGGGGCAACTGTTGTGAAGTTTTAAAAGAATTATATAGCAACATTTCAGGTGGCTTTTGTGCATCAGCACCCTCCTGCACTGCCCCGTTTCGGTACAGGGCTCTGCCAATATCCTGGAGCACGAACCACACTATTCAACAAACAAAAAACCTCCAGAACAGCACATAAACAATCCAATGCAAGCCCTACCTGGAGTTTTGTCAGCTACACTGAAAATTAATAGTTAAGATCAGCTTATTTTGGTATTTGCTGCTTCTGACCTGATGAAAGCTTGCCTACTTTTATTTAACTGTACTAACAGACACAATAACATAAACCCAACACTCGTCCATCCCCCAGCCATGGTGGCCTCCCAAGGTACCTCCCTGCTCCTAGGTGACTCTCAGAGGTGCTAAGGTTTTAATTGGTGGAAAAGTAGATGTTCTCCTGAAAAGCATGAGTACCGAGATTCAGTGAGACAGAGAAAATTACTTTTCTTCCCAAACCAAGAGACAAGCATAAATAATTTTGTGTGGTTTCCCTACTCTAAACTATTCTGCTAGAGAGTCTCATTTCTGTTTCCGCCCCAAATTTGTGTTAAATAAAGTGGCTTAAGATTTTCAGCTAGTGCCCAGCTGCCAATCCTCCTTGGTTTCTTTCACAAAATTAGAAAAGTTAAAGGACGGGGGGAAGGGAAATCATTCATGGGAAACATAATAGCAATATGAAAAGAACTAAAGGAGAGGTCAGGCCCCTTATAGATCATTGAATAGAATCCAGAAGGCAACTCTTTTATATCTTTAAATAGATGTAGTACACCCCTCTTGGATGGGGCTTTTGTTGGTTGCCAAGCATTTTAAGTGTTGTAGTAAGAACACGTTATTAAAAGGGGATTTAATATTCAGAAACTCAAAACTCCCTAGTTTGGAGTTCCCTCATAATTCCCAGCATGAGAAATATATACAGCCTTAAGCAATTACATTTATAAAGCAGCCTTATTCTCAAAAGTGCAAGTGTTGAAAGCAGCATATTTTTACTACACCTAGTTTGCTGCACCTTAATGCAGAGGTATAAACTTTTATAGCAAAGAAACTGGAAATTTAAAAAAAAAAAGAACTTGCGTAAATTCAGTTCAGTCCCTTTTTAAAAACAAAAGCCTGGCCTCACCATCATTGTCATGGTATTAGGAGTAACTCCATAGTGAGGCAGCATTCCATTTTTCAAATGAGAATTTAAATGTCTTTGTTAGGTAGGGCACAGCTGTAAACAATGGCCAGAGCCAGGGATCAGGCACAGCTGAGCTGCAGCCTGGGCTCGCTTACAAACGAGGTCTCCAAACTCCTCAGCAGTTGGAGAGAGGGGGTAAAGATGATGTATACAAAAAAATACAAGAGAAGATATTAGCACTATTGAGGAACTCCAGCAGTCACTGCTAACAGAAACAAACACAGGATGTGAAAACGTATCACAGTCTCTTTTAGCAAAGGATTTGTATGATGTAGGCTCCCTGCCTGGTACAACCCAGAAAAAACTATGAAACTCAACGGGTACTGCATATTCAGTAAGTGATGGAACATGTCAGTATGTCAAGCAAGTCCCCTTAAATTTAACACATGCACTCACAAGCTCCTTCGGTACAGAGTACTTGTGCTTACCTATGACTCGTGGTACCTGTGCTGACCGGGTCCCCAGTCCCAGGCACCAGAACACAGCCCACCTTCACCCTCATTAGCTGAATCTCCCTCTGCATAACCACCTTCTGACAATGTCACAGACCTAGATTTAATTCTTCTAATAAAGTCCTTTTGCAAATTACCTGCCTATGTGGATCCTCCTCCCTTTAAGCACACATTTGTTATTTCCATTAAAGAATATGAATTGGTAGCTTATAGGAATCCTTCTTACATCTGTCTCTCTTACAGACAGGGTGAACAAGCAAAAAACGCGTGCAAGGAGAAGACATGCACTATTACCAAAACTGGAAGAAAAATAAACGAAAAAAACCCTGAACAACATATCACATCTACTATAGCTCCATTCTTGTTTTCTTCTTACTATGCTGTTTGCTGTATTTGCCTCTCCCTTCCTGCACCTATGCAACATTACGGAGCGCTTCTCCCACGTCACAGCTCTGCAGGAAGGAAAACACATTTCCCTTCTGGAAATATCCACAACCTAGGGAAATTCAGATCCAGTTTTTCTTTGGCGACTCCAATGCACCAAGAAAGGATAATTGGGAAAGAAGTTCTGGTCTACCCCAGAGCTGAGAGCAAACAGGGTTTAGAAGCATCACATCAGCTGCTTGGCAGTTCACCCCTGCCTGGTGCTGGCTGCAGCAATTCCCAACCCACGACGCAGGCTCCTGTGCGTGTAAATGCCCCAGCCGCCTGCTTTCCATGCTTCCAGCCACCAAGATGATGCTCTGAGGTTATCTGAAGCAATTCAAACGCACACCCCTTGCATTAGCTACGCATCTCCCTAGCAAACCCTCAGCAAAGCCCAGCGAGGAGCCATCCATGAGAAGCCACCCCGACCCCCGAGGCCTCTGCAGTGGCAGGAGCAGCAGCGTGGCCACGAAGCCACGTGCCTGCGAGCCCATAACCCCCTCCCCATTCCTTGAACTCTGCTTCTCTGACTGTCAGCAGCATTTGATTGAGTTGCAACCCCCGGTGCTGCGGCGGCCGCGCCAGGATGCAGCAGGCGCGCTGGAGCCGCCGCGCCGACCTCTCGCTGTGAGCTTGCTGTAGATCTGCGAGTTCACTTCCTTGTCGCGCATGTAACATCTGATCTCCTCCGCGGCCTCTCGGATGACGGTAACGGCAAGCACAAATCCCTAAAAAGGGGCATGGAAAGGCGGGGAACAGAATGGATGAAAAGGTCAGGAAAAAATCACATCTGCCTCTAATAAGAACAATATTTATCAGTACCAACGCCAACAGTCTGCATTTCCTTACTCTGTCTTCTCTCGCTAAATCATTAGGGTGATGGTAGTCACTGCTGTGCACAACGCCCAACAGCAAATCGGCCACAGACTTGTTGCTTACAAAAATATGGTTGTTCCTCAGCTCTAATGTGATGCTCTGCCAGTACCTCCCCAAGCAAATCTTTGCAGTTTATCCACAGAGTGTAAACAACTTATTTCACCTCACTTCACAGGTGAGTAACCAAGACGGAGAGGGGTTACTCAAAGTCCAGTGTAAGACAGGACCCCTCAGATCTCAGTATTCCCTCCACCACTGAGCTATAAAAGTCAGCTCACCTAATCTGTGAGATTTCTTCATATAGAAATCTATATATAAATTTACATAATCCTTTTTTAAATATATAGATATATAATATGTGTGTACTGATGTGCACTTATACACACACTCAGCCTACACAAATGAGCATTCTAAATATATTTAATGTGAACTACTCATAGTATTACACATTTGTCTAATTAGGGTTTCAGTCCTGCTTTTCCGTGGGTATGAGCACTCATTTAACTTCCTCCTGTCATGAGGAAAATGCCTATATCATATCCTTCACTATACAAAAAAAAATAATTGCAAAACAATTCTTTACAGGGCTAGTATCACTAAGTCAATTTTTTTTACTAGGCACTATTCAGCTCAGACTCACTGAACAGTTAAAACACTCCTCATCCATTACAGAAGAAAAAAGAACTTTTTAAACCCTGCATTCTTGAAAATTTCAAGCATGTACTGATTCATCTCTGTCAATAAGAATTTTTTTTTTATTTTAGAAAGGGGGCAGGGTGATGTTAGAAACTAAGGGTTACATGAAAAGCACATTAAAATACCGGGTTACATGAAAAGCACATTAAAATACCTGTAAATGCCCAAACAGGAGATTTTGCCAGTGGTTTGCAAGTTCCAACTTTAAGTAGCTTCATCTTTAGAAAGAACAGCTATGCACACACCTCCAAAAATTGTGTGCATGAGTCGTTAAGCTGGGCACAAAGAACTTGGGAACCTGAACTCCACAACCACCTCAGGAAAGCCTTGCTCTGGAGCATTGCTAACACTACCCAACACCACATATACATACCACAATAACAATTCACATCCCCCCATTTTTTAAAAACAAAGAAAAATGATGAAGATTGAACTAAGAGCTACTAAGACTGAAGGACAGCAGGTTCTTTAATTATTAAATGCTGAGGTACACTTCATCTGCCAACTCTCACAATCCTATAATAAAACTGAACAGTCCCTAATTCTAGTACATACATATGCGTCTAAATGTATGATCTGGATTAATTAATATCAGTCTTGAAATGCTATTTAGTATGTTTCTGCAGTATTTAAACATGCAGACACATGAAGAGACCCAAGGACGGGCAATTACTTTTTTTAAAACCTGCCTGTATGCAATCCTGTACTTACTACCATTGAAAGTAAAAAGCCATTAATACAAAATTTTCAGAGAAGCATTTCATCCCACAGCGTTCAGGACCACAACCATCTGTTTTGCACCACTGTGGATGACCTCTTTCCCATAACCAACAAATCAAGAAAAGAATGAACGTTCCTCTTCTATTTACAAGTGGCATTTGTGCGTTTAGCTAGAAATTCCTGTCCCCTTTCCAAAACAAAATAAAAAAGCATCAGTTATTTTCAACTTATGTTTCAGCTGTTTGAAGAGTCTTCAGATAATCACCCCAAAATATTCCCACATGTGCCGACTCACTGTGTCATCTCACATGTCATTCCATCCCCAACACTCGTATTAGCAGCCAGTAATGAACAAAGACCTTTCTTATCCTGCTTTCTGGCAGCTCATATGCCAAATTCTAATTGCTCACCCGGCACAGACAAGTCACAACTGCCTATACAAAATGCAGAGAGAGATATCCTCTGGGTGCTTTTTCTATAGGACAGGACCTTATGAAACCAGCATTAGATTCATACAGCACACGCAATGCAACACGCACTCGAGAGAGAATTCAGTGCGGTCCAGGCTTTAATACAAACAGAATTTTAGCAGCAATGTCCCACAGCTGCCCCCTTCACTTCTTTCTGGCTTTTACCAGGGATTTCACTGTACTGAAAGGCTAAAAGGCAAGAAAAATGTCCTTTGCCCCTCTTCAGCTCCCTCAATAGAGCCACGCATTTTTACCACCACCATTTCTCAAATCAGTGCACAAGTAGAGTCTTAGAAAGAGCCCTGTGCGTTTAAAATCAATTTTCAGCTGGGTTTCCATCATTTCTTTGGAGTAAAAAGGATGTCTATCCTTGGGAGATTTTTAAAACTCATGTAGATGAGTAAAACCAACCTAAGTTTAAAGACAGCCCTGCTTTAAGCAGACAGTTGGACCAGACGTCCCTCTGAACCAAAATTATTCTACAATTCTATGAGCTGAAGTGCAGCAGAGAAGTTATTCACACAGAAAGAGAAATAAGAGTTTTACTTGCACAAAAGAAAAAATATATAGGTACCTACATTTAAGCATTTAAGCAGTTGTAACTGGCTCATGCAGTGCATTTTACAGATTTTAGAAGCCCATTCTATGCAACTATTCCCCTTTCTGTCCTTTGACAGCACTGGAGTTCCTGCTGCAAAACTGATTATTATCGATTTCCTTTGGTCTCAGGTGAAACACACAGCTATCAAAAAAAAAAGGCAAATAGCTTACAAGAAGGAAGGAGTGCCCGCACCTTGGGCGAATGTGAATATGTCTCTCTATATATATTTTTGCGTAGGAAGTTTGTGGAGGGGGGGTCCTCAGGGGTTTTTTTTGGTTGTTTGTTTTGGTTTTGGTTTTTTACAATGTAGTTAAGAGTATGAAGCAGCCCGCTGACCTATCCCAAGGCCACAGGTCAAACTGTTTGGCAGGGGAGCATAATTTGCTGTCATTGTGCATATGGCTGCTCATTAAGGTCACTTTTGAAAGGTGCCCTTCGGTCCTCTGCTGCAGATGCCAGGCTGGTCCAGGCTCCCTCGAGCACGGATCACGGCGGGAGGGCGCAGTGCCCCACACAGACCCTCCACAAGCACAGCCTAGGTTCAGAGGCAGCTGTGAACCACACACACATTGCCAGGGAAATATATTTGCACCAGCCTCCATTTGTTTTCTGCTGTTATTCAGGGAGCCCTGCTGCCCTCGCAGCCCCTGTGGCCAGCAGCAAGAGCTCTGCGCCTGTTAGCATCCCGCAGATGAACAAGTTGGGGGCAGAGTCCTCTCACATCCCTGTCAAACCTCTACAAAATAAAGCTTGAGGCCAGAACAGACACATCTACGCTGCACCATGTACAGCGCGGGCCTGAAGGAAGCTAACGGAATTATTTAAGGTGCAAACCTATACCCTACAGAAAAGGCAGCACAAGAAATTTTGTCAAACACTGAGACTTTCTTGAATAAATAAACCTTAAATGACCTACCAGAGGAACCCAGTATGTGTAAAGTGCTCCAAGCCTCATTTCAACGACAAATTGAGAGCAGGCCAAAAGCAAGAAATAAAGGTTGAAGAAGTATTTGAACTGGTTAAACAACACCTAAAAAAAAAATAGAGAAAAAAAAACCAGAGGGAGGAGATTAGCAGAATTCATAAGTTATGCATATTGACCTAAGCACCAGAAACATTTTTGCATGCTCCTCTAGTGTTTAGATGCCAACTTAGGTCAGTCTTAAAGTAGTCCTGGGCACTCAGGACAGACCCGTGCCTGTTTGCAGCTGCCCTAAGGCAGAGGTGCACCAAACACAACCCAAACATTAACTACTTCCTCCAGCTTCTGCACCCACTGAAATTGGGGAAAGCGTTGGGGCGGGGTGGTGAAAAACAACTTTCTTCACACTTACCCCAGGGAGAAATGTAAAGAAGTTGTATTTCTGGTTGTTGATCACATTGCGAGGGTATCTCTGGTCTCTCTTCTCTGGATGGCCAAGCCAAACCGTACGAGGCCTCGGGTCTCTCCTCCCACAGCATCTTAAGCACTCACAACACCTATAGTAGGAACATTAATTAATTGAGTTAATTTTTAATCACATTTCTCTGACTCGCACACGTGTACCCCAAACCTTCTCCACCTGCCAGGCAGAAGAGCTAAGCATCACTTCTTCACCTGTCACTCATCACCTCTCACCTGGCCCTTACCCACTGTACTACCAGCACATTAACACCCAGAGCCTGCCCTTCCAACACAGACACCCCGCCTGCTACAGCGAGCAAAACTCTCCTACGGTGTCGGAGCTGTTGGTAAAACATTGGACAAGCACACGTTCAGAGCTGGGCAGGACTGCGGCGACGCCAGAAACGTGCCTGCAGCAACACAGGCTGGGGTGGCACCTCCTTTGGATTTCAAGGAGCTGATGCGTAGAGAAGCACAGACCAAGCCCATCACTGCACCGAGTCAGTGCCAGCTGCTGGGAGAACTTCTGCCTCCTGCCAACAGAAGGGCTTTGGGAAGCAAGGAGGCGTGGGGTAGCAGTGCAAAGGACCCTTCGCACCCAGCCTGGGTTGCAGGTTTTATGCCAGAAAGCTCCCAAGAAAAAAGTAGTAACAGGTGCTTTCTACGGGTTCTTGTTTCCTTGCTGGTGTATGGAACTCCAGGCTTTCCCATTTACAAACTGAACTTAAACCAGGAAGGCATATACATAGAGTGATCTCCTATGTCCTAAAGGAAAGAGATGGAGACAGAGATTCTCTCCTTCTTCCCTGCAACCCCTACTTCATAGAAATGCATACCCTTCTAACAGAAGGGTTCACTATTTGCATATTTGAATTTTTTTCACTTCAAAAGGGTCTTACCAAGGAATAATAATCTATAATCCTCTAAAAACGAAACCATAAGAGAAATCTGAAAATAGATACTAAGTGATTACTGATTTTACTTTTACACAGCATTACAGTCATTAGCTCTGTTTATGATAATGGCAAATTGTATGTTATCCACTAATGAATAACACACATTCTCATTGACTGAGGGCACGCACCGCAGATCCAGCTACCTTGTCTCAATTAATTCAGCTGTAGTAATTCATATTTTCAGCTCCCAAGGTGGGAGTCCTGCCGTGGGGCCATGCGTGCCGGCCAGTGCCCGGACTCGGTGCCACAAACCCAGGCTGCCAGCGAAACCGCTGCAGGAATTCAAGCTCATCCTGGTTTTAGACTAGTCCGATGTAACTTCCCTCTAACTTTTTTTCCCTGCATTTTTGTCTACTTTGTCAGCAGCATCTCTGTTGTTACTCTATTAAATATTGTCACGATTCCATTATAAGAAGTAATTGCTGAGCTGGACACCTTGTAATGCCAGTTTTCCAAAAACTGTTCATAAATAAATAAAATATGAGTGCATTGGTATGCTGGTTTTTTTACTTTTTCAACTTGGGCTTACATTAAATCCATTTATTTAACATCACTCCTGGCCTCTGCTAGAAGTTACATGGGAATTCAGGAAAACCACACCACATTCACTCGAACTGACAGGGTTACCAAAGCGGTTCCTCTTCTCCCCGGGAGGGCACAGGTGATGCTGATGCTGAAGCTGCTGAGCTAGCCCCTCCAGCCCCCAGCGTGTGTCACCTCTCTCGCACCATAGGGCCCCCACCTCTCCCCACTGCTGTCGGGGACCTCAGGACTCACCACAGTCAATAATAAATCCCAGCCACAGCAACGTGGTGCCCATATTTGAAATTACCCAAGGCAAAACCTCCCCCAGCACACAGCTGGGTGTCACACATCACGAAACGGTATGCCCTGTTTTGGAAACCACCATGTGGCCTACAAACTTCAGGGTAGACGGTGCTTTGCTCAACCAGAAGACGGTGGAGGGAGGTGACAGGGAATGTTTATTCTCTGGAAAAACACGGAGGATGAAGGTGCAGCGCGTTCAGCAACGGTTCGGCCAGGGGACCCCAGCTTGAGGCGCCTCACAGGGCCACCAGCCTGCTGCTGCGGCCACCAAATCCGCTGCGCTCACACAAATTTTAGCAAATAAAAACTGGGCACTGGTCGGTGCAACGAGTCCTCACTTGAGGCGATGAATCCGAGGGTTGGTTACTTCGTGGGAGATGCAAGGACTTATCAGCAGTCCCTCCTGTCCTTGGAAAAGCCCCTCTGCTCAGAACTGCGGTGCTGTCCCCTCCCAAGCCCCAGAAGGGTTATTTTTCTGTTGTCACTGCTTCTTACTGAAAGCCAGTCCCCCTCGTTCCCTTACAAACAGACCTACTGAATGTCACTGACATTCGGGAAAGCCAGCGTCAGCCGGATTGATAACCAACAGCCTTGGAGCCCTTACAAACATCTTTCCAGCAACTGCTGCGAAGATCTGTTCTTGAATCACGGCATTCTCCCACAAAAGTTCAGTTAAATACACACCTAACCGATGGAAAGAGCTGTTTAAGGAAGCACACAAAGCTCCTGAATTCGCAGTCTTGCCCGAAGACACACGCATCACGACAAACGGGATTTACAACTCACCACACGGGAGGTGGTTTCCTACAAAGATACCATTTTTATGTTCTGTGCCCTGCTGGGTGCAAGTGAACAGAAAGCAGCGTTATCAGTTATGTCAGTTCCTTTGGTACAGAACAGGAATAAAAATCAACTTTGCTTCCAGAAGTATAGAAAAGGTGTTGCCATGTGATTCAGTGCTCCACAAGCAGATGTAGGCATTAACTTCACAAGGCTGACTTGCAAGATAATTTCTCACAGGCTCTTAAAACTAGATAAAAGGATTTTTGCATAATCAAATTACTCTGACGTTACTATATTTCATGAAGAGTGACAGACGAGCCTGAAAAGGTGGATTTTCTCCAGCCTGCACTCAAAAACACCCTAAGCCGTAAGTGTACAGATGCTACTCGAAAACAGGAGAGAAGATTTTCTCACCCAAAGCAGCTCTGAGACAGAAATACTGACAAGCCAGCAGAGCACTACACAGCACCCACACGTCGGTACCGAAGGAACATGAAACCACAAGTTTTGTCTGGTGCCAGATAGTCTCTTATCAGCTCCAGGTATCAAACCCTCCATTGCAAAAGCAGAGTCCTTGCAAGGTCCCCCGGTTCCGATAGCTGTCCTACTGCTTTCACCTACACACAGTTACCCCTGACTGCGTATGGGGCAGCTTCATCAAAGCCTCTGCAAGTTGTCAGCTCTGACTTGTACACTGTTCATTTGCTGAAGAGGAGAAAATTAGGAGACTGCGAGAAAATCTGACAGAAATAAACACTGTGGGTAACAGGAACAGTTTAAAAACCTGATAGCAATGAACGCCTCAGTCAAATTACTGGAATAAAATAATTGGAGAGGCCTTACTGTTCAAGTATCTACAAGAGGCATCTGACTTCCTACAGCCTTGCAGCAGCGCTACCACCATCTCTGCTCATCGTCACACAGGGACATTGCCTGTTCTTCTGCTTTTGTAACATTTCCAAGGCAAAGGACTTCCATCTTTGACTGGTCCCTAGGCAGTAAATTGTATAGTTAAAGTATAATTAAAGTACCCTAAATGTAACCCACTTCAAAAAGTTACACTTGCCCCTGAAACTACGAATTTTTGTCAAATCTACACACTTCGTTTTTTCTTAAGAAAAACTAACTAGTAGATCTTCCTCCCCCTCACAGTTGTGTATAACACATCTAAAAGGCAGTCACTAACATGAGATAAGCAGCAAAGTTGGTGTTAAACACTCAAATTCCTAAATGCTACTTCAGAAGTATATTTTATTAGCTTGATACCTTTTAATTGCAGTTTTCTTTTGTGTTTGCAGATGAAGACCCAAGACAAATAATCACTTGTATCCCAAATATATTTTAATGGGAAATAGTGCAAATGGTAGTGTTTGGCTCACAACAGAAAACAGCTATGTTCTGGGGGTGGGGGGAAGGAAAAAGAAGTGGTTTTCCTTCTTTCATGATGGAGAAAACCACACAAGATTAGCCTTGATTCCATGTTTTAATGACTGCGAATTCAGAATGGCCTCTTTGATAAGGCTCCAAATAAAAGGCTGTGCCCAAGGGAGAAAACCTGGCGTGCACACCCCCCATTTCATCCCAGCGTGCTTCCCAGTTACAGAGGGTCAGTTGGTCCTTGTAATCAGACATCTGAAACCAGTTACCTTTGTTTATTTTTTAGGTTGGGCCTCTTCTAGGGATTGTAGTCAACAGCAAAAACAGCTACACACCTGTATCATAATATTTACAATAGGACATTGCTTAAAGAGGGTACTACTATAATTTAATAGGGTTTTTATTTTTGCTGGGAATTTTTTTTTTACAAAGTGAAATTCACTGATATGCTCCAAAGAACTTTCCAAATATCTGGGCAGATCTTCAAACCGATACCTAAATCTCCAAAGCAGACTTCCAGATATTTTAATAAGTTCAATGACTTACCAGCATTTTTTCCTTCATGAATATATCAGAAAATGGCAAATGAATGCCACAAACTAACCGGAACATTTTACCTTAAGAACAGTGTGCTCTGCCCAATGGTTTACATCTAATTATATTGCTTTTAGTCTTTCCTTTTCCAAATTGCTATGAATTCACTAGCCTGTGAATGCTAACAGCTAGCGCTGCAGAATTGCTTACACTTGCGTGGTTCTAAATGAGCCAGCAGCCCCTCATACCGACAGCACCTACAAAGGCAGCAAAGTAGAAGGCAATTGCACAAAAGTGAAATTACCCAAAATTTAGCAGACGTTCTGCAACCAAAGCCATGACCCCTCGTAGCATTCTCACCACAAAGACACTTGTTGCTGTAAGAATTTCACTTTACAAATGCTGTGTTACTATAAGGTTTGAGAATCAATCTAAAAATAACGCAGTTCCAAGTATAAGCAAGAAAGGGCATGGGAGAATCTGCTGTGTAAAAATAACAGGTTTTTGAAACTCCTGCCTAGCTAGAGCCACCGTTTTCACAACCTCCTGAATCACAGGGAAAGCAAACTGAAAACCTAATTAGACAAACAAAAGAAAAACTTCCTGCCTAGCAAGTTTTTGAAGGTGAGCACCAGCAGTATCGATGCTCAAGTAAAGATTATCCAGCATTTCTACTAAGAAGCCTCCCACATAGCCTTTTAGCGTGAGGTTTCTACGCAACATAAAGGAATTTAAAAAAAAAAAAAAAAAGTCCAACCAACGAACAGAATACTACAACCAGCAATAACAGTCGCACGTTGCAACACTAACCAGCGAGGTTCATCAGCGCTCAGGAATCCCATCACGTCATTGCCTCACTGCCTCCTCCAGCGCTCGTAGTGCTCAGCGAGGAACACACACCCGTACCTGAAAAGCCTGAACATCAGCAAATGCTGATTTTTATCCCATATCCATTCAAAGCTCCCCAAAGAGTTTTGGTTATGAAGGCACCTAGTCAACCCCAGCGCTGGCATTTAAATCTTCCCTCTTGCGTGACCTTGGTTTTTCCTCTCGCACCACAAGCCACCCACTATGCTGCCTGGGCTTTGCTGGGTGAGGGCAGAGCAGCAGCCCCCAGCCCCAACCCTGGGCTAGCGGGACTGTTACCTCTGCACACTGACTACACAAGTGCCAGCTCATGGGTTGTTGAAATAAGTTCAAAAAAGAGCGTCTGGTAAAAACGCAGGCATTTCTCAAGCACAGAACCACGTGCTCATTCTTACAGGCAGATATTGATCACCCTCTCCCCAAGATACTCAACTGCCGTAGTTTTGTGGGTTTTTTTAATTTTTCAATGATGTCTTACACTTCATTAAGGAAGAAAACATTACTAAGCTCATTAGTTCTGCTTTAAAATCCTTATATGACATCCATGATCCTTACAAAGTGCTTTACACAAACAGGAGTAGCTGCAATGGCAGATCGTGCTTTACTAGAGGAATGGCAGGTTTCACTAACCCACCCAGGGTCACAGGCAGACAGGACGGTTTCACTACCTGAACCCTCTCTGCCTTACATGTGCCAGCGTTGCAACGCCAGCAAACACCGGTCTCCACAGCCGCTTTTATTACCGCCCCAGGTTGCGTTGGCACAACACACGGCACGACACTGGTGACAGCCCAGTGCTCGCCGGCACCACACGGTTGCTGCACGCTCACCGGAGCCAAAGCAAAAGCCTCTGAAGCTACCAAGGATTTGTCCTGGAGGGAGAGATGGTCACGCTCAGGGTGCAAAGTCCTGAGCCGTGCCGCTAAATATCTGATTTGGGATGCTCACATGCTGGGATGCCACCACACAATTCATACTGCGAGCAAAGTGGAAAGCAGAGGCAGAAGGATGGGTGGTGAATCTAACCAGGAACATTTCAGCCAGGCGCCTTTTCCTTGTCTCCTCTGGAAACTGAATAGTCTTCACCTTGGGGGAAAAAAAATTCTGGTACCCAACTGAATGGATTTGTCAGAAACAAAATACTCTGAGCACATACAGACAAGTACACAAACATGTTTCAGATTAGCCTGGTGCTCATTAAATAAAAAGTCCTTTTGAGTGGGGCTATCAGCTTTTTCCAGTTGGCCCACTTGTTCCTCCCTGAAATAATTTTACAGGCATTGCACTGTTCTGTGATCTCCTGTTTCTTTGGATACCATCCCTCGTTTTGGGTATCAAGCTTATCGAGCACAGGATGCTAAGTGAAGGGGCTGCTCAGGCTGTGACACTACTACAAAGTTTTCTGCTCGGGGCAAGGTCAATGTCACTGGAAGAAGGTGACCATTTCTGGCAGAACTATTGGCATTATTAGGAATAATAAAATACTTTCCATCAGGAAATCAGAACATCATGTCCTTGAAAGGGAAAGAAAGATTGTCTAAAAATAAACAACTGAAAGTTTACATTGCTGCTTAGAGATCCTGATAAAATTAGCAAGTACTTTCCAGGAATGGGAATCACAAAGTTACAGAAATGTGAGCATTCTTCTGTAAAAGTTTAGAAATATACATTCCTAAACATTTCTTCTTCTTCTGTTCTGCAACTGAAGCACTGAGGAACGGTATTGCAATAGCCCCTGAGGTACAGTAAACTAGCAGGTCACTGTACACCATGAACTTTTCAAAACTATTATCTTACAGAAAGAACGGGAAAAAAATATATGAAGACAGCTTATATGGGGAAACTTTATGCAGTGTTGTTAGTCACATTTTAAACCATAACTTGGCAAAAAGAACAACAAACAACTCACAAATCCCCAAATAATGTCACAACCACTCAAAAGCATCTCTTTCAATGTGAACTGTATCCGAAACTTTGAGTCCTGGAAGTGACCTGGCCTTTAATCTGCCCAGGGATCTAAATGAATGGGAGGTGTTGAAGAACAGGTCTGCTGTGTACTTCATTTAGGATGTTATTTGTTTACAAAGACACATTCTTAGTGATGATGTAAGAAGCAGTAATAGGACAGATTGACCACCAGACGCCAGATTAACAGCTATTACCATGAAGCAGGTTTTATTTATAAACGCAGCGTGTTTTTTATGGAGAAGTATTTGAGAGAACAAATGAAAAATGCTTTTCATAAGCATTTTTCATGTAAAACAAACCTAATAGGAAAAAAAAGTGTCACATTTTTCTAATACTGGGGTAGTATTTGTCAAAACGGTGCTGAAGTTCTTCAACATATTTAATTACTTCTGCAACAAGCACATTTCTCCGATGATAATTCTATGTTTCTCACAGGCTGTGCTGTTCAGTCCTTGGCACCTTTAATATACAAATAACCTTTCACATTTCATTATTTTAAAAGCATATAAAGAATTTTCCATTGCTAAAAAAAAAGGCAAAGCCATGCACAACTACCTAGCCTTTCCATACACCTTCACATGACTCAGTCCCCCTGTCTCTGAGGGTGCAACAGGACAGACGGGGGCTCAGGAAGGGGTCAGGAAGGGGTCCCGAGCCCACCCCTCCCCACCCAGCAAGCGCCGTGGTGCAGAACAGCTCAAGGGTGGGAACACAGCCCAGCTCCGCGGCACACCCACACGCAGGCAGATGGAGGGCAGGAGCTCCCGGCTCTCTCTGTTGACTCTGAAATGGAATTTGCCATTTTAAATAGAGCCAGAGTACACACGCACGTAGAATGGAATGGCCACGTGAAGTGTTGCTGTAAAGCTCCGCCGTCTCATTCTCCATTCTCCCCGCCACATTTCTGGATCGAGGCCTTTTTACATTCAGAGGCAGCATGAGCACAGCAGTCTGCCGGTTTTGAAAAATGCCTTGCAGGACTGTGGACTAAGACCATAAGCTATTTCGGGAAAAACTTGTGTCATGGCCTGAACAGAGCACCTGAGGTGCTTCAGGAGCTGGCAGCTCCCTTCTGGCAGAGCTCAGCTCCTGGGAAGCTGGCACTCGCTGGCCGTGCCGCCAACAGTCCCGCTGCAGCTAATGCGATCCTTCCCTCCCCACCGGCAGATCTCATCGTGGTTTCAGCGCTGCAAAGCATTTGGAAGAACATGGCTGAATTCAAGGCATACAGCTGCAGAATTTAGAGCTTAGCCTTTGATTGCAGCAAGGAAGAGCCACATTAAGGTTATGCTCAGAAACAATCACTTCACCCACTGGTTTATTAAGCACATGGTTTCTCTTCGACACAGATCTCAGCTGTCTGTGCCATCATTCATTTCTGCAAAGCCACTGTGTCAGTTCCTCCCTGGCATCTCTTCAAAGTATGCTAAAGGCTGAGGCTGTAATGAAAGCCCTGCTTGAATGACACCTGCCCTACATGAGAATTAGGCTTCTCTTACTTTTTGTTAACACACATGAAGGTTTCTATGAAGTACCTGAACAGAAACCAGTTCCCCACTCCAGAAGAAACTGAAAAAAAACACACAGAAAAATGTCTGGCTGAGAACTTGTCCCCACTGGTGGGGGTAAAACCCCACAGCAGAAACTACGGTTAGGACTAGTCTAAGGTAAAGTCCTTCAAGACTTTCTTATCCCTGGGTTTTCATATGTATCAGGGAACATAACCTGGAAGGCAGCTAGCTGTCTGGGTTTCTCTCAGAGGGAACAGAAGAAAGGTGGTCTTGATTACGGCTTAGGATTGCCAGGACTCCATCCTGGATGTGACACCAGGGACCCTCCCTGACTTGCGGGCTGATTTCTTCTTTGGTTTATAATACTGGTTTGGATTTGCTCTACTTCAATGCTTTGCTCTCCACATCGTCATTGAATCAAAACACTAACATATCACAGGTTACTTCTCAGTAAAACAAGAGTTCCCAATATACAATAAGTTCCATCCCCAAACAGCGTTACCACACCAAATGGAAACACCAAATCCAAGTTATTCAGACTGCTATTGAGAGAAATCCTAAGCAACCTTCCTTCACAACTTCACGGTGCCAGAATTTCTTGCTAAAACTGGAAACATTGTCCCCGCAACTGCTCATCAGGTAGTTGACAAGCAACGAACCACAGCTTAGGTTAGACAAGGGCAATTTCTGTTAGACACTACTAACCACACCGTAATACCCAAGAGGGTCTTGGTGGAGATTAGAGAACTCCAGGAAATCATTCAAGAAGCTCTGAGAAATTTCTGAGGCTTCCACCTCCTCCCTGATCCCTTTCAATCACATCACCAAGTTTAACGCCACGGTGGCTGCACCTTGTGGAAGTTGCCCAGTGATGCATGTGACACAGGCGCTGGAGAATTACTTGCTGCATCACACACACCTCCCGGGTCGCATCAACTAGCACAGATATTGCTACATCAATTATTAGAAACAGCAGTGATAGTAAGGGATAATTCCAATAATGAATGTACTGTGAAGAACAATTTCAGTCAGAGGGATCTGAATCAAAGCTATCAACCAAAACCATAACAAACCAAGGGAAAAGTATCCATTTCTTCTTGTTCTAACAGTCAGGATTTCCTTTGATGTTTTGGTTTATTTTGCTAATATCACTCACCACATCTAAAGAACAAATTATCCAGAGACAGATGAAGCACCACAACTGACAGCCGGGTAACCTGCACACTCCGTACACACCAGCGCGTCTGGACAGTGGTGCAATTTCCTAACGAAACAGCGTTAAAGGGTCGATTTTCATATTGAACTTCCCGCATGGGGATACCAGTATAAATATATACGGACATTTCCTTAAGGGCCACATCCCACACCGGGGATATTGCAAACTCGCGCCCCCGGGATGCTGTATTGCTGGCAGGGCTGCAGCCGAGCAGAGCACAGACCTTTGTCACAGCCCCACCGACACCGTTCCCGGCCTGCTCCCCGGCGCGGGGCGAGCGGCCGCGGAGCGGACCGGATCGGATCGGGGCGGCGGGGATGGCGGCCGGGCCGGGCGGGGCGGGGGCCGCTCGCACACCGCCCCCCGCTGCGGGGATGCGCTGCGGCCGCGCTCGCCGCTGCCGGGCTCCGCTTTGTCTGCGCGGGGAGAGGGCGGTGAGGACAAGGGCCGGCCGGGCACGTCCCCCGCCCAGCCGAAGGGCTACCGTCGCCGGCCGGTGGCTGGCCCCGCTCGCCCCACGCCCCCGGCCGCAGCGCAGCACCGCCCGGCAGGATCCTGCCCTCCGCCCGGGCGCGCCACGGCAATGGCGTCAGGAACAACCTGTCAGCGCCTGCCTGCCTGCTTGCCTGCCTGCCTCCCCGCCTGCCTCCCCCTCCTCCTCCTCCTCCTCCTCCTCCTCCCCCTCCCCCCTCGGGCTCGGACCGCGGCCGCGCAGCGCAGGGCGCCGCGGCCCCCGCCTGCCTCCGCCGCGGCTCCGCGCCCCGCCCGCCCCGCGCATCCCGCAGAGCCCCCGCCGCCCCGAGGCCGGGGGTCGCGCCGCCCGCCCCCCGCGGTACAGGCGAGGAGCGAGGCCCCGGGGCCGCGGGCGCTGCCGCCCCGCCGAGCGGCTCACCCGCTGCGGTGCTTGCTGTCCATCCGCTTCTTCTGCCGGACCGGCTGCAGCGGGATGTTGTCGGTCATGGCCGCAGCTGCCGGGGCGGAGCGGGGCGGGATGCGCTTCCCAGCAGCGCCTCGGCCCGGCCCGCCGCCGTCTGGCGGCGCCGCCGAGGGGGCCGGGCTCGGCGCCGCCGGGCTCCCAGCACGCAGGTGCCGCGCCCGCTCCGCCCGCCCCGGTGCGCTCCGCCCTCCCGGCCCGGTCCGCTCCTCGCCTGCCGGCCCGGTGCGCGCCCCTCCGCTCCGCTCCGCCTGCCCGCACCTGCTCGGCTCGGCCCCGCACCTGGCCCGCCCGCGCCCGCTGCCTTCGCCGCGCTCCCGGCCCCGCTCCCCACCCGCGCCGCTCCCGGGGCCCCGTGCCCGCATCGCCGCCCCCGGGGCTTCCCCGCCGGGGGGTCCGCGCCCCTCCGCGAGTCACAGCTGCCCTCCCGCAGCATCCCGCCCCGCGCGGGGCTGCTGCCCGCACCCTGCCCGCGCCGTGACCTGCACCCACCCCGCGGTGCACGCCTCGGGTCCCGCATGCACATGTCCTCCGCAAAGGCAGGCGCAAATCGCTTCGGCGCTTCTGTTCTTATGACTTCAAGCTTTGCTTTACAATCACGGTGATGAAATCTTCATCAAAACGAAGCATGCAGATCAGATTCAAAAAAAGCACTGGGCTACAGAAGCTGAAATACGTGTGTGACCTGATAGAACTTTTATCAGAGAGGGTTCCTGGGTGCCACCACAGCCTTTCCCACCTTCGTGTTCCTGTCCCAGCTAAACTCTGCCCAACGTGACTTTGACACCTGCTGTCTTCTCCATCCGCTCATCTTGCTCCACTCCAGCTCTTCTACCTCCACGGCATTTTCCTCCTGCCATCTTCATATGCTTATGTTCTTCCTTGCCACGAACAAGAAAGCAAAGGAAAAAGCAAAAATTCTTTAAAGAACCTCCACTCTGCTCACCACTCACTCGTGCACCTTTCATGCTGTTGACCTTATTCTTCATCCAAACCTGAAAAACAAAATTCCCTGTGGCAAAGATGTATTTCATAAGGAGGGTTAGAAACTGGTACTGCAATGGTTCTATTCAAATGAAGTACACTTTCCTGACAATACTATCATGAAAAAAAATGGTAAAGACAAAAATTCATATAACACATCCTTCTTAAAATGTGGAAGGTTAAATTACATCTAGAAAAACACAAATAGGGAAGTCTAATAGGGTTAGTGGTATCTGGTCAGTCAACAGAAACTGTGCTGGTAGCCGGGTGAGATCTTGGTTAAAGTCCGTGGAGAAAACCACCAAGTGATTGAAAAAATGTCAGTAACAGTAACAAAGAAAAAATTGCTTCAGACTGTGTAAATAGTTAGGGATTGCCCCGTGTCACAGCTGGGCGATGGGGATCCAGCCCAGCCCCTTGCAAATCGCTTCCTCCCGCTTCACTGTTCCCCTCTAACGCTTTCCTCTCTGTGGGGCTGTGCTCTAAAGCAGCTCTGCAAAAGGAAAAAAACCATCTGTCTGGCAGCGTTCTTTTATTTATTTCAATCACATCCCATTAGAAACTGGATGCCTAGCGCAGCCTGCAAACAGCCAAGCAGCACCAGTGAGAGTGCCGCAGCCTCAGGGGGGCACGGGCTTGGACTGGGACCTTCTCCAGCTGGATTTGGTCCAAGGGGAATCATAACATGGGGGTTAGACATTTTCTGCAACTGAAGCCTTGCCTGCACCAAGCAGTAGCTGTGCCTGTTGCCGGCAGGTGCCCGTGCGTGCTGACAAGGTTACTGTTTTGGTAAGGATGCTCTAGCTGCCGTGGGCATTGCCCATCTCTCTCAGTTTGCTCCCACCACCTGCATCGCCACCCCGCCGAGGGCAGCAGACCTGCTGCGGGCTGCCATTCGTGCCAGCGTAACTTCTTCCTGTTTGAAACCGAGGTTTACAGGGTGCACCTAACACAGATGGGGGAAATGCCCAGTGCAGATAAAGATCACAGTCAGATCTACACATCCACCTCAGCGCCTAACACTGCAGCCCCGGTCACCAGAAAATCTGAATGCCGTTCTTGCGCACGGCCAGTTTATTTCTCACCCCCTTGCAGACAGTCTGCAAACCCCTTCATTTAGCAGATACCCTGCTTGGCAATGTTCACCAAACCCAGACTCGCTGTGCCTACTTACACACACAGCCATATTTAGGCCACTTACAATGGGTGTCTCATTTAATTGTTGTAGCTATTCCCTACAGCTGCCTGCAGTCCCAGGATGCCAGGTCTCATCTGCCTGCACAGCCCATCTAAACTGCTCGCGGTTCTGCAGAACTAAAATACCACAGTCACAATGACCAAGAGCAGAGAATGGGTGGGTAAGCCCCGCTGTAAGTTCAAATCAGCATTTGCTTTAACATACTAAAAAGTAACATATACCAAACTGACTGGTTTTTTTTTCAAGATGAGGGACGTTTGAGTATATCTTAAAATGAGCTCAAGGTAATCTTAAATAACAGTACTTTCCCAGTGAAAAATAAAGGCTATTAAAAAAAGAAGAGCAAAGAATATATGTAACAGAAGAAGAGCAACGAAGAGTGAGTCCCCGGGTAGCACTCCTCTCCTGCCCTCGCTGCGTTCTAGCTCAGGTTACACCATGGATTACACCAGCACAGGAACTGCAACTGTCATTCAATTTTTTTGCTTTGCAGTTGAAGTAGAGTCATCCTGACATTTTGTAACGAGGACATTTCAGCAACGTAATTAATAGTTACACCAGTTTCAGGCACCAGTACCCAGAATGTTTAAGCAGATATTTTCAATGCCATTCTAAATAGAGCAGTGTTATTACAAAAACTGTTTGTAGAACTGACCTTTAGACTGTATTTCAATTTAGTAATACCATGTTCTAATTTCTTATGGCTTAATCTACTGTTCTTACCCACTCATAGGGACAATTGAAGTAGAAATAGAAATCTCTTCTCCTCCCACAAACATTTCAGCTTATGAAACATATTTGCTCCATTTTTTCTCGTATTCAACTGCAGAAGTATTTTTTTAAATGAGAGAAAGATAACTTCAAATGATAATTTACTAAAAGGAGCTACTGTAGAACCTAAACAGGATGTTGTACTTGACCAAAACCGTTGCAAGTGATAACACCATTGCTACAAAACAACTGGCCTAGTGCTATAACTTGGCTGAAATGACAATCCTAACCTCCAGCCTTGAGCCTCAATCTGTAATTAAAATAAAACTTATCAAATATCACTGTTTGCTCTGAGGTATAAGTGGCACTGGATTCTAAAACAGCCAACATTCTTTCAAGCACTACATTTTGGCCCTTGATATCTTTGTGTTTTAGACAGAAACGAACGACATCCCCCCTTACATGGAGCAGCTGAACTTCCTTCGTATCATTTCTGCACATTGCCCAGCTCCACCATCCAACACCATGGGAGGAGAAACAACTGACTGTTGTATGGGGACTCTCAATCCAGTAGTCCTAAAAGAGGAGCAAAGCAATGCACAGCCAGGTTTACATGTATCTGCATAATCAGGGATAATAAATTTGGCAAAGGGTGACAGAAATCAAGCAACAGTGAGGCTGCAGCCTGCAGGCTTACTCCTGCAGCATTTGAGGATTCAAACGTCCAAAGCCTCCCTTAAGGGCACTCTAATTTTTTGCCTTGCATTGTAACGTTTTTGATTTTCAGTTAGAAAATCACTGGGAAAGATCCAGACTAGGCTGTAGCCCAGTGGGCTAAACCCCCTCCCTGACATATTTCTTCCATAGCATTAGCTTTGCTGTAAAGATTTTACATGGGATCTCCCCATTCACAGCAGGTACATGCTCTCCTGATTTCCAAGTCTTTGATTTTCATTTGCGTGTTGAGAAGGAATGCCCAAAGGAAAACCTCCAGCCTCAGACTGAGAAGTTTGTTAAATCAAGTAAATAAAACCTAATTTGTTTTTTCTGATGCCACGGACTTTTTCCTGTTATGCTCCATTTTTGCAAGCACAGAACCTGAGGCTCACAAAGGAACCCTGCAAGCTGCAGAATGCATACTGCACAACAGCTAATTAAAAGGAACTGATTTATTTTTCATAATTATAAATCATTATCTATGTTTTTTTCTCCCAGGGCCCAGGACTGGTGGTTAAATTATCACCAGAGCATGCAGAGTTTTATTCCCCTGCCCGCTCCCCCCCCAAATGATTTGTCCTAGAACCGATGCCGGACCACTTGGCCACCCCTGAGGCTGCCCTGTAGGGCAAGTTTATCGCATCCTGTCAGTGTTTTCATCACTGCATGTTATAGATCCCATTTCAAAACCAGAAATTGTTTATTGGCAAGTCCAAGGTTGAGCCCCCATTTTTAATATGAAATGTTGTACAAAACTACCATGTTGCTGATTGGAATGATTTAATATTTTTTCCCAGCACAAGCACACTTGCTTTGCAAGCAGGATTACGTTTTATGCACTGAACAGTCATGAGCCTTATGGTCTGCCATTCATGATTGCAAAGGCAAGTGAAAGTTCAGCCTGGCAAAGCACAGCCTATGGATGCAACTGGCTGGTGGGGTGTGCCTCCATCAAGCCAGAAATTTCTGTGTCCATGAGCCTTTGCCACAGTGGTGCCCAGCGGTCTGGAAGACGGCCTTCCTGCCCTTTTTTGTCTTTCTCCCCCCATTTCTCCATCCATCATGCCTCTGCGGTGGAGCACCGCCTCCTCCCTGCCTGTGACACCAGCTTCTGACCCACAGGTGATGCCTTCCAATGCTTTCACTGATCCTCAACTGCATCCAGGTCTCTAAGCTCCACTGATTAAAGAACATGTAAATAAACTCTGTTTTGGGGGTGTGCCGATATTCCCCCAAGGAGCCAGTCCTAGTGCCAGTTTCCCACTCAAACAATAGATGGTGGTTTTGACAATGCACTTGCAAATTGTACTCATTACCTTTTTAGCACAATACGCTATAAATTTTCTTCAGTTTCTTTCAGTTGTGCTACTAAATAAATGAGGTTTTTATGCATAGGACGCCAGTGGTTTTGCCTCATGAATGCTGCAGAAGGTCAGAATAATATTCTGTTTGACTTTTTATATGCTGGAAGATTAATTCAATTTTGAAACTACATTTGTTTTACCTCACCTTATTTATTTAAACCACCCCCCCAAAGATGAGTATCAAATTATAGATAATTCTGACATCTAAGGAGATATCTCAGGCTATAGGTGTGTAACTGGTTGCACAAAATGTTTATAACTCTGACAATTTGAGTTGTGACATTATTCTTTGTACCTGTTATTATCTGATTTCACAAGTGCACATTTTACAAACACCAAGGTGCAACTCCTTTGCACATGGTATTTTGAGCTTTGTTTCAGAGCTGTTTGCAGCTGCACCGTTTGTAAGGAAGACATCAGGCAGGAGTAGGGATTTGGTTGCTAAGGGCTTGCAAACTTGCAGTCATGCAGTAACTGTGCAGCAGGCAGCCTGGTACGCCACATTATGTCCCCATGCTACTGGCTCACTCCCACAAATGACAAGGAAAGAGGCAGGTTTGGTGCGGTGGAACATCACTTTTTCTCACAGCAGCACTGAAACAGGCTCAGACTATGACATTCAGTCTCTCAAAATAGGAGCAAATGTGCAAAAACTGCCTGTTCCTGGGGCTTGGTGGCCACTTGCACACGGAGTCATTGCTAGGAAGGAGCATTTCAGTAAGAGGAATGCAAACATGAACTGGGATGCCGAAGCAAGAATCATTAGCAATATGGAATCATGGTACGTCTGCCCTAAGCCTACACAAGATACATTCATCTTTTAAATTTATCTTTTAAACATCTGAACTCAGACAAGACTACTGCAATTAATTGGCAAGTTAAACACTACCAGATTATAATGCACTGTTAACACCTGCATCTCTGATCTGCGCGGATGGCTTTGATATTATTTTTTCTTTTGACAAGTGGGCGATAGCGGATATCCTTTAAGCCTATATTTAATGAAGCCCTCCATAAATCCATCAACACTTGCTAAGGGAAACAACAATAAAGCTCATACTGCCATAGGCTCTGTTATAGAGAGAACATTTGGTATTCTCATAATGAAGTTTCAGAGCCGATACTTCTCATGCTGATCTGAGGAAGTGCAGTATTTGTACAGGATCTTTTTCTTTCTTGCAGTTATATGTTGTGGATCAAGAAGAAAACAAACCTTCAGTACCCAATTTTCAATAAAATGATAGTCAAACTGTCATTCACCTAGGGCAGCTGCCAAATATAAGAAACGAAGAAAGAAAAAGGTGCAGATTTCTTGACAAATAAACTCATGTTTTTATTTTGCTAGCTCTTGAAATGATTTTGTTATTAGCTGTAGCTGTTTTGGGAATTCTCGCCATACTGGTTTTATTTGTGTTACACATCCTGTGGCTGTGACAAAAAATGCAAAGCTATAAACTGAGAATAAATTGGTATTTGTTACACATTTTGTATTTGCAAATTTTATAAAACCAAAACAACCACCTACATGAAGTGGTTATTTTGTCAGTTAAGAATGAAAGAATTGATGGGGGACCAGAAGAATAAGTAATAAGGAAATCTGACTTTTTCCAAACCTGGACATTATGAGTTGAGAGGGGTGGAGTACTTTCAATACATACAGAGATTTAGGTACCCCAAAGCAGCGAATCACCTGAATGTGTGCTGAACTTTAAGGACATAAGTAATCAAACTGGTGTGTTAGAAAAGGAAAAAAAACCAAGTTTGGTGTTCTGAACATCTAGACTGCATGGAGACAAATTTTTCTAAAACAAACTTTACAAAGTGGATCTACAGTACTGTAAAGGGCTGTTAAGCCAATTCAGTTAACTTGATTTAAAAGCATCCTCTGTCATCACATACATAGGACTGCAAAGCCATTGAGTATCTAGGAGGATAATAGGCATGAAAGGTTTCAGGACATTCTATATTACGGCTCTAAGAACACACATTATTTGTCAATCAGTTATTTACCCCATATGTTCCCCCTGCATCACCCTTCTGTTCACAACACACCACGTTTTGTGCACCAGCCCTCGCATTCTCATGTTTTCATGAACTGGGTGCTTTGACTTTTGGTTTGCTCACAGTCTGTTTTGGGGTTTTTCATTTGGATTTTTTTTTAAGGCCTAAATGAGCTGTTTGAAGATTAATGAAGATCATTATTAGTAAAAATGGTATCTTATTTATGCTTTGAATCATATCTGTCCCTAAACCTACATAAGCAGAAGCATAGGAACATCTCTACACAACAATTACCAAGCTGGTTTTAGAAAGGCTTTGTCGTGCTGTTCAATGTGTTCTGCTTAGCCAGATTAAGAAGGAACACAGAGACATCCTGACCCACCATGAAAACTCAGACGTGGTATCTGCCCACCAAAGCCAGCCTCTGGCATCAGAGAGGAGCTAGGGAAGAGAGGTTTCAGCTTCTCCGCTTTCCCTCCTGCTCCAGCAATTCCTTAGTGACCGGGAGGGTGACAGCACATTTCCAGCAGAGGTAGTTTTCATGCTTCCAAGCCTACAGAAGCTGTGTCCGAACTCCACTGTTAAAAAAGACACAAACACAGCAAGAGTGGATTTATATCCCTTACCCTACACGGATGCTCACTGCTGCTCGAGGTTGTGGTCTTTTTATTTCACCCTGTTCTTCCCTTTTGCCCTTGTCATTCTAGCTATTGTGTTGATATTAAGGACAGCACCTTTGCTCTTCTCTATATATTTAGATTCTACGTTTGACTAAAAAAATATTTAATTTGTGGGTTTTACTTGATTTGGTTTTTTTTTAGTTTTCTTTAGAGAAACACTTTTACACAAATCTTTAGTGATGTCTGGGTTTTGCCTAAACCAAGCACTGGAAAATAAGGCACACAATGAGATCCACCTGTTCTAATTCTAATTGAGACATTTTGTTCATGAAGTAATTAAGTCAGAGAAGTTAATCTTTGGACTGCAAGATATGAAACCAAAGAAGCTAATAAGTTTGAAAGGAGAGAGACGCTGCTTACATGGGCTGGGATGTCCAGCACACAATTCAGTTACAATAGGCATTAACAAGCACACTTTCCAATAAATCGAAGACAGTAGGCATTAAAAAGCATGCTTTCCAATAAATCAAAGATAGCTTTGAGTATCAGTGGTATTAACAGCAATCAAAATGTTGTAAAAAACCCACTGCCCTTTATAAGCAATTAACTCAAAATGCAGAAAATAGAAGATACGATATTGAAATAGATAATACGATAATAGGCAGGAGCGTCTGACTGCCGGCTCTTTTCTCTGCTTTGGAGTTAGGTTTCCTGTCCAGCTGTGGCTGTGCAACGACAGACGCTTTTCTAGGTCAGTGATGAACGTGAGCTGAAGTCAAACACATGGGAGTCCAGTTCACCAGCTCACTTACACACCAGTATCGCAGAGCGCTCACCGGTGAGCACGAGCAGGGAGGCTGTGGGAGGTGCACGCAGGGAAGAGCCCTCTCATCTGAGCACACAACACAGAAAGAGACCCTGAAAGCCTCAGCAGCGTAGCAGTAACTTCATGGGACCACAGACACTAAAAAGGCTTTCTGCTGAAACTGTTATTTTGCAAATAGAAGGCATCATCTCTCCTGATTTCAAAGGTACTGCAAACCCTGCAGCAAGCACCACGGCTTTCAAAAGGAAAAACAAAAAATTAATGCAATACTCATCCCTTTTCCTTTGTTTCAGCCTCTCTGTCATTCCATTGGCTCAAACGCCTCAGCCAGGTAGGTCCTTTTCGCTCTGTGGATTCAACCTCGATAGCAATTTACACTTTGCTCCGTGCTGTATTTATCAGTAGCCCTGGGAAGGCTCCCACCTCCTCGCTGCCAGCTGTTGGAAAGGCAATCAGCCTCACTGAGCTCAGCCCAGAGAGCTTAATTACCAGAGAGCTAGATTACCTACAGCATCTTCAGACAAACTCACAAGTCTTGAATAGAAAGTGTAGGTCAAGAGAAATGTTTCTGTAGAGGAACAGAGCTAATACAGTAAGGTAAACCTAATGGATTTTTTCTTTTTTAAAGCAACTTTTAAGTTCAAACTTAACATTTTAAGTAAGCCAGCCTTTACCTTAGCTCATGCAAGTAGGTACGCTACTTACACAAAAGCAACAGCCTGGGCATTTGCGATGAGCAAAGTAAGCAGTAACAACTAACAGGAGAGTCCTTTAGGCAAGAAGAGAGGCTAATGAGCAGAGACAGCGCACATACCGTGCTCACTCCTGCTCTCACACCAATGTAGCTACATTAGCTCTGGTAAACCTGTTCCTAATCTTTATCAGCACAGGGCAGAAGAGAATCAGCTGTCTTTTGTAATTGTTAAGATGCAATGTTACTGTAAACTGCACACGCCGGTGCGGTGAGTTCCACCACACTGAGTTTCAGAAGGTGTTGGTTCAGCTCGTGCACACAGGAGAGCAGGTAATTCCTAGTCCTGCTTGCTTTGGAAACACAGTCTGCCCCCCAGCTACCTCCAGCAGAAATATCCCTGTGGCACAGCCCGCTTCCTGCTGTGGGGACAGTGGTTGGATAGGTCTTACCCGTTCCTCAGGTTTTGTGATAAGACCCAAGACTCGCCCACAGTGGCTTAGCTGGGGATCCTGCTCCGCTCCAGCCTGGGGCTGCCTTGCCACTGAGCGGTGAGATACAGCTTTGGGCACCGCCAGCGCTTTGACACCGTGGCCTGGAGAGTAAAGCCTTGCAGCGCCTGCAGTGCCAAGCCACATCATTTCATCGTCACTGCTGTCCACCTGGCCAAGGCAGACCCTAACTGAATCCACCTGATTCCCCCCAGCAACCCTATGCTGCAGGATATCATACAACTATTTGCCAAAACCTCTTGTTGTCCTGGTTTCCCAGTGGTTTCCTGACATTTCTAGACCACAGTTCATGCTTGAATAACCTCCTTCTTCCTCCTCGTATCCCCTTAACTTCCAACCTGTTGACCGATACAGTTCAAGAAGGCAGAGATCTAAATACATAATTGCATTCTTACAGATGGTCATGAAAAGGCAGTCAGAGCCCCACAGCTTGGCACCTTGTGAGGTTAAGCTGCCATGTGAGCTCAGCCCCTGTAGGACAGGCTCAGCATCTACATTTAAGAGAGACCCCAAACTTCAGGAGCTGTTTGGATGAGGAGACATCAAACAGATACTACCAGGTTGCAAAGGCCCAAGACAGCAGGTTTTATTGGTTTTCTGCTAGCAAAACTGCTTGTTTCCTCCTGCTGCTGACATATTTTCATGGCATCATCACGGTACCACTTGGTACCAAGCGATCAGTGGAGAGCAGGCTTGTTATCAGAAGTCCTGTTGAAGCCAGACCAGTTTCACAGTTCCCACAGCTGGCCCATGCTGGAGAGCAGATTTCCCAGTTAGGGCAGGTTTTTAGATGTGATCCACTTCTCCCGTCAATCAAACACCTCTTGCACACCACATTGCTCCAAGTGCTGCTGCAGTTAGTCCTGCACAGGCAGCACGTCCTGCGTGGGGACCAGCAGTGTAAGCAGCCAGCCCGAAACCCAGCCCAAAGATGAAGGGACTGCGCAGCAGCTCTGGCAGCAGCCCAGGCACCCAGCACCACACTGCTCTCCAAGCAGGTTATAAGCTCTGTGGTGGAGAACAGTATCCACACTGCTACCATAAGCATACAGTTTATTTTCACTCATCGCCACTGAGACGCCTCTTGCTGTACTTTTCATCCACTGTGGTTCAGATCAGAATCCCTTGGTTTCCCTGAGCAGAGAAGGGTTGTGGCTTCTCTTGCATTAAATATTTTGCATCCTGGAACTACAGTGCTGCTTTTAAACAACTGCATGCTCTGTGTAGACTATCCAAGTGTTGCATGCTTTCTACCTTCCTGCACATCCACCACGTGTTACCTTCCCTCCTGCTCCTATGTTTATTTTACCCACCTTCCCAGACCACCTCACACCTGGATCCTGCCCTCCCCCCACCTTCTTTTTTCATTCTTCCAGAGCCTGGTGGTAGAGCCAAGAGAGCAAGTGTTTCCTTTCGGCTTTTTTTCCCCTCCACTCCCAAGTATGAGCCTTGTGCAAGGGCCACCATGATCAGGCAGCACCCACTGATGGTGGAAGTGTTGCACCTTATGGCTACACCAGTTCTGCACTATTTTCCTCCACTGTTAGCTCCTACGTACAAAATCCATTTGTTACTTTCGGTTATGAGCATTAGAGCGTCAACACTTTTCCATTACCGTATTTCCCATATCAGGGCTGTTTTCAGAGCCATTGTCCTTTGCTTTTTAGGGGAAGTTATCATTTTTCTATGCACCCAGCACCTTCAGGCACTGGCAATTTGATAACTTAGTATTCATTTCCCTTTCTAGGGTGATCATAGTACAGGAATTACTGCACATATTACTGTCATTCTATTTTAGCATGGGAATCAACATCCCTGGCAAGTACCAATCCCTATATCAAACCCCAGCTGTTCTCAAGGAAGTGATCTAGATTCCTCCACTGCTACCTAGTTTCTGTTGTTTGAAGTAACGACCTAAAGCATAACCCTAGATCATGGATTTTAAAAGTCACTGGAGTGAGACAGCATGCTGCCTATTGAACTGGCTCTTCGGGAGACAAATGCTTTACCAGAAAAATTTAAGCACTAAGTGTGAAAAAGCCATCCCAAAATTTATTCTCAAAACGTCAACAAAAACGCATCAGTAGATACTCAAAACTACAGAGTTCTTAATAATCATACATTCACAATGCAGAAACTTGACAATTGGGATGCCTTTTGCATGGTCTATGTAACAATATCCATTTTACAGTGTAAACAGGTACTGGTATGTTCTTACAAGTCCAGCAGGAAAGGCACAACTCGGCATACAGAGATCATAAGCAAGAATCAGGTGCAACAACATTACACAAACTTTTGGTAATCTGCATTTTTGGGGCCTTCCACAACAGAGACTGGACTTGAAGATTTCCTGCAGTCAACAACTAGACTTCTTTCCATCGTTCAGTCCTTCCATACCAAATGCTCACTTTCCAGTCTGGTTTAGATCCCATTACACATACAGTTCCAGCAGACATTAGAGGACTAGTGAAAGGTCAGTCCAGTAAGTCTTCAGGTGCTTCCACTAATACATCAGGTTTTGGTTTCAGATAGTGCATGGAAGCATCTGCTTGAATCTCAGTTCATTACAGTGGTCATTAATAGAAAAATAGACACTACAGCTACAAAAGGAAAAAATGAGGTAGATAACTTAGAATCCAGATGACTATCCCAGCAACCTTCATACAATACACATGGATCATTAATTACCATTTTGGTAGAATGTAAGTTCACAGACCACCAAGAAACTTAATGACCAGAGTAGGAATGCCATCCAAAAAACCCACGAAACATTTAACCTAAGCATGAATACTTCATATTTAAATACAGGTTTACACAGACTGATCTTCTAAATTACCCAAACGAAAAAAATAAACATAAAAAAGTCTCTTGCTAAGGAAACCAGTTCCCATGCCTAATTGCAACAGTCACCTGAGATTCCTTGCAGAGCTTTTAGACCTGACTTCCCAAGGCAAGTCTTCCCTTTCAAGAGAGGAAAAAAAAAAAAGTATATACATACCCACCCATGCTTGTTTAGGGCTCTCGGTATTGAAATAAAACATCTAGGAAAAACTGCACATCTTTGGAAGTAGGAGTTTTGGCACTATTAACTGAAGGACTGTCCTAGTAGTAGTATTAAATAAGCAGCAGTCAACAATACAGAGGATTAATTCCTTAGGAGCAGTGATTAAAGAAAAACAGCAACTTTCTCTTCATAGAACTTCTGAGGCAAAAAAGGAATTTAAAAAAAAAATTTTTTTTGTAGTTTTCATAGCCATTATAGTAAAAAGTACATTCAGAAACCAACAGAGCCAAAAATCCAAACAGAAAAACTATTTCTAAGAGGGTGGCAGACATTCTAGGATATTTACCCGCATTAATAGTTTTCATTTCTCATCAGTAAATAGAAGCTTTTCTGTCAACAGTAGGTTGTTTCCACTCTATTCAAAACCCCCAAGTATTTCACTCTAAACAAAGAGGTAACTAAACTTTGGAATTTCAAGTTGTAGAAACTTCTGTAAGGCTGTACACTTTAAAGTCACACGTAAGAACTACTTTGCAAGACCCGCATCTTTCCAAATAGAAGGAAATCCTATTCTTTATTATTTACTATTTGCAAAGCAATATCATGATTGTACTCTGGGCAACTCTTACAAAGACAACCATAAAATCATTTGCACGTCAATAGGAAAATAGGAGGCTGAAGTGGAATCTCTTAAAAATATATGTTTGTGTATATATATATTTGTTCTTTCTGTACGTCAACATCACTAGAGTTTTTAACTAACAGCAATTTTGTTCTCCTCCATGAAGTGAGGGAACTGGTGTTTTGGCACATTGTCTGCAGCAGCACCACTGGCCTTCTCCACATCAGAACCAGTCCCAGACTGGGTCCCATCTATTTTGGAGACCGTAGCAGTATTTATTGCCGAACCACCCCCAATGGTGACTGGAAGGCTAGATAAGCCACCGCTCTGGATCACCGAGATCTCGTTAGTCTTCATTGCTATGCCATTGCTGAGTACCGCTGCGTACTGATTCCATACTGTGGGGTCAATGCTCACTGAAGGAGGCATTATATCCTTTGGAAACATTTCAGATACCTTCTTGGGATCATTCCCCAGCAGAGCCATGGGGTTATCAATAGAAAGCCTTCTTCCCCGTCTGGCAGAGTTATTCCACATGTGAGTTCCTACATGGACCTTGCAGAGGGGAAAAAGTAAAGACAATCATTAATACCGCAGTTCTTTTACGGTATACCCAAGTTCTGCTTCGCTTACAGCCAAGCTGCTCAGTCACGCATGCTCCATTTTAAGTACTTAAGCTGGCTAGTTCTTGTCTTTTTTCTCTTCCTGGCACGTGTAAGAGAGATTCTACTGCCTGACACCACCATGGCTCTCTGAAGTTTACTGCCCAAGTGCTTGTAGGACTGTGTTTTCACACTTCTTGTAAGTGGTGTTGCCAAAAATTCTCCTCTCCCAACAAAAAAATTAAAGCCACGTTATTTGCTATGAACAGGCTACATTGAAAGAAAATAGTAGCTGATGCAAAAAATAAAAAAAAAAAAACCACACCAGGGAATTGGAAGAGAGGCTACACCTAACCTAAAATCTTCCACTCCACAAACATACTGCTAGTGCTTCCAGCCAGCGACTGCTCACAAACTGCAGTGTTTTCCCTACCCACCAGCATTTACGCAAGAGGACTGAAGAGCCTGAAGAGGTTCACATGGCAAGTGAGAAGCCTCTGTGTGAGGGAGCTGCCAGTCCCTTCCAGGGCAAATAGATTAATGTGACAGTGAGGAGAGACTTGCAGCACTTCTGCAGCAAGTGCTCAGACACGGTCCCCAAGTACTTTGTGCCATCTCAGGATTATGCTCTCAGTTTTAGCCCTCTTTGTCCTGCATGGTGCTTCGAGCAGGCCAGTGTAATGCATGTATTCTGTAGGCATCATTTTGTAGCACCGAGTCCATGAAATGTTTACGTCTTGACACATCCAAATCCAAACGAAAACAAAGCAATCTGCTTAGTAAAGGCTAAGCCTTCCCTCCCATCCAAAAAGGAAAGCCAAGGACAGTAGCAAGGATTTCTGTGGGTGGTCTTTAGTAGAGTGCTTAGCAAGTTGTGTGGAGAATCGCAGGAAGGAGAGACAAGAGTCAAAGATAACCATTTGAGGAACTAAATGAAAACCAACGTCATCCTCAACAGCAGGACAAGTATTAGCAATAGTTTTACTCTCTCTGGTATGACTTTCCCCAACAAAGGGGATCACAACATAAGAGACAACTTACCTTCAGGTTTCCTTTTGTTGTAAAGGCTCTCCCACAGATGGTGCAGGCAAATGGCTTTTCACCAGTATGGGTCCGTTCGTGAATCTGAAGGGCACTGGCAGAGGAGAAGTTCTTCCCACACGTAGTGCAGATGTGCTGTTTGGCGGGACGGCAGAATTTTGGTCGTGGCACGAGGAGAGGGGCAACACCAGGGGAGAGAGCTGGTGGGCCAATGAAATGGCTAGTGCTAATGGGACGCTCGCCAGGCATCTCCATTTTGATGAGGGCTGGTGGGGCTCTAACAAAAGCAGCTGGAATACTACTTCGACCTGGAAAGAAAGCAAAGATAGACGTTTATCCTAACCTCTTCCTGCTTCCAAGCTTAAGTTTGGCTACGACACCAGAGGAGCTGCACGTGCCTGAGGAGCCTGCCTGCAAAGCCCTCTGAAGACACACGGCAGGGCTGCCTCTACACTTGCTAGGATGCTCTGAAAGAAATCCGTTCAATCTTATTTTTGTTGATGAGCTTAGGAGTTTGAAAGCCTCACTTTCAGGTCAAATTCAGATCATCATTAGCCTCAACGCTAAAGACCTCAAAACCCCTACAAAAGAGTCTAGAGTTTTAATGTCACATTCTTGGGTTAAGCAGTTTTCCATGAAACACAAAGGTGTATCTTTAGAGAGCTATAGGGAGGTTATCAGGTGAGCCCACGGAAGATACTAAGTGCACAACCCCTATTTTTTTAACGACCTCTATGCCACCCCTTGCAGGAGACAACAGCACTTAAGTCTTCAAATTATGTTGAATCTTGAGTCAGGAAAAATTTACAGGGCATACACCCCTATGCAAACAGAGGAGAAAGAAGAGGGGTAAGCTGAGGAGATTTTGGCTCCTGGGAGTTCTTTCAGAGATGGATTTCCTCCAGTCCTACCACCCCACCCCCAGTTATTACCAGCATTTCATATTACTCACCATATTCTCCGTTTGCAAAGTGTAACCCAGGTTCTTCTTTAATGACCTTTCGACCAATATTGCCGTAAGTTAAATCCAAAGCACCGACAACCCCTTCCATTTCTGCAGAAGCGTTCTCAGGACCCTCTGACTTATTTCCCGCACCTGTATCTTCTTGATTGTTGAAGCTAGGTGACTTTGACCTTACGCTTTCAGCTTGGCTGTTGGCTGGGGACAGAGCCTGGAGCGATGCAGACTCGGAGGCAGCAGGACTCCTGCCATTCTGATAATCTGGATCTCCTGCCACGGAAGAAGAATCATTAGTCATACCATCGCTTTCTGCTGAGCCGTTGTCACTAGACTTCAAGCTGCTTTGCCGCTGCAAGTTCAAAGCGGAGTTGACGATCTTCATTTGATTCTCCAGCGCTGCAATCCCAGAAAAGGTGGCTGCTGTGGCTGGCGATTCTGATTGTGCATCATATGGAGTAGGAGGTTTTGAAGAACTCCTAGGGCCATCCTGAGCATCCAGCTCCTCTTCCATCTCTATGCTTTCCATGGTCTCATCTGGGCGGCTGATGTCTCCGTTCTTCTCAGCCGCAGTGGGATCCACGTCAGTATTGTCGCAGGTGTTTTCTGGCATTGGTGTATTGGGTATTTGTCCCCCCATATGCATGCGGATGTGCTGCTGCAACACAACCGCATTTGTAAACTTCTTCTGGCAAATAGGACACGAATGTTGCATCTTCAAAGGAGTATTGGCCCGGTGGACACCATAATGAGTTTTAAGGTTCCCTTTAGTGGAGAAGGCACGGCCACAGATTTTACACTTGAATGGCCTCTCTCCGGTGTGAGTACGATAATGCATTTTGAGCGAACTCTGGCAGCTCAGCACTCTGTGACAGATCAGGCACTCGTTGGGGTCAGCAGTGGATTTGTCGATATTTTCAACCAGTTGCTGAAGCTTTGATGTTTCTGAGCCTTGCTCGTTTGGCCCACTTGCATGGAAGATGCTCACGCTGCAGGCAGCTTGCGGCGAGCTCAGGCTCTGCTCCGCTCCCGATTCGTGACCAACCGCTCCCGACGAGGAAGAGCCACCCTCGCTTTCTGGAGAAGGCCGTGACTGCAGGTCGCTTGGGAACGTACCAGGCAGAGCCTCCTTAACGCCTGCCAGGCTGGAGACTGCCTGAGGTGCGCCGGTGGCCGCAGAGGTAGGCAGAGTTGGTAGGACAGGTTTGCTATCCGCAATTAGGTTAGACTCATCCAGTGGCACAGACATCCCATACGGGATTCCAGTGCTAGTGGGAACATTGTCCAGGTGCTCAGGAACTGGGTAAGGATTCATCTTGATGTGGGGGTATTTGTCTTTGTGACGCTGAAAATGCACTTTAAGGTTTCCTTTGGTTGTAAAGCGGTTACCGCAAATGTTACATTTGTAGGGTCTTTCACCGGTGTGGGAACGGAGGTGAATCTGCAGGGCACTGTCATTGCCAAAGACCTTGCCGCAGAACTTACACTTGTGTTTGAAGAACGGCTCTTCCACGTTTGGTTTGCTTTCAGACACGCTGATGTTGGGAGGTTTTCCCTTCCCCTTCTTGGAGGAATCTATTACAGACGAAACAGCCGAAAGTGGATTTTGGAAGATGACGGAGTTGGAGGACTGAGGTAGCAAAGGATTCGGGAACTGAGAAATGGAGCCGGGGAGGCTTCTGCTTGCCTCCGGCTTCAGAGGGAAGGAGGAGGAAAGCCCAGCAGCCAGTGAGCTGGCGGCCGCAATGCCAGTGTTAGAATGAGGTAGTTTTCCTTGCTTCAAGGATTCCAGTGATAGGCTCTGGCTTCCAGCTTTTTGTCCGATTAAAGCAACAGCAGCCGACAGCTGCTGAGACATGTGAGCGCCCAGAGCTTTTAATGGATCAGCAGCAGCTGCTATAGAAGGATGCAGGGCATGAGGAGCCATCATGGCAATCTGAATGCGAATTTGCTCCGTCAACTGAATTTGCTGGAGTTGCTGCTGCTGCAAACACACGAGCTGCTCCAGGATCATGGGGATAGCATTAAAACTGGCCGCTGAAGAAGAGATGGCATCAGAGGTCCGCTGGTTCACAGCCACTTTAGTGCCACGTATCGTCTGCAAAGTCACGTTAGTGTTTGGTACTTTGGATTTTGGTAGATAGCTTAGCCCAGGAGCCGCAGGTGTGACGGGGGGTTCTATTTTAAGGTACATTCCTCCTACCGGTTCAGCATCCATTTTTCCTTCTCTCTTTTCCATAGAGCCAGCGCAGCCCTTTGCCTGAATGTCCTTGCGTGTCCTGCTATCCATTCGCTCACTCGGAAAGCTCCCTAGAGAAGCTTCAGAGAAGCTTTCAGGGGGTACTGTTCCCTCACTGTCATTCATGATTAGAACAGGTGGATTTTTAGTGCAATTTTTCTTATGCTCAAGGAATTCAGAGAGATCAAAGAATTCTGCACAGCATTTCTCACATATTTTCGTTTCCTCCGTGCGGCACCTTTTGGAACTCATTTCACCATCTCCGTCACCTGGGACGTCTTGTGGACTCCCTTAAAAGAAAAGAAAGTCAAGTTATTAGTAGCTAGATTTAGACTAAGTACTTCCTATTCTTAAGATCACAGACTTCATCCGAACTGCAGGTTAAAGACACGAGACACTGGAACCAAGTTTCCAAATTGATCCAAAGTCCTGCTCTTTTTGTTTTGCTGCCAAGTTATTTGCAGCCCCCAAAGAAATCTGCATCTCAATTCTGTTTTCAAGAAAAACAATAATATAAAAGGAATCTCATAAGGCTTAGCAGAAAGAGGTTTATCGCAAATCCCTTTTTACAGGTTAGAAGGGAACTGCAGCAAGGCAGCTAGCACCTGCAAAACAGCTTAAAAAGGAACACGACCCAAGGAAGGCAGAGAAAGCATCATAACACTGAGTGAAACACCACATAAGCTTATTTTGTGTTTGTACTTCAGTTTGTAACTCTTCATTAGCCACCTCTCAGAAATTCATGTAAGATTGTTAACACAGGAACTTCAGAGCAGTTCTATTACACAACTTTCACTCCGCCATGATGGAAGTAACTACTACCGAAGAGGGCTGACAAAAGCAAAATTCCAATATTAGCTTTTAAATACTTCAAAAACACACTCTCATGAAAAAACCACCTCTAGAAAGTCAAAATTCTAAAGAAAATATTAACTTACAGAACCTCACACATGGGCACGAGCCTGCATCGATACTCATGATTAGTAGCAAAGCAACAAGCCCTGCTTGCAAAACACACAAAGTCGCTTCAGACCCGTGCACAACACCCTGTTTAGCTGCATCCACAACTCACCCGCTTTTAGGGAGGGAGGGGCAGGGAAAGCAAAGCTGGTCTGCAAGTCCACTCCTGTCCCGCTTCCACCAGTGCCCCACAGGTTAGACTGAATGTTATTTGCACACAGACAAAAAAAAAAAAAAAAGTATAAAAACAAAACCCCAAACATTCAAGGAAATATCAGAACGGGAAGAGAGGCTATGAGAAATTCTAAACCAAAACAGGATGTTTTTGCTCAGTCAAGCCATCCTTCAAACAACAAAGTAGCACCCAGCTCAAGGCAGGCAAGAATTTGGGGCGCAGGAGCATTCAGGAGGTAGAACTGTAGGCTCCTACAGCCGAGGGGAAAGCAGGAAGGACCGCAGATGCACTGCGGCCCCCGTCAAGTCAAATATCCTGTAACTCGCGTCAATGGGTCCCGTTTTGATGGGTGCCAAGGGTACAATCACCAAGTACTTCACCTCCCATGCACCCAGTGGGGCACAGCACACTGCAGACCTCAACCACAACTGAGAACTTGTATTGCGAGATCTCTTCAATTCAGGTCTTGCATCTCCAGAAATTCACCTTGGGGCTCAGCTCCGGTTCCACGTTACTAGCCCACGCTGTTTTACAAGGGGAACCAAAGACTCTGCAAGCACAGGAGCTATTTGCGGCTTTCATTTTAAAGGTGTAACTGAACCACACATCTGATACATGTGTATATCCTGTACATGGCAGGGTGGAGGGGCAGCATGTCCAAACAACTGAAGCACGTTGACTTACTGTTTCGGGGTAGTGTAAAAGTTCTCTAGGGGAAGATATTGCAAACCTTGATGTTAGTTAGGCTAACAAGGGTATTACATGTATATTCAACAAATATACTTACTCAACTGTTTAACGTTGAGTGATGGAAAGTCCACATGAATGTTTAATTTTTAAAAAATAAACAACTTGATCAATTAAAAAAATGCAAGTATCAGAGGCCTGTTATGCTATAGTCTGCAGAGGAATAAATCCAAATCTACATGTACACAGCTCTGTTAGTCATGTACATTTCAGAGTTACAAGTCCTTGAACAGGGAGGAAAGGGGGTCTCAGCACAGCCATGATCAAAACCATTTGGATCCCTCATAGCTAAACAGGGAGAATTAAATACTTTGCTTTCCTCGCCTCCAGCCCAAACGATTCCACAAGTGAAGGAAACAAGTAAAAGCACAATAGTAGCATACATTTCCCACCCCAAATATCATTACATTAATGCCTCTAAAGTTGATTTAACTCTATGGAAAAATACACCGAGAAATCTAGTCTGCAGACAAGCACAAGTAGTATGCGATTCAGAACTCTGCCAATAAATAGGGTTAACCGAGGTCAAGAATGGATATTTTTAAACTCATCTTTTCAAGACTCTGCACAGATATAATAGGAAAGAAAGCACTGCTGTTAAAAAAAGTCAAGAACCTTCCGTAACTACTCTGTACACCGGTTCAAGGTCTTTACTCTACTACTTCCCTAACTATTTCCATCCACCCAACAGGTATTTCATAGAATAGGCTAAACCATCAACACCTCTCTTCCAAATCCTTTAGCATTTAAGGCTGTAACAGTCCAATCTCCCAGGCCCAACCACAGTCTCCCTGTAGAGCAGAACAAGCTCAGGTTTTAGTTCAGAGCACAAAGCTCTTCCTCCCAGTCTCCCCTCTGAGCACACGCATTTCATGCTGCAGCGTGCACCTCCGTGGCAGCCATGCAAAACATTTCACGTGGAGTAGCAATGTCTGCATGAAAGACTGTTGCCCACCCCAAGGAGATATTCCAGGATAACTACGTCTAGACAAGTCCTCAAACTTTTAACTGCTTCAAAGCATCTGATCATTTATCTCCCTTCCCTTGATAATACTTTATTTCTCCACTGATAAGCCCACACGGAATTCAAAGCCCCCATTTCCAGTCTCCAGCACAGCCCATGCCCTGAATTTTTATAATCCTGAGGAGCTCCAGGGGTAACTTTTCTGGTCCCAAGTACCAGTTGCCACCTCAAAGAAAGAAGCTCCAGTACACCGAAGGCACCGTGTTCAGCAGCAGCAGGCGGGCCAGTACCCTGCCTGCTCTTGCTGCCGCTGTCACATTTTGGTTTCCAGTTCCTCTATCTGACAGCAAGGCACTAGCTCAGGACTCCAAATAAATTCAATTCCCAGTTTGTACCAACTTGCTGCGTGGCAAGTAGGGAAGAGTTATGCCTTATTTTCCCTTCTGCCTCTGAAAAAGCCAGTATAATAGCTTCCCCTATGTCAAAAAGGGTTTAAAATACGGGCAGTAGAAGCAGTGTAGTCTCTAGGCTAACAATGGAGCAATTTACTGTTTCTTTAAAAACCCAACAGCTTCTGTGAAACTCTTCATCTTGATTTCTACGTACACCCTCTCCCCAGGCTCAAAGGAGCACCCAGCGCCTGCAATCAGGGCACCCCATTAGCCTCAGCCCCCACGCTGCCCTGCCCCCCCCCCCCCCCAGCAGTTATCACTGACATGAACTTAACCGTCTGAAATCGGGGGGTTTCTCTGCCAAGAAACCTCCCTGCGCAGCCAGCCCTATCCACATACTGTACCAGGATTTACCGAGGAGCCCTGCCACAACAATTGCTTGTGCACTTCACTTAACCCTCTCCAAAGGCTTCCCAGGGATAGGACTTCTACTGTTTTTTTTATCTCCCCACCCCCGAATTTCAGGAATGTTATCTCTCAGCATCTAGTTATCCAATAAGTTAGAAGAATGCAGTAAACCCAGCAGGGGGGTTAGATTGAATCACTGGCAAATGGATGGAAAAAATCCACTATTGTGTAGGACAAGGCGGTCATCGACAAGGAAGGCTGATAAAATCCACACAGCTCGAATTAATTTTTTTTTAAGGGAACTAGTAAAAGAGGAGTGAAATAATTCTTGTCTGGTTTGATGTGGTTTCAGAAAAAGTGCTGATTGTCTACCACTCATCTGAGCAATTAGTGATCTTGGGTGTTGGTTTTTTTCTGTGATAAAATTACATTTCACTTGAATTGGGAGGAAATGGAGCTCAAGCCTCCCCCTCCTCTGATATTATCCCCGCCCCCCCCCCGCGAAGAGTTTAATGTTTTTGGTGATCTTCGTTTTTCCATAACTACTTTAACATAACCATGCACTTCCCCAGTTAAAATTAACTCATGAAGGTTTAGCAAGTATCCACTCCAGTCCTAGACGTGGAAAAACTCTGCCAGTTCCCTGCTACTCTCCAGCATCTTGCTTCCTTCGTTTTTTCTTTGGTTTGGTTTGTTGTTTGGTTGGTGGGGTTTTTTTCTACCTCCCCTGTTCCCAGTTGAAAAGCTAGGACTTCCAAGAAGTTACACTATCCAAAGTTTCCCTTCTTCTCCCACTGTAAAACAGCATTTAAAGCATTTTAACTGTAATTATGACAAGATCACTTACTCCAGTAAGCAAGACACACAGCTGGTTACTTACAGAAATATTCCAAAGGCCTGGATGTTTCCTACACTGAATTTATCAGGATGTTCCTACCCTAGGACGAGCCGCACATGCGTTACACCTTCATCAGGGCTTCCCGTGCCTTCAGGTTCTCTCACGGCTTTAATTTTCCTGCCGTCTACCTGATTCGCCCTGCTGATTACCCACCTATTCGAGAGAAATATCCCGCTCAGAACAGAACCAACTATCGCGACTTGGCGCTTCCGAGGAACAAAACCGAAACGCGCCGCAGAAGTTCGGTGGGAGGCGGCGGCGCAGCACCGCGCTGGCCCCGCTCCCCGCGCCGCTGCCTGGGGCGAGTGGCCCGGTGTCCTGCCGGCCCGCTGCCCGCTGCCCTGCCCGGTGTCCTGCCGGCCCGCTGCCCTGCCCGGTGCCCGGCGCCGCCGCAGCCCGGTCGGTGGAGGGCACTCACGCCCTGCGCTGCCGCCCGCCCGGAGAACCGGCCGCCCCCGGGCGGGGCCAGCCGGCAGCGCGGCACCCCCGCATCCACCTGAGCCGGCCGGGCATGGCCCACGCCGCGGGCTGCGTTATTTATTTATTTTTAAAGCGTTGCTGGAGCTCGCTGCGAGGCAAAGCGGTAACAGCCACCAAAAAGTGGAGGTGTCCCCCCCCACCTCCGCCCGGTCCTACCTGCTCGGCGGCGCTGCCTCCGCGGTGGCCCGTCGAGGCTCCCACCGGCGCGGCCCCGGACCACACTTAACACTAATACAGTGTTTAAGACCGAGCTAAACGGCACAAACCCCGCTGCCAAGGTCAATTGCATGAGAGTCCTAATTGTAAGCCTGACATCAACTTACCACCCACAGCAAGCAGGAGGAGGCAAAGGTTAGAGCAGCAGCTCTGTCAAAACGTCACATGCCGCCGAGCCCAGCAAAAGGGCTTCATCACTACAACCAATATAATGTTTCACATACGTAAAAGGAAAAACAAGCCGGGCATCGCCCCCACCCCACCCACCCCCCGGCTCCCAGCACCCTCGCACCCTCCACGCCGCTGCAGCAGCCCGGGCCGCGCAGCCCAGGGCACGGCCGGGAGTGCTCCCCCACCCCGGCCAGCCTGCCCCGCCGGCAGGGGCTCCGGGTGGCCGAAAATAAAAATAAAATCAAGGAAACCACCGCAAAACTCGGCTTTCCTCGTTAAACACACACACCGACACCCCCCTCCATTTCTGCAGAGCTCAACGCACGAACTGGGGATTTAACTAAAAGAAATCTCCAATTTTACTCTCAGGAAAAAGTTGCAGTTTGATACTGTATTTTCACGAATCAATCAGATTTTTAATGGCAGCAACCCAGCACAATGGGCATTTTCAACCCCTTTGTGAAAATGCTAATTTTCAGTACGTAGCCTTATTCTCCAGTGACCACCTGCTGATTTTTTGACCTGTTAATTGATCACCAGGTTAGCAGAACCGCTTCTTAACTCGCTGCATTGTTCACAGAGGTGGGTCCCAAATCGCTTTGCAAAAATAAAAAAACAAAAACAACCAAAAAACAAAAAACCACAGAAAAAAAACACACCACACAAAAAAAACCCACTTGCAAAAAGGAATATAAGGGCTTGATTTTATTATTACTATTATGTATATACTCGATAATGTCCCAGACAAATCACTGCGGTATTTCGAGTTCGTTATGCAGCTTCATCACTTGTTATTTACGGGCACACCTGGAGCGGGGAGCAGCGAGTATTTTGGACGGGGGCGGCCGGCAGGAGGCAAGAGCCGCCGCCGCCTTCCCCCCCCCAGCAGCAGAAGCGGGGATCGGGCTCCAGCGGGGGTACCCGCACCGGCCGCCCCCTCCCCGGGCCGCAGCGGAGGGTCCCGGCGGGGCACGGCCGCGGGGCGGCGCACGGCAGCCCCGGGCCCCGCTCCCCCCGCCCCGGCCCCGCCACCCACGGGAGACAGCAGGAGACACCCCTCCAACCCCACGCAGGGCCAGAGCTCCGCCAGGTCCCCCCAGCCCGCGCCACCGCTGCCCCGGCTCCCGGAGGGATTTCCATCCAGGGTTTTGTTGTTAAAAGAGGAGGGGAAGGGGGGGGGGGGAAGCCCCAATAACAACAACAAAAAAGCAGCTGGCCATTGCCCCGGAGAGCGCGGTGCGGAGCGGTCCTCCCCGCCCCGCACACCTCCCCCGCCCCGAGCGGGCCGCATCAGGAGTTATTAACCCTTTTGTTTCAGCCGAGCCGGAGGTGGCTTTCCAGCAGTGGGCAGAGACTTACATGTGGAAACATCACCTCCATCCCCCAACCTAACCATATGCACAAAGGAAAACAGTCATGCATTAAACATGGGATTTATTGCCTTCTGGCCAGCTTGCTGTTTCTTAAGTCACCATTAACCGGACCCAACAATTGCCCATTTCGACTCAAAGAAGAGAGGGGGGAGGAGGAAAAAAAAAAAAATTAAGAGTCCGAACCTCCTGCGGGCTGGGAATAACCAGCTCCCGTAACGTGCAGTTCTAGGAATGGAAAAAAACAAAACAAAAAACCACCCACAAACCCAGTCCCTTCGGAAGGCAAAGAACCCAAAGAAAGTTCCCTGGGGACGCACAAAGTGTTTGGGCACAACGGCCACAACAGCTCCTAACACGCGCAGCCCGGGTCAGCCCCCGCCAGCCGCCCCTTCCCCAGCCGGGACGTTCCTCGGCAGCCCCAAGGGTGTGAGTAGCGGGGGGCGAGCCCGCAGCGCAGCCCCCGCCGCAGGAAGATGCTGCTCGGTGGAGGAACGCCGGGCTCCGCAGCCCCGGCCCTTCGCCGCTCCCGCGGGGGGCACTGCCGGTGCCCCCTCCAGCCCTTCCCTGGCCGCCCACCCCCACCGGCAGTTCAGAGCTGATCGGAGCGCAAATTTCTGCTTTTCCCGTAGCGAGGCGCGGGGCTGGAGCTCCCCTGAACGGGGGGACGGGGACCTGCGGCAGCAGCAGCCCCCCCACCACCCAGATACAAAGCCCTCACGCACACCCCACATTAGCTCACCGGAGTTATTTTAGGAAGTCGGAAATCAAAGATGGCTGGAGGTCAAGCTACAAAAGGTCCAGGGCGATTGTGATCTCCAACAAATAGTCCCAGCGCTTTTTTTTGTTTGTTTTGTGTTTGGGCTTTTTTTTTTTTTTTTTTTTTTTTTTTTAAGCCCTACAAAAATCCTCATATAACTACCGAGAAAGTGTTAAAACAGATCGGGGACACCAAACTCGAGCCATTTCCTACCCCCGCGAAGATTGTTCGCAATTCCTCCTCCCTCCCCCCCCCCAGTCCCCTCCGCCTTGGGGAGGCTTTGGGGCTCACCCCCCATGCGGCTGCACCCCGAGCGCAGCGGGGCTGCACCGCCCACGCCGGGGGGGTGTGCGGGGCGCTGGGGGCCTCAGCCCGGCAGGGCGAGGGACCCCTCGGGGCAGCGCTGCCCTCGGGGGCGGCCCGACGCTGAACTCCCCCCCTCCCCGTTCCACCCCCCTCCCGCGAAATAACGAGGTGCCCCGCTCAGCCCCGCGGAACTACACCGCGCCGGGGCTCCGCGGGGCTTTAAGCGCCCCAAAAAGCCCGCGGGGAGCCGGGGGTCGCGTCCGTGGGAGACCCCGCGGGGGGAAGCAGAGAGGCGGGAGAAGCCCGGGGATGGAAGGACCCCCCTGGTAAGCGCCCCTCGCCGCCCCGGCCGCCGCCTCCGCGCATCAGGAAAGTTGGGAGCCGCCGCGGCTCCGCGCCCGCCCTTGCGCCTTACCACTTGCAGCATCTGGGGGCTGCTCCTCGGAGTTGATGTGCTGGGGCTTCGCCTGCTTCCGTCGCGACATGGTGCACCAGCATCGGGAGCAAAATAGTAGCAATTATTTTCCTCTTCACAACAAATTCCTAGAGTTGGGAAATTACCCCCATTGGGCGGAATGCGCATGTCAGAGTAATTATGATTATCAATAATGCATTGCGATTTATCATGGGTCCCTGACAGCTGATTGGCCTGAGTCCAAGGGCTCACAGATTATTCAAATAAGGTCCATTGATCAGGGCGCAGCGGGGCACGCTGGGCGATGTAGTCCCGGCCCTCCCGGGCGGGTGACAAAGGCGGGGGGGGGGGGGGGGGGCGGCTGGGGCCGCCCCCGGGCAGCGGGGGTTGGGGGGGGGGGGCGCAGGAGCCAGCTCTGAGAGTAAACAAACAAGCCGGTAGCCCGGCTTTCCAGGCTGGCGAGGGACAATACCTTTGTTATCTCACCTGCGCTTTTTATATTGTGCTTTAAAGACTTTATTTTTGGGCGGGTTTTGGTTTTTTTGGGGGGTTTTTTTTTGGTTTTTTTTCCTTCTCCCTAAAGCAAGCAGAAGCCCGGGACAATGCGAATTCATCCCTTTGTCCTTAGATAAGGTGGAAAAGAGCGCTGAGTGTCCTAGCGGACGAGCCCGGGGTCTCCGGGTGTTGTGGGCAAGTTTAGGGGCTTTAAAAGCGGATCTGGGCGGCGCGTAGTGATGCTTGGCGTGGGTTCAGTTGTTTAAAGACTTAACTTTTAAGTCTCACTTTCTGGGAAGCCGACAAAATCCAGCCAACAGTATTTTTTAACAGCAAATAAAAACGTTAGACATGTAAAAGGTTCATGTGAAAAACTTGAAGCAAGTGAAAAAACCACCACTTTGAAAGTGTTTTCCTGTACTAAGTTGGCTGTGTAAATACACGGTGGGATCACGTTCGATTTTACTCGTCTCTCCTGCTGTTGGGGTGCATGTGAAACCCTGCCACGGTGACCCCCACCCCGAGCCCCGGGGGGTGGCCCCTGGCCTTTGGTGGCCCGCTGGGGTAGAGCCCCTGCGGCCGGAGATGATGGCGGGACCCAGCTCAGCTGAGGCTCGGGTTGACTTTGCTGTAAAATCCCTCTGAGTGTCACAGAGCAGTCACGTCTCCCCCTCCCATCCCCACTGAAGCCAGCCGGACGTTGCATAAGCAAAAAATGTGAGGATCCTTGGATATCTGGAGATGTGGATTGCAAAACCTTTGTGGCAGACATCATCGCTCTTTGTTTTCACCTAGAGCAGTCCCCGCTCCCATCTATGCTGTCTCTCAAAAATGAAGTGGGTTGCTGGAAGATGTCGGAGAGAAAGAGTAATTTGGTGAAGAGATGATTTGGTTGATTTGGAGGAGTAGGGCACTGGGTATGGGTTCAGAAGATCTAGGTGCAGCTGAAGTTGGATTCAATGCGCACTTGCCATTGCATTCATCAGCAAACAATTTCCCAGGGTCTGTGCCTCAGTTTCCCACTTGTGACTGGAGCATGACTTTTCCCTAGCTGCAAAGCTGCTGTGAAAGTAAACATCCATCCGAGAGTTTATGGAGGTTCAGGTGGGTGCTGTGGAGTGGAAAACCCAAATCTTAAGAGACAGCAGGAAGATGGAGGGAGGAAGCAATGATACCTAATGAGGCCATGCAATTGCTACGGAACATTGCGCAACATAGCAGCCTCATTTTACCACTCAGATTACCAGCATTTTTACCTTGCAAAACCCCTAGTGTTTGTACAACATTTGTTCTAAAGTTTGTGCCTGTGCATGCAGTTATGCCGAGTGTCCATGGTACCGGTCAGGATGATCTCCCTTTTTTTATGTGTGATGCTTAAGGCGGGAGGAACTGTAGTGTGCATGGGACAAGCATGGAAAGATCTTAACTTTGTAGACCAAGGTAAACAGCGCGTCATGATCTAATTAGTTATATATCCTCTTGAGGTTTTGTTTTGTTTTTATAGTGTCTCATAAGATGTTTTATTTAGCTAAGGATAACACAAACCTTAGAAAAAATTTTGCACAGCAGAAACCATCACCCTCCTCCTCAGACAATTATTGAACATGGAGGTCAGGGGACAAATTTTGTTTTTCAGGCCACTTTCCTTGCCCTTTTCTATGCAATCAAATAATGGTTTTACAAACCCCCACTCTTGATGCACTTTAATGAACATGTTGCATCAAGAGAAACTCTTACTAATATAAAATAAAGAGATTAATGGGTATTTAAAATCAGTGACCATTTTTATCTGGTGATTACTCCACCGCCACGTTGGCCAAAGAGCTTCTATATATTTGTTGGTTTAACCAGCAGTTTGAAATCTTCTTTGTTTCCAAAGTGTGTCCCAAGGAAACAGACTGTTAAACAAGATTGATACCAATTGATCCACAGATAGATATTTAGATGGATTAATTTTCTCCTTTTACACTTGATATGCTCAGTATAACTGAGAGATTTTCATTTATTACACATAATGCTACCAACCTACATCAGCAAATTTATTAAACACACTGGTTTATGTATCAAGCTGAGAGACAGACAACTCTGTACAGTAGATCCGTATTTAAAATAGACAAGTCATGTGGAGCATTTGTACTGAATTTAAAAGAATATATTATATGAAATCAATGGAAGTTTTGGTATTGATTTCAGAGGACTAGGATTTCACTCGGTATGGCTGTGACACAGTGAAAGAATAGATGTGGAAAGCATTAGTTTAAAATGAAAAATAAAAAAAGCCAGGGATGTTGTTGTATTTAAGGCTGGGAAGACAGCCGAAGTAGGAGAAAGAGCACAACTGGCTGAAAAATATAGGGAGGAAGAGGAGGAACGTGACCAAGGAAAAGCTCTCCTGATTAATATTTTCCAGGGAAGGTGTTCCCAGCCAGTGGTGGTTATAAATAGGCTACACTGAATGATTACATCATATGCAAAAGGCATGTTGCTTGGCTTTAAGCACGATCATATGGATTAGCGTGATTACAGCTTCTGGATTTGAAAAATAGCAGGCTTCCTTTTCTGGCCTGACATTTATTTATTTTTTTAAGAAGAGTCCAGAGGAACAGTCTTCTACCACCAACAGAGCTGAGGCATCATTCTTGATAGGCATACTTCCACCAGCAGCCCAGCCCAGCCCCAGCCCCAGAGCTGGTGAAAAGGCAGCTTTTTTAACGCCGTGCGCTATGAGCACGTGGAACTCATCGCCACAAGAAACTGCTGCCAGCGGCAGGAACCATGGCTCTGCCCAGCTTGGGAAATTCCTGTCTTCAGGAATGTCACTGCAAAATGATGACAAATATGAAAAATCTGATAGGTATGTTTGTGGGGAGATGTACATATATACATATATGTGTGTCTACACAAATAGGTGTATTCTATATCTCCATATGCAAACCTCATATGCATAGGTCTCACCAAGGTAAAGGGCATCGCCTTAAATCCTGTGCTGTCCTACTCTGATCAGCTTAGTTTATTGCTGGGAAGAATACACAAATTTAAAACTTAGTCTTTTTTTTTCTGTATTCAGCATCTAAGTGTAAATAAAAATGTCTTTTCCTAAGTTGCACTATGTATTACCCACATCTTTATAGTTTGGAGTGGGGGGGTGGGGTTGGGGAAGTCTTAATATACTTTGAGGCACACCAGTTCACTTTTCTCCTGTATTATTCTCTTTGGTACTGCAACTCATTGCAAGATAAAGGTCCCTCTATGGGCTCTCAGGGCTTATCTCTACTGCTTGGAAGATGTCTTGGATGTTACCCTGTTGAAACATGTTTAGGAAGCCTCAAGTTTGCTGATATGAAGTTGACCATAGCTCTGTAGGCAATGTAAATCAGAGCAAATGATGTTCATTGTTGGGCCAGTTAATCAAGATTGAATGCAGAGACCCAGACATTCAAATTCAGAAGTGATTAATAAGTATGTTAAATTGCATGTTAGTACTTATGACTCCTCCAGACCAGACTGAATCCAAAATCAGGAGACACTCTCGTTAAACAGTTTTTATACCATTAAAACTATGGTAGTTAAGGGACTTGTTTTCTTCCTACTTTATAAGAAAATGAGGATTACATTCATCCTAGGTTCATCCATCCATCCATCCATCCATCCATCCATCCTTTTTCGAACCTGATGACCACTTCAGTCAAACCTAATAAGAGGGGAGCGATTTCAAGGACATAAGTTTGTGCAAATCATGTGAAAATCAACATCTAGACAGGGAAGAAAGACCCAAATTAATGTCCTCACTGAAAAAAAGAATTACGGTTCAAACCTTACCCACATGGCAGCCAGCAAGCCAGAAGGCATGTACGTACTGCTGGCCCATCAGCCAAACCATTGCTCTAGATCCGCACATACGTGGCATTGGCACCAGCCACCCAAATGGGCTGTAGATATTGGACTGAGCAGGGAAAGCACCGAGGAGTGGGAAAATGATGGAACACAAACTATTAGAAACAGGCTTCCCTAGCCCGCTACTCAGGGAACAACTTGCTTCTTGACCTAGTGATGCCTTTTTAGTACAGCTGCAGTTAATATAGCCACAATACAGCCTAAGTACCTTCCGTGTGGGAATCGTTAATACAAATGCCCTCACTAGAGCAATGGTCTACTTTATATGTATTTTCAGGACAATATAAGGAGTACACCTGTTCATAAATAAGCTTCAGGTTAAATTTAGAAACTCCGAGTTTGCTTCCAGTTTTTTTTATCACTGTGCTAAAATCTTTGATGCCAACTCTTTTGAATGTCCTGAAGGGATCTGGGCACTGAATTCCCTTGGACACTCAGTCCTAAATATTTAAAAGCCAAAATATCAAGTAAAACAGTAATGATGAGCTGCAACAAAGGTATTAACAGAGCTTCATATTTTCTTTCCATCATTAAACAAACACAGTGTCCATGTAACAGTATCACAGAACTATTATTAATTAATGAGTAGTTGTTAATATAATAAGTGTGAGCAGCCATTTATATTTTTTTAAAACTTTCTGAAGGCAGCAAGCCCTCCTGGTGGGGCAGTGACTCTATACAGTCATCTGGTTGCCCCACACCCACTGCTCACTCCACGGGGATTACTAGGAAGAGGTTACATTATTTTGCATTATTGTGTTTTAGGAATAATGTTTAGACATTGATGATGAGACTGAAGATGGGAGAAGGAGTTCTGAGGTGGCAAGATTTTCACACCTCCATTACAGTATGGAAAGGTTAAGGAGAAAGAGACAACGTGGGGGTGTAACAAGTAAAAAACCATGTTACTTCTTCTTGTAAGCAGAGTCTCTTGTACTCAGGCTGACAATGCTGCCGATTCTAACATTTTATAGACACTATAGAAATGCCACCTCCGTAATGGTATTCCTAATGCAACTAACAGACTGCTGATTCCCATGGGATCTGGGCTGTTACATCTATAATGAATTTTACCAAAGATGCGTCTGACCGAAGATGCAGGAAGCAACTTAATTTCAGACTTTAGCTCTCCCAAGCAAGGGGAGGAATAACATAGGAATTGTAACTTTGAAAGAACCACCAACTGGCTTCCCCACCAGGAGGAATGAGAGGCATGTGGGCTAGGCAGGTAAACAAACAAATCTCTGGATGTTTGTTAAAATGCCCAACTGTTTCATCTACGCAAGAGTAAACATTATCAGCTCTGTTTCTCACAGCATGAAAAGCACCCTCGTGTAATATCTTGTATTAGACGGCAGATGCAATCTGGAGAATGAGAGATCCAGCTTTGCCCAAGAATACAGGCCAAGTGCTTCAAGGAATGGAGTAACTGTGTGTTAAGTGGGTAGCATTCCCCCTACTCTGCAATATTTGTTCATTTTCAAACACTTACTTGCTTCCGAATAAACGTGAGACCAGGGGTAAGTATAACTTGTCTTTGTGATGCTGTCTGCACTGAATTTCATGACCCAATGATACATCTCAGATAGTAACAGGAATCCTGTGAGATCCTTTCCTTCCAGACAAGGTACACAAACCTTTTTTTTAGCACTAAGCTGTAATGGAGCCTTTGGAGATGCCTAATTATTATCCCTTTTTACAAGGGGAATGTAGGGCCAGCAGTGGTGTAAGGGTCTCAGAATAAGTGCTGTGAGCTGGCAGCCCCTGCCTCCAGTGCATCAGTGCTGCCATTTGCCCATGGCAAATCCCCTTCATAATTAGCAACTAGGCTAATGGGGTTTGATTCTGAGGGATAATTTTTTCAGTGAACACCAAACCATATCTGAACATGATGGTGAAATATGTAATTAGATGGCAATGCTTAATACAACTTAGTAGGTAACAAATTAGGAGCATCTCCTCCTGTATCCTTATCATCTCAGGTACCATGATTGAATTCCACGGAGAACTGCTTTATAATCAATTTGCTGATACATTGTGCCATTATGTTATCCTAAAAAGCAGCTCATGAAGGGCCCATGGAACACACTGCCTGTCCTAGCAAAGGACTGAGCTGGGTTCCGCAAAGGTCTTTTCCCAGGTCTGTGTTCCTGGTGGTTGCAAAGGCAGTTTGCTAGCTGGGCTTGAATGGTCTGCGATCATCTGTGCGGAGACAGCTTGGGGAGAGAATTATGAATTTCCTTGTTCATGTCAGTGAAGCACCAAGATCGAAACTGAATTATTTTCAGATGTCAAAATACCACTTAGCAGGGGTCTTTTACTTAGTAAAATCAGCTCTCATTTTCTGCTTTTATGACTATGATTAATAAGATTATATTTTTTTTAACATTGTAGACCTAATTCCTTTTCTTTTGCTACAGCAGTTTTTCCAATTACTTTTATCAGTTATACCCCAGTCCTAAATTTGGCTAGTTTCCATGTGGGTGAATTTGGTTCATGCCATACCTAATTACAACCAATTATTAGTGGATATTCAGAGCATTAGCAAGTTTTGGAGGTGCCATCTGGTCTTTGATAACTCAGCTTTTAGTTAAAGAAATAACAAAAATTAACAACAATTGAAAAATCCTCAAGCCCCCTGTCTTCAGCTGTTATGGTTGGAAGGCAGTAGGAAAAAAGCAAACCAAACACTAACACTTAAAAACATGAATAGAAGAAAGTCAACACAAAATTATGCAAATGGAAGCCTGAAAGAAATAAGGACAAAAATCTATGAATTACACTTTTTTTTTTGTGAAGTCTTAGCTTAGTTTCAGAATTATGACTTAAATATCTAAAATGATCAAGCTTAGTACTCTACTCTTTATGCCAGGAAGGTGGCGGAGGGGAGGAGAGTGGAGGGATATAATAGTATGATCGCTTTTGAACATCTGCACAATTCACCGTGAGTGATATCCTTTTTTTCCACAATTTATAGACCTTGAACTGAGACTAAAGTTTGGAAGAAAATCCATCCCTTCCTTCTCCTCATTCCATCTTTCCTACAGATCAATTCTTGACCAAGACTTGACGATGGCAGTATGTTCTGTCTGCCATAAGTAATGTTATTTCAGGAAAGTCCGATTTAAATGCTTATCTCCAGTTCTGATGAAATTTCCAATGCTATTCTTTTAAATGAATGATTAAAAGGATTTTGTATGGCTTTTTGTAAAGATGCTGAGGTGCCACAGTGGAACGAGCCCATGGAAGTTAAGACTACACTTTTGATATTTTTCAGTATCTCTACTTAGATTGGATGACTCAAAAATTACCTTTGGATTTCTTTATACAAAAAGATTCATCATCAAAAATTCAAACTATGGGCATAATGCTGTAAATCCCAGAGCATTTATCCAGTCTGGATGCTGTATAGCCACGTAGATACATTACTGGATTTGAGAGAATGCATGTGTCTTTCTAAACAAGTCTTATGTCAGATCAGGGAGCTCAGGCCAAACTGGGGTAAATGGATATTTTCTGCAAGGTGTTCCTGCTGTCAGACACCACTTTCACCAAGAGACAGTATTGCTACTCAGTTTTCTTTTCAAAGGAAATGGTTGTTGAGTGTTAGTTCATATATTTTCTCCCAAAATGGGCAAAACAGACTTTAGTCTTCATCGAGACAGCTTAAACACAGCCCTTAAAACTGAAAGAGGGAGCCTAAAACTGGTGGACAAAGACATTGAAACCAAGCGACTGGTAGTTGGGACAGAACTAATTAAATTTAATAGCTGCCCCCAAGTATGATTAAACACAATAGGACATCTTTGATGTTTTGTTGGCCAAGGTTACTTCAGCCTATTCTGGTCTAAACTCACCAGCCAATTCTGGTATAAATTAAAAAAAAAACCCAACCAACCAAAAAAAAACAACCCACAACCCTAAAGCATTCCCACCTGTGAAGCTCGGTTGTTCCATTGTAACCCCATCCACACCAGCTGGCCAAACTGTTTTAAGACCTGCTGGTTTGAACATCAGTTAGTTAACCAGAGTGATGTGTTTTCTAAAGTCACCTTGATGCAGCGCCACTGGCTCACAGGGCTATTGCCACCTGTAACGACGCCTGACAGCTCTTTTACAATCTGTCTGCTTTTATACCTACAAGACCCTTAATGCTGTCTGATTATGCCCTGTAGTAGTGTAAATGATGCACCATAACCGACCTACGTCAGGCCCCTGCCCGCTGTCCCTCAACATGCACTGCACTGAACTCTTCAGGTAAAGCTTTTTCATGGAAATGCGCAGGTGAGGGTGGATTTGGGCAAGACCTGGGTGCCCGGGTGCTCCAGATGTGCCATGGCCACACAGTGAGCAGTAAGATGCCCAGCAGCTGCTAGGCCACTTGCTCCAAAGACCTGCAAGGCGATGCACATGTGAAAGCAGCACTGTTAGTGCTCCTGAGCCCGCTGCTGGGGAGCTGGGGTGAAGTGTTTGAGAAGAAGAAAACAACTAGGTAAAGTTGAAATAGCTGTTGTTTGTGTCTGACTCGGCAAAAGTATTTTTTAAGGCCCTTTATAATTAGAAGCTTGGCAGAGAGCTGGCTGCAAGGAGAACTGATGCCATGTTTGGACATCAAATGACGATCAGCCCAGTTTCCCTTGCAAACCTCCCACTTCCCAGCTAGTTCTGGCTGTAAGTTGGTTATCCCTGGTTGCGACTGTTCAACAGCTTGAATTTTAATTTAGTTATGTTAGCTAAGGTGCAGTCTACTCTACAGACTTTAACTAGATTAAGAGACAGATTAACTATAATTGGAGTCCCTGATTGAATTAGATTGGGATTACAAATATAATTGGATACTACCCTATCTGAGACACTTCAAAGGAAATACATCTTTGGAGCATGAAAGCTGAAAAATCAACAGACCTTTGGAAATCCTTGATCCTGTTTCCTGTGTGGACGTAACCAGCCCTGTGTCGCTCCAGTGCCTTCTGTGGAAAGATATTTTTGAAAAGACGATTGCAGTGGTGGAAACTATAAACCAGACTTTTGACATACATAGACAAATCAAAGGCAACATAACCTTGCAGCTTCGTAATCTCACTGGTACTAGTGACACAGCCAGATTAGGTTAAAACTGCGCCTGAAAGGAGCTTTAAAACCTTAACAAGTCCTAAGTATGGACTAACAGGCCTCAGGTTTTATTGTAGGATATAAGCTAGGAGCCACAGTTTAAGCAAAGAATTCCTTTTGCTGGCATGGTTTTTGCAGACATTTCCATTTGAAAAGGGCAGTTGGTGGAACAATGGTCTCAGCGCTGGTTCAGTGCTTGACACCTTGCAGCATGTAAAGGACAAAAGCCTGAAAACTCGGTGGGGTTTTTTTTTTTTTTCATATGATATCTTTTCCTGTTTGTGGCCTTTAGTCTTTGCAGTACTGTGAACCTCCAGCCACTGGTTAAGTAGGTCACACCATAAACAGGCTTATCAGAATAACAGCAGGCTCGTAACTCAAGTAGGAAAAAACCCTAGAGAATACATGTTGTGGAGAAACAAAAATCTAGCAGCCTCTTAACTGACCAGCCACATCACAGAAGGAACCCTCAAAATATCTAGTCCTAGTCAATGTAAGCCTCTGTAAACGTATCGACGCTATTGAGGGGGTGCTCTGTTCTGGTCCAGGCATGAAATGACTTTTAGGTCTCTTGAGCCTTCTATACCTCATTCAATCTCCTCATCCAGGCTCCTCAAAAGGCCCCAGACATTCACGTTTTTATAGGAATTAATAAATTGTTATGTCAGAGGTATTTCCAGGGCAACCACCCAACTTGGGTTGCTTTTTGTTCTTTGTTGGATGTTCCTTTTTTTTTTTTTTTTTTACCTTTTTCTTTGGCCTTCATTAAAAACTTTGCACTCCTGTGAAGAACACTGGTCCAGTTGTACACTGCTCACCCCTGGAGCCTCAAAGTGGCTTCCACGTGTGAAATATTGTTTAGAAGATAAAAATGGCCTCAGCAAATCTATAATCCATTTACCCATTCCTCATAACACTCAGTCCTGACTCCCTCCACAAAAACTCAAGAGCAGCAAAGCATCTTTACAGGATGCCCAAACAAGCTGGAATTACAGTTAATAAATTGTAACCTACATGCTTACGTTTCCCCACACTCTTTTTGCTGATTAATTGTTAACAGCATCGCTGTTTAAAGGTACTCCAGGACAAATTGGATCCTGATTTATTTTTTTGACATCCCACACTTAGGTATTTTCAGGAAAGAAGACAAACGCATTAAAGTAATTCTGCGTCCCAAAGTGAGACCTGTAACCATGGAAAAAAAAAAAAAAAAAAAAAGATGGGACTCTTGGCTCCTTTGTGTAACAGATCATGGATATCTAGGAGAGCTTTTATTTATGTCATTTGTATACACAAGATTTATGTTTGCAATTAAGTTTCAGTGTAAATTAGCCTAGCTTGTGTGTCTGTTTAATTGCAGGTGCAAATCAAGTCTGTAAAACAGCTTTTTCTGCCCCCTTGCATTTGTAAGCAGCTCACATCCGAGCTTCAAAACTCTGTGTATATTTTGCAGATGACAGTTGTGCCTTGAAAAAAGTAACACAGATTCTAGCTTTCTAAAGCTTCAGCTAGTAAATAGTCTCTTACATATTTTAATTAAAGTGGTTATTCGACAAGAAGCCCTTCTTGTTAGGTTTAGGTGCATAAATTCACTCGATTTTGCACATCAAGGGAGTAAATTGTATCCAAATATTGATATATGTTGAAACTATCGATACAGCCAAACAGGTATCTTCCTTTTATTTGAGATTTTCCAATTTCTAAGCCTGGTGTTATGTGACAACTTTAGCGTGAGCAATCTTTATCTCTGTGCTAGTTAATTGAGAGGGGTCAGATTACTGCAAGGAGCCAAGCACTTCGGGTGGGGGTTGCTGTAATTTAGAACATGAGGAATTTTGACTCCAAACTTTTCTTTTCATCTCCAAGATTAACTCTTGAATTTTCAGGGAGGAGGGGAGAATGGGGGGGACAGGACCCAAGGGATTGTTGGCAGTCACCTTGTATCTGCTAAAGGGTGACCAAAGAGAAGAGAGAAAAAAATTGCAATTTCCTTTATTTACTAAGCTTGCTCCATTCCCAATTGTGTATGACTTGGCAACAATATATTGATTTTTCAGGAGTTTCTTTTCACAATTACAAAAGAAAACGAAATTACCGATTGAGAAGGAAAACTTCTTTGTTCTGTTTTGTAAAAGAAACAGGTTTTTGTGTGTTTGGAAGAAATAGAAATGCATTAAAAGAAGAAAAAGAGAAGGAAGAAGATGATGCCACAGAAATCAATACAGAGAATTAGGTGAAATGGAACATCTTGTATGTTTTTTAGAAAATCATTTTTCATACACTAAATACATTTGCAGACTTGTTTCCTACAAACCTTTTCAAGTTGCAATTTAAGTCTGAAGCTACAGACCTCCAGGTAGGTTTTAAGATGGCTGAGAAATCTTTTCTGTTATTTTGGGAAAAGCAAAAGACTGGGAAGAACTGGGGCCTTCAGAGACCACCTGAAGGATTCTTAAGAAACGCACGTATATTTATCATCCCTACAGCCATGTCAAAGAAGGTATAAAGTTATTGCCTGAGGGTTGAAAGACCTAATCACACATCATTGGGGTGCAGGGGGGTACCCCGTATCACATGAAGGAGGACTCCTGAGCTGGCACACCCTCACCACCTCTGCACTGTATTTTTCTTTGCAAAATACTGAACGGTGGCTCTCCCCGCCAGGCTTTATAAGAGTGGTGGTCTGAACTCAGCATGAGTAGTGGTGAAATCAAGGCTGAATAGCTTCATTTTTCATAGCTACTCTTAGGAAGTATATCGCCACCTACAATAACCGGGGAGCAGTCCATCACCATCATCCCTGCCCCGCCCCCCCCCCCCCCCCCCCCCCCCCCCCCCCGCTATTTACTTTGGGCAGTCAGTGTGCTCAGGGCTGTTTAAACATGGGAGATGACAAAGCCCAAGTGGCTCGCAGGCGGGAGACCTGGTGTTTTCTCTCAGGGTGAGGTTACAGTTGGGGATGAGCCAAAATATCTGCTTGCTGCCATCCCCGTTTCCAGCCAGAGATGGGAAGAGAAAGGATGGTGGCAGTGAGTCTTTGAAGAGGGGTTTTATGGTCACACAGCCAAAGCCTCCCAGTTTAACTCGACGACATTAGACCATCAGCGCTAAACAGCACCGTGGCTAAACCAGCCTGTGTGCCCACCTCGCTTTTGTTCTTTTTATGCTGTACTGGCTGAAAAGTAACCCAGTAAAAAAAACCCCAAAATTTCCTAGCTCAGCTGGATCATTTCCTCAGACCACAGTCACAACATATGCCTGTGGGTCCATCCAGCAAGGAGCTGAGACACGTGTGGCTGCAGCCCCCTGCCAGCCACAAGCCCTGCACCCCCCCGGGCTCTCCCCAGCACAGCTCTGCACTGGGCAGGATCTGCTCCCCTGTCTGCAGGAGCATTCCTGCTTTTGAGAAGGCTGTGCCAGGGTTTTTTTTGCCATCAGTGTAACCTCACCTCTAGGAAAAGGGAAATTAGTCTGCAATTATGTAATTATCAGCCACCCTGAAGCTCAATTAATGCATTCTGTAACTCTTCCAGAAAAGGAGGAGGTCTGTTGGATGCATGGTGTAAATATAAACGATGGGAATGTCTCCCCTCCTGCTTAGTTTCTTAATATTTTTAATTGCATCAATAGGGTGGTACCTAAAGAGAACTGAATTCAGATCAGTTAGGGTTTACATCTGCAGCTACCGGCTAACAGTGATGAGCTGCACGTTGCCTGGCTGTTATTTCAGGGCCTGGCTGTATGAATGGAGTTGCTTCAGCACAAGGAATTTTGCTGCAATAGCCCGGGGCAGCCATACACAAACAAACAGCCTCTCGGAAGAAATACTCTGAATGAGTAACCCAGGATACAGTTTCCTGGGCTCAGCTGGATTTACCTCAAGTCATGGAGTTGTATAGTACAGGCATAACTTTTTAAAATACTCCGTTCCCCCTCTTTGCAGCAAAGCACTGGGGGTATTCCCCCAGGTTAAGCAGCTTTTCAAATATTTATTTATCTACAGAGAGTTAATCAGGAGCAGTGACTCCAAAATAAGACTTCATGTAGCTAAAGACTTAAGAAGGACTTGAAATTTCATGAAACAAGGCTTGATCATGTCACAGCACAAACACTAGGTTTGCTTGTCCCAGGAGGGTTATTGTAGCACCTCACCCCCCCCAAATTTTTGCCATGGCTCTGCAATGAAGTCACATCAGTGAACAATCCTGAAGGTGCTGAGTTACTAGCTCACTAGCACCCAGCCTAGCCAAAGCATGATGCTGTAATACAAGAGGGGAAGGACAAAGCAATTCATAAATTCACCTGTTTAGTCTTCATAAATCGTAAGGAGTGGGATGTCTGGCTCCTCCTTCGTGTTGTTTTTCCATAGCATCTTCTCCCACAGCCACTCCAAACCTCTGGTTTGTCCCTCAGGCACAGCTGGGGCTCTGGTGGGATGAGGTGGGGATAAGTGGGCTCCAACAGCAGTGGGTAATGGGTAACAGCTGAGGCTCTGGCCCCATGAGGCTGGTGACCCACCACCTTCTCTTCTACCGTACCGCTTACCATCAACAGTCATTCATTAAAACCTGATTTTATTTAATCATAGAATGATACAATGGTTTGGGTTGGAAGGGACCCTAAAGATCACCGGGTTCCAACCCCCAGCCATGGGCAGGGACACCTTCCACTAGACCAGTTGCTCCCAGCCCCATCCAGCCCGGCCTTGAGCGCTTCCAGCGATGGGGCAGCCACAGCTGCTCTGGGCAGCCTGTGCCAGGGTCTCACCACCCTCACAGTGAAGAACTTCTTCCTGAGATCTAACCTAAATCTACCCTCTTTCAGTTTAAACCCATTCCCCCTTGTCCTATCGCCACATGCCCTTGTGACAAGCCCCTCGCCAGCTTTCCTGTCAGCCCCTTTAGGTACCGACAGGAGCTGTAAGGTCTCCCCAGAGCCTTCACTTCTCCAGGCTGAACAACCCCAGCTCTCTCACCTTATGAAGACTCTGGGGAGACCTTACAGCAGCCTTCCCATACCTAAAGCTTTCCAATACCTAATCAAGCCTTACATGCAGTCATGGGTTTTCTGTGAAATGTGATGGAAGTTCCATCCGTGCATGTGCAAAAAAAGAGGAAAAAAGTTTTAATTCACTAGTGCCTGTTTGAGGAGACATTATGCAACCTTCCATAATTTTGGGAACCTACTATTACATGGCCAGCGGATGGCACTTCTGAAAATGAGTGACTGCTACTCAGAGCACTCTGTGTTCCTACCGAGAAGACTGTTTGGTTTTGGGTTACTAACTTCCACGATATTTGCTGTTTCATTTAGAATTGAAGTTCCTAGAGAAACAAATGGTTGTAAGAGAAGCCTTTCTTCTGTAAATCTGTAATCTCAAACTATTTGATAAAAAAGAAAAGCTTGAAAATGTGGGGTCTCTGTGGGGTTCATCCCAAGGTCACAAACCCCCAGAAAGTAAACAGAACATTTACAGTATATATATATATCTCCAGTGTGTATATATGTATATATATATTCAGCATATATATATCTAGTACTTATATATATCCTCTGTGCATATGTGTACATATATCTGTTTTTATATATATATTGACATCTCAGACAACTTTAAAGTAATTTAGGAGCTTTTGGGGTAATTGAAGCTAATATCTGGGGTTGATTTTTTTGTGGTGTTTTTTTTTTCCCCTTCCAAATCCCTGTGAGGTGTAATGCTGTGTTTCTCACTCTTATGTGAAATTTATTCCTCCAGACCCAGCGCATATTCAGCTTTCCAGATACTATCAATGATATGTAAATAAAACAGGCAGAGGAAATCAGATTTCAGCCTGCTGGGAATACAACCTTCTCTTTCTGGTTTTACTCTGATATCACAGTGGGTAAATAGATTGTGAAGATACAAACTTGGGAAAGGTATTAAAAATAAGGAAAAGAAATCTTGAGGGAGATAGATGGCAGGAAGTGAAGGAATGGGCAAATAAAAAGAAACACACATTCTAGTGCTGGGGAAGGATGGGCTGTCACCGTGATCGATCGGCTCCAAGTGACAGATTCTTCAGAGGCAGAAAGATGCCTCAGCAAGACTGAGTTTAACTAAGTGGGCAGATCCATGGTGGGCCTCTAGCCATAAAACAGATTTGCCAAATTGCCTTTGATTCATTATATTTATGAGTTTAAAATGCATGTAAAATATTTTAACTTTTTTTTTCCTTTTCTTTTTTTTTTTTTCCCCCAAAAGAATAAACATAAATAATGCAGGAGAAGGCTGAGTTCAGCACTATGACGAGTGGCACCAACCTGAATCCTGATGAATCTGAGATCAGGGCATATGGGATCAGGTGTGTGTGGAGTAGGACTCTGGGGACAAATCATAGCATCCAGGGAAGAAAACTTGTATCTGAGTAGCTGGTTATTGCTGTGCTCATATTGCTCATCATCTCCATCTTCTAGAGGCAGAATCTCTCTGTAGGGCATTTGCACAGTACCTTTCCTGCAGCATCTGAACACTGGCATTTGATTTTAGGACAACAGAAATGACTATGTGGGATTAAACCAGGGGGAGGGGAAGGTGCTGATCTCTTTCAATAACCACTTTGATACTGGACATCATCTGATGCTCAGAGAAGATGGTAAAAGACCATGCAAGATAATTAGCCACCACATTAGGTTTCATCTTTCCCTGAAAATCAGAGTATAGATTAGACCCTGAAGCCTAAGGTTAAACCACCCTTGCAGAAATGCCATTAGCAATAACAGTTAAACAAAGATAGTTCTGTCATCCAGCCTGAGCATGAAACTTTTAAAATCCTTGTCTCGGTGGCCGTGAGTCCCATAGTGCAATAAATCACTTCACTGAAAAAGCATTTCCTATGAATTTGCTGTCTAATATAATAAAATATCTCTTGAATGTCATGTCCCCTTTTTATGTGTCTCTTTTCAAATTTTAAATGATTTTACTTCTTGCTGGAGTCGGGCTATTGTTTAATCTTTAAAAGCTTCTTGCCTGGTTTCCAGAAGTGCTGAGCACCCACAAATGGAGTCAGTGGGTTCTGTAAATGTTCAAGATCTTAAGAATAAGGCACGGTTTTGATGCTTAGCGAGTTCAATGCTGCCATTGATTCAAGCTGATTTGATGTAACGGATTTCCCAATTAGCAGGCAGGGGAAGATCACACCTTGGGAATATGTGCTTCATAAAGGGATATACTACCTGCTTTGAAGAAGTGTTTAAAGAATTAAACCCAACAATGAGTCCAAACCCCAGCTGCTCGTTCTCCAGCTGACAACTTACCTTCTGCAGCAATAAGTAGTATTTAATCTTCTGAAGAATAATTGCCGCTTGCAAACATGTTAGCAAAACCAGCACAAGATTGGCTGAGAATCCATATGTTACAGTTATTGGGCCTTGCTGTGATAATGTGGGTGGGCTGAAGGCTGAAGTTTTAAATAAAAGATGCACAGGGAGAAAGTGAGAATGCAGTCGAACCAGTCCATAGTGCTGAGGCTGCTCTGGATCTGAACTTACTCAATGGAAGTAAAATATTTTGCTTATAAAGAATTTTCATAAACATGTCTTAGGATGTGTATTAGAGGTACATCTTAGGATGTGCATTAGGAGTAAGCTAAACACGATGGTATAAACACAGGAATGGCTCTGTAATAGGAGAATAAATGGCCTGCCTCTGCTCCCTGCAGCAGCCCCTGTGGAGGCTGCGCGCCCTGCGGAGCCCTTGGCTGCAGCCAGGAACTGCAGAAGATCAATCCCTCCAACCAGGCATTCGGTGTTTAAATCCGGGAGATGCCTAAATATAGAAGCGCACAGCTAATTCCAGGATCCCCTTTTGAAAAAATTGCAACCACATCTAACTTATCTTCAGCTAAAATTAAAAAGGGCAGATCTACCTCAAGGGGTGTCTCTGTGCCAAAAATATCTAAAAGTTTCTCAGGCAGTGGAAAGAACAAAACAAAAAGAGCAAGGAGTTCTTATTGGGTTTACTGTTAAACACTTATCCAAAGTGTCCTGCCAGATTTTGAAATGTATTTTTCAGACATTGAAAGGTACAGACAGGCATGTAAGAGGGCTTTCCAAAGAGTCCAAGCAGGTCAGGTGCCCAGTTCCCACTGAAATTCAGAAATACTTCAAAATTAGCTTCCCTTTACTTTTATTGTCCAGTCTTGATTCCCATTAAATGCTAACTTTAGCAGACCTCAGCTAGAAAAATCAGATGTTCAGCATTTAAAATCTGGTAGATGCCTAAATATAGAGGCAAACGCCTAATTTGAGACTTCCACTAAACTTCTGCCTAAAACCTCTACCACATCTAACCTATATAAAGGCACAAATCAGCACTGAATAATAATAATAATTGAATTCAAATGTTTTCATCCAGATAAAGTGCAGCAATTGAATTAAAATCTGCAAGGATTTTTGGAGCCAGGGTGGACAGTATAAGTTATAATCTAGTTCATGGTATAAACTACTAATTATATGTCCATGGTATTCATCAGACTAAAATGTTTCCTGTGTGATGTAAAAAAAGTATGGTAAAGATTAATTTAATTATGCATTTTATAGATGAAACTATGTTTTTAATATTTTGTAACTAACAATAACTTTAAAGGGCCACTGTAAACATATAGTATTTTGGAACCTTAAGAGTTTAAAATAAATAACATATGGACCAAAATAACGTGTGAGGCCTGAATTACAGTTTTGCTAACATCACTTTACTTGACTGACAAATAAGGCCAACAAAAAACCCAGCTCAGTATAAACTCTGTACTATTGGGCAGAAAAGGACATTTTACTAGTGAAAGTGGGAAGTAATTTACGCTAAATTGACAAAAATCCAATACTTTTTGTGCTGGTGAGGTTTGACAGTACCAAAGCAGTCCAGTTTCTAGCACTGCTGTATTAGCAAACCTGCGAGGAATAAATAACTGCATTCCTCAGCTGTCAGCACTATCCATTGAAAGGCTATAAAATAAATTAAAATTCCCACCTATTTTATCTAACTCTCATCTTCCTGCTTGCAACTCTGTCACGATATTTTGGAACAAGGTGCGTGATTGAAACTCTGTGCCTCGGCAGCATCTGTGGGTTGTAGCATCCTCACCCCATGGCAGGATCCACCCTGCATCCCTGGAGCCGGTGCTGCACGGAAAGGTGAACTTCAGGGAAGTTATAGCAAAGATAAACCTCATTCTTGCTCTTGCTCTGCCTCATCTTCAGATGGGAATTAATGTTGTTACTTCATCACAAACGGCTCCTGGACAACACATGACAAACACATTAGAGGAGGGGCTGCGCTAACAAAACAACAAAAAGTTTGCTTTCTTGACAAAATAATTGATTCTGATGATTATTTTTTGAAACAGTGTCTCTGCTCAGTACTCTGCCTGTGGATAGGTGTTAAATTATTCCTGTGAGAAAGGTGGCCAAGGGTAACAGCAGCAGCAGCTGTGGAAACCATTTGCGCCCTAATAGCACTGCTGCAGCATCCCTGGTGAAAGCCCCACCACGGAATGAGCAGAGGCAATTTCCATGTGATGGTAAACAAAGAATATCTATGTGAAGATGGTCTATGTGTAGTCACTCTCGTCCAACATTTTTTCTTTCTTTCTTTTTTCTTATTTTACCCATTCCCTTGTTTATTTTGTGGCCTCAGCCTGATTAAGGTCTCCTTTTTGTGTTTCAGCTGGGTCTCTTAGGCTGCATCACTAACAACTTGGTGCTATTTAGTTTTATTTGCTCTTAAAATGAACAAGGCATTCTTAGGATGTGTTATGTGATACTACTGTTTTGTTACTTCCCCCGGATAATAAACAGTCTGGAAATAAATGATTTATAAAGGGTTAGCATTTGTGTGACAGAAACTAGGACAAGTGGCTTGACTCGGATTCTGCTTGTGCCTGTAAATCCAAATATTTCAGATGATTGACCTCTGATTTGCATTTATTCAGAGTCCTGCCCAACGCACTGCTTTTAACACGTATAACTCAAGCGAACATTTAACACTAATGTAACGGCCACAGATGAAGGAACCTAGCAGAAGCCATAGCTATATTTTCTTTACAATGAAATACATATACAGCTGAATGGTATGAGAGGGATAATTCTGCAAGTAAACTTCAAGTGGGCCTTGTTTGGTGTACAAATAAGCTTCAGCCCTCCAGGATTTCAGAAGACAGAGTATCAGCCCCTTGCACAACCCTTCTGGGAAGCGATTCTCCCATGTGCTCGCTCATCAGCTGCACGTCGCTGGCTATGACTAACCTGAGCTGTGGGTTCACGCAATGGTGAGTTTTGAGGCAGCTGTGGTTTCCAGCAATCCAGGACTCCTTCCACGTTGCTTCTTCCATGCACCACAGTCCTTCCTGTGGTGGCCCATCTAGTTGTGAAATTGGTCTGTCATCCAGGTCAGGGAACGGATCCAGCTTAAAAACACACACACACACACACACATGCAAAACTTCCAGCTTGGGATGGGAGCTGGGAAAGGTGCAATGGTGCTAGAACACTCTAAGCCCTTTCTGTCACCAAGTCCTTTCTGCCATGAAGCCATGGTCACAGATGCCACAGTTCAGTCCACATGTTTCGGGCCTTTTGAATAGTTACCTGGTTATGTCAAACGCAGTGAGGAATAAACTGCCTGGAACATAAGGCTTGATCCTGCAATAAAACTTAATCATTTATTAACTTAAGACAGCGTTTACACTGAGAAGATGAACTTACTAATATCTGCATGCATCCTCAAGCGCAATTGCCTTGCACTTGATTTGGCTCACTGAACTGTACAAGCTGCCCCCACTCATATGCCCTATTTAATGGACGGATACTCAAAGACACTTTTAATAAATAAAACTGAGTAATACTGGGTGATGTGACACAAAATTTTGAGATCACTGTTAAAAATAAAGCATTGCTGGGAATGGCTGATGCTCCAGCTGAATTTTGGAACACCTCTGTAGACTGAGAGAAGAGCCCTTTTCTAAGCTGTGCACCTGCACAAATGTCATTAAAAATCCTAACAGAAATACTAGAAAACAGTTCTCATGTGAACTCGCCAACACTTTCATGATACAAGTATAACTCCTGGGCAGGGCACGTGGGATATATAACACCCTCAAACAATGGGCTTTTGTTAATGAGCTCAGGAGAGGCTCCACTATAATTTACCATACAATGGTGCAGTGTAAGGGATGTCCAAATCTGTAAACACCCCCCTCCAGTGTTTTGTGCTTTTGAAACAGCATGGTAAGATCACATAACCTAAACTGCAGATGTAGGGACAGGACAGACCTGTTGGCCACCCCCAGCTCAATTACTGAGACTCTGGGTCAACGTCTTTAAAATATTTCCAGCATCGTGGATCAGTGGCTACAGGAAAAGGAATAACACAAAGGTGTTATGTGTGGGGTTTTGCTCACATGTGCCTGTAAGTGCTATATAAGGCTGGATGTCTTTCACAGACTTTCTGAGAATTGCATATGGACAGGAATCCCTGACTCATCATTGTTTTCTGCAGAGGAGCTGCCCTGGGAAGGGACACCTTGCTGAACTTAGAGGTTTCAGTAGCAAAGTGCATCGGCAGCTTGTGAATGGGAGGATTGAAAGGTGCTATGAACACTGTAAATAGTTACTGTATTTTTCTAAAAGATTAATGTCAGCTCCTCAAGAAAAGGGCACGTCTACAGGCTGCTAATTTATTACCAGTAAAGCTTGGTTTAATAAACTTGTGGTAAATATTTTCTGCCTTTAAGACCCTTCAAGGCTTCAAAGGCTCCCATTTGCTTTAGGGTCCCTAGGGATGCTGGTGCCAATGAGACATGTTTCATTAATTATGTTGCACAAATAAGCCAAATATTGCACAAATGTGTGTAGCAACATTGTGAGGAATGCAGCAAGGACTCTTCCTAACTTCACACAGAGCAGAGCCACCCAGCTGGATGCTCTTTTGAAGGACAGTTAAAGCCTGAAGCACATGCTTATGTCCTGTCCACACCCCAAAATTTTATTGTTACTGTTTAGGTCAGCACGAAATTGCCGATAGTTTTCCCTCTGGAATTCACAAACAACAGGGTGCTTTTCCCAGTGCACAACCCTGTTAAAATAGGAAGGGAAGGAAAAAAGTACACTGCAGCGGTGTCACAGATCTCACTTCTCCTTGGGTTGAAAATTATGGAAATATTGTGAGATACCAGAGGATAACGAAGCCTGAGGTTGTGTTCCCATAAGTCTTCTTTGCCTGGCTGAGGTTGAAAGTGGGGCATCTTGCTGCGAGGAACCTGGACATGAGATATTCCTGGGTCAGGTTCAGAGCCATGGTCCTTTGGTGCTGGAAAATGAAAATATCAGTGCTGTGAGCAGGTATGCTGCAGTCAACCCAACTATGCCGAGGAAAGGGAGTAACCAGAGATATTTCACAGCCATTAGTAAAAGGTCACTGAAGCTACATAATGATTGCACCTTTCAGAAGAAGGACTGCTGGAAGAGCTACAGGCAAAAATGATCTTCCCAGAGGGGTTCACTGGATTAGAAACCCTCATTTTGATTCTCACCTTACCTTTTCACTTGCATAACCCACACACAGACCAGCAATAAGCTGCATCTTGTCTGGGCAGGTGAAAGTCCCCTATTAAACAGGTAGCTGATCAACTCTTGACCAGTCCCTCTGTAAACCAACTGTTCTTACAATCTGTGTTTTCCTGGTAGCTGAGAAAGAAAATTAGCAAAAGCACCGTGATAACTGGAAATTGGAAAGATGCTGTCTGACTGGCTGGACACAGAGTGATTGCAAAAGCACACTGAAGTACTTACAGCTGAGGGAGACCTTAAGAGCATACGTTGACAGTGTGCCATATGTCAGGGCGTGTGCTGCTTTATATTACTTGGTGCAGCTTTGTGAAGGAACTGTACTTGGCTTGTATATGAATTTTAAATGAATTGTTAACACATTTTATGAATCTGGTAAAGGGGTGCTGATGTGGGAGAACGCACATGTCTGTTCTGCAAGATGGAGTAAATAAATCATGACTTTCACAAGATAAAACTTTATTGAGTAGCAATAAACGACAGAAATACTTCTAACAGCATTTAAAGCCACGTAAAAGAAAGCACGAAGGGCTGATTGCCCTCGAGTATGTGTGGTTGGAACAGCTTGTGTTACGCTGATGGGAGAGAAGGTGCTTTGCCAGAGGAGCACTGGCTGTCACATACTGGCTGTTGCGCTATAAATCCCTGGGTCTTTGGTCTATAACGCCTTTCAGCACCTACATTTGTTGCTCACAGTATCTACAACATTTTGGTGCCTTTCCCTAGACATAATCCTTCTCTCACTCAGCCTTTCCCCACCATAAATTCCTCTGCTCTTTTGTCCTGAGGACAGTTTTGGACCAGAGGACACATCATCTGTGCTGCCCTCCTGCCTGGGTTCACACTCTGAGCAGGTGGGGGAGGTTGTTCTCTAGAATAACACGCTCAAGGCCATTGAGGATGAGTAAGCCAAAATTAGGCTGAAAAGTGGGCAAAACAAATTCCTGTAATTTTCTCTTGAAGGTCTTCATAAGAATACCTTCACCCTTGTTGGTGCCTTTTGGCCATTAGTAGTGGGGTGGTGAAGAGCAGCCTGGTAGGTCCTCTGCAGCAGAGGATGGACTCTAAAGCATCTTGGGCAACGCATGCAGAAGCGATACTGCAAATTTTTCTTAATGTGCTGGTGACTGACATCATGTTACACATGAAGCATTGGATATCCAGAGGTGAAAACTGCCTGAATCAATGTCAAAAAGCTCTGGTAGATTGAGCAGTGTGTGTCAGCGTCCTAACACACAAAACAAGGGCACCCTTTCCAGAAATACATACTCGGCTTTAAGAAACACCCGTATAGAAGCTGGACTCTGAAAACAGCTTTTGCTATTTCCACCAGGTGATTTAATGCCAAATCCTCTCAGGTGGTAATAGATTCTCTCTTTTGTTAGAAAGTAACCAAATAATTGTTCTGGACTTTCAAAACTGAAAAACTATAGTTCTGCATTATTGACATCAACATTATAGATTTACTTTACAATTTTATTCATGAAAATCTCGAGGTCTAAATGATCCGTTCCTGATTGCTTGTAAGATCACTGAATTCTGTTTACATCTCAGATTTTTTTTTCAGCAGCACTCTGTTCACAAGGCATTGATCCCTGCTGCTAGAAGCCCATTGGCCTGTTTTGCCCTACCTTAACATGGTGGGCTTTAGTATTTCCTTTTGTCTGAGACTATCACTAATTTCTTATTTTTTTTTTAATAAACAATGTATTTAAAAAAGCGTTTTCTTGTTCTCCGCTTGTATTTGTTTCTCTGTCATTTAGAGAAGAAAGACTAGAGGTTTGTGGAGGTGGTATTCTGGGGAACACGGTATCTACCCATTCCCTTCTCCAGCAGGTCATGTGTCTGAGCTTCTCTGGGTCTCCAAGGACCCGTGGGTCTCTTTTGAAAGTGCATCAGCCTTCAACAGGCTCCTCATCTGAGTGTGTTCCACAGACCCCCGCTTTCCAGAAACACAAAGCCTGTAGGATCAGTCACAAGACAGACACTGTCAGGGTTGGTACCCAGACCCCTACCTTTGCTCATGCCAGCTCCTTCCTTCAGTGGTCTTCCTCTGCAACGCCTCTGTGCTTCTCAGGGACCATCTCTCCCCTGCAAATTCAGCTCATCGTGTGCTAGGGACGTTCAGGAAGGTTAGTTCTGCCCTAGGTGGAAGCCGGTGGTCCAGATGCAGCTTGAAACAGAGCCACTCTGGTCTTCCTGCTGAGCTGCAAAAGGAATTCCAAGGCAGACAGGCAATGTAGCAGCAGGAGTAAAAAATTATAACAGAGCATTTTCTGTGGTAATATTTTCTCTGAACTGCAGTTTGTACCAGGAGATAATGAAGAGTCCGTACAGCAGCTTTGTGAGCAGAATGGTCTTGATACAGACTTGTGCTGTTCTAGAAGAAGTTTTGTTTGACCATCAGGAATATCAACTTTCACTGTTGAAGCCAGGTATAGATATATGCAAAGATACCTCCACTCCAGACATATTTTACCAGTCAGGCCTGGTAGGTCTGCCCATTTAAAAACCTTAACTTGAAATAGAACTACAGTGACAGTATTCAAGTTAAAATGTTACAATGAGACAGCACAGATCTTAATCAGGGAGTTACTCTGCAAAAAAACCCAAACAGCTTTTACTTCAAAATCCTATGTAAAGAGGTGATTATAAAGTGAGAAGCATCATCCTGCTTTACCCCAGCACTGTCAGGTCTATTAAAAAACAGCTCATTACCTTTGTAGGTGCAACGGTGACCCAGTGAAGTCCATGGCAGCATTTCCACTGCACTCAATGGGACCAGGATTGCAGTCTGTAATTTGTGGAATTAGGATTCTCACGACTTAGGTCTCTGGTTTGATTTTGCTTCAAAACTACAATCTGATCTATCATTTCCTTGCTCGTCATGGATATTGGGGTGATCATAATTTGTCAAAACTAGGAAATGAAAAAAATACAAAGTTGTCTTACACAAAGACACAGGCAACATCACTTTATGGTCCCAAGGCAAGCTGGCACTTGGCACAGACTGTTTTCATGCAACTATCCCCTTAGCCAAGCTCAGCGCTCAATAAAGACAAGAATTCCCATCATCCCCGAAGTTTCTTGGTTCCCAGAAAAACTCCCCTTCAGCCTCAGAGATACACACAGAAGCAGACTGATTACTCTTTCTTCTCAACAGAAAGAAGTTTTGTAGAGTAATAAAATTTAAAAAAAGTCACTTGCCTGGTTGATCCCTTTTGGCTCAATGTGACATGGAATGAAACCTCTTGCAGTGGGACAGTCTTACTTTCCCTCTAGTGCACTCACTGCAGACTGCAGCCCAATAAATCTGTTCTTCAGTGTATCCACAATACCATCAGCTGACCGAGGCTCAGCTGAACACTGTATGCTCAGTGATGGCATAACAGAGACCCGAGATAAGTAACTTTATATACACATGACAGTAAACCCCTCTCCATCCAGACATTTGTAAAACATCTTGATATAGAATTAAAACAGAGATGTGAAAAGAGGTGAAATTATTCAGGATATACAATGCAGGAATTTTATTACCAAGCTGACTGCATTATAAATCAAGTGCTCTGTAAATGCAATAAAACAATTGTTTAGTCTGCATGATTCATACCACAAACCTCAGTATTCTGTGTTTTGATCTTATTGCAGCAATAAACTGTCTAGACAGCAATTAACAAACTGTTTTTTCTTCAGATGTTTGGAGTGCCTTTGCTGCCTGATCAGCACTCAGAAATACAGGGCTTTTTCTCTATTCCTATTAATTATCAGGTTGATCAAGAAGCAAGGTTAGCCGTTCTCTGTAATTGTGCAACATTTCTCTTTAAGTGAGCTGCTATAGGAAAAGTACCAATAATATTGTTTTTCATTAGTACTAAGTAGCTAAGATAAAGATTTATTTTGCCATGGTGCTCTAGAATGAGCTTTAAAGTATAATTTATACTGAGCAATAGCGTGCCACTTTAGGCCCTGATTCAACAAACGGCTTCCGTGTGCGCCCAACTTTAAGCACATAAGTAATCCCAGGAGAATGCCTGCATTTAAATTTTGCTGCATGACTCCATAAGTTGCTGAAATAATTGATCCCTCATACAGAGTTATCCCTTATCTTTTTAGACAGTAAGTGGAACAGATGTGTCGTGTTTTGGTCTTAACCTTACTGGCTTACCGGTGGGAGGTGAGTTGGAAGGGGTCCTAAGACTTGGGACAGCTTCTGGGGGAAAAAAAAGATGCTTGGGAAAAGGCTGCAGAAGGAGATTAAGACAGCTTCTTCAGATGCTCGTTTCACATAGGCAATGCAACGAAGCCTTTAAAAACCTGTGACAGAATTACACAGAGTTTTACAGAAAGGCAAACAGAACCCTATTTCCCGCGGTGGCCCGTGCAGGTGGACCCTTCCTTTTGGGGAAGGATTTCAGGTGTGGGAGGCATCCACCGTGCAGCTGAAGCGAGGGTGTCGTGGGCTGCTGTACATTAGCTCAGCACAAACGCCGAGGCTGCAAATGTGTGCGCCCGCGTGTGCGTTGACGCTCATGAAGCGGAGAGCGACTCACCCCCTTACACAGCGCCTTGCCTGCGGGTGGGGAGCGCAGCTCTGTAAAATTTACAGGAGCTAAAATCAAACCGCCCCCGATTTTCGCCTGATGTAGAACAGCCAAGGGGCGTTTGTCGGCTTTCAGGGCACCCGCGGCTGCTCCTGCTGCGGGAGAAGCCGCTCCGTGCCGGGGGGCGCCGCGCAGCCCGGTCCCTGCTGGACAGCTCCCGCCCGCCGCCGCGGGGCTGGGCCGGGGGCTGCCGCGGGGCCGGGGGCTGCCGCGGGGCCGCCGCGGGGCCGGGGGCTGCCGCGGGGCTGGGCTGGGGGCGAGAAGCTGCCGCGGGGCTGGGCTGGGGGCCGCGGGGCTGCTGCAAGGCTGGGGGCTGCCGACTGAGAATCTGCCGTAGGGCTGGGGCTGGGGGCTGCCGCGGGGCTGGGGGCTGCCGGCTGAGAAGCTGCCGTAGGGCTGGGGCTGGGGGCTGCCGCGGGGCTGGGGCTGGGGGCTGCCGGCTGAGAAGCTGCCGTAGGGCTGGGGGCTGCCGCGGGGCTCGGCGCTGGGGCGGGGGGCTGAGGGCTGCCGCGGGGGGCTACTGCAGGGCTGGCGCTGGGAGGCTGGGGACTGGGAGCTGAGAGGCTGGGGGCTACTGCGGGACTGGGGCTGGGGGCCACCTGCGCGGCCACGGCGCGGTATGTTCTGCCGCAGCGAGCTCTGTGCGGTGGGTCCCAGGCAAAGCCCATCGGCAGCTGCAAGAAACACAGAGAAGGGTCAGCTACCGCGCTCCTCGTCCTACCAGTTGTAGCCGTAATGCCAGGGGATTGGGCCGTAATTCTAAGTCATGAGCAAACATGTAACGTCTCAAAAGCAAAATGAAGAAATTCAATTTGAAGCTGCTTTCCAGAAGTTATTTGAATAATAATCTTTCTTTAAAGAAAAAAAACCAGTGTAGTGGTTTTTTTTCTCCTTTAAGGTGTTTTCTCACTTCCCTATTGTGGCAGTGGGAAATGGGAAAAAAAACAAAAAATATACAGAAAGAGGGAAAACTACAATCAAATCTGGCTTAATTATCCTTGAAAGTGGAACAATAACAAATCAGTTGAAATGGAACTTTTCAACCAAATTCACATTAGCATTCACAATATTTCTAACAGTTCTGTTTTGTATCTGTAGGGGTAAAATTTATCACAACATAAGAGAAAATACCGTGGGTCTGATCCTGATAAATAGTGTATAAAATATGCTTGCCCTCCTGACCAGCTGGAGCAAGGTGATCGGTATTTTCAAGAGTCACAGGTTGTATACAAAGACATGAAAAACACCAAAACTCAGGGAAGTTACTTTTTGAGCACCACACGATTTATACAAAGTACCACAAGGCATTTAATTTGGTGATATCCATACTCTGCAGCATCTTAAAATAAATCACTGATCTCACAGCCAGCAGTGATAAGGTGACCAGTTGGAGAAGGACTATCCAAGTTTGATGTTCAGATGCTAAGGACTCCAAATGCCTCAGTTACTCATTCACCTACTGGTGGTGACCCTAGTGTTGCAAAGATTTTTCAGATGCTTGCAAAAAATAAGTACAGTCCTGTTGAAATGGCGAGCAAATTTCAGGGCTCATATTTACATAATTTCTCTCTACAACTAAAGAATGTAAAGAAGTAAAAGGCTTAGTTGCCCTTGAAACACGGGCAGATGTCCTCATTTCATTCCTGAAAAAAACCCACACCAACCCTAGAAGTAAAGAACATGAAACCTTCACCACGTTCTGTTTCATTGAGCAAGGTCACAGGAACAGGAGGAAAAGGAAGATTCTGCAAGTAGATATACAAGGATACATATCTTATGGGTTATCGACTGAATAATTGATAAGTCTAGCACACAGTAATTACAGTGGAAAAGGCTGAATGTCAGGATTTATCAGTTATATCTGGAGGGGCTGGAGCAGATGTGAGGGGACGTTATTTAAGTGCGACCCTGGGAAGTGTGGGAACCACTGTAGGAGTCAATAAGTGCCCCATAATCCACTGACAAATACTTGCTATGTTTGTTTGGTTTTTAAATTTCAAAGAGTTTTGCTTAAAGAGTTGTACATCACTTATAAAATCCTCCTCTTGGTTCAGCTTTTTTTTTTTTTTTTTTTTAAATAAACTCATTCCTTTGGAAAGCTTGAAAAGGAAGCTTGCTTTCATTCTAATTTGCTTTTCCTCTATTATGTATGAACACTGGGCAGATTTAGCAGGATTGCCCATGAAGTCAGACCTGCAGCTTTGATATATTTCCCTGGAGAAATATCTTTGTCTTGAGGGCCAAAAAAAAAAAAAAAAAAAAAAAAGTAGAACTATATAGACTTTTCAAATAGTTATTAAGAAACACGCACGGCCAGTCAAATCAAATTGTGAGCTTGCTAACCTTGACAGTGTCCCTTCAAATTAACTTTGCAGCCTGGAAGCATACAAACAAAATGTTGTAAGGCTTTTATCTGAAGCAGCAGCAGTGGCAAAGCTGAGATTTGCCACGCTGCTTGTCTGGTGCAGGGTCCAGCGAGCAAAACCCTGGGGGGCTGGGTGCAGGCAGCGCCTGGGGAGGGGGCCTTCCTGGGTGCTCCCCTGGCACCCATCGCATCCCCTGGCCCGCAGCAAGGAGGGCAGAGGCGGCCTGGCTGGGAAGCTGGGGTGAAAGCTGGTTTGCTTTGGGACATTTGGCACCCACAAAGCGGAGGCTCGTGTTGCTGGGCTGGCCGAGGTGGGTACCCCCGGCGAGCTGGCAGGGCAGGCTGGTGGGATGCTGCTCCGCCATCCACATGGTCCCGCTCGCAGCTCTGAGCCCAGAAAATCGCTACCCCTGTCAGGGGAAGTTGCCTTTGCACTGAAAAGGATGAGGACCGTTTACAGGAGGCGCCTGTCCCCTCGGGTGGGGGCTGCCAGCAGGGAGATGGCTAACACCCCCAAGGCCACCACCCCCCACCTCCTGGAAAAACGGGGAAAGACTCAGAGGTGCAGCCAGAGTGCCACTCACACCAACCCCCACCCCCCACCCCTTTTGAGGGTATGATTTCGCTTGTGGATTTAATCCACATGGACATACTCCTAAAACATAAATCACACTTAGTTCTCTGGCTGTCCTCAGGATTGTAGCTCATCTAACTCCCCCACCTAGCTAGGCATCCTCTAAAATTCATGATGGCATGTTAGCACTTTCATAATATTTTTAAAAGGCAGTTCAGTATAACTTAAACACTTTTTTCATGCGGGGGTAAAAAAAAAAAAACAGCACATTTTTTTCCTAATTTGTTATTTTTTTAGTCGTAATCTTGGGCTTGAAAACACATTTTCTGTTCACTGGTAGACTTTTCTTCAGCTTAAAAAAAGTCACAGGGTAAGGGCTGTGCTGATGAGCCTTAGGAGGGTGGTTGGAAGGCAGGAAAAAAAATAATAAAAAAAAAAGATCTGATGTGTCTTTTGTGCTGCTGCACAGAAACTGCAGCCTGTGATATTATGGCCAGACATGCTCGTTGTACAGCCAAACAGCAAAATAGTAGCATTGTTACACTCGATTGCAGAATTTAATTAGTTTCTTCTTTTTTTTCCCCTTTTCTTTTACACAGAGGTGAGCCTGTATTTTTACAGAAGATGGAAAAGCAGGCTTGTTTAACTATTTTTCAAGATTTTTTTTTTGTAGGAGCACAGAACAGCTTATACGGCTTCTGCCAGAGCTAGATGCTGCTGTAACTCTCTGCCAAACTAGATGCAGCTGTCACAAGTTCATTTTTTCTTTCATATTATTTTTTGTTAATTAACACTGGATCATTGAAATAACAACATTCCCATCACCCATCTTAAATCCTCCCAAAATCTTCATGGAAATAAAAAAAAGCAAATTATTAAGACAGTGGAAGTACTTCAAAACAGAAATAGAACACCCCACAATACTCACCTGCTTTACAGTTTTATTCCAAACTCTAAATTCAGAGCAGTATCTTCAAAACACGCCTGACCTTTTTCAAAGCAAGCCTGAATTTGCTGCAAAGCAGAAGCCTTATGGCAAGAAGGTCCCATCTAGCTCAGAGTGTTGTAGCAAAATCAACAAAAAATAGTTTCACCTGGTTTTGCCTCAAAAAATCAGGTGATCATCTGTTTCAGATAACTATAGCTTTGAGAATTAGCTTTCCTTTAAAGATTTAAGTGATTAAACCCCCATAATCATCAGAACCTGGTGGAATAGTCTAATGAATGCCACTTATCCCTCAACATCAAGTTTTGTAGAGCTCTCAGTAGAGCCTTGGAGAAAGACAAACCAAAACAAGCTTAAAATTTCAATATTCCAAATACATTTTCTTGCATTTTCTTTCCAGTTAATGCTGCCAAACAGTGAATCTAATTAACTGGACACAGGAGGGCCTTTATGAATGGAATGTAACATAACCATACAAAGTAATCTCGTTACATTGTAACAAGAGGTTAAATACCACTTCCTGCTATGTAGTAGCTGTTAAGTATAGTATTGATGAAAAATATGCTAATAACACCTTCTGAAAAGAATAGCTTAGTTCTTGTTAGCTAATCTCTGCAAGCTGTTTGGTAAGCTGCTTTTGTGGTATGGTTATATCACATGCACATCAAGCAAAACTATTCTGTTATGTCTATCACTCTGTTTTAAACTAAGGGATCCGGTTGGTTTTGGTTGGGTTTTTTTCCACGGGGAAGATTTACATATATATACATATAAATCTATAGGCAGACAAATAAGCAGTGTTTTGATCTGCTCTTCAGCACCCTTCCCACCCCCCTGCTCTGCCTCCCTCTAAAGCTCTGGGTATGAAAGGAGCTGCCAGGCGTGGGGCTGCTGCATGGGCACTAACAACGCGGGGTGGAGGTACGGGGGGCAACGAGGGAACCCAGTTTGTGCTGAAATTCCCTTAAGTTTCAAATAGAGCTTTTTAGAATACAGATTTATACAGAGCCTAAATGAGAACCGGGCTTTTTTCACTTGTAAATCAACAGAAATCTGCTCATAAATCATTACTGGTTGCGTTTGGGGGATAATTACTAGCCCAAGCTCACAGGTAAACGTGAAATTTTAACTTCAGAACAACATCAGAAATGTTAACAGTTTTAAATCGCAGCAGCTGGAATGGATTTTCACAGTCACTGAACTGATTTGCAGTTCTATTAGTCGATCAGCATCTTTCATTAAGTGTCCATAATGCAGGCAGGGACATCATGCTAAGCCCCTGTGTTTCTTCTGTGCATGGGCCCATCTTTATCTGGAGAGTAACGTTCTGTTTTCTTTTCTCCCTCTTCATTTCCATAAACAATATGCACAATTCTCTGAGCCATTCAGTCCACAAATAAAGGCGGAGGGCTAAGTAAATTTGCTTCACACCAATTATTTTTGTGAGGTCACTGAGTTAAGCATTAAAGAACACTGCTGTGGATGAGCGCTGGGGAACAGTATGATTTGTGCTATGAACTGCACAAAGGCACTCAGTGCATAGCAGAATACGACATTTATTGGGAAGCTTTGTTCCACGAGTTAACAGAAGAATAATCCTTTTCTTTTAGCAACTACGAATTACTCATTTTACCACATAGCCCAGCTGCACTGTATGTCACTTTTGTAAGTCACAGCATAGGAAAGAAAGCAAAAGACGTGTGATTTCAGGAAAAAAACCCAATAATGATGGCACAGTTCAGTATTAAGCTGTTTTGCTTCTATGCACAGCATGAGGGTGAGCAGTTGTCAAATTATTGTGTTGTGGTTTTATGCAAATAAAATTATAGAAGGAAGCGATTTTTTTTTTTTTTTTTTAATAATCAGAAGCCAAGTGAGGAGCCAAGAATCCAGCTGTTGTGGATTTGCATCGCTTTATTGTCAGACTTCTCACAGCCGCTTACACCAGCGAGAGGCTGGCCCCACATCGGACTGTTTACTATGTATGGCTGGCTTGTGAGCAGTAAGTAACTGTGACAAAATGCTCTGCACATGGGTAATTGCTGATGATTACATTTCAGACAAAGGGATCAGGCTTGAACAAAACTGCAAGGCAATATTTCCCCGATGGAAGACAAAATTACACAGCGGTTATACTGCTATTCATGGAAGGAGTAAGTCTTGAAGTCTCTCTACTCGTTTCAGGATGCGAGGTCAGAGTCAGACCCTGGTGTTTCAGGGGATTTAAGAAACAAAACTTAAACAGAAGAATATGACTGTGCCTGGAAAAATTAGAGATCAGGCACAGACTAGAATCAATGTAAATTTGATCTGGAAAAATCACTACAGGATCTGATACTATATCATGCTTCCCAGAAAAGAGGGCTGAAAAGTAGTACCTGTGCTGGCAATTTTAGTAAGACCAAGTCACTTTATTTTTGGACGCTGTTCTGTTACAGTGGAACATAAGTGACTATTACGTATATCAATAAAAGGCAGGCAATCAAATTACATGTTTGGTTATTTAGTAAAAAATAGCTTTTAAATTCTACGTTTAAATCCGAATAAAGTACATGGTGTGCCCTTCGAAACCACATGGAAAGCCAAATGTAACAAAACAAGGGGCTGAACACTCAGGTCTGGATTTTCACTGCCCGGGTCTGTCCGTGCCAGAGTGGCATCCAAACCCAGAGCTTGCTCCCTCCATCCCCACTGGAGACTGCCACCCCCATCAAACGACCAAAGGCAGGGAAGGCACGTGCCGGGTGCGGTGGTGCACCCCACGGGACCCCCCTCACCGAGGCTGCTCCCCTTGTGCTCCCAGTGCAACTGCCCCAGCGAGCCCAGAGCCACCCACCAAAATGGGGCAATGAGGCACCTCCCATTCGGATCAGGGGGCTCTGAGCTGGCTGAAAATCCTCTTTTGTAGCAGTTCCGGGTTTCTGCCGTTCTCTTCGTTCTCTTCGTAACTGGCACCCTCTGAGCACCTTTGGGGTGACATGCAGGTACATTGCAACGACAACTGTAGCAGAAAGTTTCTTATTAGAGGCACAACAGCACTTGGAGCCATTTATTGGTTGGGTTGTGGGTTGGTTGGTTGGGTTTTTTTGATCAGTCACTATATCAAGCTTCCCCAGGTGCTTTAATTAATCATCTGAATGACATTTCCCTCCTCTGGGTGCTGGCTGTACAGGCTGTTCATTGTACACCTGAGTTGTGCTGAGATTACATGGCCAGGCATGTGATGGAAATATCACAGTGGAGAATACTGTCTGGTTTTATTAAAAGATAATGTCTCCTGTACAAAAAATTACTCCTGAAAGAGAGTTTTTAATCTTTCAGTATTTTAATGCCTGCCTTGTTTTTATGAATAGTAGAAGCGATCTCCAAACAGGAGCGATCACAGTGGTGTGAGGCCTCATTGGGTCATCTCTTTGTTCAGACAGTGAGAGTATCACTTAATTACTGTCAAACAGACAAACCTATCCCCCATCCATTTACAGTATTTTAGTTAGTAAGGGCTGAAGCCGATCAATACACATGAGCCTGGTAAAAGATGTCATTTTGTCGTTTACAGTAGGAGACAATACAATGAATGCAATATTTGCTCTTTTCTCGAGACGTCTGGGTGTCAATGATAACATCCAAGGTCTCTGCCTTTGTCACAAATATTTGATTGTCTCTTCAGCACCCTCAGTCACTAACAAACACCTCCGACATTTACTTGCTGCTGCCCATTTTCAAAGAGAAAACAATGCCAAGAACCACACATCCCTCTGCTGCAGCAACTTGTGAAACTCTTTGTTTCATTTTTCCCCCACTGTGCTGAATAACCCTCTTGTCCCTTATGTCAGTACATTTGAGTTCCTTTACACTTTCCAGATCTGCGTGGACCAGCCTAATGCAACTAATGCTGACAAAAGGACCCCTGCCTCCAGATATTAAGCATGAGTGCTGCCTGGAAAAAAAAATTAAGCTTCATAAGTTGATTAGTGTCTGCTTGGAATTTGGTGCTATTTATTGAATCCCTGGAATGAATGGGGAATTTTCCTTGAGTCATCTTCCTATTCTCTAGTGCTGCAGATTGGAATGAGCACGCAGCGCAGGCATGACATTGCTGCTTTTAAGGGGATCGCAGAGAGTGTAAACAGTTCTGAAATGAAAATAGCAAATTCCACAGTTATGACTCCAGTAAAAGTTACTCAGGCATTTAAATAATGGGACTTCCTACTCCCCAGATATCTTCCTTTCTGAAGAATTGTCTCAGGAAGGGATAGCATCAGGGATCATAAATTGTCTTTTGGCTTTTCAACACTTTACAGGCTCCCATGCATCGCCAACAATAGGACTGGGGAATGACTCTTAACAGCTCATTAAGGCTGTTTTTGCCAAATGCAAATAATAAAAAGGCCTCTTAAGAGGCTGTCTCATTTTTATTCAGAAAAGCCTGCTACAGAATATAAAAAGATGCCATAAAATGGAAATGCAATAGAAGACCCAGTGCAGTTATCTTTGGTGTCCTTTGAAAGATTTCCAGGCTAACTTCAAATCCCATGGGCATTTCTGGGTGGATTACTGAATGATTCTGCTCTGCAAATACACTGGTTAATTCAGAAGGGCACTTAAAAGAAGAAAATTCAGATACAGACTCTGTGCTGGTAACATATACATTTATGAGGAGTAAGGGAGCAGAAATTAACAGGAATGAGATTTTAGTGTACTTGCATCACATTTGCTGTGATTTTTTAATATTAGATCCCCATTCACTTCCCCTGCTTTGGTCTGAAGGTAGTCTGACTCTAGTGCTTTTGACCTTCCCACAGACAAAGAAAATACACTTTGGCTATGCATGAAATGCAGTTTGATGTCCCCAGACAGGAAACTCTCTCCCCATTTATATGCTAAGTGTTGGACTAGAATTTCCTAGATTAGTGCAAGCAATGGCAGGAGCACCAGGGCTGAGCATCTGCTGGAGTTTTGCAACTATTGCTCCCTCCAGCCTCCCGCCCAACCACCTCCATGCTCCGGCTTGACTCATTAACCAACCAGGTGGCCTTTGTTGAATGTTTATCCCAATGTTTGAAAGTCCCACCACCCATTGCTTTCAGTGTAGTCTTTAAGAGTCCATTGCATCGTTCAGTTTTTACAGAGGCTGGTGCATGCTAGGGAATGTGATATACCCACTCCATACCATGCTCTTTGGCCCAAATGTCTACGAGATTGTTTTGGAAATGAGTTCCATTATCTGATTCAATTCTTTCTGGGGTGCCGTGTCACCACAAGACCTGTCTTCCAAGGCCCAGGATAGTGTTTTGAGCTGTAGCATGGGGCGCAGGGTATGGTAGTGTTTGGGAGGCTCATTCCCACGTAACCATCCACGGCCTTCAGCATCGCTGGGCCAGATACAATCCCGGTACTTGTGCCTGAGTGCGGGTGCTAGCACCCAAGTTGCCAGCGAGAAAATTGTGTGTTGAGGCCCAAGAGTTTTGGCACTGATCTTTCTTTTCCTCCCCAGGAAGATGCAGGATTCTGGCTTGATCAGCCTATGATGATAACACTCAATTTTCAGAGGTGTTAAACACCTAAGGCTTTCCTTCCTTTTACTAGGGGACCTGAATGCTCATTACTTTTTAAAGTTAAGCCTGCAGGTAGTCTATGGTAACAGTCACTAAGATATCTGAAGATTGCATTGGAGACCACAACAGGCGCTTTGGATCCATCTCCCTCTACTGTTAAATCCCAACCCACATACGCGCCAAAGTCACTGGACAAGGGTGTCCGCTAATTTCAACTAAGACGACTACTCCAGCACAGCTTTAGAACTCTATGAAAACTAATAGAATGACAATTTACATCAGCTGATGTACTAGTCCAATTGATTTACATGTGACCAATATTAATGTATTTATAAGGGATTTAGATTTACTTCCTTTTCCTCCTAGACATATTTTCTTATAATATTGGGTGGAAAAAACATTTTTCAAAAATGAAACATTTGCTTAAATCTGAATTACTTGAGTACTGGTAGTTATCTTTACTATAATCACTGTTAATTATTATCTAATAACACTAGAAATCCCCCAGTGAGAATCAAGCTGTTGTGGGAAATGGGTCCATTACCAGAATTCCCAAGAAGCTCGCTGAACGTCACCATGGGGAGCCTGCAGGCTGCAGAATTAGGACTCTTCATGAATTTGCTGTACTCTCTTAAATCAAGCTTAAGGATTAACATGAAGATCAGACTTGGTACCCTCCCTTGAGTAAAGCTTGAAAAAGAAATGAAACAAAAGAGAAACCCACTGGGTAAGGCTTGCAGAATTTGGCCCAGATCTCTGGCATCTCTGGGAATTATTCATAGGCCAGTGCTGGCCCATATTAACTCCTGCATCACTTTCCTCAGTACTTACCTTTGCACAGCCTGAGCCAGCAGGGTCACATCTCTAAGTCTAGGTTAGGTTTTCCTGAAAAAGAAATAGGCAAGGGAAGGGAAGAAACCCAAAATAAAAGAAAAAGAAAAGATAAAAGGAAAAGAAAAGATAAAAGGAAAGAAAAAGATAAAAGGAAAAGGAAAGGAAAGAAACAACATCTTTGGTTTGAGGCTTTTCTCTGGTGTAAAACTCGAGGGGGGATTTCTGGCTGTCTCCAATACAGTTGCTGATGTTATGCCACATGCAGGCTTCATTGTGATTTATTGCAGTTTTCACTACCTTGGCCTTTCAGAGTAGAAGGGACGGGCAGACTTGACTTTTTAAAATGCAAATGAACCAGAACCTTGAGGGGCCTTGGAATATTTTCCTAACTTCCTGAGAGCCCATAAAAATGTGTCTCCAACATTGCGTTATGATGGGAGACCCCCAAGAAGCAGCATAATGAAAAATGGCACCGATTCTTAAGTGCAGGAATCCAACCCTTCCCCATGCTCTTGAGAAGCTCGTCGCCCGGGAAGTAACTTCGGAGTCTGCTCTCCACCTTCCCCACCCTCCCACATTTAAAGATTGCATTGATTTGATAGTGGTTCATTGGCGCTATGCCCTCGAAGGAAAAAGACAGTAGGGTTAAACTGTGAATAGCCCTCAGTTTTGAAAAACTGCTGAGCTCCACCATATGGACTGCTATATGGCAAGGAATATGCTTTATTGGCATTGCTTGGAGGTTTACAAGCAATCTTCTTGAAGTTTTAATGGTTGCTTGGGTGATTTATCCCGTCTTGAGAGTCAGTGCTGTTAGGAGGCACCCAGTTCTTGAGCTCTTGCTTTCCTTTATTATGAAAACCTTTAATCTTTCCTACACGTACCATAAATAACCTCATTATGGCCACACAGAGAAAATGTAACAATTCCCATGTAAGTTTTGACTTTTTACTTAACACTTTTATGAGCTACTTTTACTTCACAAGGGGGATGCTTAATATACAGCAGCAGAAATTTGGAGGGTGAGGAGTAAGACCAAGAAAGAAAGTGTCATATACAATTTTTGTGTCTTTGCAGCCATGAAGTCCAGTGTCAATTTTCAGCCAGAACTGCTGGCATGCCTGAAGGCTGGCGCTCTTTGCTTCCTTGAAATTCTCAAGGGCATCTTGTGCTGCTTCTTACAGTGACTGCTTCAGAGCATTTGGTACCCCAATATCTGGTACCTCAACCTAGTATTTCTCCCCTGACACACTACTCAAACCTGTTCTGCACCAAAGTGTTTTTACAGAAAGAAAGAAGGGATACCTTTGGAAGCTGGGATGGGAAGCATTGATAGAGTTTAATTGAGGACAGAAGTGTTGAGGTTCATAGCAGGAGTAATATTTACTATGTTACCACCTGCATGTATTTAAGACAAAATCCTCAAAAAACTGAAGGACATGCAGGAGAAAAGAAAATCACAATAACCCTGGTAGCTCAGCTAGATGACCTTTTTATATCATCATTTCAGGAAAAATGTGGCAGTGTCCTTACACACATCAAGTACTCCAAACCTCTATGGGTCCATATCAGATATGTCTTTGTCCGGATCTATCCGATATAACTTTCTGCTTTTTGCCTCAGTTTACATACCTGTAAAATGCAGATGACTTTTACTTCTCTTTGTGAAGCTTTGTGAGATCTATAGAGAGGAAAAGATTGTATTAATGGTCAGCACTAATACTGCTATTTTTTTTAGTTTAGTGATTGTGCCTCAAGGGATTTTCTTCAACAAAACCTCAACCCAGGCAAAAGAGTTAGCCTTTGGGGCTGTGTGGGATTGTAGATCACCACACCCCTGGGTGGAAAGCATGAGACAAATCTCAGATAAGGAGGGAACAATTAGAGAATTCAGACTGATGTTTCATGCAAAAGGACGTTTACATTAGCATAAAACAGCAGAGCATATAGCTTGAGAGGGATCTGTAATTGAAGCAAAGCTCTAAGTGCATCTCTTGAGCTAATTGCCATCTCAAAGATTGTAAAAAAGAGAGAAAAGAAGGACTGGAGGGCAAATTACAACTTTGGAGTAGGGATGGACTAAAGTTAGAGGATGCGTGTAAGAGTTATGCAGGGAATTTGCAAAGGGTTGGGCAGTGTTTTATGGAACATTTGCCCTTAAGTTTTAAATATGTCCTTGGTTGTGTAAGGGGGATGGGGAGTGCAGGGTCAGAAATACTTCTTTTTGGATAGAGGACATTGATTTGAAATTCAATAGAAAATACAATGTATAATAATAATAGATTAAAATAGATCATCACTTACTGTCACAGCAATCCTTGTGCCACATTGTGAAGACTAAAGCCAAGTCCAGTCCCATGTACAACATTTCACCTTTACCTGGGAGATTTTCACTATTGCCCAGAGCACAGACCTTGCTCCCAGGCAGAAGCAGGAGTCCAGATCTGGCAGATCAGTGGTGAACTGGCAAAAACTACATTCCTGTATAACACTTCAGATAATCACAGCTGGCTTAATTAGCAGCAGCTCGTATCTATTGGAAATGCATTAGTACAGAATGTAGAGGGGTATATTTTATCAACATGCCCTATAAGGTGTCAAGTTAAAATCTAATAATAAACATTTTGCTGAAACTTCCAGGGGTTCAGACTATTAAACCAATCCATTTGCTTTCTGTCCCACTTCGCTGTCTTTACTCCCACAGAGACTGTAGCAATTTGGAAAAGGAAGCACCTTTTTTACTAGAATTATTCCCAGCACCTAATACAGTTGAAATATGGGATATTATGAGAACCTATGTGCTCCTGCAGTATGAAATAAACACCTCATATTAAACTAGGATTTTAGTTGTACTTTGGAATTGCTATCAAGAACATGTAGATAACTTTTCCCCCTTTGTGAAGCTCAGTAAGGTCTATGGATATAAAAGGGACACATGATGTCAGTAGTAATCTTATTAATTCTTGTTCAGTCATTCTGGTAAAGGAACTTCCATTAATGAAACACATGCACTGACAAGATGGCAAACCTGTGTGCATTTAGCAAAGCTGGGAAGAGATTGCTTTGGAAGAAGCACGAGCGTACCAGGTTATGGGAGCCAGCACACCATGCCTCCCAGGGAATCAGACACCCAGCACAAAAGAAATACAGCTGGGATTCCTTCTCTGGCTTCTCTGTGCATCCACAGGGAAGGAAGCAGTAACCAATCCTGCAACAACGTGGTGCAGAAAAATGAACTTAATTTGCATTTACAGAGAAATAGTCTCTTTTGGGAAAAAGCAAACAAAAGAGAACAACCTGATCTCCATTGCTGGAGTTCATTCAAAGGGCTGCTGGAAACATCTTCTCACCTGGTCTGCGTGCTGCACTGATGGGTGCTGCACTGATGGGTGCTGCACTGATGGGTGCGCTGCGCCAGTGAGGGAGATCTAAGTCTGGCACATGCTAAACTGCTTACTGTAGGCATCCCTTGTCCGTGAGGACCTAGTCTGCAGAGGTAATTTGCTAGAATAAAGACAGATTATACAAATTAATAATATATTATCAGATATTTTCAGATATTATTACTATCAAAACAATCAGTTATCAAATTTAACAAGCTGATCTGACAGGCAAACATATAATCTCTGCAAAAGTTTATTTTCTGAGTTTGGGTCTCATCATCAGGTCCACCTGTGGCTGAGGCCACACAGCCTCAGAGAATTGTTTACTTTAACTCAGCAGCATATTCCCATAAGTCTGGGGCTATTTCCCAATTTTGAAGATGGTGTGGGGAGGGGATTGGGAGCTGATGATAACGGGATGGAGGAGATTAGGCAGCTAAGCCATCCATTTTAGTTCCAGTGATCAAATTTCACAGTCTTTATCTGAAGCACTGACTAGCTAACTTTTCAAGTGAGGGTAAAATGAGGGAGTGCACCTATAACCAATAACTTAATGCATGTTGATCGCCCCCACAAAATTGCCATCTGTCCAAAGGTGCTTGTGTCTTTGTGCCGGTATGTGTGCTTGAGCTGGAGAGTTTGATCTTATAAATGTTTATTCTTGTTATCTGTAGAATTACTTATAGCAGAAAGCTCTGCTCCCAGTTGTGATTGCAATCACGGTACTCACAGTAAGTATCACGGCAGAGAGATGAGGTTTGTAAAGATCAGCATAGATACCAGGGACCAGATTCTGCTCTTAGGCAAACAAAACGCTTCAGGATTGAATAGCAAATGCTGTACTGGACCATTAGGTCGAAATTTCTTATCAAAAGGGGGAAAAAAACCCCAACAACTCAGGAGAATTAAAAGTCAATGTTGCCCAGACATTTTACAAGGAACTGTAAATGCTTAATACTATGGGTACCAAACGCTATGAAATACAATTAAATGTTATTAAGCTTTTTTATGGTAAGAGGGAACTTTTTCTTACAAATAGTGTTTAACTAGCAGCTTTACTTGTTTATCCTCAAAAAGAAAAATCTTTACATGCTTTATTTAAAACTAAAAATGCAGTGTTATACATATTAACATTCTTTGAAAGCTCCCAAGAGTTTTCCAGACCTCCCATAGGTACCCTGAGGGGAAAATCAGAACCACATATGGGGAAGTGTGGGGGTGAGAAGAGAAAGAAAAGTTAGTTCCACGTGGATTTTAATGCATCTGATCTCAGGAGGCATGAAAAAAAAAAAAAAAAAGTGCATTTTACAAGGTGAACACTGTATTGATTTGAGATCTTAGTATCAGAAGGAGCTCAATTAATCTGATTTCCGTTGACTGATAATACAACCCTACCTTTCAAAATCAGTAGCAACATAACTACCATAGCAACAAACTATAAATAAATGTACACAGGAAAAACTACCATAACAAAAGATAATGATGTATATTGTTAAAAATGGAAAATATTGCAGTTTATGTCCCCAAAGCTTCAGAAGTGTTGACAGTGGTATTTCTGTTACAGGAAAGACTTGAGGTCAGTTTCAAATACAGATGGTGATTTATCTGTTTTGATCTTTTTGTTATTTTATTCTAACGATTACATGCTCCATGAACAGAACTGGACAAGTCATGATTCTTATGAACTCTTAAGTAATAAACATGTTATTTAAATTAACCCCATAGGACTGGCTGTATGAAGATGAAATCAAATGAGAAGGTAGAGAGGAAAGGTGATAATTTGGTAACAAACACAAAAAAATTACAAGTCTCTCTGACTTTGCTCACACGTACAGACAGTATTAGAGCTGCCGAGTCTTTGAACTCACAGAAGTAGCGCTAATGGCATTTCTCCAAGGGTTTGCATGGGCACTGTCATGATGTCTGCCTAGCTGAGCCGCTTCCAGTGTTGCCATTGGTATTTGTAACCTGGAAACCTCTTCTTGTTTGCACGTGGAATAATATATGTGTGTGTTCTGGAGTTCTTTTGGCTGGTTTGACACCAGAAGATAAATAATACAGCACCATATTAGAGTTAAGAGTCAGCTGTCATCCCATCGTGAACAAAGATACTCAGACAGTATTGCAACAGGCTAAAACTTGGTGCAAAACTGCTACAGACAGATAAAATTTAACCAAACCGGCTTCATTCATAAGCAGGTAAAATCAAGAACTTTTATGCATACTTAAATACATTAAAAGTTTAATTTTCAAGTGGGATGATAACAATTAATTTCCCTTATTTTGCTGTTAAAAAAAATACAATAAACCAAACCCATGAGAAGAGTAACTTAAAATTCCTGCATAGTCTGTTGGAAAGAGATGCCACAATGTTTTGGGCTCCTGGGCTGCTTTAGTCTTGCAGGAAGGTGGCAGAAGATGCCTGCCACATGCCTGCCCCCTTGGCCGGGGCCCATGATGCACATTGATGGAGACTCTCACCCAACACAGTGCCAGCACTGGGCCAGGACGTGGTGTGTGCCCATTAATCTGCTACAGTCCAGGCACCTGCTCACCAGAACATAACTGAGACCTTCCTTATTCTTTTCTCAAAAAGGAATTTCAAGAGCAGGAATGTTTTCTTATCAAGAGCAGCAACTTTCAGACAGGCAGACTCATGACTGCTGGATCAGATAAAGTAGCTATGGAATTTATATGGTCCCCATTACAGAGTATCTGAATATGATATGTCACAACATCACACTGACATTGGGAAACATTTTAATGTGCACATTTCCCTGTATAAAGGGTGAAACTGAAGCAAAGAGAGAACAGCTAGGTTGGTCAAGGTTGCCCAGGAAGCTTGCAGTCAAGGGAGGACCTGAACATGGGCTGTCGGTGCCCTCAGCCAACACAACACCCTCTGCACAGCTCTTCCAGTCTAAATTAGTATTTGTGAGATTTTCATTAACAAAGGTGTCTAGTGAGCTGTGTAAAGTACATGGAGATGTTCTACCCAATGGACAAACTGCCGTCAGAAGTCTGTGAGGGACCCCCATGTCGCCATACACCCCCCTTCCATGCCCTGTACAGAGCCTGCGCTGCCTGACTCCTCTGCCAGGGTGAGCAAGTCACAGATGGGGAACAATCAGGGGATTTTAATGGCAGCTCATGTAGACTGGTAGCTAGGTTATGCCTTCTGGCTCAGCTGTCAATACCTGGCCACTTCTGCTTAATACAGCTGCAAGGGTGAATCGAGGGCTGGAGCTGCTCTGTGTCACGCTGTAAACTGGCCAAGTCACCACACTGAGAGGTTCACAGAGGGGGTTTTCAAAGGTGTAAGCAGACCGAGTAAAGACGCAAGAGGCATGGGGTGAAGGGAAAAGGCGGCCATACACTTTAGCTGATAGGAAACAACGCTCTCAGAAACCAACCAGCCATTGACCATCACCAGTCCAACCTCTCTCTCACCTTCTCTCCTCGCTTACCTCACCCCGCACAGCGGGACCGACTTCTACACCGTTGCTCGCTGGCTGCAAGTTGAACATTTGGATCTTACATGCCTCCGTTGTAAACCATACATGTAAAGTACATGTATGTACTTTACATACATGTAAAAGCATACATGTAAATATATTATAATATATGTACATATAATATACATATTATTACATATACATATTATATGCACATATATTATATTATATTATATTATATTATATTATATTATATTATATTATATTATATTATATTATATTATATTATATTATATTATATTATATTATATTATATTTACATACATGTAAAACCATACATGTAAAGTAGACCATAAATCTCTCTCAGGGACTATGTAACTCTCAGACACAATCTGACATGCTGATGATGGAGAGACATCCTGACCTAACTGAACTTCCTTGCTTTCACTCGCAAGAATGAGAAGGTTCCCTTTGCTTTCCTTTATACATCAGCCCTACCTGCACTGCCATATCTGTGATTTGTTTTAGATAGGTTTCCACCAGTTCCTTTTTCAGGGTGAACCAAGCACTTTCTCTCTTTGGTTATTGCATGACCACAATAACGGCCTACGTTACACTGATGAGCAGTTGAGCCTGAGAAGAGAGAAGAGCGCTTTGAATTAACCCCAGCGCTTTGTGCTGAGAGAGAGATGTTATCTGTCGCTCAGCAAAAGACATTTTTGTGCAAGAGGAAGAGATAAGATAATATGAAAACCATTAGACATTTATTTCCATTTCTTATGTTTGGATGTACAGAGGTTTAAAAAACGTTATAGAGCACTTTCTTAAGATGTATTACAAAATAAATTTTTATATGTATTGCTAATCTAATCAAAGTCTAAGAAAACAGGCATGCTCAGGCAGCAAATTAAAAGTTGACGGACACTTCCAACCAAGCTGAAATTATTTATATTATAGCAAAAACATGCTGATAAATAACTGTTTGTTTGTGGGCATACTAAGAAAAAGGGGCTATTGAATAAATACACCTGTCATCTTCTAATGGTCAAACCCATAACTATACAGAGAGTGAGAAAACAAGTAATATGGGTTACATAATCATATGGCTTTTGTAAATCTGGAGATAAATCAGGACCCTACACCTATAACCTCCTGAAATGAGTTTGGAAGCTAATTGTAACCAGCCAGTCAAACACAGGTTTCATAAGCTTTCATAAAAAGAGAGAAGAGAAATAATCCCAATTTACTCTCTCTGTAAATAAAGAAACAAAAGAAAAAGGCTTTTAATTCAACAGGGTTGCTTCTGAACATTAAGTCTTAATCAGTGTGAGTAAAGGTATCAGAGCCCACCATGCAGCTGCTTCAATGCAGCTGAACAGGGTTGATGGCTTTCACTGAACACTATTAAGAAACTATGAAACCAAACCCAAATCTACCTGCGGGTAGACAATCCATGAGCACATCCTCCATTCCTTCATGGTAGCTGCGCTTTTATCTACACTTGCACCGTACTTAGCAAACTGCCATGTGTTGCAAGCCATGCACCAAGCTTGCAGCTCATTCACAGGCTGCTGAGTTACAAGTTGAGATCTGAATGATACATAATATAAGAAGAAAAATTAAATAAAAATAATCTTGTGGCATTTTCCTCTCAATATCACATGAAAGGACAGAGAAACAGAGTTCAACACTGCATGTTAAATGGATATAACTACTCTAACTTCAGGGCTGCAAATACATGAAGTCAAAAAGAAGCTTAATTTCTAATGCAACAGAAGCAGTTTCTGGTCAGCTGAAATCAGCGTGATGTCCTTGGGTTGTTACCCTTGCAGCAAGGCACTTCAGCAAGGAAGTTACTTACAGGCTTCAAACAAAGGATGTTACTCTGAAGTCCAAATGCTATAACAGAATATATCGTGCCTTTGAATCATAAGATGCCCTGACACTAGATTTGCTCTAAGAGCACAAGGGCAAAAATACAGACTCAAAATAATTGTGAAGAATCCCACAGACCTCAGATCAGGAAGAGAATTCACAGAGGCTTTTACCTGTGCTAATATGAGACATTCCTTCTCCTCCTGGAGTTCTAGGAACATGACTATTCAGAATTTCTGTAGATTAAAAATTGTATGTATTTAATATGGGTAATACCTCTGGAGTCATGTATAGATAGAGACTTTAAAATGTTGTGTTACTATGAGAGTTTATGAGTTTTGAATATTGAGGTTTTAACACCACTTTAAATTTGATTTATCTTTGCAACAATTTGTCTAACTTGACTACAATGTTTTTTTTGGTTTTTTGCTTTTTTTTTTCTTCCAGAAGGAATCAGAAGCAAGAAGACCACTTTTTTTTTTCCTTTAGAAAACAAATATTACATTTATGTGATTTAAAAAACCAAAATACCCCCCTCAAAACTTATGAATTCTCTCTTTGTTCCAGATGATTGTAACACTTCTGAATTAGGCAAACCATTTGGTGTGTGCGTGCGAGACCATAGAATGAATTTTATTACAGCTACAAAACAGATTTTCAGAAGTCGCTTAGTAACTGAGAGCAGATGAAAGGGGAACCAGCTGAGATCTGTGCACTGCAAATTGTTTCCCCATGATTAAACTATTTCATCCTTCAGGCTAACATCTCTGTACTTGTTTGGCAACAAGTGATAATGTTAGTGATAAAAGTCCCTCCTGGATGATCGGGGAAGGATGATAACAGTTATTATTAATTTTTTTTTTTTTTGTGGTTAGTAAACACTTCTTTCACAGATATTTTGCCAAACACAATGAAATATGAGGCATTAAAATAATAATAATAAAGAGACTAATATTGTCATATTGCAGCATTGCAGAAGCTTGTGATGTGTTGCTAGAGTTTTGCCTTGGGAAGAACGCCAAGAGCACTCTGTGTTAGCATTTGTACAGTATATGGCTGTGTTCCAGTTTGGCCAGGTTATTTTTGCTGTAATAATCAATTTTTTTGCTTAATTATGAATAATTAATACAGATCATTCCTATGTATTACTAGTTATCATAAGCTTAAATTTACTACTCACAACAAAACATACAGCTAGCTACTAAACTTGTAACTGTCTCCTCTACAGAGTAAGAGAGAGAAATACTATTTATCCCCCAGAATAAAAATAAATAAAATGTGTTGAACAAATTATGTTCATTTCTTTGCTTACCTGTGTTATTTTTTTACTAGTTTTATAGTGTTGCATTTTAGACAAGCATCGCAAACTTATGGGCACAATTCTCGAAAGTGACTCTAACGCAAAGCTATGCATTTATATTTTTATCAGGTCAATGGGAATCCTAAGCATTTGGTGTCTTTGCAAATCAAGTCACATTTTTAGGCGCTGGAAGCCTGAATTTTGACTAGTACTTAAAAATATACTTTGAGCTGATGTTTACAAGCATTCCTGAATAAAGGCTTAATTATCAATTCAAATGCCAGTTTCAGCCATCCTAATTTACTTTTGGCTTAATTTGTGTATGTGTAGAAACATTTGAAAACACAAGTTTAAGGAAGTATAGATAAGCCAAAAGAAAGATTTTTGAGCCATTTAAAGTCAGATTGAGATTTAAAACAACCAACCAACCACCCAAACACAGGAAATTGATACCAACATACAATCATTGCTACAGGAATCTGAGCGCTTGGACTCCCAAATAAATCCGTGCACTTGGAGTGCCTGAACATAAAGACATCCCTTATTTCAGCATACATGTGCAAATGTGTGCTAGTGTGTGCTGAGGCACCCGGGAAGCCTCTTCCTAGCTAGGGAAGGTTTATATGCAGCCTATTCAATACCAGAACTTTTGCTACTAAATGGTTTTCAAATACAGTTCATTTTCATGCCATGATCTTTAATGAAAAGTGCCTGCTGAGTGCAGTACAAACCATTTGGTGCCCCAGTGTCAGGGGAGGAAAAGAACAACATTCAGTAAAACTGAAGGTTTTTATTATCACGTCGTAAATGAACAAATGGCATCTGTCAATACAAAGGAACTCATAGGGGGTATAGAAAGGAAGCTTAGTTATTACACTCAGGGTGTGCTGCTGAAGTGACAAACTGGAGTTTTATTAACATGCCAGTTATAGATCTCCTCTTCCTCCCCCACCGCCCCAACCCTTTTCTTTTACCTCCTTCAATTTGGTACATACCAGAACTGCTGTAAAATGAGCTTTGGTCAGACAGTGCTCACCGTTTAATGCTGGAAGTTGCAATCATCACTATGAGTAATTAAAAAGCGGGGGCCTCAGTATTCAACATGAAAACCTGGCCACAGATTTGGCTCTCCTTTGGGGAATATCACTACATGGGATCGGGCGGAGAGCCTCCCCAAGCACTAATCCCATCATAGTTTACGAATTTAGGCAATAAACATCTTTCACTGCACTGATAAATGACAAAGGTGTTTATGAGCTTCAGGAAATGTTTATACCAAATGTATAAAAACCAGAGATGGGATTGTTCACGCTAGTGGGGAACTGGGTTGGGAGCAGAGATGCTGAGGGGAGCGGAACGGGAGGCGCAGAGGGTGGGAATCTCGGCACTGATTTTTACTGGAAGGTATTAAGGCGTTTTTCTCATAAAAGACTTTAGTGGCCTTGAGCAGGTGTGGCTGCAAGCTGGCAAATGCCGAAGAGGCAGTGCCTGGGGTGAGCCGGGGAAGCCCTAGGGACCCCCTGCTCCCTGCCTGGTGAAGGAAGTGGGGCTGGAAGTGCCCCCCCGTGCCCCGCTGGGACGCTGAGCCCAGCTGCAGGTTCACAGCGGGAGCATTTCTGTGCCATAGAAAGGGGAAAAGCTGGTGTTCCCCTTTGGAAAAATCGTACAATTAGACCTACAGTATACTGAAAAGAGCTTAGCAGGCCAAACCTAAATCATGTTAGCAGCCGTGCAAATACAGGACATTGGGCATTTTTAATGGAAACAAGAAAATCCCAGAGTCACTTATATGCTTTACTAGCTTTTTCAAGTTCAGGGACCAGGTTTTATTTTATGATTAGCAAGCGTCAGAGCTACATTTAAAATGAAGCATGAAAGGAAGTGCCTTTCGATTATGACTATAAACAACAATTTCAGCGAGACTTCCATTATAAACTGCCCAGAACACAAAGCCAAGCTGGTTCTTATTGGTTATGTCTGATGCACTAAATGCAAGCAGGAGTTTTAAAACCGCCCCAAAGAGAAAGGATTCCATGCAATGAGGCTTAAGAACCAAAACTGTGAAGCCAGGAGGTACAAAAGATGCATAAGCAGGTCTAGATCACTTTGCAACTCAGACTGACCTTGCAAATTGCCGGGGAGGTTATGCACAGCTTGTACCGGCCTGTTATATTCCCTCCCCCCACACAGGAGCATGCTTTAACTCCACTTGCAAAGACTAGGATGGTGGACATGTTCCCCCAAGATTTTAGGGAATGTGACAGTTCCCAAAGGGTGTGCTGTCTCCTACAGTTCCCACTGGGGATGACTGCACAAGCGGCCTGTGTCACGCCCCTGGCAATGAATTACAGCCGTTAAGTGTTGAAGCAAACTCATCACAAGTGGAAATTGCGCAGACACTGACACAGGCTTCTTGGGATAACACCCACTCGTTATTTTTCACCTTCACCTCTTGAGTCCACCTTGATCCAAGATTATTAACATGTCATGAGAAGAGAAGCCTATCTCTAAGATAGGCCATGCTATTGAAAAAAACCTGTTTTGTTAAAGCTCTTTGGAGGCTAAGCTATGCTTCGCTCATCTCTCCAGCAGAGATCATACCCTCAGCTGTCACAGCTCAGCGTGGCTCAGTTGGCTGCAGATCCTTTTCACACCTGCAGAGAACCTGCCCCTGACATGTTCCATGCTGCCCATCATAAAAAGATTTATCAGAGCCTTTGCACAAAAGCCACATTTCCTTTCACCAATGGACAAATTAAAAAGACTCTTAAAACTAGAATAATCTCAGGGATGCTGCCTTTTGTAGGGGATGGCTTTATGTGCCCATTTCCTTCTCATGCGGACTCCTGCTTTTACAGCTTAATGACAACAACCACTTGCTTAGCTCCAGCATCTCTGCCGCAAAGAGAAGGGAAAGCAAATCGGGGTACCTGGCTGAGGTGAGAAGGTCCTTTCTTCATCTGGCAGAGTAACATCTCAGACCTCTCACTGCCCTGTCCCCCCCTCCAAGATGCGAGCACACGCCAGTGTAAACAGTTGGCTGACACAGAGGGAACAAACAAAACGCCAGAGCACTTCTTCAGCCCTGACTGAGCACAGAACATTTTGGAAGGTTCCCATAATATTAAAGCAAGAATCTTGCCCTAGTAGTCAATGTTGTACAGCAGAGTTATACTGGGTTTCTAAAAAAGAAGTTACCTGTACACTGCCAGGGAGGTGGGTACGCTTTCTCGGAGAGTGGAACCTGCCTTCAGCAGAGTTTTAAGTCAAAATTCACATAAAATGTTAATGGATGAATGATTGCCAGGCTGTTTCAGCAGCTTGCTTCTTTTTGGTTTTATGTGGTGGGAGATGAAAGGGCTTGTGTATCTTTGGCAGATGAAGGGCTGGGAAGAAACTTCAATTTTGTTTCAAATTAAGAAAAAAAAATCATAGTAATTTTACTTGGGTATCCCCATGTCCTTGTGCTTTTGCCCCTGTAAGAGATTTGTTCGCAGAGGGAAACCTTACAGAAAGAGCAGCTGTTGATAGAAACCAGAATGTTTAGGGAAAGCAACTTTTAAATTAATAATTTACATTGGAAATATGTTTATGGTGTAACTTGGGAAGAACACTTATCTCTGTTATGGTGGGATTTACACCTCTCTGGACCCGTGCAGGTTTCAAAGTTTTTCTGAACCAGCACTTTTAGCGCTTTGCCTTCACTGACACACAGGTGTCCCTTTACAGCCGGCCAGCCTGCCGGTGGTGGGGATTTTACAGTGGAATAACGAACTGGAGACAAGGTGCTTTGGTGTTTACGGTGAGGAGATGAGGTCACTGCCTCCGCTGCTGACCTCACCTACCCACGACGATCTAAACCAGCACCATCTCTGGGCTTCTACCACAGCGCAGCTCCTGCTGCCCGCTGCCCCATGCGCAAAATAAAATGTTGCTTAGGAAGACGCAGCACCAGGGCCTTCCTGCACTGGGATTAGAGGAGGTGAGCTAACACCTAGAGGTTCCCTAAAGGCTGGATCTCATCAGCTAGCAGGTTAACATCCAACCAGCCCTGCAGATTCCAGAGTTAAAAAAGGCCAGGGCATCGCTGCCGGGGCTGTGCCTGCATGTTCGTGCCCATTCTGCAGGCACCGAGCCCTCACGCTGCTCTCGGTCACGCACTCATCGCAGGGGTGATTTGCACAGGTCCTCTGTGGGCTTCTGTATGAAGAATTCCTGCTCTTAGGAAGAAGAATAGCGATGTACCAGCACTGGCGAATAGGTGACTGCAGGATGAGGCAGGTGCCTGGGGAGCTAGCACAGCTCACGCCAAGCCACCTCATGAGGGCAGGATGGATTAGCAGTGGGCTCCATCAGGAGACCTCCAAGACAACCTGCCGTTAGCTGCAGCCTCATTAGTAAGCCCAGACTGGAAAGGGACACGCACCTGCAGCATTTCACTCAACTTTTTATCCTTCTAGTCTTTTCTGTTGCATGAGCAATTTATGAATTCATGAAATTTATGAAATTAATGAAGGCTTCCTACGTATTATGCAGTTGGATACTCTACAGTCCGGTAAAGACTGAACACGTTACAGCCCTTTCTGCAGTCTGGAAACATAGATGTCCTTGTCTGATATCCAGCTCTTTTCGTGAAATACTTCATGATCCTTGAGGCTTCTGCCTCCCCACCAAGTTTAGTTCAGACCAGGCAACAAATTCTAGAGCTGCTGAGGAGAAATGTCTACAGAAAGAGACAGACACCACAGCATCACATGGACCTCCTTTCCTGCATAAATCAGAACAAAAGGTTTTAGATTTATAAAGACCTACTTTATACCATGAGAACTAGACACCGAGAATACTAATGCAGACTGTTCCTGTAGGTACGACAACATGACCAAAATGTGTCTTTCGCCTGGTTATTTTGACCTTGATCGTACAGTAGTTTGAGATGGATAATGAGTTAATTATTGTGAATGAGATACCAGTCACGTAAAACTTTCCTATTTTCTCTCTTAATGGAGATTTATACATAACATGCCAAAGCTCCTTTTGTAGCTGATATGCATGTGACTCAGTCACATGAGCAGTTTAAGCACAAAATTCTCCCCACGCAAATTGTCACGGACAAACAAAGGAAAAATCCATTCAGTTGAGAAGGGGGAAAAGCTTCAGCTGAGGGGTTTGGGTTTTTTTTAAATTTTAATAAGAAAGTAATTATTTGAATAACGTGAGGAAAGGGGTTGTTATGAAAGAAAGCCCAGGCAACAGTCATCCTTATCTAAGGACCCTAAAATAAATAGGGTGAGATCATCCGCAGAAGTTACTAACACATAAACTATGCTGAGTACAAGTACTGTGACCCACGGTCATCTTTAGTGCAGTATAGTAACTACAAAAGGGATATAAAATGTATGGAACTTTTTTCACCTTTTAGCTCATGCAGTGGCAAATTGTCTGGTCCTGCTGATACATTGCTGTTTGTCATGAGTGATCTAGAAATGAAAGGAACAAACAGAAAACAAATCACTGAAACATTTCACACCTCATCATCAAACCCATGTTCAGAAAGGCTGTGGAGAACTCTTTTGTTGTGCTCTACCAATAATCATGAGGGGAGAATCAGCCCATATATTTTTTATGAGGCACTACAAATTCTGCTCTCACTGGATAAATCTATAGCATAGATTTATAAAGTCAGTATTTTTTTTTTAAGAAACAAAACCAATCCTGATAAATTAATACTAATACTTGACATTTTTTCTAACAAACTTCACAAACTGTTTTAAGTGAGGAAAAACACTCTTGTGGAGCGAATATAATTAAACCTAGTTACATGAGGAAACTGAAGCCCTGAGACAATTTCCATTACCTACATTTTCCAGCACAACTAACAGTGCACTGGGAATTCTTCTTCTACACTTTGCATCTGATAAATAGCTTATTTCACTATCTATTTAACATTTAACGTACTTTTGCCTTTCAGTGGAGCACTGGTGGCTTTCTGGGACAGGCACACCGGGATCAGATAAGCTCCAGGCTCACTTACTGCAGTCTAGGAGCCAGGCTGATCACATTTAGGAAAAGAATTTCCCATAGTGTTACTGTTCATATCCAGAATGAGAGAAATGAATCTAATAGCTACAAAAGCCTGTTAGCATTGCACTAAAATGGGCAGTACTGGAAGGGTTTCCATCGGAGATAGGAGCAGGCAGGCTGCTCTCCCCGGCAGTTATGGGCAGCACTGCTCAAGTGGCTTTTGGGGGCCCATTGCTGTTGGTGAGGAGATGGCAGTTCAGAGCATCCCCTCGCAGCCGGACGGATGGGACCACTATGGACACCGGTCAAGCAGCACGCGGTGCCACATCTGCCAGGGCCATTTGGAGATCAGGTTTTGTCCAGAGGTCCCTTCACATGGCTTGGGCCATGCATAGCCTTCACACACTGAACTGAGATAAAAGGAAAATATAACCACCTTGACACGTTTTTGTTGAAATTTTGGGTGGGTTTTTCTCAGTCTTTTTTTCTGCGTGACCCCACAACAGCTGTGCTGGCACAGAGAGGGAAGAGGGGCTAACCCCAGCATTACTGTACGCACACGTGTGTATATATATATAACCAGTAAATACAGGCAGCTTGCCCCTGGTGACCAGATATTGCACCAAGGCTGGACAGAAGCCTCTTGCGCCTGCGAGTAAATGTAGCCCCTTCTACTTCGGACGTGGGGAAACAGCCTCATTTTTCACAGGTACAAAGAGGAAAAACTAACACTTACACTGAATTTGAAGAAATATGTTTTGTGTAAATATCTTTTATCCTCTTTTGCCATCCACCTCCCCTGCTTCTCCTGGCATAAACTGTTGCATTCCTTTAAGATTTATGAAAGATTATTTGAGTGAGAAGTGAATGTCTCAGCAAATGACTAACTGACCTTCCACCTATGATCGTGACCCTAAACCAGATGAGCCTTTTGAAGAAATATTTTGGATTCAGTTAGGAAATGGCAGTGTAATTGAAACAAACTTGGCGGGGCTGCTCAGCACTCTGGAAGGACAACGCTGTGGTTAGGAAACCTTTGCCTACTGCTTTGTCTTCTGGAGTTAAGTTAATGGTCGATTTTTCCACATACAAGACAAGACACAAGGAACTTTGCAGACTGTAATGGTAATAAAAAAAAAATTAAAATGAGTCATTTGTTCAAAAAAATTACTTAAAGTCCAGAAAACAGCTTTCAACAGCTCTGTAAATCACCTACAAATTAAAGTACTTGAAGTGGGTGGGTTTTTTGTTGTTTTGGGTTTGGGGTTTCTCCTTTATTTTATTTTTAATTGGTTTATAGAAGGTACCTGTCCATATTTCTGAAGAGAGAACAATGGGCATCTAAGAATGTATCTGCTAGTCTCATGAAAGATACCCAGGCATTCAGTAATGCCTGTATTATAGACCTTCATCTAATAAAAGAGAAAGAGGCAGGAACACCGATGACATGAGATGCTGCAGTAAGGGGGGAAGCTGTGCTTGGAGACTACATAAATGATGGCCCTTCAAAATTCTCCAGAGTTTCTGAGCCAAATGTCTCAAATACAAATTAAGTTCTCTATTACCTCTATGAACCAAAGCAGGTTTTGCTTGACATTGAGCCTTTGGTCACTCCTCTCAGTGACACTGCTGATGTGGTCAGAAGTTATCTGCACAGACATACGTGTGAGCCAGCTTGCTGGTGCGATGCAGGGCTGTGCTTTGTGGTTGCATATTGGGAAGTATCTCTAGGGGAAAAGGCTTCAATGCTGAACAACATCTAAGTTATTTCTTTGGGTTTTTTTACATATAAAACAATGATGTTGATTAGGCAAAAAAACCTGGAAGAATCTCAAAGGCTGATTTTATAAAAGGATTGACTCAGGCAAGAAAAAACTGAAAAGAAGAAAACTCTCAGTTTAAGACACAATGAGTTTACAGACTATCACCAATTAACCCAATTTACAAACTGGAATTCAGCCCAGTGCCGTGTGCAGAGGGAGTAGTTTGCATCATCTAAGTTTTGAAAAAGAAATTTGAAAAATGCAGTAGGGAGTGATATGCACAGACCTCAGTGAGACCAATACTCTTGACCTCCTTAGGCTTTTTTCTTGGTGGTTTTTTTTTTTTTGTTTTTGTTTTTGTTTTTAAAATTCTCTAAGTGGTTCACTTCTGATTCACCTTCAATATTATTGCCTAAAATGGGCTATTTTTTAAATTCCAGACTTGCTCTCTTTTTGCATGTTTTAAACTAAGGGGAAAAAACCCCAATAATTTATCACAAACAGCAATAAGATGCAGCTATAGTGCCACGTCTAGTTAGACATTTTAGTCATATGACCTTCATCTTTGCAAGGATCTATTGTTACATTCCATTTATTTTTGTCAATATTGACATCTGACCATGGACACAAAATGATCTTTTTTTCTTGCCTATACTCTCCTGTCCAACTTTGCATTAAGAAAGCAATTGAAAAGCCTAATGCATGGAAAGTGAATCTTTTGTATTCACTATAATGCCCAATTTTTCCTTTGGAGTTACCAAAGCTGTCCAAACAAGAGCTAGATTTTCCCTTTCAGGAGAGAATAATGGAAACTTTAAATGAAATCAGAAGGTTACTTGACCTGTTAGAAACTGAGGTAAAACTGATGTGAAATTATAACATAAAGCCATGTGAGGCTGTTATATAAACCGCAGTGCATTATGCAATCTCATATTTTCAACAGAGCTAAAAATGAAAAAAGCTCGGAAACTTGGAATGATTATGCTAACTGCTAAACTATCATATTTTGTGTTGTTGTCAGGATGTGAACCTGAATATGATTTTATTTCAATTTACTCACAGTGAAAGATTGATTATGAACAATCCATCTATCAACCAGACTTTCAAATTGCTCTGAAAAATATTGCCGCTTGCAAGTGTATTTCACCCAGCGCTTTGCAAGATGAGTCCTGAGTACATCCTGCTCACCCCAACACACATCTCCACCCCAAAAGCAAATCTTGGATTCCTGATGCATTTTTACATGCATCAGGTAGTAAAAGTGGCATATAACTTCAGATATTCAGAGTCCAGCTATTGCACCGACACAGAAGGACTATCAGAAAGCAGTGATTCCACCTAAGAGAACACAACCCCTCCTTGCATACATCTTCCTAACCTCTGGTGGGAGAGTACAGTGAAACAGAGGAAAAAAAAGTGGATTTTCACCCACTTCAGCGGATCTAAACCCATGGCTCTACCACTGAACATGTAGTAGAGACAAAGAAAATTTTTCTCATGGTTGGCTTGGAGTGTGTTAAATAAAGCACCATGTTAGTGGTCAAATCCTAGAACTGAATTAGAAGGAATAGCATTTACTACATCAAATCTCCTGCCCCACTAATGTTCTACAATAGGCATCCACAAAGAAAGGAGGTTGCACTGTCTGTGGCTTTACACAAAAAGGCAAAAAAGGGAAGAATTGTGTTTGTAACGATTTCGCGGGTAAAACTATTTAACATCAGCTTGTTTCTCTGCTGTACTTGTTCAGCAAGACAGAACTGGGGAAGTTTGAGGCATTGCTCATACTCACCATAGCTAGAGAAGGAATCATCTTGCTTAAGATCACTCCATGTCCAGATCCTAATGCTGAATTATGCCTTGATTGCAGAGCTGTACAGTTATACAGTTATACAGCCAGCTAAACACACTTTCCCTTCAGTTTTAAGGAGAGAGCAGAATTTCTTTTAAAGACGAAAATAATACATGAACATATCACTATACATTCATTGCAAGCTCATACATTTCCCAGCATTACACAAACAGGAACACATGAGCCTGTCTTAATCTGCATTCCACTCAAACGAATACATATTCTGAATAGGCTAAGTGGGTGCAACACAAACCTTTTTATATAGCCATGAAACACTTCACATACCTTGGGAGCTCTTTGTTAAAAACACACACACAAAAGAAAAAAGCAGCATATTTCAACAATTTAAAAATTTTTTTAAACAAGAATTAAAGGAATGGGTGATATTGTCACTGCTTAGAAGGGTGTTTGCCCTCTAAGCCGAGTGCCTTTTCGTCTTTCTGCATGCATTTTACCACCATTTCTTTTTGATGAAATTGTTTTCTCCCCCAGTTCTGTGCTTAGGTTGACAATGCACAGAATTGCCAGACAGTTTTGTCGCTTATGCCATAGACTTTACTATTCCTTTGAACCTTGCTTGGCATAAAAGAAGTTTTTCTTAATAAGTAGTTGTTCATCCTTTGATATGCACATCTGGATGTGCCTCTTATCTGCAACATGGTAATGGTGCTTCCTGAAGATAATGATAAAAGAACAACTGCAAATAACAAAAAAAAAAAAAAAAAAAAAGTGCAAAAATGCAGCACCCAAACCCAAAGTGCCTTCAGATATCTTTTAAAAAATTATCAGGGTGGAGAAAAGGAGAAAACACTCTTAATTTCTTCGGCTTTTTATAGTAGCAACACAAACAAAGAATCCCAAAAGGCAGAACAAAAAATAACAGCTAAAGGATTTACATACAGCAATCAATAGCATTATGTGATGTTTATATAATGTGACACTATATAATGTCTTTGAAAAATCTTATTTAGCTCAAATAGGACCTTGTTTTGATCTCAATTTGCTACCTGTAATAAGTCATAACTTAAATATGAACAATCACCAATGCAAAAACATATTTTCCAGTGCAACTGATGAGGAAGAAAAACCTCTGCATCTGGGACCGAGTTCTTCCAGTGTATGACGCTGTACTGTATTTTGTATAGTGGAATTAGCAATATGGTTCTCAACTTTTAGAGCAAAACTGTTTAGCATCACTTTAATCACACCTCGACCAGTTCTCCAGTCTGTTCCTAATCTCAGTTTCTTCATCTGTTTTCACCACTGGGAGCTGAGAAAAAGGGTTGGTGGGAGCAGGATCAATCCCACACAATGCTCAGCCAAAATGCATCTGAGACCCCAGCGCTTTCCTGCATAAGAGTGTGATTTGCCTTTTCACTAACTGCCTAAACCAAAGTGCTCCAAATAAAAAGTTTCCAGGTCCCAAAGTTAAGCCAAATTCAAAGAAATCTCCGCTTTCCCCATGACACCAGCTGAAGTAATTCCCTTATCTCTGTGACTATTTCACAGCTGCTTTTCCCTGAGACAAATCAGGAAATAGCAAATCCAACATTTCGGTCCCTACAATCAGTCAGCTCTGTCTGCTGCATATCCCCATCCAGCCATGGATAAAAGGTGACCAGCAGAAACTGCTCCTTATAAAACCCTGCGCTGCAACCACAGGGCTGCGGATGGGGGTGCCGCTCCAAGGACTGAATGCACCAGAGATTGTGGTGCTGGACCCTTCTTAGCCTTACAGATAACATTCATGAATTGATCCCTCATTAGTATGCAGCAGGCATGGGAAAATGATAAACTCCTATTAACACTGTCATGGCAACTGAAAAAATGGCTGCTTTGGAAGAACAAGGTCCACAACAGAAGAAAAGCAAAGGCCTCTTTCCTTTCTTCTGTTTGACATCTGTTGTTTAACATACAAAATTGTATTATGGTGACACACACTAGCACAGGCATGGTTAAAGGTTTGTCAGTGATTGTTATCATTATCAGCTCCTATTTTCAGGGCTGATGTGGCTCATCTCTGAAATTTTGCTCTGGGCTGCAACCTGTCATACAGGATTTCAGCCCAGCAGCAAAATTTATTGTACAGATTTTGTCTGGATTATGGCTGAGCAGAGAAGAAAAAGGAACGTTGCCATTAATTAATTCTCCTTTGCAACAAAACCTCGGAAAATATACTGTACGTTTTTTACACCAAGTTAAGTACATCTCTCGAGAAATTTAGAAGTCCAAGTTCTATGTAAAAAATCCCATCGGTTTTTAGGGTGGCATAGGTACTTAAATAAACCAGGCACATTATATTTGCTTATTGTTAAAACATTGTTAATGTGTAATGTATGTATTTTATATGAATTACAGTTTTGTCATAATCTATTGAGTTTACTTCCGGAATAAACAGTTTGTGCCATTTCTTCCCGAGCTTGTGGTTCGTAACACAGATTTTTACGCCGTGTAGATAATTCCTTGTGTTGTACCTGACTGTAGTTCTGATGACCTTCTGTCTCAATGTTCTTGTTTTTAAACTAAGAACAATTACCTACAGTTATAAAATATTTCATCTGCTGCCTGATGAAGGAAAATAAGTGCTAAGTATTGCCACGGAGTCCGAATTAATTGGTCAGAGATACAAAGGGCTAATAATTAGTCTCCCTTCCTCGTTAACTGAATCAAACTGAGGGAAATCCATGGGCTGTGAAGCAGTACTCATGAGGGGCTGGGAGGGGAAGGTCCTGCTGCCTGGACAGGCTCCTGCCCACCCACCCTGCCCTGGCTCTGGACCCCTCCAGGAGCAAATTTAGCTCCTTCAAGCTGGCATAAAAAATAACTCCAGTGAAGCCGTGGGGGGCAATGCAGAGACCTCGTCAGCAAGTCTGCAGTGAAAGGCCAGATCTCAGCACCCACAATTTGACAGCAAAAAAAATATTACAATTCTTAGGTAGTTTTACTTGGGCCCGTTCCCAACCTGGTTTGTAGTCTGGGCACTCCACAGCCCCCTCCTTCCAAGGCAGGGCAGCGTGATGGCTATCCCAGTGCCCATCGGAGTGGTCCCACAGGGGCATCCTTACATTTAGACTTCAGCTGCTTCCCATGGCCACCAGTGTCCAGCCAGCCTTGCTGTCATCTGAAACTGGACTTTGATCAGGGACCAGTAACTAAAAAAATATGTAATTAAAGAAATGACTGCCATAATCTTTGATGTTTTAGCCTCCGTGTTGAGGATTATTGTTATCCGGGCTGTCTAAAAAGCCCAAATGCAGTTATGTGCTCAGTTACTGTCCCACATTTCTCTACCCAGCAGTGGCCATGACATTTGCTCCTGGACTCTGCTGGCAGGGTCAGGCACCAGGATACATCTTTTGCTTTAGTGCATTAACTGGTACGTTTACAGGATGGATCCTTCTGCCAGTGCTTCATGGTTATGTATTATGTGCTGAGATGCTGCTTAAGGATGTGACAGAAGGAGAAAAACCCAAGCCACCAACAAATCTACCAGCACTGAGGATCTGGTTTAGATTTTATCCATGTCTCATCTTCTACATTTCCATGGATCTGGGGCAGAAAGTTCTTGTTGACACAAAGGCCCTGCTTCCTATGGCCTCCTGTCCTTCTTTCAGAAGATCCATTTTCTTTTAAACACAGCCTTTTCTCCTCCCACTAACCACACACATTCATCTTACCTAGGTTGCCTCTCATCACTCTTAGCTGCAGCAAGACCCCAGGATTTTCTGGCATTAGGACACCTCCTTTTTATCTGACAAACTGCTATGGGACGCTGCATCAGACAAAACTATGGTATCTTTAACAGGTTTCTATGTGGGCTGCAAATGATTCACATCCCCTACCTTACACAACTGCATCTCTGTTATCTTTTGAAAGGAACTCTGGAAAAACAATAAATTTTGCTAATTATGAAATCTGTGCAAAATAAATCACCTCGTATCTGTGAAATTTGGTGATTAGCATGCCAAAGAGGGACATGCGCCTGAATATCATCTGCATCTTTCAGAGGTCTATAAGAAATGCATTTTTTTTCCTGTGCACCTGCATCTATTAATTGCTTTCCCACAAGAACTCCCTCTCCTTAAGACTGAAGCTGTGCTGTGTGCAGATAAATGCGCGCAGAGGTGATCTAATTTAATTTCCTCTCATTAATAGCCTTCCTCCATGGCAACATATCAACTGTGACAATAAGGACACCTGAGTATACACATATTCTGTGCAGTCTCCTTATAGGCGAAAGCATGCCAAGCTTATTAAATGAAACAAAAAGAGAATTTTTAAATGTGTTTCAAGCAGTTTGTTGAGAGTTACTTGATCAGGGTAATATTTCAAGCAGAAGACATGGGCTTATATGCGGTGGTAGGCGAAACCTAAAAGACAGGCCTAGGATTTTAGCTTTTGATAGCTGCTGCTAGATCTTCATTATCCCTGCAAAGATCTTAAACAAAGGGGGGAGAAGAGCTGCCTCCTCTTAACACAGCTGAGGGTAGGAGGCGGCAGCGGTCCCCAGCCGAATAAGGGCCAGGGCCAGAGGTGTGAACTCAGCGCTGCCATCCTCCCATTACTCTCACCCAGTTGTTAACTACAATGCTGGGCTATTTAAATGCTAATATTATTTAGCATGAAACAATCATCAGATTGGAGTCCCGGATTTTCTGAGGAGGGAAAGAAAAAAGAAACTTTGAAAACATTGCCTCGCTGTTCCCCAGGACGGATCCTCACACATGTATTTTGGGAAGGACGTGCTGACAGTGCCACACAGTTGATATGTGGGGGTTTTCTTTTTTATAGTTCTCTGCTAGATCCTTGTTAAATATAGACAAGTTTTGCTTGTACCTATTTTTCTGTCCTTTATCTAAGTGTAATTTTGCAGGTTTTCTTTGTGTCAGATCCCATAACACTCTTACACACTCTGTTGTTTTTTCAGGGGTAACTTGGAAATGGAAAACCCATCACAAACGGTTAAACTGCAAGACGCAAGAATTTCATCATGTTACCCGGTTTGTGAAGGAGAGGAAGGTGGAAGGTCACAAAGTGTACTTGTGTGCCTGACCATTTCTTAGACAGCAGTTTCTTTACAGCCCGTGTGTTGAATATCCCACCACAAAACCTGCCGTTGTTCAGATCCCAGTAGCTGGTCCCGGCAAACGACAATTAACACTAAAAGAAATCATTGCTGACATTACAAAACAGTATCTGCAGAGAAATGCTGCTCTCGGTTTGCACCACTGGGGCTGAGATAACGCACAAAAAAAGACACCAAAATCTGCTGCTGTCCAGAGAAAAGAACAAAACCAGAAGCCTTTGAGGTGGCCGGGCAGGAAAACGAAGTCAGATGAAGAGCTGAACAAAACTCACAACTTCCTCAGTGCAACACTGACATCCTGGATTTAGAAATTCCTTTCTTAAAGCACTCTAATTCCCTTCAGCTTCCAAAAAAAGAAATCCTGAAGGTGTAAATATGCTCCCTTAGACGCTGGGAGCTGCTGAATGAGAGGGATGGTGCTTTGCTGCCAACCTTTCAGGTGGAAGCAATACTCCTGGTTTTGAGGAACGGGGAAAGACATTGGGAGACAACTGCTCTGGTCTGGGGATTGTTGCTCATCCCCATCCCAGCTCCCAGTAGGCTGGGAAGGTCGCCCTGGTCCTGGTACAGCCTGCCTTGTAGGTCTGCCCTGGAGCTATAGGCGTTTGATGCCAAGACTCACAGAGTGGTTGTCCAAAAATAATACAGACCTCAGCAGGGAAAGGGAAATAGAAATGGAGATTTCTCTCTCTGTCCCCCTTTTGGCTTTTTGTAGTTTGAACTAGAACAACATTTTGTGCTCCCCTTCTGCCTCCCCAGTTGGGAGTCTGGTAAATGTTTGCGTGGTTTGGGAGTGGAACTGCCAACCTACCCTGGAGGTCTGAAAATTCAGAGCGTCATCCCAAAGCCCGCTGAAGACAGTCTGTCTTTGCTGTCGTGCTTTCACAATTTCAGTGAGCTCTGGTTTAGCCCTTGTGCCAGCTGCTTTCACATTTAGGCATGCTCTGAAACTTGATGAGAGAAAGCTGCTTGATCTGGATCTAAAACATGTTATTAAACTTAAATAAAACAACAAAACCAAACATTGTGAGCTTTTGTTTTCAAATGAGACTTTCTGTCCCAATTCTGCAAACTCAGGAGAGTGAGAGATTTGGGAAAAACACACTTATCTACAGTGAATACAAGCCCTGAGCTTGTGAAGACTCATGTATTGCTAGTTCCCATGCATTTTTATTTTTTAATTACATAGTATTTCCCTTAAAGAGTTTGTGAAGAAGACAGTACCCCAATTACTTTTTGGAGCTAACAGAAGGAACACAAGTTGTGCAGCAAAATGAATTGTCATTGATATGATAATCTTTTGAAATACACTAATACGCAAAGCAAATCTAATTTTTTTTCCTTCAGAAGATAATTTGTTGCATTTAGCCCTAGTGACACTGGGATCAGACCTGTGCACAGCTGATATTTTTCCTACAAAGAAATAAACTAAATATTGTGGGGTTTATTAATATAATAATACAATATATTTTTTTGAAATTAAATTACAGTATTGGGAACTTATCCCATACCAGACATTACTTCATAGCACTGCACAAATTAACAGAAGAATTTGCTTTAGAGTGTTTCTACTCTGAGGACTGACCACCCCAAAGGCATTTTTGGGCCATGCAGGTCTGCTCCCTGGGCCTGATTCAGACATACGAGCGTTGTTCTCATTTCAGCAGGTTTCCATGGGTGGAATTTTTCCAACAATAATTTCCAATTATTCCTGAGAAATGGTGGTCCAGGGCAAGATCCATCTTTTGGAACATAAGTTCTACGTGATTACTCCAGTGGCTAAGACACCATTGTACTCATTTTAGCCTTGCTGGACATATGCAGGACAACTTTCCTCAGCGCTAGAACAGTTTATGAAGTTACAGCAAGCGGGCCAGCCCCTCTGTTTTGAAGGCTAGGCAGAGGAGAAAGCAGATGCCCAAATTCAACCTACAGAAGCAGCAAAGAAAATCTGTTTTACCTTCCTCTATAGCAGGTAGAGCTTCATGGTTTATTTCAAGGGCATAAATTGCTCTTTCCCAGGGGCAAACACCGGGATTTATTCATAGTTACAGCCAGTTTGGGAGCCGAACAAATGCTCTGCAGTAAGCGGGCCCTTGGCACAGCTTTCACAGCAGTGTTATTGCACTGGTATGTTCAAACCATCAAATTCCGGTCATGAAAAACGCCACCTTGTCATGCCAGTTTTACAGGTAGTACCTAAAAAAAAAATCAAAAAAAAAAATCTCAGACTTGCATTCCCAGTGTCGTTATTATTCCAGTGTGCATCAGCAGACCTGTTTCACAGCCTGTAACTATCTTTGAATTACACATTACTCCAGAGGTGCTTGGGGTCAGGTAGCAACTGTATTTTGTATTACAGATGTTTAAAACAAAAACAACAAAAGGGTAGTAACTGCTGGTGATGAAAGATGCTAAGCTGGTAGCTTAAAGATGAAACACACTATATACCTAGAAATGACAAGGGTCCCTAATGGCTGCATCCCAGGGAGGTCTACATTGGAAAGAAAGCTGTTTAATACTCCAGAAACTCCATAATAACACTGCCAATAACAACAACAATAATAAAAATATGGTACAGGGTAGTTAAAGTGAGACTCTCAATGGCTTAGAACCGACTGTAAAACAGCAAGCAAATGAGCATGGCTGTCAGGGATTGCTGCATGCCCAGAGCAAACTCACATTAGAGTCCTAATAATACCAGGAAGTTCCCTTCTGGAGTTATTCCTCTATAAAAGTAATATTTTAGGAAAGCGGTTACAGTGATTTGTTTGTTTTACAACGCGCAATCAGTGCTTAGGAAGGCACCTGGTCCCTAGAGGAGGGTGGCTTTTCTTAGTCACTAACTTGGGCCATCTCCACCCAGTGTGCTGGTTTCTGCAGAGCCTGTGAAAAGGCAAAACATCCCCCAGCAGTTCTGCACCCTGCGAGCTCAGAAGCCACCTCCAGGCAGCGTCTCCACCGCTAGCCAGGACACTGCAGGAGGGGCTTGGTGAAGCTAGGCAAGCTGGAAGACTTAGGTCTAAGTAGCTGGGAAGATATTTTGATGAAAACAGAATATTTCCTGCCCCTCAGCATAACCCTGTCACCAGTGAGGATGCAGAATACCACCTGGAGGAGTCCTCTTCCTCGTGTTCCTCAAACCTCTTTAGGCAGGTCACTGGAGGTAGTTTCGAAAGGAAAGGGAAATTCCTAACCTAGTAGGTCTTCTCCCTCTCTAATTTTCCCAGTTGCATAGAAGTTGACACAACACTTGAAAAATACATTTCAAGCCATTACGATTCACTGTTCTGGATTTAAAATCTAAGACAAGAAAGGGAACCAAATCAAAGTAACATTACACATCCTGTTTTACAGTCACTCAAGTCCATTAGAAATAGCCAGAAACATGCAAGAACTTCATATAGTACTTCATTATCCTGCGGAGTTTATCACATATGTTTCCTCTGTATATCTCTAGTCACCTACTAGGTGAATATCTCTTAAAAATCAAAGCCCACCACTGCGGGAACACGCTGTGAGGTCTTCCTTACAGCACAGACAAGACACCAGGTCCAACCTCACAGAGCTCAGAGTGCTTTTGCTACTGTCCAGTGGAAACATTTCTGCACGTGAGTCATTTTAAAACACACGAGCAGCCTTAGGTCAGTTCAATAACCTGAGAGGACACCACGACTTCACTAAATCCACGATGCATAGTAATTCACATCATAAAGACTGAAGGGCACCAAACCCACCCTGTTGATTAACTGATTTCACCACTAAAGTTTCTCCCTGCCCTCATATTAATGGAGACCTTGAAGTCTGTAATGGCTGTAATGAGATATTTGGTTACATTGATGTAATGTACTTTTTCTTATCAATATGCAAACAGGCGCCTAATCTATTTATCCCCTTTGCATTTTATTTGGGGGATGGAGGCAAAGAGGGTTGTCTTTGAAGGTTCTTTCAAACTTTGGTATCTAACGAAAACAAGCTGACTTCTAAAGCAAATAACAATTTTTATGTGCAAAGTTGGTTGCTGATTTTTCAGTAGTATTTTCCAGGCTTTATCAAACAATTTTTGAAACAGGCTGAAGTTATACATAGGATTTACCTGTTGCAGAGTGTGTTTGCTTAGGTCAGCCATGACAAGCACCCAAGATAAGGCCTAGTAATGCACAGACCTCCCTTGGGAGACCTAATGTATGAGGCTAAGTACGTAATAGTCTAATTTTTCAAGGGGAGAAGTCACTTTGGAAGATGCTAGAAGGGTTAATAACAGGGAGCCAATGACACCTGGACAACAGCAATCAATTCACTTCAAGAAAAGTACGGTGGCTTGGATTGCAGGGAACATCGATCGGAGCAATAGCAGTTCCTCAGTGCCAGCTACCTCTCCCTTTCTGTTGTTGTGTTTCTCAGTTGTGTGTCCTGTGTATGACAGTAAATCCTCGGCATGAGGATAGCATTACAAATATATGCTCTTGAGAAGGTTGGAAAGGGATCTAAATAGAGCAGAAGAAGCTAAACTGATTTTTCTTTTCTCATCCATTCTCTCTAATTCTTTGCTATTCCCTATCCCCACTTAGCAGTCCAGATTTTTTTTTGGTCCAACAGCTCATTGCCAAGTCCCACACCTCAGGCAAGTGAAAGCACAAAAGAAAAATCTTGCACTTGCAGAAGGGAGACTGACCTTCTGTCCTCATATTTTCATGATTCACTTAAAGACAGGTCCTATTCTATTTTTATTTGAATGATCAAATCTTCCTTTTACTCTGGGGGAAAACAACCCAAAAGGTAAAGGTGCTGAGATACCTTTTAAGTCATTTTAAGCCAGAGTATCTCAGCAGGGAAGCCCTGGAGGCTGTTACGGTTATAAGGACCGTCTGTAATACCTCTGAACCTCAGCTGCTCCCAGTCACTTAGTTACCCCTTTTCTTTTTAGGCTCTTCTTTTCAAAACAGTGGCAAACTGATGGTGTGTATTTTCTCTCTGCTTATCAGGGGATCATTTGAAGTTGAGCCATCTAATTCTGAAGATTTTTTACCTAAAGAAAACTCACGCACTTTACTGACTTGGATTGTGGCACCTAACTACTACTCTGAGCTAGGACTTGCGGACAGCCACCATGCCCTTGGGGAATGCAGCATTTAATATCTAGGGATGTAAGCCACCTGGACCATTACTAGAGCACATGTATCCTGCATTTGCACTGCAAAATTTTTGCTGCCACTCTCTGTTGCATCCTGGTAGAATCACTGCACGACTCCCAGCACACCACAGTGCATGCCACACTTCTGTTTCATTATTGAAACAGTTCAAAGATTTATTTTAAAATATCTGTAAGCAACAATGCAGTATTTAGCCCTGGTATATTATCTGCACAATCAACTGCCATCAGTCAGAAGTTTGCATGGTTCAGCTGGCCAGCTTCCAGCCATTAGATTTTCTACCTTCATTCAAGAGCCTTCTATTTCCTTTTGTAAAACAGGCACTCCTCTTCCCTCACTTGATGCCTTCCACTGCACACAACCAATAGTCAAATCACTAATTTTGGTCATGCCATCTCAAAGAAGGCAGAAGCTCAGCTAATTTTCCTTTCCAGACCTTGGAGGCACATGGTATAGGTGCCCACCTTGCAGCACGGCTGATATATTAATAACACCAAGTATTAACCATACTATAGTAATAGATGTTTGCCTTTGCTCATCTTATGATTCACAATGCTCTGAAGCAGTCATCTGTTCTTTTTATTTTGCAGCACTCAGACAAGCCATGTGTCATCTGTAAACTGTAATCACCAATGTATTTATATAAGAGCAGGCATGTGTATGAGACACACAGAGCCTGGGCAGATAGGGCATGGTAGGAAAGGAGGACACATTGCATGCATGGCTGTCAAGCTATTTCACAACAGGAGTAATGCTACTGAGAGACTATGATGGGGCATGGATTCACTTGCTGCTGCTGCTGAGAACAAGTCTGTTCTCATAAAAAGAAACCACAAAAAAATCATTGCAGTATAATGATTCAGGATCCCACGTTATATTCTTTAAATCTGTTTCATTATGCTGAAACTCAGTAGAATAACAATATTCTAAAAAAGTGTGGTAACTCTTTTCCCTGTGAGATAATCTCAGCAGGCTTTTACCTCCTTCATTTGGATTTGGTATTATTTTACCCGAGTTTTCACTCATACTTTGCAGGTATAGACAGTAACAGAGCTTGTAAACAGGGAGAAAAACAAAGACAGAAAGATAGTCTTGTAGTTGCTCTCACTGGAATTAAGTATGAATATCAGGGAAAGAAAATATTTCTGGTAAACCCACTGGCTCCAGTTCTAGCAATTGGCTACAAAAAAATTAATGTAAGAAAATATAATCAAATCCATCAATGTTCTGCAAACAGAACAAAGGTTGAAGAGCTGAGAATTTTTCCAGGGAAGGGTTTTCTATATACAGATGAAATCACACATGCTTTCTGGCCAACTCCTGCACACACAGACTGGCCAATCGTATAGTTTGAAGATTTCATTCTGAAAGGACCTTTAGAAACATGAGAATGCAGGCATTGAAATTCATAAGGTGTATAATTCCTCTTAATTGGAAGAAGAGGCAGGGTTTAGTTTGCTTCCAGCAAAGGACAGAGAAAACATTTTAGCAAGTCTCCACTGACACCTGCAAACACGCCTATGCAATACACACCTCTGATCTTGAAAAATGAATGTTTTCTCACCCTACCATATTTTCCCAGGGAGACAAATGTGAGTTTACAATGACCAGTTATATACAGCATTGATGAAATACCAAGCTGTGGAGGACACAAGGGCAAAGGGTTCCCAAATTTTGTCCGCAGAGGGAAGATTTAATGGGTGGGGATCCAGGCTGGATAACCCTGCTGCGGAGGAGGATGCCCTGCAGAGCCCCTCGCTGCCTCCAGGCTCCCGCATGCTCTCCCAGTGGCTTCCAGCTTTTCAGCTGGACTCCCAAACATCCCGGGAAGCCCTGTAGCAGCTACAACTTCCACAATTAAAAGTTTACTTTCTGTGCATTTGTATAAGGCTCATCAGGCCGGATAAAAGGACATAGAGAGCCCACTTTTGGGACTGGGCTCTAGAGCTCCCACTGCCTCCCGTGGGTCCCAGGGCATCAGGATGCTCAGCGGGGGAGCAGGGTGGATTCTTTTTCAACACTAGCTTCTCCTTTGTGATCTCTCAGTTAAGTCTTTGGCTGCTCTGTAACTAAAAAGCAAATATTTGCATTGCTCAATCGTAAGAGAATACTAAGTTCATAATTTCTACATTAGTTGCCATTCACTGTGTTCAAACGGGACAATTGTTTTACACCATCCAATCCCTAGATCCCTGGAATCCCAAATCTCTTTGGTTAGACAAACCATCAGTCTTGCACAAATACAGATGTGAACATTTATGCCTTGCCATCAAGAAATTATTTTCGAGCATAATGCTTAAGAGTGTTTACAGTTTGAATACTAACAAAACATTTAGACATACACATTTCAATACAGTATATGGGAAACACCTGGCCTCAGAAACATTTGGGTAAAAATTGCTGTCAACCTTCTGTTTGTCAAAAGGGTATATTTATCCTCTGACTTTTTGTCATGACCTCTGCATTCTGAAATGAATTAAAGGTTTATGTGCAGGAATGCAGAGAGCAGGAAATCAGGAAATAGCATGGGAAATGGCTTTCCTGTCCCGTTTCACTGCTTTACGTACTGTAACGTCATCGAATGCAGAGATTCTGTCAGTTTATGTAGGTGTCCTTAATATGGGGTGTGCATGTCATATCACTTTGTTCTTTGCTTCTGGAGTATCAAGAGGAGCTATTAAAGGATGCAGCGTTGATTTAATTTCAGTACAAGACAGCAAGAGACATGTTCAGATTTCAACAGTGATTCATTTATGCGGTTAACTGGAAAACTAGGCATGTTTGAGCTAGTTAGACACAATGAACACTCACTTTGAACCATCTGCCCTCTAATACATTTTTAAAAGTAAAAGCAGAAAGATCAAGTCTACCCAGGAAACAGATGATTCATCCAGCATTTTAATTTTCACAAACTATTTTCTCTAAAGGAGTATTCAGTGTGGAAGGAGAGTTCATAAACTGAGAGTGCAAGAAAAGAATTTGTATTTTGTAAACAATTTTCCATAAGACTTCAATGCTTTTAACCACTACAACAAAGAACCAGGTGGGCAAAGTGCATGACCTGTTTGGTGCTTAACAGCTTTATTGAAATACTGAGTTGGGTGGAATTGCTCAGTCTGGCTCTTAATGGTAGTAACAATAAATTGCCTGAATTAATTTCAAGTTGCAGCATTGAACTAGAGGGCATACAATTAAGAAAAAGGGGGGTGGCGTTGGGAAATCAAACAGGTTTTACAGTGGCTGGTTACCTACCATGAAAACTTATCATCAATATTTCCTGGAAGTGTTTGGTAACTACTGGTTAGTAGGAGATGAACTCTCCAAGTATCTTAAATATAAAATCTTTTTCAATCAAGTACTTAAATATGAGCATCAAGACCCAACTTTAAATTAGCTACACTTTGGCTTGGTCGCCTTTTGAATTAAGCAACATCTGTAGACCTCAATGAGAATGCGGAAAGGTCTCAAAGCAGCAGAACTCACTCAACACTTTGTAGCATCAAGTTCTTAAAGACAGCCCAGAGACTTTTACTTCTTATTTCCTTTCCTGCGAAACTTGACAAGAATTGCCATATGTAGGACAGTAAGAGAGGTCTTATATTCAGTCTTCTTAGCAACACCCTATCTGAGAAAAATAGGTTTGAATACTACACTTAAAGATGACCATAAAATGTCTATTAATATTGGGTTCACCTGAGCTTTTTCTCTGTTAACACTACTGTAAACAAAATTTCACCCTACCTACATCATTCAACTCCCTCCTCCCCAAAACAGCTTTTGTTATTGACTCTCTCTATCCCATATCAGGTTGTAAAAAAAATGTATACCAGTTTTTAATATTTTGGTTTCTATGCCTTTGTTTTAAACAAATCAACCAACACGGCTAAAACATGTAGGGCTTCATTCAGCTGTTTAAATAGAATATTTGGAAGTAGGTGGGTGTTTACAGGAAGCTCCAAAATAGGAATGTATATTTTTATGGAGTAATTAGTGATTGTTTAATATACCAACTGAAAAGGCAAAGAACAGCATAAACACATAATTGTTACCAGGCAGGGAGAAGTAGAGCATTAGGAGATAGCATAAATAGTCAAACGTGACCTCAAAAGGTCAAAAGAGAGCTAAACAATTTTGTCACAGCACTTGCTTATTTAAGTCAATGCAAGTCCAATTTCCTCTCCGCTGTTTTGCCTGGTATTTTATACTGTCCAGTATTATTCTTATGTGACAGACACACACACAGTATCAGTTGTCCTAAGTACACTTACAAGTTTCATGCGACTATTAAGCAAGCATAATCTAGAGCATTTTGCAGGTCAAAGACGACTATTTTAAAAGTAACGCCATGTAAAAATGCTGAACTAAAAATGTCCACGTTATATTAATTTCTAACAATGATTTACTGAGGTCAATGACAATAAAAATGCAAGTCAGCTATGGAGCATTTTGTAACCTAGTTGATTTTTTTTTAACCCCCTTCATGCTACCATATACAAGATTACCCTGGCACTGACTAGCAACAGAATTTAAAATTTAATCTCTGAAACAAACAATTTTCACTAAATTAATTCATGTTCTGACCCCCACTCCCCCCTGAAAAAGAATCCCCTTTCTATTTCAAAGCAAGGCTAGGATTTCACTGTGGGGGAGTAGCCCCTATGTATGAACCACATGGAAGAAAGGATTATTTGGTTACACTTTAAATCATGTTCATTTTTAGAGCCTGTTCTTCATAACAAATAGGGCATTTTATCCTCATATTCTTTCTCTTTTTTTTTCTTTCCCTCCTCCTTTTCTTTTTTAAAACTTTCCTTGGAGTGATTATAAAAATCACTTAAATCCTGAAGGGGAACTATGCCTCAGTGACAAAACAAATTTGCCACAAATCATTTTACAAAAGAACAGCAGGACTTTAGACCAAACTCGGGAACTGTTCCTATTCATCATTCATTTGTTTTGGAAACTCCACCCTCCTCCTGCCATGTTCAATATCTAATTGGCATTCTGACACTTCAGATAACTAAACATCTGCTGCATGGATGCTTCTTAGAAGTCTTTTGTTCTGTAAGTTGGAGTTCAAGGGATACAACTCACCGATACACTGGATTCATGCCATTGTTAGGGCAACTACTCTTCCTGAATGGAGAGAAAACAGCCAAATAAAAGCATTTTGCACAAATACTTCCCCCTACCCTTCTGATAAGCTTGCTAAGGGGTTAGTGTATTAAAATTCAGATGTCAGAGTACTGCTGCTTCTTAGCTATTTCCGCCGTTTAGGAAGTCGGGGTCTTTGCAACCTTCCTGTTAACAGCTGTTGACAAAAGGTTAATTTCTGCTGCAGTGACAAGCAGGTTTCATCAGGAGTAAAACTGAATGCAGATTTACTTTTTTTTTTTTTTAATATAGTAGTTCAATGAATGGAAGTGAACAAGGTATCTACCATTCAGTGCCGCTGGGAGACCACAGGAATTAATATTTTGAAAACAGTTTGAAACACCTGGATAAAAAGATGTAGACCTGTGAAGCAATATTATTATTGGATCAAGAAATACATCATATCTAAAATTTTGTGAGCAAGATTTGCACAGTTCTGCTGCTAGATATTCTTTAGCCTAAAAGCTTTATTACATGATGCATTCAGCCAATATTGTGAATACATTTTCTGTATTGTAGGAGCTTCCAGAGTTTTCAGATCAGCCTCTGTGTGCTGGGCCCTATTCAGCCTACGTAAATGAGAAAAAGCCACCGACCTCATGTCCTCCTGGAAAGGCAAGACAGGCAAAGGCTGGGAGAGCTGGCTCCTAAGCTATGATGCATTTTGGTAAACAGCCAAGGATAAAACCACATTTTCACCATTAGACTTTTCATGATATGGTTCCTAGTTAATTGTAGCTGAATCTGGCTCTCATCCAGCACATATTTCCCTGTTCATAATCATAGAAAGGACAGTCCCTTCCCAAGTTTGGCCTTTGTTTCTAGAAACAGTTTTTTAAATGCCCATGGATCTGGGAAAAAAAAAAAAAATACCCCAAGACCCAGTAGAGGTGCAAACATCAGACAGAGGGCTGGGGACGGGACTCCTCACTGCCCCAAAGACTCTGCCAGGCTGAGCAGCTGCTCAGGTCCTACAGTAATCCCCTACCTGGCCAGATTTCCTAGCCTTACTTGATGGATTTATATTTTTTCCTCTGGAAGTCTAACACTTTCAGAAATCAAGTTGCTGTAAACTCTGTGAGGCAGGTTACAGAGGAGGGCACTGATGAATGCCCCTAAAAACCCATTGTGCCCACACTGCTGCATGAAAAAGACTGCTGAATACACTGCATAGGAAACAACTCACGTCATTGTCCTTCTGCACACACAATCACTCAAATGATGCATGTAAATAAGAGATTTTATAGGCACATTCACTTTGCAAATCCTTCCCATCTATTCCAAAAGAGCCACATTGTAAACATTAACAGGCTGATCGTAAGCCTGAATTTAGCAGAAAGGCTTCCAGTAACACATGAGTGGGACTGAATTAGACAGACTAACTTCTGTATTCCAGATACCTCACTAGTTACCAGACTTGGACTTTGGCCCTTGCAAGCATTCAATGTGTACAAAATCTCTTCTGTAACATCTAAATACACCAGCCAACTAGCAGAGGAAGGAGACAAAAATGTGTTAAATATCTGTCTGGGCAGAGAAAAGGATAGAAGAAGAAAAAAAAAAAAATCATAGCTACTTATTTAAATTAATGTCTCTGCAGGATCTGACAGACAGAACAGTTAGTTCACAAAGGAGTCACATTTGATACTTCCCTGCGCTACTTTTGATAACAGACTGGGTAGTTATAAAGAGCTAGATGAGATAGGTGAAATTGGAATAGCCATTTGTACCTCTTGATAACTATGGCCGAAAGTGATCTTGTCCCTTGTTAAAATGTTGGTTCATATTCAGTGTGGATTGCTCCAGACTGGCAGGTCGGAGTTAGCCTACAGCTTTGGGAAATCTGGATTTAATTCCTTGTTTTCCTAAGCAAAATCTTTCTTGATCTTGGCCAAGCAACTTAGCAATTGGACCTTCAATACATATAGCCTAGGGCTTCTGAATGCAAAAGGTGTTTGCAACAGAGCGCAAATTTCCCTTTATTTTCTCAGGGGATATCCTAGTATATGACGAGGATAATTAAATTCCCCAAGTAATTTTACTGAAGCCAGCTAGCTGGAAAAACCCTAGCCCTGGGTCTGCTTGGCCAGCCAGGCAGTGAGTGCCACCTCCACAGCCAAGATTAGTGGCAGCTCATTGCCAAGAGACTAGGAAATGAACTACATGAGAAATTACATTTGGGAATTTGGTGCAGTCTGGATGTGGGCCAGAGCCCCTCATTTGTGTAACCTCATAAAGCATGTTGGAAGAGATGAGCTTCCTTTCTGTTGCCTGGAAAACACACTGTAAAACAAGTCATTTTAGGGCCATTTCTGTGCCTGCTGTTGAGATTTCCAACCCCATGGCACCTTCAGATACATGTCTTTTCTTCTGGGCCAAAACACGCAAAGCGGGAATGTTACTGTTTTTCCCAGTTCAGCACACAGATCTGGATCCGAGAGGAGCAGTATTTCACTGAGAAACATTCAGGGGCATTTCTATTTCTCAGAAGCTCCTGCCTGCACGCTTTCTGATAGGTATTTCTTATAAAGCAATTGAAGGTCTGCCAAGTGAAGAACGGGAGAGCGCTGGAGCTCCTTGTGTCCCATGTCTCCAGTTCTCTGCTCTCAGGCTGGTAAGACCAGGTCTGTCCTGGGAAGACCAAGGTGGAGTACTTCCAAATGAGTGTGATAGCTCCCACACATATGTTTTTCCATTACTTGGCCAAAGGGACCCCTGAAGCATTCTTCTTTTCCTTCATGGCCCCTCTCGCACCTGCCCTCACGTCCTCTCACTGGGACATTTTATGGCCATGGCTGCTGAGGCCTTCTGTCAGTTTGTCCAACCCACTTTCTCTTTGCTCTCCCCTGCCCTTTTTTTCTTGTAAAGAAGAGAGATGAACATCTATGTCAATGAATCCCTGACCTACATAGGCTGACCCCGAGGAGTCAGAGATAATACACAAGAGTAAATGAGGTCAAAAATGGAGAAAAGCCCCCACACGGTGAACTCCCTGCCAGGGTCTGGTTGCACCATGACTTCCTGAAAGCCACCCGGCGCACGGTCAAGTTTCAACCTGTGTCCTTTAAAGGCCTTTCAGATTCCTTACGTAGATTTTTGGCAAGGTTTATTGCCAAAAAGGGCAACCCCGGAGAGAGGCAGCTAAGGGAAGGTTCCTTCACGCTCTCCTCCCTTGGCCCCTCCACAGTGCCGGCACGCTTGAGCGGAGGTGACAAACTCGGTTCTGCTGAGGACAATGTGGCGTGGCAGCCTCGGTGGCTCCTGGCACGGGACTCCCCCCTCCGCTGGCACCACTGAGCTGCCGGGAGGACATCCCCGCTGTCTCGCGTGGGAAGCGGAGCTACACCTCTTTGGACAACCTTCAAAATTTGGAGGTGTCATTGCCCAACAAGGTAAAGCTTGGTCCTCCCATTTAGCGGGACTGATTTAAAAAGAATAAACATGCACCTGCGGATGAACATAAATTGCTGGCCTGTGCATTTAAGCTGCTCGTACCTGGCAATGAGGGTCATATGCAAAACGTGTTAAAGCATTTCATGTGAGTCGGGCAGCCTGCAGCTTTCTCACATACAAGAAGAAAAAAAAAAAAAAAATCACAAAAGAGGTCTGAGAAGCCTTACCTGTCGCTGAGAAAGCAAGAGTGTCAGAATCGTATATATTCATCCCCAGCATGAAACAGGCTTCTTTACTGATGGTAACATAACATCCAGGTGTTAGGCCTCAACCCCACTTCAACTATTGTTTATTGCCATTGCATGGATTAATCCCTGCTGTCAGTCCAGTCTGCGAGATGCTCTCAGAAAGAAAGGTCTGCATAGCATCACGAGTGTCAGATCCTGCTTTGATACACTTTATCTTCCCTTATCCCTTCAAACTCACCATGACTACTCTGCCTGACATGCTAAAAATGCTTTAGAATTGGTGCATATAGGCTAAACTCTGGTTTCAGGGGAAAAAAACCTGCCCACCCCCACTTTTTTCCTCTTCCCCCCCCCCCTTTTTTTTGACAGAAATCATTGTTGATCTGATAAGAAGTTTGTGAAGTATCCAGTTACAAACTGAGAATCCCCAGAGTCAGTGATTCATTAGTAGTTATCCTAGTGTTACAGGAAGTAAACAGCTTTTAGATGTGCATTTTGCATCTAATTATGTCACAGTCCACTGGCCTTCTCAAAGGTGTGTTGTTTTTCAGGGTAATACATTAAAGATAACAGATTTTACAACAACAGCTGGGAAAAACAAAAATAGATAAGTTGCGGAGGCTTTGTAAAAGAAGAGAGAGAACTTTGCGACGCAGAGGAGACAACTGGATGTCATTTGGAAGGATGTGAAACTTTACCCAGCAAAAAGGTGGCTGTCAAAGAACATCTATTTTTGTGGCTTACATTCTCCTTCCAGAAAGATCCTGAATCCATTTGGTTTTTTACTTCCCCACTAAACGATTAATGTCCGTTAATGCTCAATGGCTTCATTCTGTCCTCAGAATCATTAAAGCAAACTATTCTGGATTTATACCACAGCACAAGAAGACAGAGCTGAGCCCAGTGGGATTTCTCCACTTAGAAGTTTCAGTGTACTACCAGAGGTCAGAAGCTGAATTGCTGTGTATCCAACACTAACGATTTTCTAACATATCTGTAGTTTTAGCTGAGTTGAGTTTGTTGAGCCTCAAGAAGCATTTTCTCCAACAGGCTGGATGCCAATGCTCCCACTGCATGCCTGGGCAGCTTCACCTGCTGCCCGACTCCCAGCCCAGGTGGTCATGACCATCACTTGTCCACTCCAATGCTGGCACAACCCCACTTGTGACAAGAGCACGGGGACCAGCACAGCGCTGATGCCTCAGCCTGTCACCAGCAACGGGCAGGGAAGAGTTTGGGCGCATTGAAAGCGGGACACTAAATCGCAAGCCTCAAAGGGGCTAGCAGGGTAAGTCAGGGAGAGCAGATCCTCCAGGGACATGGGCCAGCACGATGGGAGAGATGCTCCTGCAGGCATGGCCCACCAAGACCAGACCTGCCACGGTCTGCCACTGCCACGATCTTCACTTATTTTCAGAGATGCTAAAAAGAGAACAGCAGCGCATTTTGAACACAAACAACAACATTCCTGTGAATGCTGTCCAGGATGTGCTTAAGTAGGGGATGACTGATCCCATTAGTCTGCTAAATCCCAGACTCAGGGGTGCAGAGAGCAGTATTCTTAAAAACCAGGCAGTTTTATCTAGTTTTACTTTTAAAAATGAAATTGATAGTCTAAATTACATTTAGGTGAATCATAATTTGATAGTGAATAAGTCAGAGGTTTCATTAAAGCATCAGAGCACTCTTCCCCTACCATGCCTCTCAAAATTATGTCACCCATGTGCCAGGAAAAATTGTTTAGCGATTTTAAAGTACTCATGCATCCCTTTTCAATTCTACAGACTATTGTTCTGTTATTTTGCTCTGTTACGGTTTGCTGGTTTTGCCCACCGCAGGGCAGTGCTGTCAGACTGCCTGTCTTCTCTCCTGCTCTTTCACCAATTCCAGCCACCTCTTCAAGAACACCAGCAAGAAATACCTTCCTCCTTTGCCCATTAGTAACGATGAGTAGCAAAGAGAAGATCTGTCATTTACTAGTCTATGCGCTACTATTTCTGCTGGCGGCTTGACGAGCCAAACATGTAATGTTGGGGTGCCCCTGACTTCCCAGCAGTGCCTGCGTGTTCACAGGAGCTTTTTGCTTGATGTGCTACCACACTTCTCCACAATCACCTGCCTCCATCTCACACCAATCTCCTTTTACTCGATAAAGCAAGGACAAATGTCTGGATAAATTTTCCTATTCCCAGATTCTCCTGGAGTGGGAATCAATGGCTGGGAATGGAAATTACAGGGTGGAGCTGGAGGACAGTCACTTGGGCTTTTGCCTTTCATTCCTTCCTTCAGCACCTAAAATGCTATAATGGCACAAACCAGAGAAAACAGAAAAACAAACAAACAGGGAATACAGCTGGTTTTCCATTGCTTTTTGCTGGTGTGGATTCTCCTGTTTCTAAGACGGACAACCCAGGCAGCTGGTCCTGCCTCCATCAGCACACTAATAAGTTACCTCCTTCCTTCCAGTCCGCACACAGAAATCTTGGGAAATTGATTTTCCTTTGGGACCTGTATTTGTCTCTCAAATTTGGTTGAAATTGAACAATTTCTTACAGCGGGGAGGCGGATAAGGGAGATGGGCACACACAAACAGGCAGGCGCAGGGAGTACAATCATGTAAACCTCATTTCCTTAGGAAATCAGACTATGCTGATGAGGCCAGGGAACTGTGTGGTCAAAACAGGCATGGCTGTGGGGATGCCCAAGTGCCCTGCTGGGGACCGGGCCAGCATTTTACTCAGGGATGATGTGTCCCTGGGGCACGATGTCCTTCCTCCTGCCTAGCACAACACTGCCCGCTTCAGCTCTTACCACTGTTGGCAGCAGCACTGCACACCACTTGCAGCATGTGCCCCAGTTCCTCCCACCTGTGGAAGGGAAATCAAGACTTCCTTCCTCATCCTGGCAGGGCATTACTACGATCTTCCTAACATATGTGAAAAATTTAAGATCTGCTGCTGAGAAAGGCTATAGAAGGCCACTTCTATATTACTCCACTGCTGCAGCTGAACCCTACATCAAGAATGCATATGATACCTGAATTTAAAGAGTATATATATTTTTTCCCATTTCTGTAATACAAACGGAATTAATTTGTTTGAACTCACAGCTAGACTAGCAGTTACGTTTCTAGGAAACTACAAAATGAAGGCATTTTAGAGTGCATTTAAAAAGAAATGCAAAAGCCCTGCTGGCAATGACAAAACAAAGTTTGAGCTTAGAATGGAAAATGGATAGGTTGTAAATAACAGTGATGTTTAAACCTCAATTGATTCTGTTCCGCAGTTAATCTATTATGTTCTTCCAGTGGAATTTGTTTTGCTTGAAAAGGATTATATGAAATCATAACCTTCATTAACTTTGAGTGATTCTTCTTTCTTTTTGTAACCAGATGTTTAGTTACAGCTGATAAAGCATGAAAACCTGCATTCCTCACAGCTTGCTCTGCATGGGTGTGTTGGGTAATGATGACAAATATTAAGGTACAACACTGCTCTTCTGTGCTGACATAGCAGTGACTGATCTGCTTATCAGATTCAGCTGGGAACTGGAATGCCAAAAGAAGGGGAAATATGAATGTATCTGATATAAGCCTAATGGATCCTGAGAGTATTTATAGCTCAGAACAGACTAAAAAAAAAAATAATAATGAAATGCGAACAAATTTGAAGAGAACCCATACTGCCATTCTGTGGGGCAAAGGTGGCATCGCATGGCTTTTGAGATGTAATTATTATCTAGACTGTATATGGAGGTAAAAATGCAGCTACAGTTGCTCACAAATGCTGCAAAAGCTCCGTTCCTTACACGAGTCTCAACCTCAGACAAAAGTTGATTTTCTCCACAGAGAACCTGGTCCAGGAGATCCAGCTGTGCCTGTGAACGCGTCAGCGTAGTCAACAGGCTCACACAAATGAAACTTCTAAGTGGGGTTTATACAATTTGGGGGGCATGGGAAATGTTTTTTGTTACTTTTTAACTACCAAATTTTCAAACATGTTTAGAACCAAAAAGCTTCTGTTGGTTACAGAAAGGTGTATCACGATGCTAGGATGAGTAAACAGTGTGTAAGAGTGCAACTGTCACCAGAGCACTGGGATAAGCACTTCTTTGAATAGCAAGTTCTACATCTTCTTACAAACGGAAAATGTAACTCAATCTTTAAGAAATCAATGAAAATGTAGAAGGAAACTTCAAGGCTTTTCTTAACTGAACTTTTTATAAACAGATTAATCATTTCCAGAAATAGAAAATGTCAGTCAGATCATCTTGTTTGACACAGGGTCAGCTTTCTGCAACTAAGACCGGAGTGGCATGTCAGATGTGAAGATAAAACAACAGATTTGCATTATGCGAGCCCAAGGTGCAGTTACCTGTGAAGGGGTTTCATTTCATTTCATTCATCCTGGTGCTCTGCCCAGCCCTCCAAGGACGCAAACTGAGAAATGCAATTTTCTTATTGATCTTTTTAATGCCTGAGTTTAAAATAGTAGCACCAAAATTTTAGCCAAATGATGCAGTCTCAACAGACTGAGCACTTGTCAGGATGCGGGCTGACACTTTGTAAATGGATCTACCTGGAACAATTTAAGAAGTTACCACCCTTATTTGTTTGCTCCCACCTCTCAGCTAGTTATCACCAAGCCAGAGTCAGTAATAAACAGGGGCAGGCAGGAACTTCTTGAACTGCACTAGCCAGACCTGCAAGAATCTGTCAGTCAACACTCTTGGTCCTGACATACTGCAGCTCTGACATCCCCGTTCTAGCCTGCTCTTGTTCAGGTACTCTTTGTTTATGCCATAGTGGTGCAATGGTTTGGGAATACAGCTGCATTATACCAAAGCACTACTAACTCTAGTTGTAGATAAGAAATGGTGCAAAAGTAAAGCAATTTTAAAATTTTAGTTTTCATGAAAAAAAAAATTTAAAATGTAAGCTCAATGGAAAGAAAAACTCTGATATATATCATCTAAGGGCTCAAATATGAGTAAAAAAAAAAGTCTTTTTTAAAATCTCGTGCTTTAAAATAATGCATGAATTGAGATTTTAATGCTTAATGCGGTAGGGACGAGCTATACGTGTTTCCTGCCTAGCATTTCTAGCAGGACCACCACTCCCCAAATACTCAGGTGTACCTTTTACCCTTACCTTTAGGCTATGAGCAGTACAGACAACAACATGGAACAGGGAACAGAAACAAATTATTGTTTTCTTTAGTATCCCTCATCAGACATTGAGAGTGGGTTTTGAGATGAAACTCCGTAGCCTTTATATACCTAATAATGAATCTTCAAATAACTTGCAGTGCTTCTGCCAGTGAAGATTGATGCTTTACTGTTAATTTTGCCATCTGAACAGGAAGGAATTCAAGGCTGTATTTTCCGAAATATTGGCCACAAAGAACACAGAACCACTAGCATTTGGCCCAAACAGTCCTTCCAGCTGTTTATTGCTCCACTGGCACATTGCAAGAGCAATTGTTTAGCCAGGAGCTGCAAGAGTCACTCTGTGCAAATGAAGTATGCAATTGCCCATGCATCACATGCCTCTGGGAGTACAGCTCTCCCACTCATATCTCTGTCTTGTCATTTACTGACACCTATCACAAGACCAGAATAGCAGCTGCGGTGGTATGTGAGTAGTAGTTTTTGCTTTTTTATTACTTTTAGGAACTGTCCAGAGGCCTGAATGTCCTCGCATGTTAAATTACTGCAGTAAGCACCTTATGGATGTTCACCCACCTCTCAGACAAATCCTAGTCTCTCCGTCCTGAAAGCAAGCTATTCCACTGCCTGTTTTTCCTTCGAGGGAGGAGAATGAACATGTACTACATTAAGCACATTATTTATTGCACTTCTGGAAGATGCTCAGATGCACCCTGACAAGCTGAACAACGTGAGAACTTGAAAAGAGTAGGTTCACATTGACACTAGGTAAAATCTGGACCATTAATAACTTAACATATGATAACAGTGATAAAACACTGCAGAGGCCAAAAGGCACACACGCAAGGAAGAGCTAATGCCATGTCGTGTTTTAATACAGACTGACTACGCTACTGATCTCATGTGAAAACGGTTACTCGAGTCACGGTGATCATGTCTGGCTGCAAATCACAGTTTCAGCACTTAATGACAGGTTGGCAGGTAGGAGGATTAGAGGTAGTATGTACAGTTTGCTGTGCAGCCAGATAGCCAGACCTGTACCCCTACAATTAACAGCTTTGTGCTTATTGAGATACCAGATGTATTTTGTAGAATTCAGGTACAGTATTGCCCTGCTCCAAAGCCTTTGAAGTCAGCAGAGATCACGAGCTATTTTAGCATTTGCCAAAAGTGACAGTGTAATCAGCCATGCCTGAAAAATAATGGGAATTGTCAACAGTTAATAAAACTACTTTAAGAGGTTGGATTGATCTCTTTTCAAAGGCAATCTTGCACCTGTGAAAACTTGTCTATAGCAGTATGTATCACTGAGTCAGACAATTGTTACTGCAGCGTAATCATCTGTTTGCACCTACAAAGTCACGAACCAGCTGACTTGAGGGCAGGTGAGCCCAGATCTCCTGTTTCCGGGGGTTTCTTATAGTTTTATGGTTTAGAATGGAACATTAAAAGATAAAGAAAGTTCCTGCAGTAACATACCTGTGACTGCTTAATAAAAATAATGCAAATATTTGCAAGAGCAGAGCCCCTTACTCATTTTCCTCTCCCAAGACAGTGCTGTAACCCCTGGTTAGGAAAGTTATATGCATTCTCGTTCTCTCCCTACAACTCTGTTTTAAACTCTTGAGTATTCCACAAAAAGTGGAATAATTTCAACAGGAAAGACTGAGAACTCGCTCCCAATTAAGATACACTATTCATCCAGGGTGAAAAAGGAATGAATGAGAAAGGTCTTCTACACCTGGGTGACTGCTTCAACCATGGAGACCGCAGCCAGGCAGGAGGGGAGGATCAGGTCCAGACAGACCCAGACCTTGTTTCTGAAACAAGTGCTGGCGATAGAACTGCTGCCTGACTGAAGACCTGACTTCAGGACTACTAATCTAAGTGAAAACCAGAGATGAGGCCCTTATATTCTTCGTCTCGTCCTTCTTTGTGGGACAAGGACCAGATGGCTTTCGCACAAGAAGTGATACTTGGAAACAACAATTGCTGAAGCTGCTTTAGATGGCACTGGCCTCTCCTATCCTTTCAAAACCTAAACAGAAGTAACACGATACACTCAAACCCTCTCATTGCAGGAGACATTTAATGAACCCAAGGACTAACTAAGAGACTTAATTTCTTTTTTCCTGCTTTCTTTTCTCCTCCTCCTGACCAAGCTGGGATGCATTTCTTATGCAATGCTTATATGAATGACAGCATGCGAAGGCATAGCAGAGGATTTCCACAACACCCGGGCTTGTATTGTGCTGCACCTTATTATCATTCTCTAACCCTGCACATATGGTCATCTTCCATTCTTCTAACTGGTTCCAGGGCCCTGGAATTCAGCATGACCCCTGAGGGCTATTCTAATGCAATCAGTAGGAATACTATATCCAGGGCCAGTCCAAAATCAAAGGCCTGGCCAAAGCCCAGGATAAATTACAGCTGTTATAAAGAAATCACCTTTTCACCTTGGCCCTCATATTCTTTCAGTTTACAGTCATAACTCAGCAAGGCCAGCAACATTTGTCATTAATAAACCTGGTTGGATAAACAAGACTGATGGATTAACAAGTCACATGTAAAGAAATCTGAGAAAGTGAAAAGCTTTAGACAGAAGGTAAGGATAAGCTGATTTTTTTTTCCCAAGGTAAGAGAAAAATTGATATATTTTTACATCTATTTTTCCGTACATTATCTTCACTTGTAACACGTGCAGACATGACTGATAGCTCTGAGTACAGTAGGTCTGAACCACTGAAGAGGAGACACAGCCCTGGCCTCTGTGGCTTCGGAGCGCATGGATGATGGTGTGATCTGTGAGCCTGGTGTTAACAGACACCCCATTTCACTAAAGTAGAGACTTCTTGCCAGTACGTATCTTTTATCCTACTTGGACACCATTGTTTTCCTCAAAACAAAACCCTTTTGTGATTTTAAGTGAGAGGAAAGGATATTTGACTTAAAAAGATACGTAACCAATTAAGACCCTCATTTCAAACTAAAGAAATACCTTGCATAAGAGCCACTTGATTAAGACTGTTAAACTAAAGTTGTTCCCAAACATGTAGTTCTGCAACTTTGGCAATATATGATTTTTCCATTAATGAAACAAATATGTCATGGTGAGAATGGCGTGCCAGAACATGAAGGGTTAAAAAAAGACCTCTTGGAAACCTGTGAGATAGAGGAAGAGCAGATTATATTCCCTACCTCTCTTGGGAAAGCCTATGGGGGTATGATTTTTCTTTATTAATCTCTCTGTGATTTATAGTATCTTGCTTTGAAAATCATTAAATACCTGTTAAAAATAGGAAGTTCAAACGCCGCAAAATACATGCAGTATAGTAATAGCTCATATTCAAGATACATACAGGAGCATATTAGATTAAGAAAACTAGTGAATTGTTCTGTAAAGGAAACCAATGTGGAATAGATACAGTAACAGCAAATATCCACTAACGATCCGAGATCAAAAATCCTCCCCAGTGCTACTCTGCCAGCACACGAACAGCAGGGGACAAGACAGTTCAATCAGCTTTAAGAAAGTGATGTCCAGGTGTTCAGAGATGTTTGCATTGAAATCCAAACTGATGGAGAAGTCTGTAATCTCTCTATTTTTGTTTCTGACACAATTTGGTCTAATTAGTCCTAATTTGCCACTCCACACGGGAGAGAGCGGGTGGGCTGGTGGTCATTGTGAATGCATACGCAAACTCCACGTTAGAGGCTCAAAACACTATCCCGGGGAAAAATAATTTATTAGGGTTTCGATGGGTGTTTTTTTAAACTATTTGGCCTTAAACTGTCTTCATCTGGACATCAGCTGTTTACTCTGCAAACATCCCCACCCAGCCGGCACAATGCGAGGTGCCGCGGCAGCTGCAGAGCACCTTTTGTGTTTTCAATTTAAAGCCTTTGGGTTGATAGTTCACATTAACATGGAGAGAAATATACAACTTGTGAGTTTGAAAAGCAGTTTTTACTCATAAAAACCTTTGATAGTTTAGCCATCTGGTCAGAGTGAAAGAAGCTCATAAAAGAGGCCCAAATAGGGTCAAAGGTCTCTTGCTACGTGGGTCAAGGGGGCCGAGGAGGGTTTGCTGTAGTGGACTTTACTAAAAACTTGTCAGTGAGGATCTTTGACAAATTATGGCACATTCCATGGCTTTTTGGGAAAGTATTTGATTACAGTGTGCAGGAATGTTGTTGATATTTGCAAGCTTTAAGGAAAAAGGCGTTTAAATCAGAAGCCGTAAAGCTCTTTTAGGAACAGGCTTGTGCATGAATATGCACAGGGAAGGTTTTTATTTTAGTCAGCTTTAATTTTTTTCCAGTATAAAAAGATTCGGGGGGAAAACAAAACAAAACCCCTCTCTACTGCAGAAAGCACAAAGGCTTTGACCTTTGATTCAGGTCATTTATTCTTTTAAATGGTCACAAATTATAAAACATCCAATTACTTTTTTTTTTTCTTCCAACTTTTGGAAAGTGATGAAGCAATAAACAAAATATAGAGAAAAAAAAAATCAAACATCTACCCTATTTCTCTGGTTTGTTCGTATCAGCCTAGTTAACTGTACTGCTTTTATATTTGTAAGAGGTTGTTACGAAAAGTAACAGGATTTAAGCCGACTGAAAGCAATTCTCTTGTAAAGGTTCAGAAGAAAGCAGAGGAAATAACATTATTTTTATGAGGTGTTTCATGGCACAGCATTATAATAAGTCATAGTACAGTAGTCATGTTTTAAGAGACAAAGCTACATCACTAAAAAACGCAGAAATAATTGTGTCAAAAGTTTTGGTTTATTCTTTCATCCTGGGGGAGGTGGAAAAGTGGCAGAGAAATGAGTCAGTTAAGATTATGTACTTAAAATATACAATACTAGCATTCCTTAATAAAAATCCACCTATTTCAGCTTAATCCAACTTCCAATTGTGCACACGTCATGGACTGCAGCCCCAGAAAATTGGATGTATATTCATTTCACTCGGAGCACAAGCTGCACATAGTTTTCTGAAGACTAACTTCGACAAGGGGAAAAAAAAATTATTAGGACTATTGCCATTTATTTAAAACTTTGCTGGCTGGGATGACAATTTAAAAAGGGTTTTGCAACTTCTTGATTTAAAGGTATTTTGTTGTTTTTAAAGTTGACAGGGCAGTTTATAGCTACTGTGACTGCGGAAGAGTTCAGTGTTGCAAAATATCTGGGTGGTTTTTTTTTTCTTTGCATGCACACAAAGCAGCAATGTGCCTCTTCATACACTACCTTTCTTGTGACATCTGAAATTAGACTCTGACCTTAAAACAGTGAAACATCATATCTATGAGTGCAAAACAAAAATGCAGGATTACACCAAAGCAAATAAAGATATGCATCAGTTACTTGTCACATGACTGTTTTTTAACAAACATAAATCAGGTTTAATAAGTTGGATTAGTCACTAGGTTTTGTTTTCAAGGAACTCTGAATTCTGTACATACTATTGACCCTGAAATGTCTGTGTGTCATACAAACACACCAATTTATCTGACTTCTGCATATACATATCTCTCCTACCTCCTGGCTGGAATTTATTTTACGTGGAGATTCTCAGGGGATGTAAATCAGTAAAGCCCCATTGATTTCAACAGATCCTGGCTGCCAGGGGCACACGGATGTATCAGCAGAGGTTCTGCCCTACGGTGTTTATACTGCCTCTAAATAAATAAATAAGAAGCATTAAGAGGTGATTATGTTTAGAGTGCAGATCTGCTCTCAAGCAGGTTACAGAGTGACAGTTAAATAGAAATCAGGGCTTGTTAACCACTCTTTAACAGACTTTATTATAAATAGGCTTGTCCATTAGTTGCAATGATTGTCGTGGAAGGGCATTGGCCACACTGTCAGGCTTTCTGAAATTAAGAAAGGAATAAAAAAGGTGGGAGGGCAAACCCCCAAACTGCTGATGGTGTGAAATAGTCCTGACCTGACCTGCAGGGACAAAATAATCCCCCCACAGAAGAGAACAGTTGCGCGCTCAGTACAGTGTTTTGCCCCCGTTTACAAGTACCTCGATACCTTATCCTTCTCCAGGAAGGAAGCACCTTCTCTTGGAGACCTGCTAGAAGCCATGGGCTGGAGAAGACATTGCCTGTCCTTATGCTAGCGATCGTTTGCTGACCTTATGTATCAAATTGCACTGGGAAGAAATTACCTTTCTTAAATCTAGAGAAGGTAACCAGTAAATGCTCCTCTTATTCATGCGTCTAATCCCTAAATCCTACTAAACTATTTGCCTCAGTAATATCCTACTGCAGTAAATTCCACAGGTTAATCATACACCAAACACAAGATTATTTTCTTTTATCCATTTTTGTTGCCATCTAAAAGGACGTTTTAAATTTGACTGCTATTTAATCATCAGATGGGTAAATAAGTGTAATTAACCACACGACTTTATTGCATGGCATGCACAGAAGCATCTCTGCTACTCCCGGGGAACCCTAGCAAGATGGACAGAGGTCCCAAAGTACTGTCAAGACCTTGGTCACCACACCTATCGACACGACTGTAGTACTGGATGAGACATAATCATCAGGACAAGTGCAGCATCTGGTTATGGCAAGGCAGATGTGCTGTAATTTCTCCTGAGGAGGAAAGTTTCTATCACTGAAATTCCTCAGAGATCCATTCAGTTAATGTGGGACATCAGTTGCCCTTTGATGACAGAGTCCATGGAGCCTGTATATGCCAGCAGCTGCTCTTTAATTATAACATTACCCCAGGACCTATAGGGACAAGCAGTTGCAGTCTGGCTGCAGAGCATATGTGGGTCAGTAACTGATGAAGCTGAAATTTATCATTGGAATGATGCCCAAGTGCTTTGCAAAGCAGGAGAATGATTAAGTATGAATGTAGCACTAAGCAAGGTTTAAAGATTAAGGAAGAACAAGCTCAGATGAGAGGTATTTAAACTCAGATAATGATGTGAAAGCAATGGACAGTACTCTTGGTAAGATGTTAAAGGTTAGAAATACAAGGTTTTACAATAGAGAGGCATCTCTTGGATCAGGAAAGCCTTTATGCAGTCAGCAATAGACCAAATCAACTCTCAGTCACACTGGGTTAAATCACAAAGTTACTCTCAGTCATTTCTGTGTAAGGGAAGTTGGACTTAACACATTTCACTTGTTCTCACCTTTAGTTTATTGGCATATGCAGATTTTCCTATCTTGTAACACAAGAAACAGAAATAGACCAAGCACTATATAGATATACACTCTCTGCATCTCTAGCCTGAAATTGTTCTTCAACAACAGTGGGGGAAGTCCTATTCACAGCACTTATGATGGCATTATGTTTCACATTACTAATTGACGGACCTAAAGTTGCACTGAATGAAAAGAGCTCATAGATCCCTTCCCTTTGGAGAGTCAGAAGTCCCCAGGTCTGTCCTGGTCTAATACCACATTTCAACTGCGTCAAGTTATCTGTTAAAATTTATACATACATTTACAATGCTTTACCCAGTGAAGACCCAAGTCCTGAGCATACATTGCATTTCTATTTTTGAGACTATCCTTTCCTATAAGGGAAAACCCCCACCCAAACCCAAACCTTAAATTAATAGACTGGTAAGTGAAACCAGGGTGAAAGTTGGACTTGCTGTATTTCATTCAGTTATGGACAGCTTTATTTTTTTTTAATATAAAACAACTCGCATTAAAAGGCTGCTCTGGTAACTACAATAGGAAACACACAAGAACTGACTAAGGTTTGAATCATACACTTGAAAGATTTCTTCCCAAGGACAGTTTGATACAGCTGATATTCCTGAATATCTGCACTGCAGAAGAGTTGTTTTCAGGTGACTGTTTGACACAACAAGTCCCATGACCAATGTTTTATTTATTTCTTTTAAATGACCTCTAACTCATCTGTAACTCATTTATCAACTGCCTTTGTACTTACTTTGTGGTGGTGAACATTGGACACCTGCTTAGAAATATGTGATATTCACAATATTGCACAGACTTGTAACATGACAGACATGATTGTTTAGCTGCTATTATCACCTGATTTACACTTCTTGTTTTGTTCTGCTGCCTTTCCAATCAGGATTTTAGACTATCACCTTTGCAGCACAACAAACAAAACACGGGTGTTGTGATGAACTTATCAATCTCCATCAATTATATCAACAATGTGGTGAAATCATCTACTCTGTCATCTCTGGAATATTGCCTGGCTTCAGGTTTGGTGCTCTCAATCCGACTTTAGATACTTATTCTTGCACTCGTGACCTCCTGATTGGATTATTGGAATTCTTTGCTGACAGCTCTTCCTGATAAGGCCTGGCACAGGATTCAATTAATCCAAATGCAGTAGCGAAGAAATTCTGTTAAACAACTGTTCTCTTCTTGTGATGTATCTAGCCCCTCGCTAGCCTGATGGGGATTGCGTTTTCAGCAGTGCTGAGGCTGCCCATACTGTATAGGAGCCAGCAAACCTCTCGCTCTCCCCCATACCTATCTCTTTCATCTAGCTTCTTCCTGGCTCCACAGTAAGACGCGCTGACCTTTTGGGTGCTCTTAATCTCTTTATCTACTGACCTCCCACTTACTATTTGTCCTAAGTATTGAAGTAATTTCATCCTCGATATCACTCTGTGATGAAGATGTAAAATTTCCCCCGTCGTGTTTTACAGCGTGGTACTCAACTCTGTAGTCTATAAAAGAGTTTCCACAGCAGGAGACCACAAGGAGCATCACATAATTTACCATCCCTCTCTGTGGGCAACTGAGATCACCGTGGTCTGGGGGGATGTGTCCACAGGCTTTTCTGGGAGATCTATATTGAAATGGCAGTGCTAATTCTAGTCCCTCAGGAGTTTCCTTAAAGGCTATATTAATTACAGAGATGGAGTCTTAAAATGATCCTGAGTCTTTTAAGATGCTTGACAAGAATTTTCAAGCTACAGAATTCAAACCCAGCCGTTGCAGTCTTTAGCCAATACACTTTATCATTGAAGTCGTAGGCGATGTGCACGCCCATTTGACTGGCAACTTGTTGAGCTACTTCTGCGAGCTGCAAGAGCTCTACTGAGAAACTAGGGGAAAGAAATAGCCTCCTGTTTTTGAGTGGAAGAGGTGAATACACTCAGAATTCAGAAATTTTAAAAAAATAAACAATGGGGAAAAGTTTAAAAATTAAATTTACAGATTAAGACTTCACCAAATATTCTTGAGATTTATTGAGTAATAAATGAAAAAACTCTTGCCACTGTCTCAAGATAGTTTGAGCCTGGTACTAATGTAAAGCAGCCTGGAGTGCAATGACACTGCAGTCAGAAATGCTGGACAGACTCTTCTGCAAGATCAAAACTTAAAGCATAAAGTTTTCCACTAGCTCCCAAGGAAAAATCAATGACAGATTTGAGGGCAGTAGTTGTTTGGCCCTTCATCTTTAAATGAAAGAAAAAAGTCTGGATGACACCTGCCCTTGCACAGAATCTGATTTCCCTGAGATAGCAACTGAAGCTTGATGCTTACATGGATCTCTCCTAAACCAAGATCAGAAGTTCTCTCTTGTTTTCCTTATCATTCTGAAAGTATCTTTCATAATTTTTTTTAATTCAGCCTATTGTAAAAAAACCAGGGATGACATTTTCATATCACCATTTCAACCTATTAAAATATCTGACTTCACTGACATACACCAAAAAGCCAGAAGTAGTATTTCTGTTCTTTTGCACAGAACATTGATTATATTTATTGGTCAAAACCTTAAGTGGAGTAAAAAGACATGGTTCTTAACTGGTACAAACCAGATATAGACCTCGGTCGTATTTTCAGTACCTAGTGGGCTGGAGAACCCTGCGAGCCAAACCACAACATCCATTTGTGTAAGACAAAGAGAAGAAGCTGGAGTTTATCCATGCTATGGGCAACCACGTGTCCACACACACTGTTCACACAGAACCTGTGCAAATATTTTTAAAATTCCAGAGCCCACAGTGTGTGTGGGAGGGGCGAGGGGACCCTCATGAATCTTCCTAGTAAATCCTGAGGCTTATCGAATATTTATCAAAACTTAGCAGTTGTTTTGCCAAGGGTTTATGATAGATAGAATTTAGATAACTTCTGAAAATTAGGAGTGGATAATGAAATTCACATGAGGAATTTGTTGTTGCTGTTCAAGAGTGTCGTCTGGCACAGAGTTCAAGGGTCCTGGCCTACTGATATTTAAAGAAACTAACATTTCACTCCAAATTTCAGCTGAGTATATTTTACACCACAGAAAAGCCAGCTTGCATCAACCCAGTGTAACGTAACGCAGAGCACACCGCTCTCCGCTGCGAGGCTATTCCAGGGCAGCTCAGGAACTCCTGAACCACCGATGCTGGAGGACTGGGCTCAGGACCAAAGCACACCACCCACCGCATTCACAATCTGCAAAGCTGAACCAGCTGCTTCTCACTGCTGCCAGGGAGGTGGTATGTGCTCGGACTGTACCTGCCTGAGCTCCTCACATCAGCCTAGCGCCTGCAGCTACCACCTAACCCTGGCAGGGCCATGGGCAGCTGTGCCCTTTAAGGGTAACCAGATGCTTTAACTAAAACATACCCCTGCGGCCAGTTTCCAGAGAATGAGAACAAAGATGGATGTGCTAATATCCATAAAAGCAGTACATATTGTGGGTTTTTTTGTTTTTTTGTTTTTTTTTTTGCAAGACATTCCCAGCCAGCGGATTATAAATGCCATGCTTCATTACATTTTAAACAATAAAAATGAATGACCCATCTCCAGCGAGTGTCATATTTCTGGAAGGGAGGATAACCTGTGTGGTTAGAAACATGTCCTAAATCTATCTGCTCCATTAACCTTTGGAAGTTGGAGTAGTTCTAAGGTTTGAGAAGCAATTAATATCTTGCAGGCAACAACATTCTTGAATGGATGACCCAGGATTTCAGTTACACCTGAGCAGAAAGTAATACCTCACCAAGAAAAAAACACCCCATTTGAAAGTGCAGTGAGAGGTCATAAAAATTGCGGATTACTTTAGTTAGTCATTTGTAACAGGTAAATGCATGAGTATAACTTCCTGGAGTGGGGGGAAAGGTCTTTATGATTTTTCCAGGGTTATGAATACATAAATAACAATGGTCACTTAAGAAGGACAGAAGCTTTGGGATTAACCTTTCCACACATTTCTAAGTAACCTGTTGACCCAGTGAAGGATTTTTTTCTTGTTTGCTCTCCACATCAATCATATCTATAGGAGATGTAAACATTTCACCATCTAGTTCAAAATGAAAACTAGAAAATAATCACTCGACCTTTACAATTAGTTGTTTGCACTCAAGCTGCCTTTCAGTAAATCCATTACTACAAGAATTCTTGTGTAAGAAATGAATAGTTTTAGCTACGTCACGTATTTCTCCCATTTCAGACAGAAGTCCATTCTCCCTAGCAGGTTTACAATGACCTTCCCCACTGCTCAAGGTACAAGAAATCCCCTCCCCACCATGGCATCTCCATCAGGATGGGTTTAAACTGTTGGTTTCTCCAAGGTGGGGTGTGCACACCCCTCCATGCCCACATGAGAGAGCAGGTCCCCACACCCCGCCCCCCACAAAAAGCATCCCCACCTCCCTGGTCTGGGGCTGGCCGCAGGCAGCCTGTACAGTGGAGTCATTAATAATAGGCCCTAACACTAGTCAGTATGAAAGCGGGGATTTAAGATTCAATATGTTCTAGAAGCCTTTGCCAGTGAGAATGTCAAGCCATGATGCAGAAGATACTATTTTTCTCTTTAAACTTTATAGCCCATGAGTATGTCTGGGGAGAGAAGAGGGCCACGTGATTCAGGCCATGTTATTGCACACCAATATCTGGGGCTTACAGATAACTTGCAAAGCTTTCCCATGCAAGTTTTCCAACATGAAAATAAAATTCATTGTATAAAGTGGTCAAATCGGATAGCTAATCCGGCATCCCATGAAGCCAGCCACTGATTTCTGCTGGCATTGGGATGGGCCTTTGTTGCCTACCAAATATTGAGTAAGAACTAATTAAACTGTCTCTGTTTAGACACTGCCTCACCCAGGAGAGTTTTGCTCATGGTTGATTTGTAAACACAGCTATTATTTATAAATTGTGAGTCAGATTAAGGGACAAAAAGCTCTCCACTGTTACTTTAAAGGAGCCTTCATCATCTAGCAAATAACTAGCAAACAAGGTTTGTTGATATGAAAAGAAAATCAGCGCCAGACCAATGGCTCCATCATAATCACAGAGAATATATTAATCTCTTAATAACATGTCAAACTTCCTTTAAACTGGAGGAATTCTGCCTCTTTCCACAAGCTTTTTGAGTACAAGGGATTCTTTCTGGTTTAGTTTGTTCTGGTTTTGCTTACACAGGGTAGGCATCTAATTCAGGTGCTCCACTACTTTCCCCAAGGGTGCCCATCTCTTCCCACTGGCTTTGCAGGGCATGCAACTCCCATCCTTTGCAGGACGCCCACCTCAAACTGTCATTCAATATCACAAGGCATGCAGCAAGGAAAAGCAGCTTACTGCATTGCCACCCCAGCTGTCCGTCACATTGGACTCAGCCCTGGAGCTTTCCATCCCTCCCATTCAGCTGCACCATGATCTCCATCAGGACACTGGACCAAGCTGGAAAAAAAAAAAAAAATCTATGCAGTCCAACAATTGTATTGGTCTACTGGAGAGGCCAGCACACAATGAGACAGAAAAGAATGGTGGAAGAAAGGGATGCAGGAGCTGATGAAACTGTCACTGCCTTCACGGTGTCTGTACATGGGTTGAGGTGCCCCAAGCACCCTCAGCACCAGCAGGTGCCAGCAAAAAAAAACAGTGGGACCGGTGAAAGAGGCACCACTGATTTCAGTGGGTTCTGGATAAATAATTTTAAGTCCCAGGTAATTAAAGCAATGATCTGGCTCTTAACTTGTCATGTCACTGAAGTCATGCTGCCCACAGCCAGCTGCATTCATGGCATCACATAAAATGCAGTAACTACTTTACAATCAGTCAGGTTTATCAAACAATAGGTGCAGTATTTGGGGTATAATAAGCACCAAATAACAAATTGTACCTTTAATTCCTACATGCATTTTCCACGAATACATATGGAAATAAGTAAATCAGAACCTAATTACCTAATCAGCAGTGCCACCACTGCTGCTTGCGAGTAAGTGCACATCCAAATTCAAAGTAACCAGAAGAGACTTCAGAAATGTAAAAACTAAAGTTTGCAAGCATGTGATTTCACAGCGCAGACACATGTGCCATGGTTTAGCTTAATTATTTTTGATTAAAATACTAAAACACCACATATAAGTATCAGCTTGGCAAACATGGCATGCCACAGCTATTCAGTCTGAGTGCTACTAGAGAGTTACGTTTCTATTTGAAGAGAAACAAATAGACATAAATAAGATTATTTATTTTTCTGTAAAGGATGACTAAGGACTGGCATCAGAGATGCTATCAGTTCTCTTCCATTCAGCCCCAACAGTATTCTTTAAAGCAGTCTCTGAGCTCTTTGCAATCCTTAGTGGCTTTTGAGCCCTATGACATTCTAGAAGAGCAAAAGGAGCTGCACGTACTTCATGGGGGGGAGGAGGCTGAAGCACACAGCGGGCTGTGCAAGTTGCCCAAGGTCAAATGAGAAGTCTGTGACCAAGATATATACCTCATGACTTGGACTTTTTAAATAAAAAATTAGCAAATCTTGAGAAAACTTAATTTTTGCCCTACCCCAGCCTCGCTAATGCAATTGAACTGTGCTGAGGAAAACTACAGCTATCTCTTTCCCTTTGTATCTTCCAGCAAACGAAACAGGGCTGTGCTACAGAGGAACTTAGTATTACTGCGTTGTAGGCTATTTTGAAGATGGGTAAAACGTGGCCAGTGAATGCCTCACTGCTTCCTTCCCTGAAGGAACCCACATCCCTCACACTCTACATAAGGCAACATTATTTGTCTGTTTGTTCTATTAAAGAGCCTTCTTTCACTATTTTAATGGCAATAGGAATTTCTCATCCTCCCAATTTAAATTAAGTAATTTCTCTAGTGCATTGCCTGGTGGAGTTACAGCTAACATGTCTTTGATTTACTGTCCCCACGGAAGCTGAGCAGGCTCCTGCTGCTGCCCCATCCATCCAGGCCTTGGAGCCCTCCACCCCTCTGGGTCATCACTGTTGTGTTCACATACATAGAAAAGGATGAGAATTTACCGTCAGCTGCTGAGCTGCAAACTGTGGAAGGAGCAGATACGTGGTGGTGCAGCCACCCCCTCTGATTTTAAGATTGCAGTTCACCGTACAGTGATTCATTCACCTCTTGTGGCTCTTGAGCCCACCGCCCAGCACGGCCCCACAGCATCATGGCTCTCTTCCTCTCCTCCTTCCCCCCAGCTTTTCCTTTGGCTTGAAGTGGACACCACAGGTTGTGTTTCAGCTTGTCTTCCAAACAGTCACGATCAAAATCTTCCTTAAGAAACGAGCCTGTCCCCCCCCTCCCCGCTGCTACACACCTTTTTGTCTTGATTGAGGGATGTGGAAAAGTGCAAGTGTTGGCAACACTGAAAATAAGCAGTGCCTTTAGGTTAACACAACATCGGAATTCCCAGGCGTTTAGGATTTACATTCAGCTCTGTCAAAGTGGAGAATGATTTCAATCTGGTCCGTTAAGCCACAGACTAATACTTTATCATGGATATATTTCAAGGAGGCCAATAAAATGAAACAAATAGGCTAACGAGCTAGAAATTCAACACAGTGGGGGGAACCCCCCCAAGCTCCTTGCTTTGAGAGTGCAAAACTGGATTCCTGGTTAATAAAGCAGATGCTTTTATTAATGCCCGGAGAACAGCTGAAGTGGGGCAATAATTGGCAGGGACCGACCTGGGGCTAATTTGAACAAACCAAATCCAAAAAAACCTTGTGCTTCCATGAAGCACCTCTCTCTCTCTCTCTCCACATTCCTCTATCCCAAGCACAATTTTTTTCTGAGCACACCCCACCACCACCCCCCAGTATGAAAGGATTTGAGGTTTTGACGTTGTTGAACTGTTTATCTCTAAAAACAAACTTTTGAGTTTTGCTTTCCCCCCCGCAGAATATACACATTGCCAAAAGTTCCCACAAGTTAAATGACAGAATTGTCTTCAAATGGCAACAGTACCAAAGCTTACTGCTAATGAGTTGCAGATCTGCATCATAATTGAACATCCAGATTTCCATTTACAAAAGAAGGATGTGGTCAACGAGAACAAATAACATCACAGAGCCAAAAAAATAATAATTAGGAAGAAATTTGCGGAGTCAAGAGTACAGTAACTGACATAAATATCAGCCTAATTGCTGAAGACACGGTGCGTGAAAAGACTAATCAATAGGGCCAATGTTTCACTCTGTGTCTGACTCCAGAAATGATACGTGGTAATATCAGCTTAAATTGTACAATCCCCGAGAAATATTTACAATGGGGTTTTCATGCTTCTTTCCCCCTTTAAAAGGCAGAGTGCTTGGGAAGTTATTTTCACTCTCTCAAGAAATAATGCATGCACACACACACAAGCAAACAAAGAAGACAGAAAAAAAAAATGACACAAATAAAAGAAATTAAGCTTGCCATAATGTCTGTGTTTCATGTTAACAGGCTCACTGTCCTGCTGGGTTGTCCATAATACTCTATCACAAGCACTGTCAGGGGCCCATGCTGGGTGGCTAATTAAAACAATTACAAAGACAAAGAAGGTATCAATAGCATTCCAAGCAGCAAACAAAGAGATAAAGTAGTGAAGATTTAAATCATCAATGGTTGATCTCTCCAGGATAGTTTTGATGTGGGGACCAGGTCCCCAACACTCTCTCTCCCCTCTCAAAACCAGGGAGCTGGGTGGTTCACTTTGTATTATTTCATTACAAAAGGTGTAGGAACGGTTAGTTCTTTAAGAGTAGTTTCTAAAAATTGCGGTGGAGTAAGGCTTTGCTGTTTGGAAGTTCCTATCTTGCAAACTTGGGATAGTTTTGTATTTGGTTTTACAAGATGATTTGTTTAAAGCTCACTAAACAGATTACGGCTTTTACGCATAAACCCCATCTCTTTTCTACCAGCAATTACAGGCATAAAATAGAAATGCTTCAGTTTTAATTCTAGGTTTTCACAGGTGGGGAGGATAAAGATATATCACAGAGGGAATCAATAGAAGGAGAATAGATGGATGCATAAATTAGGCAAGTTTCTCAGATTCCGTTAAAGATTTTCCCAAAAGTTTTGATAAAGACAATTCCACAAAGCAGTCTATATATAGAAAAATGGTAAGCAATCTTCAAGTGTTTGCAAGCCAAGCTGTAGTAATACTTTAGACAAACACGCTTACCTTGATTGAAGAGCGTAAACAGTAACAGTTGTTTTTCTCATACACTAAAATAAAGGCAGCTTCTTGAAAAGGGCTGTTCCATTTCATACAATCTATATGCCCCAGCACAAAATGTTACTTTGCAGAAAACCACTTTTCAACAAAAAGCTTTTAAAAAGCTTTTGTTATACTGATTTAGTTATCTACAAGACAGTTTACCCAAGGCTTACTAAAACTATACAGCAACGGTAGTTTTGTATAGGCAAAAAGTTATGTGAGTTTACAGGAGTTTCATTTGCTAAATTAATCAGAGTAAACCAAAGAGCAGAGCTGGGTGTGTCAGCTCTGTAAATGCATTCTGACTTCCATTCAGCTGTTCTTTTAATCATCAGGATAAAGAGCCAAAAACTCCAATTAGCCAACAAGAAACCTTGAGGGGCAATGACAGCTTTTTCTGATTGCTTCCTCTGATGGAAGAAAAGTGATTGGGAATGCAATAGTTAGAGAGAGATCAGCAGCTGAAATAAATAAGTAAATAAGTAAATAAACTGTTAACATAGAAAACTACAAATATGGACCATCTTTCTTAAAGAAGTGTGCCCTCAAAAATGTTTTTAATAAACTTGGAATAAAAACTTGCACTAAAGTGTCTACATAAATGTGCAGTTTCCCTCCAAACAACTACTGCAGCTGTTATTATGAAGGCACAACCACTCTACCCACGTTTGTAGACTATTAAATTTAATGAAAAATTAAAGACTAAGGATGGTAAAAGAGGACTTCTGTTTTAATGGAATTTGACAACTCGGTAGATAGCCTGAAAAAGCATGATTATTTGTGAAAGTAGCATCAATTTGATTTTGACTGCAGCCTTCGGTGTGCATACATTTTTCTATGTGCAATTCTGCACCGATGCTGAAAGATCCCCATAAGAGAGAACAGAGTGTAGTTTTGCAGCTTATAAAACACATTTTTACATGGGGAAGATTGTTAGTTTTATTGCCTGAGCATGCCAAAATGTAATGGAAGTGAAAAAGACACAAGCTCTGAATTAATCTACCAGAGGAACTCTCACAATTTATTTTGAGAGAACGGAGTGACAGGTAAGATCTATTTTCTAGCACATCCAAAACTTAGTATGACATTCTGAACAGGTTTCAAGAAATGATCGTTGTTATTATTCTTTCATAGCAAAAGCTCCGTGAAACCTCTGATTTCTGTTGGGAGATTTCATGCTAATTTTGTAGTGACTTCTACATGAGCAGGATATGAATAACTTGAGGATTTCATAAATTAATGACTCTCAAACATCAGAAGGATTAAGTAGACACTAAAAGTTTTGACTACAAGCTTCTTTGCCAAACAGAAAAAACATGTTACTCTTAACACAGAAACATAATCAAATTATTAATTCATTTAAAACCTCTAAATTTTTCTTACTGAACTGAGCTGAATTTGTTATCTGGAATCCAAACCCTGGCAAAACTGGCATCATTTAGATTTTATGGCAATCATTTTGTACAGCTCCAAACCAACCTCCTTCCAGATGTGTACGAGGGTTATTACACCAGGCTGGTCCCTTTGGAAGTTTGACAACAGAAGGCGATTTCAACAATTTCTGCCGTTCTTGTGTCTGAGGGTAGCTGAGGAGGGAGAACAGAAAATGCTCGTCCTGGCATTACTGTGGGTCCCTGGGTGCCTTGTGGTCACGGCGTGCCCAGCCCATCAGGCTAAAAGCTGTGAACGTCCTCACCTGCGTGTTGTATATCTGCCCCCCTTGACCACCTATAAATCCCACCACTTTAAGCACTGCTCCCATGTCATCATGCTGACTCCTGACATTGATCTATTCATTCTGTAGCTGATATGAACAAGAGAAGCAGGTTAGGTTTAGGAGTAAACGTCAGGTCATGGAATCAAAGTGAAGAAGGAAAAAAGGGAAGATTTGTTGGCCAGGTGTGTGTTGTATATTAAAGCTGTTGCTCCCATAGCAAAATCTTTTTGCTTTATGCATTCCCCTGTGTTTTCTTCCTTTTGTCATTTTTTACAAAGCCTCTCTTGGCCATTCTGGTTGTAACATGGGAAACATGAATTAGTTTTCTTAGCCATAAGTTGCAGATATTAGCAGAATTACATGATACAGCTTTCTGAAGAGGCTCCATCGGCTCCATTTTCTGACAAAACCAAAACCTGTCCCTGAATTTTATTAACCAGTTCAATTGCTTTTAACACATCAGGAAGAAAGACAAGGACTTTAAGTCCTGTTTGTATAATAATGGAAACACTGCGGTTTCTATTGGGGCTAACTCTTAAAACATCAGATCTTTTGTCTCTGGCCACCAGCAGTAGCTATATAATCCCTGGCCCACAATAGCGCTCTGTAACACTCGCCTTGGCTGGTGTCTAAATTCTTGCCAAGCTTTTCATCATATCCACAGAAAAGAGATTAAATTCATATAACTGCTAATGGCCATTCATACAACTGCTTGTAAAAGCTCCTTCGTCAAGCACATAGGTCCATTTTGTAATAAATATCTGAATCCAGAGAAGACTGCAATCTGCCTCCTTGCCCCTGCCTGCTACAGTCAGAGGTGCAGTCACTTATCGCTCGGTGCAGGACATCTGGCTGTAAGGCTTCCCTACACAAACCTGCTCTAATTTGCTGCCCCTCATTCATTAGGAAAAACACTACAAACAACTGTGAAGACACCCAATATCGACATATATTTGTTAACTCAGATTGTTTAATCTTATAGGCAAAGGGGACTGATTCCAGAAAGGAACGAAAACCTTTTAAATGCTTAGCGTTTCAGGAACTTCTTGAAGCTTTTCTGAAAGTTTTGGGAGCGTTTACAAATTCCTTTTTTCATGTACTAAAGGAAAACAGGATACTGTAATTATGCTTTTATTACTGTGATAAAGACAGTTATGTTTTTATGGAGGTATACTTAAGAAGTATATAATACAAAGTGTGATTCTGTGCCGATTTTCAGAAGAAGCATTAGAGCTGGGTGTTCAGATCCTATAGCAAATTCCTTGGGTATGCATGTAACTTCATGTCGACACAACTGATTTTCAAGCGTGCTGTTGGGCTGGACGGAGGGTGGATGAAATGGCCGTACACCATTGCCATGGTGCGTGGCCCTTGGAGGCCCTACTCACCTTGACTTGCAAACCACACACAAGACTAGTGCACATCAAATTAAGTTCACATTATGCCTGCGTTGTATTTTTCTGAGCACCACATGCTATTTAATCTTCTAAGGATTAAAATACTCTCATTGTACGTAATCATAATTTTGCTTTGGCAAGACTGGTCAGTTACCAAATGTTCTTGGTGGCAGAAGATATCTGAACTACGTGATAGCAAAAGGTGGGGAAAAAGATGGAGCAATTCCAGGTAAAAACCTGGCACAATTAATACTTCTAATGTTTGGGAGTTCACCAGTCAGCTTTGGAGATACTCTACAGGTGGGAATGAGGGCTAGAAACCTGAGCTTCTCCAGAAGAAGAGTTCCAGATCTGGTACAGGAACCAGCTGTTAAGCTGTGCCATAGACTGTGCCAAAAGCCCCCTGAGCAGCACCCCAAACTGCGAGACCCATCCTCTGCCAGAGCTTGGCCTCTCGGGGGCTGTAACTGAAGGCTGGCTGGAGCCAGGGAGGGGGGGTCGTGGCTGCCCCACAGCCACCTGAGGGGCACAAGCTCTTAGGCTCCAGCCCCTGCTTCTAGGACTGCTTCTGTGTCCTGTCTAAAGATGGTTTTACAGAAATCACATAAATAGAGTGAGGCCAGAGAGCAGTAACTGTGCTTTTTCTTGTGAGAGAAGAGGCTGCCTGGCTGTGGGACATGCACAGCACAGTGGTTACCACTCATGACGGAGGGGCTCAGATGCAGTTCCATCGAGACAGACAAGGGTAGAGGGCAAGAACTATTTTCTCAGTAAGGGCTCTTAGCAATAAGCTACAGCACAGGAGGATACAACCACACCTGGTGGCAGCAACCTTTTAAACGAAGAGCGGGACCTCTCCTTCAAAGGGGAAGACATTTGTGATGCTTCTGGGCTTTCAGTTGTAGGTGAAGACAGGTACACAACTGCTGGCCTCCACAAGGCATTTGGGGTGTCCTAAAGTTGTCTTCAGCATTTCTTAGTGGCTTGATTTAGTGCTCCATGCTCAGCACATCTTTTTCTGTCCATCTTGTTGTGGGCTGCTGAGCTTTCTCCATGCAAACAGCAAGAGTCTTGCACCTCTTAGCACCTGAAAATTCATGCCAGAGCATCATGCTAAGATCACAGCCTTAGGGAAGATTGGATCTGACCAAACATCCAAAATGGATTTTTTTCTGCAATCCCAGAACTCTACATATATTGCTGATACAGTGACAAGTTTTCTGACTGTGTAACTGCTGTGAGTTTTTGTGCCACAGGGCAGTAAGAGTTTAGCAGTGTCTGTCTCGGCACTAATTGCCTTGGATCGTTTCAAAAGTCAGAGTATCCCCCAACAGAATTTCTAGGGGAAACAAAACTAAAGTTGCTAAATAACAGAAGAACTAAAGCTGCTATGTTTTAGACAATGCTAATGGACATCAAATTAAAAATTCCCTAAGAAATAATTCCTTCTGCTTTTAATAATAGCTTCAGAGTTAGAGAGCTTTTTTTTATTTAATCAACCTGCTTAAAATTCTTGCCTCCAGCAGGAAAGAATCTCAATCAGAGGGAGACAAACATTCATTAAGCTTTGTACAATAAACCTGCTCTGCAGCTGAAGTGCTATTAATATCATTTTACAGAAAGGGGAAATGGAAGAATAGTGAGATGGGAGTAACTCGCTTAGGGTCACAAAGAGGTTCATGAAACCATGGTAGAGTAGTAAACCTTGAATCGGAGACCTCTACCACAACCCAGGGCCAGCATGCCCTCCCCCAGTGTGCTCTGCCACATCGCCTGGTGTTTATCATTAATTACTTCCCCCCTCCTTTAAAGCAATAAAGTTTATAAGATATGAATACATTGTTTTCTTGAAGATCTAAACATTTAACCCTAAAAATTGAATTCCAGAACACAAAAGCAATTCTTTTAATACTCATTTATTTTCTGAATTAATGAACACTATTAAATAGTGTCCAGTTCCCCAGTCCACCCCACTGTCCATAATCTTTCTCTTTCCCACCAAAGATCACTCTGAGGAATCTGACAGACAGCAGTTTTTCCTGTCCTGCCAAGACAAGTGTGCTATGGATCCTCACCAGGTGAAAAGAGACAAAATGAGTTGTAGGACAACGGCTTTGTCAATTTGACTTATGTCACCTTAGCTGCTAGTATGTGACTTGTGGTTGTTGTGTTTGCTGCTGGGAAGATACCGTACAGGTACAACAGGTCTCTCTTGCAAAAGCTACTAGTCCACTCCTATAACCATTTAAAATAATTTTAACGGTAAGAAAGTAACATGCAGACCAGATCCTAACTAATTAAGCATCTGTAGAATTGTAAGGAAGAAAAGTTTCTGTGAGAGAGGATGGAGCAGTTGGTACAATAGAAAAAAACCAAACAAACCCCGAAACAGTGGATTAACAAATCTGGTAGATTTTGTCACAGGTTTGTACTTTTGTAAAGTATGCTTTAATCTTGGGAAGTTATAAATATATTTTACCTATATGAATAAGATGTATGTAACATACTATGATACACTGGGTGGACAGGAAACAGTAGGTTAGTGCAAAGATAACTCAGACTTCAGCATCTGACAAAATATTAAGAAAACTATAATGACTCATTTTAGAGAAATATAATAGCTATTTAACAACTGTAAATATGGACAAAGGAGGTGAAAGATAGAACATATCTCCCAGTTTAACCTTTATTTTTTGCCAGATGCTCAGGGGACAGGCAGCAGGTCTTAATGCACTAGGGTAGAAGTTCTATGTTAAGGTCTAGCATTTGCAGTGTCCAGACTCTTGCTTAACAGAAAAGAAAGTTCCGGCTCCAATCCCAGCTGTATGGACATCAGTATGATGGATGCTACAGATCTGATTTAAAGATCACTGGAAGTTGTCAGTGGTCTCTCTTACTTTGGCAAAGTTCAGGATGGCACCAACAAGATCTGAAACAGAGGTAAAGAACCAGCTGTCCAAGGCCTGGCACTGGTTATCACACATCAGCTGGCTTATCATAGTTTTATCGCACTGCAAATGGAGAGTGAAACATTCATCAGCACTGTTTACAGGGTTTTACACTTGTGAATTTTATCATAAATGTGCCGCTGCTCAGCTCCACAGTCAGCTACAGCATCTTGGTGGATAAGGAATAAGGTTGTACCGGTCTTTGGCTGAGTCCTCAAGGTTTGTCCAGACACCCAGAACCCCCCCTGCAGCATCCTGCCAGCACCAGGAGCTGCAAGCACCCACTCTGGAGCAGCTACAAACTGGCCTGGCTACAACAGAGTCTTCCACCAGTCTCCAGTTGTATCTATCCATACGTTCAATGCAAATACCTCAGTACAGACATTAAAAAACTTCACAGCCCTATTGCCAAAAGAAAGGTGTTACAACCAGGACTCAGATCAGGCAAAGTGGGGGAGAATAAGCAGTCTTCAAAGCAGAGGTTAACACCGTGAGGGGCTTCAGCAGCTCGGTGCAGGGCATGGAGAGAGCATGGAGTGGTGACATGTAAGAAAACAAAAGCTTTTTTTTAAAAAAAAAAAAAAAAAAAAAAAAGTAGAGTGAAAAGCCCTGAGATGCTTAAGGTAACCCTCACAATAAAGCAAGTGTTCAGCTGGGGCCCTCACCCAGGTACTATTCGACACAGCTCGTGCCCCAGGAGCAGGCGCGCGGCTGGTGTCACTGCCCAGCACAACCAGCTGCAGGTCACCTCGCCTTCTCCTCTTGCACTTCCCACTTATGTAGGTTAGCTGTCCCTGCAGAAGGAAATGGAAACTAAAAGGACTTTTAGTTGACTTAATTAATGCCTGTAACACTAGCCAATTGACATCAGCACCTTGTCTGTCACTCGCTATAGGAGGGGGGAGATTTGTTAAAAATAACAGCCTATTTCCGTTTCTCCAGCCCCAGCTCCGCCACAAACCAGTGGAAAGAGCCAGGGCCAAGTCAGTTAGTGACATCTTAAGGCTACTAACAGAACTGGCTGGGTAGTTTGTTGGATGCATTTTATATTATAGAACTGAAGGACCAGTATATTGCCATTCCTCATCAGAGTACTTACAGTCAGAAACACCTGGGCATCGCTTGGTTAACATGCTGGTTACCCAGAGACTGGTGTTGAAATACACAGCTCACAAAGAAAGTTCAACTTATTTTAAAATAATAATAAACAAAAGTAATCCACATGTCTTTCTGATGCTAAAACAGAAAAGAAGCGCCTCTAAGCAGCATGGATGAAGGAAGTGAGTCTCCAACACATCTCTTGTCTTTACAGGGAGTATTTGCAAAGCCCAACTTCAGCCTCATGGTCTTAATTTCTTTGCGTATCAATGCAGAGAAAGAAGCTGTTCCGATGGGCGAGCCAAAGCTGACACTTCTGACTCAGCCTGGAGAAAACCATTTCCCTCCACTGATACGGAGCAGGCAGGGTGTGATTAGCCTCATTAGGCAATGGCCAGCCTTTGTGACTATCCCCATTAGTCTAGATTGCAAAGTTATAAATGGTGCTTTAAAACAAAAATCTTTTTGAAGCAATTCCTTTACCTTCTATTTGTAAGCCTCTAAAAGAGTTGTAGGTGCTTTACAAATATAACAAAGCTACTTTTGTCACCCTAAAGTGATAATCCTGCAAACTTCCCATCTGCACAAGGACTCACCGATATCACCACGACTAATATTTGGCAGGATGCTCCCTCCTGGAGCCTCCCTGGCCCCAGCAAGAGCAGAGAGGCTCACCCAGGTACTTCCAAACATCACTGCTCCTGGATCTCTCCTGTTCTGTCTTAGATGCTGTAGTTTCTGGAGCAGAAAAACTTGCCCCAATCATCATGGCTTGCAGTACAGCACAATAGCTTTAACCACCACTGATAATGTTATTCGCTTTAAAAAGATGAATCAGAGCAGCAGTAGGACAACCAAATGCGCCATAAAGTAACTCCAGCTACCACCACGGCACCGTGCCTCGGAGGGTAACAGAACCTGGATGTACAGCAGGGAACCTCAGCATCTTACACGGGCATTTGCTCAGTGACTGCTGTGTACAGCAAGGAGCAGCTGGGACTGGAGCACACACATAAAGATATGATTTCAAGAGCGGTGGGAGCTGGTGTTTATATCTAGAGAGAGGAGGAAGGTGCATGTTCTCCAGCTGTGGCCCGTTGGTCAAAGCATGCTCGCTAAGGGTGAGAAGCAGCTGGCTGGTTCTGCGGGCATTACTCAGCTTGGCCTTCAGCTGAGGACGGTATGAAAAGAAAACAAAGTACTGAGTACTCCACAATTTTATCAATATAAAGTCACTGACCTAATGCCTGCAGGAATCGTTACGGCTGCAAAGAAGAGGAGGGGTCTTCCAGAGTCACCGTTTATATATCATGTATAACACAGCTACACCTCAGCAAAACAAGCAGTCAAACCCTTTGGAGAATTCCAGCATTAAATTACTTCCTCCACTCTCAGAGTACCATAATTTATGTACGATACAGCTGAGAGAATTCAAAGAGCGAGCTGTCCTGGGGGATGTTTCATTTCACAGCCTGTGAACTCACACGCAGGCAGAACAAGCTGGTGAAAACCAAGAGGTTGCCCTCACCAAACGAGCCTGGCTCCACACCTGCTGCCTGAGCACAGCTTCACTTGCGCCAAGTGCAATGAAACTTTATTCACTGTTTTTATATACAGTACTGTCTTACAACCATCTTTTCAAAAGCTTGGCTGATCTTTGGAAGCTATTATTATATCGCTTGCTTTATATGCTGCTTATTTCAGAGGTTTAGGCGAGACAAGATGTCTGAGCGGTAATATCCTAGCTACAGTCTCACACACAAAAATGTATGATACTTTTGAGTAGTTCATCCATGGAAAATGTAAGGTTTAATACTTCTCAGCGAGACACACCTTTACCTCCCGTGGTAGAGATGTTGTTTTGGGAGCAAGAGTTCACAGGCTTTATCATCACTGACATCTAGCCAACCAGTTACGAGGGCATGTACTAAATCACTGAGTATGGGAGAATATCAGCCTTCCTATGTAAGTTTGAGTAAACTTGATCCTGAATCTTTACTAGAGGTTTTATTCATTATTTGATTGATAAACTCCTATGAGAACCTCCTGCACCAGCCAGGCTGGTGACTTGTACAGCAGCCTGAGCTTCCCCACTGGCACCACGAATGGGCATCCATAATAGGTGTGCAAGTGCAGACTGTGTTAGCATTTTTGTGGTTGATACATGAAGTTTCTTATTTAAATAACTGAAATGGTTACCCTTATCAATTTACCAAACAAACAACATACCTCAGTGTCTGATCCTTTTAAGCCATGGCTAGATTTTGTCAATCAAGTCTGTTGGGACCTCTGGCACACAAATGACAAATCAGAGTGTTACTAGAACTATTGACACACATTTTTAATACATAACTACTGTTGTTATATATAATCAGAGCTGATAGAGTTTAGCATAAAAGGGTATTTTAAAGTGCCAATAAAACCACTTAGCTTTTACAACACACTGCGTTTACTCCATTCCCCCCCTTCCTCCAAAAAAGCTTTTCTTTTGAACTAAGCAATTTATATATTGGGTCGGTGTTATAAAGTAGGTATTTATAGCAGATTTCAATGGAGTGGAAGCTGGAATAAAGGCAACTTGCTTTTAAATGCAGCACAGAGGCAATTTTGCATTGATAAGATTATCAGCTGTTTGTACATAGAAGATGATGTGGTCACCGAGAGGCCTCACATGCTGTTTCTGTAACTGTAACCCAAATTACTTGCTTTTCTCACAAATCATTTGTACTTCAATTTTTCTTAGACTCATTCAATGTCCGCTGAGTAACATGTTCAACAATTAGGAGCCGAACTAAAGAATTTAACTGATAATACCACACTGTCTTCTTAATTTAATCCTTTTCTTTCCAAAACCCACAACAAATGCATCACCAGACTAGTGATAAAAGCAACTCTAAGTTGTATTATCACTATAAGATGATCACACATGCAGACGGTTGGCCATAACTTGTGCTTTGTTATGCCTCAGTGTTGCATTTATTTTGGAAATCGGTTTGGTATTGATGGCGTAACTCATCAGCAATACTAACCAGCCCCTTACTGCCAAACTGCTCTCAATTACCATAGTGGTACCTTCTTCCTTCCAACAAGCCAGCTCAAACCAGCAGGACTGGGGTCACATAAAATTAGTGAACACCCAGCTTTTGCCCAAGTGTGAATACAAAAAATTATATGCAATATTTAAATGGAACATCTTTACAATTAAAAGGAACAGGGTTTCTATTTTTGGGAAGTACACTGCAAATAAATTGTGTTTTTGTAATTGTTTTCCACTGGTAAAAATGCAGAAAGAAAGAGAGGAATGTTCTTAAGTTTATGGTATACTCTGTGTCTAAATATGAATTAAAATGATAGTCTTTGTGATTTAAGGAAATTAACATATTTATAGCATGGATACATACAAGATGGAAAACCTTTGAATGAACTGGATTTTCTATATGAATTAATACTGCTTTAATGGTGAATGTGTTTATTTTCATTTTTAATACTTGCTGCTAGTTATCATTGTAAATAGAAGAATTGTGTGTGTGTGTCTAGTTTTCCTCTAAATACAAAGTATTTCTATTTAACAAATGCAAAAATTGAATGCATACAATGGAATGTGCAGATGCAGATGCATGGCCAATAATAGAAATTTGCACATGCAAATAGACTAATTATGCATGCATGTGTCAACGGCTTGCAAAACAAGTATTTGAAAACCTAACCCAAAACAGAAAACTGGCACGTCAGAAAGGCAAAAGAACAAGTAATGCAAACTTTTTTTTCTGTTTTCTTTTGTATTACTGCTACTTTCTGTACCAGTATGTGTGACCAAGCATATTTTAACTAGTAATCTAACACAAAGCCTGCTGAAGTCAATGGAACGATTCCTACAAAGTTCTGTGGCCACACAAATAATATACTCAGAGCTTAATACAGACAGGACTTTGTATTTCTGTGCATGGATTTTATAGACCATACCTTTTCATATAAACTGCATCGATAGCTGGGTTTACTCTTAAAGACTTACCTACATGGGGAGGAAAAGAGGATTAATTTAAATTTAAACATTTTGCTGCAGCCGCTCTGTACTAGCTGGTGCTTGGTAACTCTGCCAGAACCAGCTAGGATTTTGCCTCGAGGCACTGGCTCCAGTGGAGGGGTTTCCCTCAAAAAAAAGGCACCCAGCCCCTGTGGCAGGAATCCCCCCTCCTCACTGCTGCCAGGTCCTGCCCAGCTGCTCCTGCTGCCGTGACATCAGGGACATTGGATACTAGAGCATCTGGAGGGGACAGGCTCAAAAAACATCCCGCAGCTTGGGTTCTCTTATGGCGCAAGGCTTTTTGGTTTGGGCCGTTTTGGTGCTGTAGCTGAATGGGTGAGGTTTCTGGGTCTGCTGGCTCTTTGCTTTGTACATCCCGAGTAAAGAAAAAACTGACTGTCAGCTTTTGTTAAACATGCTTTATGCACTTTTCTTAATTTTATATTGGAAGGGGGATATCATTTCACTGAGGGGGAGTGTTTGCTAAATCATGGTCCTGCCCTGTAGGACTGAAGGATGAATAAAAGGCAGGTGGGCTTGCCTGAATATGATACCATTTTACTATGGCCAATGTGCTGGTCAGCACTAAGTTTGGGATTTATTGCAGAGGCTTTAGAGATCTGTAAAACTTAAAAGAAAAAAAGGAAAGAAGTAAGAAGAAAAATGAAAAAGACAGGCTTAGATGACCTTTACCCTATTACAGAGGAATATTGTGCTGTTGGAGTAGAATTGAAACCTAATTTAAACAAGCATTTTCTTCTTGCAAAACACTTACTATTGAGAAGTGCAAGGTCTGCCCCGCTCACCTTCCCTATCTGAAACATTTTGGCTCCAAGCTCAATGCCCAGAGGCTGGCAGGTGTCTCTTACCCCTTCACGAGGGCACCAAACGTGGCTAACCAGCTCCAGCATGAGGATGGAGATGTAAATCCCCACCAGGCTGTTCGTTTGATCACCACATGTGGAGGAGCCGTGCCAGGCGTTAGCATGGCAGCAGCGGTACAAACCGTCTTGAGTCCATAGAGCTTATACAGAGGATTTCAGAAACTGATATGAAAAAGCAAGTAGAGGACCAGAGGTGGTTTTTTTTTGCAGAACGTGTCAGTCCCTCGTGGTGGCCCTTGCTTAGGATAAACACATTTTCTGCTACCTCTTCATCACCGATTATCCCAAACTCTTTACTTTCCTGTTTTCCTTTGAGATAGGCAGACTTTCCTTCCTTGATCTCCTGTTTCTCAGTGGCTTCTACACTGAGCGTTTTCCCTTTTTGGCCCTTATTTTTCTTTCCCTTGAAAGTCTGGAAAATGCTGGACAGTGGCTAACTGGTATTCTTGAGTGTTTGGACACGAGGACTATGCAGGAGAAAACAAGCAGTGAGTATCTGTGGCTCAGTTTCCATGGCAACAAAGATTAAAAATGAGAAAAAGGCACCTGCTCATAGTTGTTGAGATGTTTTCGAGATGAGGACTCCCTTGTCCAGCTTTTGTCCGTCTCATGGCCTGTGGAAGCATAGCACAAGGACCAGAAGCACTCGCACTGATGCTTAGCAGTGGTCAGCAGCTCAGTCGGAGATTACAGCTCCTCTACAACATATTTTAGCATGAGACAGAGAGGTAGCACTGCTCCCTGACCACAGTTTCAGAGCATTTTATGTAAACATGGGGAGCAGATGGCGAGGCTGGCGAACGGGGCCGGAGTAGCGGTTACATCTGTAACCCTGCAAGCAGTTCCTGTGGTCAAGGACTCATCGCTGACTCACACAGCGGAACAGCTCAAACACACACTTCACCACTGCCATGTAAGGAGTCCTGGAACACAGCCGAAATTAAACAAGGCAGTAATGAAGTAAGAAACTCGAGCTGCTTTTGGACAACCTTTTATTTCAGTAGTTTTCTGTGGTGAAGAGCCTTTTCCAGAGCTCCTACCAGTAGGATGGCATCAACCACTTGCTCCATCCTCAGTGAGTGCTCTTCTCTCTCCACATGGTGTAGTTGGCATGTGAATATAAGGCAGCCAGAGACTCTTGGAGAGTTTTGGGCAGTTCAAGCAATGAAGCCAATGAAGATGCTAACTATGATCTGATGGTAATGTGCAAGGAAAGGATAAGGCTCAGGGAAAGGGTGAAAGAGGCGAAGTAACAGTGGCCAAGCCTGTGGGCTGCCTCCGCAGGGTCCTCCATTTGTTCTGTGCTAAATTCAGTCATTCTACGGCAAAGATGACAAGCACATCATTGCTGAAGGAGCCCTCAACTATGCAACCCTCAGTGTCCTGCTGTTGCCTCACCTGCTTCCAAGATGAACGGTAGGTTGAAGCCTGTGTCCCTCCCACCGTGCCACAACCCCAGCCAGCTCACAAAAGGGATGAGGCGGTTGGCACGTTGCAGCGGAACCAGGCTTCTGCCATCTTCCTTAGCTTTATCTTCATGCCGCTTTGGTGATTCTTAGAAGGTCTGTCAAAATCCAGAGTCCACCACCTGCCCAGGCAGAGGCCCAGGGCCAGCAGAGCCCCTGCTCCTGCTCCCGAAAGGCAGAACCACCCTGGTCCCGGTGGGAGCCGTGGCACCTCAAGAAACCAGTGGCCAACCAACACGTCTTCTCACCCCAATGCCACCTGGCCTGCCGCAAGGATTTAGCTGCAAATGTGAACTTGGTTTTCCAGAGAACTTCCCTGCTGTATCTTCATCAAAAGACTGGCTTTACCCTGGTGGCTTCAGTGCTTTGAACTTTACTCCTCAATCCAAACGAAGCACAAATGGGACCAATTGACACTGTACTGAACTTTTAAGGCTGACACGCTATTTAGCAACTTATTAATGCTAGATCTTTTGAGGAAAGTTTTCACTCACCATCCGCTCTAAAGAGCTTTGTCAAACTGTAACCATTTTAATTTTACTACAATTGCCCCTGGAGGAGCTGTTGAAAGTTATACCAGCTGTACATTTATTTTACTGTTTTTACCTCCCTTTTTTCTGATCATCAGTCTGTCAAGGCTATCAAGATTTACATTTAAATGTAAAACTGGACTGTCCACCAAATAGCCTTTGAAGCTATTAGCTGTGAAAGATAATCAATTGGGAATGGGCCCCTGCAGAGCACTTTCAAGCAGAGTCATCACCAAAAAGCAATTTTGCTGGCAGGCTGCTTTTTTTTTTTTTTTTTTTTTTTTTAAAGAAAAAAAGTCATGAACATCCCTAGCCAATTAAAGTTATATCAATGGCTGATCTACATGATTTTACAACAAAAGCAAAATTTAACATTGTTTAGGCAAATTGATTGTTGTGATAAATTCGGAACTTTTTAGGAGGGACTGAGCAGCAAGGATCAATGACTTTTTCATAATCCCCCAGCAACTGTACGTACTTAAAGAAACAGAATGATCCAATATGCCCAGAGATAAGGAAAAGTGCTACTATTTAAGATAAAAAGCCTTACACCAGTCTTGTAAAAATTTAAGGTAGATTTTTACCACCTCTTTAGCTTTACAACTTTAACATGGCAATCTTACATTGTTGTTTTTCTAAAACTGTGTCACCATTTATAGTCCCTTTTCTTTATTAGGATAAAAAAGCATGTTTCACAAAGAACTTTAATCTATTAATTATGACTGCTAGGCATTATGCAGTTTAGCTTTATGCATTCCTGTCCTTTCAAATTTTCCTTCAGGCCATCATGGGATGGACTATCTCCAGTATCTATCTAGGCATTTGCATCTCACTCATCACTGAGGTATCCAGGTTATTCTCATCTTCACAATATACTTCTGAGGTGCACGTCACCCTCTCCAGGTGGAGAATTCAGCAGCACTACTCCAGTGAAAATACATATTACTAATATAATCATTAAATATGGCCAGCAACAGCAAGGGGAGACATGCTTCCCAAGTATGAAGTATGTGAAGAAAAGGCGGGGGATGCGTATTTTCTTTCAGAGACTGACATTTAAAAGGTGCAAACAGAAGAACCACCAAGCAGAAGGGAGTGATGGCCGGGGGCTGGGAGACCCAGCAGGGGCGCAGCCGCCCTGCACTGCGGGCCTTGCTCTGCCTCACCTGGCCAGGGGGTCCCAGCCTCCACAAGCTTCTATTTTGTGATCAAAAGCAGAATGATGGAAAATTGCCTGAGCAGCTCTGAGCAACAGGGATATGCAGCCCAAGTCTGCTATATAGGGCCAGCCTGTCTTTCCAAACGCTGCCTATACAGACAGCACAAAGATTTTTAACAGCTCTCCTTCATTTTGAAAACTGTCAGTGGGAAACTCAAGATGTTGGAGGTTTCTCCAAGCTTTGTTTTAGGTGTCTGTCACATCGGGTTCAATACATCGGAAGATGTTCATGGCACAACATGTTGTTTCATCCAGGAGCACAAAAAGGCATAAATGCATTCTGGTATCCTTAAAAAATAACCAAATCAAAACACAACAACATGCAAACAAACAAAAAACTCTACAGGTCCTCAGATAATTATTTTCCAGGTAATGCTCAGCTTTGACCCACAAAATTCGCCCACTCCATCACTAACCAAGAGAGCTTTTGCTTCCAGACATTAAAAGCAAGTTTACATGTTTGAAATTAGGAACTCTGAGCAATCCCCACAACGAACTCTGAGCAATCCCCACAACATCTCTGCCGAAGTTGAATCTGCAATAATACATAATTCCTGTTTTTTACGGAGGCAAAGCAAACTCCTGAAGCTTATGGAATAAATTATCTGATATCACAGTTCACAGAACTCAGTGGCAGTACAGCAGCAGACCCTGAACATAAGTGTTATTTGTTACTTTAACGGTACACAGCATTAAAAAAAAAAAACCCAACTTTACTTTGTCATGGATTTTTTTTTACTTCCCTACAACATTGTGAAGTCTCTAGAAGATGAAAGACAGCCATGTAACCAAATACTGTATGTTTTATGAGTCCTTCTCCGTGTCTAGCAACTGGAATAAAGACAAAGGCAGAACTGGATACCTGAGAGAAAAAAAAGCTTTTCCTGTGACAGACTTTTAATTCACAATGATACCTGAGACATTATTTCCTCAGGTCACTATAGAAACCTTTATCACCTTATGAAAGGTCATCGGGATAAGTGACAGGAGACATCAGTTTCTCTTAACAATATTGGTTTATCTTCTTAAAATTTAAATAACAAGGCTAAAGATTTTCCAACTAGAGATGTAAAAAGCCATTAAGAGTATCCAGTCAATATTCCTAAATTATAGGATAGAAGCCTTTCCGCTGAGGACACAGCAAATGTTTTTACAGACACCAGAGCATCATCACATTGCAAAAAGGATGACTGACTACATTTTGACTGCAAATGCAAATAAAAAATCAGAAATACAGAGTAAAGCAAATGTATAAAAAACACAGCCCAAAAAAGCCTTTCCCCAGTTGTTTGTAATCTAGAGAAAAATGTCTTGGCTTGGTTCTTACATTTTTAAAGAACAACTTAAAACCCCACAACAGAAGGTACTTTCCAGTGCAGTCAGATCATAATAGCAATAAATAGCTCTGCCAAAACGATTGGGAAATATTCTGATTATAATTTTTTTAATTGCAAAAGCCATGTGTGTTCAATAGAAGGTTGGTTTTCCCCCAGCTCCCAAAAGAGCTAGCTTTGGGCCAAGTTCTGCTGCTTTTAGGTCTCATCTTGATCCCACTTGTCCAGGAGCATCTGCATATCCAGCAACCCCCTCTGTGGATGGGACAAATTGATGCTGGTTTTGAGCAGGAATCTGCCATTTTGATGCAAATGACAGCTGAAGTATCTATCGAAACCGCATAAAAGATACTAGCAACATTGGTAGAGGGTTTAATCCAGAGTGCTGCTGGTTTATTGTTCGGACTCTACACTGGGACACTGTGCAGGAGCTCCGGCAGAAGCCTGCCACCCTGAAACACATTCCAAGGTGTTCAAGACCAATTTTTCTTTGGACTTTGGATTTTTTTTTTCCCTGCTGCATGTTTCTACCTCAGAAAAAGAAGAGGGAAAAGCACATTCTAGCAGGTCTTGCAGAGGATAAGCCTCTGCTCACGTGATACTTGGGTCAGTTTTAAAAAGCAGTGGCATGGAGTAACAACAAAATCATAAAAGGTTGGGAAGGATGCAAGAGCAGGGGGTTGCTTTATTTGAAATGCATGCAGGCTACACACCACTGCTTGGTTAGCGTTCTGGCTAATGTTCTTGCTCCGTTTACCCTCATTTCTTTAAGCAGCCATAGGGATCTGTATTCACAAAAGAGGGAGGACTGTAACGCACTGTAAACTCCCAACCGGGACCCCACCAGCAAACAGTGTAAAAACCATGAGACTGTGCAAAGAGCAAAACTGCAAACGAGCGTGTGGAAGGAAGCTAACGGTGGAATATCGAGTTGTACATTTCCCTCTTAGAGCTCGTTCAGTGCAATGCAGTGTAAACATCATCCATTTTGTAACAAGTGAGCACAAGCGAGAAGGGCTCCCCGGCAGCAGATTGCTCGCTCCGTGCCACATGCGCACAGGGAGGGCTTGGAGATCCCCAGGCAAGAAGAACAACATCTATCCCAATATTTCGTCCTCAAAAGAGACAACTTGCCACGGAGCTCTGAGGCTATGGCAGAACTCCAGGAAGGTACACTATTTATTTACCATGTGCTTGAAAGTAAGCAAGCTCTACAAGAGACACTTGTTACGAATTACCATGCTCTCTCAAGGGATAGTCTTGTTGATAACATGAAGAATGAATTAAATGAATATCTGATTAAAACAATCTGCTTCTGCCAGCTCCAAAACACAGAGACCATTAATGTCATACATAGAAATAAAGCCACAATATTGGAACAGAAGATTGAAAAAACAATTGCCCCCATGTTAGCCTTGGTTATCAGCTGCTTTCTTCGTTTTTGGTTTGGTGGGTTGTTTTTTTTTATTTGTTAGGGTGGAGGAGAGAAGTCTCTAGATTGTTCCCTTCATCATAATGCAATCAGCTAAACAATGTTGAAGAAGCAGCACTAAGCTTTGTCTATTCATTCACACCATTTTGTTATCTTTCCTGTTTATCTTAGAGACACACACAGGACAAGAATGAAGGTTAGTCTTTACAATATGACAGATCTACTGGTTTCCTATTTTAGAAGGTAAACAAGGCTTTTTGTGAAACTGAAATGCAGATAACAGAGCTGTGTAACATTAATTGTGACATTAGATTGAACATGAGATTCCTGGATGTGGTGGTGCATCCCCTGGGTGCAGGTCTGTTGGCCAAGTGCAAACACAGATAAATTGCAGGTCAAACCATCAGCTTTGTCAAAAATGGTGTATTTTTATCTTTCTTTCAGTATGCAACAATTCTGCAGCTGCAAACTATGTACAGATTAAAATTAATTAACAGGGAGTAAAAAATGATCAATTTAATGTAAATTGTGAGCCACAGAACTGCTTCATGGGCTTTTAACAGTAGAAAACTTTGGACGCATTCTTTATTTGTGGCTTTTTATCTGAAGTGAAAGTAAGATTTTTACAGCCAAGCGTTTTGCAACGTCGTATAAAAGTGGATTCTGAAATGTTTTTACCGGGCAACAAGTTACAAGCAGGGAACTGTTTAACAGGAAACTAACACCAAGCAGGTCAGGCCACGCTTAGAAGCTTATCTGGATCTCTAGCACCATCTATAGAGGACACAAAACACGTCATGCTCCTGAAACCCTGCACGCGGAGCTCATTTATACCAACAAGGATATGACAATTAAATGTCTTTAGTTGCCAAATTGTAATGCATTTGCACTTAAAAGCTTGTAGGCTTGGTAATATTTTCTACACCCCGAAGCCTGCCTACCTTATCCACCAGTATCAGCAGTTAGTCTAACTACACCCAAACTTTGATCTTAAAAAAAAGACTACTAACCCCCTTTGCAGGATTGTACAACCACCAGCCCCAAAGCCAGAGCAGCATGCCTGCCAGCTCCTAGCCCATGGCCCAGGCAGAAATTTCTCATCCAGCTGGAGGACCTGGAAAGCTCCATCCCCAGGGTCTCCAATGTACAAGGCCCTCAGCTGGGATACTGAAACTCTCTACCCACGTGGCTTGTAAAAATTAGAACATAATTATCCTTGAGATTGCCACCCTTCATAAAGATCAACCAGCAAGAAATATTGGGAAAATGGCATCTGAGCAAGCAGATAAATGCTTACTATTGAAAAAAACAAGTATGTTGAGGGCAGATCAACTTAGATTCTTTCGTATTACAATAAAGGGAAAAATATAATAACTGGTATTAAAACCTAGATCACCGATGGACTGGTTAATCCTATTCAAAGACGTAGCAGAGGTTTTGAAAGCTGAGAGCATAATTTGCTATCACCATTTGTGTTGCTCAGTGTTGTAGTTTGGCAAAAAAACCCACAGTTGGAAGAATTCTCCTGCCCAACTCAACTCTAGTTTGATCTTGGTTGTAGTTTATGATTTACTTTGCTATGGTAGTGTAACTGTGGAGCAGTGCTGGACCACTGAGGTGACCTGAAGGTGCTCCCTCCCCCTGCAGATCAAGTAGACTTGGATGTCCCCCTGCACCGAGCCACCCCAAGCTTGCCCTCCTGCAGCTCAGCTGTCCAGCACACACGCCACAGCCTGGGCAGCTCAGCCCCGCCAGGCCCTCGTGTTCCTGGGGAAGCGACTCCAGTGCTGCACATGGTCTGGAACCACTGTACGCTGCATGAAAAATGTGTATTTACCGTTACCCAACTGAAAGTTGCCCATCTTTCGCCACTGTTTACAAAAACTATTGTTACAGAAACGCTGTACACAGCCTGATGGTGTAGACCAAGCACATATGTAGACATACATTTGGAGGTGGGTTAATAGCGAAGAACTGCTACTATGCCATGCATTTTAACTCAAAGATAACACAGTGTTTGATCTATGCTGTTCAGCGATCATTTAAAACCTGGATATCAGGGACCACATATAAGATGATCAAGCACTTACCTGTGATGCCTTTTATCTTCAAAATGCTTTACAAGTAGTCTCAGCACAGCTGAAATGTGATCACAGAAAACCATCCGGTCTGTGCTATAGGTGCAACAACGAAACAATGACTGGGGAGCCACAAACCAGCAATGCCAGCGTTAAAATTTAAAGTATCTAGGCTTTCAATTTATTGTTCTCAATGAATGTTCTGCAGTGATCTCATGTAGTAAAAGCCTCCCGCCTACTTCTAATTTATGTAAAAAAAACCCCACAGGTGTACTCCATGACTTGGAACTGGGTCTTGTCAAGTGCTTAAAACACCTGTCTGTAGGGAAGAGGTAATTAACAGGTGACAAACCTGTATCACCAGAAAAGTTGGAAAAGCAGCATAGGAAATAATAAACCCTGAAATACAACTGTCAGCTTAGAAATTTTGCTTTGTAGGGCAAAGGGCTAGGAAACAAGCCTTTAATAATGACTTTAATTAAGCACTGATGAACTCTGTCCCTCTAACTGGGGTGTGGTCTTTTCTGATATCCACAAGCTTCAGGCACTGTCAGACAGTTCAAATCAAAAGCCAGATTTTTAAACCAAGGTTATTTGGAAGGTTTTTTTGTTTTTAAAGGATATAAATTTAGAATCAAGGATTAGGAAGGCAAAAAGAGATATGGATCTTCAAATATACTATTTCCTATAAGTAATGAAGACAGTGATATTGGAGCATTAAAGTTTGAACAACCCTTATTTCAACAAAATCCAAAGGTCACATTTTCAAAAACAACCTGTACGACTGTACTTGTGAGTTATGATTGCATTTTCCTACTCGTCATTCTAAAGCAGGAAGCCTTACACTGTAGATAGAGTAATACCACACAGGGAAGGAGTGGGGAGCATCCCCCCCACCCCCCAATAAAGGTTGTAGAAGCTAAAAATTTCAAACACGAGGCCTGTTCAGAAAGCAGCCCTATGTATAAGTTTTCCAAGCATGTTTCTAGCAGATAAAGCAATCCTTCAATGTCTCCCACTTGCAAATACTGTGAAATTTAACTTGACTTTGATTCCCCAAGAGGGAATCTCAGAGCTGGTTTTGATAACGGTCTCTTTTCAGTCTTCATGTATGTTAACAACTGTCCTTGGGATGCTGTCTGGCTGTGAAATGATCTCCAATTTTTGTAGATCCAGGCACCTACAGAGCCATCTATTTTCTCAAGTTGAGAGTCTGTTCTTTAAATAGAGAGCTTGGTAGTGAAGATAATATTAGCTAGCACTACAAGAATGCTCACCAGATAGGACTATAATTGCATAGTTCAAAATACAGCCTAGAATTCATTCATTATAGAAACATCCATCATATAATGGTAAATTACTATCTCATTGTGATCCAATCTGAATTTATGCCAGAGTTTCAGACCATAGATTAGAATCTATTCATTTTATATTTCAAATGGAATTAAATGTTTTTCTTTTTCCCCTTTAACTTGAAAGGAACAGAGCCAAAGCGTAATGCACTTTTATCACCCATGCCACAAAAAACAAGCAGCATCAAAATAAAAACAAAATTTAAGAGTGTTTGTAAAAAATATATTTGCAGTTGTTTTGCTCTTTAAAACACAGGTGCCTCTGACAGAGATCACTGTGCCATATACATAATTCGCAAGAGTGTTCCTGCTAACAAAGTTAGTTATTACTGATGGATGGACAAAATTCTTTTGTTTGCCACAAACAATCACCTGGTCTTCCGCATTAAGTATTTCCAGATTAAGTACCAGGTGCTAGCAACTTGTACAGATATTAAGGAGCAGCCCCCTTAAATTTTACCAGGGCTGCATCAGACCCAGCAGTAGACATTTCTTACAGAACAACAATCAGCCAGGTGCAGTTAATGTATACATAGCATGTAACTGAAACGGACTTCACTTAAAAATAAACTGCAGCGTGGCTTGGACTGTTACTTTTTCATGTGTGCATGAAAGAACAAGTCTGCTGTGAAGGTAGCTCATCGTAAGATGAGGCTTTCTCAATTTTAGTCAGCACAATACAAGAATCATATTCTGGGAAGCTTAGGGCTTGGTGAAATTGTCAACAGCTGCTTTGATGCTTAGATTTTACAAAGAACACAGCCTCCAATTTCAATAGAGGCACATAAACATACACATCCTCTCTTTCACATATAAGATGTATGTTTCCACATACAGACAAGCAAAATGTGTAACTGCAAGGTATTTGCCTTTGTAGGACAAATCCTGCATTCCCTTACGTCCTATGCATTTCTGCTGATCTCAGCACTGCCTCTGAGATTGAAATTTGTTTAGTAACAGTACTTTGTGACTAATCCGGTATGGAGTCTGCTGGACACAGCAAAGCTGTATGGGCTCCACTTTGAATGATAGAATAGGTCTGCTTTGGGGTGTCTGTGTGAGAGGATGAAGAAAAGATAGGAGGAGGGGGAGCTGAAGTGGACACTGTTATACTCTGACCTCCATCACTAACCACAGTCACTTCTGTTGCTCCTTCTTGAATCAAAGCATTAAGGCCTTCTAAGTCAGAGCAGCTGATTCCAGAGCTGGTGATGAAAGCTTGGTTTGCTGAGGCCTCGTGACTGCTGACGGGAGCAGCAGGAATCAGAGTCTGATGTAAAGCACTTCCATCGCTTTGGTCATGGGTTGTGAGAAGAACTGCTGGTTGTGCCACAGGCCCTGCTTCACTTTGAGCTATGGGAGGCGGAGGTGGTGCCAGCAAACTGACTTGGCCCAGAAGCTGCAAGCGGCTGTTGGCTGAGAGGTCTTCCTGATTCTGGCTAACTAATGTAGGAGGCATAACATTCACTGATGCAGCCTGAACAATACTGTTAGTCTGAGGGACCTGATGACCCACAATGATCTTGACCCTTCCCTCATTGTATGGAGAAACCTGAGCAGCCTGAAGTGGGACCTGGAGGTGACTGACAGTAATTGGGGCACTGGTGTGCCGACTGGGATCCATCTGGAGCTGCAGAACAGCCAGTTCATTATTTTTAGATCCATTATACATACTGTGCTGCTTCTTATGACTCCTAAGAGAATCTTCTCGGACAAAGGAAGCATCACACAGGTCACACTTAAATGCTCTCTTGGCATCCAATTTGGCAACTTGCCTGGAGCCACCTTGCTTTGGCCTATCTCCTTCCTTCTTCTCCACAGTTTGCTTCTTGGTCTTGACTTTGTCGCCATGAGCCTTCCTCACATGAGTTGTCAGATTGCTCCGCTGCTTGGTATCAAAGCTGCAGAATTCACATTTGAAAGGACGATCTTTGCAGTGAATTCGCTCATGCACTTTCAGAGCTGCCTTGTTGGAGCAAGAGTAGTTGCACTCGGAACACTTCACTGGTTGTTCTGGCTGATGAGTTCTTATGTGGTGCCGAAGGCTTGTTTTGTTTCCACACTGAAATTCACACTCTGGACACTTGAGAGTATTTTCCATGCTGTGCTTGATACGGATGTGTGATTTCAAGTTTCCTTTCATGGCACACCGGACCTCACAGAACTCACATTTGTAAGGTTTCTCACCAGAATGCACACGCATGTGCCTTTTCAAGTCTGAGTTGATTTTAAATTTAGCAGGACACATCTGACATTGGAAAGGAGCATCTCCTGTCAACAAAACCAAGAGTTAAAATTAAGATGAGACACCAAGATTCACTGGAGAGACCAATACTATGATGAATTATGTACAGCTGATTTGTTCTAAATACCTGTAAACTCCCAACATATTTTCAAGATGTAGAGAACTTTAATGGCACAGTATTTATCATCTGGTCTGACATATTTGTGTGCAAACTCTCCACAAGCATGCTTGCCCACACCTGTTGCTTTTTCATGTCTGCATCTGTAAGATACTCTCTGTTTTTGGTTCATTTTGTGTGTAAAACTGTTCAGCGTGCTTCAGAGAAGGGACTGAAGCTTGTAACTTGTCCCTCTTTAGCAACAGTGGATCTCAACTAGTGTTTAATAAAAATAAACACAGTAATTTTAACAGCTGCTATATTTTTGAACCTTAAGAAAACAACAAACACATCTACTTCTCAAGTTTACACTACAAGATGTACAGGGAGGCTTGCAGGTTAACTTTAAGCATAGGTAAATGGTAGGCTACTGCAGAAACAGATACTCAATGTGCACTGTTACTGCTCAACCTTTCCTTACTGCCTCAACACATTCCTTACTGCCTTTCTTGTACATTTGTTCACATGGTGAGTTAGATCAGCTGATAAGAAAAACTGATTACTTTTTTTGGCCTGGTTCATGTGGTATGGCACAATATTACTGCTGGCACAGGAAGGCAGTGGAAACTCTTGTTGAGAACATAGGGAGATGCAGGGCCAAAAGTCCATACCTAGGTCAGTGTCAGGTAACTGTACAAATATAGCATTACTACAGTTAGAGAAGAGGAAAAAAACCAAAAGGGATCACAGCTACAGAAACGCAACTGGAAAAGACAAATGTGAGACCAATGAAACATGCCTGCAAGTATGTGACTCTAGGGCAATGTGCTTACACAGAGAAGTAACATTAAGCTTTTGTTTTCCTGGCATTTCAGCAACCAGGGAAGAGATATTTGCACCGTGTTTCATACGTAACCACTTCAAGAAAATTTAGTATCAGTTTGTATTCATGCAAACGGTGTAGAAAATATTCATAAGTGCTTTTTTTTTTTTTGAGAGCAATGCTGATCCAGAAACCTAACAACAACAGTTGAAAGCCTGTCAAATTCTTAACTGATAAAAAATGGAAAATGAACCAGAGTCATCTGCAAGATCTCTATAAGCCTATTTATGTCAGACTACCTACAAGAATAACCATTTGAACTGCCGGGATCTAAACCGCTATTTTGCATTTTCTTTATTTGCAGGCTTGTGTCACAACATGCATAAGCAAATTAAGCTGTAGCTCTGTTTAGTCCATAATCAATTCAGGGTAAAGACCAGTGACTCTGTTCTGAAATAATTTAAAAAAACATCCAAAACAAACCTACCAACCCAACTAAATAACTGTTCACTTTTTCTTTTTAAATCTAAATATATAGTTCTCTAAAATCTACCTAAAGGCTTCATGCTCAGGTATTTTATTTTGAAAAAGTAGAAGACTTGTTTTTTAGGTTCTAAGACACCCTTGGTGGGAGAAGGAAAAAGAGACTGTACTTAGTTCAGCAAGCATTTCTCTTCTTTAATAATCAAACTGCAAATGGATTTATTTTATAAGTTAATATTTTATAGAGTTTGTGATAGCTGTATAATTTTGCATAATTTACTTATCCAGCTACATATGTCATAGGTTTAGCTGCATATTTTTCAAATCAAGTTGTGGCCTACTGTGCTAATCCATGTATCTGTTTAATAATTGAGATACATGGTGTATTATCTATATTAAACAGATTTTTATTAATGAAGATGCACTGTTTGTTCATCTAGTTTATTTTAGTCTCAGCTGCACGCTCAGCTACTGAATTTTTATCTGCTTTGCTCATGAAGGCACAGTATGTATTTCAATGACTTAATTTTCACATACAGGATGGCAAAATGTATGAAAAAGAATTAATAATTTTACAGAATATAGCAAAGTATGTTGGTTCAGTTCATGTAAAGAGCGATCTATTACTTTTCTTCATATTTCTGTTCATACATAATTGACACTGACAGAATATAGCTCAACAAAAAGAGTGTGTGATCCTGGAATTAATTGTAAGAGTAGTTTTACTCAAATTAACAGGAAACTGATCTTCAGATGACTAGTTCAACAAGTAATGCTATGTAGATGATCTCACTCTGAGCAATGTAGATTAGACTCACCTTCTAGAGAATGACTAATTCCAGTAAGCAATATATTCTACATACCAGTCTTACTTTTCTCCTAAAACTGGCTGTGTGCATAACAGCTTAGTAACCCAACAAGAATGAAACAATTACTTTCAACATTCTTGTGCCTCCTTTCAGCAAATCAAGAAAATATTTCTTTACAAAAGAGGATTGTTTTGAGGAAATGGATGAGACAACAAAACTGAAGACTTGAATTTTAGCATAATTCAGTTGCTAAAAATACAACAGACTGACCTGCCGAAAAGAAAGAAGGTAGCCTAAACCCCCTTTCCCAACTACTGCAATATTTAAACTCACAAAAATCTGTCTGCTGGAAATACAAGAGAACCATGATCATCCATATCTTCTCCCACAGCCAAATTCAGAGCATACCTGTCCATGTCCATAAATGCACAAGTATGCACGCTCTTGTATGACACGCGAAAAATGCAAAACTGTATTCTCTGATGACTGTGTTTACTAACAGATAACTCCTCATAACAACCCATACTATTTTGACTGACCATCACATCATCTTCTCCAGCAATACAAAGAGGGAAATTTGTAAAACAACTGCCTGGCAGTCCTGCCTATTCCATCACAGGAGATTTGTGAAGTATAAAAGATTCTTTTCTGCCAGAGACAGATTGGTTTAATGCTCCCCTCCTTCACAATGCACAAGGATTTATTTTGAGTAGATAAAAGAAATAAATCCCCATCTTGCACACATCTGAACTAATGTTGTTCAGTACTCTAATTCAGAATCAGATGTAGGATAGGTTCAAAGCTAATCTAGTAATCACTGAACCATAACCACCTTGCAGCTAAAATTCACAGAACTAATGAAATGTATAAAACACAACACAGAAAGTAATGCAGTACCCTGGATTAGGTAAAAAACAACATACAAAGACAACTGTATAAAGACAACTGTACAGCAGTGTCTCTGCAGCAAATGTATTCTAGGAACAATGTATAGAAGAGAAATCTGATTGAAATGAAACTTTGGCAAATAATGCAAATATAAAATGATACAATGTTTCTAAGCCTGGAGGCTAAAGCTTTCTATCCATACAGCAAAAATGACATGGGCAGAATACAGTTCCAGCTGCTCATACTACACTGTTAACGTCCATCAGTCTGCACATGGAAGGTACCACAAAGAAAGGTCTACAAAAGATGTAACTTCAATTGCTGATTACTTGATAACTTACTAATGCAAGAAAAAAAAATTACGCAGTAGAGGTTTGCGCTGATATAACTAGTTCAATTTTAAAGTAATTTCAGTGTTTCTAATATAGCAGACCAGATTTGAGAGACACAAGATAGGAACCTAGATGCTCTTAATCAATCAATCAGATCCTTCAGTTCTACTGGTTTGAGAACATCTAATATGCTGTTTCAAAATAATTTTAAAAGAAAATCTACCAAGAGTCATATCTGTCTTCTGATTATTTCCAGGTACTTAATAGTAGAGCTGTATCGCTCTACTAGATTCTGTACCCATGAAATTCACAGAAGCTAGATGCCTAGGTGCTTTTGAGAACTCAAATAGGCCCTTTCTAGCATCTCTTGATACCTCTGTGCCTTTTGAAGTCTTCCCTATGACCTTCAAACTTTTACAGATCTCAATTTTAGTATAAACGTACCTGTGTGGGATCTGAGATGTACAGTTAGCTGGCTAGAGTTGCGGCTTGCATAAGGACAGATCTGGCATTTAAAAGGACGCTCATTGGAGTGAATGCGCTGGTGCTTGTTGAGGCTGCTGCTGTCAGCAGCTGCATAGTCACAGTGTTTACATTTGTAAGGCTTCACCCCAGTGTGAGAACGCATATGCATCTTCAGCTTATCTTTACGACTAAAACATTTGTTACAAACTTCACATTTATGGGGCTTGTCTCCTGAAACAAACAGAAAAGCATCAACAAATCAAGAATTTTTGTACTATAAGGATGTTGTTGCAATAACAGAACCCAAAACCTAAAAACCTGAACACTTAAGAGAAATGGGACTAGTTTTCAAAAAACTGACCCTGGATTTTGGCAGCCATCCTATCAGCTAAGAACTCTTCTATGCCCCAGAAGGCTGCATGCACATTGCAACAAATTTAGAGGCCCTTTGGAACTTTCTCCCTGTATAACTCTGAAATTGTTGTTTAGGGGAACGGGAGGTGAAATGCTGGAATCACTGTTCTATATGAAGAACAAACTAGGTTTATGCACTACCACCACACTGCAGCCTGATAAACACATGGTCTGCACCCCCAGAAATTTACCTGTGCCTTAAATTAATGCACAGTGTTCATGTCTCATAGCTGCAAAGTGGTACTGCTCACAGTTGAGCATGCCATACCCAAAAAGGGGCAATCCTCCAGGCACAGAGAACTACAACACTAGAATGTACAGACATACATGTACCTTCTAACAATAGACACATTATTTTGCAGGAAAATAGCTTTTGGCAAAAAACAAAAAGGAGGAAACCAACCAAAAATAAAATATAGCAACTATAGAAACCTGTGTGCGTTCGTAGATGACGTTCCATATCCTTCATGCCATAGGAAGTCTTGAACTGGCAACCTGAAAATGGTAAGATTAAGATCATTAAATTAATGGAAAATCTAACAAAATATATTACTACCATATTCCCACAATATTCTGGGCATTACATTTATTTTCAAGAACATTTTCTGCAAAGTTCAGTATTAACAGAAAACAATTTTATCATCTTGTTTACTCACATCTACTTCAAATAGTGACTGGCTTACCTATGAACTTTAGTTTTCTAACGTTTCCCCTAGGAGGCAATTCACTCCCTACATTACCATTTTCCGTAAGCTTTGAAACAAATTCCCTGGAATCTCTGCCTATATTTGAGATGCTCTTTACAGTACACAGGGGATGCTGGGGGGGCTAATTCATTCCATGTATAACTTCAATTGGGAACTTGGGTAACAGCTCACCGTTCAGGAATTCTGTCCCAGTAGGAAGTGCTGCAGTTTGAGAGCACAGAAATGAATGCTAAGCATTTGAAACGTGCCTTTCAAATGAAGGCAAGCTTATGAAAAGAGAACACAACTTCTGCTACCATTAACTTGACTACTCATCTACACGACTGTCTCTGCACACGTCTTCTGAATCTTGCATGGTTTTTACTCTTTAAGGTCTCCAAACACTTTGGCTCAATCCATCCTTATAAAAACACTGACCAAACACAAAACATTTAACTCAAAATGCTGTACGTTTCTCACACACAACAACGCAGTTAGCAAAAAGGTAACAAGACTCTGATCTTACATTGCTGTAGGTGTAGACGTGGGCCAAAGTCTATACACAAACCCACTGCAGCATCACCAGAGTATACCACAGTACAGGACCAAAGTCCAAGGACATGTGAAATCAACAGCAAAACTACTACTGGTATCAATACATCACACCCTTAGTAAGGAGGGTTGCATTCCAGGTTCTGCACATCTTAACTGCTTAAGACAGCCAGAGCTACTGTGCCTATCATTACATGAAACCTACTGATCTTAAAATGAAAAGGAAGAAGGTAAGAGTCCACAACTTACCTGGATAGCAGCAGTTTAGCTTCTTCTGTGTAACTGAGGAAGTGGATTTTCTTGAACGTACTTTTGGTGGTGCAGAGACGATAGCAGCAGTTGGAGGCTCACTGCTCTCACTGGGCAGGTATGTTTGATAGCCATGCTCAAAAACAAACTCTGGTGCAGAAACTAAACACATAAAAGACCTTTATTTGAGAACATTAACTTCCCCAATCAGAAAAATCTAATAAGTTTCTAGGTTCATTAATTACTTCTCTGTTTTTTCCAGCAACATTCCTGTTCCTGGGTTCCTATTCACCTGGCAGAGGGGGAAAGGAAAAAGGCTTTTCCCTCCCTTGCTATCCTGCTATCAGTACAACCCTATGCAGGCACACTTGTCTCTCTCTGAATCATATCTGACTGCACCATTCAGTTTCTTCAGAAGTTCATTTTTTTCTGATGGCAGTCCTGGATTTGCACTAATAAAGGTATGTTTGTTTTTCCAACACTGGCTGTGCTACAGTCCGAAGAAGAAAAAAACTGAACTTATTTATATAGCAAATGTCAAAAGGCATCACATATTTTTTTTTTAAATTGTTAACGAAGTTCGGCCTCTTTCAACTATACTCTTTTTAGCTGTTACAAGAATACCAGGTGAGACTCCCTCAGCTAAAGTAGCAGCTTTTAAATCAATTAAACAACACTATACCCCAAAAGTGCAGAGGGATATAACTGCCTTCATTTTAAAGATGAGTAAATATGAAGCAGAAAAATGACTCATCCAAAACCCACACTGAGTTGAGGAATTATAATACAAAAATTCCTGGAAGCGAGCCCTAAATTCAGTGTGTTTCACTGCTCTTCCACATTCTCTGCCCTAATCTATCTAATTAAAATAAAATAATTTGGATTTTAGTAAGGTCTCAGACCAAAATAAAACAGAATATAACCACATATAGAAGGGCAAACCTTCACACGTGGAACAAAATTCTAGTTTTATTAAAATGTCTCAAGGATCAGGACCTCACTTGAGCCTTCACATAAGTAGAAATTTTGAGTAATTATTTTCCCCGCCAATTAGTTGGGGGAGCAACGTTAGGGAATGCAGTGTTCTCACATAAAAAGGCCTGGATTGGTGCCCGACAGCAATTCTGTGTCTGTTTTTCATCAAGAGCACTCTTAGAAAAATAAAATGTATAGTAATTTGATTATTTTTCGTAAGTATTGACAATTTTAATTAGTTTGTTCACGCTGGTTATACAACAATCAGACTTACCGAATCTTCTAAATGAACTCGTGTATCTCAATTAGCAAATGAAGTACCTATTGTCATACCAAACCCACCAAGGCAGTGCAGCATGCCACTTGTTTTCCTTCCTTTGCATGCAGGTACGTGATGACTAAAACTTATTTTAGCTTAGTGTGGTGGGGACAAATGAGCAGAGGGCTACGAAACATTGCTGCTTTGCACAAGCTGGGTGCTTCGAGCTCCTGGTATGCAACACCGCAATACCTGTGATGGTCTGGGTCTCCGAAGCGATGGTCCTGGTTGTGGTTTGTGCCTGTGTGGACGGCACTGTTTCTTCCGACACAAACTGGACCGTACTGGCGGCCCCAGCTGTCGCACTAGTGAGCTGGCAGCCACTTTGCTTGTGCCCAACGAATGCGTCGAGGTTATTGAACTGCTGCTTGCAGATGCCACAGATGTGGATGTCGGGGGTGAGCTCCACCAGCACGGTGGTGCTGCCGGGAACTGGGGGAACAGGAGCACGGTCAAAAGCTCGTCCTGAGGAAACCGGGACGGCTGAGGCCGCCCCAGCCGACACATGGCCACCCTGCTGACCCTGCGGGCCCGGGGCTGCCCGGCCAGGCCCAGAGCCCCCCTCCTCCCCGCGGGCCCGGGCTGCCCGGCCCAGCCCAGAGCTGGGGGGGACACTCAGGGCACGGCGGGGCCGCCCATGCCCGCCTCCCCGAAGGCCTCGGGGTCCCGCGGGGGTCCCCGCCGCCGCGCCGCGGGGAGAGCACTCGCCCAGCGGCCGCGCCCCGCGGGGCTCGCCCGGGCCCCGCCGCCCGGGCCGGTGCTCCCGGCGGCCCGCAGCCCCTCACCGCCGGGGCGGCCGCGGCGCTCACCCAGATTCCCGGGTTCCCCCCCCAGTCAGGTTCCCGGGCTCCGCTCCCGCCCGTTTCATGCGCTACTCAGGTTTCGGGGCCTGGGCAGGTCCCGGCTCAACTCGGCTTCCGCCGCGCGGGCCCCGGAGCGCGCATACCCCGCTGGCGCGCAGCGGCACTTACACTGCACAGGGCCGGGGAAGGCCGGCGCCGCCCCCCCGCCGCCGCCGGGGTTCATGGCGGCAGCCAGCCCCGCACGCCGCCTCTACCACCGGCAAGGGGCTTATTACCGACGGGGAACCTCTCCCCCCGCACCTCTCGGCCGCCGAGCAGGGGCGGATGTGGAGGAGCCGAGCATGCTCAGTGGCAGCGGCGGGGCTGCGGCTGTCCTCACCGACCGCCGGGCTGAGGGCTCCCGCCGCTTCCCCACCCCCCAGCTGCTCTCCTTTCTGCCGGCCTGACGGGCAGCCCCCGGCGGGCCCTCACAAGCCAAATGCCGATATTAGGCCCTGTGGCCGCCAACGCGGGGCCTGCGCGGTCCGTGAGGGGCGAAGCGCCCCGGCTGAGGGGGGGGCAGCCCGCCCCGGCCCGGCGCTGAGGCGGCCCAGCCTCCCGCCGAGGCCTTCGTCTGAAAATTGGGGCTTTAGTTTGCCTCGCAGTGCTTGTGTGATTTGGCAACGAGTTTGCGCCGACACTGGGTTTTACATCTTGGGGTGGTAGAAGCAGTGAAAACTGCCTTGTGTTTTGACTTTTTGGGTCATATTGCTGGTCTTCATTTTTTTTGCTACCACAACACTAATAACTTATGCAGAGAGCTAAAGGGATTGCACGGGCATAATTGCCAGTAAACCACTCTGATATTCCCGTTCTTTCATCAGCCGGCCCTCTCAGGACCTCTGGTTTTACAGGCCGTTTGCCTTGCACGAGCCCTCAAGTTTTTCTTCAGTCGTGCGCACCCAAATCTCACAGATAGTTTTGTTAGTAGTGCCAGATAAGAAGCTGACACCCACTGAAGTTACTAGAAAGCCTCTCCATTGTTTGGGTGGGTTTCTGGGTGCAGACCTTGCTGTGCATTACAGGCAGAGTGTTCCTCAGGCTGAGGTTTGGAGGGAACTCTCCCCTGTAAGATGACAGCCATTTTTATGGGGAATTGATGTATTTTGCACCAAGTTCATTTAGTGCTTTGCAGCAGCTGACTGAGTCAGCCATTTTGGAGTGCCAGCTCACAAAAAGTTACGTTGCTTTGCTCTATATTAAATATGCAGCTATTCGGGAAAGACCCACGGCATTATGTGTATGCTGAGTAGAAAATGAAAATTTGGAAGTCAGATAGCCTTTATTTTGGGTCGATGCCTTTTGGTACTTGAATTTCACCAAGCTGTAAGACACAAAAAGCTCTATTTGCATGCTATCAGTAAAGACTTAGTTTGGCAGCTGAAGTGTCTCACAGACACATTCCATCTATGTGCACTTTGCATCCAGTTCAGGCTCCTGCTGCCTCCAGACTTGTGTTAGGCACCGATATTTCTTCTCTGCTCTGGGGAGTGCGCAGTAGTGGGGAGGAAAACACTTACCTGGCGTTACAAGGGTAAAGTGGCAGCAGAGGGAGGAAGGTGGACTAATGTGGGAAACTGGAGATTGTGTAATCTGAATGAATGTGAATGGGAAAACAGACTATTAATTCTGCTTTCTGCTTGCAAATTTGATTTTGTTGCTGAATGGTTTTATAGCAGTGTAGATGTAACTGTGTATTCATTAATAAATGCAGAATATAGTTGCTGTATGCACTAAACATACCCAGAATTTCAGATGCCAGTTCATATTACACTTGAAGTTTTATTTTCCTGGGAAAGTGGTGTCCGCTTGACATTTCCGTTGACCCATTTTGCCAAAACAATATAGCACAGACATGGGATTGTTAGGGGGCCAAGATAAGACACAAAAGGTGATAATCCTAGTTCCGGCCTTTGAAACATGCTAAATGTGTTGGTAGCACATCGTAGTGCTGGTTGCAAGGATCAAATTTATCTCACTTAAAGACCTCAGGTATATTTTAATGCAATTTTAGATTAAAATTTTTATTAACGCATTAAAATACTAACAAAGGAAACCAAATAAACTCCACACAATGCATATAAAATGTGGAACATTACTAGGAGTTTCAAAATTTATTCAGGACCACCCCCCCCCCCAGCCCCCCTTCTCCTCCAAAATAATAAAAATTAAGGAATTTATATTGACTCTGGAAATACAGATGGTTTTATGTTAGCATGGCTACACAGCCAGCACCTATAAAGCATAGCACAGAAATAAGAGTACAGTTAGTGCTGATGAGACTGTTTTGGGAATATATCCAAAAGAAATTAAACCTTAGAGTAAGAGTAATCAACCCAGATCTATTTTTCTGCAGTATAGATTGAGCTGTAGAACTGTAAGCTGACTTTTAACTCATTTTGCTGTTTTTTCCAGAACACTATGACCCATTTCCAAAGCTGACAGAGCGTCTGCCTGTCTCTCTATTCCACCAATTATAGTTGCAGTCACAGGTGTACTTTGGAGTACAGCATAACTTATTTTTATCTCTTTCTCCCTCGTTTTAATGCCTTTTCATTAGGATACAAGCCTGCTTGACTTGATTAGGAAAGAATAAGCATTGCGGTTTGTTAAAAGTGAATTTTCACTTACCAAAGACCAGTAAAGACAGGCAGGCTGTGTGCCCCCTTTTGACTGCCAGAACAAATACAGCAGGGAAAGAGCATTGCAGCTGTACTCACTGATGTGCTTGCTCCTTCAGCCTGGGTGTCAGGGTAACAATATTTAATTGATACAGGGATAGTCTGAGGTTGCACTACTGAGTCAGATATGAATGGTTTCATGTCTGGTGTGTTACCAGCGCTTTTAGAAACATTTGCTACATTATTCAATTGGACACTATTAACGGGAGGTGTTAAATTAACTTGCAGGAAAAGATTCAGAGCTAACTGTACTGCTGCAACTGGCATCTGAAAGAGGAATTCCCTCCACCCCTTCCATCATTCCTTCCAGCTGTCTTGCAAAAAGCGCTTGGTCAGTAGCAAACTGCTTAGTTCCCTGTGCTGGCAAGGTCTGAAAGCAATTGGAAGGAAAGTGCTCAGTCTTGGACTGCTCTTGCGTTGTTCTTCCCATTTCTGGTATTTCCCAGCATGCTGCAGATACAGCTTGGCTGGGAATTTTCAGGCCTTTTTTCATAGGGGGAAGAGGAGATGGGGCCAAATTAATACTTGTCTTAGGGACATATGAATTTTGATAATGACTGTGCTGGGAAAGATTTTTGAGGTCCAGGCAGCTACACGTGGTTAAAACCAGAGGAAGAAAGACAGCTGTACAAGAAGAACCAGTAGCTTGCAATGCAGGCGCCTGTTGTTCAAGTCTTTGGCCTTTTATATCTTAAGGGACTGTTAACTGTCAAATAGCTCTCTCTGGGTTTTGTTTTACATGCATGATTAGAAGAAGAAGAAGAGAAAACCCCAGTCAACAGGCACTGACTTCAGTGTAATGCAGAGCTTGAAATACTTCTAAAAATGCTTCGTTTCTTTGGGATAACAGCCACTGTCAGATCCATTGCTATTTACAAGAACTCCTGCCATACGGCACTTCCAAATATAATCATGTAAGGACCTGTCTTTAAAAACTTTGGACTTACAGTTATGTCGCCTCTTTGCATAAGACCTGCGTAGTGAAATGTTCTCAGAAGCACACCAGTATGTGCATAACATAGCTTGCAGAGATACCGGTTATTGGTGCACATTTACAGTGAGAGCTCTTTGAAGCTGGCACTACTCACTGCTTGTGTTTCAATGGAACTTAGCCTGATAAAGACTCAATTCTGGCTTTGGCATGAACATTGAAAATACCATTATTATCTTATTAATAACTAATAACACTTACAGATCAGGACTTTATTGAACGATGTTCTGGACAGAGAGTTTTCATTTTCCTGCATGAGGATTGATGTCTGAGAGTATAACACCGTACTGAGCACTTGAGTCATCGAGCAGAGCTCTGCTGAGATCACACTTGACACTATTTCCAGCCTTTAAGGCATAAATCAGTATGCATGTGTAATCTTCATCACCCTTAACCTGACTGAAATGAAAATACTGCAGTGCTTCAGGCTCCCTACAAGTGCAGTGCAAGCAAACAAGGCCCAGAAAAGACAAATGTCAATCACGAGAGAGAAAGAAAAAAAATCAGACAGAGGCATAAAAAAAGTCAGGCCTCATCAGAGCCTTGGAGACAGGCGTTCCTGGGCACTGTGTTGGACAGCCGTGGCCTCAGTGCTTTCCTGGAGACAGACATTTATGTACGACAAGAAATGTGTAGACTTTTACCTTCATACAGAGCTTCCATCCACCCTCCTGTCATCTGAGATCACACAGGGGCAATGTATCCTACCTTGCAAGCTCGGAGGAAAAAACCCCCACAAACCCGAACCCATTGAAGTACTGGGAAGAGAGTTATCAGTTGAGCTAGACAGGAGAACAAACCCTGACACAGAGAAAGCCCTTTAAAATATTACGTGATTTATTAGTCCATTCACAGTAGATGGAGGAAGATGGGTTTAAAAGAGAAAAAAATTGATGGAAACCAGAGGTATAAATGAACAGACGTACCAATAAGATGTGAAAAAAACCCCAACCGTATTGCAAGAAAAGAAAAGTGGTCACTGAAGAGGGGAAGCTTATCTCTCTTGAAGGCCCTGGCGCGAAAACATCACAAGTGACATCGGAATGTGGCCTAGGGGACAGACAAAAAAGGAAATGTAAATTGTAATTAAAATTTTCAGACATTAAAGATAGAGACAAATGAACGGTGGGTTTAGAGAAAAAACCCAGGCAATTAAAAGAACTTAAAGATTCAAACCCAATTTTTAGCATTTCATAATTATATTGATGGATAATGACATACACAGCAACATAAATCCACTGAGCTCAAATTAATTATGTTAAAATAATAGCTAATCTGTCTCTGTGTTGATAACATAATTATGATGATGTTTTCAAATGTTTCAAAATAATGCCATTTCAGTTCATAATGCAAGGTGGGTATTTTGCTATTTAATGTATTTGCTATTTATACAATATTTTCAGTGGCATTGCTTTCCTCTACAATAAATAAAGTCTAAATAATCAGTTAGTACCTTAAGATATTTCTTACTGCTGTATGAACTGTAAAATAATTCAATATAAAAATATTATTCACTGAAAAAGCACATTGACATGTGTGGTTAAGCCTCAAATGAGTACTGTAACAAAATAGAAATGTATTTTTGTGTTGAGATGTCTTAATTATTTACTGTCAGAAAGCAGACCTAAATCCACACTGGGGAAATTTTCAGGGTTTTATGGGGTTAACTGCGCTACTATGATACACTGTCTTTCACACTGTCTTTCATGTATGGAAAATACAGTTATGATTAGAAAAGGTACCTATACTGTTTCAGGATTGAATTCAGATTCTTAGGGAGTTTCTGATGATGTGCAGTTGCTTCTCAGCATGAACTGTCCCTTACCGGCTGCCTGGCAGCCCTGGCTGGTGCAGTCTCCTCGCTCCGTTACCCTTCATGCAGATGGAGGTGCGGCAGGACCAGTACGTGGGAGCAAGTGACCAGTGGGAGCAAGTGACCAGCTGCATCAGTGGACGTGGACCTGAGCTCTCCTGGTTTTGTCACTGCCGTAGCTGGGGCACAGGCAGGCTGCAGTGGCTTGGGGCTTTGTGCATGAAAGTGCTGTTCTGATAGCAGGCTCTGGTTATCCTTAAGAAGATGTTCTATGCCCCTTTTTTCCCCTGAGAGTTGTGTGGGCTTCAGATTTTTGTGGAATTGGAATATCCCTAAACTATTGTAAAATTGTTGGATTTTTTGAAGGCTGGTAATCTTTTTTCCCCCGTTAATCTGTTATCTGCAATTCACTTCTTTCTTTGCAAACCATTTCTCTGCCATACCTTTCCTTCCTTCCTGCACCTCTTGTATCTTTGCATTTCTGTTTCAATTCTACTTTTTTTCTAAATGCAAATTGGCTTTTATCATAATCTGAACAAACTTCTAAAACAAACTTACGTTATTATGATGATGAATGTCACACCTGAAAATAAACTAGTTAATTTATGCAATATATTTCAGCACATTTTTATAAATATAGGAGTACAGTAAAACCCCACTGGGACAAACATGATAACAAATAAATGCTGGATCTAAGATTGTGTAGCTCCAGTCTAATATTTAGTCATTTTTATTATTATATTTGGGTTAAAAATGGAAAGCAACACCAGCAGAGGGACTCCCTTGATACTCAGTGGAGTTTTGCCTGCTCCCTAGCAGGGCATAGAGGTAATTTTATTCTAGAAGCTTTAGAATGCTTTACAAGTAATAGAAACCAAGTGGGAAAAGCATATTCCATATTTTAGTTCTGACATTCTCATAGAAAAGAAAATATGTAAAAAATTAAAGATTCAAAATACTTGCCTGTGATTCAGTACGTAAAGACTTTCTGGTGTTTTTCAGAATTCCCTTGAGACCTATAAATGCTTCTGAGCTAGAAGTACCCATTGTAGCTATAGTCACTTACGCCACTTTATCAACCTAACGAGCCACTGAGTGATGCTATTCCCAGGTTCAACTCTACTGGGGAGGGAAAGTAGAAAACAAAACTGAAATTTAGACAGAATGGAATTCCTAAGAGCCAGGACAACTAGAATTTATTAATTCATACACTCCAAAGCTTACCAAAAATAATCTTGTTCCTTCAGTTTTTCGCTATAAATCTTACCATCTTTCACAAAGTCTGTGCATATAGAAAAGACTGCAGGGTTTCAGTACAAGCAATGCCTGTCAGTTTGCCACAAAACCACCTTTATTGGGTTGCCTCTTCACACAGCTGTGGTTTCTGCAAAGGTTCATAAAAGAGGAATGTTTTACTGACAGTAAGAAGGACTTCTGCTTGTATCTTGGTTGTTAGAGAACAAACCTCTCCAACTTTTAAATCACAAGATTTCTTCAGCTAGATTAGTTGATGATAGGTAAAAAGAAAATCCCTAATTATACATCGGTTACTAAATACCACGTCCTGGGCATGGGAGCTACAGCTCCTGACAGCTGCAGGTTTTTCTTACGAGGGAAGTCCTATGCTGAGTTTACTGGGATTATTCAAGTGAGCAAGAGCAGAGTTTCTTTTTATGCTATTGTAGATTACATTTGATATTGTTAGAATGATAACCAAAGTATGAGAGACACTTTGTTTGTATGCAAATTTTAATTAACTCGGCCCTGACACAGAGAAGACATATGACTCCCGATCTTCTTTGTCAGAAATAGCGTGCAGAGAACTCTGCAACTGAACTGTAAAAACATACCGCTATTTTACAAAGCATCAGAGGATATTCCGGCTAGAAAATTCTATCTACTTATCTTGAGTTATCAAGTTATTTAGCTTGGTCAGTCCTGATGCAAAATGATAATGGTGATGATAATTAAAAAAAAATACTGTTTTTTCACCACAACTATTCTTGAGCTCTGTACCATCCACTGCACAAGAAAATAATTTAAAAAATTTAATCCTTCTGAAAGAAGTCATTAGCTTTGTCTTCATGTGACAAGATGTTGCTACTTCATTTTTTCCGGCACTGAAAAGATCATGAAAAGGGTAACAAACATGAGGGGGCACCATCTTAAATTCCTTTAAAGTAACATCCGCATGCAGAAATCACAACTAGGGAAATACTATCTGGATTTCAACTGCTACTTATCTTAATTTTACAATTAAATCTTTTATCATGATAATATTCCCCATGGCCATACGGGTTTGCTTTCTGGGAATCCTGTAACAAATCCATTGATCTATTGTCAGGCTTCCTGAGTTTCAGAGCCTATGGCAGCATATTCATTAGAAGCAAATTTTATGTTTACATTGGAAACTTGAACTTAAGAATTAAATTTATTCAGTCAAGAATCAGAAACATAAGATCTTCGTGAAGAAGGCAGAATATAATATTCTTAAAATATATTTGCTCATAAAGAACTATAGTATGAAATGTATCTCCACAAGCTATTTTCTGAACAGGGCCCCGGGGGGGGTGGGGGTGGGTGGGGAGCGGCGGAGCCTTTTGACGATAAGCTCAGAAATAGACAAAAATGAAGTATCTGATAAAAAAAAATTATTAACTCAGATCTGTTGAGTGACACACCTGAAAGGTCTTCCAGTAATGATAAAACTGTGATGAAAATGAACCTTTCATAACTAGGATCTACTTTTGAAGCAAACTGGCTCTCTGTTTCTGTTATTTTTTCATGATTTAATACAAAACATACAGAAAAATAAAACCAGAGTCATATTTTCTGTGTTTTTCTTGGAAAATGCAATGAGAAACATCATCTACAGCATCCTGCCTTCTCTCCCTTTCTCCTTTAGGACCAGCACAGCTCTTAGGATTTGCTGAAAAATCTCTATTTTTGGAAAAGCGTTTTGCATGGGTGTTAGTGTCCGGGAGAGGGTGCTGTTAGGTTGTAGTTGTAATTTTTTTTTCTGTTTATACGGAACGACTGATAGAATTCAGTATACTTTCAAATCTCCTTCCACACATTATCTTATTTTAGGCTCATTAGTGTGAAATTCCATTTTAAATAGCATAGCCTAGCTCTGAAAACTTCAATACCAGCATAAATTCTTCCTCAGCTATATTAAGCAGAACACCTAACAAGTTTAAATTCCAAAGGTCCTTTGTGTCCCTTGACTAGTTGTTACCTGTATCTTACGACATAAAGGTAACTTCGGGTAATATAGTTGCCGTTCCCTGGGGTTTTCATAAAATTCTCATGAAAATGAGATGCACGTCTTGCAAGGATATTTCTTTGAATGCTCACAAATGCTCACAAAGGGAAAAAAAAATATCTCTGAAAACCAAAGAAAGAAATAAAAACACATTGCACACCCAACTTAGCGATTTTTCAGTTTAAAATAACTTGACTATCATTATCTAATTAACAATCACCCCCTTCTGGGAGGTGAATATGTTTACCTGCATTTTGCATGTCAGGGGAAACTGAGGCAGAGGGGACTTGGCAGCTGTAGCCAGGCTGCAGGCAAACGCCCTCCTTCAGGCCCAGCTGCCCAGGGAAGATGCTGTCATTTTCAGGTCCTTGTCACCACCCCTGGTGGCTCACGTAGCTGCTTCCAAAGTGAATTTGTACTTGCACCCTCATGGCCACAGCTCCCATTTCTAAGATGAGGACTATCAGACACACCAGCTTAGGATGTCCTGTAGTAATTACTTAAATGGGGCCTGAGGAAGATGAGGGCCCACCCTAGGTTGGTGATACACACTTCCAGCCCCTTTTTAATTGCTGGGGAAGGTGATAATTTGCCTCCTTCAGGATCACACCTGCTCACCCAGCTCATTCTCTACATTCTCAAATGGGCATTCAATTCCAGGCAAGATTTATCCTGTGCGATGGGTCAGCATAAAGCGTACACACTTGTGTCAGCCTTTCTACCCAGGATTGACTTTTACCCCAAGTTAATCTTTTGACTCTACTGCTAAGAGAGTTGGAGAACTGCACTGACCACTTCAAGATCGTAGGTTGAGCATCCTCAAAGAGTGGCAGCAGCTGAGTCAGAGCAGCAGGTGTCATTGTCAGGCAGGGATGAGCAGCAGCACATGGGGCAGTCCTGAGGCTTAGGGACAGAGGAAGACTTACTGTTTATGGAGGTTTAAGATTTTCTGTTGCCAATCCTTCAGTCACACCAAAATTCAAAAAGAACTTGATACCTACAACTATTTGTTACCTAAAGGCCCTTCATCTTAACCATCTTCCAAGTCTAAGTTTGTGGTTAGTAACAGTAAACAGCTACTACCCACCCTATAAAAAGTATTGTTTTATTCAGAAAGCTTGGAGAGCAAGCTTAAATTTATAATTGTTACTGAATTAGATCCAGCACATTCTGTGGGCTACTTATTTAATGGTATCTACCTGGGATTCCTAAGCCACTCATGCATATATCTAAGCTTAAAATAGTTGGTTGCCTTTTACTTTTTAAGGAATAAAACTACCCTGCAAAGTTTTCTAGCTGACATTCCTTGAAAATCAGCAAAAGTTTGTGCAGAACATTTCGGGGAGAAGCGATCAACATTTTCTAGAATTTATGGGACGAACCACCTTTGTGTGAGGTTCACATTAGTAATGTCTCCTATTTATGTTCAACAAAACCTGAACTTGCACATGTTGTGGTGCCTTTGCTTCTCAGTTTATATTGCAGCTGTTCTGTGCAGTAGGTAAAACAAAAGGTTTTAATTAAAACTGACATTGCTGCACCTTCTGCTGTTAGTGACAGTCCTGTTGAAAAGTATCATGAGAAGTGTGGAAGCCCACTGCAAGAGCCTGCCCTCCTGTTTGCATCCCAGCATTAGTGTGCCTCTCAATCTGGCAAGTGAAAACATCCCTTGAACATTTTTTTTTTGATGGAGAATGACTTTTCTGACAAAAATCGTTGTGCAAAGTATGCAAACAAATATTTTTCATTGCTAATTTTGGGCAAAGACTGAAGGAAATAAAGATCACTCGGTGCTTTTGAAGCTATCAGCCAAGAAGGACATTCTCCATCAGTTCCCAGCAAAATGTTTCCAGCTTTTCAAGGAAAAATAAAACGGGTTCACAGATTTAACTTTTCCAATTAAAAATCAATTTTTCACAGAAAGCCGTTCTGATTAGTTTTAATGAGAGGTAAGCAATTGTAAATGACATCCTGTGTCTACAAATTATGCATTTGGGTTCAGAGCTGCCCTGCAGCCTCCATTTAACACCAGAAGGACCTGGTTCACAGTCTTGTCTTGTACCACTTTGACATTTCAAGGATTCACAGGAGCTGGTTTACTGCAGGGCAATGCCCATTAACCCTGCCTAGCAGGGCACGTGAATTCTCAATTACATGATGCCGTGAGCCCTCTCCCCATCCGTTTTCCCATTTAAAGCTTCACTTTTCCCTTATAAAGGAATTAAAATATTTACAGGAAACCATTGCATGGTGTAACTACAGAATCAGGTCTAGTGAGGGACCCAGCAATCTTTAGCTGTAACACTGCCCCATATGGACTTCATTAGCCTATAATTTCCTAATGTATGTCAGAGATGAAGCTGAAATGATCCTGAATTGTGGGGGAGAAAGCCTGGCTTAAAACTACATTTTCCCTCCCACTCATTTTGTGCACTCAGCCAATTAAAAAAATTCTGTTCCTGATTACATTATTTCTAATTGTAAATATAATTATGAATGCATAAACTGAGCCACTGAGGCATGCATTTAATTCTGAAACCTGAAGTCATATTTCTGCCAACATATTCTAGTGAAAAGTCAAATAGCAAAGGGTTTCCTACTGTTAAGAAATTGCAAAACTTCTGTATCGTCCATTATTCTGACAATGATCATTTTGATTTACTGCTGCTCAACAGTGTACTCAAAAAGCAACCCAATTCAGAGAAGAAAAACATATCAACAATGCTTTAAGAAACATAAATTATTGAAAATATTATTTGAGAGCCTGTAGGGATTGACTTTCTTCAGTGTCCCATAGTTGCCAGCTAGAAGGGGGATACTGGCCACAATGGTGAGTGGAGAGGGTCTAGCTGAAAATGGGATAGTAGGCTGTGGCCGCAGCCAGTAGCAACATTTGTACCTTTTTATATGTTCTTATGCTCTTGATTGTACAGGCAGAAACAGAATGACAATCCTAGCCTGGAGGAGTTTACAGCCCCTGTAAGATCAAAATCCAGTGAACTGGCAGACAAGAAAATGAATGAGATGACTTACAGAGAGATTTCATATTTGCTTTCACAATTCTGTTTTGTTTGGGGGTTTGATTTTTTTAAAAAAATCGAACATTCAACTGCCAGACATTCTCCAAATCCACTGTTCTCCCCCTGACACCAAATCCCACCAGTTTGGAAAATGTTGTAATCTGGAAAGCATGAAAGGGAGTATGGAAATTCCACAGCCACTTGGTCAATCCTTAACCCAAATGCATTGTTCAGTCTGCAGCTGCCACACCATGCTGCAGCGGCGGGAGCGCCCCAATGATGTCCATGATTCCTACATATTGTTCAGAGATCACTCTGAATCTCCAGTATAAATAGCACAGGATAAACCTCAGGGCGTTTTTTCATGTTAAATGGGAAGCCAAACAAAGCAGCCACTCTTCATAGATCAAGTGCATGACTGATGAAGAGAGAAAAAAATACAAGGGCTGACCATCACCTATTACCACTTCATTACATGTTATTTATGTTACATGAGCATTTGGTGGCATCAAGCAGGATCCGTGGCTTCACTGTACAAGGTGCTGAACAAATACAAGAGACAGTCTGTCTCCTTAAAACCTTGCAAAATAACTGTAAGATGGCAAACAAGTAAGACCATATGGACATGTAAAGCAATAGTAGGAAGCAGGAATCAGCACAGCAGTTCAGCATGACATGAGTTTTGATCTGCTTATGAGTTGAATGGATTCAGGCTACAGTTGATAAGCTTATCTTGAAGTAAGACAGAAGTTCGGCTGCTCAAATTCCTACCGTTTCACTGCCATTATACAGCTGAAAGTCAAGAACTGTCAAATTACATGAATAATATCTATCCATATTTAATACAGCGAACTGTTGACAATTGCCTCTCATCCTTCCCTTCAGTGCATGAGCCCCACGAAACAGTTAGGAATGATCAGACTGAATACAGGCAGATCTGTGGCCACATAACCATGCTCCAGATAAGAAACTCTGTGTCTAAAATGGAGAAAAAGAGAAGATAGCAGCAAACACAAAAAAACAGAGAGATAATTCTTTCTGGACCCCAGCAAGGAAAAATGTTGGAGATTGTGCTGACACTACTGATGTTACAAATACTCTGAGGCTAAGGATAATGCAGACTACACTTTTATTTCCCCGTCCCCGTTTAGAAACAATCACATTATATCTTCTTATAAGATATGAGAAAGATTGTTATCTCATATAATGAAAACCAAATGACAGGCAGATAAACTTAGTAGCTGTTTATAAAGTCTTGTACAGTATTCTCAATGGTATACAGATAAGGAAATCACATAATTGAAATGGCTACAAACAGCATTAAGAAAGCATATAAGAAGAAAATAAGGAGATCAAATGCAGAAGGCAGACAAATTTTAGATTACTGATGGAAGCATTCTTGTAAGGCAGTTTGATTTCTCCTGGGAGTTGAGCACCTACTTCTCCTCTAGGCACATGTTGTCTGAACTCACAGCCTCATTCCTTCCTTCAGTGACCCCCCATCACCCTCACCTATCTTCGAGGGCTCCGAGGCTTGACGACACAGCTCCTGGAACAACCGACAGCTTTGCCTAGTATTTTAAACTCTTTGCCCTTTAATGTCTTCAAAGCTCTCTTTGCTTGAGCATCTTCAGAAATGGTAATTGAAAGGCACTCGCTGCTACTTACTGTTCTCTTCAGAAACTTGAAAAAAATAAAGTCCTTTCCTATCGAAATAAACAGCAATGTATTTTCTTAACTTTCTCAAGTACAGAAATACCAGGGAAACATTTTTAACTGTAGGTAGAACAACAGCATGAGAGTTTCTGCTTCGGGGCAGATTTAAAGTGAAAACACATTGTTAGTGTGAGATTTGCTGGAGTTCTTGGACCTCACAGTCGAGCACAAGCAGAGGACCTGTGTTGTGTACTCCAGCGCAGCATCTCAAAGGAGCTAGAATTCAGGTCAGAGTGGAAGTCCTTACACTGCAATAAACTTCTCTAATTAGAGGAGAAAAAAAGGATTCAGCTGGACAGATGAGCGAAAATCAGGAGAATCTTGAACAAACATCTCAAGCATTAATCATTTATATAGAAAGAAGAAGGAAATCATCAAAATAATTGAGCAATTGCAGACAAATGCCACAACGCCTTGTATTGCCAAAAACTCATCATTGGAAATGTATACGTCTGATTTCCAGGTTTATTAATGAAACAAAAAGGCATCTACAATAGATAAATAATACATCATATGGAATTCACACAGTCTATTTATAATAGAGATCAGTGACACCTATCAACTCATATTAAATCACATCATGCATATTTTGCCTAGTCTGCACTTTGTCAATCTCTGCTTCCCATTTCGTTGCTGTAGTAGCTACATTTAACGAAAAAGTAAGGCACAGACCAGTTGAAAGAAGTCATTTAAAAAATCCCTGAAAGAATGTTTAAAAGAACAGCAAAGATCAGCCATATTTATATGCCTTAATGGTAATGGTGCTGTATCCCCTTTTAATTTTTACAGACATTTAATGAATGCTGTTCTGATGTTAACAGCTGTATAGCAGGTATTTAGCTAACAGATTGGCAAATCAGATTTAAGTTCATACAATGAATTGAGGTCACAGAATGAGTCAGTAGCAGGTTTGGGATTCAAATTGGGTTATCAACGTTCTGAGCTGTAAAACTGAATTATCCTCCATCTCTGACCTGTGTCCTAATGAAAAACCATGGGATAAAGTGGGTTCTTTGAAAAAGAAGTTTATTCTTGAGTTCGTACTAACATCACCATTAAAACATAACTTGGGTTTAGAAACATTCTTCAAAACCAGCATAAATAAGTTATTTTGCGGAAGAATTATTTACCATAAGAAGAAACAGAAATTTATAAATCAGTTCAGAGACCTGTAGGGAAAAAGTTATTAGTTACATCATCAGAAATGGGGTCTAAGGAAGCTGAAAAACCTGGATTTTACATGCAGCTTTTAAAATATAATTAGTGATCTAACATAAATAGACGTCACTGGCTGTAGTAATGTCTGTGGCAAATAAATAACAGTCGAACACAATAAAACTCCCTGTAATGTACTCCGTTGTAATATTGATGGCAGCATATGGCACACATCTGACAGCTGTTAAACAGATGTGGCAATTAGCAAACCTTATGGTCATGCTGTTAAGATTATTATGCAACACGTTCTCCAGTAAAATTAGATGACTTCCTACTTTCTGTAGCTTTACACATGTGGAGTGCTAGTCTAATGTCCCATTTAGGCAATATTGTTAGCTAATGTCTCCTAACCCATATTTTTTTAGTTGATGCCTCATAGAAGATTTAGAGAAATCCAGAATTTAAACAAGAACAATATCAATTCAGCTGTGTAGCAGATACTTCAATTATAATAGCTAATGGACAAATTGAGAGATAAAAAGACTTTTCTATCATGTTGAAATTCAATGAACAGTTTTCAATTAGGCTCCGAGTATAAAAGGGAAAAAAAGAAAGATACTTTTCCTTGATGTTAACATTGCGGGAAAAGATGAGAGTAACTTCACTTTTTCATTATACAGAAGAGGTGCATATAATGATGCATATTTAAATTATAAATCAGGTCACTATCTGCCAAATGAAAGCAATATCAATTAGAGCTAGGGTGGATCAGGCTTTAAAACTCCTTATATTTAATGACAAAAGTATGACTGTTACCCTCACCCAGCCAACAAAGGGATAATTTAAGGCAGTAAGAAATCAAAGAGTGATGTCACAAAAATAAGCCCTCACAGCTTTTTGGATAGTATTATTATAATTAATAGACTTCCAATGACTTTTTTTTTGCGGGTTATAGGCTTTCACAAAAGCATTTATTGCAGGCATAAAATATAAAACTCTAAAGAGTGGGTTTGACTAAGGTTGACTTGAGGGTCCTTAGCCTTTCTACTACAGTAATTCCTGTAAAATCATAGTTTCATTTATAGGCTCAATTTATAACGTTGAATTTATGCCAGTTCATCTGATATCAATCATGATAATAGCATGATCTATTGTATGTCACTTGTGCTAATGCAAATTAAATATCATTACATTACAAAAAAGCCCTATGTTAAAATAACATTAAGTGTGTAACTTTAACCAAAAAAATTAAGGCTGAATTAGCAGTTTGGGGTGAGCATATATACAGATAATAAATGTAAAACCATGCATATCTTATATATGAAATTATATACATGCTGAAAAAGGAAAAGCTAAGCAAAATATAAAATTGATTAAGGCTTGAGTAGCAGGATTAACACTGATTTTTCCCCCTTCATTGTAGTTAAGGTCGAGTAGCAAGCAGTTTATTATCTTAATTTTTAACCACTGTGGTTTTCAGACTATTTGTCACACGAGTATCAGGAATCAGGTCTTAAAAAAATTTCAGATCTGCAAATACAGTCCTTTGAATATCTCGATGTTTTTATCACACTCATCATTATATGTATGTATCTGGGTGTAAAACTATCCTATTCATGTCAGCTGAAATTATTTATAAGTACAGGTATATAATATAGTTTTGAGATAAAAGTGTGATTTTTTTTTTTAAATTGTGAAAAAATTGTTTTCTTCTTTTTGTTATTTTTAAGATTGAGTAAAGTCTGTGTTTATACTTACCTGCAGAAGTGGCAGGACACCCTATCCAGATTAAGGAAGACACATTTCCATGCATAATTGCAGGAAATTTTCCACATAAAATTTGGGAATATCTGAAATATTTGTGAAAACCTTCATGCTAAACATTTCCTGCAATTTTAGGCAGAGTAAACGCTTATCAGCTGTATCTTTGTGTGTTAAACATAATTTACACAGCTTAAAACACCTAGTGTGGATTGTTGGCATTTTCTTCTTGAAATGAGGAATGAGATCACTTTGCTTGAAAACGTTGTTTGTGAATTCTCCTGGCCTTGGAAGTTCTGCAGATCCTATTACATTTCTTGGTTATAGATTAGACATGGGTATTTATTTTTAAAGATAATTGCAATGATAAAATGTTGCCCATCCTATTATAGCCGGATCTGTGGTGCTCTACCATGGTTCCAGTAAGCTCCTGCTGCAGACATTATTTTTATTACTCTGTGATGGTTGTACATACCTCCCTTTTGCTATAATAACTGAGCATTTTGCAGTCATTAGTATACCCACCTGTTTATTGATGGTTATTAAAACATCAGAAAATGCTATTGCTTTCCTTTACTGGTAGGGAAATGAAGCACAGAGAGGGGCCCGAGTCACACAGAAAGCAACTGTGGAGAAGCAACCATGAACCTCCCGAATCCCCAGCCAGTGCTCCCTTCCTCTCATCTTTCTGCGAACCTTCATGGAACAGAAGCAAATAATTTTTCAAGTCGTGGCTGCTCCCGTTAAGCTGAGATTGACTCATGTTTTAATGGGATACCTTTCTTTCCTTCCTGATACCTGGAAGGAAGGAAACAAAGTCCTTGTGGTATGCTCTGTTGTGGCACTATATTTGGGTTCAGCATCTCTGGGCAATACTTTTCCCATCGACCAAGTTTTGGATGATTAACTACACTCCTTATACGTGCATCGAAGAAACTCAGAAGATCAACCTAACGAAAGACTTTGCACATCTTCTGTACGCCACAGACTGCTCTCTGAAGACATTCATTATTACACATTTTTCCTCCTTCAAATGGTGGCATTGCTTGTCTCAGCGGCAGAACCGACACTTTCCTTCACCATTCATTGCAACAGATGTTAGAGATATTCTTTAATATTGGAAGGAAAAAAAACTCCTAATGGAGATCTTGGCAAGTGAGTGAAAGGAAAATAGATTGTTTTAAAATATAGTCATAGGTCTTTTAAAATATATATGCTCCGACAGTGATTTGGTAGTTTAAAAAGTCTATTATTAAATTTGTTTTAAAATATCTGTTTACAAAGTCTTATATGCTTCTTTTGTTATCTACTTTATGTATTAAAATGCTAGGCTTTCAATTGCATTTATACATACTTCAACCTACTTTCATGTACATTTGAAAATTTTACCCGAAGTTAAAGTAAACTCAGTGCTTGTGCTGAATTTGACTCTTTGCCACAGGATGAACCCAAATGTTTAACAGCTTTCAAAAAGGTCTTAGATGTTTATTTACATTTATAAATGAGTAATTTTAAGTCTGTCTGTCCCTGAAATAATAATTCTTCAGATGATAAGGCGACCAGTAAATGATACACACATGCACTTTTGCACTTGGTCTATACATCTGCTTAACTTTAAAGAAGTGAGCAAATCTCTGCTCACATTATGAAAGTTCAAACATACGGAAATATCTGCTAGGTTGGGAATGCAGTTATGAAGGAAACCCTTTATTCCCATGTCTGCCCAATGCAAGAAGCTTCATAGAATCATGGAATCATTTAGGTTGGAAAAGACCTTTGAGATCAAGTCCAACTGTTAACCCAGGACTGCCAAGTCCATCACTCAGCCATGTCCCTAAGCACTGCATCTACGCATTTTTTAAATACCTCCAGGGTTGATGATTCCACACCAATCTGGGCAGCCTGTTCCAGTGCTTGACCCTGTCCAATGCAAGCTCCTGCATGACCACCCTTTCAGTGAAGACATTTTTCCTAATATCCAATCCAAACCTCCCCTGGCACAACTTGAAGCTGTTTCCTCTTGTCCCATCACTTGATACCTGGGAGCAGAGACCGACCCCCACCTGCCTACAGCCCCCGCCGGGCAGCTGTAGGGAGCGATCAGGTCCCCCCGAGCCCCCTCCTCTCCAGGCTGAGCCCCCCAGCTCCCCCAGCCACCCCCCAGCCCCTTCCCCAGCCCCGTTCCCGGCCCTGGACACGCTCCAGCCCCTCCGTGTCCCTCTGGCAGTGAGGGGCCCGGCACTGAACACAGGATTCATGGTGCGGCCGCACCAGTGCCAAGTGCTGGGGGACAGTCCCTGCCCTGGCCCTGCTGGCCACACCGTCTGGGACACGAGCCGGGCTGCTGCTGGCCGCCTTGGCCACCTGGGCAAATGTTAGATAGTGACAGAATAGACCAGTTGTAAGATTTTTCTTGCAGTTTTCTCTCTATTTTAAGGTAGTGGCTGGTGTCAGGGACAGGAAACTTGAACCACGCATCTGGTTCCAGACAGAAATTCTGCTGTGGTAACATGCCCAAAATGATACCTTAGAATATGCAGAGTTTTTGAGGTAGCTTCACTCTCCAGAGGAGGCTGACATACCAAATCAAACCCTTCTAAATGCACCCTGGATTTTCCATGAATTATTCAGTCTGCAAATAATTTATTAGGTGAATTTAACCCCCTTTTTCTGTTCATAGATTGCCCCTAAGCATTTTTAGTTTTCTTTCTGAAATTATTAAGCGACTACTTTTTATGGATAGATTTTAGGACCAGATTCTCCACAATGCTAAACTGTTTGGATCTGCCTGCCGCTGCATGCGAGGCACCTCTGTGCCGTTGCATAGGTGTGACAGGTCTGGGGTTTTGCCTGCTACTCATAAACCTCAAAAAAGAGTGAGGAGACATGGCAGAGTTTTATCATACCTAGTTCTCTACCATAGACTACCTTTTAATGACTCTAAACTTGCAAGATGATCCAGCAGCAGAGGCAGACGTGACTGTGACTATTGTGACCCCCAGGACGGCTGGTGGAGTTCCTTCCACACGCTCCAGGAGAGCACTGGGAATCCTGCCCTGTGTCTGTGAATTGATGCAAACAGCTCACTGAGGGTATTTGACCTGAAATACAATCAAAAGGCATTCTTTTCAGTAACCTCCTTGAAATGCTGCATTGCTGTAAATAAAAATAAGGGCTTAGGGTATTGAAAATACCACAAAAAATGGCAATAACCATCTGACAGTGCTCATTTTCCTATTTGACAAGAGGAGCAGGAATGTGTCTTTAAGTAATCGATAGAAAACTCAAGAGATAGCAGTAAATGAGTAACTGTCCAAAACTCTTAGGGAGGTCATAGATACATATTTCTTCAGGTTTCATATTTGGTTGGTAGAAGCAGCAAATGCACTCACAACTAATTCCATTCATTGGGAAATAAGAACAGAAAGAAGATGGAATGGAAAAGAGCAGCATCAAAAGTGCCAGCACCAGGAAGAGATAAAACCAAATCAGTATTCAAATTACATGCATGTCTCAATTTTGCTTTGTTATTGTGTCACTATTTTGAAAAGCCCAAATTATGCTCATAAAAACTTAAGCTATCCATACATATGTATGAAAGTATTCAGCTTCAGCAGGGCTGAGACAGACAAATCTGGTAGTGGGTTTCTTTTCAGGTTGTGAGAAGCAAATAATAATCAGGTGTAGTTGAGTTGTGTGAGATATTGGAGTCCTGGAACCACCTCCTTTGTCTTGTTCTTCTCCAAGAGACAAGGAAGAATATGAATGTATTCTGCTTCCCGTCTGGGGAGTCATTCCACTTTCCAGTGAAGACAGTGGGAAATTGTCATTGTATTCAGTGCATGGAACCAAAGTGTTAATATCCTGCTACAATCATTCATGCTTGCCCACGGTGCCTACCACACATTCCTCAGGAGTTAGAAGATGAAGTAGTTCACGTAGGATGGCTTTTAAAAATGCAAAATTCCATACATGTTGCAGAAAGTTATAATGGCTGTTTTGTAAGACAGGACATAAACCCCATCTCACATTATCTGGTATGTCATGGGTCTCCTGGTGCCTCTGGGTGCAGATTTCTCAGAGCTTTGGCCTCAGTTGTCATCTCATTCAGGATGGCTCACGCTATCCTCCCATCTTCAGACTAGAACGTGAGTTGTGTTAACAGAGATTTAACAGATCTGAGTAGATGGGGAATTTTTAATCTCTTCAGAGGCTATAAAATTAGTAACCAGAGATTCAACGCTCACACTTGTCCAGTTAGAGAAATTACCTCTTAAAAACACTCTGTGTATGAATACATGTTTACCTTACCTGATACACAAGTGTCTCCCAAATAGTGCTGCTTCTCACAGACCAGTTGAAGAGCCTCCTTCCATGCTAGAGCACAGGGACTGTCCACCTCCTTGTCCTCCTCAGAAGCCTCTCTAACATTTCAGCGTTCTCTTCTCTAGATCTTCAACGTACAAAACAGTTTTATCACATTGCCTTAGATGAACATTATTCAGTTATGTCTACCCCAGGCATTGCCTCTGGAGTGCTCATCTGGAGAATGCTATTTCATTATATGCTCATTTTTCAAATAGTTTCCATTTATGTATGATCATTGCAACTGTTCTGCAGAGTCTTAAAATCCAGATGTACAATAACCTCCCCTTAGTGTGCAGGTAACAACCTGTGCTCATAAATTGGTTACAAATCAGTTGCCAGAGCATGATTTCATATCAGCACTACATCCCTCACAAACACTAGTCAGAATTTCTTGGTATTTACTTTATTAAGTCTAGGACTTGAATCTTTTGCCTGGTAGAAACTTTGGCTTAGTGAGTAACATTTTTATATATTTTTGTTTTATTTTTGTCTGCTAGCATCCAGGACACTGAGTCACAGATCAAGATCCCACTGAGCTGTACAAACACAGATCATACAGACAGGGCCTGCCCCAGAGAGCAATATTTTAGAAGGGATTTTATAAAAATAGAATTAAAGCTTACCAAAAGGCCTGAGAAGACAGCCCATTTATACACCTGCAGCAATTACATTTTGGCAGAATACTCTTGAGATAAACGTGCATATGCAGAACTTCCTTGCTGTGATGGAGAACGTGGATAATAAGAGACACAGCTGCATTGTCTCCTCAAAACCACTCACCTTTGAATATAAAGTGTGAGGATACAATGAAACAATGATATTGTTTAGCAATTCTGTAGCTTTTTAACAACTTCCAAGGACTGTAATACATTCACCGATTAATCCTCACAGCACCCCAGTGAGGAAGGTGAGTTACCTCTACTGTGTACATCTTCCTGGCAAGGCAGGATTGTCCCGTGCAGTGCATCATCCAGCACATTCTCTGCAGTGGAATAGATCTCACCTTGAAGGAAGGTGTGGGGTTTTTTTCTCCTTTTTTTATTTTAGGATATTCACCTTAAACTTCTCATTCTATAAAACTGGGAAAAGGTTATTCACAAGGAAATGTATCACAGGCAGCCTAAAATATGGGCTAAAAAGTGCTTGTATAAAACAGTTGTGTCTGATAAGAAAAACGATGGAAGCATATGCTACAGAAAATAAAAAGAAAGAAAGAACTGCAGATTAAGGTGACTAGAAATAATATGTCAGTGATACCCGTGTCACCAAAAACTAGAAGACTGATGATCTGTGTGACTGAAAGGAAGCAAGTGGGCGGCGAGAGCAGGAAAGGGCTGTCAGCCATGAAGATAATGTTACAAGGACCCACGCTTTAGGTTTTCAAAGCTGAGTAAAGAATTAAGTTGCACAGTTCCAAATGAAATTAGTGGAATTTGTATGTATCTCAAGTAAAAATGGCATATGGGGAGAGGTTTCACATAAAACGTAGTATAACATGGAGTATTCACGATGGACAACATTAAGTATAAATGACAGATGCTGAAGGCAACTGGTGAGCAAATATCCAAATTAAGACATCTATCTACATCTTTGCTGTTTACTTTTCCCATTCAGACTGACCAGATGAATTAACTCATAATTAAGGGTTTGAGCTTACCCCTTTTAATCTGCTTTAACAGAAGCCAAAAACCAACCAAACAAAAAGATACTGGGGATGACTGACTCTCCCAACTTGTGCACCTTCACTCCAACTCTGTTCTTAAAACACTGCCATTTTTAAAATATATTCAGTGATGTGGCTGATAGTAAACATGAGCAAGTGGAATTCATCCGTTTCTAATTTGGACACTAAAGTGTCACATATTGTGAATGTTGAACAGGTACCTATGATTTTATTCGGTACTGCATCAGGACTCTTTGGTCTCCTTTTCCTACAAACCTCTTAAGGGTCTTCTCTGTGCTGTCTCTCATATATGAAAGGCAAAGGATTCTCAGCTTCTCACTCTTCTTTCTTTTTCCTTTAAAGATCCATTTCTGTTGGGACTTCTAGGCTGCCCAGTGTTTGAAAGCCAGGGTGATGGTCAGTCTGAGAGCTTCAAGTCTAGTTTATAGAATTCAAGGAAAATCAGCAGAAAATTACAAAACCAGTAACAAGTTTATTAAATGCATATATTTTACTGCTTTCCCTAAGTTTTGTAACTGGATTGTCTTGGCCTGCAGCCCCCAGTTTTGATTAGAGAGTTGTAATATAAATATTCAATAATAACAACCATAATAAAAATGGGTAATGTAACTCCACCCCTTCCTTCAGGAAAATTTTATTCCACTGAATGATTGCAAAGTAGCCCCAATTTTAAGTGCCTCTGCTTCAATCTTCAACATATTTCTTAGGAAGATTAGAATATTCTCCCCTGTTCTGTGATGAATTAACTGTGTTTGGTCGTATTTTTTGAGGGGGGCAGGGGGAATTACCATATCACTATATGCACAAGAGATCAAATGTATGATTAAAAATATTTATAATACTGATGTGGAAAAGAATGATATGTTAAACAGATAAGCATATAATAATGCATGTCTTATCCATAAAATTTAATTTATCCCTTGGGCAGGGCATAAACTTTGCTCAAGAACAACATGTTTTCCATCTATAGATTGCAGAGCTAAACTGCTTAATTTTACAGCAAATTGATCACTGCTGTAATATTTCAGGAGCAAAATGATCCTCAACAGTCAGTTCAGTTTCAAAAGCCAAAATTTATAGTTCTGCTTCTGATTTAGTGATAAGGTTTTTTAACATATTGGGCATTTCATCACTTTCTATCGGGAGTCAGCGTTGAACCAACAAAGAAATATTTTTGAAATCAACAACAACAACAACAATAAAAAAAGGGACGTAAATAATATACATCCAACTGACAGAAGAGTTTAATATTCCCTTCAGACTGGTAGGAAATTACTCAGATTCCTGTCCTTGTAAACATGTGTCCTGGCCCGTACAGGAGATGGGCTGTACTGCTGCAGGGGTGGAATCATGCAGGCTCCAGAGCCCAACTACCTTCCCGAGTGCTAAAGAAACTATTTCATTGATTTTCCCAAGTGGCTAAACTTCATTTTACCCAATGCAAATAAAATTTATTAGATCTAAAGTTATTTGACACTTTTGATATGTTTAAAATAAATGTAGAGAGATTTAATGATGTGAAAGTTCATGACTCAGTAAAGATTGCTCCCTAGCTGGGGTCTTAGGATAGACACCTATAAAATCAAATTATTATAATCACAGGAGTCATGAGAAAAAAGTAGGCCCTGCTGAGCTCTATTCACAGAGTTTTTGCATTCATTATACTCCTTCTAGTTATGAAACAAAGGGACGAGGTAGGCTGAAATCTCAAAAGGTTTTATCAAGTAATTCTTTGCAGCAGCATTTTGTGATTACTACAGTGAATTTTTAGAAATCCAATTTGTATGCCAAGAGAAGAGGAAAAAGACATGTCTTCTTCATTACCTCAGTGTGGTAATAAATGCTCATCTTTGAACACTAACCCCCAAAATTATGGGCACCGGAAAAATAAAAGTAAATACGTGGATTGTATTTGTTCCGTTTATCAGAGAGTGTTATTCAGCTACCTCTGGAGTAAGTTACTGACAAAATACCCAACTTAAAGACATTCTCTGTGTTGAAAAGGTCAGTTTTTAAAAGGCTAACTCCCACTGACCGATGTTATGTGTGATTTAGGAGAAAATGGCTCCTAAAAATCCTCCTTAAACGTATATACATCCACCTCCTCCGTTCTGATACCTAATCAGCAATACCGCGTGGTTGTATTTTGGGGAGTGTCATGTATTTACACACAGGAGAACATGTATATGGCTGTTTTATAATCAAGAAGATTATTTCCCAAAGCTGCTATTGCCTTTATGCATATATCTGCACACTGACCTGGGACACACTGAATGGGGACACAGTAATTGGGTCATTTGCTTGGGCCTGGTATTTCTTTGGAGGCTTAAAGGGTAAAAAGTCTCTGTGCACAGTGCAGAGTGTGATGGTATATTTTTCGTGTTTGTGCTTTATAATAAAAACAAGAGAAAGGAAAAGATCAAATGCCAACTTTTTTTTTTTTTTTTTTTTTTTTTGTGAGGAAAACAATAATTATGGGTGAATATTTCACCTGCAGTTATTTATAACTGGAGTTTAGATCAGGGAGATATCTCAATCCTTGATGGAAGCTCACAGTCGGCCGTGCAGACGCTTTGTCTGGCCACAGTCTGTTTGGCTCAGTGGGATTATCCTGGGGAAGATGATGCCAAGCACTCTGGCTCCCTTTAAAAACTGAGGCAAAAGATTTCAGCTGCAGGCTCAACTAATTTAAATGCACATGTTCTTCTTCAGTCAGTTACATCCATTAGTTGATCGAGCAAGGAAACCTTCCCCACGTTTCTGCTAATAAGCACTTACGCAAATATTTTAGAAACATGGATCTGTATTCTCAACTTGTGCAGTTTTACTGAGAATAGTGGATAAAAGGTGATTTATGTTAGCCAATATTTCAAATGCATTTTCTAAGGCTCAAAATTCAGCTCTTTGGAAATACATGCAAGATTTCTGATGGAAGAATGCACTTGAGGTTGTCAATCTTCTTTTAATTAGAGTTAAGTATAGGAAATCCTTTACCAATCAGTTGCGATTAAAGAAGAACTGGCCGTGGATGATTTAGTGGATTTGTTTTACTTTGCATCATCTTCCTCAGATGGTTTTCACATAAAATCCCTTCTTCAGGTTTTAAGCTTTACAGTTGTGCTCAAAGACCTGATCAGCTATCCTGCAGCTGAGTGCTATAGAAACCCATAGTAAGAGACAGCATGAACAAGTGTGAAATCTGGGTTGTCTTCAAATTAACTCCGTGTCCGCATGCTCAGAACTGTCCATTTGCAAGTAGCCTCACCAAAAACCATGAACACATTGGTGGTCATAAATGACGTACTGTAATTATGCTTGCCAATGAATGCCCAGCAAAATATTTTAACAAATGCTTGCATCTGAAATGGGTGTGTCTGCACCCAAACCTCAAGGTGAAAATTAGGTGAAATGGCTGCATGCTGATCCCCCCGTCTGAAATACAAAATATCTATCAAGTCCAGGCTCTTACGAAAATGGGTTCACATTTGCTTAGTAGGTTCATAAACCCTAAGCAAACATTTCAGCGAACCAGCTCACAGTTTTGAAAGTGTCATCCCAAACCTGGTTTCCTATCAGAGACGTTTTCTGTGCTGTAACAGCAGTAAGTACAGGGTTAGCTCCCCTTTACCTTTTCCCTTTTTCATGCTTTTGTGCATTTCTTGGGGTCTTCAGTTCCCTCCTGCTGTATTTCAGGCTGTGCGCTCTCCTCGCCTGAAATCCTTTCTGTCTTTATCTCTGTTATTATTCCCTCTAAACTTTCTTTGTTACCTGCTCTGTCTCCTATTATTTCTCCTGTGTCATCAAAAACTGACTCCATACAGTCTGCCAATTAGCCTTTGTCTGTCAGCACATTCATCAGCATCCCGAAGAGTGATGGTGAATGGCAGCGCATGGAAGCGCTATTTGATATGCAGCTGTGTGTCCTTGCGCATAGCTATACCGTTACTGATGAAGTGGTAGGATGTGGCTTAGATTTCCTAGAGCCAAAACTTTTCGTAAGAAGCAGATAGAATTAGTAACAAATGAAACAGAATGAATTAAGAGAAGCTGTTTCAAAATTAACAGCTAAGTGCACAGAACTTTCCTGCATTTAAAACAGACTGTTATGAATATGGACCTCCTATGTATGCAAAGTGAAAAAGCCTGACACAGATATTTCCAGGAAACAAAGAGAATTAACGGTGTAATCTGATATTACATACCTGCAAGTGAGTAATGCAAATAAAGCTGCTTCTGTACTTGTTACAGGGAAAATAATATGACTTTGGTATAAAACACGCATTGCATTCTTTTGTGGAAATACATAAGTATGCATTATTCAAAATTCAAATATTAATGACCACATAAATATTCTATGATCTTGGCTATTACTTTCAGAACAAACATTTTAATTTTAAGATGTCATATTTGTAAAAGCTGTATTTTGAGTAAGAGCGAGAGAGAGAAAGAGAGAGGCATACCCTTCTAAAGGTGTCTCTGTCTTGCCACAGTGTCTTTGCTTGCTTACCAAATACATGGCACGTTTCAATTTCTTTTAGCTCTACAATGTTCATCTGCTTAAAAATTTACAATGCTACTATTGGAAAAAAAAAAAAAAGCATAGGAAGAAATAAAAAGCAAATGCATAGGTGTGTGTTTGGATGAACTGTGGATGTCTGAAAGTGCATGCCAGTAGGTAGAATTAGATTTACGAGGCTGGGTTTATGTGTGTAAGCTTTAAAGCAAACTTCAAGGGTATGTATGACCAGAGCAGTGGGATTATATGAGTAGCCTATAAAACTACATCCTCCTATCACTACATCTTTCCTAAGGGACATTTCCAAACTAATCAGAAAGGAAAGCAAAATAATAAATTATAAAATATTAAGCACAAATGAGAGTTTTGCCTTGTCTAGACAGTCTGGATCAGATTTTCAAAGGAAAGCTATAAGAAAATTTTATACATGCCAAAAGTCAGCTTTTGTATATGCAAATGGATATTTATTACAAATGTTGCAAATGGATTTCCAGATACTGTTTCAAAATCAGCCTGCCAGATCTGAGTGAGCTAGATTTTCCAGGGACTTGACACACGCCCTTGCAGCCAGATTCCCAGAAGAGCTCAGCAGCGGTATCACAGTGGGGTGGGATCTGTGAAGCACTTTGAAAAAGCTGGCTCTCACTTATTTAATTAAATAGAAACATAGTGCTTATGGAAATCTCAAGTTCATTGTAATAAACATATAGAACCTGGCCCTAAGGTGTTTTGAAAATTTGCACGTTAAGCCTTACCTCTATTAATAGTTGTTGATGCGGATCAGTTCCCAGGGCTACCTGAGGAATGGAAGTGCCTTGCAGGCTGTTATGGTGGCACCTTGAACCCTTTGAGGGTCTGGAGCACCTGCTGAAGGTCACTCCAATGCTTTCTTGTGAAGCACGTCAAGTCCCAAGTGCACAAACTGGCATGGCAGAGAGAAAGACCAGCCTAGTATTTCTCCTAGAAGGTCTTTAATCATTCTCATCGTTCTTGGCTCCTGCTGCCAGAGCGTGTGGGGTGAATAGAGGCTGCAGCTTCCCCACAAGCACAGGCGAGCAGGGGCACGCTGCCTGCCAGCGATGCAGCAGCTGCTGCGTGTTTCATCCTTGAGGTCCTCTGCCGGGTCCCGAGGAGCCGAAGTCCGGGGCATTGGGCAGCCCCTGTGCCTTTTTAGCTCTCTCGGCTGTGTGTAACACAGCACAAAGATCATTCGCATGGAAGACATGCACCTGGGGTCTTCTGCCCACTGTTTCATTTACTTAGTTGTAAAAATACAGTCTGCAGCCTCACTTTATATTTAGAAATCACTACGCCTCAAAAGCTTGTTTTGTTTTGGCTTTCTTCATCAGCATTCATTGGTTTGCACCCTTAGCATCACCCTTTCCTCGTGGTGGGATGGGTGTGCTTTGAGAGCGTTCTCTGGGAGGAAGAAGCCATTTCGAGGAGCTTAGCGGAGGCTCTGATTTTCAAAAGAGTTGGGATTTGGATGTATAAAAGAATATCTAATTAGTGCGCATATGTGTCACAGTGATAAACAGGGATAGTTACAATCATTTGTATGCACAGAGGCAAGAAGTCGCTTCTAATACTGTTAAAAATATTGAAAAGTCGATCTCAGAAAGGTTTCCACAGGGGCCGGGGGGACTATTTAAGAAACGAGATGCCTGGAGAAAGATGTATTGGAATAAGATTTTATGACAGCCTGTGCATCCAGATACCGCTCGCACTTTGGTGACCACAGGAGTCACAAGGGGCTGGGTGTAAACTGGGTGTGTGGCTCGCAGGTGTGCCCTCGGCCGCACAGAGCTGGAGCAAGCTCAGGAGCTGTGGGAGGCTCCTGGGGTTCCCTCTGGGCTCCGTGTCTTCCTTCACATTCCTCCTGCCTTGTCTCTTTTTAGGTAAAGTGCAACCCCCTGCACAATGAGGATAGGCCTTGAGCTCCACAGCGCCCAAAATTACATTTGGTTTGCTTCGGGTGAGCATCCAGGCTGCACCCAGGTAACGAATCCCTGCGGCTGAGGAAAGTGGTGAGCCTTTCCGTTCTTGCCTGATGCCATGCAGAAATGATTTTCCTCATCTCCGCATGCTTCTCTCTCACACAGTTTGTGTGAACTGTGAGGTTTTCACTGATTTCCTTATTGCTCTGTGCCACCCTGTTTGTCCACGCAGAGAATGTGTGCATATTACACCACATTTTATGTTACTGGGCAAGTTTCTGTTTCTTCAGCTTCCTTTACATTGTTTACAAATTCTTGGCAGAAATCCTGCTCAGCCAGTGACTGCTTAGCCAAATTAAGAAATGCTTCTTGTATTTACTCTATAGAGAAGTGCTGGTTAGTGTCCTCTATAAAATGAGTGATCAGCATACTGATAGCAGGAGCTTTTTATTGCTTAACACCGCCCGGGTAAAGCCAGACTTCAAGCTTGCAGGAATAGTTCTTAGGCAGTGGGGCTGACTTTTTGTTCATGCTTTTAGCGTCTGAAACTGCTGCTGACCAAATGGTGCTCAACAGAGTCACACCTCGAGGATGGGTTTTCATTTTCCTTATAGTTACTATTGTGTTCTCAGAGCCTGGACAGTCTCTTTAATGACAGTTTATCCGCAGGTTCCATAAAACCAGTCAAAACCACTGAAGAAGGAACCTTCAGGAACTTTGCATGACCACAGGCAGGGTGGGGGGACTACTGCTTTCTTGGTGGGTCGCTTCCTATTAGCAGCTCTTTGGTGGACGTGGTATTTAACACCAGATCGACTCAGCAGAGGATGCTGAGAGAAACACAGTGGTCACCAGGTGCTTTAACTGATTTACAAGCCTGAAGTTTGTATTAGGGTTGCTGGATTCTGCTTTAGGTGCACAGACTGGCAGCTTGGTCTGCTCAGCACTAGCCAGGGAAATTGAAAGTCCAAGAACATTTCTGACAGTATTTCAGCCCCAAACGACAGGAGCTTGCAGGGAGCGGCTGCTGCTGCTGGCAACTTTCACTCACATCCAAGTCAGAAGCAAGAAATAAAAGTCCTTCCACTTGTGAATCTCTCTCAAAATCAAAATCCTCCAGGGTGGGTTTTGGTCTGATCACTTGAACCTGATTTAAATATGAATTCAAAAGTATTGATGACTGGATATCAGGTTCTGGCCCTTCCAGTGTCCCCTGTAATTCTGACACTGTTGGCTTCTTCCCGGCCAGATTGCTGCGGTGTGTCAGTTTTCTCTGCAGCAGGCGGCACACAATTCTGCCTTACATTTTACCTTTGCATTTTCATCTCCTGTAATTCCTTCTGATACATTTCACCACATGATCTTTAGATAGGGTTTGCATTTGCTCTTGGGCTGTTTCTACTGTCCTACATATGTCAGTAACTTTTTGCAGAGTCAGACTATCTTCCCCGAAGAATTTTCTATTGTCATCACTTTGGAGCCCCACTACGGTTGCTGCCCCTGTTAATTCCCTTAAAAAGATACTCAGTTCTGTGTCACCAGCAGGTCCGTATTGTACTGGCTATCCTCCATGAGCTACTTATAGCTCCCTTTGGCACACAATATAGAACACATAAAAATCATATGAATTCTTGGGTGCTAGATCACATACATCAATGCAGATATTAAGATCTTGATTTACTTTTATCTGGTTATTTGTGTAAATGCTAAGCATTTGATATAAAAGCTGTTATTTTCCGTACCCCTCAAAACAAGTACATGCGTTGCATTCTTTACACATTTCTGTGTACATGTTTTTTCAGCCCAGAATTGTAACACTGTACATTATAGAAGAGAGATTTTCATAGACACAAATGGGAATTACGTGTCCAATTCAATTGACTTTTAATTGGAGTTGAACAACTACAAAGCCTTTGAAGAACCCTGCTACACTGAACCTCTTAATTTAGCCTGAACCTGTTTGTTGATGAAAATCCCAACTCCTAAGCAGCAGCGGGGAAATGTTTCCTTTTGCTCCAGTAGCCATGCTATCATTCACAAAATGTCCAAGGAGTTTGGTCTTAGTACAGTTCATATCTGGCTGAGAAATAAACTTACTCTGATTTTTTTACCTTATAGTCAAATAATACCGAAATGTTACTACAGTTAGCATGAAAATCAAACACCTCTGTTTTAGAAAATAAGTTATACATGTTTCCTATTACTAAGAATCTACCTGTTTTGTAGTAGAAATAGACAATTTCTTGCTTAGAGTTGGGATATTTTGAGTAAAAAAATATTTTAAAGTTATTTGTTCAAATGATAGAGTTGTACACATTATACATACCTTAATAAACCACACTTGCTGATTAAAATAATTATAAAACTTTTCCCAATTATTTTTGAGCTGTAATCTCAATACATATCTAACTCTTTAATGTATCAGAAAGGCAAACATCAAACCCAAAAATGTTACTGGTGAGGAGTCAAAAAAAGGGAAGCATACTTTGCCTGCTCTGATGATGAAAAGATGACCAGAATTTTAGAGATTCTGGCTTAAGTCACAGAAGATTTTTTAAAATAAGGATAAGGCAGAAACGCATTTTTTCAACTTTATCTCTCATTGTTCCCTCAAATCCTTCACATGTCACAGCATTATTTTAAGGCAGCTTCATGTTTGCTTTTGTTTCTATTAATTTGGTACCTGAGGTAGTGGTGCAGTGGTTGGTTTTCAGGTGCTGTGTTCAGTTCCTGGAAAAAAGGCAGTCCTCCTTGGGTTGATAATACGTCTGGCACCTGCACATGTACATCAAACGCATATTTTACTTTTTTCCTTTGTATTCCACGTATACAGCAGCAGATAAGACTAGACAAATGCACTTTCATTGACAAAGACTCAGAGAATGCTTTGGGGTGGAAAGGATATTTGGTGATGGTATCTTGCATAGTTTGTCCCCTCTGCACCATGGCAGGATTGATTGCTTTATCACTAAATGATCCCTGATGGATGAGTATTGGGTGTAGGCATCAGTTAAATGTGAGGATGATAATTCAGTTTTACTGATGCCACTGAAAGGGGAAGTTAATCTATTAAGTTGTTTAGAAGTTTTACAATTTCCCATAAAGTGTTTAAAGCAGAGCCTCTCAACCTTTGCCACTGCATGACCTACTCTTTCTTCTTATCCTCCTTTTTATCCATGCATATAGCATGGAATTAACCTGGTGGCCTCCAATATAGCATGGAGGGAGGCAAGGTGATTTTTTCCCTGGTTAAGGACATAAAGGACCTCATATACAGATCAAAAAGAATGGAGAGATTTGTTACAAATTATAGGGGCTAATAATCAGATGTGGTTTGTGTCACATCTAATATCTAGGCTTGGACATCACCTCTTTGGGATCATGGTCTTGGTTCGTGGCCTGGGTCAGGGTGTGCTCCCAGGTTTGCTCTCATCTGCATGAGGTTCTTGCAAGACACCTCCTTGTGACTGCCTGTGTGGGCTTCAACCCGCCTGGCACGGCCGTGCAGCCTGGCATGCTCAGGGGCGCAGGGCACCATCCGCATCGGAGGCTGGCTCCTCTACACTGGGGAACATGAATCCAAGCGCTTTGCAGCGCTGGCTGGCTGGCACATGGGGTGACATGTGGGCAGCAGCCCAGTCCGGTCACCCTGGGCCAGGGAGGAAGAGAGTGAGAACTGGGCCTCCTGCAGACACAGTTTCTTTGCCGGGACGATATTGCTCTGTGCCACCTCAAAGGCAACGCTTGTGCAAAGCCACCCCAGCCCCAGAATGATGAGGCACAGGGAGAGATGCAAATGAGAGAAAATTAGAATAAAAGAAATTAATATTTGATGCATACAAGCATATGCACATAAATATAAATACATCTATATCTAAAATAAAATAGTTTTTCCCCAGAGTGAGTGAGCTATGTTTGCTGCTTGGGTTGTGCCGTCACTCATGAAGATGATGCAGTACAGCCTTTTACCCACGCCGCTGCCACCCGTTCTCCCACTGTGTCTAATGGTGATTAGGAAGGTCCCTGAAAGCTCAGCAGAGAAAAAAGCTAGAGGACAGAATTATAATAATGGAGAAAGACAAAGATACAGAAGAAAGGGAATGGATATTATCAGCATTTTACATTTTTGTGCATGAAGCCATACAGCATTAGGCTGGTTTGAATAATGCAACTGACAACTGTCAGAAGAAAATTTGCTGGTGTTGGACTCCACCCCAAAGTATCCAATTTAGTGCGTATCTGACATAAATGCAAACATCTGTTTGAAATGGGCCAGGGATGAGATTAGTGAGAAATTCAGTTGTGCTGGGAAACCAATGGCAGGGTACCCTGCTCTTTGAAGATCAGTAAGAATTACCACAGAAAAGTTACCTGATTTGCCAACAAGCTACCAGATTGCTGTTTCCTCTGTTAACTGGGTTAGGAAAGTTTTCGGGGAAGATGAAAATTGACTAATGAAAAGGTGAGAAAATATTTAAAAAGAAACATGCAAGCCAAACAGTTGGCTATTGACAGGATGGTGCAGTAGAGGATGAATCGCTCAGACAGATAATGGTCACAAACCAAAGCTCCTCTGTGGATAGTTTGTCCTTTTAATGAGCTGAGCAGGCCTTATCTAACACGTGCTGAGTTATCACCAGCAGTGGAGGATTAGGTCAATTAATAGAGATACCTGCGTACTTTTTTGCCTGAACAGGTTTTCCCTGGAAATTACTGATTATGTAAACCAATTTATTGTGTGGAAACGTATCAGTTTTGAATTAGTGTTTGTCAGGACGATTTCTTGAGTTTCAAGGAGATTTTATGTTCAAAAGCAAAATAAACCTCAGAACCAACGGTAGGTAAGGCACTCACCAGCCATGGAGATGCACGTTCAAATGCCTCCATGATGTTGGTTCCTTGGTAAAATTCATCCATTGCAGGTTCTCCTTCCACAGAGCAAATACAAAGGCAGAAAAATTAACTAGAAATCAGAATATTTGGAGTATTTCTTCCAGCACAGAAAGTATCAGAGCTTTGCATTCCCTGTACCTGCTTCAGCTACATTGCAGTGAGAAGCAACCACTGCCCGTTCACTCGTGTCACCTTTTCTTTGTAAAGCTCGCTGCTCTCTCTGGACTGTACAAGAAGAAAGGAGACCCTGTCAAACAGCCACTTGCTCAGGTTCAGAAAAGAAAAAAAGGATTTGCTTCCGATTTTGTTGCCAGGTCAAGCAGAAATCTGGCACTGTTATTCCCCTTTCAGCAGGCTAAGAGGTGTGCTAATGGATCCAGGAGACCACAGCACTAAGTTGGTTGCAAATCATACTCTGTCCATGAGCATGCGCTGGTCAGACAAGTGGGAGGTAGGCAATACCCTCATCACATCTATTCCAACAGCAGCCACCACCTGTTACAATCCCCCTTTCCATCCTTGTGCCGGCCAACACAAAGTTGAGTAATTGTGAACAATTTGAAAAAATCAGTGTTTGGTCTTGAAGACACAAAGATATTGTGTCCTCCTCCCCCAGACATGGACTTTCTTCTTAAGTGGAACCAGATAGTGCTGTTCCATTCCCATGGGCTTCACTAAAACTCATGCACGTGCAGGTGAGCATTGCCCTGGAGAATGTCTTCTTAAATCTGAGCTTACTAAATTGATACAAGCAGGACAGTCTTTTGGAATGGTAATTTTGCTTTCTGAACTAGCATTTATTTGATCTCTGTATCAATGCTTACCCACAGATCATCAATGCACTGGGGAAAACGTGTGGGATCTTCAGAAACAATTTTTAAGCAGCAATAACAAAATCAGAATGATGGTCGCTATTCAGGGAGCAAACAAAGCTTCACTTCAGAGTAAACATACTGGAAAAATAAATCAAAATGCCTAAATGCCTAAAATTGCCTGTTAGCTCAAAGTCTTAATCCATCCTTTGCAGACCTCCAGATTACTCAATGGAGAAGAGCAGAAAGAATCAATAGAAATTACAATAAATAAATTCATGGAGTAAGATAGGGTTCAGATGAAGTAAAACTCTGACTGCAACTTTGCTTCAAACTAAGCAGAACCTTTTTCAAGTTTCAGAAAAGTTTGAATAATTTGTTCTAGAAGTGAATAAAATTTCAGCTGTTTCTTTACTCCCTGATTCAAGTGGAGATTTTAACCAATATAGCGAGTGAAACGTTGTAAGTAACAGAGAACATGAAAGGACATCAAAGGTTCAAGGAATGAGGGAAGAGTCTGAGATGCAGAAGCTGTGGGTTCAGTTTGAAGCACTGTTCCTGAGCTGCTTAGAGACTGGGCAGAATAATTCATTACTGAAACCTTGATTTCCTTTTTAGCCCTTATTTATTTAGAATATAAGACAGGCTGGCTATAGAGAGGGGTGCACTGAGTCCCTTACTACTACTGTAACAAACCAGCGATAATAATAATAATAATAATTGCTGCTTTTTGTCTCTGTGTGACAATTCCAAGTTTGCACTCTCAGGTGTAGAGGGTTATGTTCTTCTATATATACAGTTCTACAATTATTCAGTAGACTCGCAGATTAAGTGCCCAGCTTATTCCTGTCTACACTGATATTTACACACACTCAAATCAGATAAACAGTTCTAAAATTCTGGCTCGGCGCACATTACGAGTTAGGAGTTGTAACTCAATCTGAACCCATAAAGTTTTTGAATTCCTCTGCCCCCCCCCCCCCCCCCCCCCCCCCCCGTGAATCAAAGGGAGTGAAATGCTGAGGCTGTCCAGCATTTATAGCTGTTGGTTGACAGCTGCAGGGCACAGCCCCTGGTACTCACACACCCAACACATTTTTGTTCCTGAGCCAGCCAGCCCTTCGGTTTGGTGGCTTTGTCGACTGCGCATCTTCCCCTCTGCGCGGACGGCGCTGGGCTGCGCTGGCTACCGCTGTCCTGCCACTGCGGTCTGAAAAACAGCATATACACCACCAGATTTTCATTTTTGCTCAGGGTATGAACATTCCTCTCGCAGGGAATAGGAGGCATCCTGGGACAATAGTCTGCTGGCATCCTCGCAGGAGTCCTTGGGGAGCTCAGGTGTGTGCTCGTGGCACACATGCCATTAGAGGGCAGCCAACACTGCTCCAGTAGCCTCTCCCATCATCTGTTTCTCTGCCATGTTTAATAGGCTTTGTCTGGTTCAGGGCAAACCCCATTAGGCATGAAAAGGCAGAGCTATGTAAAGAAACTTGCACTGACAGCCTGTTAAATGAATAAGATTCTGCAGGATAGTGGGATTCAGCTGTTTTGGAAAAAAAATATACACACACAGACACACATTTTACATTTTTTCGCTTTTTTGTCAGTATAAAAATAGGATCTCAGTTTGCTGAATGTATTCTTAGCTGCACTGTGCTATCATTCACTGCTAACATCGCAATTGCCATTTTCTCTTTGTTGGCCCAACCACATGAAGTAATACTCCCGTGGCATTGTAAACCACATGATTTTTTGCCAAGCCTTCTGATTCTTTGATTTTACAGACTTAGGCAAATACATCTTGCTAAAAAATACTCCTGGATTTGCAGCAATTAATGACGCAAGCGGTCAGTTATACCTCTGAGAGCTCAGTTGCATGTGCAGGAGTTCAGCATCTTCCAGAGGACTGGCTCAAGCCCTGCGCGGCCGTGCTGCTCGAGTCCAGGCTTTTGCACTCAGTCACAGCTAGTTCCATCCACGGTCATCAGGCTTACAGGTTTAATATGAGACAGAAGTGTGAGAATGACAAAGTAACTCATACAGTTACAGACACGTAGATTAAATAATCTAAGCATCGCATGCTGCTGATGTGAAATCAAGGCAGCTTTTGCACTTGTAATTTCTTTACAAAAAATGTTTTTGTTTCTTTTTTTGCTTAAACCCATGGATAATGAAAACTCAGTTTTTGACAAGCTTTCCTGTGCAGTGAATGGGACAAACGTGTTTGACTCTGGCCACAACTCCCAATGATAGTGAGAGGCTTGAGAAAAAGGGTCCTTTAAGTGCTTTTCTGTTTCTACAGATCTTGTCACCGACACTGCACGCAGCTGGTGTAGTTAAGATTAGGACTGCAATTATTTTTTGCTGACTCTGTCAGTTTGAGCTTTTCTAGCAGAATTTCTCTAGAGGGCAGTAAGGATTCAAAGCTGCCTCAGTGCAAAAAATAATAAAATATATATATATATTTTGTAGAAATGACAGATCATCTTTGCACAGCAGTAAAGGTTACAAGAGTGGGTGCACATGTTGCAGTGTAGGGTAGAACAGCTAAAAGCACATAAAGCATACTGTACACTCTTTCTTCTCATAACATCACCCAGACTGATATTTCATTGCACATTTGTATTCTAAATTACTTAAAGTATTCTGCTTTTAATCTTGATAAGAAAGGGCCTTTTTGTTAGGGAAGATTCGGTTTGGATTAGTGGATGGTATGATAACAGGGAAACAAATTGGAAAAATAAGTCAAGGGTCCGAAAGGAAACCTTTGGTAAATACCCTGCAGGGCTGGGACTAGAATTGCTTTTGTGACTTAACGTGCTACTTCCAGAAAACTGGGGATACCGAAGCTAGACCTGGGTCCGAATACAGTGTGTGTGATCATTCTCTGGCTCCAGCATTATATTTAACAGCGGCAAATATAAGAGTGCATGTATAATACCTGCTGCGAAGGATATAATGCCTGCTGGATTTTCACAAATTAGGTAGGCTTACTGGTAAGAAAGACATGAGGTAGTACTGAGGGTATGAATGTTTTGGAGCTCTCCTGCACCATCCCCATCATCTTTGCACACCCTACTTTAAAGTGATGCAGCGAGGGCACCTAAGGAGATTAAATTCCCTTTAATACCTTATAAATCTCATATATCACTTAGGAAAACAGTGTATAATGAGTTCCACACAACTGCTGTTTCTAAGAGTTCATAGCCCTTTCCTCCTTGTTTTCTCCATACATCTAGTTTTGAAGCCTCCAGAAACAGAGCAGAAGTTTTGCGGGTCAGGTCCTTCTACCTTCACTGTCAGTGGGCAGTACCATGTAACCTCCCAGCCAGGAGGGCGAGAGGAAAAAGGAGCTGGGTCTGTGCGGGTATATTTCCAATCCTTTGATGATTATACTGCAGTAGTAGCTCCGAGTTGATCTACTTAAGGCAGCCCGAGCTGCACGTGTGGTTATTTGTGTGTTCAGTGCTGTCCTAATGAGTTACAAGTGCCTGGGTGAGCTGGAATGCAGGGACAGAGTCTCTCGCCCTTTCCAACAGACCTGTTCTTCAGACTCTCCCATTCTTTTCTGTCTCTATTCCTATGATTTTGTGGCGTTGTACTTTAAACCTGGAAGGGCTCTGGGAGTATTTGATAAAGTCCCTCCAAGACAACACTCACATGACAGACTAAAGCTTTCTACTGCATCTGCTTTTGTCCCACTGGCCACGATATAAAGTAAGAAACTTGTATGATGCACGCAGAGGAAATTCAGTTCTTGCCTTCATTGTACTTAAGCCCGCTGGGTTAGCAGAGCAGAAGATCCAGAATAAAAATCTTGGATAGGGTTGAGGAAGCTAAGGTTCAGTCCCACACCAAAGACCATGTGGGAAGACAGGTGACCAGGGATGGTTGTCAACAATTATAGCATGGCCAATACTTGACAATAAAGTACCCCTAACTTAATTGCAAAATTGAAGCTGTTTATTGAAGCTTGGTGATACCATGAATAACAAAAGATCTTTGTGTACTTTAATGATACCTTTACATAATAGCGGCTATCTCTATTTCAATGTAATAACCATTTACTACTCATTTTGTATAGGGCAGGTGTGGTTAAATTTGATCTGTGTTGTTTTCAGCCAAATGCAGGCCAGCTCAAGTTTCTGCAGGTGCCCGTTTTGCCCGTACAATGAGGCATAAAGCTCAGAGGTACGAGAGGTATAATCAGACATAAAACTGAGATCCAGTTGTTTATGGTACCTAAACAAAATAGTTGAACCCTAAAATCTGAGTTCACATTGGTGTGGGGATTTGGAGAACCTAACTGAAAATGTGGTTTACAATCCAGTAATTCAGGGGAGCCAATGGATTTCTTATCTGTGTTATATCGAGGTTCCCCAAATTCAGTTTGCTCAGAAGGTTACAATAGCAACTGCTACTGCTTGCTGATTTTTTATTAACTTCCAAGGCACATGTAGAGACGAGGGCATGTGTCTATCCCTTCCTTTCTCACATGTGCTGTATTTTAATACAACCCTCCTCCTTCCAGCAGCATCTTTAGACCTCCCAACTACTTACATCTTAACTACTTACCCAACTCCTTGACTCATCAATGTCTTTCAAGTCAGATCTCTCCAGGACAATATTGCTCCTGGTCCCTGAAGGCTCACTGCGCGGGCTGGTCCTGAGTGGAGCTGCCGAACAACCTTGCAGTCGCTGGATTGCTGCTGTATGCCCCAGGCAGGCACTCAACCCACCTCCCAGGCAAGGGATCTATGTAGGAAACAGGGAGCTGCCTCTGCACATCACATCTGAGTGGTTCACACACCAGCCGTAGTATGCGATCGTGTTTTGAGAACTTCAGACGTATATCATCATCAACATATGTGCAAGTGTTATGCCAGAAATTAAAGTCTGGGGCAAAAATATCAGTGGGGCACTTGAAATAAACAACCAAGACACAACTTTTCAAAACAACTAGTTCAAACAGAAGATTGGAATGTTACGAACAATGTGAGGATGGGCTAGGTTTTATTGTAAGATTATGTTTTTAAGGAATACTAAATTTAGGATCTAAAGATGTTCATACTTGAATATATTTAAATAATTACTCTGTAAAATATTCATTCTACAACCAGTATTCTTGCTTTTCAGGTGTCTTAGCATCTAACAAATCTGTATTCCTGACCTTAAAAAGTATGTTTCTTGCCTGAAACAGATTTAAACAATAATGTAAGATGCCATAAAACTTGAAACCTCCTATGTCACGTCAAGAGGAGATTTCATTCAATTCCTTCCATATTCGCAAGGGAGTTCAGAGTTTTTTAGCTCAGCTGCATCCAGCATTTTCACCTGAGACCTCTTCCCTTCCCTCTCACTGGCCAACCATCCTCTCTTAGGCTGTAGCGTCACAAATGCATTTTAGGTGTGGGTTGACGACCGTATTTTAAGCAGCCCCCAGCTCATTTCAGACTCGGTGCTCTGACAGTTTTGGTGGTGCAGTTGTTTGCACACCACGTACGGAACCATACTGAAGATTTGTTCTCATGTAAACCCAATCCAGGTTAATTTGCCAGTCTTTCACTGGGAAAAAAGGTGCTAATGGGGAAGGTGCTTGATACTAGAAATGGTGTCAGAAATGGTTTCCTGACCCATGGACAGGTTTTGAAGTTAGAACTTTCCCCTAGTCAACATTGAGATAGAACAGACAGTATTCCAGGTTTTTCATGAAAAATGGGTTGTAGCCTTGTGGTTTGGCTCTCACTAGGGCACCCAAAGCGACAGCTACACCATGGTGAAAAAAACCTGTCCCCTTTTCACCCGACACATTGCATGTGACGAAGATCATCGTTGTGTGTTTATATCAAAAATACTGAGGGAGCTTTCACTCCCCTGTTACATTATTTGGTACGAGCAGTGAGGCTCATAAATAGGGTTAGAAGTTCCCTTTCGAAAGAGGAATATCCACCTAAAATAGATCTATTTCAAAGGCAGTGGCCCAAGAGCAATTGCTGTTTGGGGTCCTCAATATAATTCAAACCACACTGTCTCCCAGAAAAAGCTTTTAGTTAAGGGGCTATGATTTTAAGAAGGCTTTATACCCCATATGTGCACTATGGATCATGGAACTAGGAAGCAGTAAAAGTTGAGTACAGCTAGTATACCAGGGACTGACAGCATTATGACTTTTATCAGTTGTATGAGAAATAAGTCCAGTCTTAGTAAGACAGTTAAGCCAATATGACCATACCCCTATGGTATAGATTTATGGTACATGGTCCACCCTATAAAGCAATTGTTTAGAAACCAAGGGCTTAAAAAGCCCTGTTCGGACAAGTAGTCCTTGTTCTCAAGTTCCATTAAACTTCCTTTGCTTCAGCCAGAGCAGACCCAAGAAAAAGCACCAGACAAGTAAGCAGACTGTGAGAGACCCAGGCCAACAAACATACCGCCTTACCTGTCCTAGGGTAGTCCAGTTTGCCTCGCAGAAGCATGTAAAACAATAAGCCAAACAGGAATTCATCATCTGGAAGATACATGGACCAGTGGAGCAGACCTGGACCAGCTTATTCTTGGCTCTACCGATACCATCTATTGCTCGTGCCTCAGTTCCCCCACCTATGTAACCATATAGGTAAAACCATTTTGCAAAGCCCTTTTACATCTGTAAATGAAAAACATATAAATGCCAAATGTTGCTGTAATGAAAAGTGTTTTCCTGGGCTGTTCGAAATCTGGGAAATCCATATTGGACACTGCTTCTGGAATGTTACTGCAGTGACACCGTTACAGCAAGAGTGCTTTCCCCCAAAAATATAAAGGCTTGCAAGGATAAAGTAGATCAAGTTTAGTGGTTCAGGATCAGTCAGTTACTCAATGTTACAGCAGTTAGAAGGAGGTGAAGGGAAGATGGGTGATTTCAGTAAGGTACCTACAGGGAGATGTGTGCCAGGATTCAAGCCTGGTGATTCATAAGCTGTTCGTCAGTAGCTGTTAAATATCTGCTTTTTGCCAACGCTCACTGTTTCAGTCTGCCAAAGATACTGGATAAACAGTCGCTGTAAAAAATTTATAGTTTCTCTGGGGAAAACAAAAGCTTTTTGTGGCATAATACAACATCATAAATTAAAACTTTTTTTTTAAATTAAGAAGTTACATCATGTTTTGATGTAATGTGATGTGGCAGGTCATGCTTTTAATTTTAATAAGCTTAAAAAAGAGAGACAGAGATTGAGATTTGGGAATATAAATATTGTTTCTGAACCTATAACATCTCTTGTTGGAGGCTAGAGAAGCAGGTTCACCTCTGCCATCTGGGTTCAAGTCTTATTTCAGGAAAACAATTTGAAATGACTTCTGGAGGTACCAACACCAGTTAATGAACTGAATTTCCACTCCACAGACCTTCCAGGAAATTGCCAAACAGCATTAGCACTTCTATAGTATTTGTCATACTTAAGTATTGCTGTGCTTCAAAAAGCACTGCCCTCTCCAGCTTACCTTTCCTGAAGTGTCCTGTAACTTTCAGGTATCTTCAGCTTCAAAAATTCCAGTATGAGACATCTGGGACTGTATTTCAGTGATGTTTACAGTAAGTGCCCGCTGATTTCAGGAGCAATTGCAGGGCTCCACGTGCATCCCTGAATGGTCTGAACCCTGCATGCATTTAGTCACATCGGAGGTGACTTCACTAGATGGCCGTGGCTGTGTCCTCTCTCCCTTGGTCTGACACCACCAGATGCAGCTCCGGAGGGGGATTGCCCTCAACCTGCGTTGGCTTTGGCTGCGGAGACATCCTGGAGCTCTCGCTGCCTGCCTTGGCAGAAACTTGGCACTTTCTGGAGCAGCCTTGCATAAGCCTTGGGAGAACGAAATAGGAAATGACTACTGTAACACAGCTGAGTAATGCGGTTCATTTTAAGCCGCTCAGACAACCACCTCACCCTCTGCTAAGCCCGAGGCAATTGGTTTGGGGCTGTTCAGGGCACTTGCCTTTCATTCTCATTGCTGATTTCTCTCTTCAGGCCTCTTATTTATTCTCCTAATAGTTAATTTTTCCATTCTAACTCTCATTTTTATATTTTTAATCATATTCAGAATAGAGGAAAAAGGGTCACCCATTGTCCTCATAAGTGACATCTAGTCTATGGCTTGACTGACAGGAGGTACCATTAGAATAAGCAACCCCTCTCTGACTGAGACTATCCATGTTAACATTTCTGTACTCTGGGCTATATATTTGATTTTACTTAGCTGTAAATTATGAGTGACTCCATCAAAGTCAGAGGCATTACTCCAGTGCTAACACAGCATAGGTCAGCTCAGATTCACGCTTTCAAGATTTCAGATGCCTCACTCGGGCTCCTGGTGTATTGCTGGCCACTTCTGTTGTTCTGTTGTGTATGTGGCTGGAGTGAGCTGGCAGAAGTACCTGATACTCGAGCTTCTCACAGGAATCATTGCCTTGAATTTCTTGAAGATCAGGTTCACGCTGGCATTTGAACTTGGCTCTGGAGACAGAATCGTACAGTACATTACTATATTGTAAATCATATCAGGGCAATATCAAAACACAATAAAAGTTAAACAAAACATCTGAAATAATTTTCTCTGTGTACACAGAATATGTCTCCTTGGGGTAAAACTGATCTTTCAATTCAGGGTTCACATGGAAGGTAAACTGCTGGAGACAGAGAAAGTTCAACGCAATCAGCTGAAAACAATAGGCCTAGATTAAACATTACCAACGTTCCACTCCGAGTAGGAAAAAGAGTTTCCTTTCAGTTCCACAATTTCACACTCTATGACTGGTTTCCATACTGGTAGTTTCTTTCCATCAGGAAAAAGCTAGGAATGTTATGGAGAAGGCTGAGCTGTTAGAGGGGAGGAGGAACACATAGTTTTGATTCACATGAGAAGGAACGGGAATAAAGTTTACAAAACTCGTTTCAGGAGGTACGAAACCATGAGATCAAAATTTACATGGGCAGCCTAACTGCTGGAAAACAGGGTGAGCAGCTGTAGAAATTGGTACGTAGAGAAAGCGAGGAGGGTCAGAGGTGTGGGAGTGCTTAAGTATCTTTGCAACTGATAGAAAACAGAGAAGAGATTTTTAAGGACTTCATACTGTATTCTTTTAGATAATGAGAACATAAAATATCTGGTTCTCATCTTTTTTACACTTATGTAAAATTAGGCTCAACTCAACAAGTTAATGGAGTTACATAGGTTTAAATCTGGCGTAAGTGAGATAAGAAACAGGCCCATCAGTTCATTAAGGAGTTCATTAAGTGCGACTGGAATATCTTGCAGAGCCTGTGTTCCTGCAAATAAAAACATGTGTTTGAGGCCAGAGGAAGGTATTCTGCGTGCCCTAATGTGTACGTGCACAACTAGCTGCCTGTTTTACAGTGCAAAGCTAGAGGGCTCTGTATAGTTGCATCTGGGAGTGGGCGAGTATATATTTGTACAACCGCAGCACTTGTGCATGCAACAAGATCGATGCACATACAGGTGGGTCTAACCTATCATCAGTAACAAACTGAGCACAGAAAAATACGCCCAGGTCCGTGTGCACACAAGACCTTCCATTGAAGTAAACTTTGTCATGACTTCTAGGCTTGCAAAATTATCCTGTTTATGTTTATCTCACTTATATGTAAGTTAAATATATAACTACATTCCACCATTCTGTGTTTTCTGCCGAGGGATATGCTTATGGTCTTATGATGCTACTCAACCCACTCTATACCAATTTTACTCAAACATCAAAATAAATGCGTATTAAAAAATCCATCCACAGGAAGGATCTGAATAGCAAGGGAACAAGCAGCTCCCTCAAAGACCATATTCCCCTTCCTGATTGATGGGCTCCATTACTTCAACTTTGCTGTTTGATCAAATGGTAAATCATGTAAATATACCATGTATGAGTGTCAAAGCAGTTTTGAAGAACTGAAAATTTTTGTTTAAGTTATAGGTCAAGCAGCAATTTCCCAGAACAACTCCTAATGAAAGCAAAGATTTTCTTCCTTTTAAGCACACATCAGACCAATCTAATTTACTAGGGAGAAAATTCACTTTAGTGCAGAAGGACAATCCAGACGTATACACTACTTATGCCCTTGTTAAGTGAAAATTGGGATAAGTGGTACTAAGTGGGTGCATAGATCTTAAGCTTGTCCTCTTCAATAGGGTGAATTTTACCCTTAATAAGAAGTATAAGTAGAGCATCAGTGTTGTCTAGATTCTTCTGAGGACCATTAACACACAGCTGAGTTTCACCATAAAGATGTAGTAGAAAATGTAAATTAATTGAGAGCTGTTTTACTAGTTATATACTTCTCGCTTATTGCTTTTCACTTGTAAACTGTGGACTCTGTTACGACTTCTCCAAATTATGCTGAAAAAAAGGTTTTGAATTCATTTCTATCAATCCTTCATGGGATTTCCTTATGCATTTCTATTCAGTTTCTGCTGTTTGTACTGCTGAAAATGTATCACATCACAAGGACATCCTGCAGATACTTAATTTAGTCTTCATGTGACTCGCTACATCTGTCCTTGAGAAGGTCTACTTCAACAGACTAGAATGCCGAGGAAGGCAAATGAAACTCAGATACACGCGTTTGATACAGGCCCTCAGAGCAACCCAGATCTTCACAGCTGCAGTTCCAGTAGCCTGGGAGGGACCGATGAAGGCCACATTCAACCTGGGAAAGAGTCAAAATATGCCTGAGGTAGCACCAAGGGACAGCCCGGTTGGGTTGTTCAAGTTGCCCTTCCTTTAGACGGCACTAGCAGACATGTAGAAGGCCAGGTTCTCTGGTTTTTAAGGTACATTACCCGTAGTACTCAGGCTAGTGTAACTCTTTTGAAGTGAACTGGATTTAGAGACACAGCTCTGCAGTGGAGAACGCCGCCAGAAAATACGTAACATCAGCTACAGGTTGCCACACCTTCATCCTGGAAAGAAGAAATAAAAGGCCTTCCAAGATGATTTCAGAGCAATTCTGACAAACCTTGTCAAAGCTGCAGACTGACCCTGCTCCTCTCAACTTGGTTGCATTTCTGGTTCCGAGAGGTGGTCCCTCATAACATTTCATGGCTACTCTCCACACCTTGGAGGGATGAGAAAGGAAAATAACTATCCTGAGCAATCTCTTCAAAGGATTTCATTAGATGTTCACAAGTAGATGGCTTGAATTGCTAATAGAGCCTGGAAGATTCCCTTTTCCTGTTTTATTCTCTTTTTTTCCTAGCTTGACCCCAAATCAGTCTTCTCTTTGGTTCAAAAAGCCTCATTGTCCCAGGGAAATGTAAATGACACCTTTGTGTGAGAGTTAGTAATTTTGGCTCATGGCCCTCATGTCATTTCGTTGCTTTGTACATCAAAAGAACGTCCCCTGACACAGACATTGGTTTACCTTAGCTGGAGTGACTCATCATTTTCCCACAATTAAGTTTTTGAGCTTTAATGCAAAGCAGACTTATCTGCTTTGACAGGACAGTACAGAATAAACAGAAAAGACTAAATTTGTATTGGCAGCTACCACTGCGCTGCAGTTATGAGTAATACAGCCTAACTAGAAAGGACACCAAGAAATCAAAATAGATTCTAGTTGCTGGAGAACCAGAAAAGAAGAAATAGCTGTTGATCCCCAGTAACTGACTGTTTAGTATTGGATCAAGACACTGGATGGGAACAGCAGCAATAAATGTTCCTGGTCTTTCTCCTCTGTCTATAGTCTTTTTATTTCTTTTTTTTTATTATTATTTTTTCTTTTACTTTCCTTTTTATGTCTTAAAAAAGGATATGCCCCTGTGTGTACTTTCTATGTGTGCTACATATACAAGAGGGAAAAAAAAAATCCTTACGATTTGGACCACCATTCAAACATGCCAATTCCCTCAAGCCTGTGCCCTGCCTCACTCAGACCAGCCCTGCCCACAGAGTCCAACCTGCCCAGCTCCCCAGCTCCCACCAACACAGCGGGATGCTCGGACGCTGCTGCTGTGTGACCCACATGCAGCTACACCGGCAGAGAAGCTACACACTCCAGTGAGTTCAGGAGGCCTCCTGGAAACCATCTATCCCTACACTGGTTTAAATGCAAATTTAATTTATTCTGGCTACATCCAGAAGATAATTACATGGTGTCAAAGGTGCTTTTTGGCCATGGGCTAGGGGACATCTATCGCACCTGGAATTGCTAGCAGAGGTGTGGTAAGAGAAGGGAAGTGAATTTGTATCCAAAAAATTGGTTGAATCTTACCTTGGAGATACTTGGTTGTGGAAGGGAAATGATTCATGAACTCAGCATCCTCAAAAAAACGATCGCCAGTAACCTTTTTCTAACTGAGAAAAGACACGGACGAAGTTCAGATGGGTTTAATTCCACCAAGCTGGTGGGCCCAGTGTTTCTGACTGGCTGGATGGCAGTCGACCAGTCAATCAGAAACACTGGGCATGAGGACATGGATGGAATTTTGGATTATGCTCATCGCATTGCTCCAAATTGACGTGCAATTACTACATCTGCACACACAGATCAATAAACAGTACGTACAAATGAACAGAACTCATTGGCACATGCTTAAGCAAATTAGGACATGATTAAATAGAGTTAAAAATTTGGATTCAAAACCTTTGTACACTTCTGTTGTGATATTTTATAATTGCTAATTGCAACAATATCTGTGCAGGGTATGTAATTCAACATGACAAGTGTTTTTAGCAGCAGGTAAATAAGATCAGTTATTGAAAGAGCAACACTATTGCCAACATTGAGAAAATTAGATAAAAATGCAAGGTCCGAAGAGCCTCATTCATATCAGATATAACACAAGCTGGAGTGAACACAGAAAATTGTTAACTTTACATGTCAATAAATAATTTAGATAGTTTATAAGAGAACAGAATGGCTTGGCATGGTTTTGAGTCTTCAGAGTCTGTAGTAATACCATACTGCTCCGCTCATATATTTATATTTTGGACTACTCACCTATTGTATTCTATGTTTAAATTGGAAAGCCTTGAACATTAATACACCAGACACAAACTTCTCACTTTAAAAGCTCACTACCCAGTGCATCAGGAAGCAGTACTGTGCTGTTGCAAAAAAGGTCCTGTGAAATATGATTTCATCGCTGGATTACGTCTAGGCTAACTTTTGGTCCTTAAGCAACACTTGGCATCCTTTCTTCAAAACTACTGCAAGCCCTCATCTTACGCTCTCCATCATATAAGAAAAGTGATGTCTGGAGAAAGCCCTAAGCAACTTCAGTTGGACTGTGGGAATGTGAGTTTTAACCTTTCTGTCTGCATGGGAAGCCTCGGGAAGTCGGTCTGATAGTTGTTGTGTGAACCAGAGAAGATATGCCAGTAATGTCCAGTGCCATCATTATGCAAAGAATAGTTCTCTAGGGAAAGACGAATGGATGTGGCTCTGTGCCAGCGTGTTTTCGGACTGCTGTAACGAGGTCTTCACTTTTAATTAATTTTTAAATACAAAGCATCAAGGACATGATATCCTTAATGAGAAGTACAGGACCATCTTGCAACATGAAATAATAGTTGCTGGATGTAATGCAAGAGCACCTCTGTGTGTATGTGTTTGATTGTAATATAGCATAAAAGAATATAGATGTGACCAGGTCAGCACACGTCCTGCAGGAACCATGGTTTGGGGTTTGCTTCACAGATCACCGTAAAGCGATCGGGAAGTTTTAGGCTTTCACAGGTCACACATATTCTGGATGCAAGCCTACAACCACAATGATGAGCAATGCGGACTCTCATGTTAGACTGCGAGTTCTGCCTTTCTTTGTGGCAACTTTCCCATTAAAAGCAAGGATATAACAAAGCATAGGCGAAAAGGATTAATGTAAGTGATCTCTCTCTCACCGAAGTTTTACATGATGCTGGGTACTTAAGACCTTGTATCCTTTAGCCCTCCAAGACAGTGACTGTGTCAGTTTGCTCCTCATAAATAAATCCCTGATAAACTGACCATCGCCTCAGAACAGAAGGAGTTTTTAACAGAGTATAGCCCTTTTGATCTGTTTGACCCCTGTCATGCTGAAACACCTGTATAATTTTGGCTGGAGCCTGGAAGGAGTGTTTCACAGCTCATAGCTCATGCGTTGCTTCCTAACCCCCTGCCCTGTTTACCAGAGGTACTTTTATCTGATTTTTTTTTTTTTTGTGTTGACTCCCTACTTATTTCCTAGCAATCAGTCAATACATGAAACTCCCATATACATATATATGTACCTATGCAGTAAATATAGTCATACAGTAAACATTCATGCCCAAATACAGTCACATGCAGCATTCATAAATTAATGCCAGAGTCCCATGTCCTTCATACTTTTGTTTTCACTTTAAGATTCTTTCTTAATAAGGAATAATGAACATCAACACCCAGTTATTCAGTAAACCAAAGCATATAAGCAATTAAATTAAATTAAATTAAATTAGCACAGCCAAGCAAACAAAGCAGTAATCATTCAAGTCCTCTATTTAGGCTGCAGCCATAACGATAGATTGAAGAATAACAATACATTCCAGTAAAGACAATTAGTATTAAATTTTTATTTTTTTTTTTTAAATCTTAACCACTAAGTAAATACTATTTTTTGTTACAAAGGATTCCTTTTAAATAGTCTTTCCCTCTCACTCCAAATGTGGCAAATCCCAGGCAGAATTGGTCTTTCATAAGCTTCATGTTACTGGAGTATATTCAGCATTATCTTCTCCATACAGTTTTAGCTCATGTCCTCCTGGGAGTCTCCACCACTTTCCTTGAATGTACTAAAACAAGGACTAGCCAGTCCAGAACAGTAAAGCATGAAGACATTAGAGAATAGTCTTGGGTCAAGAATTATTATTGCTAGAGGCCTCCAAAATCTAGTTATGGGTTTCAGCAAACCCTGTGGGCTCTTATGATAATGCTTTTCTACAGTATTATTGTTATATGGCATTAAATCAGTCAGATTCATGAGCAACAAGAGGTCAATGTCTGATTGAAATTCATAAGGTCAAAAAGGAAACTAAAAATCAATTTATAAGATATGAAGATTTAGGTTCAAACTATATCCATGAGCAATAAAATTTCACATCCATAAATGTAAGAAATCAGTTATTAAACTTGAGGGGGGGAAGAAGACTTATTAAGTTTTACACACACATAAGGCAGCTAACACATAATTTTACCAGACATTACTGAAATCCTATGTGTAATGTAAGAGATGATGGGCTAAAATGCTAAATGGTTTAGCACTAAATTATTAAGTGATGTATCCCTAAGGTATTAAAAAGATAAGAAATGCAGAGCAGGTGTCTTTCCCACCAACTCTTGATCACTAGTTTAAGTGCATATTGATAACAAATGCACTTTAGAGGCAAAATAGTATTAGTAATATTTTTGCTGTATGAAAGCCTCATGTCAGAATGACTAAAAGCTTCTACCTGACAAAGAAGTGTTCGTATATATATATATATGTATATAAAATCACGTTAAGTGTTAGCTCCCTGTAGAACAGAAACAAAACTCCAGTGTATTGGAGTTAGTTTGATACTTACACACAAGTAAATAATGTAGGTGGAATAGCAACTATACCACACTGAGAATGAGAATTATAGCAAGCCCTCTTACCTGTTCTGAAATGAAGATGCATTTTTATTAAAATTACAGATTAATGGAGGTTCACGTAAGCCAAAAAGTATAAAATTGTAGCACTGCAGACACCTATGGTTATTGTAAGTCTAGCCAGTGCATTTCATAAGAGCTCTTTTTTCCTTTGCTATTAATTTTCTAGTGGTCCCACCTTTGGATTGGCTCTTTTGCTTTAAAGCAGAAAGCAAGCCGAGTGGCGGCGATGCCCTCTGCAACGCTAACAGTCCCCCCTGTGCAAACATTTGGGGTGGGATATTTGTACGCTTGCCAAGACAGTGGTGCTCAACTTTGGTATTTTGATCTCTTTATGTCCTGCCTCAAAAGCAAACTAAAAAAGCCCAACACTGAACAGCCCCCTGCTTCAAAGCCTGCTTCATTTTCCTGTTTCAAGCAATTCGCTTCTCTTGCCTCCCTCCGGGTTGGGTCTTCGCCTGTTGTTTCCACATGGAGACCTGGAGCCCAGGCAGGTTCAAGGGCAGGCGTGCGACGGGGCAGCCGGGCGCGGGGGCTGCCCTGCGCTCCCAGGCACAGCCCCGGGACCCCTCGCCTGCCTCCTGGAGAGGCTCTGGCTCTGCCCCAGCTCTGCCATATCCCTCTGCCCTTGGAGGAGGAGGCAGCATGAACAAGGCTGCTTACGAGGGAGGTGCAGTGGGAGCTGCTGACCTCGGGAGTACTGTGTACCTTCAGTGCTCCTGAAATCCCATGGGAATTTTTTTCAGTTGTTCTGTTCTCCTGTGATGACTTCTGCCATCCTTGTTCAAAAGGATTGGAATGTACTTTATCCAAACACTTCAGCAAAGATGCCTGCCTGAACTCTGACACTGAGGACTCCTTGGCAATCGCTTCCTAGCCTTCACCTGAACATTTATTTTACTCCAGCGAGTGTTCAGATTTCTTCTTGTTCATGTTCACTCACCTCCATACCAGCAGTGGGTAGGACTGCCTCCTCTTATTCCTACTTTGAAGATGGTTCAACTTGGCTTAGCTCCTTCTTCCTTATCTTTCTTTTGCTACCTATTCTCCAGCTGCTCAAGTTTAGTCATCTGTCTGCTCAGGACCTTGGTCTTTTTTCCAGATATTAACTTTTGCATCTTCTCCATTCAGTGCAGAACTCCCTTCCTGCCATGGTGTTATCAAGGAACGCTTTTGGGCCTGGGTTGCTGAAGCCAAGGTATTCTCAGAGAACATCTTTCATTTAAGAACAGAAGTAGGATATTGCTTTGTAGCTCTCCATAAAAGCAAGGGTTTGGCAATGTGAACTGTGCACACTCTGAAGACTCAGAAGGCAAATAATCTTAGTTATAACGTCAATATTGTGTTCATAATAACGTTTGGGGTTAGGCCATGACATTTAGAGCTGGATATATAACAGCGCCATTTGAGCTGCAGCTTTCATACACCTCCAGCCTCTTCTCCTTCAAGCCTTTCTCTTCAAAACATGCTTCTTCAATGAGACTGAAGAATCTGATAATGTTAATCTGGTTAACTCAGTTAAGCTGGTATCTAATTTTTCCTTAATAACACTTTTATTCTCTGCTGTTCAGCAAACCACTGGTGGGAGCTGCACAGGCTGAGGGACTGTCACGTACAGCTGAGTGGCTGTGGGATAACGATGGTGCACGGGGCTCGTGCAGACCTTTGGGTGGCCCTCACTGGTGTCCCAGCCCATCTCTGATGGGGGGCACCACCTTTCCCTGGCCAGGGCACCATCTGTATTTGTGTCCTAAAGCATCTTTAAAAGCGACACACTGCTGTGAGCGCCAGTATGATGATTTAAATGAGCTAAATAACAATATTTTAATGTCAAAAGAGTGGAAGACCAACAGAGATGTAAGACATTACAAACTAAAGGGCACAGTAGTTTGGTGATTTTTAATGGTAAAAAAACATTATGTGAAAAATTTGTGCCTTATCTAAGTGAAAAGAAGCAGGTTATACTCTTTGGATTGAAGCAGGTTGAATTTCACAGCAAAATCTTTCTAAGATGGCCATTTCGTCAGAGAGTATGAAAGTTTCCAACAAAATTAAGTCTTTGCCTTCATTTCAGTGGATTTTGAAGTAGAACCAGATATAGGTCCCAAAAAAATTCAGAAAACCTCTTTCTGAGTTTGCCATTTCTTATGTTTCTTGAATGTTTATGTAGTGGTCCCATTCCAAGTATAATGTTAGCCAAAGCAAAACAGAATTTGAAGAGAAGCTTCAGAATAGGGGGAATTAAAAATAGAAATTAACAGGATTCCCCCCCCCCCCCCCCCCCCCCCCCCCCCCGTAATATTTTGTTTTTCATTAGCCTTTTCAAGTTGGAGACTAGCATTCAGATTTCCAAGCTTTGCTCTCTGGCTGGGAATGCTAATAATTACTTCTGAAAGATAAAAATGTGAAACCCTTGGATAATAACATGGCTGTAGGGATTTAATGAATTCCTGTGGGACTAGCCAAATTGCAAGAGCAGCCAGCATTACGTCACTTGATGGTGATACAAGATGTGTTTGGAATAATCATGTAAAATTAAGGCAAGTGATAATTTTAGTGGTTTCCCCTTTACTTTTCTGTACATGAGCAAATTGCCATTGCTTAGGATTTGTTAATGTAATAAGAAACCAAAAAAAAATCAGGTTTTACAATGAAAAAGAACATTCTTATGCTTGTTTACAATGATTCTTTAGCAAAATTACCTAACAATGTTATGACTGTTATATTAGCAATATTTTAGTATAGTAAAGATTAAATTATCTTACAAAAATTATAAATCATTATGTAAAATTATACATTCTGTGGCTAGCAGGATACCTAAAAACTACTGTAAAAATGAAATAAGGATCTATTAATGCAATAAACCTACTTAATAAAAGTTGCTTTCATATTCAAAACCAAAATATTAAAGCATGCTCCATATCTGAAAGTCAAAAGTGAAAGAATAAATTAACTAAGGTTAAGAACCTTGTAGCAGCTGACTAACAAAGCTCTAGGGCATTATAAAATTTCATGCTCTTGTAATAAAAAGGATAAAGAATTGGCTAGAAGACCACTAAAAGTTAAAATAAATGAACATAAAGTAGATGAAAAAGCTTGACACAACTGAGACCACAAATGTGTAAAGAGCAAAGACACAGTTTTAAGCCATTAGAGGACTGAATTAAATGCAAAATGAATCCTAGTAGTAAATTAATAGAAAATTACAAAGGTAAATGAGCTCTGTTTCACAGTTAGAGAAAACTTCTAATATCATTTTTATATCTTTTTTTTTCCTGGTACTTGAAAACATAGAAGTGTGATGAGTTAAATTCTGGCACATGCCCAAACCACAAATAATTCTTAATATTTCTGCCTATAGAAAAGTCACATTTTATAGGACAGACAAGAGCATGATCACACAAAACATTTTCCACTAAGATAAGGCGGGAACAATTTACCATTTAAATCTTTATGAAAAATTTGTTTTATATAGTGTATTAAAGAAAAGTTTTACCTCTAAGCTCAGTCCCACCTTCATTTATGTAAAAGTTCAAAAATCATTATGAAGCAAGATCAAAATTTTTAGACTTGTTTTGTTATTATTTCTTAATCAGTGGTTAAGATGGAGAAGGGAAGATGTTAAGAAAAGGTGGAGGAAGTGCAAGATGCTGAAGAGCATATCATAACCTAAAGCAAAGAAACAATGTTTTCCTCACAAAGTGCAAGGCAGCCAAACCCTGTAACGTTTGCAAGATCAAATATAGCCCAAGCATGGAAACAAACACACCTCTGGTATTGATACGTTCTGTGCTCACCAGCAAAAGAAGTGTTTGCCTCTTTGGCCACTTTTGTATTTGGAAAACTTGCCCGTGATGTGAAAACTGGCAGACATTTGCCTAGTGTCTGCGCTGCAGGTGGTTATGAATCCAGCCTGACTCCCAAGCTAAAAAAAAAAAACCAAAAAAACAAACGAAAGTACATTCTGACCTCAAAGCATCAATGATCAATGCTTTGAACCCCCAAATGCCCAAAGATGGTTTCATAGGTGAGGCTGGATCCCTTTGATCTGGTTACAGTGCCCAGAAATCTTCCCACTCTTTATTCCGGGGGGGTATCGCCTTTGGAAGGCAAGGTCCTATGCTGGGACAGGTTCTGGTGTGATCTTTGCAATCCAGTGTGCTAAGAGTGCAATTAAACACTGCAGGCGTAATCCATCTGTCTGCAAATGTCTATTAAAAGTCTTTCTGTGCAAACTGAGTCTCACTTTGTGTTTTGAAGAGTTCCACGTGACATAGGACCAGATTACCTCATCATACCAAGCGATACTCATGTTTATTGCCTTAATAATATGTTCTTCACCGTGGTCCTTGAAATAAACTGCAAGTGGTTTTCTAAAATTGTGAATGTGCTACTTTATTCTGACACCATGAGTGACTGGAAATAAAAGTTTTATGTCCAGTGTATGTCTGTCTCTATGGGTATAACTTAAGAGGGCTTTTAGGGCTCTCAGTAAAACTTCTGCTGGTTTCAGCTGTTTTAAGGAACCATCTTCCTCTAGTTCTTATTTTCTGGATTTTTGTTTTGGCCTTCAGTGCTCTTTGTGGGTATTTTACACCCACAGACTGCTCCACAGTAAAAATGTTGGTGTTCAAGTCTTGGCACAACTCCAAGGTTCACCTCATTGTCATCTCCATAATAAGCTTTTTTTTTTTTTTTTTTTTGAGAAAACCTCTAAAACCTCTAACGAGCAAAGTTGAAGCTGTCACAGTAAGGATGTGTGGTTTGCAGGAGGTAAGGGCAGGAGTAGATTAGGAGGTCTGGTCCTGTGGCACATTGCTCGGTGTGCTTTAGCTGAAGGTAGCCGTTATTTAATCACTGATTTACCTATAGGGTTGACAGCATGACAGTAAGACCCTCCTCAGTTTGCTTCATTACTTTTCTCCTTTATAGAGCTGTAAAATAGCTTTCTTGAGTGTATGAGGAAGCACGTCCTAGGGGGAAGGCTGGTTCAGCCGTGTCTGTGGATGGCTTGCTGGACACCACGAGGAATGGCAACAGGGTGGCATTGAGCTTTAAAACATAGCGATGCACTCCTGGGCGAGGATTCCCTCAGGGATCTACCAGTACAGGTCAAGAGTATGAATTCTTGTAGCCACCAGATTTAAAATGATGCAAACTGAGTGGGTTTTGTAACAGCTACACAAATATAGGAAAGGGCATCAAATTGCTCTGCCAATTTTAGCCAGATTCAGAACCGCAGCAACTTTTGGGTGGAAAACTTTGAAGCTTGCTAAGTTCAAAAGGAGTAAATTAAACTCTCTTGAAATTAAAAAGCTAGTGGAAAAAGCCGAAGTTCAACAATGTTAGTGATAATGGACCCCTACACAGGCTTTCAAATTTTTGCAAGAGTACCATCACATCTCTTCATTAACAAACTGTCCTGTTCCTTTTTCTAGACCAGAGCTAGCACATCAATCTGACCACTTCTAATGAGATATAGGATAATACTGCATGGACCAGACTTGCTTGTCAGCCACTGCCTGATGGGTTTAAAGTAAGACACGATCCTTCATTAATTAACCTTCACTTTCTATGTAGATTCACTCATTGAGATGCAGGTAATTAAACCAAGGTCATTTCAAGGACTGACAGAGGAAAAACAGCAATGCAGAGGTGGTGTGGTTGTTTTGATAGAGGGCTTTCACCATGATTGTTTCAGTGTAATAGTTACACATGCAAAGGTGGCCTTTCTGGAAAAAAAGAAAGCCACCCTCTTTTTTAATGTGTCACCCCAAGGCTAAGTAGGTTTCAGACCTATCTTTATAGACTTCACATGGCTTTCAGGATAGATTAGGAAAAGATATCAGTAAACTCAAGAAAATTCAAGCTAAAAAATTAATAATATATGGAACAAAGGCAGGCATGAACTTATTGGGAGGGCTTGGCAGTGACTGAAATATCCCTGCAGAAAAGACTCTCCATCTTGCATTTTTAAAGTAATATTCACCAATTTAAAAAGAACTACTTCCGATAGAAAACTTTACGTAGAAATTGCGAGTATAATTTGTCTTGGTATTCAGATTCATTTCACTGACTTTTAACCCTTACAAATGCAGTGATGTAAACCTGCGGAGAGCGCTGCAATGCAGGCAGCTCTTCGCTCATTCACAGCTATAAGACTCCAATTATGAAACCGCTGTAGCTTGGGGATATAACAGTATTTTTGCAGCTCCTCCAAATTAGCTGTTAGACCAGTCCAAGACACGTGAAGTTCTAAACTTTGATCACTGTTGAGAGCAAAGTGAATATATTGAACCTGCAAATAGCCTTTAGCTCTTTCCAAGTGGCTCCCTTATAATTTGAGTGCTAGATTAAAGTTGTATGTTACAGATTTTAATAACTGTCTTCCATTTGGTTTGCTGAGTACCACTTGCTGGGGATTATATGACCTACTCACCAGCATGTCCCATTATGAGCACTTAACCTTGAAAGTTGTAAAGACAGAACATTTAATCTGTTAAACACAGTCAGAATCAGAAGGTTATATAATTACAGGTAATTTGGCTTAGCGCTTCTAACACTTTCCAATTATTAAAATAAATTTTACTGAAAATTTTCTTCTCATGGCATGGAAAAGAAATGATAAATACTGAAAAAAATGTGTATTGCAGAGCACAAATATTTGTTGAAATATATACATAAATTCATTTCAATTAAGGCCTTCAGTAGTCATCAGTGTAGTAAACTTTTACAAGCACAGATATGCAAAGAACAAAATTTAATGTTAACAGTTATGCAGGAATACTAGGAGTAGGTAAGAATGAATTTGAAACTCTTTTCCCACAAATATTCCGATAGGTATACATTGTAGTAGAGTTAGTCACACAGACATTTATCCACACAGCTATCACGGCTTGTATTTTGATATTTGAAGTGCAGAACAAATATAAAAAAGCCACGAGCATGCAGAGATTCACTATCTCCGTATGGAAATTCTACAGCTAGGCAAACAGCAAAATCTTTTCATTATGAAATTAAAAATCAATAACATTAAAAGCTTATAAAAAGTAGGAAATCATTCACTACAGAAGAAAAGGTCAGATAACACATAACAGATAATAATCATGATACCTAAAGTTGTGCTAGAAAGCATTCCGGTTTTATGGTGATGAGGGAAATACACAATTCTACATAGATTACAGAAGATTTATTCATTCTAATTTTAAGATAACTGATGTTTAAATAAAGAAATTTTTTTCTGTGCCGTTTTATCATCCACAGGTGTATCTGTACCTTGAAAACCACTGCCTTGAGTAAGTAAAGGGTTCAGGTGTAATGTTATTGTAAATGACTCTAGAATCAGATTTAAGGGATAATCAATCCTCGTAACTTGGTGGTTTATAATCTACAAATACTAGAGAAAAGTTTTACGTAACACTTTTAAATTGGAGGTAGAGAGAGTGAGATCCCAAAATCTCAGTGTCTGCTAATCTCAGCCTAAATGTTCATTTTCCATAAGGAGCCAACGACTTGCACTGAAAATGATGCAAGCACCCTGTGGCTGGAGTAACGTGTACCGCTCTGGAACACACTTGACACACAACATCAGATGACGCCACAGGGATTTCCATTTCAGTCCTCCAAACCAAACCCTTACCTTGGAAATGGTTTTGTAAGAAAAACACATGCAGTTGCATTTCAGATGCACACACAGTCACTGGCATTCCAGCATGTGATGGGCACCAGCTCACTTACCTTTACTGGTATGCACACGAGTGGTACATGGTTGTGAAATAGTCATGTACTAATTACATCTGCATTTGGCATGCATGTTTCATGTGAATTACAAGGACTGTAAAAATGAGCAATTAGAACTGCATTTCATTTGGAAATCTGAATTTTCAGCACCACCACCATTTTTCCCAGGAAGGCAACACTGTCAAAATGTTTTGTTTATGCAAAGCCCTAAAAGAAAAAAAAAAAAAAAAAAAAAGCCAATCAAACTAAAAATATTAAGTCAGCTGAACCTGAATGGAGCTCCAATTACACCCATTTTTTTAAGCTTTTGTGAAAGTGTTTGAGCTTAATTAGGTTAAGCTATTTCAAAGCATGCCCAGTTGTAATTTGTTTATGATACAGAGTTGCTCTTTGATCATGAATGTTCATTTTTATAGAAACCCTGTTATCAGTCTCAGGATAAGAAATTAAATGAACAGTGTTTGCGGTAAGAAAATTTAGAAAGTTTAAGAAGCTCAGAAAATAGCTGACTTTTATTAATAAAAGACATGACTTAATTTAGCACGTGATGGCAGTAGGGTGAACAAGTTATTTTTAGGGTAAGAAAGGGAAACTAAGGTGTGTTGTTCACTTATGCATTCTACCTAAGATATGGTAGCCATTAGAGTATCTTTAATAACCTGATATCTAGTTTGAATTTGAACTTCACTGCTTCTTGGGTAAAGCACCTCTAATACCTGCTCATAATTGCTATCCTTTGAAATCTTTCCATTCATTCCATAGAAAAAGGAAACAAAGCACTCTCCATCCTTGAAGTTGCTGTTTGATTCTGCTATTTTAAAGAGATTTTACCAGGAATGTGAAAAAGGTACAATGTAGTGTAAGTGTCACTAAGAAAATACTCTGGCTCTTCATTTTTAAAGATCAAACCTTAGCTGTTGTTGGAATGGGGTAATAAGAACATACTCAGACCATCTGTATTTAAAAACATGAATTTAGGTTAGGGGCTGTAGGCTGGCTTTTTCAGGTTTTTTTTTTTGTTGCTGTTTTGGTTTAGTTTTTTTGTTTAAATCTTTTACATGGTGAGATGGGTGCATTAGCTGCACAGTTTTCTAGCTGAAGATCATCCAAAATACATGAATACATCTTGGCCTTTGGGAAGGGCTGTATTCACAGAGCATTTAAATGAGTTTTTTCAGATATTGCATAAAGATATTTTTGCACTCATAGGGGAATAATGTGGATCTGTCTAAGGTTCCCTGTACCAGCAAAGCTATCTCTCCCTGGAACATGCTACAGAATGGATAAGAGCTTCATATGCAAAAATTGAGAGTTTTAAGACCATAGTTTAAAACCATGTCCAGCTTTTCTTTTTTTTTTTTTTTTTTTTTTTTTTTAAATGCAGCTGATAATGTGAGTTGCCTATATGCATCCTTGCACATCCAAGGATGCCATGATTGGTCATCTTTGTGTGATCTCGTCTGATTTATGCACATATTAGTCACTGATGCAAATTAGACATGCAATATTTGTACACTTTTTAAAATGTAGGTCTTAATGACTCACTTTCCAAAACAAAACTAATGATGTTGAAGAGCAATATGCAAATATTTGCTCTTTGACAATGACATCTTCAAGAAGCAGCCAAGAATCTTGTATCATTAGTAAGGCCAATCAACTTATTCATAGTAAACAACTAAGTCAATGAGCTCAGTCTCTTCTCTTATTCACAATTAACTTTTAACTACTTTCACATCTTTCAAATGTATTCAATATCCAACATTTACTTTGAGTTATCGCCAGATTTATGAAGGTATTTTGTCAACAGGAGCTGGACACATACGCTGCTCATCAGGCACTTTTTCAAAACTTATTAAGTACCTCCTAAGTTTTGTTTCTATCTGGACCTAAGATTTGGTCTTTATGGTGGACAGAGACTCCTTTTCTTAGTGGCCTCTGCAGTTTGGGATACTGAGAGGGGTTACTTAGACTGAGTGGACCCAAATCAGCTGGTTTTATTTTTGCTCCAATTAGACTGCATTTAGTTACTATATCCATATTTAAAACCTACTTTCCATAAATGTTATGCAACATTCCCTTAAAAATTGCTGTTTCAGTTAACATTTCTGCCCATAAATCAGTCACTGGAATATTCAGAGAAAGCAAATATGAAAGGGGTGCGAACACAGCTGAAGGCTATTCAATGTTTTATTCAAGGGAGTTTTCATGGAAAATATTTTGAGGTATTTGCTTAGTTCTAATCATTACCATGGGATGCCCTGGAAATCCAATAGTAACAGAAGTGCCAAAACTTGAAAGCAATTAAGTATGTTTGAAGAAAGAAATTTTCATTTCATGTTCGCGTTGAAATTTTGGTGCAGGAAGGAGGCAGCCCAGCTGAGCCAAATTCCGCAATTCTCCCAGCCTTCAGCAGTTTGGAAGGCCGTGGATCTAACCTCAGCTCTGTGAGACCTTCTGTAACTACAGGGAGCTTTTGTTTTCTGCCAATATTTTTGCCAGGAACTTGGCTATTGCTGAACTCCAAGCGGAGGCAGGCTGTTTACATTTCCTGTGAAATACTGCAGGCAACAAACGTGTGTTGGGATAGAGGTCCAGGCGGCAAAGCACCACGTTTTAGTTTTGTCTGCATCCAGGAGAGCAGTGTAATGGAGCAACATCTGAGCTGCTGCTGAAGGAGCTCAAGTACCAAGAAAAAAATAGCCAATAAATTTGTCACGGACAAATTAGCCCAAGCAGTGTCTCCTCCAATAGAGGTCAGGCACCTTTAGGAGATACAGGTTTTGCAAGCTGCTGGTGACCTAAAAGGTACTGAACCTATGAAGCCCTTATTTTCCATTTTAATGGGAGTCGAGGAAGCCGATCAGATCACAGATGCACTCAATAATGTGATGAATGGCACCTTCAACAGACTACTAAAAACTTTCCATGGTGCTAAGGCTTCACCGCGCCTTCTTTTATTGTATATTAGCAGCCAGAGATGCTGCATGCACTGAAATGTGAGACGGATTTTCATGCTTGTAAGAGTTCAGCATCAAGCTATAGCTGAGCATTAGCACTTCTCTTACTTTACATTCAAAGAGTTCTTTGTCTGGGCTGCATATTCAGAGATAACAACAATGAGAATTCATGGAAATTCAGTGCCCTCATCCTCTCCTCTGATAAAGCACAAGATAATAAAGACATTGCATCTGAAACATATTTGGTTGAATTTTGGAAGACCAAAATATGAAGGCATTTCATAAATTAGGATGGATGGATGAACTCTTGTAGCATAAAAGAATGCCAAAGAACCATACAGGTTTTTTTTTTCCCCTTCAGGATTCAGCACTTAGCAGCTATTCAATTACTGTTTCAAGATAAAGCACGAATGCAACAGCTACTTTACACTATACTTCATATTTTACTTTCTCATGAATATAGAATTGTATTGCTGATCACACAAGCATCACACATCTAAGTCCTAATATCCACAGCCACAAAAAAAAACCCTGATGCCACAGAAAAGGATTCTTTTTTATCGCTTTTCAATTGTCTGAATACTCAGAGAACTGTAGAATCTCCCAGCTGCTGAGGCTTTCATTTAAAAAAAACAGGAGGCAATTATACGCTATACATTTTGGGAGCTCATTTATGGGGTACAAGAAGATCTTGGCAGATTTTGTTAAATATGATCAGCTAAATCATGCAAGCCTGACTGAAAACCACGGATCCATGTATTGTTAGAGCCAATCAACACAGTAGACAAGCAACATTTGTTAACTGTTCTGGTACCTTCCTTTAGCTTTGTAAGTCATGATTTATACTCATAACGTTCTTTGCAAATATGAACTCCAGTATTTGTTTCGTATTTTATTCATGTTCTAGCATGCTTTGTTTGTGGGGGATTGGTTGGCTGTAGCCGCAGGTATTGAATTAGAAAAAAGTCCCAACTGCTGGGAGTGCTCAGAGTCCCAGGATATAATCAGTGACGAAACCCTCAGTGTTTGTCAAGCGCCTATCACCCTTCATTGTAGCTCGTCTCCTAACACAGCCAAAATGTCCATGAGTATTAATAATGGTTGCTCAGTGGTGTCTGACAAAGCAGAAAACCATCCTACAAACCCAGCAAAACGATTACTGGCACCTTCGTTAGCAGCTGGATTGGAATGGTTTCTGGAGACTAAAAAGACCGGCTTACTCAGAGGTGGCTGCTCCAGGCGAGGAGGCTAAGGGACAGCATCAGTGGGGGAAGGGTTCTGCAAGGAGTGCTTGGACATTGCTGCCAGCACTGTGGCTGTTTTAAAGCTCAGTTACTTTAATAACCCTCCTGTTTCTGTGCGGCAGTGGTTTCAACAGAGTTTGAACACCTGGACTTGGACATGACGTGGAAAACACACCATTGTTTCCTTTAGGAATGGGACCTTCACCAGTCGATAAAGCACTGTAATGGGGGTCTTCATAAGGCATGCCATCCTGGCTCTATCCAGGTTATTATTTAAAAAAATAACAATTGGATAACAAAGGATAACTGTCTCGCATAAATAACAAACAGTAACATAGAACACAATACACAACCAGAAAATATGAAATCAATAGAAAAACTATGTGATATTTCTCAATATACATTGTTTGGTCCCAATTCTGCCATCAGTTGCAGGGTACAATGACTTTACACATTGTAATTGAGGACATAATTGAACCAATTTTCTATAATCTTCTATACATTTCCAAAACAAATCCTGAGCTACCCAGAAATGCATTCACATTAAATGTCTCTAGGCTCCACTTTTGTCATAGATCTTTTCATTCCACTGTTTAGTTTATAAAGGTGGTGTTAGGAAATATTAGAAATGTTAACATTTTAATGTAATGAGATATATGCAACTTTTTCTTTCTTGCACTATCAACTTTCTTGAAGTTATGAAAACCCGAAATTTTGTAATAAGCAAGCAAACCCCCACCCCCACCCCAAATAAATGAAAAGAAAATTAAAAGAGATCCAGATATTCAAAATACTTAGGTGCTGAACTTCCAAGCTCTGATACTTTTTGAGGTATGAGATTAGGAGCAAATCTCCTACACATTGGTCCAGGGAAGAAGGAAAGCACCTCTGTCTCTCTCATTGTAAATACTCATTTTAGATATTTAGATGCTGAAGTCAACAAGGTGCTTCAGCACATGCCTGAATCATGGCCCAGTCAACTCACTCAGTGACATAAAATAATGTTTGATAATTTGTACAATGCCTGAAAGATAGCTAGTGATTTGTTATCCGTAAATCCAATGAACTTTTGACATATCCTGTTGCCTGGGTGAGGCAAGACATCCATTCAGTTACTAATGGGGGAAAGTTGAGGCACAGTATGATTTGTTTTACTGATGTAAATGTCGCACACAGCTATATTTTGTGAATGGATGATAGATCTAATGAAAGCATTATCCTTTAGCCACAATGCTGAAGTATAATGAAAGGAAACATTTTGAGGTGTTTAGGTATTCAAAAAAGCAGGTAAGGACTAATAAAAATCCTTTCAAGCAACTGCTGGTACAGTTAGACACTAATATCTTAAAAATCTGGTTGGTCAACTAATTCTCTGTGAAGATGGCAGAAACTGATCCTTTCTTCCTCCAGCACTAAATAAAGTAGTATATTCTGAGAATGCTGAATCATGCAAGACACAAGTAAGCAAAACTCTGGAAATTTTTTTAAAATAATTTTTTTTTTTCTGTGGGGAAAATTAAAATTGTAGAATTCTAACTCAAAGTGGAAATCTGGCAACTTTAGTGAGGCATTAATTGGGAAAGTTAGGTCAGCCTGGGATTTTGGATAAGGGAGGAATGAGTAACGCCGCCTCTGAGTAGCTAATGCCCTTGTGACTGTGGGATGTTAATAGAGCAAACAGCCTTATATATCTTATTTAATCAAAGAATATATAACTTCATCAGAGTTGGCTTCAACTTTCAAGTAGAAATAAACCACTTCTATTACTGGAAATTATTAGATACTCATATTACAGCAAGACATACACGTTTTTTGCCTTTCTGGATTCACAGCTGAAGAAACAGAACAAAAGGAAGAAAAAATGTAAAAGAGAGAAGCAGCAGAAAACCCCAAAACCCTGTAAGATTTGTAGGCAAATCCACTTTTTACTTTTACTAAAAGGCAAGTGTAATCTCAATTTGGCAACTCTTTTCCCTAGGGCAGGCTGTAACCGAGAGGAAACGCTGGAGTCACAAGCTCTGAAGTCATCCAGGGGCTTGAAAAACACTGAGTGATGCAATACCTTGGCCGCTGCAGCACACGATGTTGGCTGGAGGGCTGGGCACCCACGGCGTATTCGTGAGATAACGTGATTCAGAGACTAACCAAGACCCCGTGTGGCACAGGCTCGTAAAAGGGAGCTGGACTGGGCACACGTCGACACTTCTGGCTGTAAGGCAACTCCAATTTTCTACCCAGTCGCTGGTATTCAGGAAAAATAACAGCAGCCTAGGCCAAGCCTGAATATAGCTCATACGCTACATACACTCGAATGTAGCCAATATACTAATACAAACCCAAACCGGTGCACATCTAAGCTGCCTGGAAGAAAATAGAAAGCACCTGTGTCTACCAAAAGGACACTAACATTAACTATCATCATGGCTGTACTGAGGATACATAACCGGAATCATCTCAAAGAGGAACATTACCTAATGAAGGGGTGGGAATTGCTCCCCTTTGATCTGGTTTCAAGCAAACCTTCTGATAAACGTGAGGGCTGTCTGCATGCCTGCTGTGCGGCCCTCAGCCCCTCCCCAGGGAGCTCTTTCTGATGTACCTTGCAAAGAGATGTTTACAAGACATCTGAACTGAAGGGCATCACATTCCACTTCCAAAGTATGTGAACCCATGGTCCCACAGCCAAGGAGACCATCACCATCAATATTTAGAGCCTCATCCCCTGCACCCAGCTATCTGACTAAGAGACTTATAAACAGCAAACATTTTCAGCGGTTCAAGAGAAGATACCTGGATGGTCTAAAGTCCGGCTTCTATCTTGACTCCAGAACTGGCATCGTTGAAATAATCTTGAGATGACCCCAGTTGCCAAAAATCAAACAGGATTTGCAAAATGCTTTAGGATCATTCTAGAGGAAAGGTGCTGCAGAAATATAAAGTATTATTATTATTACTATAGTAAGACAAGCTCCCCATGTCCCTTGGCGATAATGCAGCTCACTGGTAGGGATAAACTATGGAGCCAACGTGAACCAGATTATTGCCTCATAAAATGGGACACCTGCCCTATTATCCCTTAAATAATAAGTACATAAAACAAATTTGACTGTAATAATAAAACATAATGGTGAAATATTTATGGGTAATTTTTCAATGCAGCATGCAAGGATTAAGCCATGCAATTTCTGTTGGCTGTTACAAGAGTTGTGCTGTTAAATCCTCCCCATGAGGTCCAACGGAAACCAACCTGTAATGTGCCTGTAAGTCTGCAAAGTGTACGGCAAAATTAGATGGAGATTTAAAAATATCATGAACAATCACAGATTCCATCCTTGCACTCAACCTCCAATAGGCAGAAAAAATAAGATGTGCTTCAAGTAATCCAGCCAGGAACATGCTTATTAATAAGGAAAACATTCTGGTCAGGTCTGTACTTTCATAATGGTGCATGCAGATAATGCAGTTGTGCAGGTATTAACAAGTGCAAATGGTTAATTAAGCCAGCTTGTGAGCTTGCTTGCTGGGACTACATTCAATCACAGCAGTGACTAAAGAAACAATTGAAACGTACAAATGCAAACTGGTCTTAGATCTCAGTTTGCAAATAAACAGTACTGAGTCCTTAATATAAGCAATACCGAATCCTTAATATGACAAACTAACAAATAATATGAAGAAGATTTACTTGAAAGATATCATCAGCTTACATTTTTACAACTCAGAATTTCTCACTTACCTCTCACCTTTTCTAAATTCTTGTAACTGAAAAAGCCACAGGGAGAAAAAACCCCCCACATTTTCTGATTGTTCATTTGGCAGAACACTGCAGATAAACAGGTTTCGTAATTTCTTTCATACAGTTATTTCCATATTCATTTCCCTACTCTTCTGTGGGTTGACTTCTGATAAAGCAACAAAGAGAAAAAATATTTTTTAAATAAGGAAGTGTATTTCAAAGTAAGAAAATTTGTTAAAGGCATCTGAGGCAGCAGAACCTCTAACCTGTGAGTACTTTCAATATACTTTAGATTTTAAGTTGTCAGGGTCACATTCTCAGTTTTTGAAAAGCACTCACGTCTGGCTCCTGAGACAGAGCCTGATTTAGTCTTTTATAGGCACATAGTACATGCTCTAATTAACCCAACTTAATTTTTGAGAGCAGTCCCAATGTCTAAACCATGATGCAATATTTAGCAGATTATATTACTTACTATTTTATAAGACACCGCATAAAAATAAAGAGAATATCTGAATTGAATTGCACCTTTCTTTTGCACTGTCTTCCAAATAATTGGATTATTTTGATTTGCCTTTTTTTTAAAGCCAGATCGGGTTATTTAAAGTCTGGCTCATTGGCTAGTTTCATATCACTGGCACTTTTCCAAGCAAAAGGAAACACCTAATGTTTTCCATACATGTTCCTAGCCACTCATGCACTGTCGCCTTGGGTATATAGGCGAGCTGTACAGTCGCAAACACCCGCACACGGGACTCTTCCCGTAGCCCCGAGTCACCGTTTGCATACGTACACACTGGTGTGATTACCATCACCGCCATCCCGCTGCTGCACGCACTGCCTGCACCGGTTACATGCATTTTAGCATGTGCATTTTCAGACGCGTGGCCCTACCACCAAGTCAATTTTATGCTGGCAGAGCCCGTATAGATACACACACGGTGTGCGTGAAAATCTATTCATGTCTCTCTTTCCTCGTGCGCTACCTCGCTGCTTGAAGAGTTTCTGTGTTTTCTCTTTGTATCATTCTGGCTCCGAGTACTAAAAGCCACATCCTGTTATGTTTGGTTGCTAGGTGGAGAAATGTTATCATGGGCTTCAGCAATAATTTATCCATAGAGCTAGAGGAGCTGTCATGTACTTCTGACAGTGAGCTGCAGCACTTTATCAGCTCGCCTGTAAATCAACCGTGTGTGGGTGAAGATGCCAGCAATGTTTGATCTCTCTCAGACACTCTAATAATCTGCTTTTGTCTGATTGATTCCTTCACATCACCAAGCACATTGCAACCGAGAGTGGAGTGCCCTCTGTTTATCTCCGTTGGTCATCTGCTTGAGGGCAACAGGGCAGAAAATGCTGTTCTTGCCGAGATGTAAGAGTTTTTTGGAATTAGGGGCTTTACATCATATCCTGGAGCAGGTTTAGTCCAGTAAATCAATGATAGCAGAATTGAATGCACCATAAATACCTCAAACCGTATCTCTTACAAGAATGTAAGAGTAATTCATAGAAACAGGAAAGGTAACTTTGCTGGAAAGAATTACGACCCCTACAAGCTCAAGACATGCAGGTCTTTTACGGCCTGTGTTTACATTTACCCTCTTGAACTTTGGGAAGAAATGCACTGCACGCTGGCATTTGGTTCCAGGCGGTTCAGAGATAATATTGAGCAGAGCAGGACGCTGTCAGAATTGATCACTGCCTCTCAATCCAAACCCCAACTTTTTCTAAATTTCTGTCAAATTCTGTTTTGCACAGGAGATGCCAATACACCGTGTCATGCTCTGCACTGCATTAAAGCAGAGCACAACGCCTGGTGTTGTGCAATGCCTTTCTGCCAAAAATATACATAAAAGGATGCAATTTAATGAGCAGCTGAAGCCCCCGTAGAAGGAGGGAGAAGAGTAAGCCCATTCCAATGGATAAATAGATTTAACTTTTTTGTTGTTGTTGTTTTGTTTTGTTTGTTTTGCACATCATACCGTTCCCCTAGTTGAAAATCAAGAGCTTATTATCACTCGGAGCCTGGCAGCAGCTCATTGTGCGGTGACCTGGGATCAGCAGCAGGCTTGGATTCCTGACCTTTAGTGAAAGCTGAGGTCGGAGGATATTGTGGATGTGATTGACTAAATCCCATCAGGGGAAGCATTTGGTTGTAGCATCCCCTCTGTGGGTCACAGTGGGATGGCACAGGCAGCAGGATATTTGGGGAATGCACTAATTTCAACCCGGTACACTAAGGGGAAGGAATGGTGTTTCATAGCACCGCTGAATGCTAAAAAAGGGTGAAAATTCACACTGCATAATGTATTTGTAATTGTGCTTAAGGCAACGAGAAGAGAGAAATTCAAGAAACAAATCTGACATACGGAGTAGGCCTCTGTGGATGCTGGAGGAGCAGTTACATCTCCTCCAGATTTATTGCACTGAGTAGCAGAGCTTCACAACAGAGTGGATCCGCTGCGTCTTCCTTGGCCCATCACAGGGATTTCCCCAAACTATTATATAAATTGTTATGGAGACTAGTTTTGTGGTGAGAAGTCATCCCCTTTCTGTTCCGCAGCTGGCTGACCACATAGGCAACACCTTTTACGTGCAGCAGAGGGGCCTGTACTGCTTCTCCACATTTTATAACCCTTGCAGTGAAAGCTAGACTTCCATTCACAGGAGATTTTTTTTTTTCCACTGCACACATCATAAAAGCAAGTAAAGTGATAAAAGCAAGGAGACCTGAAGTTACAGTGTGTGGCAGGGCGTATTCTCTATTCTTTCACCAACAGGCATCATCAAATGACATTTAGTTTTACTGAGTATTGCAAAACACGCTGTTGCTTCCTCTAAGACCCGAAGCTGGCATCCTTTCAGCATTGCAGCACCTGGAATACGATGTGCATATACAGACAGACTTATGTATGCAGACAGATGTGACACCAGAGACCTCATGGCTCCTATACATACAGTAAGCTAGAATAACAGAGACAAGTTATGAGGATTTTAAATTCATAACTGTATTCTCATTTGGTTACAGCTACTTGACCTCTCATTTAAGTCACTTACCTGTTAGCAACAGTTCTGCAGTTCCCAACGTTTGCTAGGAAGCAGAGCCAGAACCTTACCGACTGGCTTAAATCCGCAGGAAAGCTCCACTGAAAAGCCCCAATTCTGACTTGACTTACGTTGATGTAGTGATGGTGGATGTCCACAAAGTCTGTGTTCAGACTGACTCTGGCACAAATAACTGAAATCTAAATCCTCAGTGATCTTAAACATGCTCGTTCTACACTGCTCTTCAGCTTTATATTGCAAATTATTTAAAATAAGCCCACTATTATGTCTCCAATACTACTAATTTCTACTATTGCAATGCTACTCTTATCAAGGGGCTGGCACTTTCCAAAGGTGATCTAAGAAATAAAAAAAGAAAGAGAAAGTGACAAAAAGGAAGAAAAGATCTTGAAAAGAGGAAAATGAAGCATGTCTAAGAAAACTACACTTCCAGTAACATCAAGTTACCCTCCAGAGAGATGTATAAGTAGAAGATATTACATGGGTGAACAGTAAATATCACATTTCTTTTTACAAGCATGTTTCTGCATTTTATTATGTCTTGACTGGCAGATCTATAAATTTTGAATATCCAGTCTAAGAAAGGACAGGCTTAGGATCCACAGGCTGTATTCTCCATGGATCTAAACGGTCAGTAGCATTTTGTTATTCCATAACAGATTGATTAATTAGTGAGCTATGTCCATATCCAGAAAATTTAATATGTATATTCATGAGCAAGTGAAAGAAATTAATAAATACTCTACTTATATTTAGGAATTTAGTTCTAGAAAAATAATTAGTAGTAGTAACGTAATTTAGGTTAAAAATTACTGTGCAAGTTATTTGATTCCCAGGCTTAAGAGATCCATGTTAAAGTCCTATTTAAAATAGGTTTTCTGGGAAAACAGTTCCAGAAAAGTTTTTCCGAAGTGCAGCTGCAGATGTGCTGCTCTGACATACTCTCCACCTACTAACGTTGCTGGCTGCCTGCAGGCTCGCCATGGGGCAGAAGCCCGACCAAGGACCGCTTCTGCACTTCACCTTGGCAACACAAAGGCTTCAGCCCCCGCTGCGGATGGCTGGTGTATTGGCAGTGCTGGGCAGCACCCCAGTTCCACCTGCATCAACGCACCCTGCTTCAGTAACCCCCTACAGTGAGCATCCTTTCTGCTGTATGTATGTATGTATCTAACTATATATCTACAGCTCTGCTGTGAAGTCCAGCGCTCCTTTGGGAAAGGTAAGGAATACCATAAACTACTCGCCATCAGCAGTTGTGTGTAATCATGGCATCAGATAGCTCACAGGGCTCTTCCCACCACCCAGTTTCCATATGGCACTTCGTGGCATATACTTAGGGGGGTGTGAATAGACGCAGCCCCAGAAGCTACAGACAGAACCTACTTGGGTAACTCTGGGTTATCTGACCTCCTTATAAAGTATTTTGCTGCTGCTGTCAGCCAGCAATATGTTATTTCCTGAAGTATAATCCCGGTAAGTAGTATTTCTGGATCATCTACCGAAGTGTTGGTCAATGTTGAGTGATTGATTGAGCTTATGACATGACTTTTACAGACAGCACTTTCAGGACTGATACAAACACATGGGGCTTGCTTGTTATTTTGTGGTAAAGAAAAACACTCGGAGATGGGAAGTGGAATTTCCGGCAGCTGGGAGTCTTCAGTAATTTGACATTAGACTATTTTTGTTTGATGGTAGAAGACAGGTCTGATGAAACCTGACATACCGTTTACAATTATAATTAATATCATCCGCGTGTTAAAGGGGAAAACCTCACTAACTCATCATTGTAATTTCATTGCAAGATACATTTACTATAGCCATGTTTTGCTCAAGCGAAGTACCCTTGTGCTAAAAGGAATAGTTTTCTCTGATACAAACTGCCAAGATAAAACAACCTGAAGGAATGCTCACTGCCTTTGAGAGCGTATTTATTTAGACCTGGCCAAACTGGACCTACCTTGCTGTCACATATTAAAATTGTAGGCAAAGGTTATGTGCAGCCAGGAACACCATCAAGATGGCAAGTTTGGAGCAGGGAAGAAAACATCTTACTTCCCAAATGCTGTTTGCAATAGAGTTGTTTCATTCTTCAGGGGTAAATCAAAGACCTGCGCGTGAGCAGCATCTCTCTGCTGTAAATTCCAGCCTGAATAATTTCCCACGTATCGAGCCTAGTATTTTATATTGCTGATCTTAAAGTCCTTGTAAAGAAAGGATTCAATTTTGAAGCCTAAATTGAGACTATTCTGGTAAAATCATATAACACTTAGGCACTTAAACGTACTATAAAGTATATGGGGGGAACAAGGCCCCTGAGAATAGGGCCAAACCCAGTGCCACAGTGGAAGAGCAGAAGCCTAAGTCGAGCCAATGAGGAAATAATAAAGACGTGGTTGAATCTTAAATCCTGCCCTTAAGAATGATGTTCCTGTCTTTCCTGCTCAGGATCCACTGTCCAAAACCATTTCCTGATCTCTTTTGGTACAGGAGGAAAGGGTTTATGTTCTTCCTTTTGAAGCTGGCAAACTGCATTGGTGCACACTCGGATCACAGGGTGGGAACACTCCAGGTGGAGGTCGGGGATCCAGGTTTAATTCCCTCCTGTTGGAAAGTGCTGTTACAACCAGAGACAGTAACTGACTTGGAAAGAAAATCTTAAGTGTCACTTGCCTAAAAAAAAGGGGGAGATGGGGATGGAAGGCTGTGGACAAAGAAAGCACGTGCCTTTATATCCTGATGATTATCGCCAATTATCCTGATGATTATTGCCAAAGAATGGTTTGACATTTCACAGCAGAAAACTACTGGATAAAACAGTCCTTGGCAGAGGGACACCAAGCCCTCAGAAGGTCCTTCCCCAAGGTATGTACCCACCTGTGAAGCTCCTGTAGGTCTCTTTCTGGCATTTAAATCTGTTTTTCTTTCTGCACAGCAGCACAACTTCAGCAGGAAAACTGGAAATTGTCCTTATTCTATGCAAAATAAACTAAAGTTTGAGGGGAGAGGCCGTACATCTACCAGGGGTGCCTGGTGCATTTCAATTCCCGATGTCAAAGCTGCTCAGCTCAGATCTGCTGCTTGCCAGGCAAGGACTCTCAGGAGGAGTTACTGTGTCAAAGACAGACCTTCCTGCCTCTTCCTGTGTTTTAAAAGAGGGTGGCTGCTGCTGGTGCATTTTCTAAAGGAGACCATGGTAGTTGGAGGTGCAAACATCTTCTGAAACGAGTCCCCCCAAGAGGGCCCTGCTTACCCCAGCCCACCGTTACCTTGGCTGCGCGGGGTGTGTTGCTCTGCTCATCCTCATCAAAATGGGGCTCATTCTGTATCAGCCCAGAATCAGACCCAAACCACAGGGTTTGGGAAAGGACTTTATATGTGCTCGGCAGAGCAGGAGTACCAGGATTTTTATGGCTAAATTCCCCGTTTATCTGGACTAGGGCTACACAGTGCTGATTTTCAGAAATGCAAAAATATTTACAGCTGACGTATCTCAGTAGATCAAAGGAAGCTGTTACTGCTTAGCATTTCTGGCCTGTAATCTGCATTAATGTCTGTGCTCTTTCCAGATTTATCTTAATGTTAATGAAAACACTGCATTTTCCCCAAAGCACCAGAGATCTGGAGAAGAAGTTGGGATAAAATTTTCCAGCAATGTCAACTGGCTCTCTTAATGCGGCTACGAGACAGGCAGGTGGTGGGTTACAAACCATAATGATCTGACACCTTTTCTTTGCAGAAGGTGTCACAAAGGTACACCAAAGTGCTGCAGCTGAACCTATTTTACATTGTAAAAGTGCAAACGAATTGGCAAATCCTTACAGCTGGGTGGATGCTACAGAACTTGTTTGTGTTTTAACATGCAAGTACAAAGGTGTTGTTGGCCTTGCTCCTACCATTAGCACGTCACCTATTTGAACACACAAGCTGAGGCTAAACCAGCCCAAGAGGTGAGCCTGCAGCCCCCACCACCCTCTCCCTCCCTGCAAGCACTTGCTGTGGCACAGGATGCTGGTATCTAACAGCCCAGCACGGTAACTGACTTGGTGACAATATCAAATACTCAAATACCTGTTTTTGAGCATAAAAAAAAAGAGGGGGAAAAATTATCTAATCAATATAGAAAATCTAATGAGGTATATCCCACAAACAGAAACAGCGTTTAATTGCTCGCTTCTTATTGTCTGGTCAGCTCTTAACATGCTCTTAAGACAGAGAGGATATACCAGGATTCATCATGAGAGTCTGAGACCACACTGTAATGTAATGCAAAGCAGAAGTGTGGCAGCTTTTACTGATTCTTGAGATCTAGGTGTGCAAAATACGTCACTGACAGACAAGGCATCAAGGACTGAGAAAAGAGAATTTCATTTCAGCGGGAGGTATTCTTAGTGAAAATGAAAGCTGTTCTTCTAGACATGGCATTAGAGATACAGAGAATCTGTAAATTGAGTATTTCGATACCTATCCACCCCTAATTTTAAGCATTTTTAAAAAATGAAATAAAGAAAAATGAAGGAAAGCTCTTTTGCTGTATTCAGAACAATCAAACACCATGGGACTGGACAGCTTAGGGAACTGTTAATGGGATACAGAGTATTTCAAGGTCACTGGTTCAACTCTAGCTCAGGTTAGTAGTAATTGGAAGTCATTATTACTTGATGGCTGTTCAGTAGTTTAAGTGACATGGGTTGGTGGTCTTAATGTAGCATCAAGCGAACACCTGTCTAAACCACACACACACAAAAGGAGTCTCTATTGATGTCTATTTAGTACTTTTGATCAGGAAGAAATAAAGATAAAATATTAAATAAATAAATCCAAATAATTAATAAACAATCCATGTCACATACTTTTTCAAATATGTCATCAACATATCAAAGCTGGCATTATCCTGGTAGGCACTACCCAAGAGGCTTTCTCCTCAATTTGGTACCAGAGGCAACTGCACTTGAAATGCCTTATTATAAAACAAGGTTGAACATCAACCAAACCAGTAATTAATGAATTAGATCTTACATTGGTCAATCCAGTCACAAATACACTAACCTTTCAAGCACAGGGCAAAATTACATTCATGGGTATAAAGAAGGATGAATGATTACCCGATGATAATTTAGAGGAAAGTGTTGTGCAATGTATTTGGGATTTATGATAATTCAGTAATAATAACAGACTTTGGGCGAAACAGTGTGCTTTGAATTTTGTTCACTGTATTATGTCAAAAATCTTGGACAGAGATATGTAGTCCATAAAACTTAAATAAAGGATTTCATTGATTTTGAAATTCATTCAGCTCCCCCTGAAAAATCTTATTGTCTCTCTCTGGGTTTTATGATTCTACTTTTATGAATCAAACTTACTGAAATTTTGAATTTATTCAGACTTTCAATGTGCCCAACCATATGAAAAGCCAAAATAATTTCTCCCAAATAATGCCGATTACTCTCAGTACTTAACTGGTATTTATTTAGTCTGAGCTATTGCTGGAGGAAATGATTGAAGTGGATAGGGTTCCAAATGGACAAAGTATTTCACATTATCTGCTGAAAATCCATTTTTGTGGGTAATCTTTACTATTTCCTTTACATGCAATTATTCCTCTCAGTATTAATCAGACAATTTTCCAAAGGTGTAGTCGTGAAATTGGTCTGGCTCCATGCCTAATCCAATATATGTTTCTTAGCAAACGTATATCCAAAGATACATGTTTACTAGGCAACTGCATTTTGGTAGAATGACAGTTGTATGCAGGAGTCCAGCTATACAAACAGATATTTTGTCGATGGAGAACTCATTGCTATGCAAGAAATTTTTAACTTTGTGCTTAACATGTTTTGGGTGAAAAAACAAACCAGAGGTAGACTATTTTCCTAAGCAATTCTGCACTGCACGTGCCATGTTTGGGATATGTCGGTGACTCAGTGCTTTAAATAAAAACATAAGGCACTGTTTCACTGTTTCATACTGCTATACTTGGGTAAAAAAGAAAACATCTCTGCAAAGTCATACTAACACCAATCTACTACAGCAACAACTGTCGGTGAGAAAACTTCCCTAAGGGTACAGGAGTAAAGGGTTCATTCATCAGGAACTGAACGATTAGAAACTGAGGGTGTCCAAGGGATAATACATAATAACTCTGCTGAGACAATAACCCACATTTAAATCAAAACCGGAAAAAAATCTGAACTCACATTAACAGCATTTCTGCGTTCTATAATATCTGATGCTTCTCAGTCTTACCCAGAAATTCCTGAACTACTTTTTGTAGGATTTTCAAGTTAAATTTGTAGACTAAAGAGCCTAAACTAATCCACAGGGTGGTATCACCAATACAGGTTTCTACTGAAAGTACATTTAAACCAGAGGTTTGTAGATATAAGCTTTTCATGAGCATCTGGTCTTCTGAATGTGTGTCTGAACAGACCCCCGCTCCGCAGCCCTCGAGACTACAGAAAAACCTGGTCTCATCACACAGCAAGCCCTTGTGTGGCCTGAGACGTACTGCAGTAAGGACATGTGAAGCAGCTCAGAAGGAGTATTTATCAGTTTGGAAATAGGATGAAATCAAGTTCTTTCTGCTTACTGATGTGCATGGTCCTTTCAAGGCAGGGCAGTGCTAGGGGGACTCGTGGCATCACTCAGATGAACAAGAGCTTGCAGGATCAGGTCCAAACCCACTCCGCTTTTCTGATACAGACCTACGTCATGTAGACGTTTTCATCAAAGCATATTTCTACTATCTATGTGTTTATAAATGCAGTACATGCTTTTATAACTTACGGTTAAGAATCAAGTAGCTGATGCAACTGATTTCTCCCCCTCGCTCCTGCATTTTGAAATATTATTTTGCTCTTAATTTTCAGCCTCCTCCGCCTCCTCCTTTCTCTCTCTCTCTCTCTCTCTCTCTCTCGCTTTTTTTTTATTTTTGTTGGTGACCACAACTGTAGTTTCAGTAAATAAAGCTAGTGCTTGATAATGTGGAACGGCCAGGAGCTTAACTCTGCCCTTGGAGATCGCTTACATCAAACCAGCAATCAAAAAGTGGTGCAGATAAAATTTGTCATCAGGGATTTCCTACAAAAGAATTACAGTGGAGAAATAGCCTGATCGATACTATGGATTTTCACTGCAGGGGCTGATAGTCCAATTGCTGTGAAACACTCACACAGATAAAAGGGCATGGCTGCCACTTTGTTACAGACTGCTGACTCAGCGCAAAGCCTGTCAGGTATTTATAGGCCAAAGTGATACAGAATTATCACCTTGCAGTGCCCAGCTCTTGTTAGTTCTAAGATTGCCTCCCTTTATGGGATTGCTAAATGCAGGTGAATGGAAAAATGATGGCTAACAGCTGTCAAAATGCAACAGAATGAAGTACTTAAATCTTTTTTTATCCATTAAAAGGGTAACAACCAAACATATATCATAGTGCAGGCGCTGTAATGATATTTGGGGCCAGTAAACTAGGGGTTATAAACAATGTACATCTGATCAAAATGGTAAGGAAAATACAAAAGGGAAAAAAAGCAATAATAAAATTTCTTCTTGTTACTTTACAATATGTGGGTTGGCATTTACTTTGCTGCTTTTTGACGGGATCTCCAGGCCCCTGATCAAGGCTGCTAGGACCAGCCTCCCAGCTCCATCAATACCATCATAATTTTATACCCCATATACCGCAGGGAAAATTGCTTTAAGAAGTCATTGGGATGACTCCAGGAACTCTTCTTCATTGTTCTAAGCCAGTATTTTACACCATCGCTAAGGTAAAATGCTGATAGATATCTAATATTAACCAACAGCATTAAGGGCTCATTGACTTCAAGGACTGTTTCACACACAGACACTTACAGGACCAGACCATGATGAAGGCAAAAGAAATACACTCATCTTTTTTGTCCAACAGGTAGCATAAAGCATCTCTGTCCCGGCACACACTCTGTGATTGACTGTTCTCAGCTGTGAATTATTTCACTGCTAGTACCAGCCTGAATGTGTTCCGTAGCGGTGGTAACGAAGGCGGCAGGCACTACCTTTCCTTTTATCACTCTGTATACTACAACACGTATTTATTTTTGGAGATCGTATACAATGAGAGATTGGTTTTGACTGCATAAGGGTAATATTTGGAAGGTCATACAAAAAGCTGTAGAGCCTAGTAATATAAAAAGAGACAGGATGTTTGATTACGAGGATCTGCACAGACTTTGCCTTATCTATAGCCTCCTGGTGTTTTTCATACAGGAACTGGTGATGGAGTCCATAAGAAGGATTTTGCAGCTTAAAACCGGGTCGACAACTAGTTCAAATACATTTTTTACGTATGCTTTCTTAGCAGGGACAGAGCCAAGTTGGGCTTTAGTACCTATGATTTTTTTATACTGTAACGGCACTTAGAAGCATACATTAGGAGTCTGTTTTGCTAGATAATGAATAACCTCACAGTCCATCTCCCAGAAAACTTAACATCCAGTTAAATCATTTTTTCCTAACATTGCCTTGCAAAATCATGACATCCTCAGCATAACACCTAGTCTTGTATCACCACATTCATCATTTTGAGAATATTTCTTTTACTTGTAAATACACGACATGTCTTGGTATGTGAGCAAACCGAAGTTTACCCTTGTAGCACTCTCAGAATTCATTACATATATGTAAGGAAACGAGCACCAATTTCCAAAGGGGGGCGGGGGTGAAAGAAGTGGAGGCATTTGCTTTTATTAACTTAGGTTTATCTTCAGTTATACAAGGCTTCATATATGGCCAGATTGTAGGAGCCAAACTATGTTTGTTATTTAATTAAAATGAAACCAGAGCTTGACTCTTCCTGAAACATGGATGGAGGGGCATCTGATCTAACACAATCCCAGGCGAGTGACGTGGAGTAAAATAAACCAAGCTGGCTGGGCACCTGCATCTAGATTCATCTCACCTAAAAGATGTCCGGGCTATGCTGGTCATCTAGACCCCCCCCTTGACAGTTGATGGAAATAGGTGCATGCGAGAGGGGGGAAGCCCTGGCCTGTACTTAGGACAGGTGAGATGAAGTATAGATTGATCTGTATCTCTCTCATCCTATGCCTGTTTGCCCTGTTGGGTGAGATGCGTTATCCCAGTTCCTTAGAAGACGTTAACAGATCCATCATGAATAATGTTTTGAAGAGCTTGGTTTTGTTGGCTTTTTTTTTTTTTTTCTCTCCCCATTAATACTGGTTTTAAAACCATCTTAGGTGTTTTGAAGAAACACAAATAGGAGGATTAAAAAGCTTAAATTTTTTTAATGTCTGAGAAGGTCGTGGCCCCAAGTAGCTGAAATTCAGAGGAGTTTATGTACCTAATGCTTTAGACGTCATTTAATAACAGCTTTAAACTAAAGGAAGAAATACTACACAACCCCCCGAGAACAATATTATTCAAAATAGCACAAAGAACCTGGACTTAGGTATTATCGGAAGAAGTTTTCAGTAAGTTTAATCATTATGGTTACTGCAGAATCTTTGGAGTGAAAATGCACAGAGTTCAAATTACAATACTAAAATATAATGCAAAGTACTGATCTAAATAATAATTTGATTGCCAGTAAGAAAAGTTGCAGGTTTCTAAACCAACATTTTTCCTAACCAGGGACAAGCCACACCTTTCTCCGCGCTCCGTAGGGAAATTACTGTAGCACTTGTCTGAACTGCCTGGTGCTGGTGGAATCATAGCTGCTCTCATCACAGCGTTGTTGGATGGAAGTTTACTGTCACTAGCAATAAGCAGTAGATAAAAGGAAGGAGGGGGGGTGATAAGAAAACAGAAGGGAAAAATAGAAGCTAAAAAATTCACCAGAGGTGAAAAAAAAGGGGGAAAAAAAAGAGAAGATATACATAAACTAGTTGTTTTTGTCTTTCTGGTTGCTATGATGTGCACAAAGGAAATAGACTGAATAAAATCACATCTCAGGAACACCAACATAAATTTCCCCTTGCTTTGACAAGTACGTAATTTTGTGCAGTGATGCTCTTCACGTCTGGAGAGTTATGAGGCAATTTCATTCCCATCTGACAAATTTACAAAGAAACATTAGAGAGAAGGGATTAGAAAAGCGAGAAATCTTTATAGACTTTTTCCTCAGGCTGTATTTTCCTTCCATCTTTTGGGTCTTCCTTGAGGAATATGTATGAGTGACTCATTCTGTATGAACGCCATAACCGAAACACTTAGCAGATAAGCATAACATGAAATGTGCTTTAAATCAACTAATTGTATTTACATTATCTGGGAGGGCTGATCCTGATTGGCTAAAGTTGGTAAAAATTTGCTATTGTGCATTTTCAAGATAACAATTTAAAACGGGGTTGGGGGGTGGGGGGGAAGCTGAAATATTAGCTACATAACTTTGCAGAAAAGTCCATGTCAGAAAAATAATTTGCACTTGCAAAGCACTTCTCAGCTTAGAGCTCTGATTGACCTCTTTGCCATAATTATGGTCTCATGGAGACGAATAATATTTTACACATTGGGAAACTGAGGTAGATGAAATGATCTCCTAAATTCACAAAGAAAATAGATGTCACCAGAAAACAGGACAGGGAGGGACCAGTCGGGCTGAGCTCACTCTTCTGTATAGCAAACAGCTTTTCCAGCAACACCGAGCTCTGTAACTGGAGAGAACATCTCCTCCATACAGACCACCAGATACTTGCCAGCACATGTTGATGCACTTTATACTACTAAAAAAACAAATGCAAGGATGAGATGAGGAGAGAGCAAGGTGTTGTTAATGCCTTGCCAACATCCGTGAAAGGCCAGGGAATTCCTTAGTTTTTGTGGCTGCACTATTACAGCTATTTCTGCCAAAAAAAAAAAAAAAAAAAAAAAAGAAGATAAAAAAAAGGCTGGTTCAGCCTTCTCTTTGCTGACAGTGGAAAATTCTGGCACAGATTATTCTAGAAATAAATGATAATAAGAAATGCTTTAAAGGCTTTGCTTTCTCCTGCAAGGTTTTTAAAAAACAGCCACGGCTCGTTTTAGTTATACTGCTGAACGTACTTAAGCTGAGCTGATATATGGCTACTACAGGATATCAGTATTTTATGTTCTATGAGTAATCAGTATTTTTTTCCCCCCTTCATTTTTTAATATCGAAACGTTGGTACTGATTGTTCATTATTGTTGTAACATCCAAGGAACTTCCACCTAGCATAACCTGGGCCCTGCTAGTCCAGATCTTTTGTTTCTGTGCAGTTTTGCACGGGTCCCCTTCTAAGGTCATTTCAAGTTCTGGATGATGGTACTTCCCTCCTCCTTTTATTAATGAAAATTATATGATGGTGCTCGGAAGTTCCAAAACATATTCCTTTCTTGGCACAAGGATGAAATATAATAAAATGCAGATGCTTTCTGATACAGAGCACAGATGAAAATGTTTTATAACCACGACTTATGGAGAGAGGAAAGCACAGGGGACACGGTTCCTAGGGCCCTGGTTGAAAGCCCCAAAGCAATCACTGCAATATCTGCAATATGACAGAAGAAAGTCAGGGAGGGGTATTTATTATCTTTTTTCATGGGACCCAGGTGGACCTCCTGGCAGCCATGTTTATGACTCAGGATCCATTTTAAAATAGTGAACCATAATAAATGGAAACTCAGATGTGTAACTGTGCTGGATTTTAACATGTTTCGAGTTTTATTGTCTCTGCATTTGCAATCATTTTTTGCACGAAGCATACCATTTCATAATAACTTTCAACTACGCTGCTTCACCCTTTGTATTTACTTCATCTGACACATCCCCTTCCCCTCCTCGTGTTTTGACAATTCCATGGACTGGTTAAAAAGTTCTGTTATGAGCCTTCTGTACCACTTAAGGAGTCAAAGGGAGACGTGAAAGCCGTACCTTCTTTTCTAATTAATGGACAGATGATAAAGGAAGCATTTCCTATGCTTTCTTTAAAAAGAAAGTTTAATAATTCACTTGTCTGGACAAGATATTCTCTTGGCGTTTCAGATAGATGTGGAAGCAGAAATGTTTGCTATTCCCTGCCCTTGATGCACAGTTTAGATATTCCTTTCCCTAAGCCAAATAAACTTTGGGCACATACCCTTAAACCTAGAGAGAATTATCAGCAGCTGTTAAACAGTGGGGCTGTCTTTTTGGTATTGACTAAACCCACTGAAATTCACCCCTAAAAATAATACAAAGAAAGAGCGGTGGGTCCAAACCAAGAAGGCTGTAATCTCATCAGCCCGCGACCTTCCAGAAGTTCAGAGATTTTTTGGGTGAAGGATTTTGGTTCCAGTCTGTTGTTGCTAGTGGAGATGGAACCTCTAAACTCAGCTCAAGACCGAAACTTGACATAATTAAGCAATTGTTTAGGTGGCAGCTTGTGCCTGGCTGTGCAGCCTGTTCAGAGGTGGTCCCAAGAGTACGGCTGCTTATCTGAACATTTTCTTTGTGTAAGAGACAAAAATCTTGTGAGAAAAGGCATTGTTGCTAACATTTCTAATGCGCTTTGGAGAGAAGATGACCACAAATACAGATGAATTCAAAAATATTTTGGCTTTTTTTTGGCTTCAGCCCAATCCAGAAATCATAAATATAGAAAAATACAGAAATGTAGTTAACACATATAGCAAAGTCAAGTGAGTTTAAGGTCTTATTTATTCTGACCAAGTTCTTTCTATTATTAGCAAGAAACAATTTAACTGACTCCCCTGAGCAACTACAGGACTTTCTCCAAATGCCTGAGCAAATTCCCCCATTACACCTGCTCTTGCTTCGCAGTGGAATTGAGAGCATGAAGACATCAGCCAAAGGCATTCAGCATTTGGGGGAACTTGGTGATTGTCCCAAGGCTGGGTTTAAGAGTGCATAAAGCCACGCTTCCACCCTTCCCTCAGACACAGCATATGGCGTAGCCCTACACGTTCACTCCTCTGAGCAGCGTATGGTCCTGTTATTCTGCAGATCATAATTTAACACTTTGCACTGGAAAGCTCTCCACTCAATCCTACAGAATGACATGCTAAATCAGGAAAGTTCACACCATAGTTTGCATAACAAATAATTTCCACAACTTGAAGGAATTCCACTGAAAACATCATATCTTCTTCTAAATATTTTAGGTAGGGTTATCAAGAAGTGCATCTCTGTGGAGAACATCGTAAATGCTGCTGCACTTAACATGTTTGTACGGTTCTTATGACTGCGTGAGTCTGCTTGGCTGACAGCTGGCTGTGTGCAAGATATCTTAAATATAAAATTAAATATATAAATTTATATATATAAAATATATAAGCAAAAATTTATAACTAACCTCTTTGAAAACTTAATGCCTACCTAGCTCTCTTTGAAAATGAGTAGCTTGAAATGGAGAGGGATAATCTATTTAAAAATCATTTTTGAAAAATTTAAGAAAAAAATTCTTTAGTTTTTTTTCCTTTTCTGTATGTGTGAGACATTTAAGCAAAACTAATTTCATAGTAAAGGAGGTAGAAATAAAAAAGTAATATTTGAATTATTTTGATCATGATGATCCCAATTGTTTTGAAAGTAAATTATATTTGAAAGTCTCTCCAGAACGTACTTAAAAATTCACAGGAATGCCATTAAAATACAGCATTAATTAACATCCACTTTTATAAAGTGCTTCTAATATTGTGTAAACAAGCAAGAGTTGAAAAGCTTATTTTTAACTTCTATCTGCATATGCAGTGTGATCATAGTGAGTTACAAAAATACCCAAATAGCACTGGGAAATGAATTTTCACAGTTTGTTTCTGGTTGAAGACACACCAAAGTACCTGTCTTTAATTTGAGTAGCTGTGAACAAAAGGTACTTGCCAGCTTGCTTAGCATCGTATTTATATGCTCATGTCAGTTCAGCCATGGGTGGAATACTGATGTGTCAATATTTGTTAGCCAAAATGATAATAAGCAACTGACTTGAAATAAGTTAAAACAATCAGAAGCAATTGTGCAGCATATCAGGTTAAATCTGACCATGTCATATTTTCTCTCTTCAAAAATAAAGCCAGTGGGATGGCATGATAAATAGTCCACTTTCAACACAGCAGAATTGCTGCAGGACTAGTATCTGAGGTGTGACACATTTAACCACCTGACAGACGTCCACCGCCTCTATTGCCATCATGGACCAAGTGAAGGAGAGCTCCAGTGGGGCTGTCTCGGGACAGACAACCTAGGGATAGATAGATGTATCCAGCCTAGGTTTAAATATAGAACGGAGAGCAACATTAAAACCCTTGAAAACTCAGTTTTACTAGTTGAGATCCTAATGTTTATGACTTAACTTTCAATCATTTAATCATTAATTTAATCATTAATTATTCAATAACCAATGATGGTTAAGTTCACCTTGATTTTACTTGTAACATCTTGATTTTGGTACCTGAAATCTAAGACAAAATTTTATAAATGTTAAATTCTGTTCTGGTGTGAAATTAATCTGACATCAGAGGCAAAGTCTGTGGAAGGATTTTGGATAAGACAAAGAAACTTGGATGATTTAGGGAAAAAAATTCCTTCCCCTCTCCCTCGTCTTGTTATATATATAATTTTTAAATTTAGCCATCTCTCGTATTCCAGATTACTTCTGTAGGTTTACATTCCATGTGTGTACAGAGCTTGGCCTAGCGTTGTATTAGGCATGTAATCATTTCGTATACAGCACCAGGTCAACAATTACTGGAAGAAAAGCAAAAATTACCCTATGACTATTCTAAATTCCTCACAAGATACTCTGCATTTCATTACTATGCTGGAGAACAAGCTATAGTGGGGAGCTATATATTTCCCACTGGAAAATGTGCTGGGAATGTCACAGAAACCTGTTTGCCAAGATCCCTACAACACTGAATGTTGTTTTTTGGGTTCAGCTGAGTTCACGCATGGGCTCTGAATATGTAAGTCTCTAAAGCTTTATAAATACAAAGAGAGGCTTCCTAAATTTCCCTCTCTGTCCAGATGTCACTGTCACATCCTGAGTTACACCGATATGGAAAGGAAAGGACTACTGAAGGGTCAGGACCCGCAGGCATCCATGACAGATCTTTAATCCAGAAGACCCACAAAGCATCTGCTTCACAGCTGCTATAAACTCTGTGCTGCGAAATCCTTATCAATAACAAGCATCAATAAATGCCAAAAAGCAGGAAACTGTTAGGTACCACAAGGATAAAGCAGGAGAGTTCAGGGCAGTTCACAATCCCCAAATCCTATAAGAACAGCAGGGAACTTATGGGAAATCTTTACCCTTAAGACATATGTTGTTTAAGAATTAAAAACATTTTTTCCCCTTCCTTTTCTTTAAAGAGAGGAATTGTTGAACTGGTCATTTTTAGTATTTCCTGGAAACAGTTATTGGTGCCCACATGCACCTATTATGGTGGTAGTAGGAGTAACATTTTGGTTGTAATGCTCCACAGATACAAGAAATATGCAGTTTGTAGGTAGGGGTAATACCCTTTATTAGATCAGCTGATTAGACTGGCAAAAGACAGACAAACCTTCTGAAAGACAAGCCCTTCTTCAGACTTTAAATGTAATGGACATCTTGAAGACACTATTATAAAAGCTCAATATGATGCTTTAAAGCACTCCTCGTTTGTAAGATCGCTCAAGGACTCCTTCAGAAGCTGCAAGTCTTCAAAAGTGATCCAGGAAATGCTAAAGTACTCTGTACATTTCAAAGGCTAAAGAAAATCTTCCTGTTGTAAACGAACAATAGGAAATGATTTTGCTTTTTTTGGCTGAACACCTTCCAAGTTGCATGTTTGGATGATTACCCTTCTCCATTTTAAACGGTAATGTTTACTGAGCGTTTACAAAGAAATAGCAGTCTGCTGAGAGCTGGGTTTGCTTTTGTGAAACGTTCAAATAACTAGTATCAGGAATTGTTCAAATAATTAATGTCAGGAAGAATGGCTCACAGGTATATTAGAAGTTCAGCATCCACAAATGATCTTAAGTAATGGCTGTGATGCAGCCCAGGAATTTAAAGGTGGAAGGAAGAATGCTTAGCATGTCTCTGATTTTGACCCAGGCTAGTCCCTACAGTAATAAAATCACTGTCCGTTCTGTGTGGTTGTTTCTGACCTGTGCAGTGCAGCGGGGCATTGGTGCTGGGTTCCCCCCTGCAGACTCCCCATGATGAGAGAAGGGGTGGTAGAGAAGCCATTTGGCAGCACCATGTCACGGAAGAATATCTGTGTGCAGATAGAAACTCCCACTTGCTAATTTAAATTAGCTTTCAGTAGCTTTTGTATCACCAAAACAGCACAAAATGTATTTACCCCAAGCTCATGCCCTAAAACTTTGTATGCCAACTAAGAATGCTAAATGAACTGAAACCTTGGACGTGCTGCGGGAAGTGTAATCAGCAGACAGAATGTTCTGACCTTGAATTTTACATTCTTCTCCATCTCTCTAATTTTTCTGCACCATCTTTTCTTATTTCCAAACCAGGCTAAAGTACATGGCTGCCAGTTCAGACTTGTAGGGTTTTTTTGCCAGTGATCTTGGTGTGTAACCTCTGGACACGTCATTTATTCTTCTCAGTCCTGAGTATATCTCACCTAGTAGTAAGTACACTAACACTCGCTTATTCAACAGAGGAGTCACAAAGTTAGCACATGTATAAAGAGATCCAAAACCGGAAAATCTAAAGGAAATGCAAAGTGATACCACATTTCTCATTTAAAATTAGTGGGCGACAAATTGCTCATCAGATTGTACAATTTGGGTTGCTCTTGCTTGCTTGCTAATTAACCAGTCTGACATGTTTCCTCCCTCTTGCATCCGCCCTGCCTCTGAGCTAATCAGGGTTCAAATGACAGCATCACTTATCCCAGGACACATTCCAATAATTAAGGTTTGGAGGACATCTTGCAAACTCCATCATCTACCAATACGACTTTCTCTCCCTCTACTGCTGCGTATCTGACATGTGACAAGACAAAGCCCTGCTCTCATATACATAACAGCAGGATGCTTTCCCACCTTTTAATGGCTGACTGAATTTCTTCCCCAGCAACTCTGACAGTATGAAAGTGCACTGTAAAAACGACTGTGTCTTGAAAAGTGAAACCTCACAGTCTTTGGACTTGGGAACAAAAAAACAAAAAAAAAAAAAAGCAAAAAACACACGTTGTTATAGGCTGCATCTATCGCTAGATACTCTTCTATAGAAATTTTTAGTGTAGGTATGCATGATCCCATAAGCTACGTTTTAGTGCCTACTCTTTTCCTCGCTGCTACATTGCTTCATTTGATTTCCATGAATAAAAGCACATTTTGGCTTTGTGTAGGAAAGGAAGGAAGCACAGCTAGGAGCATCTTGTACTTGTTTAAGGAGGGAAGCCAGTAAGAATCCCTGATACTTGATTGCTTTTTAAACCCTCGCATGCAGAAGCAACAGCAAATTGAATGCTGGGCTTTCCGCTGCTGTGTGCTTGGAGTGTCTTCATTAGCAGTGACAGAACTATTCCAAATTTCCCCACCAGTAACTGGCTACCTCTCCTCTGGTTTTGTTAGCTCGGATTTAATTCAGACTCACAAGCCAAGTCGGTCAACCTGCCCCAGGTCTGTAGAGACCAAACTTGAGCATAAGCTGGTCGTTCCTTCCTTGGATGCTTTCTCCCCTTGGGTTTACGTACGGAGAGAAGCCAGCTCACGAGCCAGTGAACAGTAGGGAGCGTGAGTCCCTGTCTAAGTTGAAATTCTAGAGTTTGCAAGAGCAAAGTTTGATCCCATGAGTTTGGTATGAAATTGTAAGTAAAAAACCCCAACCACCTGGATTCTATCTGCATTGGAAACTTCAGAAAGGTAAAGTATTTTACAAAACAGATTTAAATTTGCAATTTTAGCTAATGATTGTTAGCTTTCCAGAGAGTGCCGATTTCGATGTGGCTACAAAACACATTTTTCTGAAAGTTAACTATCCTGGTGATCAGTTCTCCTGTAAGGTAGATGAAAAGACCATTTATCTTCTCTTGGTGCTCAATTCTGAAGCACTATTTTCATCAGTATCAGAAAAAACAGTTGGAATTCTGGCTTTGATTCCATCAAAAGAATGTTTTACCATTGATTCCAATGCAGTCACGGTTTTGCTTATAGTACAATTATGTAAGACCCTGCTCCAAATTTTGGTGGGTAGCTTTAGACTTCATAGTAAGTTGTTTAAGAATATTTTGTATTTTCTCTTCTGGTTGGGGGCACCGATTTCTGAGCTTTTATTTCTTAGCCAATAAGCCTATATCGGTTCATAAAAACATAGGGATTTTCTTTACCTGTCTCATCTGAATAAAATCATCCCAACTGCAACTCCCAGAAAGGGTTTTCTGTACACGGTAATGAGAAGAATATGACAGAGTAGCCTAGTGCTAGGTGCGGTTGTTTGCCATAAACAGGATCAAATATGTCAACTTCTGACAATGTAATATAGGTATATCACTGCGATTCAGTCGGTATGTGGCTTATGATTTCAAGTACGGAACTTGTTCAAGCTGCTGAAGCACAAAACTAAGAAGAGAACTAAGTTAGCAGATTATTAATTTTGCAGTCTACCAGGTATTCGTGATGTACCCACAGTGGCAGGTAACTACATTTTCAGTTGTACTGCAGAAACATCCACAGTCTCCATCTTTGTCTTTGACTCATCTGCTTCTTTTCACAGTATCTGGTATTACAATATGTGGCATAATAAAATGAAATATTAATTTATTTTCTGCCAGGTAGGTATGAATTACATTATGATCACATCTTTTATGGCTACATTTCTCACAACCGTGTAGTGGTGGACGTGAGTGAAAATGACCTTGCATCAAAACACGAGGCAGAGGACCTGGAAATGTCTGTGGAATTGGGAGAACTTTGTGTGTTACATTGCAATGAGCTGTGTTTTACTCAGTAGGCCTGCCACTGCTTCTGACACTGTATTCCATAATCGTACTGCAGAAATCAGGAAAGAGAATAGTTCCCATAGACAGAAATTCATGGTGATGGACAGTTCTTCAGCGCGTATGAATCAACATACTTTGACTCATGCAATATTACACTACTTCACATGTTATTGTACCTATATAGACTCCACGAGACACTTCAAATAAATTTTACAAAGCGAGATACAAAACATAATAAAAGACAGTTTTGTGCCCCTAGGATCTCCTAACATAACCGAACATGGTAAGCAGAATACAGGAGTGGGGGGCAGGGCTACAGGAGTGGGGGGCAGGGTTACAGGAGCCTGAACAGACTTGCTCAAGGACACAGAGACGAGGAATTTAAGCGAAGCTGAGGGGCACAGCCAGGACTGCTGCTGCCCAGGGCATGGGGCTGCTCTCTCCGGTCTGAAGCTACAACTGTTCCTTCTCCGCTGTCTTTTGCATCATCAGGTATTTGCCTTTTTTTGGTCCAAAATAAGTGCAGCAAACCCTCTGTTTCATATATAACTTTCAAGGTCACTTGCATAAAATGTACAAAAAGCACATTTTTGTTGATGGAATGGCCTTTTGCTAATGAGGTAATTAGTGATATTACAGCAGAAAAAAAGGGGGGGATTTCTTTCTCCTTTTCTCCCTTTTCACAAACCCAGTGAAGTGGCAAATTTTGTTGCATTTGCTGTATGTGCACAATATTTCAACCCGCTCTACAAAGTAATGTGTTTTTTGAGTAGCTACTGTATTTGCTGAAACTAAGTTATAATAATTTGATGACTAGGAACAAGATTAATTCAATGAACTACTATTCTCATGACAATTGCAAAATATGTTAGGGGACAGAGTTAGTATGAATAGAAATGTTTAGGGTGTCTTACTGCTTCATCAATGAGAAGTCTGAGATGGAAAAATATCCAGCAAGGATATTAGGGGGTCATATCTCTTGAGGTGCAGCAAGGTAGTCACTTAATTTCTCTACAAGAAAACCAGGAGCTGCAATGAAAACTATCATCAGAGGAAGCATGAATATATGTACAATAGAAGAATAAAAAACAGTGAAAGATGTAATTACATTAAATTATAGCAACTGCCATGTAAAAGTACCAATGAAACTAACAAAAAGAATTGTCATTTCCTTTAGAAATGATGTTTGATAATATCGCAGAGTCTTCACATCTCCTCACACATGGAGGTATGCTAGTTATCCAACATCTAAGGGGAAAACAAAGAGCCCCATTCCAGCCTCAGTTACAGTACAATTGGGAACAGCACTTAGCCTGTCACTTAGGATGTGACAATCAAAACTAGACTTCTCAACTGAATGATCTTTGGAGAAGGGGTATTTTTTTTTTTTTTTTAAAGCTGTAACATCTAGTACAAAGCGAAATTGACCTATCTTTTCTTCTCTCACATTATAAATAATAACCACCAATAATACTAGAAAGAATTTTTATGAAATGGTTCACAGATTAGCATTTTCATAGTGTAAATCTATGAGACCAAATTTAGAGCAAGTAAGCGATATGCACATATGTTATGTAAAGGCCTAATATTCACTGAAGATAAGGAAGTATTTTTTCAACTGCATGTACCAGAGAACTGGGATCTGGAGATCTATAAATAGTCTCCTGAAGTTACAGAAGACAAGAATCAGAGCACAAAAAATTAACAAAATTTATGAAAAGTAGGGTTGGTAAGAAAATTCTCTGTTCTGAATCAGAATAAACCCCAAGTCTTTTTCTCCTGCCACTTTTTTTTTAACAAAAGCACTTTCCCCAAATCAGATGTTAGCTAAGTGTTTTGGCACCTGCTGGGATGTGTTCAAGATTCTCTGCATTGTGGTTTTACAAAGACATTAAGTATGAGATCATTCGGTTACTTCTTTTGGAATTGTTTTGTGCAAGTGGAAGAACTTTTGCATCCCACATTTCAGCTGGATGTTTAACCAAGGGGCTACAGAGCATCCCCCCAGCTCCATGGTCAGAGATACCCACCCACCCCAGCCTATCTGATGGATGGGCGATCACAGGATTTGTCCTGGCTGTAAGGGGTATGGCTGCTGTTAATAAGCTTTCAGATGTTCTGAAGTTAGCCTCTGTCTTACTTTGACCAGATGATACTGGACATGAAAAAGACACACCAGCCTTTCTCAACAAGCCCTGAAAGCATTATGGTCATAGTAAAATGATGGTCTGCAGAAACTGGTATTGCCAGTCATAAGGTATTCCAGTGTAAAATTCCTAACCAAGTAGAGAACTGACCCCTTTGAATTTTTTTTTAACATCTTGCTCACTGTTGCACATTGGTTTACCTGCAGACTTTATCTGTGGCATGCCTGCAGAAGTTTTGATCAGTGAAGTCCTAGTAGAAACATATTTTCTGAATAGAAACTATGTCTTGGAAAACAATGCACACTTTTCCTTAGATTAATAAGTAAAAATAAAATAAATAAATAATAAAAAAATAAAATAAAGACAAAATAAGTAGTAAGTGGATACAAAATGTTATCCTGTAATGTTAAACCCCCATGGCATGGGTGTATTTGCAACAGAAAGTGCAAAGTAGTGAAAGGTCAGAACTATGGAACCTGAATTTCTCTCAATCAAGTGACTTAAATGTAGCAAATTGAAGCTTGCAGAAGTCTGAACTGTAAAACTAATAGACCTGTTAAACTGGCTTTCCTTACCATTATGAATCGGTTGGCCCATTTCTTTTAATGGCAAACAGTGAAACCTGGCTGTCCATCAGTGGACTTGCTGTAACTCAGGTACCAGGAGAGCAGGAGAACCCTTGCTACAAAGCAAAACGCTCCTGTAACACACCTTGGGCCTTACTGTTAGACTTCACATGAAGCTGCATGGAAACAGCGTGGAGCCTTTTGTATTAAACAAAATAAACCACACAGAGATCCAAATATTAAAATGGAGTAACCATCTGATCAGGATACACCTAGCTGTCACGGTATTTGCTAAAAGGTGAACAGAGAGATCACATGTGGTATACTAAGCAGCTGCCCAGGCTGTTATGCAGTTGGCTATATTTACAGAGAAACTGAAGTTTTCTGTACTAAGTATTTTACAACCTGAGATCAAATTAGGGCTAGGATAAATTAATATAACTCAGTTGAAGTCAGAGGAATTGCGCCCATTAATTCATGGCGTGCCACAGTGACAATACACTAACGACAGGATGAAGGGAGATGCCCGTTCTTGCTGTGCTAAAGAAATAACGGACCCTCTAATTTACTGATTCAAAACCAGCTTATTCCATTTTAGACAAGAATGCGTTGGGTTGCACCTATCCACCACATTTGAGAATATCTATTATTAATTTACTTTTTATGTATTTTTATTGTAATGGCTGATAGCAAAACTTACGAAGAGTATACGGTCCCACACAAACAGCTGTGAAAAGATCTCCTAGAATTCAGACAAACGGCATTGTTAATAGACTACTCTTAGTAAAGAGAGAAAACATAGTGTCAATCATGCATGCTGACAGGGTGCAATTAACCCAGCATCAAATTGTAGAGAGATGGATGGGACCAGATGGTCCTGTTATCCTAACAAAGGATTATACAGCAAGTGTCCTTTGGAAGAAAGAGCGTTTTTTAACATAGACCTTTGGAACAAAAAAAATGATGTGAACTAGAAAGACGTTACAGAAAAGGAAAACTAGCAAATGATGTTTAAAATATGAATTCCCATAGTTAATTATGTGCTTTAAATACAAATATATGTTATTTTTTGATCATAACGATGTCTACTGAAATCTACCCCAAAAGGTCTCTCAAGAGATCAACGTCAAACAAAATCACTGCAAACAAAGTCATCAAGAAATGATCAAAAATCATCATTCTTGCTGTTCCTTGAAAAAATGGTTTCATATATTAACTGAAAACTGGCCAAACACTGCTGCACTTAGGGGAAATGCGTACTTTGAAACCTGATTAGAGAGGAGCAACTACACAGCACACCCTGAAACCCTTCCCAGAGCATCACAGTGACTGGTGTTTGGGATGGTCAGAATTCAAGCTCTCTCCCCTGTGTGAGATAGACTATTCAGGATTGAGAAGGTATAACAAATTTATGCAAAGAAATGAGGTAAAATAGGTCAATTAAGAGGAGTTTCTAATAAAGTAAACTCTGAGCTAACTAATGGAAACATTTTGCTTGAGAAAACCCCACTTGGTTTTACTGTCATGGGAAAAGAGCAAAGTAATAGCGAAATCCCAAAGCCCATGCCATTCCTGGTACCAGAACATGGGACTTTAACCTCGGAGCCTTCTGCCATCTCTAGGGTTGTATGATTTTCTTCTAGATATGTGGATCTAAGCATCTCACAAGAAAATGTCACATTGCAGATTTCCAGGTTAAGGAAAAGGCTGGAAACAAACACAGAATGGTATGGAAACTAGCACGGTAATAATGTTCAGATATGGAAGTTATATATTTGACTATATTGACATAATTGTAATAATAGTTAAGTTCCTCGTGTTTTGAAGAGATCTCTATATGCTTCCTAGGGAAATTTTACAGCTTTTTAGGTAAAAAAATTTACAAAGCGGACTTACAAAGGATGTAAGATACAATCTATGATAACCTACTGAATTGCTGAAGAAAATACTCTGCTTGGATTCCCTCACTAATTGAAGGCTGAGTAACCTACGCCTTCAGTCAACAGCACTATTATAGCTTCTATTCTTAAAATCAGAAAAACCCATGAGGAAACTGCGCAATCATGCCTCAATTAACTAGCTACGTGACGCACATTTGTGCACCTATGGTTTAGTCAAGTATGCTGTTATTTCTATAAGTCTAAAAAACATCAGAGGTTAGAAACAGATTCCTTCATGCTTATTATGCGCACTCAGATAAAAAGCAAAGCCTCTAGTCACTGCAAGGCAGAGTTTGTAAGCCTTACACTATACAGTAAATTTTCTTTCATTTAGATATCTGGCTTCCTTATTTTCATGCCTAAGCATCATTCTCTCCAAGATGCACATGCATTCTCACTGAATTACTGATAAGATCCAAACTTTCTACTTTCCTTGGTCCAGGGCTGGCTACAATGTCTCCATCAAATTGGTATTCATACAAAAAATAACACAAACAGAAAAAAACCCAGGTATATAACAATATGATTTCTTAATGAAAAAATATCTGCTGTTAACAGAAACATAAATTCTAATTGCAAAGAAGAAAAAAAGAAAGAAAATTTATCCCTGAAAAGATTTTCACTTTGGTATGTCACTATGGTGCCTTGTAAGAGTCACAGTTCAGAAGTGTCACGGCAGCGGCTTTCATGGGTAAGGTCGCTTTCCAGGTGGACATTTCTCACTTTGGATTCAAGCTGCAGAATTTAATTCAGTTAGATGTATAAATATATGCGTGTACACACACACACACACATATATAAAACATTGGGAGGCACAACCCAACAAGTAGAATAACAGCCTAGCGGCTGTTCCTGTAAGGCAGTGCAAATGCTTCTTCTGTACGAAATTTTCCTCAAAATACATTATCTGTTTACTAGAGTATACGAGAAATTATGTCTTGGCCAGCTCATGCAAGATTCCTTCGCAGAAGGCAGTGTCTCAGATCGACCCTGCAGACACTCCGCCATCCCACAGTGACTCCAGTTCCCTTTTTATCTGACCCTCTGCAAGGTGTGTCACACTTTGTGTCTGAATTTTTCTGGCAGAGGTGTAAAGAAGCTTTGCTGGTATTTCCCTGGGTTTTCTTGGGTTATGATTCTCCTCCTTTTCTGAATTCTACAAGATCTAGACTTGTGCAAGCGGGTCGGGAGCTGGATTTCCTTTCCTTTCATGACATCATCTTGCACAAGGCCAAAGGAAATGTTTTGCAGTGTAGATCAACGCAACCACAATTTGAAAAAAGTGACCTGCTTGATACCTTTTCAAAATTATCCAGTCTGAAGAATATCAGCTCTCTTCCAACTAAGGAAATTATAAAAGATCTAATCAGCAGATAGAATATAGCCATAGAAAACGCACATCAGCATACCTTAACGAAAGTAAAATAAATCTTGAAAGTTTAATATCCCCCTTTCTTGGACCTAAATAGGCCCCTTTGGAAAACTATTTTATTGTTTCTCATTAAATTAGAATTGTGCTGAGATGCCACTATCTACCATTTCCTATTATTATTAATGTAAAAAAAAGAAGAGATTCACTGCATATTCAGCATTTCCCCAGTTAAAACTATGCAGAAAGAAAATCTGAGTTGTGTTTTTTCTTAATTCATGCTAATTTAAAAACAGAAAGTTCCTTACTTTTCCCCCCAGTTTGCATATGCATTTAAAGATAGCAATATTTTCTAATGATAATTAAGAACCTTTAATTTATTGGTTTATTACTTCTGTCCTACATTAACAGCTCTACAGAAACAGCTCAGAGATACCACATGTGTGGATGTGCTTAATTCCTCTCTCATTAACCTCAGAAACACGTAGTAATTTCTAGCCCACTCGGAGCAGAAGTCCCTGGATTTTCTTTGCTTTTCAAGTTACTAAAAGCAGTGATTTCCACAACAATCACGTGTCCCAAGCCTACTGCACACCGAAGTTTCAGCTGTTGTGTGACCCTCTTGTGTTTAGCAATTACTGCTATAAAGAGGAGCTTGTCCTGTATCATCATTTACATATTAGGGTATGTTCTATTAATGAAATGTTAATATTTTTGTGTAGTTTGCTCAAGGCAGAATGCTTGAATCAGGTTGGCATTTTTATCAGGAAATCAGAGAGCAACCAAGATATGCATATGGATAAGGTGAAATTCTCCCGGTATATGCCGAATACTCTCCTCAATAATGCAATAGCAGGAATCAACATTTCTAATTTGCCCAAAGACCCTTCTTTTCTTATTTGCTACCAAAACACAGTTGCTTAAGTTTTTCAGAAATTTTTGAGTTTTGCTTATTTAACATTCATTGACGTGAGCATGAGCCAAGGCAGGGCAGGAAGGAGAAGAGCTGGAGGAAGAGGAGGCAGGAAGGACTCTTGCCCAAAGGGCAGTAGATCAGGGACTGTGGTTCAGTTTATGTCCTTTGATTACTTCTACTTTCTGTTCAACAAGGAATGTCTTAATCGTTGGGTTTGAGGATTAGGACTGGGAGCACTTGCTTTTGTTCTAGTCTTGGGACTTGTAGGAAGTGCTGCGGGTGGCGGAGCCTCCCGTGAAGTGAAGAACGCGGGCTGAAATCTCAAGGTCAGAGAATAAAAAAGCTCCAGTTTCATCTCCTGTAAGATGTAGAGAAGATAACCATGAAGTTCAGTGACTCCTACCAAAGACTTAGTGTGGTCCATTGCAGCAAAAAAGTGGTAGGGCAAACCCCCGCAGGTTTTCTTGCAGTGAGCGGTGACAGCCTGTGAAGCCATGCATGTGGGGTGAATGTAAGGCTGGCACCTCTCCCAGCTCAGCAAGTCCCACCCTCCATTCCCCACCAGTTCCCAGACCCAGGATTCCACACTGCAAGAAGACATGCGGTATCTGGGACTTTGTGGAAGAACTTTCCAGCTTTTATTCCAACGAAGAGCTCCAAGATGATGTACAAATGGCTGCAGTCACTGAGAAGCAGCAGCTCTACTCCTGAACTCTGTGTTCAGGTGGCCACAGTGACAATGTTGTCACTGTTATTTCAAAATCACAGCCTGACAAAGTTCACTCCATTTGGTGAAGACATCTGCAGCCACTCTCATTGTGACTATTAATTCTTATAAATTCCCTGCTCTGTGTTGCGGGGAGAAGGATGCTTTGGCTTGGAGTATGTGTATCAGCACTAGATCCAAGCTTTTATAGCTGCTGTTTTCTGCCCTGGTAGAACCTGTGTTTGGGGACACCACGGTCTCTGTGCAAAATTCGATGTCTCCTGCAGTCCATTATTTGGAAAATACTTTGGAAGAGATGCACGCCCTTTTGTCACCCCCTTCTTTTTGGGCTGTTAGACAACTTTGGAGGATCTGCAGCTTACAAGATAACAGGGCTGATCACACAAGTTCATTAGTGCCTCATCCACAGTTTTCAATGGCTGTGTGCCACAGAGTTTCTGCTTGAGCGACCTCGACAGGCAGCGGTGTAGTCATATGGAGTTTTTAATAAGTGTCAGAAAACCTGAAGTACTAACGTATCCCTAATGTTACTTTTTGGCACCATTATCCACTAGAGATGAAAGAATGAAATTGAAATGTCTGTTTCCAGAAAAAAAGAAATCTCACCTGGGCTGAGTGTGAGGGAATGAATGGCTCAAGAAACCTGCGTTAGGATTAGGTTAAATCCCTTCCAACTCACCTGCTCGAATCCAGCAGGGGTCAATTGGAAATTATCACTATCTGACATCCACAAAGGCATATGTTTCGAAATAGGCTTTTTAGTCGTCTTTTGGGATGAGTTACCAATGAAATTAGTTGTTGGCTTGACTGCATTAGTATTTATTATGTTGAGAGTTGACACTGTGCCCTGTGCGATAGGACGTGAAAAAATAAAGAGAGACTTTGCTGCTCTCAGCTTAAAGCACAAAGAAAGAGAGGCAGGGGCAGCATGGATCACAGAGGCCTTCAGGAGCGACTGATAACCCGATCTTTCATACATACAACAGGGAAGAAAATGTGTTGGTCTGTATGGCTGAAACAAGCTCACCTGTCATTCGGCAGAAAGCTATATGCTGCTGCCCCGCCAGTATGTATTCTGTGCATAAGTCAGCAAAGTTTCAGCCTCAGGATGCAGCCAGTAGTCCTTAGTACAATAATAATACTACTAGTAGAAATAACAGTTGTAGAAAGACTTCAGTGAATAGTCTCAGAAAAATGAGTATGGACTAAATTAGGCTTTATTTATATTTCGTTATTCTACTGTAACTAGCTTGATTGTCCTTGCTAAAAGTCAAATTACAAATGTATAAGGAAAGCTCAAAATCTGACCCTGTATTATTTGTCATGTGTGCATTTACAAATACATTCTTAAACAATTATTAGTGTCATTTTGCTGGTAAGAAGGTTTTCTTTATATATATATTTTTAAAGACTATCCTAGCTGAAACTTGCTGGTTTGTTATTTTTTGTTTTGTTTTGCCTTTTTTTTTTTTTATTTTTTTTACATGAAACTATATCTGTCTTTGACCAAATGAATGTGATAATTTTAAGGAAGGAAGTTTCTCTTTCTTTTACTATTACGCTTCACTGAATAATTTGTATTAAGCTATGCTTTAAATCAGCATTTTCTCAAATTGAAGAACAACTGATGCTAAAGTATATGGTAGATTATAATACTTGTAATTTGCATAAAATAATAAAAAAATCAGTTTATCACTAATGTTCTTTCTAGCAAGGATTTCTAAAACCAGTGGCTAGGAAATATTGTTGGTTTTCAGACCATACTTCATCTAATTACACAAAAGCATATCCACAGAATTGCAAGGGTTCATGGAAGAGATAATCAAATCACAACCATTCAGAGTGAGAGAGATACTCAATGTGGAACTGCTGATGCAGCAATTTAATTACAGCAGTTTAGTAGCAAAAGAGTAAAGTTCTTTAATAGATGCCACAGGTTTAACATTTTTGAGTACAGAAAGGGACACAGAAATTTAAAAAAAACCACAAAAAACCACAAAACAACCACAAAAGCAAATGAATACTCAAGTCAGGGCTTCAGGATGGATTTTTTTTTTTTTTTTTTTTTTAACACAGTTATATGAATATATTATGGAGGAAAAAAAAGCAATTTCAAGTGCCCAGCACAAAGCAAGCATCTATCTGGAGTTACTTCAGATCAGTGGGACTAAAGGCAAACTAATAATTTCATTTAGGAAAATACTAATGAGCTCAAATATATTTCTAGAGATATTTGTGCAGTAACTTCTGCATTTATTTATGTACAAGTCAAAAAGGGCTTTATTATCAAAATTGGATCTTTATGACCAAAGCCATCATAAAGATTCTTATTGATTCAAAAGAGTTTTGCTGATTCCCGTGTTTGAAATAGAACAGATCCTTTTCGCCTTTGTAATTTTCTCCTTTTGTTGTAGAGTGTTAAAACACTGCAACCAATTACAGTGAAAATTAATCTAACACGTATTCTTTTAAGACTACATATGGGCTGCTGCACATTTCATAAGACTTTTATTGCAAATTTGGCCCCAAATCTTAAAAGCTGGCAAAGGTGAACCACTGAGTTCTACCTAGAAGCTATTTGGAAGTTATACTAATGTCAATATTTAGCACTTCAGTGCTGCTTTTTGTTATGGAAAGCATGGCAAAAAACTCACTTAATTTCTGTATTCTTTTACTTTTAAAAAGAAATATTGAATTATTAAACTTCATAACTTTTAAACAGCAGTACTACTAGTTAATAAGGGAAATCTGCTATTTCCCTTATTAACTGCCAATTCTGTATGGACCAGAGCCCTCTCAGAAATCAGGTAGTCTACATGTAAATTAAATACTAGGATTTATGGCTTTAGTATTATGTTATCCCGAGCATCATTAAAACACACATCATTATAAAACCCTGTGCACGTGAGAAGACTCTGGAAAGAGAGGTAAAGTACGCAAGACACGATGGATGGCAGCGCCTGAGTCACCAGATTAACCCTATGCAGGCTGGTGTGCCAAAGTGGGAGCTGCCGATACCTTGACTTTACAGAAATATTTTCCAGTCTCTGGCCTGGAAAACTGTCTAAGCTAAGTTCTATCCAAGCTTGTTTGCACTGTGCCTCAGCACGCAGGTCTAGGCAGGTTTGCGATACACAGGTTTTGGGCTAACCAGGTTATTTCTGCCTCAGCTGTCTCCGCGCTGTGCTCCACTGCTACCGGTGTTGGTACCAAGGTTCGTGGGATTCGTAACACAGGCAGTGCTTCAAATTTGGGTGCTTACCTGCGAACCGTTCAAAGAGATCTGCTTTTGAGAAGAAAAGTATTTAGCATGTTCCAAAAATCATATCCTTGTAATGGGTCTCTAGGTGACTGTTCCAAACTGGAAGCATGCACAATTGCTAATCCCTTTGCAATTTGAGTCCATAGGGACTTACACAGAAAACACGTCACAGATCGGGGATTTGCATTCAAACATCCTCTGGGCTTAGGCTACCATGGTTAATACTGGGCTCATTCCATATAGTATTGGTGCCTATATCGGAAAAGCAGAGAATGTGTAAGAGATGCGCTAAGACAAGTAGTATAAATATAATCAACAAGGGATGTTATGATGAATTTTTAACTTGTATTGGACCTTTTTTTTTTTTTTAATCCAAAATTCCGTTGAAATAATTAAGCCTTTTCCTCTGCCAGCAAAGTCAGACATTGTTATTGCTATTTTGCACTACATATGAGTTAGATGGTGCAATTCCCACATGCAATTGTGGAATGTTTGTTTCTCCCACTACTTTTATCAGTCCACACTTAATGTTGCATTTACACAGGCGTCTTACATCGATAGCATATAAATATCCTGTGACCAAATACATGTGTCAGCAGTGCACATCAAGACTTTTCCTTCTGTTATTTTATATTAAGCTCCATTAAATCCTGGATATATCCGTTGGTCTCAGCTTACAGCTAGCATAACCTTACTTAAGCTCAGACTTGTTCGCTGCACATTTTAAATGTTAAGATGCAACGTTAAATTCAAAAGTTTTGACGGCGCAAGTGGTTGTTCACCAACTCCTGCTTTCACGCACATTGAAGTTGACTTTGTGTTTATATGAGAGCAAAATTTGTTCCTCTAACATCTGATTTGTACAGCTGCAAAGAACAGCCAGGAAACAGAGAAGCAGAAACTCCACAGATTGGGGTTAAAGTGGGTTCCGCGTTGAGTGTTGTCAATAGGTTCCTTGTTGCTAAGGAAACTATTTCCTTGGTAGCTGCATGTTTGCCACATCTTACTAAATTGGTGTCAATCTCAAGCAAAGAACAATGTGTTGTGGCATCACAAGAAATAAAAACCCAAATAGGCTTAAAGTTTATTAAATACTAATTTAAAAAATAAAAAAGCAGACAAACTGGAAACGCTACATGATAACTCACTGAAAAGCTCTGACTCTGTAAGAGTTGTTAGCTGGCCATGCGGTTAAAAGTGTTTATATAGTAAATAAAAATCTTTTGTCTTCTGAAAATCTGAAGGCCCTCTTACAGAAGAATGTACTTTTTATTTGTTGAAAACCTCAGGTGATGCACTCATATGGCAGCTGGATTTGTGCACAGGAATGGACGGGGTGCTATGGCATTATTTTTTTCATTCTATTGATGTAAGAATTAAATGATATTTTTACCATCTAATATTACATTATATGGTAATTTACAACCTCAGAGTGGGTAAAGCAGATTCTAAGCACACTTGTAGAAACCCAGAAGCATCAAAATACATGGCACACTTTTTGTGCACAATTATCAAGAAGAGTTTGTAAGGAAATGATCAAGTATACCAATTTTTGCATCCCATTGTACCTCTCTTCCCCTCCGCTTTGCAAGTACACATATATTAGCATTGCTAAGAATTTTCTTGGGCACATTTTCTTTTGAAGTGGGAGGTTCCAAGTATGCCAGTTTAAACGCCATGGTATTCAATATATACTGTTAACTGTGGTATCTATCTCCATGTTGGAATATGAGCCAACTAAATCACATATATATGATTATGAAATAAATTCAATGAGTGTGCCTGAATAATAAGATCAATTTTATGGGGTGAACCACACTGAGGAATACCAACACCGTTTCTATAGCTACTCACAGAACCTTACTCCAGTTCCATAAAATCCGAAAACAAAAAACCTCACACTGTTTCAATATTTGTGCTTTTCCCCAAATGACCCAATGAGTCATTATTTTGTCCCACTCAGGCTGTTTTTGTCCAGAGTCAACACACCCAGACTATGGCAAATTACTTTTTTTTTTTTTTTTTTTTTTTCAGCATTTTTACAACCTCGTAATTCATAAGAAAAAAAAAGCCAGTGAACATTTTCCTGCACAGAATAACTGAAGCCTGGAATAAAAGAACAACAAAAGAAAAGTACTATAAAACAGAGACTTCTCCAAAAGTGAGACACTGAAAAGGAATCAGTGCAAAGAAAATCCTATGAAATATGCCATGACCAAAGCCTTCCTTTTTTCTGCTCCTTAGATAAGCCTTAACGTTAATATTAATTATTTGCATATTTCAAATTCTCCCAATGTCCAAGTTCAGAATTCTAAAGGTGGCCAACCTGGATGGAAACAGACACTAGAGCAAAAAACTCAAGAGAAAATTAACACATTGAAAATAAACAGAAACTACGTGGACATTTCAACTATACGGATCATTTAACTACCAATATAATTTGATTCTTTAAAGCATATTTTTTCATAGTATTTAAGCCTCTCCCACATCACATCTATAAACCCCAGGAAAAATATTTTTCCTCTTCAGAAAATGCCATAATCATAAGAGATTAAAAATATGTAGGAAAGAAAGGCGAAGGAGCAGAAATTCAAGGCAAGAAGTGATCCATGAGAAATCAGTTTGATGGACAGCCATCTTCTTTCACAATGTACTGCAGTTACCAAATCTGATGCAGCAGAATTCATGCACTTTTTACTACTTTTCTTGGAAAAAAGTAAAACATATTTTGCAAACACTGGCAAAGCCACATAAAGTCAGCTGTGCTCAATCTTCCTGCTTTCTGCTAGCTTATGAGAGTTTTGGTGGGTATTTTGTGGATTTGATGAAGAACTGCAGAGAAAACTCTACTTCAGGTCCATAATCTTAGACTTCCCCTAAATGAGCTCATTCACTCAATTAACAGAGTATTCCAAAATACCTAACGATGTTAACTTCCATACCTTTGCAGCATCGTGCATTGATGCATCACTTGGATCTAGGAGGTTCATCTCATGTGGTTGTGACCGGTAGAAACAACAATAAAAACTACAGATCTCGGTTTTCAGCGAGTTTAAGAAAACAACAGTAAGGGATGTAAATATGGTCTGATCAACATTTGATCCCATACCTATTTTCATTAAGGTGAAAAAAGAAACCCAAGCAGGACAGGAAATTTAAAAAGAAACCACGCAGGAGGAAAAAACCCCATGTGTACATGTTTAATTAGATTGGGAAGGAGGACGCAAGGAGCAGAAACTGGCTGTGATTCTCGGTGCGGACGAGGTAAAGAGCACACAGCTGTTTCGCCTTACACTTCTCCAGACCACCTCTGCTCAACAGGAACTCTCTGTGCAGAACGGGAGGGAGGTTTGATAGCGGATTGCGAAGTCACAGGCAGAGATGTGCTGTGCCGTATGTGAACGGCTTCTCGTAACGCTTCTCACGCCGGGGCGATAGGATGGATGTGGGATGTAACTGAGCTAGCAGCAGCCATGTTTCCTAAAACAACCCTTCTTCACACAGGAGCACTTTTGAGCTACAGGAACTGCTCTGGGAACATGGGCACAAAAAAGAAGTTTGAATGAACTCCTGTGTATAATTGACGACATACTGGGTTCAACAGAACTGCAACACAGGAAAACATAACAGCGCATCTCTTGCTAGCTCGGGCTTTCAGATCTTTCTTTTTTTCTAGGCATATCTTAACGTTTGAAATTACTGAAGCTGTCCTAGAAGTCACCACCTTTTCCTGCATCCTCAGGAGGAGGTCAGGTGCATTTCACTTAGTTAAATGTAACTCTGATTTATTAATAGGTGGGTTAACAACAGTCACTTTGCAGATTTGAATGCTGTTTGTGGCTGTGTTAAGAACAGTGAAAGCACACTGTGCTTATAGGTGGTGTGTTATTCAAGTGCTTCTGTTTAATTTGTATTCTTGGTGGTTTTGTGTATCCTACCCTCAAAACTGATTTGCTCCACAAGAGCAAATATATCCTGGCCTCTCTTCTGCTAATTTAACAGTCTGCTACTTAACACTGGAGATCAGAAATACTATGAGATATGGGAAATAAAAAGTGTATCAGAGGACTTTAATGGGGACATCAAGGTTAATATCTGTCTACGCTCTTTCTTGAGAAACTGCAAGCAAGACAATTTATTGGATTGGACCCGAGTTTTATGTTTAATTATCTAAAGCATGGTTTCCTTAGCAGCACAGTTCTCCGTTGCCTGCCATCTAGAGAGGCAGCAGACAGAGCCTCTATGAAATCCATCAGCTGGGACCTGAACCAAAGGTTACACAATGAACAACAAAGTCAAGAACACCATGCAGAGGGCTGGTATGATAGACCCTAACAAAAAGCCTTCACACCAGGCTAACACTAATAGGAAACTGCTAAATATTCATTAAGCCACGCTGAAATTGCAATATTTTAGCTATCGCAAAATGAAACTATGCAGAAGATCAAATAATGAAAAATTATTTCTTGGCACAGGTTCCTCTGACACTTTATTTTCTTACAGCTTGGAACTGCAGGGACACAAGAAGTTTCCTGCAACTCCAAAATAAAAGCATCAGAGCGAGCTGGTTGAACAAGTGGAATATCACACTGGCATTTTGGTATCATTGGCAGCCTTCCTTGATTATTGACACCACTGCTCCTGTAACAGCCTGCAGAGCTGCAGCCAGCATCTCCAGTATTTGTCACTGTCACTTCACAAGTGCTCGGCATTGTTCAGGAAATTGTATGTGTAAAGCAAAACTGCCTGCGACCAACTTCGACAAGGGAGCGGGGATGTGAGGGTGCTTGAAACTGAAACAGAGGTTTTATGTGTCCTATTATGTGCCCCAGCAAGAGCCATAAATAATTGTGACAAGGTTTTTTTTTTGGTGTTACATGTGAAAGTCCTTGACTGTGCCTCCTGCTTCAGCTCCCCCCCCCCTCATACACTACAGCTGCCAAGCTGCATGATGATAGATGGCACTATGCAGCAAATGACAGCCGGATAGATTTTTTAGTTTGTGCTTTAGAAAGAATCAGATATGCTGTATAAAGCAATAAAAAAAGCATACTCACAAGGTGGTTTAAAAATAGCTAGCACAGCAGTAGATGAGTTTGCTGTTTATCAAAAAGTTAAATCTTTCCATGTAAAGTCAGGTGATGTGTTAATTCTTTTAAATCTGAGCAAATACTAATGTTAAGCAGACAAACCAATGCAGTTTAATATTTTTTTCCTCCATCTTTTAACGCAGAATAGACTGAAAGCCTGGATATAAACTTTTATGAATAAGGATGGCATACAAAAAGAAAGTGGAAATAGACTTGATCCTTACAATGAGATGAAGAAGGTCCCGAATCTCTGCAAGGTATGTTTGGAAAGGAAAATTTGCTCTCAAATCAGATCTTGAAACATAAGCCCAGACACCCTGTAAACTTTGAGTCATCAAGCCAATGAAGTCAGCAAGACTCTTTACTTTGAAATTTGACCAAGATTATTTGGGAGACGATACAGCAAATTATTTTTATCCTTGATAGATCATGCCTGATGAAAAACACATATTTATTTTTTTTTTTTAGTAAATATTACCTTCTCTGGCATGCTAAAACATAGTAATTTTGTGGTGATAAAGCAGGTAGCATTAAAGAAAGTGAGAATTCAGGTGTGTCAGGGAGCTCACAAAATATGTGTGGAATATGTAATACAGAGACGTGGGTAGCCATCGTGACTGCACAGAAAAGCTAGAAGAAAAAGGGCATGCAAACGCTTCTGTTCTATACACTGGTACAATCTGACGATTACATATACATAAGGCAGTAGCTTTTCCTCTTGCTTAATATTTTTCAGTAACTGGATACGATGTTCTGAAGAACAGGATGTTCCCCTGAAATGTACACTGCACATCTGAGATGTGCAAACTTGGAACTTGTTCTGTCCTTTCCACTGGATGTTAACTTTACTTGTTTTCCTCTGTGCTTTCTATTGATCTAGTTTCTGTGTAACAAATGGCCTGGTTTCCCAGCCACCTTGGAAATGTCATGCAGGAGTCAACAAAAATACTTAGTGTATGTTTTATAAAGAATTACAGCTGGCTCTGAATTACTCTGGCTTTCATCTCTGTAAACCCAGTCTGGTTGCTCTCTGTATCGATGGATGAGCAGAAGTACCAGGAAATGATTCAATGAGCCAGGGAGTTTCCCAGTTCACGGACATGACAGCCTAAGACATACTTATTCACTCTGCTTCTGTCTCCTCATACACTATACTTGAAGCTGCTATGTAATTTAAGAGTACTCAGTATATCAGATCTCAACTATTTTTCCCCCCTGATTTCTGATGAATCATGTTAGGAAAGCTGTGGTTTTAACGCTGGAGGATGTGACATAATGCAAAACAGCACAAGAAGTATATTAAAAAAATATGTCTGTCAGACTTCATATTGCTGGAAGGGGATAATTTGAATTATATGCCCATAATTCAAATTTGGGGATAATTCAACACTCAAACAGATACATTTCTAGCTGTATCCAGTCATCTGATATAATACTGCCTGTTGTTTATTACTTACTAGTATGTTGTTATAGCATCACCTCCCTATGCTATGCTTAGGGGACAGTTTACATTTCCATAATAAAATCCATTTTCTGTAGGTTTATAACTCAGTTTACATTTCACAAGGCTGCTGCCTGGCATATGAATTTCAGTTCAAGTCCTATCAGTTTAACTAAAAATAACTTTCAAAACAGCTTATTTATTTAAAAATAATTAATCAATGCAATGGAGAAGTTTTAAAGTACGCAATATGTTTCCCAGCCCAAAGAGTTTTAGCATCTCCCAGCTATTCACTAGAAAAGGACCTATTAAAGTCCTTTTTACAAGAACCTGATGCATTTAGGACCAAATGGAACTACTTAAATAAGCAGATGTTCCGGCATCACTATATTTAGAGATAAGTCAGAACGGTAATAAAGCACAATGCTTTCAAACGGAAAGGGAGCCTTTCCTCTGTGCTGTGGCAGCAGCACTGCACAGCCATACAGCTCAGTGTAGCTGCCGTGCCTGCCACCGTGTCTGCCACCGTGCCTGCCACCACGCCTGCCACCATGCCCCGGCCACTTATATTGTGCCCAGGAGGCTCTCACGGTGCTTCGTGAATTCTAACTTTAACAACGGAGGGAGTCACTGGAGGAACAAAGGTTCCCACTGACTTCGGTGTTGGTACCTCCTTAGGTCAGGCACGGAAAACCTGAGAAGTCTGGAGCAGAGGAATATGCTGGTGTTTGAAGAATAAGACTTTACATGCTTAACTCACAGGCACACCGAGAGAGGCGATGCTGAACATCGCCCTGGCTCCCAGGCAGCTGTCTGATCTAACACCTTCTCCCCATACACCTCTTGTACTTTGCACAAATGTTTAATTTCCACCACAATATCCTCCACTGTCACGTTACAGTACCCTCACCGCACAATTAGAAGGGCACGTATTAACTTTTTATTTCCCTATCACTTTTCATTTCTCAGGATTTCTGACTGAGGCAGGAACGAGGAGCACGAACAAAAGCTGAAGGAATTGCCAGGGATCTGATCACAGCGCCTGATTTAATGCTTGCCCACCAGAAGCAATGAACTAAAGATTGAATGTATGTTCCTGCTCAGCAGAAGAACTTCTCCCAATTTCCCAAAGGTGTCTCTTTCATTTGCTGAAATACCCTGAAATAACAAAATATTCTCAGCCACATAAGCAGAAAATAACGTAACTGTCTCTTCACACTGACACCCTTTCTACCTGTGCCCGAGAAGGTATTACAACGTGAGCTGAAGTAGTTATGAGTGTTAAAATGGGGAAACAAAAAGTCTCGGCTTTTCTACCACAGTGAGATGCACGGTCTAGTATACATGTGAGAAAATCTGAATGCTGTACCTGATAACTGTTCACCGGACCATATAATCACGCTTGCTGTTTTTTCTGATTAGTTCTGAAAAAAAAAATTATTTATTTTAAATCTGTTAGAGAATTTAATAGAAAACAGTCAGTATTGACAAATATGTAGCCGTCTCTTAAAGGCAGAGGTCTCTACCTCTGGGTGCAGTGACAACTCTAACCTTTCCACAGTCCCGTCTTTCCCCGTTTCCAACAGCGTGCTGGCGGCATTGCCAAGCAGCTGGGAGGTGCCAGGGGTTACGTGAGTAGCCAAAATCTGCTGGAGGACAAAGGTAATGCAACCGTATTCCCAGTTCTGGGACTTGCCTCTCCCAGATCCCGCCCTGAGCAGGAGGAAGAAGGGAGAGGGGTGCGGTGTGGCTCCTTCCCAGGCAAACTACGGAGCTTTACAATCTCCACCGTGCTGTGCTGGAGCAAGGGTTATAGAAAAGGGCTGTGAGTTTGGATGCAACTTTGGGATATCTTGTCAAGCTAGTATGGGTGTTTTGATTATTATAGGGTATGTGATCTAAGCCTTCCTGATCAGGGTTCATTTTAAACAGCCATCCCAGATTTTGCACAGGTTGATACATGTGTCTCTAATCATCAGAGCCAAACTAGGGTTGCACCTCATAAACATTGTCTTTCTTGGAAGAAAAAGTTTTCTTTTAGGTCAAACTGAATCACTGGGCAAGCAAGGAGGAGGAAAGGGGGAGTTTATTATGCATGTCTAGTCTGTCCAAGAAAAGACGGGATTAACAGCTAATTTCCTGCCATTATATTTCAGCCCCAAAGAAAGCTTTTTCAAAGAAATGACTTGCATCTCAAAATGACTTAACATCTGCAACGAACAAAGATGAGAAACTCACCAGGACACAGCCTGAATTCTAACTCCTCCTTTGTAACTCTTTCTACTGCAGTAGTATGAAGTTGTAAATCGTTACAAGGAGCAAAAAAGAACAAACAGTGCCTCTGCCTGGGGCCAGTGCTCTCTGCTAGGAGCAGACCCCTCGGTCCCCGTTGCCAATCCTGGAGGGTTACAGGGATGTGCTCCGCTGTCAGAGGTTGTGAAGTCTGGAGCCAGGAGCTGCTCCGGTTCCATAAACCCATGTGAATCAGATCTCGTTTTTAAATACCTGTGGAAACTGCCAGCAATTTGATAGGTGTATTCAATGCTGAAAGCCAGCTGAAGGGGTCAGACTGCCTGACCTTCTTACTAAAAATTCACATTGTCCAATTCTGGCACTCGGAGATCCCACCTTCAGACACATGCCTCTTAACTGCCTGTGCATGTCATCCAAATGTGCAATTGTGCTCCTAGAAAGGAGGATGAAGTTATCTGAAAATTAATCCTTGGGTATCTTGGTCCCTTGTTTTCCTTCTGGAACAGACTATTCTGAGTTCCTGAAGAGGTGAAAGCAAGAAAAGCAAGACTGTAAAAATTTTCCCTCCCACCTTAGCAACTTCCATTTATCTTTTCATTCTCAGTGTCCAGAAAAAAAGAGATGTAAGATCACCTGAAACTTTCTGGGGGCCTGGGCAAATTTCTGCAGTGCTGTGCTTGCACAGAGCATCCGCAGCATCGTGAGGCTGACCCTGGCTGCTGGCAGGACCAGGCAGCAGCAGCCAGGCAGGGTGAGTACCTGCTCCCCTTCCCTGCTCCGTGCAGGAAGGCAAGGGCTGCAAAGCAATTTGGAACAAAGTGCAACCCACTCTCCCCATGCAGCAGAGTACTTTGGAGGACCTGTACGCGAGTCTTGAACTGCCCAATTACCTTAATAGGCAGTCTCACCCTGAATTTATAAACCATTTCTGCTCATCTATAGATCTTGAAAACCGTACATAATGGCAAACAAAGAGCTATTGCTACCTGCACCAAGAGACTGAGCAATTTAAACCACCATGCCTGTCTTGGTAGGTTCTATCAGTTAAGCAAGCAGATGTGTATGGTGATAAATTACTGAGGTCAGTAACACTGTAAAACTCACTGGAAGAAATTCTCTGCTGGTGTAACTTTACTGAAGTCAAAGGAACGTCAGGAAACTTGGTCTGTTAAATTAAAACAATATGGATTAACACACACCATTCTGGATGCATTTCTGTCTGCATCAATATTACCATTAAGTGTTGTGGAAGTGTTGTGACTCCATCAGCAAATGAAGTGAAAGGGACCGTTAGCTACTGGAAAGGAAATAACCTATGACTTGGCAGATCAAATAATTACACTTAAAGACTGCACTGTGTTCAGCTGCTCTTTAGCCAGGTTAATGCAACAGAAAATCAAGCAGAGTCTCCCTATACTTTTCTGAGCATCTGTTTAGCACGCTGCACATGTGATTAATCACGGTCACTCTTCGTACCCGTCTCCACATTGCATAGGTGACACTTTGTCACAGAGACAGGTTTTTTCAAATGACAGACCTTCTTCTTAGCAAGCCCTGCCCAATCCATAAAGCTCACACCCAAGCACCTGCCGCAAGCACGGCCGGGCTGGCAGGTGATCTACTGGCCGCTCCTGTCTGCCAGCACAGGACTGCCCGCGCCACTTCTGCAGATATGAATTGGTCCTTTGTAGAAACATCTCTCTCAGCGCCTCGCGCACACCCCGGGCCAACTCGCTCTGCGGTCGATGGAGCTGTGCCAGTCCACATCAGCAGCACACGTGAGCCCCACCGTTTTGTCTCAGGCTTCAATAAGATAAATGAGTTTAATTCATCCTTTGTGTAAGTAGGGAGAACTCCTACAAATTAGACTGGAGTTGTATGTCTCGGCTTAATCCCTAAATTCATTCCTCTAAACAAAAATCCATCTTAAAATCTCTGTTCTTATGTCTGTCATTAGGAGGAGTCATTTGTGACATATATACTTTAAAAATTCCTTATCTAATAGTCATCACCATCAAAGATCACTCAAAGCACTCGGTGATGCTGGGTCAGATTCTGACTGCAGCTCACCACTACCAACATGAAAAACCGTCTGTAAGGAATTTGTTTCACAAATTATGTTTGTTCAGAGCCACATAACAAAACAAGTCAGAATCCAGATTAATTATCATGATTATACTCCAACTCAGAAGTCAGTCAGTCCTCGGTAACAGATTTCTTTCCAAAGGCTTGAGCAATTGCTTATGGGAGTTTGCAGCTTATGCAAACAAACCTCCAAATGTACACAAAGGCCAATAAATAAAATAAAATAACAATACCAATAAAAAAATCATATTGCCAAAATTAGTGGAAAAGCAACACACTGAGAAATATGTATTTAACTCTTCCCCACACACACAAAGTTGCTAGGGAACGAGCAAGCACCTTGCAAACTGCCAGTACAATTACATTTACAAAGAACTGACAAGGAGTGACCTTTGCCTACTCCTTCCTGTCTGCCTTTTACCAGGCATGGAAAAGCCTGGTGGCTTGACAAACAGATTTGATGGGCACATTTCCAGACAGCATGCTGTCTGGACGGGTGAAGTAGCCCTCTTCTGCGAGCTTGCTAAGAACTAAAGAAGCTTTTAAGAGCGCCACAACTGTCAGTGTTTAGCTCTCCTAGTAAATGGTGGTCTTCCCTTCGCTAAGCTTTTGTAAGCTTTGGAAGTATGAAATTTGTTTAGTGCTTTAAAGCACAGCACTTCCAGCCAATGTCCTGTCAAACAGTTCCGTCAACAGCTATTAATGAAATTGCAGTATAATTCCTGCAAAGGAATTAAATAAAGGCTCATCTTTCCAAAACTACACGTGCAGAATTTGCCAACACTTTTGCGAGTTGAAGCTGTACTTCTATACAAAGTTGCAGGGGTTGGGTGCAAACATTGCTGTTCAGGGGTGTTACCCCAGCTTCCACAGAAAGCACTGAAAATATGCGTAAAAAAGCATGCATATTCTTTAATATAAGCGGCTAAGAAATTCTGTGCCATTATCTGTATATTTTAATAATTGCAACTTTCAATGGTAGTGACACAAAAACAATTACTTTTTGAAATTCCTCTGTGTATATGCATTTGGAACTACACAGCCATTAAAAACAGTCTGTCGAATTAAAGGTTGTGCAATTAATTAAGTGCAAATCCTGTAAAACTGGACCAAGGAGAAAATTCATCAAATGTGTGAAATATGACCTATCTTGTCCAAAAGACAAATATGTTTAAACAAAATATGAAAATTGATGACAAAATTACTGGTAGCAAAATGCACACAGAGCAAATATGAGACAGCTGTACTTTGATTCAGCATGGGAGGTTCACCCTTACAGAATTTGTGATTCATTATCTCCACTGTCTTGTAAAACTTTTCCTAGTTAATCTCTAAAGTACGGCCTTTGTGTCTATGATAGTAAAAATTCTCAATAAAATCACATATAACTGTTTAGCAATGATTTACTGTCCCTTTCCCGAATCAGATTAAATCTATTATAAATTGGATGTGGATATCCAGCAGCATGCTTTTGCTTTGACACCTGAAATCCTTGCCTTTTGTGTCTGCTTCTCCCAATCAACATCCCAGCCTCCTTGGTGTGACCCACGTGGGGACAACCAGCCACGTGGGCACGAGCCAGCTGCTGTGGTGGTGCCCGTGGGTCTGCTTTTGCTCTGCCCGGGGGTAGCGTCTGGGCACTAGGGTTTACAAGGGAGGTGAGGTCTCGTCTTAGCACCTGAAGGTGTGTTGCCAGGCAGGAACAGAGTCTCAACTTTGATGGCCATCAAGCTGGATGCCAGGACCTTGTTTAAGCCACATGCTTCCTAGACCAAGTGTTGGTATACCTGGTCACCATGTTCTGGTACACAGGAACCCTATTTGGAAGGGTTTTACTGTCAAAAAAACCCAACCCCAAAGAGAGACTTTTTCCATCAACCCGTTGACAAGGAGAGCTATAGATTCTCTGCCTGACACAACCCAAAGGTACATGTTCAATACCTCGGTACATCATTCTAGCAATAAGGCAACAGTTGTCTTCTCTTGCCAGCTTTGGGCACAAGTCTTCCCGCAAGAGTATAAAAAATGTCTCTGCTGATGGGCTGCGACTGGAAACAGCTTCAGTGGCACACTGGGGAGTAGGATTTTCTCAGTCACCTTTAATTTATTGTTTAATATTACTTAGATCAAACAACAACAAGACACAGAGAGTAAAGAAGAAGTTGGTTGTCTAAGAAAATTAAGACATGACATTCAAGGAACCCATGGAATATTCATATTGCATAAGGTAGAAAACGTCACAAAAAACGTTTGGGGGAGGCTGCAGCCCAAATGGGCTTTACGGCAGGGACAGGAACTCCTAAAGAGTTTGTGATTGTCATTTTTAAGCCCAGGTAAGTGTCTTCCTTCAGCAAAGCAAGGAGTACAGAGTGAACTACCATTCTCTCTGCTTCGTTTTCTACTTGCAGCCTAACAGGACCCAGCTGTGCCAACGCATCACCCCAGAGAAAGCAGGGGCATGGGACAGGGAGTTCCACCAGGCAGCAGGGACTCCAGATCTTCGAGAAAATCACTCCGACACACTTTAAATTAGCTTGCTTATACTTACACATATACACCATTTTCTTCCTGAAGGACATATGCAAACTCAATGATTCTTGAAGAATGCACACTATCTGTCAGGAGCTATGACTTCAAGCAACTGTATTTGTAAGGTGGGCATGTATAACGTTCACTAGACATATTGTATTACATGCGCTTGACATTATAAGCAGGTTTAAGACTTCACAAATCAAAATCAAATTGTAAAGTAGATGGTAGAGAGGAGGCGGACTGCAGGGAATGCTAGGAATACAGCCTGTTATTTTCATATTAAAATGTAATGGTGCCATTAAAGTTAAAACCACTGTTAAACTTGATTGAGTAAATTAGTTAATTAACCATAGCATCTAATGCATTCCTCCAAGGCATACCTCAGTTCCTCAAGATAGAAGCTTGATAGAGTTCCAGTTGTACATTATCCTAGCTGAGAATTTTAGTGTGATTACACTCCTGGAGTGGCTTACTGTTTGTCAATGAAGAATGCAAGCTGTCTTTTGAAATTGAGGTTGATTAAAAATTAGCAGGGAAAAATTGTTGTGTTTCCTTTCTTACTTTTTTTGCTTTTAAGAAACTTCTCACATTTAATACATTTTTCTTCCTCAAAACAAATACAATTTGGAAAATTGTATATTAACACAAGTTAAAGGTGGAACACTTTGGTCACCTCTAGTTAAGATTAAGGAAGGAAGATTGAGTTCCATCCTGTCACAGTAGAACAGACTGTATAGTCATCCTATACCAAAGCCACTGCCCAATAAAACTCTGATTTGATTCCCATTAGCTTATCCACACCAAGGCATTAAGAAGCCATACCGTGACTACCTGACTGCGGCTTGGTTCCCCTTATTGCCCTCATGTGATTAGGAGAGAAGCCTTACTCAGATGGGAGGAAAGTGCACACAAACAATTCACTTATGTCAAGGGTAAAATAAACATATGCATGACCGTTTAGAGCAAGGAACATCGCTTGTAACCCAGCTCAAATTATACAGCACTGAATTCACATCTTAAAGTGCAGCTCCCCAGTTCAGGACGTGGCGACCTTTCCAGGGAGGGGGCTTTCCTTTGGGGTCTCTTTTACATCCAGGCATCTACATCTGCAACTTAACAACGGTAACATCCAAAGAATTTTTTTTTCCCTAACAAGTCTCTAGACCTTTGCCTTGCTAATCCTATTTTATATGGTTGAAGGTCTAAGAAGCACTAATTTGTATTTAAAATAATTTTGCTGGTACAAGACTGCAAGGTGCAAAATCTGCAGATACCAGTTACACTAAAACACAAAAACGTCTGGGTATGCCCCTTATGAGACTACGAGAGTTTCCCTTGGGAGACCATAACCGAGCACAGTTTTTTTTCCTTTGTCTTTTCCTCTTGAGGGCAAGAAAGATGAACGATGCTAAAGAACGCTGTGACCTAGTTGATATAAAGTAAGCACAGTCAGATTTGTTACCAAAGCTGAAGATACCACTCTGTGCCAGGTATGCCTTTCCACCAAAACTCCTTTTTTGGCTGTATTGGAGATGTTGCTTACTACACCTGCAGTTGACATGCTTAAGATTTGCTGTTACAACAAAAAGCTTAAATGCAGAAATCACTTTCAACTAAAAAAGGAGAATAGTGTTTCAAGCAAAAAGACTGGAATAAAGGATTGAAACAACATGCAAGAAGTATCATTCAGGTTTTTTAAAGAACTCCAAAAGGAAAGGTAACTAAGATAGATCTTTCAAATATGACTTTGGGATTTAATAATGTGATTTTACTCAAGCACCTTTTTGCAGGAAAAATGGCCACAAAGCTTGGATCATGGATTTTGCATCTACCTACGCAATTTACAAATGAGGTAGAATAAAATACAGATTTTCTGATATAGAAATGCCATATGAGCAAGAAGCTAGCTTATTTGAAAATCTGTGTTATATTAAGAAATAAAATATATCTCTATCAAGATAGCAGACTATAAACTGAGTATGCTTTCCTTTAACTACTTTATTTTCAAAGCGGTTGGCTGAGTTACTGTGTTGTCATAAGCATCCCTGTAATCCATTCTTATTACATTCCCAGAGGAAATTTAATTTCTTTTTCAACTTATTGTTTTCCATGTATAGAATTGCTCCAAACTTTTTCATTAAAATACAATTCTCACAAAAACCAAATAAATGGCACGCTAACATTTCTGCTCACATTTTTTCATGTTTCCCGACCAGTCCATTGCAACACCTCCAGTGTGATGCTAGAGTGACACACACACATCCCAAGAGCACTCTTTTTGTGGCAGGTATGCTTATTGTGACTCACATAGCAGCACACAAATGACCAACCAAATTATTTCAGAACTTGTGCATGTACAACTGGCCATTTGCTCATTTTTTAAGCACAGCGCTGCCACTGAGATATTTTCCCCAGTCTTCATTGCCTTGGGGAATGCTTAATTTTGAAAGCATTAGGACACAATCGCGACAACTCCCTTATGAAAATATGGCTAATTTTCTGCTTTCAAAAAAATGTCAAATTGATCTCTCAAGCTGCACTGTTCTGTTTCACAGGATTTCTTTGTAGGTCTTCCACCTTTTTCTCTTCTGCCACACCCAATAACGAAACTTCCCTAAATGAGATCTGCTTGCTTTTTCTTTTCATTTTTGCCAACAGATACTATGTCTTGGAAAATCACTCTCCACATATGGATAACCTCAGTGTAGAGTGAAGACATGACAGATTCATCCTCTATCTCACAAATATCCAAGAGGTCATAAGCAATCTGAATGACAATTACTCAGATTTCCATGTTTTCTACACCATGAACTGTCTTCATTTACTAAGCGGTGCCTAAACTTAGCATACATTTCTCCTGTATCTTACAGATAATGGATACACTATTTTTTCATTTAATGTTTTTTTCATTGCCACTTGATACAAACAAAGGATCTTCCTGAAGGTCAAGGTATCGATCTAATTCAACCCAAGGGGCTCATTCCCATCCAGTGACAGATGCAAGGTACCTGTGGGATAATGGACTTGTGGGAACAACCTCTGAAAAGGACAGTGGGGTGGGTCTTCAAAGAACACTGAAAAAATTGCAGCATTATTGAGTTATTTCTCCTTTATCTCTTGGGCACAAAAATGAAATGGTAAAGAGAACACACAAAGAACATGGGTGTATGGGGTCTTACTATATGATACTTACGGCAGACCCCTGAATTAATAAAGAAGCAAAAATACTTGACCGTTATCTGTTACATGGACTCTGCAGTTTTATTGTTAAAAATTCTGACCTGCTCTCCAAATTCTACCTAAAATTAGAAGCCATGTAATGACAGCATTTGGCTGAGCTGAGAGAAGAGTTTGCTGAAGAGAAAATTCCCTCTTGAATAATTAAATAACTCACTTTTCTCTCTGTTTTTCTCCTTTCCTCATCAGATTTCTAGTATATGGAAGGAAGTAGCATTCTCTTTCCACTGTTGATGAGATAATATTGATGATCTAAGTAATTTCTTGCTACTCTTATGTATTTAATAAGACGTCTAAGATTAGTGGTTAAAGTTAGCTAATTTTGCCAAATTATAGCCCGTAATTGTTCTAGTGATAGGTAGGCATGACTCAACTTTTATTCAGATCTTTAACATAATCAAAGAATTATGATTTTTTTCTGTCACTACCAAACAACAAGTAGTGTTAAATTTTTAACTACTCAGTAATAAAAATCAATGCAATATCTGTGCTGTTACTTGTACAGTTATGGTCATGACCATTTTCAGAAACATATTCCTAGATTTCTGTTCCACAAGATTTCACTGAGTAAGTGTAAGGAATACAGCAGAAGCCAGGAAGGATGATGGCACAGAGATGGAGCTGTGGTCAGACAGTATGCACAGACACATGCATTAAAAAAATAATTTCAGCTGATCCTAATAATGGTGTATCATTGATAAAATCAGTGTTTATACAAGAACACAGATCATAGGCTGGTGCTCCATCCTAACATTTTTATAGTCTTTCATCTCTGTGTCAACTGATAGTTTTCTCAGTTTAGAAGTCTAGCACTCTGGGTTGTGAGGCTTTCTACTGTTTTGCTTCTCTTGGTCACATCTTATTGTACTTGCACATCCTCTTTGTTGGACAATTTGGTTTCCTCAAGGGATACTCTTTCTTGTTCTTCCTTCCCTCCCTGCACCTTTAGGCCAACATGTTCAGCCAGACACCTACAAGCTAATAGGTCTAATGTTCTCATATGCTCTATGTGTTCAAGCTTTGCCTCTTTTTTATTATTTTTTTTTATTTTTTATTTTTTAACACAGACTCTGACAGCTGTTTTGCTACGTCTCCTGGAGCAGCATGTAACCAACTCACCAAAACACAAAAGTCATGTTCTTTCCCAGGTCATTTACTCCTTGTATCACTGTCAGCTCTTCCTCTTTCTCATCTTCAGAGTTCTGATATCTTTTTCTACTCTTTTCTCACCATTTTGTGCATCCTGGTACTGCCACAGTGCTGAACTTCACCAAGTAAACACTGCTGTTAACCACTGATGGTCTATTATTCTTCTCATTGTTGTAGTGCTGATGGTAGTTTAGTCTGCTAGATGCAAGGGTCATTGCAAAGTCAGTAGCCAGGAAAACTATGTTAATCCATTAAAGTCTTCAGAGTTTACTATCTGAGAAATTCCACGCTCTCCAGCACCTCAGAGAATTGCTCACCATGCGTTACACCGTCTAATAGCATCCTGAGTAGGAAATATATATATCTGACTCCATCTCTGAAGCAGAGGTTTAGGAAAACACATAAACCTTCTTGTCTGCTGGTTTTCTTGGGTTTTCCCTTGCATTTAGAAGCACAGAGCTCAACAGTCTTCATGCCAGCTTTGTGCCAGCACTCAGGGCTAGCTGTAGACATTTAGTCCTAGCTATACTGGAAGCCAGTTTTGTTATAACAATAAGTCAAACCCACTACTGCAAGGATATGAACTCCATAGTAGTTTATCCTAAGTAAGTTTCATAGTTTTAATAGATCTATAACAATAGTTTAAAGAATTATTGTTTTCTTATTTAAATATCTACTGTAGCTCTAAGTACCAGTTGACTCTGGCTCAGTGAAATGCAAATTTTGTAAAATCCAATCCATCAAGCAGAAATTTTACTACAAAAGGGTTTCACAGAAATAATAGCTGTCAGCTAACAATTAATGCACCCAACATGCTTAAGTACTGCACTGAACTTTAATGAAAGGTTACCGAGTCTGTAAATTGCTTCATACCTTGTAAGACTAAAGTTAAGCAAAAATTAACATCAGTATTCTGGGAAAAGAGCATGCAAACAAAATTCACCTTAATGATGGGGGAGTGTAATGTTTTCGCTGAATATTTTGAACTATGATTCCATTAGAACATTGTCAAAAAAATTAATAATGTCACTTCATTTAATGCTCAGAAGAAGAAGTTTTGGGATTTCATCTGAAATAATTCCACAGCAGATGTAAACATACATGTATCTTTAAAAACACATGCAGTTCTCCTCAAATATAAGCATACAGATACCCTGGACTTGTGGTCTTCACTATTTACATTGCTACTGACCCTTGCACTCTGGTAAAGGCTTATTGCACCAGCTGGAAAAGGTAATTTCAAAGCAAAGTATTGCAGCAAGCACCGCAGCACACCATTTTGCTAGACGTTTGATGTTTCTTGTAGTGTTAGCACTCTGAATGCTAGGCATTCTCCTTTGCTGAGTTCTTATAAACATTCCCACACTTTAAGTAATACTTGGCAGCTTTACTACTGTTGTCAGGAACTAAAAGGTGCAATAACCCCATACACAATACGAAAGATCAAACCATCAGATCGTAACTCATTCCCAAAGGGCAGTCCAGTAAAAGTGATAAAGGAAACCACACTCCAAGGACTTCCTCAGGCCACTGCCCTGGATCATTAGGGCTACTGATACTGCTCATCTATTGCCAGAAGCACAGCACTAACTTCTTCCCTGATTATCTTTTGGTTCTGGCTCTCTCCCTGCTCTCTGCTTGGTAGCCTCTCCAAGCCACCCCGCCCCCCCCCCCCCCCCCCCCTGCTATTTGCAGGGGTAGAAGTTCCTGCTCAAATGGACATCTATTTAAGCCCTTGGAATATCACTGTGCACCTTTATTATCAATCTTTTAAATAGGAATATTCCAAACAATTGCTGAACGTGACTGTGTGGGCCACTTACTGTGGCTGCAAGGATCACGTTTTGGGAAGAATCGAAACAACCCTTTTCCCGTCTGCTCACTGATGGTTTATAGAAGGCCAGAAATGAACACATGCACATATTTATGTTAAAGATAGTTTGAGAATCAAACGTCCAGACCCAGGCAAGTATATTCGCAATGGTATTGTGTCTGTCTGATGAACGCACAAGTGCTCACCCTTGCTACATCATCAACTTAGCAGAATTGCAGTTGCTTTTTAAGGACATGCGTAAGAAGAAATCAAGTACCGAATTAACTGAAAGAGAAGCCATCTCTCAATTACAGGCCAGATGAAGGCTCAGCCAGAAAAATGAACCTGAAGAAGCAGAGGGAATGCACACATGGAGAGGTGAGAGTGCTGAATACTGAGGGATGAAACTGTGTGTGTACATGCATTGTGTGTAAAACAGAAAAAAGAAAGCAAGTATTCTACAAGAAGGAGAACTGTTCCCCTTTGAAGCCAAGTAGGCACACCTGCATGGTGCAAAGCTTTTTCCATCAGTACGTACTAGTTCTGCACCATGGCTGCAGGGCTACCAAGTGGCTCGGGCAGGACGGGCGTTCGTCCTGTGCACAGCTAGGCTGAGCTCAGACCTGCATTATACACGTAGTCTTTGTACTTGTAACCATAAAAGAAGGAGTTCACCAAGTTTTTCTACGAAGACATTTATCAAAATGTGTTCAAGAGGAAAATGTGGCTTCCCCTTGCGTTATCCATGCTGAGGAGAGCACTGAACATTGGTGCCAGGCTAGGCTCTGTAGGAAGGCAGCTGTCTGCCTAAATAAACACATTTAGGAGAATGCCAGGGCTCAGAAATGCTTTAATGGAAATTTTCATCTCTTTCCCTGTTTATCTATCAGTAGAACAATCTCTGGTTACCATCAGAGTACTGTTGCGCATGCCCTTACCCAGGTCTGCCCCACTTTACGGGCCCACGGAAGGTTCTCTTTAATGCAGATGTGCAGTATATAAAATGCAACTGATACAGCAACCCTCCCCCACTTACATATTTTCTTGAGATTCTCTAGACTATATTCATGAAAAATGATTTACAAAATACAAATAGATTTTGGCATGAAGTAAGCTTAAATTGACTGCTTTCTATCAGGAATTAATATTAACCAGAGCTTGTCAGTTACTAAATATTTATTTTAGGAATACATACAGCCTGTGCTTTCATGTAGGTTAAGCTGTAATCTTTGGCTTGTCAGTTCCAGGATATAGCAGTGGATAAATCATGCACTCTTGAACTGATAGATGTCAGAGCCGTTGTATACAAATGGAGGGATATGTCAATGAACACCCTAGTTTAGGTTACATTTACTATAAACATTGACATTCCTTTGCAATGAGACCATTTGCTGGCTAAGCAGTCACAGCTTCACAGGATTTGATGCTTTTGTGCTCAATCAGGTTCTAATGATTTCAGATGTTTGCAATTAATGAACCATTAGATTAATTGGTTGAGTACGGAAAGACTGGTTTAGGAATTGGGTCAGAACCACAGACAAGCTATTACCTGAAGTGACAGCAATCACCAGAGGCAAAACAGTGAGAAATTGAATTAATGATTTTTCACTTTCTCTCTCACTTTTGGCAAAAATTAGCACTGGACCGGTGTTTAAACTGCGAGAATACTACAAGCATTAGGGGCAAGGGGTGAAAAAGGAACATTCTCATCACTCCTCATCTTTCTAAACGGAGGAGCTCAAGCTTTACCACACAGGCTCTCTGCTGAATATAAAGAAGTTACCATATTTCTTTTGGATCATCCAAATCCCCCCCAAAGCTTTCTTCCAAAGTCAATGTATAATATTAATTATGTACCACATAGGGCACCTTAGTAAGATGATTAAGTGTACTTCAGAACCACTGAAATAAATAAGCCTAGCATCAATATATGATCATGTAGGCTTGGTAGAAACCCCAGGGTAGCCATCCTTTAGATAGTGTACATAAGCACATTTACTCCCAGTAGATCGCCAGTGCTTAAATTCCAGCGGTGTGACAAGTTATCACAATGAGGTGATGGCAGTTTAGCTGAATCTGTAATTTCAAAGAGTAAAATTAACCCTGCACATTCGATATAGTTTGGGGACCATTTTCTTTCCAGGAAAGGGTGTATTCTAATGAGGCTTTCTCTCACTTCATGATGCAGTACTTCAGAAATCAAGTGTGTACATGGTGGCTGTCACTGCCTTGTGTGCACTTCATACGAGAGTGTTAATATGCTTTTAGAGAAAAAGAAACAGAATGCAGCAGACCTATGAACTAGCGCACATGAACCTCGGCTCAAAGGAAGCAAGAACATGTTGCACGTTAAAAATAAAGGGGTGTGTTGTTTTCTTAATCCTGCTTTACGTGAATTCAGCATTACAGTTCATGGCTGGAATGCAAGCTAAATACTAGGAGTGATCATTTTCCTTCTCTTCTCAGTCCTCCACTGATGCTCTGTAGACTTGATCCATTCAAGTTGCAGAAAGTATTTCTGTTACCGTCAGTGCGCTTGGAATATGGCTTTAAATTACCTTGAATAAACTATGTATCCCTTCACAGTGCAGCTTTATTCTTGGTATAATGAAGCGGTCAATAGGCACTTCCTGAGATAAAATAAAAATATTTTTAGCTTTGTTGTTATTCCATAAGTAAATGCAGTTACTTGCGACCTTCTCGGCCTTTTATTTCCCTAAATTCTGGTGGGTTTTTTGCAAGTAAACTGAAATGTGCTGTGTACATTTTTGATTTTTACAGGAAGTGACTTGGTTGCTGCTGAAGGAAAAAATAAATTTTGCGTTTAAGGTATTTTTAAGGTTAACTACAGATTTATATAAATTCCAAGTGTTCAGTGCAGATCTTCTTTTGAAAATGAAAAGCTCAGAACTTGCAACTTTTACAAATGAAATGTCCAACTGATTTCTGAATCATAGCCAGGATTAGTGCCATAATGTTAATGTTACATACTAACACCCATTTTCATCTTTTTGCCTGTGCCCTATTTTGGTGATTAAAGTTGGGTGTATAGAATTTTCATCCCCTTCTACCTGAATTTAAAATCTAATCTGTTGTAAATGAATCTGGCAAAACAAGCAGCCAAAAAGAGCTTTTCAAGGTTTCGCTGTCTTACAATAAAATGGTCCACTGAGTCAATGGGAGACCTTCCACTAATGTTAAAGACTTTGAGACAACAGGGAAACAAAGATTGGATTTTCACATGCGTAGCCCATGGGACCTCTAAATAAAGGGTGTCTGTGATTCAGAATAAGTAGGCATAGAACCAGGGGAACTTTATCCCGTAGTTCTCTATTTCCCAAAGGCTTTCCTGTACCTGATCCCAATAACTGCCCCACTTGTCTTAGACCCGCCCCCCCCCCCTTCAGGAATCCTCCACCAAAAGCTTCAGATCTGGCTGAAATGACAGCCATTTGGAAGGAAAAGTGGGTAACAGTCAAGAATGTGAGTAATAAATGTGACAATACGGTAATTGACCTTAACAACCTCCAGTTACAAGATATTGAAGACCTGCAAAGCAGCTTTTCCTTTCTACTGTTTACTATTAATATATCATATTTATGAGACAGACAAGGCCAAAAGGAGCCAGTGAGATGCTCTCCACTGACTTGAACATAGACTGGAAGAGTCATGTAGGACAAATGCACAAATAAACCTATTTACCTGAGTACTCCCAATTAATATCAGTCAGATTACTCAAGTATATAAGAGCTTGCAGAATGAGGATCACTTGGCTGAATAAGAGCATCTTACTTATATCTAAAGTATAACACATATTCATTTCATTGAGGGGGGTGCTGGTGTGGTGTTGGGAAAGGAGAAATGCAAAACATCCAGAGATAGAATCTTATGCCTTACATGAAGAACAAAGGATATAAATGTGAATCATTAAAAGGAAAAAACAAAAACAAAACCTCTAAAGGCGCTGTAAATAAACCCCTGTAATTATGCATCACAAAAAAGTCAACTGCAAATGGTTCAGTAATCTCATTACCAAGCTTACTAATAATCATCGCAATATTCTCCATCTCCCCTAAGATAATGAGCAGCACGGTGGATGTTGTAAAAATAAATAAATAAATATACAAGCAACAATTTCTCAACTAAATATTTAACAAAATGAATGGGCTTGCCTAAAGGTTTGAGACTGAACCCTGGTGTAACTAATTTTTAATTTGCACTATTTTCCTAGTTTTAACGGGGGAGAAAGCTCAGCTCATCTGAGAATGGAGTTTAAACTAAGCAACGCTTTCATGACAGCCTAAAAATAAAGAAATAAAACATTTTTAAATATTTCAATACTACAAAATTAGTTTAAGTTAAAGGCAACAATTAGTAAACAACTTTGTCATATTCAGAACAGTATCTTTCCCATTAACATTTCTATAGTTCCCCAATTACATTATAAATCAAAAGTAATACAAACAGACAATGTAATAATGAGAACACATAGACTGCATCAAAAATTAAGATACCAGCTTTTTCTTTACTCTTGGATCATTCTGTTAACTTGTCCTAGTTTACTTTCTTGGCAGCAAGAGTACAGTCAGAGAAAGCGAATTTACACCTTGGCGAAGAACTCCTGAAATTTGATCTGAAAATATTCTGAAAGGCTAACAACGCTTCTTCTGAAGCATAGGGCACAGCATTTTCATTTCTCAAATGTTACCTGCTGCTATAGAGAGGGAAGTAACAGGGAAACCAAGTCACGAAGGGATTACATGGGGTACCTGGGCACTGCAGCACTGCCCCTCTGGTCAACCACCAACCCCTGCTCTGTGTTTCCCTTTCACCTCCCAGCTCCTGACCTGCTGCTACCTCCTCCTTTGCTGTCACTGTGCGACTCTCAGGTGACACCACTTCTGGCTGTGAAAAGGACCTTTCAAAAGCAGATTGGACTGATCCCGAATATTCCAGCTTTCCTCCTGCGGAGGGACAAGAAGGGAAACTACCTCAGCACAGAGTCCTGTGGAGACACAGGGCAGGACCAGGAGAACTCATCACTTTGCTGCATCCCTGAATTTGATGGCTTGGCATCCCAACTCAGCTCACTGCAAATGCACTTGCTCAGTATCTCTCAGCTCAAGTCCTCTGGTTTGTGTTTTTTGGGTTTTTTTTTGCTTATCTGCTACATTTCTGTCATATCCATTTACTACACTGGTGTCCTTTGACAAGGAAGAATTTTAAAAAATGACTAGAAGTGGTTATGGCAGTTGTGAATGCAACTGATACTACAAAAAGAGAAAAGCAGCTGACTTAAGAAACAGAAGCAGAACAGGGGAAGAATTAGAAGTCTTAGATAAAGGATAGGGATCAAAATATGTCTTCATAGTCTTTAAAGAACATCAGCTCTGTTAGAAACAGTCTTGCACACAAGATGAAAGCACAAGGGTGTGGATGGGGAAACACGAGGATGTTAAAATAAATGCACTTAACTATCAGTGTTTATCTTAACGCACATACTTCTTAAAAACATCACTGCTGCTAATACAGAGATGAATTGTACAGGGTAGAGAATAAGATTAAGTTATGTATTGTTCCTTTAACACTTTCTTCAGTTAAATAACATAATATTTTCAAGGTTACTGTTAAAATAACAGGGTTGTCCAGTGGAATTTATCCCCACTGGTGTTTGTGTACTGTATATATTTATACCATATGAGCAGCCCATAAATTCTCCTCATAAATGCTGTTATCTCCACTGCTAGCAGTTTCTCATTTTTATGGTAGTATAACTTTAAGGTGAGGTATACGTACCCTTATACCTCATCGCATACAGCTTCTGCTGCCCCATTAGGCCCTGATTCTGGGGGGGTGCAGAGCTCCTTGTCCTCCCTGACGTCAGCTGGTCCTCCTCTTGTCCCCACCCATGCTGCAATGAAACAGCCCCATGAGCACAGCCACCACCACACAATAAACTACTGCTTCCAGCTCAGCCCACCCACCCACCACCCCCCAGCTCTGTGAAGTTTCTGCCTAATCCCCATCCGACCACCTCTGGACATCCAATCTCCCCTCCTGTTAGGAGCTCCTCTTCCAGACAAGACAGACAGACTTCCAAGAAAAGCACATCATGAGCCCATTCTTTTAGATGTGGCCAACCTGACTAAGTAGGACACATTTTTTCTTTTTTTTTTTAAGATAAATACACAGAGATTATAGAAAAGTTGTTCAAAAGGTCATCTGAACTGGGAATTACTTAGGGTACAGGACAAAGCTAAGATAACTGTAGAGGAGGAAAAAAGCCCCTGCACACGGTTGCAATAAACTGTACATCATAACGGGCTCATAAGTAATGAAAGCACAACTATGTATCAATCTGCCAGGGCATCCACGCAGACACAGAATGATTAGTATCAGTGGAACACTGAATTTGCTTGCTGCTCACATCCATCTGTCCTGAAGTTTGGTGCTGCTAACTCCAGACTTCTGAATCTGAACTCAAATGTTGTTTTCTCCAATTTTCTTTCCTTTTATGACCTTTTTCTGTTGCTACCTTGATTTATGGTCATTTGTGTGATTGCATTGCTTTGCTTTATGGCAGTTTATGTCATTCTGGTCTTGTCATAAATGACTACCATAAAGTGAGGTAAAATATCATAAAACATTAGTGAGTCACTGATATTCAAGGTTCTTGAGTACAAGCGCTGACAGGTAGCAACCACAGAAGAACTGTGCCATTCGAGGGATGTATCATTATGAATACATGTGTGTACTGGGATCTAGATGAACAAATGCCACTATGACTTCGGTTGTCAGTGGAAACAATTTAAAAGGGCAACACTGAGTTATTTTTATAAGTTTAAACGTCTTATATTACTACAGTGGTTTCTTTTACAATAAAATGCTGGGGAAATGGAAGCTGATCTGTTTCCCTATAAAACTTCTCATTGCATTTCATGTTTACCTAAAAAGGCTATTTAGGAGTTAGCCAGGACTGCTAATAACCCATGTGTACAAATCAGGTTACTTTTGTAGGATGACGTTCTTGCTGTTTGTCCATCTTTGTTCATCTCTGATTATTAGCACTGAATTCTGTGTGGTGCTTTGGTGTTGCTGCAGTTGCTGGAAGGTATACATCCTTGAGCTATGGTAGGCATGCTCAGAAATCCTAAACTGATTATTTTGATGTACTCTACTTAAAGAAAAACACATTTTATCCAATAATCTAAGCACTTATTATTCTTATTACCTTTTTAGCTATGAGTATTCCAAAGCATTTCATACTTTTTCTCAGTTTAGAAAAATAAACCATTGCAGTTATATACTTTCCAAATAAATATGAAAATAAAATACAAAAATCTTTTGCCACTTATGTTTGTATTATGAATCTTTTATGCATTAAGAATCAATAATCGCTGTTTCCACTATAAATTCCTACTATCACTTGCTGTTACTTTATAGGATAACTTAATTCTAGAATGAAAATGGGTATTTGCTGGATCTAAAACTGGGAATGCATTACCATTAAGAAATATGGAGATAACAGTTTGGAAATTTATATTTGTTATTTGAACATAAAAACATTGTTCAGATATTTAAGTGGCTTTTTTTATTTTCTACTATTACTGCAAAAATAAAAGACCTATCATCTCAAAATCTATTTAGTCTATAGTGACATTCCATTATTTACTGGACTAGTTCTCTGGATACTTTGGGGGGGGCGGAAATTATTTTTAATGCAGGATTTTTTTTTTTCTTTCTGTGAAAGACTGCACTTGCACAGCATTTTCATTATGTACAATTGCACCTAACCTCCAACACTGGGAGCTTTATTGAGTTCACCCACAAAGGAAAATATTAAAAATAAAGCCTAGGTTTCCCTCAAACGTGCGAGACCTGCTCATGTTTAATGCCAGACCTCTCCCATTTTGGAAGTTTGTACTAGTTTCTTTGCTGCTTTTTAACGCAGGAGCTCAAGATAGAACCACTCAATATCCTTGATACCCAGGGATCTGATTCCACTCTCCACCAATCTATTTTATTCCAGCTTTAATGGTCTTGGCCTTTTACAAACACATCCAGCTTAGATTCACCACTTCATTTCAATCCCTTTGTGCTGCCCAGGTAAGCAAGTCAATTTGACCGGCGAAAAATCCCCGCTGGAAATGGAAGCCCATCATGCTGTAGAGGCTCCGCGGTGCTGCACAGCCCCTGTGCCAGCCCACCACTGACCGACTGCCTGGTGCTCTGCTGAATGTGCTGTGGCCAAGAATGCTCTAGGTGTGCAGAGAAATCACAGAGACCGAATTCTGGCAACACCAGATGATGCAGAGTCTCTGCCAAACTCCCTCCACCTGCCACAATAACTTCCAATTGGAGGTATTCCTAAGTTGTACAAGAGGGAGGGGAACTAATACCTTCTGGTGTTACACATCAGAAAAGCACAAAAATTTGCTTGTGAGGGTAGGGGGAAAGTGGAAAGGGAAATAAAGTGCCTTCAGCAGCCATATAGCTAGTGACTTGCAGGAATAACAGATAAATCTGCTCTATTTTTAATAGATGAGAAAAGCTAGATTTTATTGGAAGTATCGCACTGCAATCCTAAAGGCTGGTAAATGAGAACAGAGTTAGAAAATAATATTTAACCCACCAACCAAATTACATGGGCACTTGTATATCACCTGGGATTACATAAAGCTTTTGGAAGCACCTTTCCTTCCCCCCCTCCTGCCCCCACTATGTGCTTCCATGCTAGTCAATGCTGGAGACGTGGGAAGATGAAAAAAGTTGTCCCCTTGGTACAAAGCAGCAGCCAAGGGGATGGTTTCAAATGATTTCCTACAGCTAATGCTCCCACAGGAAATTCTCGGAAAAAAGGTGCTGTATCCAATTTCACCTCTGCTGGGTAGGGAGAGATCTTGCGCAGTTATCTCGGTACTTGGGACAATTAATTTCATTGACACTAATGCTTATGAAACAGGGTTTGTGTCCTGTTCCCTCTGAATGCAAGGGCAACATTCCCGCTACCGTCAAGGATGACAGGATCAGGCTACCTGTCCTTAGCACTTCAGAACTGCTTCTCTCAGCACCAGAGCTCAGCTCCCTGCTCAGCGCTGAGCACCGCTCAGGGGGTTATTGTTCTGCACACAACAGGAACCTGCAGCGAACTATCACCGCCAGCAAAACTGCAGAGGAAATTTATTTGTGTAGGTACATTTTTGGCGCTGATTCCACATATGAATACCTGGTAATGTCTGTGAAATAATCAATGTGATTTGGGCCTCTCTGAGTTCAGGGACTATTGTTTCAGCATTGCATATCATCAGCTTGTATCAGTTGATCTCCAAACTACACAGGACATCTAAGGCAGATGATCAGAATTTACAATTGGAGGCCACTACCTGGGGACAGGACAATCCTTTCTTCAGAGCAGGCAGGATGGAGGGGCAGCTTCTGTGTAGGACCTCTTCTTTTTCTTTTTTTTTTTGAGAAACACTGAAAATATTGCCTATTCTTTGAGAAACAAATGCATTCCTCACTGCTGATTCTCAGGGGAATGCATGAACTAGTGTGTCTGAGTTGCTTAAGAAGAAAAACAGTTTTTGCCGAAAGTACTATGGGCTATTTGGGTTTTGAATTAATGTAAAAAAGGATCTTTCCAAAGCAGCACTCCCTGCACAACAGAGGCACTTTACTCATAGCTTTATTTTGATAAGACAGATACCCAGGCTGTGTCCACTCATTCAACAGTTACAAAAGTTGTTTCTGTTTCTATAATAATGGCTATTCTCTGTCAAAAGGATAGACTGGCATTTTCTTAGAGAGTAAGAAAACTCCCACATAAAATAATGTATGAAAACCAACACACAGCTTCCCTCCCCCTCAACCCTCCCCAAAAGTCGACTGATTATGTGAAGTATATTTTATTACTATCTTCTTCCACAAAGCATCATGTGAGCTGTGCTGATGTGTACCCAGGATTATCTAAAATTTTCACCAGCAGTAATAGCTAATAAAAGACAGTGGTTATTGTTTTCTTTTTTGGGTTGGTTGGGTTTGTTGGGTTTTTTTGGGTTTTTTGGGGTTTTTTCTCCGCTAAATACTGAGGTTGTAAGATGAACAGTTGGGCAGTCAAAATCTCTTGTTAGAATTACTGGAAATAAAATGTGCCTTCAACATACTCTCAATATTTTGGAAGAAAAATTACTGAGATATTTTAGTTCAACTGACTTATAGTCCCTCACTGCTGCTTTCTTATTTTTGTAAAGTTAACAGTCTCAATGGAACAAAGTTTAGGGAAAAGATGTTGTTCAGAAATTCAATTTTATGGAAAACATTCCATTTATGTACAAAGTCGGAAACATCAGATGTTAGAATTTCCATTAAAATAAAAATGGTAAGAGTCACCAAAACTATATTAATTTGAAATTTCTGGTTTAGGATTTTGAAAGGCAATCACAATTTCTTCGTGGTAAATCAACTAATAAGTAATAAAGTACCTTAAACAAGGTGCTGAAACCCCTTGATATAAACTAAGTGGAGAACGAGAAAAAGCTTTGCATGAAAAATAAAGAGCACCATCTTTACCTGTGCAGTGATCTAGATCTAGCATGAAAAGAATAAATTAGAAGAGTCTTCTGTTTCTTTGCCTTGTTGTAATATGAAAGAGAATGCATGCTCACCCAAGCACAAAGAAGTCATTGGTTTAGCATTATGAGGACACTCCGCATGATCTATTCCAAGCTTCGTTACAATTATTGTGACTAAAGGCTGAGAAATTTAGCACAACTGAGACTAAGTGATAAATAATGCTTAAGCATATCTGCTTCTTGCATTAAGGAGACAGACTAAAGAGTTAATAATGCCTCTGATCATCTTTTAATAGCCTCTAGATGCTTTCACACAATAAATAGATCTGTTGTGAAAATACTTTGGAACACACAGTGAAATACCACATGCATTGTGCCCTTTAAAATGCTTTAAATAGCACAATTATAGATTTAAAGATTGTAATTGATTTAAATTGGTGGTGGAATGTAAAATTTTATATGATGCATGAAACCTCTCAAGGCTTTAAAACTGTAATTATCTCTGTCAGTCTCATATTGCACCCCAAAGCTTTTCTTGTAATGATTTAGACATTATAGAAAATAAATGAAATGTTCATATGGATTGCCAAATGAAATGCAAAGAGAAAAACCATACGGTGCTGTACCTTTAGGAAGGAGAGCTGGTGTCAGGGTTTTGGCTGCACTCTGAACTCCCAAGCCCCAGAAAGCTGAGCAGTAAATAATGAGTAGGTACGCCCTATGTTAATGATGTTCACACTAGTTTAAGTGCATTGCTTCGTATATACTAGTCTGAAACCTCACAGCAGATACTCTCTGCATACAACAAACCTTTGCTGCTTTTGTTACGTTAGAGAAGTACAGTTGTGGGTATCCAAATTGGAGACAAGACTTTAGACAGGAATTCAGAGAAGCTTCTCATTGTCAGAGAAACTAATTATTTATTCACTTCTATATTGGGAAAAAATACATGGCAGATTTGAAGCATCTATCACATTTATACATGAAATGGCCATCAGATACGTGAGACCTACAAAATATATCTTGTCCCTGCTTCCTTACGGCAACTCTGCTGTGCAGCTGCATATATCTGAGGCTGCAGTATTTTGCCTGGCACACACATCTCTCTCTCCTCTCTGAAAAGATTCCACAAAATTTCCAACAGTTCGAGTACATCCAAAACTCAAAACAAAATTCAACCACAGAACAAAAGAAGTCCTGGTCGGAGGAAAACACAACACCAGTTCCAGGACCCAAGCTTTAATGCGCAACTGAGTGAAACCCAAAGCCATGTTGCAGGATTAACCACTGATTCTTGTGATACCAGAATTGAATTTGATGCTGTTTGAAGCTTCTAGACATTATGTAATACCAAAACAAACCTTTGTATAAGTAGCTAGGAAGAACAACGTTAGCTCAGGAAAGATTATTTCAGTTTATCTGACCCATATTTGGAAACTTAATTTAACATAGCGCAGCTCCCTTCAGCAAACAAACAAGGAAGAACCTTCTCAAATCTGTTTATATTCCTGCAGATGTCAATGCTGATATCATTGCACAAACAATGAAATAAACAATTAAGAATTTCTTTTAACTTCTGCTGCTTTAGAAATCCAGTGAAGAAAAAACCTCAGTGAATCAATGAACTAAAAACGGATAGAGTCGCTAGGAAAAGAGATTGTCTTTTCAAGCTAACAGGATATTACCAACAATAGGTAGTTAAAAATGGAATTAACAACTAATAAAAGTGGTGAAGCGTATCTTTTTAAAGACCAATTTGAAAGGTTTTCTATTAAAACAACAACTTTAGTCACAAACCTCTAGGTAACGCCATGAATAGTAATATTTGTGGGCTTGTGGGGACCAGTTACCTTTGACTCCATCTTTACAAGTGCCCATTCTCAATGGGACAGGTACCAGAGTTTATTTTGGTGACACGTGTTTCACAGAAAGTTATGCATCAAAGTAAACCTTTGATATATAATCTGACATTTTTCCCCAAACTGACAGGGGAAATGTGGCACATTTAACAGTCATTATGACCTCAGCGAAAGGACAGACACGTTCAGGCTGTTGGGAAACAGCATGATTATAGCAGCAGAAAGATCAGCAATTAATATGAGGTGAGAATGATTCGCTACAGAAATACTCTTTATGTCTTTGAATTTTTGAGGTATTGGAGAAAAACATTGATATGCTTATTCCTAATATGTGGTTGGCAAACTAAGGTAATGTGTAATATGCCAAGTGTTCTTTAAAAGATATACGGAAAATAACATAGAAAATTGTGGTTTCATAGCCCCACATAAAGTTTGTTTTTAAATGGGAAGCAACTGGTAGCTGTGAAAGTGAAATGATTCCAATCATTTGAGAGAAAAAGAAAATTAATGCCAATGACATTGACCAGATTGCAAAGTACATTTATTGATTATTTTCATTTCCTCTCTCTCAACACACATCCTGAGGCTCCAAAGTAAGCTAAAGGTTTCTTCTCTTTTTCTTTGTCGCGCTCTCTCTCTCTGTGTTTTTTTTCTTTTTTAACACAGCACAATTGCAGAGTAAAAGGGAATCCCATAAATAGTTACTGCTACAGTTCAGAAACTGAGATAAAGATGAGTGTGTGTGTGGCAGTACCATAACAGACAGAGCTCAAGCATGTGCATAGGCATGAGCGTGTGAGACGGTAGAAGCAATTTGGTGTTTAGGGAAGAAGACTGGCAAGCAAGGAAGGTAAATGAAGAAAATAAGAAAACCATGTCATTCTCACTAATTATATGCTCTAAACATGAGAAAAGCTTGTGCTAAATTAAAAACAAAAGTCATGAAAATATATGTTAGCAGAAAATTATGTAAAAGTTTAGGGGAGACCAATGAGATGGGAAAGCTGTGCTCCTCTGCTGATTCTCTTCACTGAATTACTATTGCTCTCATCTAACAGGAACCCTTGGTCTGTTTATGCATGTAGTGAACTGATGATTTTGGTTTTTCCCTTCCAAACAAAGATCATGAAGAGTGAAGGTCTTATTCTGAACTGATTCTGGCGCTTAAGCTTCTATACATAAAGCTAGAGCAGAGATACAGAACATGCTGCAGAGAACGAAGACATGCAAGTGAAGAAATTCCAGCAGAGGGCCAAACTTTGTCTCATGCAAAATGGTGTGAATCTGAATTGATTTAAGTCAGTGCAGTCAAGTTAACTTGCATTGTTACACAAAAAAAGAATTTGGCCCTTGGGTCTTATTTCTGCTTTGCCCCATACACCATGGAGGTACCCTGTGTCCTTAGTCCTAGAGCTTAACAGCGGCATTGGCAGCTGGAAGGGTGGGTTTTAAAACCAATATACAGGGATCTGCATACAGACTATCACATCTTCATTTTATAGACTGGGAAACGGAGGTAAAAAGTAAATTTCAAACAGTTTCTAATGGAGTTTCCGTCTCACAGCTTGTAGTGCTGGGAATCGGGGACTGCCAAGCACATGCAGATCACAGTGACCCCACGGGCTGAGGCTGCAGAAAGTCCAGAGCTTCGGAAAACCATGTGCTGAGGACAAAGTGGTTAAAAGCAAAATGGATTTTTTAATAATAAGGGGTTCAGCTTGAGTATGAAATAAGCAAGGCAATCACAGCTGTTTACTCACATTTCTAACAAGGTACTTGCTATGGAAAAAGAAAAAAAGTATCATTTTCAGCCTCTTTTGGATTTAAACATTTGGTCAAGGTTTTCAGAAAAAATCTCCTGTAGCACTTGCCTGCTATTTTCTTCTACCCCCTACCATACTGTCATCCCATCCTGAGTGCTGCACATGATTTACCAGATCCTACCTGTCTAAATGATGAAAATGAGAAAGCTTTTACCAAGTATGTATATCATAGAAATGTAACTTTTACATGCATTGTACTGAATATTTTTTATCTGGCTACATACAGTAAGACCATTAATATGAATACAAAGTAAAAAGGGTCTGCTTAAAAATCTACAAGATGAATAACAAATCATAATACTGGCAAAGCAAAAAACACCTTTGCAAACCATTCTTTTTTGGAAGCTTTGAAGATACTAGTGGGTGTTTGATAGTTGACCCCCATGAACAAGATCTATGGGGTTGTGGAATAATGTGTTTTGGACAGTAAAGGAAACCACACTGTTTAAAAGTAGCCTGGAAAATAAACTCTAGAAAGTATATGGTAAGAAACATCCCTGTACTAGCTTGGTGGCTGTGTAGGTAAAACCTGAAATGTCTTTTCTTTTTCCTAAATAGTATATATCTGAAATCTTGGCCTCATTAAAATGAATGGGAGTTTTACATTTATTTAATCAAAGCCAGGTTTAATTCTATAATTTAGGGTTGTCCTAGAGAAAGAACTTCGTAACCCAGCTGACTACAAAGAAATGTGTTTTTACAAATTATAACTAATTTTAACCAAGTAGGTATTTTAAAGGAACATTTTGAAAGCATTTGCAACGTCTATCAGCTGCCACTGATGTCTGCAAAGAAGTTGAACTTCCTGTAATTTGCCTTCCAAGTTTTCTACCTTTTTAATAAGTTCATACATGAACTGAAAGACGATGTTATTCAGCCCTTTAATGACTGAAATTATCAAAGTTCCATACGATCTAAACTCGAATTGGAGGAAAAGAAAGACTGGATCAAGCATAACAAAATGCCTTTTGAAAAGGAGGGAGTCAGGACAATAGAGCAAAAGGTATTTTTTAAGAATCCTGCAAAGCCTGACATAGATGCACCTCAGCATTCATTATCATAAAAATCACATTATGACTAGGAAATAACGTTAATGCCATCCCGCAGTATGGTAAAAGTTTATGTTTTCCAGATAGGGAAAAGTGGCCTTATTACTTGTGTAAGAAAGCATTTCAAGCAAAATTACCATACACTGTCTCACTTTGTTTCCTAGCAGGATAATGGGCTATGTTCTCATTCTAAATGAAGGATATACATGCAGGTAAAATTTGGAAGGAGCAAACAGAAATGTATTTGCAAATACCTTACCATAAGCATTTACGGGGGAAAAAAAAAAATAAAATTGTATATGTAAATAAAAATTTGCAAATGCTGCTGTTTCAGATGTGTTTCAGATATATCTTCACCGGTGCAATGAAGGGAGTTTAAAATTAGCCCTGTGCAGTGTTATCAGTTTGATATTTTCAAATTAGAATGCAGAATAAGATTTTATTTCTCAGTACTTAAACTACAGGGACTCTTTATTGCACTGGCAATATAGTTGGTACACATAATACCAGTTAGAATTAAGTAAGAAAAAAAAGAAAACTGCTAAAGAGCCACTATCACAGGCTGCGTTACAGCCTAACCACCACTGACCCTGGTGGGCTGGTACAGACTGACACCAGCAAAGGGCAACATCAGATCACTACCCACTGCCATTAAGAGCCAGCCAAGAGTTCTGGGGTTTTTTTTGTTTGTTTGTTTTTTTTGGTTTTTTTTTTTAAGATTATTTGAACGTATTTGTGTGCTTGCTTTTCAGTACGCGTAATTTAAGCAGGTGCATAACTGGCTAGTCTGGGTTTCTTTTTGGTGGCTTATTTGGCATGAAGAATGCTGTGATCAAACAATGCCCAAATAACTTTTCCTAGCTTATTAGATAAGCCTATACTATTTTATTCGATCTATTGTTCAACCACCTATCCATGGGCCAAATTTGCTCTTCAAAAGGGCTGGTAAAGGATGGTTTCTTCTTGTCCTGAATGCTGGACAAAGAGACCAATTCTAAAATTAGCTATTTGGCATGTAACACCCACCTCCTTTCTTTTTCTTATCTGTTTTTCATTCTACTTAGGGAACGGGAATGTCCCTAGGCTGCAGACCCATGCACTTCGCAGCGAGCACTCCTTATGAAACAGTATTTTGACTGTATTTATCACTTCCTATGTTAAACTCCTCCAAGAAGAAACAACTGGCCTAAAACTTTGTGGCTTGCTCCCTGTACGCCACCAGCGACCCCAGCTCATCTATTACACTGCCATGAGAAGAATCAGACTCCAAACCCATTTGTCTGCTTTAATACTAGGTCTTTTAGGTTGCAAATGGAACAGATTTTTATTTAAAACCCCATCTAAGAGTGTCATTATCCACAAATCTGCTCATAAATGTTTTGGCAACTGACAAAAAAAATTAACTTCAGAAGAGGAAGCCATTAGGATGAAAACATTTCAAATCATGTCATTCATCAGATCTCTGTTCATCCAACAAAACTTGCTTTTGTTACAGGCAATTGTGGTGCTTAATCTCTGTACTTTTCAGCAACACATTTTTCTGATTAAAAAAACATAATCATACTGGCGGTAGTTAGAGATAGAAAAGACCTATTAGTTCACTAAGCCCAGCTCCCTTCCATAGCGAGATATAATCCCTGGCAGGAAGTATTTCAGATATTAAGTTGATCCAGAGCTTACTTTTAGCCAAGGGACTGAATATGGAAATCTGGATGTAGGTGTCACAACACGTTGAATTTAAAGAGCCAGAATGGCTGCTTTTTCTTCATTTCATTTGTATGGTTTTCCCTCTATCTGACCTGCGTAATTCCAGGGCACGTGACTGAAGTTCAGCCATTCTACACGGCAGCGGAAAACCGCGTGGGAACCCCCAGCAGGTCCACGAGCAGGAGCGCCCTAACAGGGTAACCCCACAGGGGTGCACAGGGCAGTCGGCGTCCACAGCCCCCGAGCTCATCCCTGTGCTGCAGGTGGGGGTGAGCTGGGGGGGGTCCTGGGCAGCAGGGTCACCAGCCTCACCTCCCTGTCTTCCCCGATGGGGCCAGAGGAGAGACGGCCAGAATCCATCGTGGGCGACCGAGAGTAACACAGCAGAGAGGAGGGTGAGGAAGGGACCGAGTTCTTTCCGACAGAGCTACTGCTGGTGACACAGCAAGTGGCAGGCTTGTGGGCAGTGCTTCGCTGGAGTTTGAAGGTGATACCGATACTTTACACAGGTTCCTTCTCAATCCTTACCCCTCTCCCATGGTGTTTTAGAGGCATGGGTCGCTTTGACCCGTAGCGGGTTCCTTTTCCAGCCCCACCCGGCTCGGTGCAAAACCCCCACGAGGGCTGTTGAAGATGCAGGTCATGCCTGCATCTCCCTCTGTTCACTTCTCCTCGTCATGTCACAGCTACCGACAGAGCATCCCTCCCCTCCGCACCCAGCACGGAGCTGTGGAGAAGAGACAATAAAACACCCTGCTGCTACCACAACAGCGGCAGCAGCTCGCCTGGGCCAGGGAGGGAGGTGGAGATGAAATCTTCCTTTAATTACGTTTAGAACTGAAAAATTAAAGTAAGAGGGGAAAAGAAAGAAAATCCCTTTTGCATGGAATCCTGATAGTCAAAGAAATTTATAAGGAGGCTATTCTTCTAGTCGCCTCCATCTCAGTAAATCCATCAGCAGTGAAAGACTGCTTACGACCTCCACTCACCCTTTTTAATTTAGGCATCTCAATGTGGATATGCTCCTTTAAACGTCTACAAGAGCTTCCGCTTCACCTTAACATTCTCATATAATGGTTTCTGTACAATTAAGGAATTATGAAGGCCCATATGAATGTGCTATTGTTAAATTTATTATCCATGCATATCAATACCACTCAAAAGATGTAGCCCCGTTTCATTCTAAATACATGACTCTTACGTGTAGATAGTACAGGTGTTCAAACCCTGCTTACAGATAATAATTTCTTTAAAAAAACAAAATCCAAAACGCCAAGGAAAATAAGAAGAGAAAAACAAACTTTGAAGCCCATCTACAGGAAAAAAATATTTTTTTGCTATTATAACATTTCATTAGAGGATTATTACATAATAATATACATTCCTGCTAAGTGAAAGCTGTCTGCATTCATTTTACTAGATACAGTGTAAATAAAGAACGAGAACCTGACTCCTCCTGTCTGCCACCCGCATCTTAATTCAAAACTTCCCTCCTCCAGATTATTTGTTTTCTGGACAGAAACACAAGACAAAGAATTCAGCCTAACAACTACTTGCATACAGGTGGCCCCCTCACAGGACATCACTGAATTCAATAAGTCTTCCAAAAAGCAGAGGCATTTGTCCCTGCACACTAATTTACAGGATTAGAGGAAACAATCTGATTTGTCACCCTCTGAAATCAGTAGAGAGTCTCCCATTGACTTCAGTGTATGTTGATCAAATATTACAGGAAAAATATAAGGTAGTTTCACGAGCCCAAATGAATCATTCAGTCAAAAAAATGCTTAAAATTTGGTGCTGGGAAATTTATTACATTTTAAAATAGTATAGTAAACAGGGACCTGTTTTCTTTCAGGTTCTAAAACCTGTTTAAAGTACTTTACAATTTAACAATACAATTATTAGAAGAAAAAGATGATGTGATATTAATATATCTAGCTAGCTATATGTTTTTAATTTGGAAAATTGCAATCAGAAATGGAAAGATGGAGATTTAATGTCTGTATTGAAGATGATCAGAAGAGTTCTTTCCATAAAGGTTAACAACAGATAATTACTTTTTCAGGAAATCACTAAAATGACATGATTTTTCTGCTTTGTTTTCACTGAAGTTTTATGATGCTCCCTTCTTACCACTTAGCAATGAAACAAATGAGGTTAGATGGCAAAGATTATGAAAGAAATTAGCAATAATGAGTCCAGTAACTAAAAACATTAGTAGAGAAAATTGAGTTGACCTTACTTTTATAATTATTCATTTTCTTAATTGTTTTTTTTCTGGAATAATTGGAATGAAATTAAATAATACGAAGTACAACCCTCACATGTGATTGTGTATTTGGCATAGATTAATAACCTTCCCAAATGCACAATGCATTGCCCATTCCAGAGGTCACCTCCGGGCAAATACCTGTTCCGAGCTGTGACCTAGCCACAGATACTCTGCGACAGTGATCCTTTCTCTTCTGAACCTTCACTTCAGGATTAATACACACTTTCTTCCCACCAGCCATCAAAAGCTTGTAAAGTTTAACATGTTATACTTGCAGTCACCAAACAGGAGATAGGGAAGTGGATTTAAATTACAATCTCTACAGTATCTCTCCGTTTCTGCAGGCAGCTCCAAAATAACACGTTTCTTGGTCAATTCTTTTCAGATACATCAATGGAGCAAGGTGGAAGTCTACCAACTTATCACTGCTGTTACCGAGTGTACTCCTTAGGCAAACGCAGGGAGCGTTATCCTCTCCTTTGGGCAAATAACACATCTGCCCCACCGCAGCCTCTGGAAATACTGACGGAGAGCAAGCGCTACCCTATACCCGCTGATGTTTGCAGAATCCATTCCTGTGTTATCAAGTGAAATGGTACGATTAGTTCAGTCAGTTAAGAAAAGATAAAAACTGAATACTTCTCAAGTTCAGGGTTACAGCCCTTAATATTTATACAGCAGACAACTTTGACGTTGCAAAGCTCAGTCTAAATGCTATGTGATATGCAATCCCTCTCGTTTGGTGCACATTTCTTTTCAGAACTGCATTCCTCGAGATGAATATCAGACCACCCAGAATTCCACGGAACACATTTTTATAATAAAGGGAAAAAGCGCTCTTGTGAAATCAGCTAAGGTCTTGCAAAATATTAAAATGCTGAAAGCAAAACTGAAGGTAACCTTCCCTTCAGAACTGTATGAATCTTTTCCTTCCCCCCTTTGCTCTTTAGCTTCATCCATTTATGAAATAGTGCTTCACAGGTGAAGAATATTAAGAAATTAAGGTCTCCCGATACTCCCGATACAAGAAAAGAAGCATCATCATTATTATTATTATTACCACTGCCTTGTCATTGGGAACCCAGAGTACAGCAGCTGGATGGCGTACCCTCAGGTTACACACAAATCTGTGATATGAGTGAGAAATCAAAGCTAGAGCTCCCAGACCTATCCTTTAGCTACAGGATAGCCCCAAACCAAGTTAAAGAGGTTTAAGGGCTTGTTCAAGTGAACGGATCAAACTTCATGCCAACCTGGTGTAAATCTCAAGATGGTACCCAGGCTCGTGGAAGTTGCCTTGGGAGCACATTTTTTTCTGAGTTTTATTGGCAACTTCTGCCCTGAGCATTAACAAAGTAGATCCCAACACGTTCTTCTGAATCAAATGCCAAACAGTTTCACAGAGTTCTTGTTCATTGTTTAAATTCAATTAAAAAAGTAGTACCAACAGGTAAAATGATTGCTGCTGAGCCAAGATGCATTGTATGTTGGATACAAGCCCTCACACTAAGTTTCAAATGGGAAGATGGGAATTAGTGGACTCCCTCTCCAATTATTATTTCTGCAGAAACACACAGAGCTCAGCAAAGGGACCTAGTCCCAAGCTTGCCATAGACAAACAAACTTAACAGTTGAGAGGGTACAAAGGTAAAAAGTGGCCTTCTGCACACTTGCTTTCCACTGCACTCTCAGGTTCTTTATTTCTTTTGTCAAAAGACCTAAAAACGGATTTATTTTTTTTTAAAGCTAACCACACAACATAAAGAACAATGCCTGGTTTACACTGACATAACTTGTATAAAATAATGAAACCAGCATCCCATTGCACAAACATGCCACTCAGCTATACCTAGCGCAGAAGATGCTGAAATAATAGGGAGTAGTGCCTGGGTGCCCTTGAGCAGGCTGCGCCTGGAGGCTCCATCCCAGCTGCCCTCCAGCACTGTTCATGGTCCCTGGCTCCGTGGTGGGCTCCTCACATGGCACGGTGGGCACAGGCAAAGCAAGCCCAGAATTCAGGGCATAAAGCACCCTTCTCACTGTCATTGTAACATCTAAAAGACGTGTCTGAATTACTTGTCCTAAGCCCACTGTAGTGACTAAAGAGATGTAGGTGCTTAAAACGCTCATTTCCTAAATAAGGACTTAATTGTAAAATTGTATACTTCTATATCCATGTATGTAATTCCAGGAGCAGTCCTTGATCTTTCCGTAGTTACTCCCTATTATGCATCCATAATTACACAGAAATTTAACAAATATAAACCAGCTTGTTTAAACAAGGCATTACACGCTGCCTGCTGATAACAGGCCAATAAAATCTCATTCAGAAATGTGTCATTAAAGCTGTATTTGTCCATCCCTATTTATTATAGTGAAAAAGAAAAGGAAAAAATACATTGGAGTCATATTTCCCGTGAGTTCATCATACCCTGGCACATAACATTTGTGAATTTTATTCAATTCATTTAAAATGATTTCTAACACACAGGCAGCAAGTTAAGGACTGCAAGGAATTCAAATGATCACTAGGCATGCAAGATTTCTCAAGAGACAGGTTTCAAACCACAAGTGAGGTATATTTTCCTTTAGGAATTGTACATAAAAAAAAATTAGATCTAATGACTACATATTTCTCAAAATATGACATGCTTACTCATGTTGTGAAATCAATTGACTCACACATCCTTAAAAGGGCAGGTACAGTTCTCTGCAGAAATTCAATCTCAGATAGGCCAAACTGCAGCAGTTCGACAAATGTCAGTAGCTTCGAGCCTAGCAGGACCAGAGGCAGGAGAGCCGTTTTTCACTCAGACCCACCTCTGACGTTTTTAGCACTCCCTCCCCTCTGTTTTCTCCCTTGTACCAGTGTGCCATCCCGTTACTTCCCTCGCACAGGACCACGCAGACCCCACAGAGCTGCTGCCCATCACCTTTGCATGAGTAGTGGGAAGAAATGGAGAAAAGGAGGACCTGCGCATGCTCCTGCACCCCAGCTGCAGCTGCAGACAGAGGTGCTGCACTGAAGAGTGCTGGCGAGGCTGAGATTGTTCTTAAAACACACAGCGAAGCCTTCAGATTTGTAAAATAGTATCTTTTGTCCATTTACCTGTGCTCAACACAAGAATTCCTAATTATTTCTCCTCCTCCATGCTGCCTCCCTTGTGGTTCCCCTTTCTACATTTCATAGTTCTCTTCCCTTGCTGGCTGACTTCATTGTCTACTGCTCCCACCAGCAGCTCCACCTACTTTTCTACCCCTTTTATTCCACTCTTCCCTAAAGCACAAATCCAGATCTCATAAATCCACTCCCTCTGCTGCTTCTCCATATCCAATGTCATTCACTTCCTTGAACCACTTCTTGCTCCCCAGCAACGCTAGGCTCTTACCCAGTTCCACTCATGAACGTGTTGGTCTTTCCACTCACCATTATCCTTTAATGTTCCTGCTAGTCATGATTTCAGAGGGTCCCCCTCACCCCCAGCATTACATTTACAACTTTTAACACTCAGCTTAGTGTATAAAGAAAATTGCTGTTATCTGGGGGCTGTAAGAGAAGTTGGAAAGAACAGGTATCACTGGTTTTGTTCTCAGTAAATCAGAATTACCCTGCAAGCTTTATTACTTGGGATCACGATTAACCTTTTATTAATCAAGCATTATAAAGAACAGATCTTCATTTTCCAAATGAAGGAAAACGCTTAATCCAGTCCCCAGGTTTGATTTACAGCCAGTAACACTGTGGACTCAACAAACAGAGATTGCTGACTACTGAGAACAATGAACTTGTTAGTTAACAGAATTAACAGTGCGTTGTTTAACTATAATGACAGCAGTAAAACAGGAGATGTGAAGTTGATACAGTCACAACTGAATCGTAATGGATGAGATATTTACGGCAAAGCTGTTAAAACATTGAATAAAATATGGGAAGAGCAAAAGCAGATGTGATTTTATTCTTCAGAGTTGAAGCTTGTAAAGTATGAGATAGCATGAGTAATAATCACAGGTTCTAGTTCACAATGCATTAATAAATATTGATATGATGCCAGTGCTGAAACTTTCCAGATACCGAAATAAAGTGAGAAAGCATGCTCTTGCATTATGTATTGCTAAGTTTAAATTTTACGGCACACATGGCAATATATTCATTATGATATTACACACCCCCCTACACTATCTCACACACACACACCTCTCTTTATTTAGGACCTGAACAAGCATTCAATTTGCCAGTCACCAGTGTTACAGCCCCCACTGCTGCAGGTACATCCCCCATAGCAGAACTGACAGGATGGATCATACAAGAACTCTTTATCTATTTTAGTGCAGAATTATCCACCCAGGCTTCAATGGTTTGGGAGGAGAGTTTGGGCAGATCTGGCTGACTTTGCTCTGCAGCGTGCCAGGCAGCGCCGACGGGGCTCCCTCTGATGGTGGGATTCCAGGGGGAAGGGCTGACCAGCTACCCCGGGTAGCAGTAATTCCAGCTCCTCCAGCCAAACCCTGAAAGCATCTCCTTCCATGATCTTACACAGCTACTGATCACATGCTTTTTTTCCACAGGGATGGTATTTCTAGCTAGAAAAATGATCGCAACCCGGCCAGACACCAGGTTTTCTGCCTGCAGTTTCATAGACAAGTTACGATAGCGTAAATCCAACATAAATTTAAACAAGAAAAAACAAACAAACAAAAAAAATTACTGCAAATGTGAATCAGTTTCCTTCATACCTGCTCAGACACATCTGTGCTGGCACGGCCACACTGCCAGCTAATGTGTGTTTGCATACATAAACCACTTCACAAGTCTGTACAGATCTTTTTGGTTTGTTTTACTTCAAATACATTAATCAGCCTAAATGACTATTTCTGCATGACTAAAGGACAGGCAGAAACCAACATTTTCTTCTTCCCACTGATTCAACAAAGCTGTTGCCCTCCTTCCTCCCCTCTGTTCTCAGAGAACATGAAAAGTGCTGCAGAAAGTCCACAGCCCAAACGGGTATCGCCTCTGCACGCCCTTCCCTCGAGTTCAGCCTACAGCAAGAGAAGGCTAAACAGATTACCTGATGTTGTACATCACATCTTGTACAAACACGGCACACTGAAATTTATCCACTGATCAGTACCCTGAGAATGGATGGCAAGCATTTACTGCTGTGTGTATGCCATCATCTGTATGAAATGGCAAAATTACATATTATTTGATTATTTTTCTAGAAATTTCCAATCTAAACTCCTGGGAAAGGGGATATATATATCTGTATATATCTCCATCCATTCTTTCCCAGAATGGATATAATTTCCCTGTGACTTACTCCTATATACTGTTCTTCATTAATCATCAATCTAAATCTCCAAAGGAAGAAACTATAACACCAAACCTCACTTCCTTGAATTAAAATCTCCCTCAAAGGATATAATTTTCTGATTTCAAACCACGAAGCAGATTTACGCTGGAACAACTTTATTTTGGCTGGTCAGATGTAAGGAACTGTACACTGTGCATGAAAAGCTAACAGTTCACATCTGGTCTGGGGCGCTCTTGCAGTTATACTCAGCCTGATTTAAAAGGTGGGGGAGGAAGAATAGGATGAACCCCCAAATAGAACTCTCTTCTGATTTCTGTACTATTTATTGTAATTTTTTCTATACGTGTCTGTTGGTCCTACAGTGTGGGGCCGTCAGATATGGGTTTGGCAAACAGCTCTGCAAGAGAATCCCTCCGCTTTTGATTTCATGCTTTTCAATGTCTCTGTAATTCCTGTGCTCAGTGTATGGCTCCCTATTATAACATTTTTATGTTGTTTTTATTATTTCTAAACTACTTTGGGCCACGGCTGAGGAGGTCACATCAGCATGGTCCCACAGACCTAGAACCCCCAAACACCTGGAATGTCCCACACCTAGACACTCCTCCTACCCCCCGAACCTACAACGCCCCACATAGAGACCCCCTCACCCCCCACCCCATATCTTGTCAGGAATTCAAGAGTACCCAGTTTGGATGGAGCCTGTAGCTGCTGTTGTACCTCTAAGCTGTTGGCGTTCGTCAGCTCTCGGACCTGCTCCTTAAGGCTGAGTGACGATGGTTTGAGCGTGTCCCACTCTGCAGCAATGCCAGCGGCTCTTCATTTGAGTACCCTGCCTACCCCAGCAGGAATTCTCTCCTGGGACAGATGTTAGCTCTTAGTTGCAAAGCTTTCTGTGATGAAGGCCCCTCTAACGTTTAACAGAGTTACTACTGTTAGTCTTTTCAGAGGTGATAATTCTACAGCCCTGGCAGGGCAGTTTGGTCCAGTTCAAAAAATCTTCCTTTCACCAGTCACAAGGCCTTGGAAAGATGGCCTTCAGAGTGGGAATCTTCTGAGACTGGGGTCTCATGTCATATGACGGCTTTTGGGACCCAGACAGGAGGGATTTTCTCTTCCCCACCTCCTGCTGTGATCCATAACTTTCTAAATTCATTCTCAGTATCCTTGGGATGAACAATAGATGAGGTCCTTTTGTAACAGAGGTCGCAAGCCTTTCAGGAAGGCTTGTCCTTTACTTTTTACAGAGCGTAGGACCACTAAGTGGCTGTACTGATGTAGGTCTGTAGGTTTCTCAGAGCACAAATAAAAATTTCCCAATCAGATAGCATCCTGACTCAGGCACCATAAAGTTGCTTACAAACTGTCATGAACGTAGCTTAAAAAACACTAAACAGTGGGTATAGCAAGATTCACACTAAAGCAATGAAACACAGAACAAATTGTACAAATTGGCATCTGATGTAAATTGGCATCAGTCCACTGCAACCAATGTATCTGCATTGACTTGCATGAGCTAAGGATGTAGCCCTGCAACTCTTAGTCTAGCCTTCTGCAGCACAAAGGAAAATTGCAAGAATAAATAAGACCTGACGTTCAAGGTTTCTGCAATTACATATACAATTCGGGAAAGTGCATTCAAATGCCTTTTCATTGTCATCTGAAGGCGAAGACCCCAAATCCAGAGCATCCAAGGGTACCTGCCAGAGCACTTCACATTTATGTGTGAGCAAATTTTGAAGACAAAATACTAGGACCTAAGATCTCAGTTGTTTCCCCAAATCTTTCTTGAGGCTCTTCACATCCCTAATGTTGTTATCCACTAGTCTGACCCACACCTCTTTAGAATCAATGCTGTTAGTGATGTTAAACAGCACTGGCTGATTTAGATTTCTATGACACATGGACTCCTGTCCACTAGGTACTCAGCTGCGACCACTAAACTCATTTCACTTAGATCTCAACTCCAAATAGAGTATTAGGGATAAACGGTCAGTGCTTTAATGGTCATTTCACACTTCATCATCAAGTCATCCATTCTCTGCATGTGCCACTTAAGTCTTCCATTCTGTTCCCTCAAATATATCATAGCAAAAATGAACATGACAAAACAAATGTTGAAAAAAGCAACCTTTGCTTGTTGTTGGTGGTTTTTTTCTCCCTCTAACTAAATGGCGAATTGTCCCATTATACTCATTTCCTGCAAAATATGTATCTCCAGGACCTTCAGTGCAGCAAAGCAAAGCACTGCTACAGTCATCTTCTGTGTGGAGTGCTTCTGTTTTACATACTGACACGCATTTTAACATGAAAAAGGTCAGAGATGGAAACAGCACAGCTTGTTGCTGTGACAGCAGACATTTAACAGAAAGACTTCTGGACACACTACAGTTTAAAATAATTTAGTAAAATAATTGCCATGATTGATTTTTTAGGTCCCTGAGTTCATACCACACACTTTTGTGTGACAACTCCCTTCAGTGCTGTTTTTTCTTTCTTCTTTTTTTTTTTTTTTTTCTCTCCAGCAATGACAAGAAATGCATTTCAAATAAGTTCTGGGCTGTTGTCAAAGTTTGATCAGATTCACAAACTCCACTATCATTTGTTGGCTAAGACCAGTCTACAGAGCTGTTGCCAATCCTTTGTCCAAACAGCCGGTAGCACAAGGCTAGCAGAAAATCATCTTGTTCAAATGAACTTTTGATAGCCTGCCCTTATGACAAGCTAAGCCCTATTTGTAAGGAACGCAGTGCTTGCTTTTGTTGCAAACACAGATGTTGCTACAGCAATGGCCACACCAGGGCTGCACAATACATCTGCCCCTGAAAATAATTAGTATAGTCAGTACAAACGAAAGCCAGAAAGGATTATGTTTGAGGGAGGAGAGGAACTGTGAGATACCAGAGAAATAAGCAAAGCTGTTGAACTGGGGAGAAGCACAAAGTCTGTTACACACAACACTGCACTGCCTTGGATTCACTCATTCAAGCGAATTTAGGCACAACAGTATCTACAAAACTAAACCCCACAGAGCTTATAAGGAAGGCTTCCTCCACAGTCAGCAGAGGAGGACAGGTACACCTGGAGAGAGCTTCAGCATGCTTGTGAACAAACATTAGCTAATCTTTGTAAGAGTGATTTGGTACAATCCCAGAAGGAAATGTCCTAAATTTACTACAGAAAATATTGGTGCATTCATTGTATCAGGTATATAATATCATTAAGAATATACAGATTCAAAGCTGCAAAGTACATTCGGAATGCCACTTCAGAAAGCCAAGTCCTTTCCAAAGGGAGAAGAATTAGTAGAAGAGAGTGTCATATTTAGCCTACGTGTGTAATACAGTGTTCACCCTAAAAGTGGGGGAAATGTTTCTAGTACAGATAGTCAAGGGGGTTCAAAGCTACACCTTTCAGAGAGGTCAGTCTGATTTTCAAAATGTGATCCCCGTGTCATTCACATGATTTACTCAATAACTTTTAGCGCAAAAAGCATAAGCTATTCTTATAGAAAGGACCAGAATCTGAGACAAGCCATCGTGCAATACAGTGCCTTCATCCAAGCCAATACAGCAAGTTCCTAGGGCCACATGAGCAGAGCACAACAACCCAGTTTCGGCAGTGGTGTGCAATCATGAGATGCCACCCAGCTTTGCCTATGACTTGGTAGTTTGTGCACTCTTCTGGTCTGCAGAACACAAGAAGGAGGAGGATTTAAAATTAGATTTTACACTTTCTTGAAAAGTCTCCCTAATCTCAGGACTATACACAGCACAGCGAAATGTGTAAGGCATAGACCATCACAGCTGCTGCTTTGACCTGAGCTAAATATGGTCTGACCTTTTTACAAATGGTCTGAGAAATCCAGGCTGATGGGGAATCTCAGGGCCCTTAGGATTTATTTACATATCTGCTCACTCTTTAACTTAGGAACCAGCTTGGTTGGGACCATACCTTTGCATGGTCAGATTATTAACCCCCCTTAATAAGCTCTGTCCCTTGCACACATTTACCTTTATTAAAAAACCACCCGTTTAGTCCTGATTAGCATAAGGCAGCAAGAAGGAATCACATAGTAGAAAAATGGGAAAAGTAAAAAAAAAAAAACACCCAACCCAAAAAAAACCCCAACCCAAAAAAAACCCCAACCCAAAAAATCAAACAGTGTAAACAGCATTCATTGAACTTAATATGCAGAGGGTTTAGAAATCTAAAGAGATCACAGCAAAGGCCTTAACTATTAGAAAGAAGTAAAGAGGGATTTTGTTTTATTTTTAAGTATAAGAATCCATATTTGTTCAAAATAAAATCCCTATTCTGATTTCCATTCTGGACATGGAAAAATGAAATTGGATGCTTTTCTTAAATATAATTTTCATCACAAGATAACAATTCAGTAAAAATCTGAGTAGATGTGGAAAAAAAACACATGAAAATGTTAAAGTTTCACTTTTCTGAAGCTGCACGTGGCTTACAATGAGAAAATGCTGTTCATGTGTATCCATATGAAATAAAATGGTACAGAAATGACAAGAATGGCCAATACCTCTCTTAAGCCTCATATAGTGTTTTTAGAGGACAAAAAGCTTTTAAAACAGATTTTTGGAGCATAGTTAGAACTGCTGTTTTAAAAACAACTGTTAACAGTTGATGAACTAGGTTAACTATGAATAAAACTTTTATTTTGAGTTATATCTGAATGAAAAATGCAGGTACTCATAATTTTGACGTTAGGACTTCAAAGGATGAGAATACCAGTTCTGGAACTTGCAGATAGAACTCTCCTCTGTACTCAGAGCCTGCAAAAGCCAGACTTCAAAATAACACAGGAAGAGCAGTTTGCACAGACACCTTTCCTCCGACCATGAGATCATCGAATAACAGAATACATCACTTTGCTTTACAAACATAAGCCTCAGTTGTGGAAAGTGCTTATGCTTGTGTGTGTAAAGGAAAGCAGGAGGTAAAGTGCTTTCCTGAACAGAACAGATTCCTTGAAGAGGGTATACACGACAGTCTAGACTAATCATAAGATTTTTGTTTTACCTTCTTATACATTGCTAGCCACCTGAAACGTGGGTTGGAGTAATATTCCCTCCTCTCCAGCCACAGCCCCAGACCTTCTGATCTGATGTGATGAGGAAGAAGACAAATGAGCCCTTTCCTTGACACAAGGGTGGTCTGTCCATCCTCCTCTTCCTTGCTGTTGCTTTGCTTTTCACTGCATGCGGAGCATTCTCCCCAGAACCTCAGTGTTTCAGTATTAAATAGTTGTTTTTTAATCAGCTCACAAGAGTGGAAATACTATTGGGTATATATATGTTGCACAAGGTTCAGCTATGGCACTGGAAAACTGTGCAACGTGCCCACAGTCACAGCACGTTCCTGTTGGAAACACAGACCTGGGGCATCTGGTGGCCACATCCCTGCGAAAGAAGCTAGACTGCAGTCTCTGCTTTAAAACTAAATTATAATTTGTTCACTTCAAAGACATAACACAATCAATTTGCGATAGCATTGCTAGTGCAGACTATTACTGATATGAAATGCAATACTTCAATATATGCTGAAGCATTTGACTTCTCTCCCGTTCTAAGTATACTTAATTTTGACAGTTCTAAACAAATGTCAACTTGCTTTCAGCTTCCTCCCTCCTCCTCCCCACATTTTGTGCTGGTGCATTGCTAACAGAATTGAAACTTGAAAATAGCCTTAGGCTTTCTAACCAGTTTTGAATGGTATCAGAGGCTTTTGTCTATTTCAGAATATAAACTCAAAGATACTAATTTTGCCATATTATTAAATAATAAACAAACGTTCACAGCTAAAATAATAAAAATCGGCTGTAAAACGCAAAGAACAATAAAAAAGAAAGAAAAATGGATACCATATTGCAAAGGAAAAAGAGTTAGATTGTCATGAATCTGAAAGGAAATCAATAGGACAACTTTGGAGACCCATTTCAATCTGTTGTTGGCATTGTTTTCTAGTAGTAATTTTCTCAAAATGTTAACAGTATTGAGTTTGCTTATTGATTCTATTATTTTTGACCTTGCATTAGTGTGGGCTAATCTTACATGCCATAAAATTTCCTTTCACAGCTAAAATTATAGTATGGCTCTAGGGAAAAGTTACAATCAGGTCACAGCCCCCTTAGGATTTTGATGAGCATGTAACTGGCAATAATGAGTTATTTTGGCTTTCTAGATACTTTTCTGTTGTTTACATTCTATCACAGAGTTTAGGCAGGATCGTCATACAAGTGATCAGTATATTGACTAAAATACCAAAATCATAATAAATGGAAAAGTAAACTCAGAGCAGGTAGACAGGTCTGTACGAGAGTCAATAGTATAAACATCGCTGGAGAGCGAGCTGAAGCCAACGTGTTACTCGCTTGCCTGGGGATGCGGCTGCAGAGCACGCTACGGCACAGCCAGCTGTTGCAACATTTATGATTCAGCAGCAAAAAGAGCGACTCCACTTGTCTGCCATAGAACTGTAAGAAACACAATACAACAAAGAGGATGATGATATTACCCTCCCAATATAAAATGATACCATGTATTCTGATACATATACCAGAGATCTTTTTTTATTCCCTTGTATTTATGCATTAATTACACAGCTGTTACTTTTACCCAAGATTCCTGTGTTAAGTGTTCAGAATGGACAGTGTTAAATTAATCAGCAGCTACTACACGGCTCAATACTCTAGCACCATCACCAGTACTTAAACATCTCTCAGAAGACAAACCCATTTGTTCCAGGGAGGATCTTCTGCGAGTCCTTTACACTGAGTGTTCAAATACCTCCCAAGTTAAAAAAAATAATGGAAATTTCAAGTTTCAAGCCACACTGAATTGACATGTAATGCACTGCACTGGACACGCGTCTTCGCCAAAAATATAGGTTTGTGAGCAAACCGCACATACATCTGGGGCTAAACAGTTATTTTCCTAATATCACAAATACTCTGACATTTTGAGTTCGTAATAGCTACGGTAACTGTTTAGAAAGCATCCAAACAGCCGACAGTCAGGCTTATATCAAAAGGAGATATTTTGGATTCTGAAAACTCATAAAGGTCTAGACGTACCCAGATGTTCCTTATAAAAGAACTTTAACACCAGAGAAAAGACACCCAAAGATAGGCTAAGTGCCCTGCTTGAAGGCTGCATGGTATATATGTCCCCAGAGAAGAAAGCTGGAGGGAGATTTATTGTTTGAGGCTTTTAGCCTCAAGCTTAATTTTTAAAGGTATGTATTTCCCTAGAAACAGTATAGTTCCATTTAAAAGTCACAGGTGCCCTGAAGCTCTGCTTAGAAGATTACCTCAAATTTCATTTAATAATGGGTTTGAAACTTGAGTCAAATTATTTATTACAATGGGCAATATTTTTGTCTGGTTTTCCCTTATGGTCATCTCTGGTGCTAAAAGGGCTCAATAAAAATTAAAAATGATAGCAGCTTATACAGTTCTGCCAATGAAGGGGTTTTCTTTGAACCATCTTTAAACCCGATACAGAGTTCAAACCAAGCCTTCCATGTAATCCTAAAATAAAACAAGTAGCAGCTCATCCCAGTTTATCCCAGGCTAATGTATTCCAGTTTCACATTTTGTTTTTACAGTTTTGAAGTCCAAATCCTGACAGTAGTAATCACTAAGGTAACACAAATATGAGTTTGCACAAAAATGCAGTAATTAGAACTAGATACCTTTATGCAATGATTAAAAATATAGGAGTTTGCACATATGAGGTTTGGAAAGTTGATCAGGAGAGAGAACAAGAAGAGCTGAGCAGAGACAGATTTTTCACGTTCTGGACAACTTGGAAAATTCTGAATGGTTCACCCTCTCACTCTGCATCTTGTTTAGCAAAAAACAAAAGTCTTTGTTTTAAAGAGAATACTTAACACATACACTAAAAAAATCAGGTTAAAAGGCAGGGGGGTTTTGTGTGCAAAAGTTTAATTTTAAAATAGAATTTAAAGATGAATTTTCAAACAGTGGCAAGTTCAAAACAAAATGAGAATGATGTTTAAAAAAATCCCACGTCAAAACAGAGATTTAGCTGTTGTTAGAAACAGGTTTTGTTCTTTGTTCCCCATAAATAGGATCAAGCGGCCACACGCTTGTTGAACATTTGGGTTTTACTGAACACATTTTCCCACTGGAAGTATATAAAAATAATTTAAATACAATGATGTAAAATATTATGTCTTTACTAAACCATAAGCGATACGTCTAATTTTTCCTTAAAGAAACATACGACCTTTTCCTAGAAACTCAATAGCTATTAGGGCTTTTTGTTATTTACTTTAAAGAATTTAAGAGGACACTATTAACAACGAGAGAAAAAAGTCACACAGTGAAAAATTCTATTTTGCTTTAAGGTCTCCGCTGTCCTTACAACTTCAGAAAACAGCTTTCATCCAACAAGCTGAAAAAGCCATATACACTACAGCATAGCACTTAAGCCCACTACAAAAACACTTCAGCATATGCTTAAATATTATCCAGGTTGTCTAATATGTATTGTCTACTTTTGCTGTTATTACATTTTTGTGGTATTGGATAAAGAACAAAGGAAGAAAAAGTTGGAGAAGATTTAAAGAAGCATGAAGCCAAAATAATTTACAATAGTGGATTTTTTTTTTTGACCTCAAGGAGGAAAGTATTTTCCAAGGCCTGATTTCATAAACGTTTTTTTTCTCTCCAGTTAAAAGGAATTTAAGAAATCAAAATACAGAGATATTTACTCTATTAAAATTACATAGGCAGGAGTACCTTTTGATTTTTTGTTTTAAGAACTCTCTCAAATGCAGAGACACAAAGATGAGAAGATGAGACAAGCCCAAGCCAGTTATTACAAGACCCATCTATAGAAATTTACGGAAGCTCTTACATGCAAGAATAATCATCATATATGGGTTCCTAACATGGGATTTTTAAAGGGGACTCGAGATGGTCAGCAGTTTTACAGGCACCATTAAGTCTAAGTAGAAGTTGACAATTTAGGGGATGAGTCTCATTTGAGCTATGGCTATCTTACACGTCTTTGGCAGTGCAAATGCACCTTAAAGCGAGCATAAATTACGTTCAGTAACAGCTAAAAAGTTTCCAAAAAACATCAATGAAAGGCAATGAAACTTGAGCTTCAAAGTCACTTTGGCGATTTTTGAAACCATTACAGAAATCTTTCAAAGCCCTTTAAAAGGCAGGAGAAACCAAGACAGCAGCATGAGGAGCACACCTAGTGACCATTTCTCAGTACGAGCAGGGAGCAGTATACTTACATTTGTGTGTCCAGTAAGAATCCGATAAAACATCTGCGTGTTGATGGGTAAATTATAATTGCTCTTATGGTTACATATTGATGCATCTGTTGGTGTTCCCTAAGGATGCTGCATTTCTCAGGATAGTGTCTATGGATTACACTGTACTGGGCACGTGGACACCCTGAATATTCCATATGTGTAGATGTAAAAACATTCAATAAGCTTCTGACTGTCTCATGTCAGAGATCCTTCAGCATTTTTTTGTGTGTGTGTGTGTGTGTCTGTGTCTGCGTGTCTCAGCTGCAGCTAGATTTAAGATTAGCCCTATGGGGTACCAAAACTAGATTTCCTCTTCTGCAGAAAGCCTGCTCCATGAACACTAGGAAAGCTGAGCCCATGTCCTCAGTCTCACCTAGTAATCCTCAAATCCAGGTTCCCCTCTACACAACAGACACTACTATGTAAGCTAATCATAGGTCGCTCTAGGTAACCGAAAGTGCATGGGGTTTTCTTTTTCAGGCACTGTGGGAAATAGATCCTTTTACCCTCTTCTGTCCCGAGCATAACCTCTTACAACTGTGCCTCTGCACTACCGAGTCAGGGAGTGCAGCTTGCATGGCATGGGCACGTTCAGGACATCGCTGCAGGCTGTGATTTCAAGAGGAATGAGACCTCTCCTTCATTTCTAAGGAGACTGAAAATGAGAGACTTCTCAATGCCTTCTAACAGCTAGCTTCTCCTCAGATTTTTCCTAGTTTACTACTGAATAGGGTATTTTGGCTTCCAGTCTAATGCATTTACTTCTCCCAGATACAAGGAAACTACTTATCAGAAGGGGGATCTGGACATTACTCCAAAATTTTGGTACAGTACATGTTTCTTTACACCTATGCAATCTGTGTCAGTAGATGCTTATATGACTGAAAACCCCAGCTCTTAGCTTCTTTGTCCCTTTCTGTTCCACAGCTCTAAAATGGAAACATCGGGGCTTTCCTTCCCACCCTCAGAAATCAAATGCAAAAGCACAGACTAAGCACAGGGAGGGGCTTGGGTGCTGCAGTAATGGAGTTATAGGAGTTGCAGCTTCAGATGCAGAACAGACCACGGAGCCTTTTATTGCCCACTGCTTTGCCATCCACCAAATACTTGTTTTCTGCTGCATCTGTCTTTAAATCAGGTCTGAGCTGCTCTTTTCTGTCCGTTACCTCAGATTCAGCATTAATTAAACTCATTTTGTATACTTAATTTCAGAAAGACAGAAAAGACAAGACAGAAAATGATGTGTTTGCTGTGGAGGAGAACTGGAACATTGACTGGTGCTTTAGGTTACTCCTTTCTGGGATTTATATTTACAAAATCCCTTTGAATCTGTTTCCCCCCCCTTCTTTCAGGTTTACAAATGAATCTCATTTGGAATCAAATTTAATTCAATGCTGCCTGATCTCTGCCACTAATCACTTCTCTGTGCTCACTGTGATATATATTTATACAGTGCATTAAAAAAGCATCTATCCCAGGCCTCCAAGGAGCCTTTGCCATGTGTCCATCAGTAGGTAATCACACCAATAAAACAGAACAAATGCAAAAGTTCTCTAAACTGGTAAAGAGGTATTAAAATGAGGTGTCAGTCTTGGATGCGTCAGTCTCTCTTCTCTCTTCCATTGTCCTAAAGTAATTTTCAAGTTGTGGCCCCAAGACCCATAGATTGTAATCCCTAATGATTTGCAAATTGAGCAAAGGAACATCAGTTAATAAAACCACTATGAGGTGGTTAAATTTTACAGTGTCCCAATAATCAGCAAACTGGAAATTTAATGTTTCAAAATGCAAAGGGGTGAACCCCAAAGTTAGGGTGTCCCATTGCAAAGAACCGCCCAGGACACCGGGGTCTCTTATCTCTCTTCACTTTGGTTATGGCATTACCACACCAAAAGAAGCAGTAACTTAAATATGCATATATCAAATGGTGATAAGGTCAAAACTCCTGCTTTATTTGCAAGCCAGAATCCAAACCAAGCTATCAGCCAGCACCAGTGTGATAAAACTTCTGAGAAATGCCACAAAAAGCGTGTGCAGTAGGAAACACAGAGGAAAGAAGAGTCTATGAAAGCAGCTGTGTGTTCAGAAGTTACAGCAACAGGTAAGTAAATAGCCACCACTGCACCTCTCTGTAAAGGCACAAACCCATTGGAAGGCTGGATGACTGATAACACTTACCTTTGCTTTAACCCCAGAGCTAGGAGGAACACTCTCCCAACCTTCCATAACACCAAATTCAGTACCTAGCTTTGGTAAAACATTTTTTTTCTTGTAAGTCCTGGGACAAAGAGAGAGGCATGACAGAACAAGCCAATTTGCACATGCGGTATCCCACTACTGTACCTGGGGTTGATTTGTCTGCTGAACGTTCTCAAAGATTCATTTGCATAAGAAATTACCCAACCTGACAATTACTTGAATGCACAGTTGGAGTAAATACAAACAGATGAAATAACCGTGTTTGGTTTTGTGAACGTCTTCACGTGACCAAGTTTTCCCAAAATCTGGGACTGTTAAAAGAATCACAACTTCCTAGCACACCTTTCATTGTCTACAAACTCAGCCTCTTCTGTTTCTGGAAATAGCTACTAATTCATTATTATCACTGACATTTCTTGCAATTTCATGTGTTTCCCTAGCAGTGCCTGTTTCCTCAGTTTCATTATTATCAAACAGCTCTGCTGTGATAGACTGCTGATCCTCATCTTCATATTGATTAATTTCATTTTCACATGCATCATCCTGATTTTCAACATCTTCAGCACAGTCTTTTTACAATGAGTCATTTGCAAGACAGATTTTCATTATTGGAGTCATCTTCAGCGTAGGAATGTGCTGGACTAGTTTCAAGTACAAGGCCATATTCTGCTCAGTTAGATTAGTATAAATTAGAAATGCATGTACAAAACTTAACAGAATTATTCAAAATCTCCAGTGGTGTAAAGAATAAACCGGATCTGGCCCACAGTGTGTGCTTCTCTCTGCCTTTTGGCTGTCTCAGGGAAGGAATATGCCAATCATACTTGGGCTTGATCATTATCAATGTAATTAAAATGCAATTATTTTTTTTGGATTAATTTGTAGATTAAATAGAGTCATTTTATTATGTTTATCTCGGACATCTAAAATATTTAAGCATTTAACGTTAGCAAGTTAGATAAATAAATCTTTAATTTAATATAATTAGATTTGTTTAAATTAAAAAATGTATTGATGTTCCAAAATAGTTTCATATTCATTTGGAACACTAAATTAGAACTTAAAATAACTCGTAGTTGCCCCTGATTTTGCAGCGTACAGGTCATGAAATACGGTTATCTAATAGGATGCATGCTCTTCTGTACACGCTAATCCAGACCCTTACAACTTATTATACCGTATCATCAGTCCTTCAAGCTCATTCTGGCAAGAAGAGAAAGGCATCTGCTGCCTTTAGTAGATATAGGCAGAAAATGCTCTGGAAGGGTTCAAAAGCAGCTGGGTGAATTCACAGGAGTAAAATCCATCACGCCAGCTTTGGCTGAGGAAGCCTAAGCTGCGGCCGAGGGCAGTTGAGGGCAGCGGTGCTGTACGCGATGCTCAGCCACCTGCCCTGCAGCCAGGGCACTGCCCGGACCTCTGCTGTGAACCTCAGCACGAGAACCTAATGGCCTTAACAGGAAGATTATTGCTCTCTAATGCCCTTCTAAAACCTAGAAGCATGAGATGAGGTTGCCTTCCTTTTAATGTGTGCAATTACGAATGTTATTGTAGGTCATAAAATTACCAGCTATTATATTAAAATCCAGTTCTAGAGCCAAACTTCAGCTGGTAAGAGGACTTGGAAAGTAGCATTGCCAACGGAAACAAACCATATGATGCACACAAAGCAGAACCAACGGCTTCTCTTATGTTACAAAAATGCACTCTTGGGGGCGGCTACCGAGCATCATTTCCCCTCTCTTTTTTGTAAACTTTTTCTTCACCAGGAACAAACTCCAGCCTTCCCTGTGGCAAACCATCAACTTTGTGGAAAAGGGAAGGGGAAAGTGGGGGTGGGCAGGAACAGAGGGAGAGGAACAGCAAGCAGGCCTGCTGAAAAAGGACCACACAGATGATGGATTCCTGGCAAAAACACCCTAATTTATTTCATCTTTCTCCACCCTCTAGATTTCTAAGTCTTTCTCCCTGAGCACTTTTTTGGACTCTTGAAGCTGCTTTCCACATTGCACAAACTGCAGTACCCCAAAACAGATGTAGCTGAGCAACACTGGACAGAACAGGGGGAATTTCCCATGTCTTGAAGGTCACGGTGGTCTCCATCTATTCCAGTTGCTTGCCTCAGAACAGCACTGGTGACTCACGCCCACGTTCAATGGACTGACTTGCCAAACCTGCTAAGCACTGGTTTCCCTATCTTCTTTTTTCCCCTCAGCTGATTATTCTTGCTGAGGCACAGGACCTTGAATTTGTCTTTCTTGAACTGCATCCTTTTCTTCAGGTTATTTCCCCTGTTCATACCACTTTGCATTCTAATCCCGTCTTCCAACATAATCACAACCCTTCTCAGTTTGTGTCATTTGGAATGGTAATAAGCACTCTCTCTGGTCCATCACACAGATCTTTAATGAAATATCAGTAGACCTACAGAAACCCACTTAAATATATCTTCCTAGTTCTACCGTAAACCATGGATAAGTATTTTGGAAGTGAGTTTTTCAACCAACTAGTATTTTCAGCTGGGTCATGCTGTTTACTGAGATGCCCTGTGAAGGTCTCCCAAAATCCTGTGCTGCAGAAACAGGGCATATGGGTATGGACACCCCCCCCAGGGAACGGTTACAGTTTTATTTCAAAAAAGCAATCGCTCAAAGTTTTGAGATGTTGGCAGTGAGCATTAGTATTTTCACCTGCTAATTTTATGTCTTCCAGATGCAAAAAGCAATATAAAAAGCAGGATCTATCTATCAGATGTCAAGTTTTCTTCAAGCCTCACACAAATTAAAGTCGATTGAAATTATATTCTAGGGTTCTTTTCAACTCGGCCTTAACATGTAACCTGCATACTTGTATGTGTTTTCTACTAAATTCTGCTGCTACATTACACTGCGCACACACGTTAACAAGCTTACACCTGGTTTTACAATTTACATGAAGGTGACTACAGGTCCTGTTATTTGCTTTCATAGCTAAATACGAGTCCAACAAAGTATGAGCAGGCTTTTGTGCTGATAAAGCTGAAGACAGTTTTTCCAGAGATGTTTTATATTTCTACATAGAGGAGACCGTGAGCTAGCTTTATCTACAGACCACGTAATCACATTGGACTCAAAAGATCTTTGTTTTGGCTACTCAGTCTACTGCAGTTTGCACTTCTCTAGCAGGGAAGGTTTAACAGGAGGTTAAGATGTTGTAAGATATTTTAAGATGATTATTTTCCTGTCCTCCCACTGTGGACAAACCTCTCTCCTTTATCCACAAATTTGTGCCTGCACAAATGCTGTAGCGGCATTTCCACATGTGGTTGTATCCATATTTTTCACATTTTCTCTGGAAATCCTTTTGCTGCCTCTTATAATGGTCAGTCCCTAATTTTAGGAAACTTCTCATCTGATGAACCAGCTCTTAAAAACCTCGCTTTAAAACCCCATTCCATAAGTGCTTGCATTTTTCATGAATGTTGCCTGCATCTGGTCTCAAAGATGGTATATTCTCTGTTTCAACATCAGGAAAAAAAGCCTAACATCAGAAATCCTATGCTATTAACAGATCATTTTGTTCGATCAGTTTAAAGAGCAGGACTCACAAGTAGCATGTTAACCTTGATCCGACGGTTTCTCTTTGCAGTGATCAGCAGACCATCAGGTTCTTGTGGGACACTGTACCTGTCTTAACTGTACTGAGCTAACTCGTGGGGAGGACAGTTTTATGAAAAACTGAGATCCCTGGAGAAGGGTGTCAGACTTTATGCAGATGAAAAGCTGGCAATCCTGTGCACATATCCTTCTGCACATCATAAAGAGGTGACAGTTACGATAGTGTTTATTAGAGTGGAAATTTTTCATGCTCCTGTAGCATCTGATAACTGTTATATGCACTAATGAATGACTCATGAATGGCTATCAGAAGTAAGCTGGAGCATAAAGTAAAAAATCCAAGATTCAAAGGGAGCTTTAGATTTGCAGGCAGCAAAGACTTCTCACTCCTCACACACCCGTCCAGCCTGGAGCATCCCAGTAAAGAACCAAGCACAGTCTGCTTCACAATCAAGCCAGGTACAAAACAGTAATTACACAGAGACTCTGCCAGCTGCCTGTATTCTTCCCTTTCAGACACAGGCGTTTCATAGACTACAAGATAATGGTCATAATGTGCCATTTGAACCAAGTTTCCATCTAGCATTAATTCTGCAGGCATAAAACTTCACATTTGCAAATTGCTGCTTAGATCTCATAAGATAAAGGTTTGAGTATCTGAAGGAAAAGAGGTTGTTTTCAGACCTCCATTATTTTTTTTTTTCCCAGCACGGTCCTATTCAGCCACATGAGTGTCTCACGTGGGCACCAGCAATCCCAGCACGTGACTGAATATGCACGCACCTGCCAGGCTTACCAGCATCATTTAAGAGACAGGCTGCTCAACGGGGACACAGGTTTTCATCACTAACAGAGGGTGTTACCTAAATGCAGATGCCATTTGTGTGATTCCTTCCTAAAAAAGGCTTCACGTCAGCTTTGTAATTCCATGTCTTTTGCATCTTACAGCTTGGAAAACCAAGCAAAGAAATCTTTAGAATTTCTCTTGAACCTGGGTGTTGCAGTCGGTGCTGAGGAGCAGGATGCGACAGTGGCCAGGCAGCCCCGGTTTCTGCACCGAGACACTCTCCTGTTTAGCCAGCTAGTCACCGATAAAGCTTCACTGAACTGCCCCCGCTACAGCGCTTTTAGCCTAAGACAGGAGGGTCTTAGAACATGGACAGTTAGCAAGGAGGCAGGAATCCATACATTTCATACAGCCCAGAAAAGGGTTGTGATAAATACATGCAGTTCTTTTGTCACACAAACACAGGACAAGCATCATCCCCTCTCCAGAGTTGGCCATAGTCCCCTTGTCCTCTCTGTATCAAATATAACCACTCCCCACATGACTGAAAGAGCAGATGAGCTTCTCTTTCTCCGTGATTTTCTCTAGGTAATATAAAATTCAGCATTCAAGGTGCTCTTTTAAAAGTAGGTTACCTCCCGATGAAAATGAGAGTTCATATTTGTGCTGACAATAGTGGATGATGTTAGTACTATGCTGCCTGTATTCAAAAAAAAACCCACCAAAACCAAAAAAAAACCCCAAACAACCCAGCAAAAAAAAGCACAAAACACCAAGAACAAAAGATGCCTTTACTTCCTCACTAAAATTCCCTCAGTTTGAGTCAAGGACACCTTTCACTGCTCCAACTAGCAAGCAAACACTATCACCCTCCAACAGAATTGTGAATTGCAGAGCAATGCTCTCACTGTTTTCACTACAAGGCATGGAGACTTTCATAACTGGAAAGACTTTTTCTTTCCCTGGAAAAAAACCAAAGCTTGGATTTTTACAGGACAGATCCATCCTCTGTGGTCCCCTCCATGCCTCGGAGCTGTAATTCCTTCAGTACTCCCTGTAAGATCTCTAATCTTTACAGTCAAGCACAAAAACTGCTAATATAAATATTTGCAATACTATCATATGCTGGAGAGTCTTGAGTGATGAACTGTTCAGTAATTTGCAGCCCACTAGCTGTAGGTGCTGTTTCCATTCTGCAGGAGGAATGTGGTAGTCTGACAGAAAGTATTAAACAATGGGAACGTTTTACACGGTGCTAAGTATGGGGGTTTGCCACTTCAGAGCAAAATACTACAGCGTATTTGTGCTACTTCTAATAAGACAAGGATAAGTAAATCAGGGTCACCAAGTGGACTGTTCCAGTGAGTTATGAAAGTAAGAGTAACAAACTAGAATTTACAATGGATGCCCTTTAGCTAAATCTGAGATTTGTTGCAGTTATTTTGGCCTTATTAAAGTGTAATATTAACGTCCATAAGAGAAAATTTGTTATTCCAAAGACACTTCTATACCAAACAATGCTATATTTAGAGACAATAACTATCCTGCATTGCATAATCTGGCACTTGTGCCACAAGGGAGTCATATGGCATTATTCACTAATGACAGAAAGGCTTTTGGCTCCTTTTCCTGGTGCAATAAATATCTCTTTAAAGCAAGCAAACTAGACGGGGTGCTCTGCAGTACTGTGGAACTGGAAGGTTTTGGGGTTTTGTTTGTTTGGGTTTTTTTAAATTGCAAATACGTCTGAACCATTTTCAGTCCTTGTGATGTTTATTACTACTGGTGCGGTAGGAGTTAAATTTTATCAAATTTTTAAAACCAATAATAAGTCAAATACAACTACTGGATCACTACTGAAAATTCAGCTCAAGCTTAATCATGAAGAGGGACCTGTTACTGTTTGGTGCCCTGCACAAGTTTGGCAACACAAACACAAGCCACAACTGAGGCTAAGGAGCTGGGGTACCTGTAAGATATAAATCATCACCACAGACTGCAAACACAGTATGAATTTAGGCTACTGCTGCTTCAGAGAGGATGAGATTTCACAACTGTTCCATGACTGGACTGGTCTTGGGCTACAACACACTATGAATCAACTGTTCTTGGCAAACCTAACTTAAGTTTCTTCTTTTCAGGAGATTTTGGCAAGTGGAGCATGATTCTTAGGCACCATTCTTAGAAGAATAACAGTGGTTAAACAGTAGAAACTAAGTATTTAGGAGAAAAAAGATTTCAAACTAATAAGCTGTACACACACCTACAGTACCTAAATCCCTGGTGAGAGGGAAGAAAAAAAAAAAAGTCTGCCTACTTTCTTAAAACTTTCCAGAAGTGTTGTTTTCTGGTTTCTCTCCCTTTTGTGAGAGATTCAGCCTTTTTCAAACTTGCCAGAGTAGATCTGATTGTCTGTGTTCTTTTTCCTGTCCTAGTTAGAAGCAGTTTTGTCAGTTTGATGATTTTTCCTCATTCTCAGCTAGGCTAATGCTTTGGCATTGGTCCTTAACAACTAAATGGTTTGCAATGAGATGGCCTGTCACAGACCTCTCCTGCACGAGCTTTTTCTGTATCCCCAAGACAGTCAACCCTCTGTTGTGTTAAATCAATCTGATTGCAAAAAAACCAAAAGACAAGAAAATCCAAACCCCATAAAAATCACCAAGCCACCATGTAGTTATTGCAGAAGAGCTTCAAATCTGTCAGTGTCACCAGGGATCAGATCTTTCCAGCGGGTTGATTCACACAGTAAAAGTGATGGGTGTCTCCAAGAGACCCCCAGCCCACTACAGCGCTGGTCGCTGCAGGTCTGCAGAGCTAAGGGTGGGTGGGTGGGTGTGGGAAAGCAGGACAGCACCAGGGCAAGAATCACCCCAAATCTCCAAACTGCAAAAAGCATTCCTCTTAAAAAAATTTATTGGGATGACAGGCTGGGGGTATCCATGAAGATAACAGAGTTCGCTTCTTTGAATCACAACTTTTTGCTCTCTCTGACGATATTGTTCCCAATTCCTCCCTTTTTGGCATTTTACCCCCCTCCATCTCTGTGCTCCCAGAGCCCCTGGCAAGCTTCCTTTTCAGCTGAGATGTCTTTGAGGCATACTGAGGGGTGATGACGGGGTACCCAGATTATCAGCATCAGTGACTCATTAATTCCTCCCACTCAGAGCGCTATAAAGCATTCTCTATTTATGTGCCTTCTTAGCTTTTCTCATTTTTCCTTTAGATGCCTAAGTGAGTGTGACAGACACCAAATTTATGTTCTTTGTAATGAATAAAAGGTGGTGGCCACACCTGATAGTAGCTGGCCGTTGTCTTCAGAAGTTTTGCACAAATGGAAAGATCTGATCCCAAAAGTACAGCTTAGCAAAGTCCATACTACAGAACGCAGGGGCCTGGGAAGATAATACATGTAGCTGCTTACCATTAAGACATAAGCACACAACAAAATGGAACGCAGAAAATCAAATCTCCACGGTTTGTGGCATTTCGCCATTTACCTTCAAGATTTCAAACCCAAAAAAGAATGAGAAAGTGACAAAGACAGGACACATGACCAAAGACTGAGTGAAATAGCGTGGCAGAGAGCAGCAAAAGCCGAGCATTTCAGAGCGCTCACTGGTGCCCACAGCCTCCCGAAGAAGTAGAGAAGACACCCCTGCACCACAAACCAGAGATTGACAAGTCATTAATCTCTGAATTTTGTGAATTTTAGGGCAGAAAACACCATCCAGACTTTCCCCTCCCCTAAAAAAGGCCTGTTAGCCACTTCTTTAAGTAGAAAATATTTCTAGAAAACTGTAAAAAGTGTATTACTTCCTTTTTATGGAGCAGAACTGCTCTGCAACAGGTAAATACATATGTTCTTTTATATTTTTCATGCTCTGGATAACACATCAAGGCATTTTATAGACATCAGGTCAGCACTGACACGTAACCATTGAAACCGTCAGCTGCACAGAAAGTAACAACCCATCTCAACTCTATCCAAACGTAGGAAGTGAAGACAGACTCTGCATCACATTGAAAGTTCACCACCCCTTTTAATAGGCAGAACACAATTATTTATATAGAATTCTGCCAATCCAATTACAATGAAAAAGCTATAAATGATGTAAGTTCAAGGAGTCGATAGCCATCCAAAATGAGGTCTATTATAACATCGTATCATCTATTCTGTGTGGACGCTGAGGAAAAGAAAAGTAAGGAAGTCCACAAATAGATGAGTGTCTCTGTCTTAGATCTCTTTCCATTCCAACTGGGAGAAGTCAGGGTGACTTCAGTAAACACTGGACCAGAAAATGAAACCTGCCACAACCATTGTGTGAGATAGCTTCAGGCACAGTTTATTTCTCTCATCATTAACAATGCATATTCTGATGAGACACTACCATTGCAATCTGCTTTAAAAGCCCAAAATAAGATTCCAAAAATTTTACGCATATTGGCAGACACGTATTTTATACAAACATGATTTTCCAGTCAGGTCATAATGCCATCTTAAACTCAGAGTAAATTTTTGCAGCTAAGTTATAAACCCCTGAAAGCAGCATTTTGCAATGGAAATGCTGATACAAGCTTAACCAGAGCAGCAAAAAGAGTGCCTTACACTATAAAAATAAAAGTGACTCATGAAGCAGTTAAGTTTGATTACTATAAAATACCTGGGTTTGAAATTTTGATTCCAACTTTTTTTTTTTTTTTTTTTAATTACTTCTCATGGCCTAGAGATACTTTTTGGACAGATAATGTCTAGGGAATTAGATCAAAAATCCTTTTTGTAACTTCAGAATACAGCATCAATGTGTTCGATGGTCTCCTTCGAGCACAGAACATAAGACTTTGAAAGTTATTTGGTCTACTTGTAAATAACAGTGTGAAGTGAAGCCTGCAATTAAAGAGAAACTCCTTCTCTAAACTCCAGCCAACCAAAATTGAGATTTGTAGGGGTAAACAGAAAAAAAAAAAACCACCAAAAGAGAAAAAAAGAAAAACCTCCCAAGATTTCAAAGATGCCTGGTAGGAATATTTCTTAATTGAGCCATGCTTTAGAGCTGCATGGAATTGTTCTTATTAAAAATTAAATAAGAACAGAGGATAAGAACATGGGAGCTTTTGAGAGATTAGAGCTTTGTGAGATTTACTTAAAAGGTTTCTATCAGACTTCAGGGGTTCTCTCACATAAAAAAACCTCACCTACACAAAATAGTCTGAAAATCTAGGGTTCCAGCTATCAAAAACTGCCATCAGTTGATTGAGGGGGTGGGGCAAGTATTTCTTTCCAATACAGTGGTAACACTCATATCAAATCCATGCATTTTTTTTGTTTGCTAAATAATCATCACATTGCCTTTTTTAAACACGTGTTCATTTTCAACCTACATTTCTTCCTGTTATTTTCAGTTTAACTAATGGAGAGCTGACTCTGGGCTGCTCGCAGTTGCCTTGTTTCCCAGCTAACGCATAGCTTGCAGCGGGCTGGGTACAGCTCAAGAAGCGCACGCAACAGAAGTTTCTTTGCACTCTGCACTGTGAATCACAACATCCGCAGGAACCAGATATTGTCGCTCTGGTTAATGATCTTCTCAGGATATAAAACGTGGCTTAAAGATCTTGCTGCAAAGGCAGGCCCCTTCTGGAATTTTATCACCTTTCTTCAGCAAAACTGCAAGTTTGCTTTGAAGTCCTTAAATATACCACCTGCTATGTTATTTTGGAATCCACCTGAAAAAATGGAGCCTTAAGATTCATCAGATGGGGACAAAAAACGTTCTCAGTTCCTTGGCTCCCATCTGTGCTAACCCTGTCTTCGCAAGTGCACCTTCTGCATCATGCCAAGCTTTCAAGTATTGGCAGACTTTGGGGATTTCACAAATGAAACACTTAATACTTCTGGGCAACCTGAGGAGCTTTGCTGATCTTTGTTCATATTACATTTCTAGCTCATTCGAGTTGGCTCACGAACCAGTTTCCCATTAGGTTTTTATCAAAATCTCAAATGACACATTCCCAACCCATTCCCCTCTTTGCAGAGCCATTACACATTTTAAGAGGAGCTAATCCTGACTCCTATATAACTATCAATGGGCATAGAAGGTTTTTTTTAAAATAAATACCACTGAATGTGGCCTGGGTTGATATTAGAAATATGCAGAAATAAAAAAGGCTGCTAATAGACTCAATATATACTAATGTAATAGTAACGTAAGCTTTATTGCTTGCTTTAGTTTAAAGGGGTTCAACTCTTCACAATCAATCAGAAATCTGTAGAAGATTGCTCAGAAGAAAAAAAAAAAAACAAAAACACAGAGGCAAAGCAAGTATGATGGATCTTATTCAAAAAGCTTGAGCATACTGGGTTTCTGGAGGTTCTGGGCTGCCCAGCCCGCCTTGTTTCAGTGAAGCCAGCAGCCTGCCTGGCCGCAGACCCTCCCTGGCTCAGGGGAGCAGCAGAGCCTTCAGCACCTTCCCCCATCTCACATTCTGTTATTAAAATGCATGATTAGCGAACTGTTAGCAAACACCAGAAACTCAGTCTCTTTCACAGCTTCCACTCTGGCAGTCTGACCTCTCCACTACATGGGAGATGGGGATGTAAGGGGGACCAACGGGTCAAATCCGTGTTCCTCCCAGAGCTGCAGCAGCTGCTCTTTGGTTAGGACAGAGGACACAGAGACTGCAAGTCCTGGTATTTTCAGCTCAGCAAGGATTTACTACGTGCTCTTTACAACCTCCATCCCTAAAATACAGAAATGATTAAAAGCAAGTAAGTGGGAATAAAAGGATGCTACTTCTGTGCCCAGTCCTTCTGGGAAGTGTGTTACTTCTGCAGTCAGTCCTTCTGGGAACAGCGTTCAGAGCTGTTGGTGTGTCTGTGCTTTCTAGAGACTAGAGCCAAGCAAGAAACTGGAATGAATAATTTAATCTGGAATTTTAAGCTTTTTTATTTATGCTACATTTACCAGTAAATTATGGTTTGGTGTCATTGTCTTTTAATTCACGACAACAAATGCTCTAAATTTTAAACTAGAAAAATTGTAAAATAAGATATAAAATAATGAAAAGATAGGACATGGTTAACCGCAGAAGGGAGCTGAAGTTAAGCAAGTTAGATGCAGGTTTACAATATAAATCAGTAAAGAGGCCAGAAGACACTGAGATGGTTACATGAACAGAGACAAAGACCAGACGCTGACGGCTCAGCTGTGCAACACAGGGCAGCTCTGAGCAGCTCAGCATCAGCCCAGTGCTGACATACCAGGGAGAATCTGCACAACAGCAATCAACGTGTCTCACAGGTAAGGACAAAATGAAAGTACGTAAAAAAATTTTTGAGCACATGGCAAGTGCAGCCAAGGGACAGTTAAGAGAAGAAGGGTAAGATGTGTCTTACAATTATTTCCTATAGAAAGGTGTAAAGAAAAGGAAAAATTGTGAGCAGCTTAATAGGTATAACTGGGAATAATGGAAACTTTAGGATTAATATTTGGAATTAAAATTAGTGTTGCTGTGAACTCTACCAGCCCAAAAAACAGCATCACAAATTAAGATGATCTTTACCACTTCCTTGCTAAAGAAAGAGTGGGTCTAGCCAGGAGAAATTTAGTCCTTGTGATAAAGAAAGAAAAAGGAAATAAAGGCAAACTAAAATAAACCCCTAAACCCCTTGTTATTCCACTATGCACATTAACTCTTAACTCCACGAAATATACGTTTTTCAAAAGCAATACTCATTCTTTTAGTATTGTATTCCCACTTTCAGCATAACTATAATAATTATTGTTTTCAATAGAATCTACAGAAACATTTATGCATGCCTTTTTAAGGAGGAAGGTATGTACACATAGCACACACACATCTATCATCATTATATTCCTTCTCCATTTTAATATTCTGTAATTTGCTTCATGTCCCTATATGAATTTCACATTGCAACTGTTACACTCCACAGCCTGTAGCATACAAAAATCGTTTTATGAGAGTCTGAACAAGCCTTGAGCAAACTTGAATAATATCTAAACTTACATGCAATCAGGTGATTTTTTTTTTCTTATTTTTGTTGTTCAATCAATAGCCTGCTAAAAATCTGATGGTTAATCATCTTACTGATTTAGGCATTTGCCAAGGTCTCCCTAGGAATATTCTTCTGTCTTAGAACCTTAATATCCCTTCTAAAAATGATATTGCACCCAACCAACATCACAGAAAAGGAAATTAGATTTTCTAAAAGTGTTAAATACTTTCCTAAAAGAACCTTAAAGGGATTTTTAGGTTTTTTTCATCAGGGCATTCTGCCTTGTGGTTAAAGAATATTAAACTGTGATTTCAACATAAGAGTTCTGCTCTTCAGTCTTAACTCACACAAGCCACTCCGAGGCTCTCATGTATCTTAGCACAGAGCCAGGATAACTGGAGAAACTTATCTACAGCTTAGTTTCTTCTTTCTTTAACTGGAGATTACAAAATTATCAAGAATTTACCAATAGTGGTCTGAAGTCACCCAAAAAGCCCAGACATAGTACAAGGTATGATTAGAAAACACATCATAATTTTTTGAGGAAAATCTCTTGCAGCCCAGATCATTACAGAAAATTTCTTTTGTGTAGAATTTTTACCTGAAAACCTATTTTTATGATAGGTTTAACTATGAAAACACTAATAATCAAAGGTGAAATGGATCAGTGCATACTGATATGCAAGGCAGGAATGAATATTTGTCTTATACTCTTATTCCCTGTGCATGATAGCAGCATTTTTTTCATTCCTACTTCCGGCAGAGTCAGGGACTGCATCAGTTGTCAGGTGATGGTATCAATTAATTAAATAATAAGTGTTGACTAGAAATAAAATCCAGTCATAGAAAATGAAAACAATGAAAACTAGCAGCATTGTGGGGAGTTATTAAAATAGTAAGTTTCTGTGAACTATGGTTTAGCACGTATTTATTGTAGGGGCTATGCTAATGCAAAACTCCTTCTCCCTCTAACATTACGTTCCCTATCTAGGGCCATCAGCTGCTCGTTCAATGGTATTTAATTGTTTACTGACACCACATTAGCCTCAGATCACTTCTGTTCTAAATGTACACCAGAATAGCACACACGAAGTGCATATATCAACATTTTGTATATAATAGACATAAGTCTAATGGGCAAAGTCTCCAAATGCTGCTGCCATTCATTTTGATAAAATACTAGCCATGAATAATTAGTATTCATTTGCTCTAATTAAGGAATATAGATAATGGAAGCTGGATTTAGAATAGTGTGAAGCAGTTTTCTAGGGCCCGTTGTACTCTGGTCGTACCGGACCCAAGCGAAGCCGTGGGTGCAGCCTGCGTAAGGTGGACACGAGGCTGCCCGTGCCCTGTTCGCCGGGCCGGGACCCGGGACAAAGCGCTCCATGAGAAATTACCCAGACATTTCCAACAGCAGAAGTGGACTGCAGTATTTCTCAGGTCCTACACTTCCCAAGCACCAGATTCTGTGAATTATGCCTAAAGCAGAAATACAGTACTAAAAGTACAAGTCAGCATAGCAGATGCACAGATGCTTTTCTTTATATATTATTATGCAGTAAACTTGCATGTGAGCAAACGGGCAATGCACGTACCAGGCAGAGCGCTTTTACAGCTCTGCTTTGTAGGTGACTGGGTGCCGATGAGCTTTGCCCAGTGCCCAGAGCTGCCACAGAAAGGGGACTGAGGTCTGCTTCTGCGGCTGCATCAGCCCATGGCCATGGATGGACTCAGTCCTTGTCTTTGTTCCACTACTCAGAAGCAAGACATAAAGGAACCACGGCACAGACACCACTGAAATTAAGTTTCAAAATCACTTGGAGAGATTCTCTTTAGGAAAGGCTAAATATAAGTTCCAAATTACTAGCAGACTCCACTGGCTTAAGCAAGCATTTATTTAAATAAATGCGCTCCCCGGCGGGTGCTGCCAGGCACAGCTGGGCAGGCCTGTCCTGAAACACTGTGGTGGGTTCCCCTTCCTCCTCTGACTGCTGTGCCTGAAAGCACTGGGGCTGTCTTCTCCAGGCTCAAGCTGTGGGTTCAGCCCAGCAAGCCTACCAGCCCGCTGCTGTCGCACCCAGACCTGCTGCTGGCAGCAGCAACCATCGGCAGACACGCCAAAGGAAATTTGAGGCAGGTCACACACCTACCTGCCCAAACACCTGCTCTGTCCTCTCTGGGGGTTAAGAAAAGATGCTTGGTTTCCTTTAACCACTGGAAGAGCATACACAGAGGCACCCATCTCAACCAGAGGCAGTTGCTCTGGCTCTTGTTACCTGCCGGCTTAATTACTGCCTGCACCATTCCTTTGCTAAACTCCATCATCTTTAAGCTCTCTGCTGCAGACATTGGCAGAACAGTACTCATGATTTTTTAAGTCGTGAGTAGGTAACTGGTATTGCAGCTTTTCACCACAGACACAAGCTTAAATCTAAAAAATTGTTTCTACTTGGTTCCTAAGAAGCAGGTCTACTCCTATCTGGGAAGGGTGCTGTTAACTGATGCTTCTCAGGAACAAAGCAGAAGAAAAGCACTCACCCACTGAGTCTTCAGGCTCAGCTGAAGAGTGATACTGTTAGTAGCTGCTTCCAAAAATCATTCTGCATGACTGCCCCTTTGCTGCAGCTCCCTGGGAGACTGGCAGCAGCACATCAGTCCTGGCTGCGAGATGGTGCCAATCAGTCAGTGCTCCCGAATCACGGGATGGAAGATGAGCATTTGGGCAGCTGGGTTCTAGCCTCAGTGGGGACATGATGGTCAGCAGTGGAGGTAGCAAGGAGCAGCGCAGAGAGCCCCTCCTCAGCACTGACAAGTCCCTCTACCCACTCTGCCTAGCAGGTTGCTGCAGTGGCTACAAGGGCTTCAAGACCCAAGACAAGCCATGCTGCGTGCAAGGCTTCCAGGTGTAACTACGCATATTAAGAGAAACCAGGAATCAAATCCGAGGTCAGGGCTAGAAAATAGAAACACAGCCTGCGAATGTAATTCCATGTTTCCTCCAGAGAGCAAACAATTTTTCTGTTGGCTGTGCAGGCCTCTTACAAAGCAAGAAGGGAAAAAAACTACACTTGAAATTTAAGATCAGAGTATGCAAGAATTGCCATACAACCTGGTTATCTAAAGTAAGCTTCAGAATTGTAAATAATGTCAATAGTTGTGGGCAATACGTAGCCCATTAATAACTGGAGTTCTGCTAGGAATAAGCAAAGCATTTTATACCTATTGCATTATACTTTTGATTTTTCTATCCTTTGAAAATGCAAAATCATTGGCACTTTGAAAAAGAATTCCCACCTAGATTACCCTTAAATACTGCCCCTTCACCAATTCCTCTACGTTTTCAGTTAATTTAAAAGAGAACTACCATACTTGTTAGATAAGTGGAATTTACAGTGCGACAGAACAAGAACTCCGCCTCTAGCCTTAAAATGGTTAAAATAAATATATGTTTATATTTTTTTTTAAACACACAAAATGAATACAGTTTACCCCAAATCCCACTTTTTTGTTCCCCTCTATAAAATACCTTCTGGGAGAAGGCCAAATTACATACTAAGCACTTCTAAAGGGCTTAATAACACAATCAGATTTGATGTGAAAATGGTTATAGATTCTGCTCTACAGTAGTGTTAGTTGGCTCAGCTATAAAATATCTATATCTCTGTATCAATGATAGATGACCCAGTATAATAAAAGATCTTGACTTGCGTGTATGTTAACAATTAATGGGATGTATAATGTATCACATACTATGTGTGGAAGGTAATAAAGAGGTGTAAATGAGAATTACACTGGTTAATTGGTGTCATTAATGGTTCTTTTGTTCTGCTAGAAAAGCAGTATCTTACTCTGAAGATGATAGTGTAGGGCTGGCTGCAGACTTCAAGTCAAGAGTTGGGATGAGTTAAAAATGCCAGCTCAGCTATGGAACTGCTTCTTTGGAGATGTGTCCTGACATGAAACCCACTTTGGGAACCCAGATTTAGTCCTATCAGATGGACTGGCTTCCTCTCCTCGTGATAGCCCTCAGACCGCACCCACACCTTGCAGAGCAGACCACTGCATGGCTCCTCTGGTACCTCTGTAACGGATCAGCCAACTGCTCGCCGTGTTTTCCTGGCATAGTCCTGGCTGGATTTGTTGTTTCAAATGAGCTTGGTCATCCTGTGATCCTCCCTGCCCATCCTGTTCTGTCTCCATCCATGTAGCACAACCAGCAAGTCACAGCGGCAACGACACTGCAATAACCATTTCCCACCCCCACCTCCCCAAGTTGGGTTTTATTTTAATTCAACCTCTTCCCTGCTAAAGCTCAGCGCTCTGCCACAGAAAAGACTTGATGATGATAATGAAAACCAGAAAAATGTAGATTTTGATATTTAGGATGTATGGGTCTAAAAACGAGCGTCACAGTATCTCGCTGAGCAGGATGCCACTCACATCCAAGCAGACCCTCTGGGCAAAGATTTGGGTTCCTAAAAGCTTTGATATCGGGACATATGTAAAGCCAAGAAGAAAACGTGGACTAAAAGTTATCTTTCTTCCACAAATCTAGCTGTAAACAGAAGAAGACAGCACAGAACCACCATCATTTTGAGCGACACTGATGAGAAGGAAGAAAAGAAGGTTCTGAGATGGCTGCAGAATGCAGGCGCAGAAACAAGGAGCATGTATGCCATTACATCAACGTTTCTCTCCCGTTACTTTGAAAACAACCTTCCCAGCGTTTGGTAAATTAGATTTTATGTATGATCATCAACTGGCTGGAAGTTGTGGAATGCTTTTTTATAAAGGACTCTCAGAACATTTTATGACAGATAAGTCCAATTCCAGCTATTGTGAAAGGGAAAGGAGGAGTTACATAGTTTCTCCCCGTTCAGAGAGGAAACTGGTACCTGGGAGTGAAAGCCAGGTTTCCAAATTCCACTCTGTCCAGGAGAATATGCTGATATTCCTCTGCTTGAGAAAAGAAAGCATGTGAAACTGCAAAGCCTCTGCCACTTCAATACAAATCTAGGAGCCAGTGACTCTGACTCGACAGCTTGGGAGAGAAGCCAGCACACATACATCATTTTAAAGGTGAAACCTACTAACTACACCAAAAAATATTTAGCAATTATAATAAAAGATACCTTTTTAATGAGTGACTTTTTAATCAGCTCTACAGTGCTGTAAATCAAGCCGCGCAGGATGTTTTCCAAAAGACTAAGTGCTAAGCCACTGAATTTAAATGGTCTGACAAACGACAGGCCATATAGTGCCCACTGACATGATCAGGAGCTCTGTAGTGGATTTAAGGCAATGCAGAACTTTATAAAATCACTGTATCATCTTCAGAGTTTTGATTTTTACATCCTTCTTCAGTATTCGTGTGTTAATTTAGTGCTTGTGGAAGATGCCCGGGATACTGAGGCCTTTTCCAAGCCAAAGCATAGCTCAGCACAGTGAAGGTAACGAAAGCCTCCAGATACGCTGGGAAATTTGGCTTTCTATGCTAAATATTGCAATCAAGGAGAGAGGTATGCCTACACAGGCAAGCTCAGACTGACGCAAAAATCCATCTCCCTATGCTCTTGGGTTGGTGGACACGAATGTGACATTGAGAAGGCAGCGGAGATGTCTCCTGAAGCCTGCCCCTAGCCACACCTCCAGCACAGCCAGGGCTGTGCTCAGTTTAATCCTTGTGAATCTGCTGTAGTGACAGCTGTGAAAGACAAGTGTGAAGGTCAAACACGCAAGATCCTGACTGAAAGCTTTACGCCTAATCTTAAAGTCTCCAAGCCTAACAAGATTTCTTCCAAGATATATGTCCTGAACAGTGACAGACCATGCAACCGTCTTTTATTTTTCAATCATAGTGTTGCTCGTGTTGTGTCTGAGGCCAAAACTAGGATCAGCACCCCAGGGTGGTGGCTGCTTGCTGAGTATCCAAGCAGGAAAGAAAATGTTTACCCACAGAAGGAAGGTCCGAATTTTCCAAAGCTGTTTAATCATTGCTCTGGCCACCATCGGTAAACCTAAGCTATTTACAGGGTTCATTTACATTTTAAAAAGTGACCTAGGCACAACAGAAAGTTCATTTCAATTATCATTAATTGAATAATTATAAAGAAAATCATTGCAGAGATGAAAGCAGTCTTCAATTGAACTTAATTCACTTCCATAGTAAGATACTGTTGAAATGGGATGCCTGAAGAATACCATAAAGACAGACCATAATACTGTCACTCTCCCCAACTGCTGTGACTCTCCTGACCAATGCCCTTTTTTAGTTATACCTGGAACCAGCCCTGAACCCCAGATCAGTACATTCCCATATCTGGCTGGAAAGCATTAACTTTTTTTTTGTTATTATTTTTTTACATTCTCTCACACCAGACATCTGTAGGTTTTAAAAATTTTAGAGCATTTTGAGTACATCGTTTCTCTTGAACAAATTTGCATAACTAAAAGCAAACAGGCGATATAAAAATGCATTTGTGTGATCATCATTTTAAGGGGTTGACTAAAACCTTTTTAGGGAGACAATTAGAAATGCAGAGGGAGTGTGCCTGATTTATGTGTATGACAGATTCACTAACTACTCTGTCTTGGTATACTCTGAGCTCTCTGTTGCCATCACCAACTGGTAAACACCCCCATTAAATATTTCTCTTTTGACCCATACACTTATATTTCATTAGCATACATTACACATGGGCCAGTATCAGAATAATTTATCCAAACTCAAGTTCTTTTGGTGCAGTCAGTTTTGAGAGTGGAAAGTTAATTTAATAAAAAAGCAAAATTAGAAGTCAGATAGAAATAAGGTCCTTAAAGTACCCAGAACACAGTTGTGGTTTCCAAAGAATTCAAAGGTTATTTAACCTTAAACTATTCACGTAAAACTTTTGCATGTTTATTTTTGTATGATATGATGACAAAGAAAGCAGAACAGCAAACTATTTAACTGTGTAGGACCCATAGCAGCAGAGGGATTTAAGTACACGCACGTTGTCTGTTCTTCCCAGTAAGGGTCTGTCTGCCTCTCCAGCATTCCTTCCTAGCTTAAAGGTTTCCAACAAACCACCTAGTTTTAGTTACCTCCCTTCTAGAACTATCGTTTTCAAGGGAACATGAAATGAATTGACTGTATGTTTATTAGTTATTTGGGTCCTTTTTCCATTTCTCAAGGATGTCTTATAATGATGCTTCTCACCCGTAATTAATTACTCCAGTTGCACAAAGGCATTTCCTCACAACATGAACCATGATGCAATTTACTAAATTCAAGACCTTTTATTTTTGGAAAAAAATGAAAGTTTCTACTTAAACGCTATGGAAGCATTCATCAGCTGTTTTGAACTGTGCATTCTTCTTGCACAGGCACCATGAGTGCTGAGGCCCTGTGAACTCACCACTCTCTTGGAAGTAACATGGGATAACGACCGGGCACCTCCTAGAGGAGCCACAGCATATTTCTTATTTGAAGAACATGCTGCTAAGGCAAGGTAGAGTCCTTACCATCAGGCACTTCTGAGGCAGGACTTGTGCTAGCAACTCTTACTTCCTTGGATAAAAAAGGGGATTGCAGTAAAGAAAAAAATCAGTAGCACGATAGCCTGTAATACAAGGCAGATCCTGTCCTCTGGTTACTGCTTAGGAGTCGTACAGCACACTTCATAAGAAGGAAAAGGTTTTGATTTAAGGTATTAACTGCATCACATATGTATCTAAATTCTAGTGCTGACTGCAGAAGAAACAAGCTCACACATGGTCCAGAATGACATCTACCCTCACGAGACAGAAACGAGCCCTCATGCCTACGCCCTTGCCACTATACTGAGCCAGCAGTCCAACCTCAGGAGATGTTTTCATCCAACCTTACAAATAATCAGATCCCAGGCATGTTCATATATAGAGTTGCAAACATCATCGCTATGACAGCGGCTAATCGTTTTTGAAGATTCTCATGGAAAAATGTGCCCTATGTAAAGCAAGGATGAAACAGCTAACTGACTAATGATTATCATGACAGGAGAAAGAATAAGCACAAAAACTATTCCTCCTCTTTTCCTTTTTTTTTTTTTTTTTGTAACACACACACACATGCAAGTAACTCCTGCGAGGGGACAAGTCCCCACACTTTGCACACAAAGTCTTATAAACTTGAACGGGCTTCCCATGGGCAGATATCGCAGGACAGCAGCTCTGAGCACACTTATCCTGTGCAGCTCATCTTTTGGATGCCTGGGCTCCAAGAATATTCACCTCTGACACTGCCAAAGGTAAACCACATTCAGAGGACAGGAATAACAATTGTAACATTCAGTATGTCACCAGAGTCCTTTATCCTTTTATTATTCCTAGTTAGCCTGTCAGGAAAAATTTGCTACGTTCAATAGTGAAGAAGCATGGCACCAAGTGAATAACCAGAGACTAATCCTAACCCAACCCAATTCATTATTTCACCCTGGTTCTTACAGGATGAGTTTCTAACAGAGGGAGCAAAAGGATATTTTGCCGTTCTTTCATCCTTCATTGTGGTCAGGTTCTCTCTGCTACAATCCTATTATCAACAATCCTGATGAAAGCGAATTTGTACTCCTCCAGTTTAAGGATGTGGCCCCAGATGGCTCAGTCCAGACTGTCACCTTACATCGACTGCAATTTCTTCACAGGCTTTTAGATTCAGTGCAAGGATTTTTGTTTTCGTTGCTATGCTCTGATCTCAATCCAGATTAGGTTTAAAAGCTAATGATTAACAATGAATCAAGCTTACTTCAAATTATAAATCTGACTGTACTCAGTGCGCAGCAGCTCCTAAGGAAAACGGGCTTTCATAGAAGACCTGACTTTTTTTTTTTTTTTTTTTTATTCCTAAACACATCATCTTAAGACAGATCACTCCAAAATTCCAGTTTCATTTAGTTGTCATTGACTTCTTCACAGACCTCAGGGCTGAAGAGCACACATTGCTGCCTCAGAAATCACAGAAAGATTTAAAAGTAAAGCTACAAGGTATACACAGTAGATGCTCACAGATGCTAAGTGTATTACAATGTACTTTGACCTCTGTGCTAAGAAACGTTCCCACTAATATTGATAAGAATTGGATGTACACATCCAGAGACAGAAGCACATGTTTGTTTGCTTATAAATAATTTTTAAATTCAGAAAATAAATGTGTCTGTATTGTTTTCACAGACCTCTTAGATTCAGGTGACATTATGAAGCCCAAAGTCCCCAACTGGGATATAATTTCTGTTTCAGGGAGCTCATTTCTTTGAAGCAAAGAGCCTGAAAGTTTATAAAGCTCACTAGAAAGGAGTAATAATCTATTACTTATAGATATGTCTATATTCTGAAATGTATGGGACACGGGAAGAAAACCTGGACTTATTCAAGTTAGTAACAGAACTGCCACACTTTAAGGGAATGTTAGTCTCTATAATTTACAGTCTAAGAGCAGATGTTGGACCCTGGAAAAGTTTAATTTGAACTTCAGAGAAGAACCAGACTGTATCAGACTAGAAACTGTCCAGTGATTTTAGCAATCACTCGACTGAGTTAAAGCAACTGCATTATAATACATCTCCAGAGATGTCAGTGAATAGTATTTATTTAAACAATGAATTAAAAATGAATTTTAAAAAAGCCATGGCAAAACCACTCAGAAGCAGCAATCCAGCTTACACGAACCCAGGACAAAAAACATTTTTCAAAAAAGTAAAACAATTAAAAAAAATCTTCAGGGAAGTAGACATTGGGTCCTCACTTACAGGAGCTCACGACTGGGAAAAAAAAAAAAAAAAAGCAAGCAGCACTGACAGTGCCCTTTTAAGTGTACAAGCTTTCTACACTGAAGAATATAGTCTGGTTGAAATTAGTATAAATCTCACAGTGTATTAAAGCATCAGAAGATGAGGGTAGCTATGGTAATTCTAGCACTTTATTAAACACCAGACAAATTGAAGAGTACATTTCCTGCTTTTTGAAAGAAATGAATGATATCTTCTGATTGGGGAATGCTAAGGGCAAAAGAAGCTCGCTGGAATGGCTTAAAACAGTACCGCAGTACATTTATCAGGACATTTAGTGTGGCTTTTCATGGGGAAATGGTGGAAGGAGAAGGGGGGAGTGATTTTTATTGTTAAAATTAATTTTATTGCAGTGCTAACTAACCCTCTTCCCCCCTGGAATCACACACAAATAAAGAAAAATGACTGGGAATGCTTTTTCTCTTTGTGGTTTTTCAGCACTCGTCTGTGTTTTCAGCAGCGCAGCACTAGATCTGGGCTGTGCACTGCACCATTCCTCTGCCCAAACTACAGCAGGAAAAACAGATACATAAAGAAGGAAGAATCTGATTAAGAAAAGTACATTTATATTTTGACTGTGTTTTATTTTTAACATAAAACATCTTGGAAAAAGTTTTATGATTTAGCATTTATGAATGACTAGATTTTAAGAGAATTGTAATATTTTTTTAGGGTATTTCAGCTCTATGAGTTATTTCTTGTAGATTCAGATAATGACATTATAAATCTTTCTGTGGAGGCAATTACTAAGGCAGAAATGGCCTATTCCCCATTGGCTTTTAGGCTCAGCTTACTGACATATTACAAGCAGGCTTACCATGGTCATTAAAAACTGATCTGGGATTTATTGTACCTCTTTAAACTCTCAGTACTTTGAAAAGTATTGAACAGAAAGGAATACAAGGTGAAGTTACAAAGAGATCCAACGAAGCAATCAGGGGAAAAATAGGCTTAATTTATCCCAGCCAGGCCCACCAGAAGTGCCACAAAAATATTTGAAATTGAGATTTGAGTCCTTAATAGAGATCACTCACAAGAGCTATTAATCATATCAAATGGAAACACTTTTAAACAGAGGGCTTGGGAACGTAAAGGACATCAACACAAGATTACAGGGCAGAAAACAAAGCCAAGATTTTAAGACTGCCAATAATGACAAAACAGCTGCCCAGTGCAGTAGAGAAGAATGAAAAAATTTCAGCTACAGCAACTTTTCTTGCCTAGATCCCAGTCACCTGCAGTGCAAGCAGGAATTTTATCCGTACCTTGTGTTAACATCAGACCTCAGATCACTGCACTGCCATCGGTTTCCAGGGATATCCCTGGTGGCCAGCAGTAGGGCAGGCGGTTGAACAAATGCCTGAGAGCACAAACGCACCATCACCTTGTACAAATGGATCTAGAAGGCGGCCAGAATAAGAGAAACACTAACTACCACTGGATTTGGGCAGGACTGGCGTACTCATTAGCAGGCAAAGGTCAGTGACAACATTTCTGTTTCATCATCTGCCAGTTAACCTTCAGTTCCAGGCTGGCAATGACAGGAGCTGCATCTTCAGAGCAGCTGCAGTCCCAAACCGCTTGGTCCTGCGGGACATAGCCCGGGGCAGAGGGTTCAGAGCATGTGGGAGACTGCCTGGTGCAGTGCACACCTTCCACTTCTCCTGGCTCGTCTTGTCCCGAGCTTAGAGCTGCCATCCCAGGAATGAGCTGCTGCTTGGGGCAGCTGCTTTGTGGCTGTGCTTTATACTCTCCTATGGTCATCCCTAAGAATCCCATTCATTTTAGGGAAGAAACCCGCTGAGGGGGACTGGTGTCTCAGGGTGTTATGTGGCTTTACAAAATCCAACCATTATCTGCAACATTGCTGTAAGCAAACAACCAAACCCTCAGTTTTATCAACAATTCTCTATCTTTTAGCAGACCATAATTGCCTGACAAAAAAAAGAGTTTCACTGTGTGTATTTTTTTAAAGTGCCATCTTTGGGTTTAATTCTCAGACAGAGGTGGCGATTTGGTTCTCTTCCTATAAAACCATGAACAGGCATCAGATTTGTAATGGATAACGGTTCGGTACCTTTCTGAAAATAAAACCATACCACAGATGTTTGAAGGCTGTTGATCTAAGAACTAAATGTCACTTCTGCCTTGTAAGTCACCTTTTGCTTTCTCAAGATGATTCTGACAGGGACATACATATTTTAATGTTGTACGCTATGTTAGGTTGGTCAACACTCATTTTAAAGAGTATGTTGTAACATAATATTCATTTCAAACCTGAAAACGAAATATTACGGGTAGTGCAAAAAAACAGGTTTTCGTCAAGTTTGCATTTTCCAGAGAGATTTGTCACTCTCAAATTCTCTTTACTTTTCTCCAGGAATAAACTGAACTGTATTTGAAAATAATGGGTTTAATTATAATTGGCATATCTGAGCCTACAGCTAGTGCCAGTCACTTTACTAAGTGACATTACTTATGACACTGGCAAGATCAGAGTCTTTTATCACTTTTTTTTTTTTAAATTATTAATAGGAGACAAATTTCCAACCTCCTCTAATATCTGATTATCTCTGGATAACTGGAGACGGGTAGAGATAGAGGGTCACATCCAGAAGCGGGCCCCCACTAGCAATCCCTAAAAAGCCATGGTATTGAGAGTGCAGAATCTTCTCAAGATGGGCAGAAATTATAAGATTTACATCCCCTTTGACTAAAGTGGCTGTCATAAGATTGCTGTATATAAATCAGGGGTGAGAAAACCTATGCCCCAGAACTAGGCACAGCCCATGACCTCAACTCATATTTTTGGTGCGCGTTAGCATAGAGCCCACCAAAAGCGCCCGACAGACCTATTCATCACTGCTAAAATGATGAAGAAATATTTCCTAGTAGCAATGGCACAGTACTGCACCCAAGCCCGGCGGGTAGGAGGTAAGGGGCTGGCAAAAGGGGACAGGGGACAGTGGTAGGGGTGGGTGCCTCTGCACCGCGCCAGCCTGGGTGCGGCACCCAGCGGATGGGTGAGGGGGGGCGGGGGGGAGGTGGCATTATGCTCTTCTGTCCCTCCTCTTGCTCCTGATGTGTTTGCCTTGCCTCTACAGCCCAGCCTAGGCTCATCTAGCAAACTAACACGGTTAATACAATCATCAAGAAAGAATAGCAACAGTGTCGTTTGTTCCAAGCTAAGTAAATTCACCTTCCACTACAGAAAAGGGGAGGCCCGTAGACCTGTCTGCAGAATATGGCGCCATACATGTAGAATCTGCCTCCACATATGCAGAATTTGTCTAAAATACACTTTCCATTAAGACAAAGCTCATTCAGACCTGCTCTTCCTCCTTGGAACGTACACAGCATTGATTTACACTTTAGTAGTAATAACTTCAGCTATTAGAGTGCTCTTAGTATCCTTTTTAAATTGGCTTCAGGCATTTGGGGAGTAATTGTCAGGCCATCTAGAATGTAGATAAAGGGATCCTATGGCAGACTAATATTCTGTATAAACTCCAGTCCAGGGATGATGATATATTTCCCATAACTCTTGCATTGCGGGCATTCCGATAACATGTGGACAAAGTGCTCCAGAATATATATATATATATATTACATCACCAGCCCCCTTATTATTCAAAACACCAGAGCGAATCCCTTTCAGAGTCCAGAAGATCCATAATATAATTTTGTTGTTAGAGAAGACCTTAATCACCTGATGATTATTTTGACTGCTAGTAAAAACATTATCCCAGGCTTAGCCTGAAATTTGACTTTTTGTATCTGGATCTCTGAGTTCTTTCAGTGTTCTTCACCAGGTAACGCTATGCTGCAGGATGAGGTTTTTTTTTTTTAAAAAATATCACGTTTAAAAATGTATTTTCCATAAAATCTAGAAACATTGACTACACTGTATCAGATGGGTCATTCTGGTTTAAGGCAACACACTTTACATGTCCAACTTCTGATATTCCAGAAATGAGTGAATAGCCCTCTAACATGCTTAATTCTTTAACCAAACCATGTGAGAATTATCCTTCAGATAGCTGTTGAAATACTCTGGCTGGAAAAGTCAAAATGGCAAGGAGTGTATCAATATTAAAATACAGATTATGGCTTCGCATTTTGATTTACTTAAACTTAATGGTGTAGCATCAGCTGGAAAACATGACAATAAGACCCGGCTCCATTCTCTACCTTGTAAACTCAAGAGTGGTTAAAACTCTGGATGGTTTCCTTTAGCTCCTTTCAAATGAATATCATCAGATTATTTTTCTTAAGGGAATCATTTTGCGCTTTTCAAGATGGAAGCAGTAGATTAACACACAAGATTATTTCATGACAATTGCTGAAGTTTTTCTCAGACTAGCAGAAAAAAAACACACAGGCCCTCAAAGACATAACTTGAGAATGCCAATTTGTATTTTATATTATAAACATAAGGATAACTAGAAAGGATAACTAAGATGCTGAAGTTCTGTGAACACTGATCGCTTAATATAAGATAATGTGTTATTTTTCTCTTCTGGGTGGACAATTACACAGAGACACATCATTTAAAATAATAGTAACCAGAATGGTAGTGCAGCTGGAAGTCAAGGGTAACATAGCCATATCATACAACAAGTTTGCACATACAAATCTGTTAAGAGGGATGATGAGGCACTGCTGCAACTAGTGCCAAGGAAACATACAGATGCACGTACTTGCATTTTACCTGTTGTGTATGCCTTTTAAATTTTTCATAATAATTTTCACTTATTTCCCAAATTTTTTTGTCACAAGATGTCCTACCTGAGAGGCAAGATGCAGACAGAAGTAGCTTCTGTGGCACTGTGGATGCACACAGAGGTGCTCCTCCCTTTTTTTCCAAGTTTCTCGAAGTCTTGGCTCTCCTCTGCTCAGCTCTCATGGAAAGACTGTGGGAAGAAGGGATTGAGGTGCTCAGAGCTCAATGCCAGCTAACGCCTCTGCCAGTCCCACTCCCAGAGACCAGCCTTATGAAGTAGACCCACAGAAAAGCTGGAAACAGGTCCTGCCAAGCACTGACCACACTTTTCTGTGATCAGGTAGATTGCAGTGCACAAGTTAGCTAAGATAATCGGGCAGCTTCAGAAGTAAAATCTCAAAAGTAAAAGCTCCTAACCCACAGAGAGCACACCTAATTCATGCACTCTTGCTTTGCCCACACACGCTGCAGCCAGAAGTCTCCCACTGCCTTCCTTCAGTCATTATGACAGGAGACAGTCAGCTGGTATCAAAACTAAATCGAAAGTTTCCATGGTAGGTTGTTACCTACACAGTAAACATATTTCCAAGATTGTGGAAAAGAATGAATAGTCTGGGGTTTGGGAATTTCAGCTTGGAATGTGTATCTAAATAGACTTTTTTTTTTCCCCCTCAGAAGTGCACATGGAACAGAGTGAACTGAAACACATCTATAAGTTTCTTACTGTAAACCACATAACTTAGTGATTTCAAAGCCACACCAAATGACTTCTGGCACTCAGACTCAAAGGTTCCTCCTAATCTAATCTCTGGAGCATGTTATAATTCTCAAGTGTCAACTGGTACCTTCCTCAAGTGAACTAGATGACCTCCAGAAGTCCCTTCCAACCTACATTATTCTATGATTCTATAAGCATTTTGAATCATCATTTCCTGTGCTGTATCTCTGACGTTAAGAATGCCATTTAGCATGCTCAGAAACCAAAGATAACAACCAAGATGTAGTTAGAAGAATGAAATTTAAAACACATTTTCTTCACAGATAATACAATATGTGGTTTTCCCAGGAGGAACTCTCCTGACCTACTCCAGTCACAACCCTTATTTATAGGTGGTGATGGAATGAATGAAACCTGCTACTCCATAGCGAGAAATTTTCGTGATGCAATAACTGAAGAGGCCATCACAGAAAATTAGGTCCCTGTATGATTGTGCATGAAAACAGCTTCAGGATTCTGTCTGTACTAAGTGATTTACAGTAGAGAAATATTTCTCACTGCTACGCAGGGGGCCCAAATTGAATCTGTGATGGAACAGCTGTAATTCTGAAGGAGCACAATGTGTCAGCCCACCATCTGACAAGGGTTAAGGCAGGGGAAGTGGCAACTCTTCAGAATTTGCCCTTTTCCTGCAGACTGGCACAAGCACTACTGAATCAAATTCAGGTCCATCCAACCCCAGTACCCGTCTCCAACATTTATACCAGAAACTCAGGGAAAATGAAAGAAACAGCAGATGCTCAACCTCCAGAGGCAAGTGTTTTGGGGTCTTGTAAAGGCAGTAGTTATAGATGGATCAGTATTAACTGTCACTAGTGGAATGAACATCCCTGAACTACCAAAACAGAAAGATAAGGTACATGCAACTTTTCACGAAGAAGTGGAAGACACACTCCAAAGCTAATGAAAGTTTCTAACTCTCCAGGCAAGGTCCAAGGAACGTAAGAAAATCCAATGTACAAAATTAGATACAAATGACATAAGCCATAAAAAGACATCATTCTGTAACTAAATTAGTGAAAGGAAGCCCAAAGTGGTGTTGGATTGTGCTACCTTTTCAACTTGCTTCAACTCAAAAGGGTGGAGGAAGCCACTGGCAGATGTCCTCAGCCTGGCCTACGTAGTTACCACTTCTTTTGGGGTGGGTTGCACTGTAAAGACAGAGGCATCACAAGGCTGTGGTCTTTGATAAAAAAAGTCAGAAAACATTGGGACAATTTAGATCTTTTTGAATCATTTACCTGCTTTGTAGTCCTTTCCACCTCCTCTTTCATTACTTACAGGACTAAAGTTCAGAGGTATTGATAGTCACTCTTGAGAAATACTGAAGAATGGGTGAAGCGACAAAACAGATTTTTTTTTTTCCCCATTCCCTTGACTTCTCTAACTAAGAGATTATTAAGGCGTTCCTCCTTTTAAATTTCTGGGAAAACTCTGAAAAAATAATCTGTATTCTGCAAAGATAACAAGCAGAAGAGTTTGACATTTTGTTCTTGAAGACTGGCTGTTGAACCAATCTAATTTTCTTCTGCAAGCAAGAAGGCTTTGTGGACTGAAAACAGTAGATGCCATTAATTTTTCGAGAAATCTCTGATTGCTGTAAGATATCTTGTACTTAAAGCTAAGGAAACATGGTTCAGATAAAACCATGCCAGGGTGGACGCAACATCAGTTTCAAAACTGTACTCAGAGTATTTATCAAAGGTTCATAGCTAGAATGGGAAGCTGTAAAAAGCGAGGTTCCACAGGGGCCTGGGGTTGATACTATTCAATATTTTCATTAGTGACCTCATTGACGGAATAGATTATGTTTATTACATCTGCAGACAGCATCAAATTGTGAGTATGCTAGAAGACAAGATTAGAATTCAAAATGGTCTTGACAAATTGGAGAAGTAGTCTGAAAAATAGGATGCTGTTCAAAAGGGACAGGTGCATCAAATTTCACGTAGGCAGCAACATTCAACAGCACATGATGAGGGAACACTAGCTGAGTAACAGTCCTGTATAAAAGAATTTAGGGACTATAGCGGATCACGTATAGCCTCCGTCAAAGCTGAACCGCAGATGTGAAAGAACAGGCAAGAACCAGACCCATGTACTTCTGTTGCCTGAAGCTTTAGCTGACAGAAGAACGCCGCATGCAAATACTACTAGATTATTAAAATAGCCTTTCACTTTCTGCTTAAAAAAATCCTTCTAGATTTAGCCATCCAAAGCTTAATGTTTCTGCAGAGGTGCAAGGCTACTGCAGAAATACCTCTACCACCAAAGTCTTGGTTTTGAATTGCTGATATGAAGAGTTGCTGACAGGAAGAATTTTACCTCACTAATTCCAAAACATGGGTTACTTTAGGGAGAGGGTGACATGATCAGTTGCTTTGATGCTCTTGAATGACAAGAGTTGTGTGAGCATGCATTAAGTGTCTGATACTCCATTAAGCCAGTGAGTGGCACAGAAAGAGAAAGTCAAATAGTAGTGTCTTTTAGACAGTTATAAATAATGGACTTCAACGTAAAAATTGGTTAACAGGCCTTGTGCCAGAAAAAGTCTATCTATACTGAATCCACTGGGGAAAATTGCCTGAAAAGAGTTTATTTATATGAGAATATGACCACAGCACTGTTGTCAAGGTCAGTAAGACTTACAAGGAGCTGCTAAGTCCTGTTGGTGCCAGACTGATCTGCATAAGGGGTACCTTGAGTTTACACAATACTCCCATCCTTCCATGAATTCTTAGACAGATTAATGACATTAATCTGGAATCAGTTGCCACGCTCATCTGCCACAATATCTTGAATATTATTCTATTTGCATATCTCGGGCATCTTTAACATATCTACCTCATTCTATTTAGATGCTGGTACAACGGTCTGATACAGATATCAGAGAAGAGAGTTCAACAGTACAACATACTGTTGCTGGGAAAAGAAACCATCCCTTATAGTATATGTGCATGTTATCTATCTTTACCTTGTCGTTTTTTTTATCTATTTTGCTGTTGTACACACCATATTTGAAATGGGTGCCTGGCTCCAGTTTGCACCAAGATGAATAATAGATAACAGCAGGAAAACTAATTTCACAGAAGTATCAGTAACAAAGCATACTAGAATGGCAATAACAATTAAAATTATGTAAAAACAGCATCACAACCAAAACCACGGAGGAGTTGTATGTAGGCCGTAAGTAACAACCAGATAAGGCTGTTGTATACAGTACTTTCTTGCTGAGCCCAGTTCATTAGAGAAAAAGCAATGATTTAAACTACCTAGCTAACCTCTTCCAGAGCTATAGTTTATAATCATAAATCAGGCATGTGACTAACCTGGAGGCATCGGGGAGTTTGCTGCTACACTATGTTACAGAGCTAGGAGGGATAGAAAGTTCCTATTATTGGATCATGCAGTAGACATTGGTGCTCAAAATTTCCACTTACACTACATTAGCTCGAGGCAGTTCATTTGCTAAAATAAAAGAAACAAAGTGTAAAATATTCACTGACTTGCTCAACAAAGCAATCAACGAAAGGGAGAAAGAGGGAGAGACAGAGAGGGAGTGTGATATTTTTTTTTCCACCATGCTATCATACTGTTGATAAACACCATTAGTGTTTTAAAATTATCTCACCCATTCAGTTTAAATTTAAAAGTATTAGTGGCATTATCAGTCTGTCTATCCATCTCCCTTTATTTTGTCTGTCTTCTGCTTCTATTTTGTGTGAAATTTCAGGAGATGAATCCCATTTTCTATTAATTCAATGGCTGTCATCTTGCATTGCATCATGTAACCCAGATCACAACAATGAAATCTAAGGGTTTAAATTAATAATATTGCAACACATCACTTTGTAAAGCATTGTACTCATCCAAATCTAGCCAGACTCGGGTACCTTTCCTCCAGTCTGATGCCTTTCACTGGTAGCTATGGGTGGGATTACACCTGTGCAGTTGCAAACAATCTATAATTGGTAACCAAATACTCAGACTTCATGGTAGATAACATAACTTTAATAGGGTGTTGAGATTTAACGAGATGTTTTTGCTTAAAAATAAAATAGTTGGGAAAAGCTTCAGGGGATACAAGATCTCTGTTCTCTGAGTGGCATTTTCCACACCTACAAATATATGCTGACAGGTAACTGTATTGCATTACAATTGCCTTACATACAATGTCAGCTAAAGCTACATGGAAAGTCAGCATCTTGGAGCACCTATGCATCACGAAACAGCTGATAGATTTGGTTAACTATTAGAAGTTCAGATATAATTTCATTATAGCCACTAATTCACAAAAGGAAAAAAAAAAAAAAAAAAAAAGAAGCCAAGATTATGTGCGAGTAAATCATCAGAACCACTACAAATTCAGGGAGGAATGAAACATTATGCCTAAAGGAAAATAACACATGAGATCAAAAATACATCCTATCCAACATTTACTGTTGTTATTCAGGCACGTCTCCTATTATGTTTTGCCATGTAGAAACAAACCCACTAGTGGGAATCTACATTTTTAGTTTGTGAATGTTTCTGGAAGAAAAGATGAAAAAGAAATATGACCATAAGTTCTTCAGTGGCCGACCCAAACTACAAGAAACAGATGTGCAGCTGGGAGTACCTACCTTTTCCTCCCCTTTCCTTAGAGCATACTTGAAGACGTAAGAATATTTATAAGACTTTACATACTGACAAACATATGAAGCGCTTGGTAGGCAGATAGGCACAGAATTACATGGGATTCATTAGATAGCTGCTGATCGTCAAATAAGTTCCAGCCCAACCTGCTGAGTGTAAATGCAAATTTACCACCTTTGGAGCTGCCTCGTTGTACAGCTATTGATTTATGTTTGAATGGGAGTTCAAAAAAAAAGTTGTCTTTTGAAGCCTTCCTATCTGAGCATGGCTCCTTTGTCCAGGTGTCTTGGGGATCTCTTGCTGCAATTTTGATCTTTGTATTCCAAAAGCCTTAGAGAGTCAATTCAGGTAACTTAAAAGTGAGATATAATCAGAAAGGATTTGGAAATAAAGTCTTTGCCTTGTCACATTAATGCGGCCCTATCAAGTGGCAGTTTATCAAGAGGCAGCTCACAAGGTTTTAATGAGCATGCTGCCTGTTCTTGTACAATACTAATTAATCCCATTTTTTCACACTGGTGTGATTGCTTCATGAAACCCGCATTGTTTTATGCTCAGCAGCAAAGCGGGCTCTCACTGATTAAATCTCCTTCCCAGAGCTGGAGCCTGACAACTGAATTATACCTTGCTCAAAATAATAATGGGTATCAGCTAATAAATACGGTTTAACACACACAAAACTATGCAGCCAAAATCACACCACAAAATAGGAGTTTGACTTATAGGCACAGCAGTGTTTCATTAAACATCTGTATTATAATTCACTGGTTTTCCAACTGATGTAATAACTTAATTGATGAGAACAAAGACAAGCTTATTTATTCACCCAATTGCTTGCTTCTTGACTAACGTTTTTCCTTGGTGTTATTGTGGAAATAAATATGCAATATTCTTTTTATAGAAGTCTAATTTAGGCCCTTTTTTTCCCCTATTGAGAAGTCAACATCACAATCTGTTTCTGACAAGTTCTTGCTGCAGTGAAGCAGACCGCATTATGATAAGACAGCAGTGTGTTGTTTACCCTAATGTTCAGACATTCCAGCAAAGGTGAGAGAGGTGTGATGCTTCAGGCAGTTAATAATGAATAATTGTCTGCAAATTTACATTACAGGGTTCAAAAAAGCTTGTTTTCTCTCTTTTTCCCTTCCCCATTCTCCCACATGATTTAAAGCTGCTTCCACCTCAGCCAGTGAAGGGATAACTGCAAAGTACTAATGAGAACTATAGCACTTTTCTCTGCAAGACCAAGTCAAATTAGCCACATCAGATACAAAATAATTTTTGGGAAATAAAAAAAATGTGGTGGGGTTTTTTTTCCCAATTGACAAACATAAGAAGAGATGTTTTACTCTTTTTTTACAATGCATTGGTTGCATGTTGCAGAATAAGATGGGCAGAACTAAATGTCTTGTTTTGCTTAAGAACCTCTGAAGAAAGGTACTCTCCCACTTAGACAGGATTTCCTTCAGAAAGCACTCCCCACAGCCGATAAAACAGAAAAGCAATCATTAACCTTGGATTTAATATAGATTTATATATGTAGCTTTGATTGTCCTAGGAGAAACTGTTTATTATTTATCTCTCATTTGTAATAGTGCCAGGAATATGAGAAATTTTACAGCTGGATCTAAAGAAATAAAGGGGTGGGGTTATCAAGGGAGAGATGAGTCCTACCTCCATCCCCTCCAGTACCAGTAACGATTTTGCAGCTGAATTTAATGGGAGAGAAAAGGAGTGGAATTTTCAGAAATACGTAGTATTTTTCCCTAACATCACCTTTCTGAAATATTTACAGTCTAAAGAGTCCCTGGCAAGAGTTAGGCCAACAGAACAAACACTTTCAGAATAAAAATATTTTTCATTAATTGCTGTCATATGTTTTTGCACCGGGATTTTTTGTTGTTAAGAAGGTTGGTCCAACTAGGGCTTCTATAGATTCAAGAATTACTCTGAATCCTTACAAAAAGATGACTCGAACAACAAATTGGGAGGAGTGCGTTCAATTAGAAAGGATAGATGAGAAGGTGGTATCAGAGTAAGTTTGGAATAAGATAAAAATAGCAAGTTTTAAGTTGTGCTGCTTTTTGATAGAATTACCAAAACAAGGACGAAGATAGCTTAGAAAATATGAGAAAAAAAAAAAAAAAAAAAGAAAATCCCTTTCTTTTCAATTATTCCAATTTCATTCCAGTTGTCATGATATCATAATTTAGCTAGGTCTCTCCAGTCCCCATTCAAATGTTCAGCTGATACAAACTGCAGCCATCCCTGAGGATTGCCCTCACCCATACAGTCTTCCAGACCTTTCCCTGCACACCAGATCAGCATTTTCACGTTATTCACCATGGCATGAAGCGGGCACAGTGACTGCCGATGGTTCCACCCAGATCAGGCGTCCTCACCTCTCTCTTCCAACCATGGCACTACCTTACTATTTCACCAGGCATGGTTTTTCACCATGGAATATGCTATCGCTTACACTTCTGCTAGAAGAGGGGGAAGGGACGCAGAGGCTAACAATGCAGATCGGTTCTCCCCCCAGCTCATAGCCAGTTTGCAGGGGCAGAAGTTCCTGGAGAATCAGGCACTGTATCTGTCCTCACAAATGTCGTAATTCTTATGCCAGATCAAGCTATAATTAGATCATGACCTATGTCTAATATTAGAACTCAATTCGTAGAATTGATGTGCCATATGAAATAAAAATAAAGAGAATAATTAATTTATATTAGAAAAAATAATATTAACTACCCGCAACAATGACTTCTCCACATGCAAGTGACGTATGTACTGGCATAAAAATGCCCAAACAACTTATACTTTTATATAAAAAAATACATGAAGGATACTTTTGGGGCCCAGATTCAAACTATTTTTAAAAATCTGCCTGTAAGAGCAGAAGGATTTGAGCCTATTCCTAAATAAAATAGCTACAACATTATTTTCTAATAATTTTGTTCAGAAAAAAAAACCCTTTCCCTTCTTCTAGAGAATCTAATTATTCAGTGACAGCAGTTGGCTGACTTGGGCACAACACAACATGTCAATTTTCAGTTGCTTACACTGTATCACAGAAACTGTTAGAAATTGTTTTGAAATCTGGCATACTTTTCAGTCATCCTAATTCCTCCAAGTGAGCCAAACCTGATTACATTTGGCTCACCCACAAAAGATCTGCAAGATGGGGAGCAGAACGAGTAGGAAAGAGAATCAAAAATCAACAAGATTTCCTCCCCCTGCCTTCAGCTACGTCTCCCTGTACCAGGAATCTCCTATACTACCTGCAAACATATGGATTTTCATTTTCTAAACTCACCTAAAATTCTCAATTTTTTTTAACTTTTGGATTTTTTTTATATGGCATCTACAGGAGGAGATTATAATTTGTCCGTGCAGCAATAAAACCCCTACTTCAGGGCATAGTTCACAAATATATACTCATTAACTCTCTTGAAATTTATGTCTGAAATCACGCTTCCCCACGCTTATGTATGCTGGTCTCAGCTACAGCGTGAGACTAATCACAGCAAAAACATCCTCACCAAATTTGTTATATATAGGATATTTTTGGAATAGCCAGCTTTGGAACGTGGTAAAGGCATGATGCAAGTAGGTAAAAAAAATTCCAAGTCTGAAAATTAATTCAGATGCCACAGTGAAATTATGCTGAATGACATCAGATGAGCACCTGGCTCTTTATATGGGAACTACTCTACTTTTGCAACATATTGCCACCCCATCGGTAGCGTTCACTAAAAGGCCTGTTGATTTAAACTCTTTGATACCAAATTAATTTGATGGCTTTCCTTTTGGATTTAAGTAGAACACATTTACGTTTATTACAAAATACTTGTACTTTTCCAGCTGCCAAAAATATAGCTCTGGAAGTGTAGAAACACAGATCAAATCTCCTCTTTCCAATATGAAGTAAAAAAAGCTTACTTATCTTTAACACAAGGAAATTTAATTCAGTCTCTTTATGCTGTAACTAGAGGGATTTAAGATTTGTGGGGTTTTGGTTTTTTTTTAGGATTCTTTGTCTGATAGACCAATGGAAAAACATGTGAAGGCCATTATTCAAATGTTTGTGGACCCTTTTAGCTAATGGATTCAAATCTATAATTCTGTACTTGTCAACAAGATAATTCTTCAATCATATTAAGGCTGCATAACTCAGTTCAGTCCAAATCTTCTAGAGCTCTATTCTGCAAAGCAAATAGCGTTTCCCTGGGGGGGAAATGTGTACTCAGGGTATCTAAGTCTCAGGTCCTCTCAATATTTTCTTTGTTTTTTTCTTTTTTAATAGAGACAGATTTCTTGTAGGTGTGGCCCCATTTACATAAAACCCAGTCCCCTCTATACACACACACACACACACACACACTAAGATATTCAAAATAGCATCATTTTGGGGCAATCATCTGTTGTTCTCCAAGATAATACCAGACTTTTTTTACACTAGGTTTTCAGAGAAAAGTCTGTGCCTTATCGTAAGTAGCTTATAAGGTAAATAGTTTACAAGTTTAATTATATTTATGTCTCTACAAAAGTTTGCCTCTCCCTTCCCACGTTACTTTATTACATTAGAAAAGGAACTAATCAGAAAAGTTTTGCACACATGAAATTGAAATTTAAAAATGAACATTTTAAAGAAGTTTCATAATTGTGCTTCTGTTTGAATGCTAATGACAGCCAGCCAGCCTGAAGAAATGATTAGCTATGTTTTAGATGCCTATGGCATGGCAAGTCCTGCACAAGGTCTATAACCCAACAAGCCCCTTAAATACAGCATTAATTTGGACAGATGTTTCAGTTCCCACTTGAATTCTAATGCAACTTACAACATGTGTATCAAGAATAATAGACACGTCTTTTAAATAAGATAATAAGCAATAAAAGTTTTAGCAGCAATTTACTTGACTACTTTCATTTTCACCTCTGAAGGGAATGCTAGAAACAATTGAGAGAACATGCCCATCACTAAGAAGGTTTAGATAATAGCACTCACCCAGGACATTTTAAAAAGCATTACCCACCATGGAAAGCAGCATCTAGGCATTTAAAACTCAATACCAAAAACACCTCCAAACTTTCCGCATTGTCTTTTAATATGTCGTTTCTATGGTCCTCAGTACTAGAATTCTTCAGACAGAAATCAAACTATGCTAATTAAATCAGGTGTTTCTACTAGAAATACATAATTATTATTCTAGTATATAACACCTACAAAGTTGTTGTGTGCTTTGCCTCTTTTTTTAATTGTTTGTGCTGGCATAAAGAACGTTCTTATTCTATTTACATTATGCACTTCAAGCACTTATTAAAATAAACTCAACAAACCCCACAGAATTAAATGGCACGTGATGTAAAGCTGGATTTAGCATACTATTTGGGCATTCTAATGCAACCCAGGTGTGCAACATAAGCAAATGAATGCTATTTATTTAAAATATTTTAAACAGTTGCAAAGAAGCAGATCATGAACTGCTGCCGGGCTGAGCCAAGCTCACCAACAGCTGGCCAGACGCAGTGCTGGCTCTAGTACAACGCGATAATTTTTCTACTTAGGTCAAAATCCAGTGTTAAATATTTCTCTCTAGCAGCTATATGAAATAAGGCCAAAGGGCTGCAGGCAGGTGAGTTACTGTAACTTACTGAGTTACCGCTCACCTGCTGAGCCACAGCGACTTGTTGCTGCTCACCAGGCTTGTGAAGCTGGCTTGAACCGACTTCGTAACCTTGTAAATCCACTAGTCTTTCAGGAATCCTCCAGCCTTACAGGGTGATTTCCATGGTGCTTTATTTAAACAGAATTATGAATCCTTGGATTCTAGAGGTTGAAGGAGAAATAGGAGATGCAACTGTGCAAACCTTTTTGCACCAGAGCTCGACCTTTATTGGCAGGCATTTCACAAGGATTCCCAGAGCGGTTCTTAGTCCCTCTGTCCTCCCTAGAGGAGGTCTGAGCTATCCCTAACATCCTGAAACTAAACCACACTAGGTTTGATGACCCCTTCTTCATTTTCTGCCGTGTACTTCAGAATTAGAGGTGGCAGCAGCCCCTATTTTACCTGGAAAATGTTAGCATAAGTAGGAAGAGGGGAAAGACAAAAAAATCTCCTTAATACAGGTTGATATGTGACTTTGCATAGCACTTTGAATGTTATTAAGTGTTTGAATTTCTTCCTGTGTCTTTTTAGCCTAGATGACTGTCTTTCTCTTTCACTGACAGCCTCTGCAGGACCAAATTGACAGCTCTTTAAAGCAGTCTGACAAAAAGCAGCATTAATTAAGTCATTGCCGGACTCTAATTGTGTTAAGAAGTAAAAATCTAATATGAGAAAAGGTTAGTGAGTCCTCTCTTGTGTCAGATTTTCTACTCTCTATGAATATTAATGTCCTTAATGAAGACAATCTTTGCCTCATCAAGCCGTTGTTCTGCATTCAGGTGCCAAATCCCTGCACCATTGATTTGTTTTTAAAGAACAAATATGTCAGGGGAGAGTGACTGTCCTGTTTCTTATCAACATCATAGAGAATGCTTTTGTATTCCTGGAAAGAGTTTATAGATTTTGTGTGGCATGTACAAGCAGTGTCTGTGATGGCAGAGGAGCGGCGGGGAGGGGAATGATGTCGAGGTGAGGTAAACTAGTTTAAGTAATTTAATAGAAGTGTTACATTTTATCATGTTAGCTTTTTTGTGTGTGTTAGCAATATCCATATATTAACGAGGTTATGATCAGCAGTTTTAATGATAAAATATGAATTATCTCTCCAGAAAGAATCCTGCAGTTTAAGCACTGAAATGAAGGAGCTCGGTGATAAGACGCTGATCATCTCTTGCTGATTATCCCTCCCCTCCTCCTCCCGATCGAGCAGATAATGATGATGGTGCTGATGAATGATGATCCTTTTTAAATAGGTTGAAGGCCCTTAGGAGTCTAACACTGGTGAGCAACGTTTCGTGCACTTCTCCATCTTCCTTGCTCAGCCCCCACGTCTCCCATCACCGCACTTACTACCATCCTCAAAGCCTGTATCAGCCGTGAAATATTTTTGCATTCGTTACTACAGTATCGCTCATACTTTTGGTTAGAAATTGTTGCCTCTACTCCAAAGAACACATGATGGGTCTCTGGCACCCAGTTAAAGCTCAGCACACTGCACTGAGAGGCAGAACTATTCTCCCGATAGTGCTGGAAACCAAATCAAGTGAGAATCCTACTGAGGGCATTAGAAGGTATGTGAATTTCTGTAGAGGGTATTTAAAACATTCACACCCCTTCTGAGAGTCAGGAGGTAATTAATATGCTATTTTCCAAGCAGAAACCCTTGTAACAGCTCAGTTTTAAAGGAAATTCTAGTATGTGTTTTGCTACAGAAAAGTAACGAAAAATCTGAGTTTCTTTTTAAAGAAAATCTCGGCATATGTTGCACTGACAGAACAACATGAGAATTTTTCTAGACAAAATTAAACATTTTAAGTTTTTGTTTGAGATGGATTATGTCTGCCAGTTAAGATGGATACAATAAACGTTCAGTGATGATAGCACCAACAGTTCCAGAGTGATTTATACAGCAACATAAGTGGAGAAAGTTTCTGACCTGACATACGAGAAAGTACAAGCTCAGAGCTGAGAAGCCTCTATTCTGACGAGAGTCGGACAACATGAACAAGCCTCACTGCCACCAAATAAGATGCATTAATTTTGTGCATAAGGATCCTCAACACTGATTACAGCACAGCGCACTCCAGACAGTGGGCACTGACTCACCTTCTGCCAGTACATCTTATTTCTGACTCTAGAGCAGGATCTCTAGGTGATCATCTACACGATGGGGTTTTTCCTTCACTTGGTCAAGCTAGAGCTGTGCAGCTGGTTACCCTAGAACAGGGTGCCTGAAAAAGGTACCAAAATTCAGCCATGATCCAGCTGCAATCACTAAATTCGAATGGAAGGGAAAAACGGTTGGCTTCTGAACGTCGGACTGGTTGTCAAGAAAAGTTCAACGTTTTTAAAAGTTGGCTGGAGCACAAGACCTGAACTGCTGTGTTACAGCAGCATTCCCTGCAGAGGGGAGGAATGTGTTACTCTTTGGCAATAGTCAGTCTTTGGATTTCTTGCTGCCTTATTCCACATCTGACCAGGCTTGCAGGCACCAGCACACACCTTTTTTTTTTTTTTTTATGTTTTAAGCACCTACAGCTTTTGTAAATGGCCTGCTCTTGCTGCTTCAGTGTGTGCCACCACCTCTTTCTCTCTACCCAAAAGATTTTCTTACAATCCAAGTCAGTGGTTTTATTTCCTCAGCTGCAAGTCAGTTCTTTGGCCTGCTTCCCCTGGATACTTTCCTCTCCTTAAAACTAATTTCTAATCCACGCGATATTATAAGATGTAGGACAGTACTTCAAACTAATACATGACTTATCTGTTCTTTGCACAAATGGTTCCAAAAATAATAATTCTGAAAATTCAGGTGAAAAATAGATTAAAATTAGGATCTTTTAGAGAAGCAAAATTGTGATCTCAAGTATTTATTTTTTTAATAGAAGGTGGAAGGCACCGACCCTTCAACGTAAGGTTTGAAAAGCCATTTATTAATCTAGCATTGTCCACCAGTTCCTTAGTATTTAACTTTGTTATTTAGATATTTAAGAAAAGAAGAAACTTTTGAAATACTTATGTGACATTAGAGATTCATTCAGAAACAGGCCACATTTGATAGGCTAGTGGCACAGCAATCCACTTGGGGAAAAAACCCTCCTGAGGATATTTTGAGAAGATTTGCTATAGCAAAATAAAGCCTTACTACAAAATCTTTTCTTGATAAAAAAAAATATCTTTGTTTTAGTAGTGATTGGCAGTACAGCATACAGAGATGATGAAGGTTGGGGTTGTTTTTTCTTTAAGTAAACAGTGTCTGTCCTTATCCCCCGGACAAGGGAAAAGAAACTAAATGCCATATTCTTACCTTGTGGGGGAAATTAACCTTGCTGTGCTTCCACTGGATTAATGTGAAATCACCACCTGGCCCCACAAGCAGTTGAAGTTATGGGACTGAAAACAAGTCTCTAGCACTTATTTGTACAAACTAACTTGCATCAAATTTGCTAGAAGAGTTTGCATAACTGGATAACTGAGATGGCACAGGATGAGGTTTCCAAAGGCAAGAGATAGCTGCAGTGAGTCCCCCCTGAAGCCGGCGATGCTGCAGCAGTGGCGCAGACATGGAAGAGAGCTCAAGAAGGACAAAGGTAGCTCCAAATGCAAGGGGAAAACATTTTCCATGAGTTAGAAGGGATTGTCTGGAGCTTGATTCAGCAGATGAGGCTGTGGAACGTTGCTTTATGGGGAACTGGACAGATACTGGATTATTTCAGCTTTTATGCAGCTTGTTTTAACTTTTGAGCAAGATTGTCACCCCTGCTTGCAGAATGCCCTTCTGATGACCTCCCTGGAGGTATGCCCACTACTCTGGATTATCTGAAGTTGTACAAGTTATATGAAGCCAGCTTCCCTCAACCTAAATTCAGATTGTCTCCTATGTAGTAAGAGGAATTACACTAGATTTATGCTGTCAGTGACTTACCCTGCAATTCAGAATCCAGGTGAGGGAGTTATAAATACAGTACTGCAACATATGAGTTTCTGACATACCATGTGGGAATTGTGTTTTCCAAACTCATTTTCCTCTCAAATTTCCTTTTCCTCATTTTTTTTTTTTTTTTTACTGGTCCGTCTTCACTTATTAACCTAAAAGAGTCTTCTCTTGGGATAACCTTCCCTAATTCAGCTATCCTATTGTCCAGCCGACCCACTTGTAAAGCAGATGGACAGTACAGAGGACATTTAGAGGAAACCATACAGTGGCTTGTGTACCCGACAGGTCAGTTTTTAAATTACACATTAAAATAATTAATCACAATTCTAATTGTTACAAACCTCTTTCTGCACTTACTTTTTCTTCCTCCAGCTGTAACTCCCTTTAGAAAGACAAAGACTGTTGTCTCACCAGGTCTATAGTCTTCGACCCATACTTCGTACTCATGCCCCTATATTTGATCACTGTTTGTCTGACATCCAACTTCCACCTCTGCCAGCACAGCTGGAAGTCAGTGTTGCTAAAAACACCTGACATTATATATAAACACATTATTTAAAATGGTGTGAACGTTAAATATAATTACTTTCTGTCAATCAAAACTTACACACAAGTAAAATTCCAGGCTGTCTCCTGTTTGTCTTAAAAATTCTGGAAGAGTCAAAGCAGCCAAAAATAGTCAGTTCGGCACTAAGCATCTTTCTCAGGGCACTGCCATGCATTTTGGCGATTCTTAACCAAAATGCCAGACATCTAAGAGAGATGTACCTCTCTGCATTTATCCCATCCATGTAGAAAACTGTAGAAGACAAGGAGAATACTGGCCAAGCTACAGAGACCTGTCTCCTCCCTGTGCAGTGAAATTTGTAGCCAAAGTTTTACCGTATTAAGAAACTTTCAAGAACACCTGCCCGACTGTGGTTTAAAGGTGTCTGCCCTACTTTCTTTGTTCTCTGAATGCTAACTCCCCTTTGCACGCAGTGTGAGCCAAGCACATATCTGATATTTGGTGGTGTATTCTACCGAGTTCCAGCTATAGGCAGTCTGGCAGATTAAGTTCAAGCTTTGTGAACAGAAGAGAGATAATTCAGAGGCTTCTTATTACTTCTGATCTCTGAGCTGTGCAGGGATCACAGCTCCCAGATTGCATCTGTTCCCAAAATTTTCAAAACAAAACCAGCTTCTCTGCATAATCTATTTTCTTACTATTATGTAGCAAGACATTCAAGAATCATTTACAAAAATATGTCCTAGAAGAACACAACAACCTCCAAGTGATTAAAATAACCCCTGATAAGTTGAAAATCACATGATTTTGACAATATATATTTCTCTGCAAGAATATATGTACAAAAATGGTGGCCCTCAGATAAGAATTACAAAGGAAACCATATGGACTGGTGACAAGCTTAAAATATGGACTTTTTTTGCAGATGCAACACAGTTCATTCTGCAGCTGAACTGAGATAGAAGGTGGATTTGCATGTACCGATCTAATTATGACCTTGAAAGATCACTGAAAGACTAACATTCACAATTTCCTTCCCCACCAGCAAAGCTCAAGTGTTCTTTTATCAATGCATGAGCTTTATGATTTATTTTTTGAGGGTGCAACCTGCTACAATGCCAGAGCTATTTCCGTGGATTTTTTAAAAATATTTTTAAGGGTGACATACTTGTATGAGAGCTTTGTACAAACACACAGGACTGAGTGCCCTTAATCCAACTCCTGTATCTGGGTAGGAAACTGTATATGCTTCCTCCTTTCCACCATATAAGTATGCTTCATGTCTGTCCCAGAGAGACTACTTCTACGGGTAAAAGGATATAGTAGTAATTCCAACTATAAATAGGGTTCGAGACATGAGACGAAAGAAATTAAGAGGTGTATAAATGAACCTTGCTATAACACTGACCTGGATCCTTCTCTCTAATTAATTTAATTGAGCATTTTGGTTTACTTAGCACTTTTCATCCATAGATCTAAAAGCACTTTATAAAGAAATGTAAATGTCAATATCCTCATTTTACAGATGAGGATAAAAGGGCACAGGGAACTTTTATGAATTGCCCCAGGTCAGCAAGTAGGTAGCAAGTAGTACCAGGAATAGTAACCAGTTCGCTTACTCTGTCTGCTGTGCCTCCCCATCCATCAGGAACTGTGAATTCCAGGTCACTTAAAACGCCACGGAAAATCCTCTACAAAACCGAGAGCTACCCCTTTTACATATAGAGGTGCAAGCATCCCATCTGTATAACTCAATGTTAAAATAAACCTTAGTAAAACGAGCTGCACAAAATGCCACAGTTTGTACTTAAAAACACACACACACACACACACCCCAAAAAAACCCAAAACCAAACACAACAAAACCCCCACAACATTTTATTCAGGTAATATTACGCTAAAAATACATTTCACAATTTTTCCGCTCCAGAAAAAGTTATGTTTTGCCACATGCACATAAAATTATTTTTCAGGCAGCTGAACTAGCTACACCCAGGGTGTAGCAATTCAAAGAAACCTGATTTTATCTCCCTGAAAGCAGACAGTCTCAGTTTTAACTTCTTTTCTGCCACAGCAAAAACATTAGGAGGTCACCAAATAGGGAGAAATGCTAGAAAATCTTCTGAAACATGGGGTCATGATCAGTAGAGTTGTTAAATCTCAGAGCATCTGTCTGGGCGGTGTTTAAGGGAGCCACTGAACTACCCTGTTTCAAGAGTTAGCACTTATTCCTTGTTTTTCACAGAATATGCCGGAGTACTTCTGGACTATTTGAGGTTCACTTAAAATGCTTTACCAAGTTTCTCCGTGCTCTGCTTTATGGTGGCATGCAATGACAACCAATGATTTTCAAAAATCTCGATAGGCTGTTTTAGCTACAAAGATAGATAAAGGATAATATGATAAGAAACAGAGCTTAATCTATCATACTGAGAGTCTCAGCCACAGGATAAAGTGAATCTGAATTGATTCATCTGCAAACCCACAGCTGAGAGGCCGGTTTACAGAGAACTCATGTTACTCCTGCAATGGCAAACTGCATCTGATCATATTGCAGTGCAGATTCATGGGCTGAACCATCAACAACAGCTACGTCGTTAAGTCAAAGTCTGCATATCCCATTGCTGCCTTCGACACAGAGACTTCATCTGAAAGACTAGAGACATTAAGAGTACTTGAGACATTCCATCAGTATTTTATGTCACCCAAGGCTGGAGAAAAGCAGCAAAAGAAATTGGGATCTGGAGAAACAATCACTTTTTATATAAACGTAGCACCACAATTGGAAAGCGAGCTGGACTTTCTGATACTAACAGCATTCACACACCATTTCCTTAGGAAGGACTCGCTCTTCAGCTGTGAGCAAGATAAAGGTTGTTTTACTAATCAGTAGCTTATAGCAATTTCCTTTCCTTCCTGAAAGAGAAAACTTGATGACCAGCTACCCTAAAGCATTTGGCTTTTGAATCTGAAGTCTTAAAGGGCAGATTTTGCCATTCTTTCGCTGAGCTCCCTGTGAATAATACCTCTGTGATATTTCAAGACTTCAGTATAGTGCATGACTCATGAATTCTGTAGTAAATAGGCCAGACTTGCAGCTCCAGGTATTTTTAACCTCCTAGCAGAAAAAGGGAATATTTAGGATAAGAAACGAACATGAATTTAACAATAAAAATAGAAAGACCACTTGGTATACAGCACTTGGGTAACCCTCTGGGACAGAACTATACAGATTACCGTATGTTCTTTTCCAAGCAATATAAAAAAAAAAAAAGAAAAAGAAAAAATATGCTTTATGAAATTCTTTCCAGTGTGATAGCACTGATGCAAAGCTGTAGCTAAAATAAATATGATACCTTCCTTGTGGTACTCTAAGGCACTGGTGACCTATCAATTTCTCAATCTGAGCAAAAAGAGAGCTAAAAGATGACAGGCCTTTCCCAGCAGAATGGTTGATATACAGCAAACAGCTACAGCGCTGTCCCTGATTATTAGTTGTGACTAATACAAAGTAAGCAGATGCTGAGAGCGCCTGGGGCTAGCTTTGAAACCGGGAGGTCTCTTCTTACCCTCCTTCCAGTGCGTGTGCTGGATCAGACGGTGCCCACCTGCAAGAGGGTGATCTGATGCCCAGGGGTGGTCTTCACCACCCTTATTTCTCTGCTCTAACATGCAGCAAAGCAAATCAGTCCGCCTGAATGCAATTGTCATTCCTGCGTGTCCCCTCTGTGGGGACCTCTGGTGAGACCAGGGTCTGAGCTGAGGCGTGCAAAACCCCATGCAAAGCCTGGAGAGCAAAAGCTCTGCCTTTATCAGGCTTGAGCAGGGAGCGGCAAGCCAGGCTCAAGCTGGCAGGGGACAAGGAGGCAATAAGGAGGCAAAACTCCTCCCCACAGGCACATGGGACTGGCTTCCACATTGGGTGTTTTCGCTTGTACTTTCAAGCTAAAATTTTCAGATGTCTCTCAGATTCGAGTGCTTAAGTCCCATTGAATTTGCTATGCTTTGGGCAACTAACTCCCTCAGGCTTTTTCAAAAATCCCATCCGTAGTCATTTTGCTGTCCTTGTTCTCATTAATTAGCACGATGCTCCTGTGTGTGACTTTACTACACTGCAGAGGATTCTCCTGAATATGTGCAGGGTGGTGGCGAGGGGAGTTATCTTATTGAAATTTGATTCAAAAGAAGGAAAAAGAAAAACATTTCTATTCACATTAGGTTTTGTAAAACCATTTAGTGTTATGAAAAGCCTAACGTTTAAGCCTAAACTAAGTAGACAGTGATCCTTTAAGTCCCTGTCTTCCAGTACATTTCATCATTCTATTTTTTCAAGGAAAGTTAGGTTTGTTATTCTTTCACCTTCCAAAGTCCTTGGCGAGTTATTTCTAGAAAATATTTAAATCTGTATTTTTGTCGGCAAAGATGTCTATAGAAATTTCCTCAAACTCCGGCATGTATTTACCCACTTCTCAGAAATTCTTCTTCCATTTTCTATTAATGTTATTTCACTGGGATCAGTCTCTGTTGAGAAATTTAGTTTAAGCTGCCTAGCAGTCTTAAAAGCGGAAGATCTATTAATTTAATCATTTATATGAATCATGTCTAAATGATCTCAGCAGAGAAAATGTGTTAGCCATTTAAATCCCATCATTACATATTATATAATAATTACCACTAATTCTAGTTTGGATGGGCCACAATATTGCTTTACATACCTAATATATTCAGAACATCTACCTTACCAAGCTCAGTCTTTTTGTGACCTTTGAGTTTATGCTTGTCTCTTGATTATGAACATAGGACAGGCTCTCCAAGAAGTTAGGTATGCAAAACACATACACAGCACCACATCTATTTGGCATACACAACTACCACTTCCTTTTTTTTTTAATATCTCAAGTTCTTTTTGTCTCTGGAAGATATCAAGCATGCTATTGATACTGTTGTAATCAAAAAAATATTTATTTTTTAAGTATTCTCAGTATACTCAGTGCTGTATATGACACTAATTCACACTGTACCAAGCTGAGCCTACAGTGTAAGATGGGGTTATTCACAGGAGACTACAGGGTGTAACTTCTACTGAATTTCCAAATCCCTTACTCTGAAAGGGCTGCTTAAACATTATGTGTGCAAGCAGACATCTGTACATTTATGAACTGTACGCACATTTTTGTCTACAGCTCAGACTGATAGAATTTGTGTGGATTTTTTCCAATAAAAAAGGGAAAATATTAATTAGCCGTAAGAGAGCTCTGCACAGGTCTGAGCGTAGGTTTCACTATATACTATTACAGAGCACTCATGCATGCAAGGCCCAGCAAGGGAATAAAAACTATACAGCAATGAATGAACAAGCTACCAAATTGCTTCTCTGCTGGGCAGCCTGAGTAAAGGCCATCAACACGCAGTTCCTCACCGGGAGCCAATACATTTCCACATGAACACGGCAATCCAGCATTACTCAGCAAGCCAGAAAATGGGTCCAAACACTTTCCACGCACCGCTGATGTGAGGTGGAGCTGCTGGAAGCTGGTGCCTGGCCTCAGAGTCAGAGCTCCACAACTCGGGTCACACCGGTGCTTGAAATGCAGGGTTTCCAGCAGAAGCGCACAGCTCTGTGTGCTCACCGGGAGCCCACTGCTCCCATGCTGCTTACAGATGTGGGTACCTGCCTTTGCCCTTGAGAAGGGCTGAGCTGTGTCTCTGCCATGGTGGAACACCACAAATAGCTTCATCCAGCGTGGATATTCTGTTTCATTTTTTTTTTTTTTTAAAAAAAATATTATTTAATCTTTTCAACCAGCTCTGCACGCATCTGCCAGCAACCTCTCCTGTACTCTATCAAAATTGCAACACAAGATACACCCCTGATTAATTACAGAAGAGTGAAACTTCCAACTCTTGTATCCCAAGGGTCAAATTTATCCCTGGTGTAAAGCCAGAACTCAGCAGCGAGACAGATTTGGCCCTAGGTGGCTTTTTCCCCCCCTCAACTCACTCATTACACCATCCCTTCTATAGCTCTCGAATTGAGCCCCTTGTGTTCTGTTTGTAACCATAATTAGTATTCATTTTGCAAGCTTAAAGTTCACCCTTGATACAGGACTGAGCCTAATGTTAATCACTGCGGTGTCTTACCGCCTTTGACTCTGATCTGTCAGGTTTGCATTACTTGTCCCACACCTAATTTTTTGCCCTTACCAGCCAACTAGCACCTCGACATCACACTGTGTCAGAATTAGAAACTTTTGACAGATCTGTAATCATCTAGTTCTCATCAGCTCTATGCATGTTAGTCACTTCATTTCCACATTCTAACAGTTAATATGCCTTAATTTCTCACACTTTGTGAATATTTAATTCCTCCCTTTTCAACATCATTTTTAGGTTGTGTGAATCATTTTCAAAGCCTTTGCTATTCTCCCTCCACTATCATCTGCATATTTTATGAAATGGCACAGTTGAATCTCTGAGGGCTCTTGATAAAAATGAAACTGGCAGGCTGCTCATTAGTTGTTTACCTGGAGCTGTGTGAATCCCCTAGAATGGTGGATTCCCATTTGGATTTGAATTAGGATATTCTGACACATAAGAATTGAAAACCTTTCCAAGCTAAGTACGATTCTCCCCCCTCCGCTTCTACCCCAATTAATAGCTTTTCTGGGAAGTTTGCATTCTTTTGACCAATCTGCTAGTGGTACAGTACCATGGACAAAAACATCTGAAACAACTGGATTGTTAAAAGGTGAGAGACAGAGGCTGTAGCCAATTAGCAACTCTAATGAGGGGAAAAAGTGTCTTATCAAGAATGCACAGAGGGCAGCATGACTAAAATGTGAACTTTTCAGGCTTCCAGAGTCAAACCAAGTCACCAGGATTAGGGCCGGGGTTTATTTCAGCATGTATTTTCATGGGCAATCAAAAAGTTACATTAATTGGAAATTATGTAAGTAAAGTTTTTTAAAAAATAAGTACTTCATAGTGACCGTACCTGGCGGGTCTCATACAGCTGTGTCACAGGAAGAACAGTTTTCACAATTTCCTTGATCTTATTTATTACACACAATAAGGCCCTTTCATGTCTCACTGTTGAAATAAACTTAGGGGCCACAATCAATTTATGAGTTATGAAGCAGAACAAAGGACACCATTGTGTTTACCAGAAAATCATGGGTTATCAACAGAAGAATGCAATGAGTTATCTATTCCATCCATGACGCAGAACATTTTTCCCCTACTGCATATATACTTTTCTCATTTGGAGAACGTGTGTGCCATTTGCACATCTCCATGCAGTTCTCCATGACATGTCTACAATAAACCATACCTCTGCTTCAATAGTTTAAGTTTTTAGTATCCACAGATTTACATTTAGCTTGATTTATTTTTATGCCGATATCATGTTCTTACTTTTCATAGTTCTTATTTAAAAGCAGCAATGCTATCTCTCTAGGCATCAATTTTTTTATTAATTTTTTGGCCTCTGTTGACTTCATAAGTAAATAGGGAATTAGGACCATTATAAATAGGGGTAAGAGAAGTGTTCCAGATGTAAAAGCTGATTCTACACTGATACTTTGGTCATACAGGTGTTTTGGTGAAAGAAAAAGCAAAAGTGAGAAATAGAAGGCACTTGGTTTTGATAGGAAACATCTTTCTATTTTATCCTCATGTCCCACCTAATACATTCTAGCTTAAGACATTTCTTAAAACTTTGTAATAAAACTAAAAATACAAATAAACAAGAGCAGATTTTGTAATTAAAACTCCAGTTTCTGGCCATCTGATGTTACATATTTTATTCCCTGAAAACAAACAGCCAAAACCAATCAGGAGCTCACTTCTCTAGTCCCTAAAACTATCTCCTTAGTACCAATTGAGAGCACAGGTGACAATTTACTAGCATATCATATTATTTAATGCTAGCTCTCAATCTAATCATGTGTCTCATACAGTCGTGCTTCTTAAAATGCCAGCTAAGAAGCCTCTGAATATTTAAAAATCCAATAATGAAAACTGGTATTTTTATATAGCCTTGGCTAGAGCGCGGGTGGATTTAAGTATGCTTTGTTTATTGTTAAGGTTCAGAAATTAGATCTCTACATTAAAAATAATTTTCTACAGTCTCATGAAGCTTGGTGGCATGTGCTGCTAGGTTTTAAATTCTTGGGTTAAACAGTATTGCATTCTTTTGATTTGTTATATATGCTTCAGATCTATTTTTTTTAATTGGACATGAACATGCCTATGAACTGAACTTAGTTTCCAAGGGTTTGCATAGACTTAACCAAGACACGGGGAAAATGGAGTTGTCACTACAACTCAAAACTATCAGATATTACAAATACTTAAAAATAACAATAGCATGCAACAGCACATAACTAAAAAAAATAAGCAGCAGGCTTGGTAGAGTGACATTTTTAACTCAGTTTTCAAAGATTCTTTTCCTACCCCCGCCCCCAAATATTTAACATTTATCACTTTCTGCACTTCAATATTTTTCTATCTTATTAAATACTGGTGGGATTCAGGAATACTCCTACCAACCAGGAGCATACACACCATTTAGGTATAAGTGCATCATCCACTCTCAGTGCTGTCAGCCTTTGAACTTAAAGATCTCAGCCTACAATGTGGTTATGTTTCAAAAAGACATTCTCACTGTTACAACTGCACAGAAAAGAACAACTTTGTTAGCTGCTAGTATGGGTTAAATTAACTTGTGACTTCAGTCTTGCAATACTAGCCAGTGTAGTTACCTTAACACAAGGAACATGAATGAATTCACTTTTAGTAAAGTGTTGATACATATGAGGACACACTGTTTACAAATTGTTCTCTATTTGATGAAGATAATTGTCATCTCTCTTACTACTACACCACTGCACGTTCTAGGCAAAGCAAAGGCCTTATTTGGGAAACGGCAATTCAAAGTTGCCAGTGCAATTGCACATCGAGCCCATGACCTGTTCTTGCTCTCGATGGGAGCTGTCTGCATTGACCCCGTGCTGCTCATCTGTGCTGTCCAGAGCACTGCGCGGAGCAAACAGATCTCCACCAACCCAGAGCCATAACAATAAGATGAAATGCTGTTTTTCTAAGAAGGAGGTATCCCTCTGCATGATGACTGTGTAATAGGTAATGCTTACAGGGAAGTCCGAGTGACATGGTAACAGAAAAACAGAACAAACAGGGGCTGCGTGTGAAATTGGTGGTGGTGTAACAATACGTTACTCTGGGAATGAAGACAGGTCAGGGGATGGGAAACACCAAACCATTTGATGCAAGCAACTGAAAGACTTGATGAGAAAGACAAACTCTGTAGAGATACTGCTCTGCTCTGATGTAGTTGTCAACTTTCTCTAATTTTTTTTTTTTTTTCCAAAAGAAAAGCTTTCCAGTTTGGCTTGGTACAACACAGAGGCACAGCTTATGCTTCTCTACTCTCCCTTCCCCTCCTCCTGCATGTTAAACAGACCAGAGACCTGACATTTTATGTTGTTTGTTTGAAATGATAAACTTAATCATGAGTGAAATGTTAGGAAGTGACAGCGCTGGCCACAGTAAGGTCATTTCTTGTTTCAGCCAAGTACAATACAGCTTTCCCCTTAATTGCATTGCCAGTCCTTGCCACAGGAGGACCCAGGCATTTGCAAGTGGGGAACTGAATCTGTCTTTGTGATAATTAAACCATGGACCTCTGCAAAGACTGCCAAATCTGCCATATGGTAGTTTTATGACCTAGACTACTGTTATCTCTTGAGAAAGCTAACATCCTAATCTCATTTTAGTTATCTGTGATCAGAACCCATATTTCTAGAGGGCAAAATGCAGGAGTACTGCTTGTTGCAAAGCATCCTAAAGCAATTAAATTTTTGTCAGTGGTTCACATTAATAAAAATGAAGAGAGAACTCATTATTGACATACTGGAATTAAAATAGAAGTCAAGAAGCTAAAACCAAATAACCTGTGGGTTACCTGTGCATAGATTGTAACATCTCACTGTGAAAAAAATTCCTGGGACTTGACTTTGGATAGACAAGCACTCTGATGAGTGATTAAAGCATTTGTTGCAGGAAGGTTGTGAAAAGGCCACTGAGTTTTTCCAACGCAAACACATTATTTTAAAACACAAACACAAGAGGCTAGTGCTTTTGTGAGACTGTTACTGTTTATCATGGCCACACTGCTCTAAGAGCATCCTCACGAGCTGTCTGAGAGCTGGGCAAATATTTTACAGGAAGAGAAAGCCAGACTGTAAGGTGCCCGGTACAAAGAATGAGCGGATCAGAACTGGTGCTGAGTAATGCTGTATGCCTGGCCCTTTTAATACTTCTATTACTTCAACAAATTGACACTAATTTGTCTTCAAATCTTCAACACATCCATCCGAGCACTTCCACTGTGGTACAGAAACACACTGCCCTTTAGAACTACCACACAAATACTTACCAGCTGTGGTCACCTTCTCCCCCATCTTTTGGGGCTGGATCATTTCATAACCAAGAGAATGCATCTGCTCCTTTCAGCAAGGTTACATCTTCAGAAGTGCATGGAAGGCATAAGAAACAGGTGGCATATTTTTCATCTCACTGGTAGCCAGCAAATGCACAGGCTACATATATACTTTAATGGCTAAGAGAGCCCTAAATATAGGTATCCTTAGTAAAACTTGAAATTGTTATTTGAAGACGATGCTTGTTAGATGTTTTGGGATGGGATATTCCTTTGAAAAGAAAGGCCTAATGGCTACTGAGGACTACACTAAGTTCTCCAAACCGATGACCTTCATCACATTTATCTGCTAGACAGACACTCTTATCAAGAAATTACATAGGTCTGTTTTTACAGAAATATTCTGGTTATACGATCTAGATAATGTAGCCTGCTATAAATCACCCTGGTTATCCCTTGGTATTTTGAAAACTGATGAGACTGCCGATTCCTTGCTTCTTACTTTGTATGCAAATGATAAATTATAGATGGGAAATAGGAAAAAGAAGGTTTTACTCATTTGCTGGATTGAAACAGACTGGATTAGTGAACGAGCAGTAGTACCCTTGGACTATTTATTATGACATTGCTTAGAAAAATTCAAACCCCAAAGCCTTCAAATCACTGGGGACATTGTTAGCCTTCTGCAGGAATTATTAAAATGTACAGAAATGTATGAGCATCACTTTATAATAATTAATCAGGGGCTGTTGATTAATAAAGCTCATTTTTTAGTCCCGATGATTCAGGGTATTATCCAAAGGACAGTGTCCTTGTCATATTGATTAAGAAACCAGACTTTGCCGTGGAAGAAAGTGTAAGAACAGTCGCGCTTCTTCCTTCCCCCTTCCCCCCATATAAAATAAATATTGAATGAGAATATTAACTCGTTAACCTTGACAACAATTTGTAATTTTCATAAGGAGGAAAACTCGCGTATTCAGCAAATAAATTGCTGCAGGGATTTCAGGGAAACAAATTGGAGAGAATGAAGAATGCTGCCATATGAATTCTGTCGTTTTTATGGGCTCCGATGATAAATTTGTTTGGTTATGTCCCTCAATTAAGGCCACAAATACTGTAAAGCATCAGAAGCAAGTTAACTGGTAGAGCTGGTAAAAAGAAGTCTGGGTGACAATCTAAGGTCATTCAGGAAGGTAAGCTTTCTTCTTTTAGATCTAGCTCAGATCTAGAGCAAACATCTTAACAGAGTTACAGAGTGCATCTTCTGTACAGCACATTAATCCCCTTAAAGCCTTTGTTAAAAGATAACTCCATTTATTAGGTATTGCATGAGAAAATCTTTATGTGGAATTAACAGCACCAGTCACAGGTTTTACAGAGTTATCTAATTATTTGGAACTCAGTTTAACTAGGAATGCAGGTAAAATAAATAATTTGTAAGCTGTTTACCTCTGCAGCTGGTCAGCACTATTTGTTAACCCCCTATAAAAACGATAGGCTTTGAAACTCAAGCTAGATTACTGTTTTAATGATTACAGGAAAAATGGACACTCTTTGCTCCTTCATGTATTTCCAGCTGTAAAAACCTTATTTGTTCAGATCATTGACCAAGTCAGCAAGCCAGCAAAACACATCTAAGCGTGCGCCTAGTTTTAAGTTTGTTTTGCCTCAACTAACGGCAAGCAACACTACGCACACTTAAAATTAAGCATATGCTTAACTGCTTTGTTGGATTACAGCCTAAATTATCTATTAATCCAATTGCATGGTTTCCTCTGATCACTGCCGTCTTGAAACTCTTACTGCACAATAGATTTAATATAAATGCATTATGTTTGTCAGGCATGCCACTAGATTTGCATGCTATCCTTGTCTGCTTGGGCATATTATCATCCATAGGAGAATATTAAAGATTTAATATGAATTTTAAAAATTTAATTTTAGTGACTTTTTGAAGGATATGAATGAACTGTATCTTGTTTGGGAAAGTAAAAAAGAAAAATTAAATAAGTGTTTAATACTTTAAAGGTCCAGATAGGGAACATGAGGCAAATTAGAAAATGCACATGGAAACTAGCAGCCTGGGTACAGAAAGGCAAGACAACACACATGGTACTTGGTATGCTGCTAGTTACTTTTACAGCAACAATAACTGGCGTCTGATTATATTTTGATTTTACTGTACTCATTCTGCCAGGACTCCAGGATAGAGAAACACTGTCTCTATGTTATACATCGGAAGCTTAGGCATCGAGAAACCGGCTGCCAGGCTATTAAAGGTATGTAAGTGAATTCCCATTCATTTCAACACATGAATGCATATGAGGTGCCCAGATATTTCAGTGAAGGGGACCATTGAAATCACAGCACATTTGCTGCTACGTGGATTTGCCTTTCCAATCCGCACCTTTTGATGGCTGTCTTTCCTTGGTGCCCTCACGCATTTTAATGATACTAAGAATCATCTTAAGTACATGTGAAAAAAAAAAAGCCTCACAAATGCAGTCTTAAGTCATTTGTCCACAATCTCACAGGACCCTGTGAAGGAACTGGTCAAAGTCCTACGCGTGATGCCACCCTCCTCCTTGCACCTGGCCAGCCCTGATCCTTCCAAGTGAAATCCTGGCCATCTTGCAGCAACGGTGGCAGTTTGACAGCTCGCAGCAACCAGAGCAAGTTTTCAGCCCTATTCAGCTACACATGCTGTGCTGCTTTAGCTGAAGTGCAGAACAAAAATTTGTGTAACCCTGATGTTATTAATACAAAGCGATGGGGTACATGCTCAGAGATGCAGTTATTCACTCATGGTGCCTTATAGAGGATAATAGTAATGAAGACTTTTGCTAAGCATTTTTTGTTCTCAAAGTGCTAAAAGCAAAAATAAATAAATAAAAACAAGAAAATCCCTGCATTTCTATTAATGGTGGCACTGGAATATAATCATGCAGTACCTGCAGGATAAATCAAAAGATTAAATTAAGTTGGGATTTGAATCCCCACTAAACAAAGAATCAAACAGAGATTACGTTTTTCTGGACTCTAGTCTCAGAATAGCTTTCAAGGGCCTCCCTAACAAACATAATATCATTATTTGCTTTGACCACTGGTACGTTAAAGAAAATACAGGAGAGGGGGTGGAAGGGGGAGTAGGCAGGCAAGCAACAATATGGAGAGCAGTATGGGGCATGCTAATTTTTATTCATTGCCTGGCCTCCTGCCTGCTTCTCCTGAGCCTATTCAAGTCCTAGCCTTGGGTTCTGACTCTTGACCGATATCTGTCAGCATGTTCTGTATCCTGCCTTCTGCTGCTACTTTTGTTCAGCCTGATATTTTACCTTGCCTTTTGCAGGAGACTGATACCTGCTGTCCCTTCACCCACATTGCCATCCCCTGAAGCTATTTGTTCCTTCTCCACAAAAGCACAATTGCCAAAACCCTCTATCTTTGGTGAGAGGTTGTTCAAATACAAGCAAGATTAAGATTAATCGCAGAATGATATTCTATTTAGAAGCATGAAAATCGCTGTACTGGCTCTGACCCACGGGCTGTACAGTCCTGGATGCCCCCCCCCTCCCCTACCCCCACCCCCCCACCAGCAACCAAAGAAAGGTGAAAAGAAACACCAAAACTTACAAATAATTTACACCTCCCTGCCCACAAGATGTCACCCTGAATTTTAACAAAGGTAGATTTATCTTAAATATTAACATCTCTCCCTCCCCCTTCCCATATTCTGTTCATCAGAACCCACTACGTTAACTCCAGTATTCATGATTTATGCACAATCACAAAAATCCTGTTTGAATCTGCCTGCTCCTGACCTCAGTTGCATATTGGCAACGTATTCACCATTGAATTCTGGGCTGTATTTAGTCTGATTTTTCATAGTGCAGGATAAATATTTTCAGATCAGTCTGCACAGCCCAACCCAGTGTGACCAAAGGCTTTTTTAGTGATGTTCATCTCTCAAGTTTGAGAACGAGTATGTGGGAGACTCTTTAATATAGAGCCTTAAAGTGTGTTATCTGATAGGAGCGGCCTCAGATTTCACATTTCACAGTTTTTGGATGGTAAAAAAATCCCAGCATGAAAAAAAAAAAAGGAATGAGAAGCATCTCTAAAGCTTCTTGAAAGTGGAAGTGACAACAGCCTTACAAGGGTGCATTTGCCAAATCTTTAGCCTTGGAAAATGATAGATTTTAATTTCTAAGGTTTAGTACGTACAGTTATTTTAAAATCTGATTCAGTTTGTTTAGACCCCAGACCTGCAACTCCATCTTGAGAGTATGCCGATGTGTACACAAAGCTTTGCTGCTCTTTTCATCCAGAAAGAAAACTGTTTCTGCTGGATTTTTTGCACCCGTTTTACATATTCCCTCAGCTCTGTCCCTGCACAGAGACCACAGACCCAATTGTGGGAAGGGAGCGTGTCAATGACCCATTATAAACCTGACATGACATTTATATGCACGTTTACCAGGGTTGCTCACACAAGCACAATAATTACACACAAAAATGAGGTTTGAAATTGCCCTTTCATGAAAATTCAAACCTTGATATTTAACTATTTAATAAGAACCTATCTTGCATCTGATTTGCAAATCAGATGTTTGTGTTAAAGGCTGGATTTTTCTGAGGGGAGGTCTGACACTGGTATGTGTTTTCTCTATGTTGAGTGCTCATTTATGGCGTATGCATATATGAATTGGGCTTTTTTGGTGAAAATATTTGTTGCACATCTGTATGTATGAGTGCATGCACACAACTGCCAGATAACTAATAACTGGACACAAAACTGGCACAGGGACACACGTATAGGCTTGAATCTCAGAACTTCCTAAACACCTTAAATACAGGTCTCCCAAATCTGTCAGCAGGTAGTTACAAACAACTTTGGACCAGAACACTGCACCATCCTCTAACGGGCCCCTACCAAAGCAGTCCCAGCCTATTGCTACACATACAGGTCTTTAGAAATAGACAATAACATTTTACCAAAGTTACGTGGTATATTGAACCCATATTCTATATGCAGTATTCTATTTTTTACTATATTACTTTACGGTTAACTCAAAACTCAAACTTTCAAGGGAAGTTTCTTCCTGATTTTATTGGGACAGGGTTAAATTCTGACTACCACGGGAGTTTTACCTATAGATTATTTTCCTTCTTGCTGCTTTTTCTCTAACTTAAGACAGCTGCTACTTTGGAAATTCTGGCTGAAGTGTCCGAGAACAGAAGATAAGGAAATTTCTCTTCCTAATCTTTATACTATATCAACAATGCTCAGTGGTTCTGCGTCAGCTTGCAGCTGAAGATCTCTGAGTACTTCATCAGGCACGAAGTCACAACACACTGTATATCAGGCAGTTAATCACTGTACCTGCGGCACCAGTGGGAACACAGAAGCACAGAGTGTTCAACTGATTTGCCCAGAGCCACATGTCAAGTTTGTGGCAGAGCTTGGAAGTAGTACTGAGATCACCTGGCTCTCAGTCTTGAGCTTTAATAGCAAGACCATCTGTGCTCCCAGACACAATGACAATACAAATACCTAATTCTGCTGAAGAGTTTTAATGAGTTGTACACACATACAAATGTATGGCCAGATCAATGGAGAATGTCATACCTGTCGCATCACCATGCCCTGGGAGGGGGTGCAAATCTTTTAGACAAGTACTTGCCACTGATGAAAGAAGCCAGAACTCTAGCTCTGAGAACTAGGCGTTTTAGGGGAAGAAAAAAAATATCCCCTTTTGCACTCCCAACCAGCCTATCCTTCCTTGTTTTAATCTGAGCATCAGAAGGGGGAAGCAGGGTGCTCAACCAAACTTCCTAGAAAGAGGGTATTTGGGCAGCAGCTGTGCTGAAGACTAAATTATTGAAGCAGAAACATTTTTGTCTCAACATTTACTACAAAAACGCCTTTGAAATTTCTGCCCTCTATAGAAAGTATTCTAATCTGATATCTAGTAGCAGATTTTGTTCATGCTAAGTACACTGTTGCTATGAAAACTCAACGGTTACCTTAACATTACTACTTCAGACTCCAAGTAAAAAATAAAGGCTGAGAAACACTGTAAAGAGATTATCATTATCGAAACCAAAACTAGATTTTTTTTTTAATAGAAAAAGAAATAGTTTACTGCTGTTACATCTTCACCAACTTGCAGCTATCACGCAAGAAGATATGAAAAACATTGTTTGCTCACAGGAAGCCACAGTTTAAGATTTTTTTTCCATTAAGTTTTCCTAAATATCCAGGCTAAGTTTCACTCCACTAATTCACCAAACCTTGTAAATATTTTGATCAGATTTGTAGGGCAATACACCATAAACGCACATGCTTAGAATGACTATTTTAATGACTAAACTAGAGCATCTTGAATGGCAGGATCTCAAAGATCCCTGCAGATCAGATTTCAAAGGCAGGAGCTGATTTGTTTCAGCCACTACCCATCTTCCCTGATGATTAAATTTTTCTTTCAAAAGACTCTGTAGCAAAGTAGCAACTGGTCAAGATCTCAGGAGGCCTAAAACAAACAAAAAAATTAATCTCAAACTGTGAAGCATAGTCAGCATGTGCTAAATTCTCACCAGTCATCTCTAGCAATTCAAATCAGGCTCAGTTTTCATAGGAGGTTGCTTAAAAGGGCAGCTATATTGTATCCTGATTCTATCGCTGGTACTGACTTTAGTAAACAACAATTACCTTAAAAGAAGGTTGGCACAGTCGCACCCATTCTCCTCCCACCTTTTCTTCCCCGAGCTAGCATTACACTCAGTTCTGCTGCAGATTTTGTTAATAGTTTATACGCAGTGATTACACATAGTCACTCAATAACCACAAATTGACCAACCTGAGTTGATACATCTCTGCAGAGGCTTCCCTGACTGCACAGTTTACAGAAATACACAGTTCAGTTTTAAGAAGAGAAAGAGGGTATAGTTTGATGTTGGTAGCCAGATTCAGGATCTTATAGCCTGACTATAGTCACAAAAACTAAATTTTCAAAGATTTACAAGCATTTTTTTTTTTTTTTTGGGGGGGGGGGGAGGAAACGCCAAAGTGAGCTTAAAGGCTGTAACTAGTCATTACTTAAAAATATTGTAACATGCTAATAGCAATTTTTAATGTTAAGCATTGGTCAAGTGTATTAAAGGAGAGTCCCCTTTTTGCTGTATTATTTTAGCCTTCACTGGCTGCCTCATCCCACAGGCGAGAACTGAAATTCCGAGGGATGCAGTGACCCCCTCCATGATCACCAATGAGCTTGTGGAAGAGGGAATTTGGCTCCACAGCACAACCCTGGGAGTCCCCTGGAGCCCTCCTTGGAGCTACAGCCCCAGAACAGAGAGCGCTCCTCGGCAGGCAGCTGTAAACACAGGCAGCAGTCGCATAAGCAGTGTTAACGCAGCCTGTACGCAACTGTGAAGTAGCACTACTGTGGTGGGGACAAGAAGTTAGCTAGCACAGCCTCTGCAGCAGTACTGCCCTCCTTTGCTTTCCAGTTCATGTAGGAAAAACTCCCCCAGGCCCTCAGTTCTGCCAGCACTTTTTTAGACTGATCATTTCTGGGAGGTGGGCTTATGGTGTCTTCTCTTTCATTCAAAACTGAGTAAATCACTCCTTTTGCAAATTGTAGCGTTCGGTAGTTTGCACCCCTACCTAGAACAGGTGCTTACTGCATACAAGGCATAACCAAGTGCATGTTTCGCTTGTGCACACTTGTCCTTTGTGGCTGTCCTGTGTTTTTAGAGGCAGATGACTGCATGTGCAGCAGCAAGCTGCTTCAATTTGACTACTGCACGCCCAGCGCCATTCAACCCCAGCAAGGAGAATTAAACCCACTGGGTGTAGTTGGACTCAATCATTTTCAAGTCAACCAACCCATTCTAAAGCTCCCGCCTGTGCTTGACTGAGCCCACCTGCTGCTGGTGCAGAGCCCCGCTCCCCGCCACCCACCACAGCACCCAGCACAGCCAGTGCACGGAGGGAGCACGGGGTGAGGGACCAAGTGTTCATCACAATGCGAGTGGGGACAAGGCCATGACAGCATTCCACACCACGGCAACCTTGCCCTGCACACCAAAGCAAAAGCTAGAGTATGAGCATGAATCCCACCAGCTTTTGTACAGGAGGAGGATTTCCCTGTCAGTTAATCCCCTCTTATTAACCATTCAGAATAAAAGCGGGAGTGAAAACCTTCAGCAAGTAATACTTGAGTCGACTGCCTTACGTAACTGGCCTACCTTCCACAGGAATTAAGGAAATGAACCATGACACTTTCTGAAGCAGCAGAATTTGTTTTGAAAAGGTACATGTATCACAAACCCAGAATATGGAGAAAAGAGAAGGCAAAGCATCCATCCATCAGCATTCTCTCACAGGGGGAAAGGATCTTCACCGCTGTATTTCCGCAGAGGCGAGTTAAAATGCATAAAGCAAGCTTTCTGTCTCAGACAAATATCCACCGTTGGCTGCCATACCTACATAGGAAGGCCACTCCTGGACATTGCTGAGGCTTCCTCAGAGATGCTGAGCACCTCCTTGTGCAGCAGCTCAGCCCCTTACAGGAACAGGCTGTAAACAAGCACCATTTCTTTTTACAAACACAGGAAAGAAGCTTATTTTGGAAACTAGCAAGCTCATACTCCCTGTGGTCATAAACAATTATTTTCCACAATACAATAAAGAGATACCAGGATTATTCTCCACGATTAAGCCATTGACAGGCTGGCATCCTTGCAACAAGCACCATGCCAGGATTTATTAGTAAATTGGGCCTACACAGTTGAAGTTGTATTGGCTCAGAAATTTCTTCAAATAACTTAATAAAAATGTTTTGTGTGTCATGCATACAGGTACACATAGCAATAATTACCGTAACATTATAAAACACAAAGGAAGAAAGAAGTGCAGTAATTTGCACTGATTATTAAGCAAAAATAGGAAACTTTAATTATTAAATTTTTGAAATCACTGAAAGGAGAAGATAGCATACCTTCCATATGCAGACACTGAAATTAGATTAGCTTGACAAGCCCATTTCAGAAGGAACAGGAATTCTTCAGTGCATTTATTTAATAGACCTTGAACATGTTATGAAGCAACTCTTTATTACAGCATCCTAAAAATGTGAGTGAAAGGATTTTAAATCCCACATCTTGGTGCTGCTTTTGCATTAATACAAAACATTGAAAGAATCCGAAAAATGACAGCTTGCTATTCAAAGCACCCCTTAACAGGTTCAAGGAGAACAGAGTAAATGGGACTGACTGATATTCCTGTGTGACAAGTACAGTTCTTCGGGGGGGGGGGGGCGGGAAGAAAAAGAAAAAAAAAAAAAAGGGCTTCCCTATACACACACCTTGTAGCAGCAAATCTTTTGCCATGCCACTGTTGTGTCGACCCCCTAGGGGAAGTTTCTGTGCTCATCACATCTCTCCCATGACCAGACAATCCAGGGGCAGCTGTACACCCAAGTGTTAGCCATCTGGTCAAAAATATTCAAATGCACCCACTCACATGTGTGCAGAAACCCCAGATGAAAGTCTGATCCCAAACATGCTGACATCAGTGGACATTCTCCTGATAACCTGCTTGGCTATGGTCAAGAAAACACTTGCCTGTACCAATGCTGGCTTGCATCAAAGCTCAGTTGCATCTGCTCCTGAGGATTCTTTAAAGACTTGAAGTTCTTTGAAGTAGCAGAGAAGTCTACATGACTGCAAAGTCCCACTGCCATATTCTTAAAGGTCACGCTCCACTTTCGCATGACTCATAAGCATACTTTCAGTAAGACAACAAAACAGGTAAAGTAGTAAGAAGTCTTGTAACATCCTATTAGGCCATTCCTTTCAAAGCTCACCTATTAAGGACACTTTCACTGAGAACTTGCAGAAGGGATGGCTTCGGCCAGCCACAGCAAAGCAGGTTTAGCCGCTAAGCTTCACATAAAATACCATATAAATATATAACTCAGAAGACAAACATCTTGAAATCTGTTGTGTTTTAAAATGTCATCCGGGGTAAAAAGAAAAAATATCATAGTTTGATAAACCAACTTTGTACCTAACCAAATGAGTTCAATGAAGTATTAATGACTAGATGATGCAATCGCTGGGCATGAGTCAGCATCTGTGAACCTGAGGTTGCAGATGTATCAACCTGAGCCTGACAATCATTTAAGTAGAATTATTACATAGCCCTTCTAGAGGGATTCTAAACCAATTCATTGCCTCTTCTTCTCAAATCTTAAAGACTTTCATGATGCCACAGATGAAATTACCAGCAAGAACCACTTTAACTGCACCTGCTTTGATTGCATCTTGTCTGAAAGTGAGCTCATGAGCTCCCTTCCCCAGTCACTGCACAGCTCGCATCAGTGTCAGATTTCTAAAATGATAGTCTGATGAGGAGCCACCAAGAACACTTACATTGCTTCATGCAATGCTCCTGCTGAGTCAGTAACCCCTGCTGTGACAAATGTCTACTACTCACATGTTGACACATTGGACCTTTTCTCTATGAATCCCCTCCCTCATAAACACACCTCTCTTGAGAGCCTCCAAGATATACATCCTTTCCCAACAATTCCCATTCTTACTAGATTTTGAGGGACCAAGAACTTTTTTTCATCCTTAAATCACCAGAACATGCCACTCTGACCAGGGATAGCCTATCTGAAGCTGTTTGCATGTGCAGCAGTACAGGACATTAAAAAACAGCACTGCAGTATCTTCTAAACTCCATATAGAAGTCTGTGGAGCAAAGTTCTCAACTTGTATAGATCAGCTTTGTTCCATCAGCTTTATTCACTCAGATCTGACCTTTTGATTTTAAAGCAGTAATAGCAACTGTCTGCTCTTCAGAAATTCCTTTTCCCCAGGAAACTCACAATATACATTTTTAAAGTGGGAAAATAGTTTCATAGCATTTAATGCAAACACTAGCAGTTTTGTTGAAGGAAAGGGTGTCACAGAATAGCCACAACATGGAACGAAACCAGCTGTATTCTTACAAATGGTCTTGAAAAGAAGGGAACTGGAACAAGGAAAACCAGAAAGCTACAGTGATCCAGGTTTGAGCTGCCTAGGTCATGGACAAGGATTTTACCAGCAGGGATAGAAATGATAAATGAAACAGCGGGAGGAGTGTTTTTAAAGAACAATCAAGAAAGATGGAAAGGTATTGAAATTTGGCTAACGAAGCAGAAGAATCTGCAGAGGTTGTAAGAGTAGAACCAAAAAGGATAGGACTTCTTTTGTAGTTTTTTTTTCTTCCTCTTTTCATTAGGCTGACTTTTTTTAGACTGAGCAAATATTGTGTTATATATCTCTGTCTCATTGTCTTCTGTCACCTGAGTAACACCTCTTTTACTGCTGCCAAAATGGCTACTCCAATGCTAGGTCAGACCAATTATTTCTTAAATGGTTTGTATTCACCTGCACTTCAAATGTGTGGCTTTGAGAAACAAAATAACAGCACCTCATTCTCAGTCTGCTCCAAAGATCCATTATGCTAGCAACACATCAGTCTGCTCAATTAAAGAGCCAACGACTACAAAGCGACTGTATATCATTTGTATTACCTTTCTAGAGCCGACACTTTATTCACAAATATCTGACTCCAAGAGGTCCTTTTCTGCTTAGCTGTGCTTTATCCTAGCTTGCATTTATGTTTAAAAGAAAAAAAAAAAAAATCAGCAATGTGCTTTAAGCAAAGATTTCTCTGTCCTGCGCACAGCTATAGTTATTTCTTTTCTGCAAGAGAATTTTGCCATTCTTTGCAGCCTACTTCAAATTGATTTGTTAGATGCTTTCCAAGTCCCATGAAACAACAGACAGTCTGAAGGCATACTTTCAAAATATTAGGGTTCCAACATTTAAACCAATACTACTAAGGTTTTTGGGATAATAGTTCTCAGTTTTGAGCTGTGTACACATTAAATAATTTGAGTAAGTTTGTTATACCCTCTTGAGCTAATGATGTTCGCTTTTTGTCAAGTGCTCTCCCAGGGTTCAAGGATGTAGGCAGCGTTTCTCAGCAGTCCACTACTCCTCTAACTGAAGACAGACATCATTTTCACTCTATGCATACAACAGGTCCTGGCTATATTCAGGATCCACCAATCCATCTTTTAAAGATACCTACTCCTCTCACTGTTCCCCGACATCTACTGCAGGCATTTGGAGCATCAGGTGAATTTCTGCCATCTTATCCAGTGCTAGTATTGATATATCTCAATGTAACAGTAGCCCTCCAGCACCTGAAGAAGAGGTTGCAGAAATGACGGATCCAGACTTCTTGCTAAGGTGCACAATATGAGAACAAGAAACAGACTGAAACGGGATTTTCTGGATGGATACAAGGAAAACTTTCTTCCTCTGTGAGGGTAATTAAGCACTGAAATAGGATGTCCAGAGAGGTCACAGCATCTCCCATCCCCAGAGGTTTCTAAGACCCAGCTGAGAGGAGCCCTGAGCACCCTGGTCAATAGAGGTTGGATGAGACCTCCTAAGGTCCCCTCCAACCTGATGGATTCTGTGATAAGAAGCAATCATGAAATAAACCCAGCTATTCCAGCATCATGTGTCTTTCTCACAGAAGCTTATTATGACCACCAGAAAACATCCAGCAGCTCTTTGCTGAGCTGATTTAAAATAAGACAGAGCCCTGAAATATGAGGGTTTATCCTCCACTCTTCCAGACTTCCACAGCCACTTGCTTGTATAAAATGCTACATGAACAGAGTTCTCTGTCTACTTATATTAGTAGCAGTGCCACACAATCATTTGCCATTCACAGGGCCAAATAGATCTGCAATTAATTTTCCTCCTTTACACAGCCACATAAGCCACATGTGCCTGTGAAAGAGCAGGATCAAACCTATGCATGACACAGGACAGCAAAAACCTTCAGCTCTGCAGCAGAGCAGTGAATCAGGTGTTCCAAAGCCCAGGCTGACTTATTTTCAAGGTCTCACGAGGAGGTAAATGCATTTCAAGAAAGTGTAAATTCTGCCTAGTGCAAAGAAAAATTACTTAGAATTAACTGGATAGATGTTATGAATAATCCACATTAAATTCTTAATTTTGGGTTACGATGGAAGACTTAATAGTGGTCAGATACCCACCACTTATGCAATTAATTCTTAGCAAAGAAAATGAATGTGAGATAAAATATTTTAGAAATAATCTTTTCGTACAAAAACAATGGAAATTTGAAGACGGATTAAGATTTAGTGTCACAACAGATTATAGTGTGAACAGACTATGTCCTTACAGAAATCTATTTAACTAGTGGTATCCTAGAGGAAACAAACTATAGGGCTTTTTGACATGAGAAATGTGAATTTGCTTTTTGTGTTTACCAGAGCTCACAACTGGCAGGAAATGAGGCATGAAATGTATTGTCAAACATACAGTGTTCAAAAATAATGCATTACTTTAAGTTGAGCATTGCTTTTAGGGATGCTAGCTCTCAGACCCCCATAAATAAGTATATTTTTTTAAAAAATGGATCAACACCCCAGTAACTATAGATATGCACACACACAAAGGTATTACTACAGAAATGCTTCAGGTTTATTTAACATGTCTGGCTTTGAAAGGTATAATCCCATTTGTTACCTTTTCCCAAGATGAGCTAATAATTAAAAAACACTAGAAAAAAGAGTAATGTTGTGCACAGACTAACACAAACTATGGTGGAAGAGACATTAAGTATAACAGACACGAAGCATGTATGTGCTCCACGGCTTGCGATGTGGAGGTTTCTGAGCGACGTCGCACTGCAGCCCAAGCAAGCAGAGAGGTGACTTCGGCTGCGAGATCAGGGACTGGGACACAGGGACCCCCACACCAGCCAGCTAACAAACTTTCAGCTCAAAGTTACTGTTAAGTGATAATGAAAGCATATATCTCAGAGAAAAATAATTGAATCGTAACTCAAGACCTACACACTCTGTTGAAGAGAAGCAAGAATATCATCCTTCTGTAAAGTATCTTTCCAAGATATTGTTTCCCTACTATGGCCAGACACAACCGTACCAAAAAAACCCCCTACAGAAATCTAGTTTTATATATTAAGGCCATTTAGCAGCAGCGAAACATACAAAAAACCGAGGGTTGTCTATAACCCAACCCACGTAATACTTTAAGAGTATCATAAACCAGCAAGTGATTCCTTAGGTGACGTAACCTCCAAACAAAACGAGTTTACACTTATTTTACAGTCAAAATTGACTATGCAGAAAAGCACTGCATAGGTCAGCTTTTTTCAAACCACAGATTAAACTGTTACCAAATCCTCTCTTAAAATAATTCTGTTTTTTTAAAAGTTTGTCACAAAAAACCTGGAATGAAATTAAAAACCAAGAACTAATACTATTACAATATAAAATAGCTCCTTGCTTTGATCACAGGACAGATCAGCTGTATGGCAATGATTTCGTTAAACCATAAATGAAAATGGTCGCAAGTGTCTTGCTGGATGATGGTAGGATTGTTTAGAATAAAATACCATTTTGATAGGCTGCCTGGGAGAGAGATTTGTTTCCTGTAACTTTGCTTTTTTGCCTTCTCACCATAATAGTCTATGGTCATAACATGCAGAAGGTGGTTCAAACAGGCTTATTTCTTGCCTTTGAGTTTGACAGTAAAATAGACTGTAAAATGCATCACAATGACTTTTTAGTATTGGGAAGGAAAGCAAGGCTAACTGTGGTTAAGCCATTTATTACTACTTAGTCCTTAATGGCAAGAGACTGCTTTACTTCTGCTGTACAGCCACTAGAACCGGCAGAATTATGGCAGGGATAGATATGGCCCATTTTCTTTAAGTCAGTGTCATTCATTTCTACCAAAAAGAGGCAAGAGAAATTAATGGTTCTCTCTCATCCTTCATACTTTGATTCTTTAAGTTATTGAACACTTTCTATTCTTGTATGATTGAAAGTGAACCGAGAAAGGCGGGCACTTATCAGAAGCAAATCCCAGAACAGACAAGGGAACATTCTCAGCTCAGTGCTAGATCACTTCACTGAAATTAGCAGCAGCTTTTTCCTATCAAAGATCAAAGCATTTCTATACAGTATGACAGCCTGGGTTGAATGAGCAACTGGCTGCAGCAGCACAAGCTGCAGCTCCCGGGCACCTGGGATGGGGTCAGCACATGGGTCTCACCCCTGCAGCCAGCACTCGGGCATCCTAGAAACCTACACTCGCCATCCTGGATTGCGGTGTCAATTATCCATTTATATAAGACATAAGTTTATGAATGCAAATCCCTGAGTTTTAGAGACCTAGTGCTTTGAAATCCTATCTGTAAGATCAGGATCTAGGACTGAATATGGGCTTAAGAATATTTTCTACGCTGGGGAGCCATGAGAGAAGAAATTCCACAATAAAATTAAGTTCTACTTTTGTACTAAAGTAATTAAGGTGCATGCTTGTTTTTTTAAAAAGTCCACAATATTAAGGGTGTTTCTTATGCTTAAACCTTGAGAAGGGCAACTAAAAATCAAGTCCATCATATGTGCTGTGATTCATCTATTAAGTCAACAAATTAACAGGAAGCCAGTACATACATAAAGCAGTATATTTAGCATGGCAATGCCTTTCAAATGTTTAACCTTTTAGCTGCATGTACAATGAGTACTTCTGACAGTTTTATTAGTTGAATAGTTGTCCGTTTAAGAACCCCATCACATTAAGAATGGGGCTTCTGTATTTCTGCCAACATGCTAGAAGTGGAACCGAAGGGGAAACTTCTCTCGTGTTTTTGCTTCTTAGAAAAAACTGTCAGTCTAAAAAGACAGGTCCAAACAGTTACTAGTCATCTTGGCAAACATGCTACTATTGTTTATAATCCATAAAGTTATTATGTTTTGGGATACTTTGTTACCTTACTTTTTATAAAAAGACAAGTGACTTCCAATGTGTCAAGGAAACCTAATAAAGTATAAATAAAACCATTTGCCTGGGTTCCCCCCCCCCCCCCCATTTTGAGCACAGATTACATTAACAAAGCAAACTCAAAATAATACTGCAAAACATAACTAAAACAATCAAGATTTTAGTGTGAAACTAGCCAGAAATGCTTTGTGTTTATTAAATTTCAATTTATAAGAGCCTGCATCACCTTATCTATATCACGAAAAGCACTATACAAGGCTTGTTGGCTAAGGCCCCAATCCAGTGAAGTACAAACATATGCATAGCTGTAGGCATGCACAGTGTCACTGTGTCAGCTTCAGCCTGTGTCTCTCCCAGTTATCTTCCCCAAGGCAAAAGTCAGAACAGAAACTGGCCCGAGTTGTGCCTTTGCAACCAAGAGTGGTTTCTGTGATCCAGGGAGAGAAGTGTACTTCACCAGTGACCACCCATCCAGAATTTCTTGTCCCTCAACTACAGATTCTTCAACCTAGGGACTCTTAGCTTGAACTGAATCTGGCGGAATAGCAGAGTAATGTTATTCAGAGATAACAACCAAAGAGTTCCCCAAAAAGCTAAGAGCCAGACACAGGAATATTTCAGGTTTACCTATCTTTGCATCAGAAAACAAGCTAGATGACCTCTTGAGACCTGTGAGAAATTTCCAAAACAACAGTTGCAGTCCTCACTTATTCCAAGCATTGTTACACCCAATGGTACTTAATATTTTTTTTTACACACACAGATTTACATAAGTTATACTGGAAAAATATTGTTCTTACAGGATAGAAATTCCCCTTCTTGATGCAAACCCATTCTTTTTACTTTTCAAAAAAATGCCGTTTCACTTTGCATGTCTGCCCTAGTCCTTTACTTACCATACCCTTGTGCAAGGAATCAAAAAGCAGGGAATTTAGTCTACCATTAAACAGGAATACAGGTCCAAGAGCAGGAAGGGAATAAGGGTGACCACACAGCATAAACACTTTCACACACCTACTCTCCACCAAAGAGGTCACTAGATGTGCTGGCCTTCACTAATATTCAATGGCTGTTCCAGACCCTCCTCTCCTTGATGGCAGTTCAAATTAATTCCATTTTAGTGTACAGTTATTTCTTCTTGTGCCAACACTATCTTTTACTTTTTCACCTCCCTTATGCTCACTGGCTCTTCTGAGAAAGCAGTTAAATCCCCTCTCAGCCTGGGTCTTAAAGTTCTTCTGATACAACAGTCTCATTTCCTCAATCATCCTAGCAGCTGGCCGGCTCTTTGCATCTTCATCTTTAAGAACAGCGTGCTAATAAGTATTTTAGGAAGCCTCAATGAGAAATCTTCAATGACATTGGACAGTCCCCTGGTTTGCCTTTGGTCAACATCTGCATTTCCTCCAGTTTTAGCTCTGCCTCTTCAGCTCTCTCTTTAATGATGTGTTGCAAGGCCTTATGTGCTACTGGGGTCAGGACAACAGGCAGATGGAGTCTGGAACAGTTTTCTCCCTTCTCTAAGGAGGGGACTATGTTTGCTGGCCTCCACACATAGCCTAGCAGCCCCAAAATTCTTAGATAAAAACCCTTGCTGATAGACTTCTGCAGTTCCCTGTGTTGGTTATTTCAGCACACTAGGATGGTGTTTTCCAATTCCTCCTGGCTGGAACACATTAAGCCCTCCAAATTTTGTTTTCACCTTGGCTATAGTAATTTCAAATTCTGGACACCTGCTCCACTTATCCATGCTGTCTTTGGTTCCACCATCCTTCTTCAAAAAGAGAAGCAGACTCCTTTAGTTTTGGTCCCATATTTAGATTATCTTTAATCTAGCAAGAAACATTTTTGAATACTAAGAAATAATATTGAACAAAACAGCTTACACTGCTTAACACAGCATTCTTTGAAGCCGGGTATTTCAAAAAATGCCAGCCTATTCTTTTGATATCTGCTGTCATTATTTGACTGTAGACTAGGCCAATGTATGGCAATATACCACTGGCACTGGACATATGCTCTGAAGCGATGACTAGAGGTGGACATGACTCCTACTACTCATATTCAAATTAGAAAAAGGATTAAACCCACCTCCCTTTTCAGTCTGCTTACATTATTTCATCTGGCAAAACCCATATAGAAATTAATAACAGCTTTCCCATCTGCAAATAAAAGTATGCTACTTAAGATTTTTGGCAGTGAACTGGCATTTTGTCATTTAATCATTTCACATCATTACACTGCAATATGCAATATAATGATATGACACTCCTAAATGACAAACACTGGGTACCTCCTGTACTGGAAGAAATAATGTAATAGGAAGGAAATTATACACTTAAGGTTACCACAGTTTCACTCCCACAAGTTGGGATTAAAGTACAGAATAGTTGCAAGGAGAACCTCACCTACAGATGACTGAGCTGACCTTCAGCACGCATTGGCTTCAGACCCACAAATACCAACCCCGGGCTTGGATCTGATAAGGGTCAAGGATCCTAAAGCCACACCAAAGAGCTCATTACTTGCGGTGCCGAGGGAGACAATATCCAGCACTTCCCAGGGTCAGACCATAGACGAAGGAAAGCCAAAACCTCCTTATCTCTCTGGCCCACTTGATTTTGAGTTTTTGGAGAAATGCCTGTAGAGATCACCTGCCAAAGCCTGATCTAATTGTCTGGTGTGGTGGCAAGTAGGGTAAAGGCAGGTAAAAGTCTAACAAAGTTACAAGACAACACCTGCTACCTACACACTGCAAACCTTAGAGCATTTTCAAAGCAAGCCCTAAATGTCTAAGGCTTCCCAGAACCTCCAAGATCCTCCAGATTACTCTTCCCCATCATTTCTTCCTACTATCAATTCAACTCACATCAGAGGCCAGCAAGGAAGCCGTAAATAACAGTCTAAAATAAAAATGTCACTAATGTGCTGATAACCCCTCTCCTGCTGCACATTCACTTAAAGTGTCACTTCCCACCTTTCCTTGAGCCTGTCAGAAATTCACAACTAGATGAAGTTGCTACCATGATACACACCAAAACCACCCCAAATCACAGGGCGGGGTGGGATGGGAATGGACACTGGGGAAAACCACAAATAAAGCTCTCGGAATGTACAATTCTATCTGTGTAAGAGGGATCTCTTCATCCTAACCAGACATTGCAAAGTCCAACACATGGTTGTGACCATCGGTGCCTTAGCGGAGCAACCGGATCTCCAGAGGCACCACCAGACTCCTGTAGACATCAGAGGATCCTGCAGAGGTGGAGAGATGACAGGGAAAGCCAGAGTACACGGTACTCTGCTTGAGACTTGGCTGCTAGGCAATCTTTGAGACTACCGCAATGAATTCCTCTCGAAGAAATCCTGAAGGGGCTGTTTCAGACCCAGCTGATCCAGGTTCAGGTGCAAACATCTCTTTGCCTCCCTTTCCAGTTGCCAGAGCCATTCACAGCCTCACCACCATGCCTGTCAGAAGACTTTAGAAGCACTGAGAAAGAGACAATAAAATTCTGAAGTGAAGAGCTCTTTAAATATTAGCTCAGCTGGTATTATCATACATTTTTCCAAGTTCAAACATGATAAAGTGATCTGAGAGTTTGCCAACTCCATATTCAGGGGAAACATGCAGAGAGAGGAGAAATGCTGATATCTTTGATGTAAGTTTTTTCTTTTCTCTCTTTTTGTTTACTTTAAACAACAGTCTTCTCAAAACTCATTTCAGAAGCCATCAGAAAATACTGGAAATTACACAACAGCTTTAGGAGCACAGAGTTGCAGGTGGCAAGATATTTACCAAAAGAAGCTACCCATGAATGGATGAGTTATCCCAAAGAAATGGTTATTTTCTTTGCCATTTGATTCACAGAAAAAGCCCTATTGAATTTCTGCTATTCAATAATTTATTATTCAGTGGCTGAGAGCGCCGGGTTTTACATTCTTCCCCACATCAGTAAGAACAAACAATCCTTAAAAACAAATTCCTAAAGTGACAATGAACTTCTGGTTCCCACTATTTAATTAGCAGCCAGAAACGTCTCTTCAGGACACGCTGTCACAGCTACACACAGCCAACGCACTTTAAGAACAGAGGGATCTGGCACGCAGGGCACTGCTGGAGCGTCTGGATTTTGATGTCCACTTCCTCGGTGCAGGTTGAGGTTCAGGGGGTCCGAGACAGCCTAGTTTTCCCAGAAGTGAAATTAGCACTTGTAGAGATGGCTGTGCTAAAAGCACGCCACAACCCACAGCCAGCCCTTCCCACCTTACACTGCAGCCTCTGCTTATTTCGTGTAGTATATTTTGCACACCTGATTCTAGCGCACATTGTAAGGCTGAATAATAGATTTAAAGACAAAGTGCTCCAGGGAGAGATCAGGTCATTTGAATTTCACCACCTTCATAAGTGTCCAGTAAAGCTTGATGGTCCACTAAGAAGTTGTCACACTAATACACAAACATTCATTAAAATGCAGTAACATAGATTTAAGTTTACTTAATCCTGCTTCGGAGTGCCATAGAGAAAAAGCAATATTCATTACACTTGGCAAGAGCAAGAATGGTGAGTGGGAGCCAAAGCAGTCCTGGATGCTTGCTTGTTTCCTCATTTTTTTAAAGCCTTTTTTATTTTCTTAAATCATTCTGCACTGGCATGTTCACTAAATGCAGAAAAGACACAAGGTAATTACATATCATGACTCATTAGCAGAAAAAAGGAAAAGTGGGAGCAAAAGCAATAGGTGGGTGGGGGTAAATTTACCACAATGATTTAAAAGTTTTGGACTCCTGCACACAGCGGGAGGGGGTGGGGGGAAGGAATTTAGTAATTCAGACTGAAATTTAGGAGACTAAATGTCTACTTAAATTATTTCATCACATATTCATTAGGCCATCCCAGGGAAACTAGTTATATTATTTGATGGAGGTTTAGTTCTTTGCTGGCACCCTGAAGATGACAAAGAATGGACAGATTGAACAAAAGATGAACAAAGAAAGTGGCAGGGAAAGGAAGGCAGAGAAGTCTTAGAGAAAACAAAACCCTCACAGTCCTATTGAGCTGTGGCAAAAAAATCCAAGGTCTAATTTCAGCCTCTGACACTGACTCCTCCTACAACCCCAGGCCTGTCACTTACTGCCACCAGTCCTCACTCAGCCATCTGTAATGCCAGTGCTGCTGTTTTCCACTTGTTTGTCTTCACCAGACTACAAATAAATCAGGAGTTATGTTTTAACATGTTTCTTCTATAGCACCGAGCACATAAAGGAATTTATCCTCTGAGTCCACTAGACTGTAAAACAAATAAATATAAATAATGATAAAAGAAAAGAAAGAAACACTTCTGTGGAAAGTCAGAAAAATCTTTGTTTCATCTATAGTCGTTGCCCACAAACTTGTCCTGTTAATAACTACTAGGTAGTGGGGTTTTTTATTTTCTAGAATCATTAGAACAGTTAAGCTAATTCCTTTCATAAAACATAATATATCCCCTTTCTTGGCTGTATCACAGTAGAGGATACTCTGCTTACTCCCTTCGAATTTTAAAACGTGGACTTAAAGACCCAGGAGAACAGAATAAATTTTCTGCTATTTTAAAGAATTAGAATGTGTTGGGGAAAGACTGTACTTGGCTGGGAGCTGGTTTATTAAAAGGATGTTGCAGCTAGAGAGTGGAAAAAAATAGGACAAAGCTTCCAGTGGGAGCCATTGTTCTCCTTAGGGCAGGCGGCAGAACTACACATCCAGTTTGGGAGGGGATGGTACAGACTAGTTCCAGCCAAGTGCAGGAGATAAAAACCTAATCTATCCATCAAGTAGCCAAATCTACCCTGTACAGCTGCATCTTCTTATTCAGCTGGTAGAACTGACAAATTCAGCATAGCTCAGCAGCAAATTTGCCATCACTAGACAAGAATCAGTGCTAACATCTGGGCAAAAGCATGTGATGGATGCTGTTTTGTTCGGCGCACCAGCTCTGTATGCAAGGGGCTTCTGAAGACAAAAAAAACCAAGAGGTGTTTCAGATAAAGAGTCCAAATCTCTACAGCTGGGCCTGAGAAGGGTAAGCTCCATGGATTGCCCTGAGCAGGGAGTCTCACACAACCCTAGCAATGGCCAACCTGTAGGCATTACTCGGGTGAAAGATTTTAGAAGGTTCAGCCATCACGCTTCTGCTCATCTGCTGACCTGCACCTACACAAGGTTTTCTTCAAACAGAAGCTCTCTTTGGAAGGCTCTTTTCTTTGAGATTGTTTTCATCAAGAAAAAACTGACAGGATGGGGGTACCAAATATGAAGCAAGTATTTGCATAAAGATGTGGGGGCTTAAGCATTTTTACAGCCAGTTATAGATATTCTTATTAACTATAGCTATCCCAAACTCCTTCAAAACCAACAGTCTAACTTGTTATATTATAACTCAGACTAGTCAGTTCTATCCTAATAAATCCCAAAATCTAGCAGACGGGAACATTACAGACACCCACCCCAGTGTGGGAATCCAGTCAGGCAGCAATAGCAGTAGTAGTAGAGACTGGTGACAGCAGAAGCTTGGAGAACAGACTTTTTATTTTTTTCTTCCCCAGCTGACACTAGCTTTGCGTGCTATACTTTCACTCTTTAATGAGTGTAATACCAACTCCCTAATTTAGGATCCGTGATACAAGAGCACAATTTAAAGCATGGACCTCAAATAGCCAAAGCATTACTATACTGAGAATACGGCCATACAAATCTCAGTGCCTTCTATAATTCAAGACTGAGTTTCTGGTTATACCATGACTTTGAGACTATCAATTCTTCATATTATCTGATAATCATTAACATTTAACACATTGTATCACAGCAGATTGAGTACTACGATTCCTGTGCTTGCAAGTACATACCAGAAAAAAAACAACCACCAAAAGCCCCAAAGCTGTAAAGCCCCCGGCTAACATAAACAGTCAGCGCTCTCAGAAATTTCCTTTAAAAAAAGAAAAATCAAAGTAAGTAAAACCCCCAACCAGACAAATAGGGATGAGAAGTCAGCATTTGTGACCCTTCGGTATAAGCCTCTTTGCTGTTACAATACAAAACACATTAACTGCCTTTTGGAGATCCTACCAATTTTCAGCTTTAAGGCAGCCCAAGTCTGCATCAGATTCACAGTCACAGCATAACCAGCACTGCAATTCTCTCCAATTTAATACCAATAATCCCAAAAAGGAAAGAAATCATAACTCTTAACTATTATTTGCAGTGACATCCGCCTTTTAACTTTAAGCAGTGTTCTTTAAACATTTTTAAACTTTTCCTATTTTTTCCCTGTGCCTTGATACGAATTTGCCTGTCACCGATGGCTGTACACAAAGAGAGGCACAGACACCGAGCACAAAGATATCAGGAAGTGGTTTTCCTAGCAACAGTAATCATCTGAGAGATCCCAGAACATCCTTCCTATTCATGCAGCATTTTGTGTTTTGAATAGTGCTGACAGGTGAAGTGGATTCATAGTATTTAATACAAAAAATATTGCTGTGGATGGGTATGGCACAAAAGGAAAAATATCCACACTATTCATGAACAGATGAATTCACTGTTTTCATAATGTTCCAGATTATTCACTAAGGCACAGTTTCAAAAGCAAAGACTTTCACCTTCCCACAGAATGAATAATCTGGTGTACTCTGCTGAAACAGAGTCGCCAGGTGGTTTTCCAATAGCGACTTCACATCTTCAAATCCTACTCTCCCGGTCTATCAAACATCACCATCAAGTCCTCCCACGCACCCAAGCACACCCATCCTGTTCTGGGACCTTCCATCTTGCTCCTTTACGAGAAAGCGCAGACCCGCAAGCTACTGCAATGAGGCCCTACCTCCAAACAAGCCTCACATTTTCTTCTTGCATTCCAGATCCAGAAACTAAGGTCAAACTTGTTGCTCCAGGAACTCCTGAGCAAGCTGGTGGTCACGTGCTGAGCTCAGGTTTCCCTGCCCAACACAACCCCGGGACATGGTCCTATACTTATGGGACTGAAGGGAGCTTAGAGACATAAGCAGGAGCAGACATTAATTATCATGGAGTGGATACAGCTATTCTGCAAACCTAACACATTAAAGTCTCAAAGTTCTTGCTGTCCTACAGGGTGTATCAGATCCCATAAAACAAATGGGAACATGAATGATCATGAGCAAGAATCCAAAGCAATTCACTGCTCCTCTCACGCACCGGCAGAATTTAACAGCCACAACATTTTTCATTCCCTCAGCTTTTTGCCCTCCTACTTTCACAAAATTTCAGTTCAGATTTCTGTTGTCTCATGGGAAACCAGATACATTCATTTTCGTCCTGGTCCACATCAGTTGTTCTCCTATTATTTTTCCTTCCTTGCACTCAAAAATGTGCCTTCCAGAATTTTTTCCCATCTCTATTGATTCAACAGCTGTCTCCCAGCCTCCTCACATGAGCTTATCGAGCAGAAGCTGACTTACTATCTAGAAAATTGTAAATCTTTTTCTTCCTGAAGGTCTTTTCAGTTTGTAAGAGTGCAATGTATTAATTATTACCATTCCCTTAAGAAAATCATCCAGTCTCTTCAGAAACTTATCTAGTTCTTATCCCGGCCTTAACCTTCATTGCACTTTGAGTCTTTGGGTTGTCAGTGTATTAAACTGCTCCCTTCCTACCTACACCTGCACCCCAGGATATATAATGGAAATGTCAACAAATTCTTGGCTATAGGCATGCCAGAGGATGGGACTTATTACCTGGAAAATTTGTTACTGGTTTGGATTTTTATGCATTGAAAGTAATAATAAATTAAATTGAAAGGGATAAATTCAGAACAGATGTGAACAGGTGTAACTAATGGGAGTGTCAGAGAAAATTAAATAGTGACAAACAGTGGTGTAAATTATGATGTCAGTTTAAGTTGATTTTAAAGGGACATCAGCAAGGTAGCTTTCATTGATCTGGCATTTGGAAAGTACAAGTTAGCTGCATTTGAAGTACATGGGGTATGGATTATAAACGCATGATAAGAGAAACTACTAATATTTAAGTTGTAAGAGAGCAGAAGATTAATCAGATTCCTTCTGCTCTCTGGAGCCTTTATGTTGGTTGTTTTTTCTCCACGTGCCCTCTGTCTTCTGCAGTTGTTTACATCAGTACCACATAGGTATCAAGCGCTACCATTTCAGTAAAGTTTGCACACTTGCTTTGTACTACTGCCGATCTGCACACATTATATTCTTTACATCCTAGTGCATAAAAATGGGAAACTAAAAAGGCCTTCTAACTTCCCCCTTGGAGAGGATTCTTCCTTCCCCTTTAAAAAAGTATCTTTTTTTTATTAAAAGTATTTTGAAAATGTATGTCATACAAAGTTATATTAGAATTTTTGAATCACAAGTATTTCATAACCTTCTAGAAATACTCATTGATATTTAAAAACTTAAATCCTTCATGGCTTCAAAAATGCCAAGGAAAGTAATGCTATATTCCAACCAAATCTGCTCCCTGCATCTCACAAACAGCTTGAGCATCTATAATGAGCTAAAATAAATCTTCAGATTGAAGCACTAATTAACTTCAGAGTTGCTTGTCTCATTATGAATCTAAGTTTCATGGCATTAGCCAGTCTCCAGTAACTGTCCCATAGACTTGGTGGGTTGTGGTTTTTTTTTTCTCCCCTTTAAGCATTACGTAGCTTTATTTTCAAGGACAAGACAGACATACACAGACAGCCAAATTCATTATTGCTTTAAGCATACTCCTCTCCAATCTGCCTGTGGCGTACTTGGCCTTAAAACAGTGAGGAAAAGGTGACTTACAGCATTCAGGCATTTGCCGAGTCAGAGCTCTGCTGCAACTCTAGAAGAAGAAAACCATCCAGTTTTGCTCACTGCAATAATTACTTAGTCACTATTTTGTTTACAAGTGGGAAATAACATTATACTATACTTTCATGAGATTGAAGCTAATTTGAAACAATCCTCCAGCAGCACCACCAATAAAAGCTCACGGAAATGCCTGTGCCATACCCTCTGGCTACTGACACAACACTGTTGATATACAAATCAAAATTGACGGCTCTGGTAACAGATTCCCCTGAAACAGTGAGGTTTAAACTAGGAAAAGCACCACCTTTGCTAAAACTAGAACCAGCTTAAACCAAGATGTGATGCTATTGATAGAAGCTGGGAGCAGGAAGAAGGGACAGAGGATCAGCTATTAAGCTCACTAGAAATCTGTAGTGAAAAAAGCTCAAAGACCTTAACATGAAAACGCACATAGGAGAGACCCAGCTCTTGCCTTTGAAGATAGATTTCAGCACTTGCAATAAGCAAATATAAAATCATTGGTATTTTTGCAGGAATAGAGCTGGCCCATTTCCCCAGGAGCCCCAGATGAAGAGGTAAGTGCTGCTCAGCTGGTGCACCATCATCTTGGGGACACTGGTTATTTTCTAAGCTTGAGATACACTAGATTGGTATCCTACTACCAGTGCTAAGATATCCTACTACTTGGTTATATGACGGCAGAAACCAAGAAAGAGCAGCGTAGGCTAGGACTGATGCATTATTCCTCAATTTACTTGGGGAGAACTCGCTGGACTGACATCCACGTATCATCCATGCCCCAGTTCAATCCCACCCAGCCCATGGATTGCTGCCTGTGGGATGGCATTTCCTTGCAAGACTGGATTGCACTTTCAGTAAACAACTGCACACAGCTTGAAAGTATGAGCTTCTAACATACTTTCCTTTTGAGTGGGAATGCTCCTAGATTCACTGCAAAACTAGCTTCAAGCACATCTGTTCTCCCCTGCCCTTCCAAATAAATTTATCAAATCAGACTATAGAGTTCGAGAAGTGATTCTTCTGGCTCTGCCAGGATCATTACGCTATAGACATTTATGAAAATCACGTTCAAAGTTAGAATGAGATTCTCCCTCCCATAACAGAGACCACACCAAGAATTAATTTGGCTGCTTTTTTCCCTCATCCTCTCAACTACTAACCCAATTAAGTTACTGGTATTGCAGTTCCACAAATACCAGTTTCCACTAAACATTTTCTGGGAATACAAGAAATAAGGCAAAAGTATATAATCTAAATATCACATTTTATCAATAAACATGTTTGCAAAAGTCTGCCACGGTCAGCAGGTAGATGGGTATATGCTTTAATTAAGCAATTTGGCAAGAGCTCAAAGATAGCCACTTTAAATAATCTGTCCTTTAATAAAATTGTTTAGGTGTAGTTGAGGTTTGTTTACTCTGTTTATTATTTCACCTGTCATCAGGTGGGAACAATGAATATTTTGATAAATGGATTTAAATACTTAGCTTTACAATAGCTTCTGTATAAGCATCTCTGTGTCCTTCCCCCTTAAGATGCTACATGGCAGCTTGTTCCATAAATATTTATCTGTAGATCAAAGAAAGAGCACTGGACTCCTCATGCAGGTAGTTCACTAGAGTGATTACTTCCCAGCACCCCAGCCCCCTTAGCAAGAGTTTAGACCTGGTACTAAAAGCAAAATTGATCCATCTAAAGGTAGCCAAAAAGCATACAGGCCCTTCCTTTCCTCTCCCCTCATCTCTAAGTTTTAACATCAAAATAAAATCAATCCACCCAAATCACATAATTCCTGACTTGTATACAAGAAAAAACCTAGGCAAAAAAGACATACTATAAAAACAGAGAAAAGTGGCTTTGCCTTAACACATCAAGCATGTCCTTACAGTTCAAGGTCGTCAGGCACCACTCAAAATTCATTGGGATTTCGGTACATAAGGTGCCCAGACCACCCAAAAACAAACTGCTGCCACACATTTTTAAAAGTTCTACTCTATTAGCTCTTGGCATCCTAATAGAGTAAAAAAGAGCAAGTGCGGCAACATGTATTTATAAACCAACTTGTGGAATAGAATATATCTGTTAAATAGAGCACAGCAGGTTCCACCGCACGCTGTACCATCTTCTGTTTTACAGGAGTCCATTTCCTCAGCAGATACAGTCCTGCATAAAGTCCACCTATCTCATTTCTTCAAGTTCAGAGACTCAGAGAAATAAATGGCTGATATTCTTAGCATCAAGCAAACTGAGGGAAAAAAAATCAGCTGCATGAACTTGGAAGCAAGCTCCACTGGCACCATTGCTTTTAGCAAGATGCTATCTGACATCTTTTGGCTGAACAAGTCCCTTTTGTGGGGAGGATTGTACAGCAAATATTTCTGAGTAGCATAATGTTTGTTGGATATTGCTCTGTTAGGGCAGCTTGTGTTTTCACTCTATTCTGCTTTTGTATGCGAGGGTGTGGAATTTGTTAATCTAAATAAAACTCAAAATAGACAGCACGGCTTAAAGAGCTGCTGACGCCTGCTGGGAAATTTTGAAAGAGTTCTCTGTTGAAAAGCAATCCTCTTGGAGCCTATCTCCAAGCTTTGCTCTCAGTCTGCAGAGCAAGAGGCTTCCAAGAAGTGGATTTAGCTGTTTAATGGGAGCACAAACTACTTCCAGTGCAATGTGACCCACTAACTGCTTTGCAAGTGTTTACATTCATCTTGCTACCTATCACTGCACCAAGCTCTGTTTCAGAGAAGGGTACAGAGATCAAAGGATGCAATATCCTTGCATTTTTACTTGTGCTGAGTTACTCCTCAAGCCACAGATGGGATGCTGGTTGACTATTTGTTCTCTCTCAGCATTTCTGGGCAAAACCCCACAGCAAGTATCTGCTCTGGATTTCTCTTCTGACCTACAGCCCCATCATTACCTTAGCTTCCAGCATGGCTGCGCTGCACGATCCTGTTCCTTTCTGAGGGTCCTCTGGGTGCACAGCATTTAGACCCTTGCACTGTTTATGGCTGGGGAGGTTCCGTTTCCTTCTGCAGAAAACAAACTGCAGTTTTCCTTTGTGAATCGAGTCCCCTGTCTGGGTATATGTCCAGTAAAAGAGATTTTACTCCCCTGTTACAGGGAAGATCTCTCTCCCCATGCAGTCTTCGGGTCTGTTCCTATAAACTCCTCGTTATCTGTGTATTCCCTGTTGTCACATATATTCCTTTTTGCTTCATCTTTGCCTTCAGGTGAGGATAAATTGAAGTCTTATGCAACACCCCTCTCCAGATTTCAGTCTGTATCAATGGAGAGACACCCACAGAATTGTCTTATCTGTCCTCTGTAACAGACAGCAAGTACCTGAGCCTTGTTAAATTTAAAATTATTCAGTTCTGGGTTCTCATTTTCTAATTTAAAGTCAGAAGTTTAGTCTTTGAGCAAACATCCAAGCTAGCATCCACAAGTTATTGAAAACTGCTGAAAAATAATTATTGCATGCACTGTTTCTGACTGAAGTTACAAACCCTTCACCAGCACTCATGAGGAAGTTCAGATCACAGTAGCATGAACTCTGCAGCAGAGATTTTAAGTTTTAGAAAATCTTTAGAGAGGTTAGTTTAACTGAACTTTTGTAGTTAATCCATCAGTATGAACTTCCTTATCATGATCTCTTTTTGTAAAAGGAAAAAACTTCAAGCTTCAACAAATATTGCAATAGAAGGATCTGAATGGTGTCCAAAATGGACCCTACCCAGCGGCTGTAAGGCATGTAACATTTTGGTGAGGACAGGGGAAAATAAAACTAGATTCACCAGTATCATTACAGGAAAGCCAATGCTTTTGTGCATGACAATGTTCCCTGACCTGAAGCACAAAACAATACGAAACCCACCATGCAAGCCATATAGTCATTACATCGTGAAAGCAAATTAAGAAAAACTTCTGTAGGACTTTTCCCTTTTAAATCTGAATACAGCAATGCAGGCTTTTGTTCTTAGATGAATTGTAGATGCCTCTCCATTACTCATGCCCAGAGGAGGCAAGCCTACCAAGAATGATTTGGCAAGTACTAAAGATAAATCATAACAATCACTGCAGTCATGAACCTGTTGTGAATGGATTTTTTTTTTTTTTTTAATGTGTTTGTTTCCAGTATGCAGAGTTTAAGAGAAAAAGGATGAATCTGGAAAGAGGACATATAAGAAGAGATACTCACCTGTGTTGGGTGTTGACCTTCATATAGGTAGGTGATTAGACAAATATCAGTTTCTGATAAGATTGATTATCTCAGGACACCTGTGAGACTGGGTTGGTTTGGTTTTAACTTTTAAAACAAGAAAGGTCATTATAGATAATCTCACTAAAATGTAACTGAAACAGATTTAGACTCATCCATGATGCAGGGCAATCTACTGAGCACTGACTACTGCTCTTACATGGATCTAATTAATTTTCACTCACTTGAACTTGTTGGCCTGCCTCAGCAGAGGCATGAAATTTTGCAAGGCACCAGGTCCTGAAAGCCATTGCTTTTGTACTCTTCCCCATTTCCTCCCCCTTTGCAGAAAACCCGTTTAGATGATCTGTACTAAAAGCCTGCAAACTTCCGTTGCTGCCTATGATTCCAAACTGAATCCAGGCTTTGGGGTCAACCCTCACCTTGCTTGTTCCTTCTCTATATTCTTGCAGTTCAGCTGAATCTAGTGGACTGAGACTCAGACTGGTGTGAGGGTAGACTCAGGGTCCACAGATCTGTATTTTATGAACAGGTCTACGCGAAAAAACCTGTCACTACGAAAGCCTGTCCTGCCACTCACCAGATCTCAATTCCTTTCAGCTCTTCAGTCATAGAACTCATCCTCATCATAAAAACAGATTGAGGAGAGCTCTGTGAAGCTGATTGCAAGAGCTGCCACTGTGAGAGCTTCCTTCAGTAGAAAGGATTAGAGCGTCCTGAAAATGTCAATCAGATATCAAAGATACATGAAGATTGAAAAATAAAGTGTACAATTTATAAAAATAAGTCTTCGGGAGACACACTCAAAGTACCTTGAAAAATTTAAAAGAAATACGTCACCAAAGCAATACGTACTCTACTGCCCAACTTTAATTTTTCACTGATAAAACTTCAAGCACTGCAACCAATACAATAAATAAAACAGCTAAATCCTCACTAGCATCCAATTCCCCTTTACCATGACTAAGTGTCTCCTAAAGCTGATGCACTTCAGCTGTTAGGAGCTCATATACCTCCTGCTAACCAGGTGCCCTACATGTTGATGAAGGGACATGACGATCAGGACTGTCACAATCAAGACTGCGCAGCTGCTGCTGCTCTTCTAGCAGGAGCTGCACCAACCACCCAGCTGAGCCACCCCAGCAGCGCCTGCCTGTTGAGTTTTCTGTTGTTTGGGTTTTAATTCACTTTACTAAGATTGCTTTTCATTCACTTAGTGACAGGTAGTTATTTGTTTGCAGGGTTCCATTTGACATTTATTGTTAGTGTAAAACACTAATAATAATAATTAGTGCCTTTTTAGAGTTGCCTGAGGTTTTAGTGCTGGTGCATTGTTAACATAAAACATCCCAATGCTTTGCTGTATATAGGATAGTATGATAGTATTTAAATATAACAAAGGGGCTCATTATACCGAGACCAGATTGCAGTATCTTTGAGCCTCCTGTTAGCAAGCCAAGATTTAACATCCTCTAAACTTGTCTGCAATGCTAATACTTTTCCGAAAAAAGGGGGGGGGGGAGGCGCAACACCAAAACAAAAGCTAGAGACACATATACCATTTTTATTCACTTAGAGTTTAAGAGCTAAAGCAAGTTTAATGAAAAGATGATTGGAATAAGTGAGAATAAATGAATTGAATCCTACAATTACTTTGAAAACATGAAGATATTCTGAGCATGCTCCTGCAGGCATATCTCCACAAATGGGTAAGGGTCATTCAAAACCACTTCATAGTTACCCCACTTATTCTGTCATGTCTCAGATGTCAGACAATCATTTTCATAACATGACCAAAATATGTTTGCAATACTACTGTGGATTCACGTTAAGCACACAGTACACATGTTCCTTGGTTGCTCTTCGCCAAGCCACTTAATCACAGCAGTTTTCTCTGCTTACTACGCTATACCAATATATTGCAATGGATATCTACTTCAGAGGACACATTTTATTCTAGAGGGAACAAATGGAGGAAAACTTCCCATACAGAGATGGCTAGATGCAGTTTTTACTATCAAGAATCATTTAAAACTTAAAAACCACTAGTTTGCGTTACACAACATCTCCAAGGGATGCTATATGGACAGTGAAAATAAGGCCGGAAGTATGAGCCAGGATTTGCCAGTCACAACTAGCTTGTTCTCAGCTTTATTAGAGGTGAACTATGGGGAAAAACAGTTGAAAGTTTGAGTCAGTTTTCATTTCTGCTGGGGAAGCTCGGGATGATCTCATCTCATCTCTGTAGAACTGTTTTTGGATGAATCTTATTCCAGGGAAGATTCAGGAGTCAGATCTATGCCAGCTAACATTGCACAAGCGAAGCCCAATTTACAACTGGGGAAGAGCTCACCCTTTATCTTCTAACAGAGTCAGATCACAGGGGGAGAAAAGAAACAGGAAAACCTTGAATGGAAGGTCAAAAGAATAGGTAGAGGGCAGAGTTGAGATTTAAGCAGCTTAGCTCATTAAGGAAAAGGTCCCACACAAATATTTTTTTTTAAATTATTTGAAAAACAAACATGAAGAGCCAAGGCAAGTTGCAAGGTATGCTCCAAGAACTCTTGCCATCATTACATGAGTAGGAAAACTGAATAACAGGAAGGAAAGAAAGAAGAACTGCTCAGCTATTCCTTTATTTTCTTTTCAAGAGCTAACTCATTCTAACTCAAGCAAGTAGCATTTATTATGACAAACTGAGTCTAGACAAGATATGTCAGATTCAGCTGCGCTATATAGCTTAAGGTATACACATCTATACTACACATTCTAAGAGACATATGAAACAAGAATTTCAAGATTGAGCACTGCTAGATCTTTTAGGATTTCTGCCTGAACACACGTTTGTATGAAGTACTTGTTGCTGTGCTGTCTTGACAGCCACAGGGTTAACTACTCCCCTTTCCCATCCGTCCATTCTCAAGACCACTGGGCAACACTGACTTCCCAGATATGTAACTCCTTAAATGAAGAATAAATTTGATATCTAATTCACATACTGAAGTGCTTACTGTATTTAATTTTAGTACCTCCAATAATTGAATTCCCTAAGCTTTTTTAAAAGACATTTCCCCCTTGTGCCCACTATGGCCTCTGAGCCAACAGCTTTTTTTTTTTTTATTTGTTCTTACTCTTCCCAACACATTCAAGCAAGCAGGGGCTTGAGAAGGAAGCAAGGGCTGGGGTTTTTCCAGTTGGTGTTTTGTCTTTTTGACCAGAACAGCAGCAACAACTGCTGAAACAATTCTGATATCACACATTTATTTTCCACCATATCTCGCAAGCAAAACAAGAGTCTAAGAGTACCCACAAAAGTCCAATAATGTCCAGAGCATGAAGGATGCACGAGAAATAAAAGCATATTACCTGCCTTCCAAACTGTAGCAGCTTTTCAGTATTGCTAAGAAGTCTTAGTAAGGATTACAAGCAGTACCATCAAAATATATTCCAGAGGCAAAAGCATGAATTGACGGTAAAATTGACAACTTGACACTAAAAAGAAAAGGTTAGGCTAACTTTTTTTTTGGGTAAACATTCCATTTCAAATACTTGCATAAAACTTATGTTAAGTTTAAAGTGAAAGGGAAAAAAGGGTAAAGACTCAATGGAATATTTGACTAAGAAATTAGTTTGGGTTTATTTTCTGAAAAATGTAGAGATGGACCTTTTACCTTAATTTTGCTGTGAAAATGCTTGGAAAACCTGAAAAGCTTGGTCAGCTTTAACCTTGGCTTAATAAGGTTGGGATGAAGCTTTCTTCTCCATGATTCTAAACAGCCATAAGAGTCAGACTTCAGCAGAAAGACATCCAAATCTGATATTCACAAGAACAGAAGCAAAATCATAGAAAAAAAGATAAAACCAAAATCTGCTGAAATCTGTTTTGATTCTGTGACCCAGATACCAACAGGGGAATAACAAGTATTTGCTGTATGTTACACTTGGCTTTCTATTGCAGAGCTGAGCCTCAAATGACCCTGGAGCCTCCATTTTCTGGATTATAAACTTCCTCAGAAAGCACTGGAAGTCAGGATGTTCCCACTGACGGGCTTGTCTAAAAACAAAGCTTTACGGAGGTGGACAATTCTTGTTTACAAATGCACAACTTCCATAATTATGTCTCTACTAGAAGAAATCAATAACACTAGAATTTCCAAGGACAAAAATAATTTCACCAAGATAGTACGTTAAAAGTAAAATACCACTGATGTGGAAATTGTTATTATTGTATATATTAGAAAAGGCTTTTAACAAAATGAGTACTTTTCAAAGTATTTTCTCCCCTTCATATGCTTTTCCCCCCATAGGGTCTAAGCTTTTGCTTTCTATCCCCTCAAATTCAGCAAGTTCTGCTAAAATCCAAACTTGATTCTCCACCCAGAAACTGGGTAATTTTGTCAAAAGTTTTTCTGACTAATTGAAAGTCTTTCCCTCCCGAAGCTCATGCATTTTTGCATCTTAGATTCTTACAGCATTATGAAATAACAATCCATCTGATGAGGTTTGTATCCCCAGCCCTATCTGACTTCACCTGATGGTGGGTGGGCTGGCCATCTGTTCAGGGAAAATAAAATCCTGTGCTTTACTTCAGTTTCCTCCCTTTCCCCAGTCCTCTTTCCCCCTATTCAAGCTACAAAAAAATTATTTCTTCAGTCTCCTTTCTGACCCATAAGTGGTTTCCACCATCCCGCACATACGATGTAATGTAAGATGACATGATTGATGCAGCCTGACCTGACATGTCATGACGCTGCTTGTCACATGTGGAATTCAGGAAGAAAAAGAAAATAAACAACCTTGACATGTTCATAATAACCGATGATTTTTCCTTTCCTTGTTACCTCCAAACTACTTAGGCATTTACTCCATAAATGTTGTCACTAGTAAGAAAGCAAGCTACCCGCTCTTGAGAAAGTGATAACAGTTGGACTATCACCCCAAAAAATCTTTACATGGGCATTTTCTTCCCCAGGAAAAAATTTGACAGAGCAAAGACTGAAAGCTTAAATTGCAGGTGCCCCACTACCTAATATGAAGTGGGTTGCACATTTCATCTCCCGTAAATTAGAGAATGAAAACAGCTTGTCACGCCTCTTGAGACCAATAGGTACCTTCAACAACAAAGTGCTAAAAGCTGAGGCACTGTTAACGACTAGCTCTATGTCTCCTTTAAGCCGATGCTGGACTCTTTTCCTTGAGTGTCTGTTTTAAAAGGCAAGACAAAAGAAGGGAAAGCCGAGATCATACATAGCTTACCTGCAGGTCTAATGTGCAGTGTGTTATAAGGCAGCAAGAGACTGACACTACCAATGTCTAGTTTACAGCTATTCTGCTTCTGAAATAATATTTTTATATCCAAAAACTGATAACAGTCCTACAGCACCTCACAGTCAGTTTAATAGTTGTTACACCTTTTTTCCCCAGAACACTTTTTCCTTGATAATTTATTTAAAGTCTAAGACTCCAAGAGGAGCCTACAGAAATACCCTAGTCCTACAGAAAGTTTCCAGAGCTACCTGCTCTGCTTCTCTCTGCATCACTAAGGTGCTTCCAGCCACTTCAGTGGAAGTGGTATCAGATTCCAGGTTATTTCACACTCAAGTCAGCATATGTGAAAAGGATAGAGATAGTTGCTATGTTAATAAAAATTACTTGAAATAATTTCAGTTGGTGTCATTTTCAACTAGAAGGACATTCCTCAAATAGCAGAATTGCCAGCAAGCACTTCACAATGCCCGATCTTCAGGTATTTCCAATATCCTCCGTGAACTAAAGACAGAAGCACCCTGAAGTTTTGATCTGATCCTGGACAAATCTCTAACCTGCTTCCTGGCAGTTTCAGCATCCTTACCAAGGCAACCTGGCAACTGTTCCCTTTGGGCACCTCCTTTCTTCTCTGGGTCTCCCAGCGTTACAGAAGGCAAAGTGGGCAGGCTCCCATCAAAACCCTTCTGTTCAGGGCTCTTTTAAGCTGTCCTTAATCTTTTTAATGTTTATATGCCCATTACAACTTGCTTAAAACATTTCTCGGTCCCCACAGAGGAGTCAGTTGCATTCTTTCTTCCTAGAAATGACAGCCAGAAACAGCTGCCTTCATTCTGGACTCATGCTAAAAAAAAAAAAAGCAACCCCAAACCAAACCACACACCTAAGACTTGCCTGAGAACTTAGTCGGTGGAGGAAAAAAAATGATGCAACTTAACAGAGGTTCAAGTCCTGTAGCTATAAAATGACACAATGGGAAAGTACAGCAGAAACACACTTCAGATTGGCACTAGTCTGTAGTGGCAGCTTTTACTAAGAGATAAAATAGATTCATTATTGCTCAAGATTTAGTATGTTGCTGGGGCATACTGAACAGTCCAGCAAAAAAAAAAAAAAAAAAAAAAAATGGGATCAAGTGATAAGCAAGTGAAAAGCTCTCTGAAAGTATAAACAAGCAAAGGCAAACTTGAACAATATTTTAGTAAATACATACCTCTATGACCAGCTAATATTTCAAACATCAATTACCAATGCTTGCCTCCAGTGCAGCAGTTGTTGACTTTGAAGACTGGAGGTGATATCTTTAAATAATGCAACTCCATTGTAATAAATCGAACTGCAAAGTCAACCCCGGGAGAGTCTGATCCAAGCATATTTGACTTTAGGATCAAAACAATGGAACTAAAATTTTCTGGGAGTGAGTCTAATGGCTTTCTTTACTAGACAATGTTATCATAGTCAAATATAGACAGAAAGAACAAGGCAGCTATCAGCTCCGGTGTTCCCAAGCAGCCAGTGCCTGCAGAGCAGGGTACACTGCGCTCTGGGTTGTGTCAGTTGACTCAGTTCTTCGCAGTTGTGTTTGAACACAGCAGCATTTCACACCGTACACCAACCTACAAAGAACATACGATTCATGCATTAATCATCTGCATTGTGAAAGCACCTCAGATTACGGACAAAGACACAATTACATACTTGGGGTGGGCAAGCCAGATTCTGTGTTAGTTTTGCTCAGAGCCGAATTTCCTCTAAAAATAGCCATATAAAAATAACAGTAAATCCAAATATTAACAACCTAGAAACTTTTCAAAGATCTTCAAGCTGAAGCTAGGAGTAAAGTCAAACTGACCAGATACTCATTTGTTTTACTTCCCAGTTTACTGAAACAAAGTTTTGATGAAAGATTCACCTACATGAAGCCATGTATTTTTTCATCCTTCACCACTGACCTTAGATCATCCTATAAGAACAGCTAGGAAAGGACAAATAAAAGCTTCTCATTCATCATGAAGCTTGATAATACATTTTACAGACAAAGTACTTGCACCTTGAAAGGAAATCCTGCAATTTTAACATAGTATATGGTGGCTATTCCCCAGCCAAGTGCAAAACAAGGCTGTAGAGTCACAAAGACAGCCTAATGGTGTGACACCAACTCCAAGATCAAAACCTGCCTCTGGTTCAGATCTTGGACCTGTATAATGTACACACATGTAGCACATTTGTATCTAGCACACAGCTACATCTAGGGTTAGACACCTCCTTAAGTATCTTTCTGGTAACCAACTCCTTCCAGTTATAGCCAGCTTGAGTTCAGACTGGAGAAGCCAACACATCATCAAGCTGCAGCAACTGCAGCGCTCTTACAGTAAAAGTTCACCAGGATAAGTCAGCACAGAATTAATCACACTTTCCTAATATCTGCATTTTCTTTGTCTATAATAAATTTCCACACTTCTCCCAGTCCCATTGAGCCTTGTACACCACAAAGCCTTCAAAATAGTAACAAGATGCTGTACCTATTCACTGCCATTGGTTTATTTAATGCAGCATTTCTAACCTTGCTAGAATTGCTTTTTCTGCCCCCAATAATTTCTAGTATGTATACTGTCATATGGGAGGACAGAGGGGGGAAAAAAACCAACTACCCCACAACCCCCCAAAAAAAACCTTAGCGTATGAAAGTAGTTTGTCCTCCCACCTTTTAAAGTGTCACAGATTTCCAAAGAGAAGCTTTTATATCTTACGTAGTAACTGTTAGCAGTTTGTGACATTTCTAGTCTGTCCAGGGTGTAACTAGTACATGACAGGTCAAGTCTGTCACCTTCATAAAAGCAAAGAACATCTACACTGGCACACTACACCGTGGTAATTCTCAGAGGGACTCCAATGTCATACCAAATATCATCAGCAGTATTTATCTTCTCTTCATCCCTGCCATTTGCAGAAGCTTCCAAAAAAATCAGATTATTTTTACATGAAGATAGCTTTCTCCTTACTCTTGTGAAGTGAATGCCATAAACCAAAGCTTGAATCTATAAAGATTTAATTTGTCTTTTTAGCAACTATAATTAAAATACAGCTCTTTGGGGAATACCTGGAAAATTAAGGTTATTGTTGTCACTACTATTAATTAATTATCATCATATGTTTGTTCTTAAAAAATGATCAGTTTTCAGATTTTGATGCTCTCCATTATCCTCATCAAGTAAATTGTGAAATAAAGATGAATGAATTGCAAGTAGATGAATTAATGATTAGCCAAGAATACTTTAGACTGAATTCTGTAACCAGCAGGTTCCACATCAGTAGAAGATGCTTGCACACCAGGCTCTACTTTGGGTTCACATGAAAATAGTGCTCCGATTAGGAAACTTTCCTCTATTCAGAGACAGATAAATCAGGTGGGAGGCGAGGAAGTTAAATCATTCTTCTGTAGCTGGTCAAGGATTTAGCAAGAAAGCAACACTAATTATGGGCCCATCCCAACCACATCAGATGGCATTACCCTAAACAAGAAGTGACATAAAAAGCAATGGATTGTTTCTGCAAGGGAGATAGGGGATATTAATAATGGGCCAAATTTAGGGTGAAGCAAAGCACCAGAGTCCTCCAGGGAAGCAGTTAAGCTTCTCCAATTTCCAGGCCAGTGCCAACATTAGCACAGCATGCACAGCATGGGAGATGCTCTTCCTGATGTGTTGGATGTTTTGCCAACTGTATTTACTTCTCTTTCTCCTGTCTCAGCCTCAGCACGTTCCTTGTTCTGGCAGGTGCAGGAACATGGGCTCCATAGCCAGATGGGCAACCCCTAGGAGTTCTCCCATGCCAGCAATTTGCCAGAGGTTTCTCTTGTGCCCCTTGACCCATTGCAAAGCTATCTGCTCCAAAAGAGCCCAATTCTCCAACCTCAGACCCTGCACACCGTTCCTATTGTTCAGCAAATAGGAAAAAAAAAAAAAAAAAAAAAAGACCGGCTTGGAGGAAAACTTCCATTTATTTCATAATGAGGCAGAGGAAAAAGGATATTTAGAGCTACCATAAAGGATCAAGTTCCCTAAATCCCTAGTTTAATACAGTTTAGAACAGAAGTGGAATGTTACCAGAAACACTAATCTGTTATTCAAATGCATTTGTTGTGCAGTGATACCGAGTTGGCCTTTGCTGGCAGAAAGTCAAGACCTGCTGGTTTCGGGAGCAATAGCCCTCTGCCAGCCTCTGTGTAAGGCAGGGCCACGCTGCTGGCATGACCAGCCCACCAATGCTCACCAAAAGCATATCTGTTGCAGGTAGAGGAAACTAAGGGGATCTTCCTTTTTTCCATGTTTCTATTACATAAGGTTCTGTCTCAAATGAAGCTTAAGCCTCACCTGTGCATTACACTTGTTTCTCAGAGGCACATGCCCTATGTCTTCTGTCACCATTTACAGCCACGTGGACCTCAGAGCCGGGTCCACAGCAGCCCTGCAGTGCCCTTCAGAAGCTGTCTCCCCCAAACAGAACCACTGCTCAGGTGCTTGCTAGCAAAATACTGTTCTGCATGTGCCAGACAGGATTCAAAGCCAGCCCTACTTGTTATTTTATCACCTACTTATCACTTTTAAAAGTCCTGAGGTAAGTTAAATAGCAAAGAAATTTAAAGGCATATGTTATCTAGTTTTTTATGATTTAGTATGACTGTGCAGCATGCTCCCTGCATGGCACCAGCATGCATGATGGATTTATCTTTTTGGAAGAAATTCACACTCTAAAGGAACAGAGTACCATCCAGTGTCAATGCTGAACCACATGGGCCAGAGCTTCCAAGGGGCCAAATATGACAATAGATATTGAAAATATCAATTATTGAATGCATTTATTATGTAGCCACAGCAACCTGCTATTTACAATGCATTTTATATTGTACAAAGACAGACAACATACAGAAAATGCTGCTTACAATACAGCACAAATGCTATTTATACAATTATGCATCAGATCCACTTACAAAGCTAGTGTCATGGGGAAACAGACTTGTGCTTGCTGTCCAACCTGTGCAAGAAATGCCAACTGCCCTGTCACTGGGATCTTCAAAAGCACTCAGGGAAGGCTAATTCTGTTCCCAGTAACACCAATGGAAAACAAGACCAGTATTTAGTGCCTCTAAAAGTCTTGTGTGTTTCATCAGCAGTTCAATCCCTGGGTTCAACCTTCCGCTCCCTTATTCACACTCCAAGAACTGTCATCACAGAGCAATGTTTTGCAGAATTATGTCCTTCATTACTCATTCAACTAGATAATTTAAACATGTTGCTAACATGCAACAATATTACTTGTATTTAAAAGCTAATACATTTTTCCCCCCCTCTAACCTTGTTTTATCTTGCCTTCTTGCAAGCCACAGCACATAGGCTAGTGATCAAAGTAGCAAAAAGGAATCAGAAAATGAGGGTTTCATCCCTCATGTTGTCAACATATTGCTTTGCTACTGGGAGTGAGATTGTGCCCTGAAAATGTTTCATGAGGTTGTAGTTCAAACAAATTTTCTGGTGGCCACTGTGGCTGAAGCATGCCTCCATTAACAGCTTATTCCGCTCCCAGATCACCTTCACCTCCGTTGCAGGCTGGCTACTGATGTGGCTGCAGGGCAAGCAAGTTCTGGAAACTTAAAACCACCGGGTTCCCCCCACCACCACCACCTCTGCCCCAGTTGTATTTCAGCCGGACCACTTCACCGTGCAGCTACAACTATGACATCGGGGTACAATGGCAGGGACAGCATATGAAGTTAAGATACAAGCAAATGTTGTTACAAAACTATAGGAGTCGTTTAAACCAGTTTAATCCCTTTAGAGCAGCACTGCTATGAAGCATCACACAGCCTATGACCACAGATGACCCAGCTGCCCCGAGCACCTTATTCCATAACCACTCTTCAGGGAACATTCAAGGAAACCAGCAATCCTAGGGGAACACCCTGGTTTTAGTCCCTTGAAATTGTACCTTTTATACTAGTATTAACATATTTAAAAGAGCAGTGATGACTAGCATTAAATCTTTGTTCCCTTTTTTCCTCATTGTTAGTTCAATGGGTTGTTAGCTAAAACATAGAAAGGAAGGGAGGACTGGCTGACTTGAGACCTGCTGAAGAGGCTTTTGCTTACACTGCCTGCATCTCTTTGTTTATCTGGCTGTATTGTTTTGCTTCAATAGTTATATTTAGAGCATTCATAAAAAGGACAGAATAGTGGGATTTTTTTTTCAAAATGCTGTGGCTATAGCTAAGTTCTACTGAGCAAGCAGGAGCTCTGCAAACAAAGAACTGAGCAAACAAAGAAAAAAGCTAGACAGAAGCTAGGAACTCCTGCCCCAGCCTGAACACAAATGGCCTTGGGTGGATATTGAACATGTAAGGGTGAGTATGACAGAGGGCGATTGCAAGAGTCTCTGCTCCTGACAGGTTTATTTCAGTGCTCATCTGTCTATGTTTACTCAGTTTGAGGGCATTTCCTCATGGAAGTGGATATACAAACTAGGAGCTATAAGAGGATAATTATTATTTTGCATGTGCACTTTACAAACATTACTGAATTAATTCTCCAACACTCTGCTGTAATAGAAGTGGTGTAATTTGGTCAGGAAACAGGCACAGAGTTCAGTGATAAATCCAAAGTATGTCTGCAAGAGTCAGGGAATAAAACCTTATATGCTTCCTTACTCACGTCACTGTTACTAACATTCTCCCTCCACCAGATACATAAGAGTTGAAAAAGGAGATGCACATTTTTAGCAACATTATTTTCCCTGATGTTTCATTGTTGTAGCTGGTGGATGCACAAAGAGCTATAATAGCGCAACTGTAAGCTCTGAGTGCCCAGCAGACAGGCAGGCACAGATCCAGCCCTGACTCGGGAGGATGACTTCCAAATTGTAACAGCAGCTAGCTGTTGTGGTTCGAGTCCTTTTTAGTCTACCACTAGCACATCCCACTTTGCTGTTCCCCCCTACTCCCCCCCCAAAAGGGGTTAGGCTCACACCAAGCCATTTGAGTGAAAGAAAATTTTTGTTCTGTTTCTTCCATAAGTAGCAGCCACACAGAGGGATGGATGCTTTTTGCAACTGTGTTAAATTTTTACCATAGTATTTATTAACCTATCCTAATGTTGAGTTACGCTTCAATAATGTGTCCAAAGAAGTTGAGTAGTATACAATTGTTATAAAGAGAACAGTGTGTTATTGTTGATCTCAATTTGCATCAGAGAACAATCAAAGGACTTTTATGAGAGTCATTATTACAGGCACACAGTGAGTGCAGAGCCTGAAGTTAAAGCACTGCAGCAGTGGCAGAACTACCACTTTCATTTGTCACCTCAATAGAAGACATTAAAAAATATATAGGTAATGAAACTTAAGCATAACAGGTTAATAATTAAGATAGCACAGATTTCTCAACACTGAAACAAGAACAAAAAGGCAGTACGAAGCATCTGTGCCATGACAACCTAGCAAGCAGGAATTCTGTAAAACCACAGGTTGGACAAAGGCATGAATTCAAGGGGGGTATTCTTCAGGATATTTCAATATATTTGCAGTTTTCAGAGATGAGGTTTGTGACAGGTTTATCATTTTCAGCTACCTCAACCCCATCCTATCTTCCCTCCTCCCCTTCCAGAACACATACACACTTCTGCCAGAGCTGACCATCACGTGCCAAAGCCTGCCTGTCTCTTTAGCCTCTGAAGTTGGATGCTGAAGAGGTGAGGCTGGCTTTCAGAAAAGGTCAGCTATCGCTACAGGAAGAGACAGCCCCAGAGGTAGCTTGAAGCACTTGAAATGATAGAACAACACTTCTGAATTGGCAAAGGGGCAGAGAGAGATACACACAGGAGGAAGCGGTCAAGACAACAGGAGACAAAAGTGAGGAGAATGGGAAGGGTAACACATAAAGGGGAAATGGAAATACCAAGTAGAAACAGAGGCACAGCATGAAGAGAAGTACAATTCTAATAGCAGAGAGAGAGACCAGAAGGAAACAAAGCTCTAATTAGAACAGTAGTATAATGAGCAGCAACCTCAGCCCTATACTTCTACACCTTGACTTTTTAAACCAGGTTTATAGCACATTCCAAAGCCACCAAATATGAAAAAACTTCTATACCACATCCATGTGCGGTGGGAGGGGAACAAAGCAGAACTAATTTCCTCCTCCAGAGAGGGAGCAGAAGCTTCATTGCCAGGCTGTTCTTTTGCCCACCACCCATGCACATTCAGCAGTCTCACCACCACCATGTTTCCTGCAGTCTTTCACCCTCTGCCCTCTCCCAAAGGAATTGTTTACTCCTGTGTTTTCCTACCAAATGTGGCAACACAGTGGCAAATGCATTAAAGAATGAGACAACCTGCCATCTCTTTAGAGGTTCTTAAGACTGCTCTTTTAGTCTGTCTCCAGATGTGAATGTTTCTGCCTTTCATTCTTCTCCCATTGCAATGTGCTAGTGAGGTTTCTACCTGGCAGATGTGGGCAACAGAGACATGGTAAGAGTCCTGCTAACAGCTCAGCATGTGCTTCTGCACTAGCCTCTCTGCCAGGTTATCTGGAACACAAGGTAGCTTCAGAAAGGGGACCAGAGGCTGTCTCGACAAGTGTTTTGCATGCAGTTAAATAGACAAATGTATTCTGCTGTCAGCCTCTTGCAGGAATTTGACTTGATGCCTGTCACCAAACAGCTTCTTTTGCACTAGAAGAATTACAAAACACTCATACCCTATAATGATCAAAAAGAGAGCCCCCATGCCCACATTAGATTTCAGAGATGCAATCCACACTCCCTTGCAAGCTAATAACATCTAAGCCTACAGAAAATTAGGATACGTGTTTCTGAAGGGTAAACGAAATATGAAGCAAACTACTGTATTATATAAAGGCCACTGGTCCATCCTCTCCTGCAGCCTGTTTGCAGTGATGACAATCCACCTTCACAAGACATTGCACCATGAATGTGTATAGTGCAAGCCTCTTCTCAGTTCTGCTAGTTTGTGATTAACCTCTCATATAGAGCAGAAAGGGCTATACAGCTCAAACTGTTTTTAAAGCTAATGCTGTTTGGATACACTCAGCCTGCATGCAAATATCTAACGTGACTCCTGCCAAACTATTTCAGTGAAGTTTTGCAGCAGTAAGTCCTAAGAGAAGTGTGCATTTTATGTTGTGTAGTTCATTAGCTATTTTTCCATTTCACTACTCGTTTTTGTGTAATGGTCAAGTAGGAGTCCATTAGAATACCTGTTATTGTGTGTGATTAGAGACTTTCATTTCAGAAGAGCTTGAAAGTAATAGTGGCATTCATTTGTTGCAAATACAAGCTCTCAAGGGACAACATAAGTCTCTTCCTTATTTCACCTTCTGTATCACTTTATTTCCACTGTGCCCTTTTTCAGAAAGTACAGTCCACCCAAACCTCAGAATCAAATACATTAATGCTAAAATCCAGCTTTCAGTCTCAACTAGAGATTGTGCCTCCTTAGTTATCAAGACTAAATACTGCAATTAAAGACTTAAAGATGCTAGCATTTCACATCACAAGGGCTAACAAAGCCTGCTTCTTATGGATTTGTATTTTGTAGTCAATTGAAACGCAAGAGGCTGCCAGATCCACCTGAAGCTACCCCTGCTGCTAGAGTATTCTTAAAGGAGTCCCCAGTTTCCTTATGCCCAATGAGTTTATACAACAGGCTGTACTTCAACCATGATCCCTTCCCCTTCCATTTGGCCATCCATTTTTACCCAGATTACAGAGGCCCTGTTGTCCCTCAGTTTCAGCTCTAACAGGTTTTTGTTGATACCTGCTTAAATTTATTACCCACTAACAGTATTGCATTTAGTTTATTTCCATAGGAAATTAAACAAAAGTACAGACTTAACTGTACCTTCCCTTTCTTGGTCTGCTTGTTTAACCACCATTGCAATGCAAACAGATCACTCCAAGAGGCTGCAAAAATCTCAACTGAGCTATTCAAAACTCAGTTGTAGAAGATCCTGAACAATCTGATCCAACTTCAAAGTTGGATCTAACTTCAAAGCTAGTGTCTCCTTTGAGCAGGTAGGTTATACCAGATGAGCTCCAAAGTACCATCTAAGTTTGCTGTGCTCCTAGTAGGATCAACAGTTCTGAGCACTTCTGATAAGCTTCCTACAATTCAGACAGTCGAGTTCTCTATTAAAACTTGCTAATAAGTAGTACAGCAGAGTCTGAAAGGAGGTCAGGAAGGATACTGGAAATACTCCCCTCTCCATATACAGCAGACATTCCACAGCTGATGAACATTGCATGTCCAGTTATTCACTACCTAGAACATCCATACTAAACATTCAACAGTGTTGTCCGTCCGTGTCTCACCCCCCCCAGATGAGCACAGCCCAGTAGGGTACCTTTGCAGGACTTCTGAATAACACCAGTTGCAGTGCCAAAAATCAAAGCACCTTCTCCTGTGGCTCAATCATGCTTTAGCCTCTCAAAGGAAAGAAAGAAAACAAATTGATTGAGGCTCAACAACTCACCTCATAGGCTTCCAAAAATGGTAACAACTTTGTCACTTCTGGCTATGACTGAATTTAAATTGGCGATTCTGCCAACCCTCTGAGCCATCCAGCCCCTCATGCCTTTCATTTTTTAGGATATGGTTAGATTAGCACATCCATTATAAATATGACACAGCAGTACCCACAAGCATTACAGAGTTTTCAGCATTTCAGCTAAAAACCCCATTTCGGAAGGATTTACAGCTTGGCTGCAAGAGTGGCGTCTGGCTGAAACGTGGCATACAAAGTCTCGCCATAAGAGCCCAGTCCTTTAATAATAAATCAATTTGGCTATTTTTAAATTAGAAGGCTGAAAAAATACAAATGAAGTTTACCATTTGCTGACACATCTTTGATCTCAGAAGGAATGTGAATTCCACAGGCCAACTCTTCAGCTGATGTAAATCAGCACAACTCCACTGGCATCAGTGGAGCTCCCGTGATTTACATGCTACAAATCTGTCCCTGTATTTATTAATGGAATATTTGTAGTTAGCTTTCAGGTCAAATCATTGCTGTTCATGTAACCTACTGGAATCAATGGGGAGTTGCAGACACAAATGCATAAAGAATCTTAGGCTTCTTTCTTCCCACTCCTGATTATTTAATTTTTAATTAAAATAAAATTGCAGAGAACAAGCTTAATCATACAGAACTCAGTATTTAAGGCTGCGCATATCATGGTTGAGACCACGATGAGATTTACAAGGCAGCTGTAGGACATGCATCAATCGCTGCTTTTTAATCTTTATACATTGATGCATATGGCAATCTGTGCTATTGTTGATGCGTATTTATACCACAAGCCTGTATTTTAGTAATTTCATAGGGAGATCATGCTGAAACTTAAAAAAACACTCTGAAAAACACAGAGGCCAAAGAACTGGCATTACATTCAGGACTTTCTCTTCCTTTCTCCTCTCCCCCACATTATCTCCTACTTACTGCTTGCTTTGTGTTGCAGAAATGGCTAAACATCTCTGCCTCAGCTTCTTCAAACCATGCATGTGCAAACATCAGCTAATGAAGAGACCAGCCAGTGTCAAGGGAGCAAGTGAGATAAGGCACTAAAGTCAAAAGCCAGAACATCCAAGCTCAATTTAAGTCTGCCCCAATTTCCTCTGCCACATCAGGCAAGTTCTGTCACCTTTTGGCAGTGTTTCTATCCCCTCCCCCTGCCATAAAGCCAAATGGGACTAATGATATTTACTAAACTGTGTGTGGAGCTTGGATTTATGTATGACATATGCTAAACATACCATCTATTTGCATGTTTATGATTGCACATGCCATCATAAATGCAAGGTGGAACTGCCTTTGTAAATGCATCATTTTACAAACATTTCTGGAAACCTGAGTATCATCTGGGTTATTGACCAGATCTGTTTTAAAAGTAGTATTTTATATTTAGTGATACTATAAACACAAAACATTTACTAACACTCAGGCACTGCATGTGCTGTCTGTTATGGTGTATGCAGAAAGCATCATAGCATTAACTGATGTAATGCCCAAGATAGAAATGTTTGCTTGTTTCACTCAGTACTATCCTTCATTTGCTGAATAACTCAGCTTTTATACATTCTTAGCTGACCTTTGCTTGATAAAGTCATATTTCTAAGCATTTGCTTGCATTTGGTATTTTTAATCAGGTTCAAGTCCACTCACTACACATCAGAGCTGAGAATAATGATGCAGATACGTGTTTTAGCCAAATGATGTTCCTTATAGCGCACACACTTCCCCCAAATCACTGAGTTGTTAACTAAAGTGTAAGAGAATTTATGATGCTAAATAAAACCAGAAAAAAAAAAAAGATGTTTTAATAAGATGAAAATCCAAATGTTAAAATAATGAGCCATCTGTATGGGTGGCCCTCTCCTGAGAGATGCCAAGAGCTTTACCATCTGTGAAACATTTACCAGCTGTTTCCTTCCTTTTTCGTGAGAACATAAGAAATCCTTGCAGTTGGTGTTTCTAACTGACACATCCTAGTGAAGGAAACAGGTTTGTTCAACGTCAGGGACCTCTCTTGAAAGCTAGCCTGGCTGGAATTAGCCTAATATTTTGGTAAGCATCACTGTTCCCTATTTTGAAAAGGTCTTTGCGAACAATGGTCCAGCAGGCCCCAGAGCAGTCTGAAAAATGGAAGCAGCAGCCCACAAACCACACGCTGGTTTCAGGAAAAAGAAAATACATTCAATATTTGCTCCAAACATTTCTTCAGTGGTTTGCTTTTTTTCTTTAAACATTAATTTGTTGCAGGAATTTAGGATGAATATGTAACATATATGAAGCTCAAAGGCACCTGAAATAAATAAGTATAACCCAAGTTATACTTTGGTTTCTTGCTTTCTCTCCTCTGACCGTGGCTTCACATACCTGCACTCAGTATCTCCCTGCAGCTTTTGACCCAACACATACCACACCTCGCTGCAAGCGAGTTACATGGGACGCTAGGATCAGACAATCATGCTCTGAAAGATTTTACTTTGCAGCACACACAGATCAAAGGCTACAAAATAAAGACAAGTTTAATCCATGAAAGGATATATTGGCTTGTATTTATTTGTATCCTGATGTGCTGTAACCATAATTGCACAACATTTAATTATTTCCTTAGTGTTATTTCATTAGCTGCCAATGTGAATTGAAGAGAATATAACTTAAGAAGCAGAATTAGCTCTTAAATTCCAAGTTTATGAGATTTGCCCATAGGAGTGATAAAGGTAGTTTCTATGAAGTATTTAGTTATGTTTTCAAAAGTTAATTTTTCAGAAGACTTGTGAAGTAAGTTGGGGGAAAAGAAAATCAGCATCTGATCAAGTTGACAACGTATGTGGTTGTGTATAAAGCAATACTTTGTTATTGTTTATATGCCAAACACCATGATAGCTTGTACTTCACAATTACAAAAATTTTAACAGACATGAAAATAGACATCAGTTCTACACAATACACTAGCAGTACCTGCCTCAAATCAAGGACCACTTTTCTCAATAAAAGTTTCATCTCCCTTCCCCAATTCCCTTTCCCCAGAAAGGAACATTAGCCATAGCATGAAGAAACAAAGGAGGCTCATCACTTCTTGCATGGAAATGCACCAAGACACATAAGTGGGGACACCACTGAATGGAGCAGACAGCAGCAAGAACATATCAGGACAGATTTCTGACATGGCACCTGGAGAGTCCCCTTTTGTTTAGGGAACAACCCTGCACAAACTGCAGAGCTGCCTCTGGAGTAAACTATCTCACCACAAATCCCACCCAGCTCATGGTGTTAGCTTGTTAGTTGCACATACTAGAGCAACACCAAAAACTCTTCAGCTTGTACCTATCACAACGCAACACCCACAAGCAGCTCTACAATAACTATTGGAAAATGGGAATTGGGTAAGTACAGAAAACTTGTGACATTACAAAGCATAACGTTTGCAATTCAGTAAGGTAGCACCAGAATAAGGTATATAAAGAATAAGCAGTATATAGTGGGCACTGTCAACAAACACAAGTAGACCCTTGGGCAGTTATCCTCCTAGGATCTACAACATGAGTACTAGAAATCTGAATGACACCAAGAAATACTTGCAAAAACTGTTACTGGAGTTGCTCTGCAGCCTCCAGCAGAAAGCTGTAAGCCAACAGGTCACACTATGGGCAGCCACAAAAGAATTCCTCTCTATGATATAACATGACATCAGAGTGCTAGCCAACAAGAGCAACATGTATCATACAGTGGTTTGGGTTGGAAAAGACCTTAAAGATCATCTGGTTCCAACCCCCCAGCCACGGGCAGGACACCTTCCACTAGACCAGGTTGCTCAAAGCCACATCCAACCTAGTCTTGAACTCTTCAGGGATGGGGCAACCACAGCTTCTCTGGGCACCCTGTTCCAGTGCCTCACCACCCTCACAGTAAAGAATTTATTCCTAATATCTAATATAAATCTACCTTCTTTCAATTTAAAGCCATTACCTCTCGTCCTATCACTATGTACCCTTGTGAAGATCTCCTCTCCAGCTTTCATGTCAGCCCCTTTAGGTACCGGCAGGTGCTGTAAGGTTTCTCCAGGCTGAACAACCCCAACTCTCTCAGCTTGTCCTCACAGGAGAGGTGCTCCAGCCCTCTGACCATCTTCACAGCCTCCTCTGGACTCGCTCCAGCAGGTCCATGTCCTTCTTAATGCTGGGGCCCCCGGAGCTGACACCTAACTGCAGGTGGGGTCTCACCAGAGTGGAGCAGAGGGGCAGAATCACCTCCCTCAATTTAGCAGATGCAGCCAGTTTCCTGTATTACAGGATCTGTTCAGTATGTAGTTCAATTTACATGTTAAGTTTGTTTTATTATACATAATGCTCCTTTCATTGATATTGGAACCATTTTTCCTTAAGTTAAAAACACACCCAGCTAGAAACACTTTGAAAAGACAAGTACCAGCAAGTGGAATAAAAGGGCACTGGGCACTTGGAAGCAGGAGTGAATGACTCTCCCAAAACACAACTAAGCAAACAGCCCAAAATGAGGACAGACCCAAGTAAAGCTGTAAAAAGGATAACCTCAAGGTTTCCAGAACTGGCCACAGTAGCGTATTTGATACTTCATTTATTATGATACAGTGTCAATCTGCAACATGCGGAACAGTGTAGACATAAGCCTGAGATTCCAATTTCTCTCCATAACTTCAGAAATCACACTTTGCCAGTAAATTAAGCCAGAGTTGCAGATACTTTTTATTAAACCACTTCAAGTACTATGAAGCACAGTTCTACAGCTACCAAAAAATGTCACAATATAAAGCACAGCATGGACATTAAGCAAGCACAAATGAAAATAAAGGAGTAATTTATGTCCTTTTAAGCAAACCTACCTCCCCAATATAGCATCCATACTGTCAATAAAACACCTGGCTTTTCTCACGAGAATGAAAACTTAAGTTCTAAGTTTTAAGTAACAACAAAGAACAGCACAAGATTTTTGCTAGCCATCCTCCCAATAATTTTAGAATGGGTTCTAATACCGAATGGTACCAAAGGGTTTATGATCAGTTCTTTAAAGAGGAAGTGCAAGGTCTGGTAGCTTACACAATGTTTTAGAGCATAGTTATATCACTTTCAAATGAATCTTCCATCAGAAAATCTAAACTCTTCAAAAGATAGTGAAAATTAAGTTTCATGCCATCCTTGAAAAGTAAGTCCTGGACAACATCATATCAATATTTGCTCCCAGAGAAACTGAGGCGTGCAGTAATACAGAATTATTTTCAGGCTGATGTATCTATGTTTGCCTCAAACCTGTCAAATCAGCTCAGCTAGATCAAAGTCCTAAAGGTACCAGAGCCCTTATATTCTTCTTTAAGCATTATAAAAACAATGGTGTACAGGGCAGTATAGAAAACATGAGTTGCTTGAGCATTGCCTGTTCAAAGCACTACCTTCTGAGGACAAGTGATTTTAGTTCATTACATCCTCTAGTGACCTGAGCCCACAACAGCATCTACACTTACATGAATGTTATTAGTGTGTGCTTAAAAAGGGATCCAGAAAAAGCTCACACTGACTGCATTACACGCTGTGTTCGCTTGCTAGAATAAGATTAAGGTCGTTGGCAGGGCAGACCATGTATGTGTAAAGTTTACATTGCAGAGATCTTCACTGGTTTGCTGCAGGGCTCATAATTTCAGGCACTCAAATACTCTTCAACTTTAAGTATAGAACATATGCAATTAATCAGAAAGCTATTACCAACACAGAAATGGGGTTTGTAGGTGTATGAAATCCTGCATATCTTTTAGGACTTATAGAATCATTTAGATTGGAAAAGACCTTTGAGATCATCAGGTCTAACCATTAACCCAGCACTGCCAAGTCCACCACTAAACCATGTCCCTAAGCATCACATCTACACATCTTTTAAGTACATCCAGGGATGGTGACTCCACCACCTCCCTGGGCAGCCCGTTCCAATGCTCAACAGCCCTTTCAGTGAAGACAGTTTTCCTAATATCCAACCTAAACTTCCCCTGGTGCAACTTGAAGCTGTTTCATCTTGTCCCATCACTTGTTACCTGATGTCACAGCACTCTCCAAACTATCAAGCTGCAACAAGGTCTTTTACCATCTCATACCAGCACACTCTTCATGCCAGTCCCTCTGCTGCCTTCTCCTTGTCTCACCTCATCCAGGGCCAGCGCTCTTTCTCTCTGCTTCTTCCTCCTCTCTCTTCCTTGGCTGCTCCCCTTCATTGGCTCTTAACCTCTTAACCAGCCACAGCTGCACCTTATCTACAACAGCCAACCCACCTCCCCTGAAGCCAGCCCACAGCTGTATATTATCAATGCTAATTAACCCAGCTTCATTCTTCTACAACCTGGGAGCAGAGACCAACCCCCACCTGTCTACAGCCCCTGTCAGGCAGCTGTGGGGAGCAATGATGTTTCTCCTCAGCCCCCTCCTCTCCAGGCTGAGCCCCCCAGCTGCCTTGTGCCCCAGCCCCGTTCCCGGCCCTGGACACGCTCCATCCCCTCTGTGTCCCTCTGGCAATGAGGGTCCCGGCACTGAACACAGGATTCATGGTGCCAAGTGCTGGGGAACAATCCCTGCCCTGGCCCTGCTGGCCACACCATTTCTGATACAAGCCAGGCTGCTGTTGGCCTTCTTGGCCACCTGGGCACACTGGGGGCTCATATTCAGATTTATGAAAACCCACAGCTGAGTCTGCTGCTTCAGACAAATAATAGCCAGGTTTTAAAATTAAGCAATCTTATTTTTTTTGGTTGCCAATTTGAAGTCTCCCAGTGTGATTTCCCATGGCTTTAAATTCCTTACATGACATCAAGCTTTGCACATATGTATACACATCTGTACATGTATATTAACCCATTTTGCTCTTGGTTCTAGTTCTAAAGAACAAATATTGCTTTGAACAAAGCCCATCTTGCATGCTACCCTTCCATGTGCAAACAAGGAAAACCTCACTCTGTATTTGAAGTACCCTGTATAACTGAGCAAGCATTAAGCCTTGCTTTTCTGTTTTGAAAGCTAGCAGTTTTAGCAGTTAGTACTTCTAAATGACACCAGTTAGTGTTCTATGTATAAATTCTAGATTATAAAAATGGTTTGTAACCACAGCCTCTTTTCTGTGCTCCTGGAAATGCTCCGACTGCCACAAGCTGCACAGCAGGTTGGTAAGAATGTGACAGAATGGACTCCAAGTAACACCAAGGTGACACGGGTAGGGTTACTGTGAGTTACTGGGCTGCACAGTGCTCCTGGTTAGTAGGCGTTTGAGATGTAAACTCAAAGAATCCAAGCACTCAGAGCTAAAGATCCTATTTTACTTGTTGGAAGGGTAGCTGTGTTAACCAGAGTATCCTGGAAAAAAATACAGCATAGGTAACTGCATTCTGTTTCAGCAAATTCTCCCTCCATTTCCAATTAGGAAAGGTATTCGTCACTTTTGTCTTTGTGCTGCTCCCACGATAGAGGTAAACAAAGGCAGCAGTTGACACTGCTGATTAGAGATCAAAATGGGCTTGCTAATTAGGTAACAGTGGATATTAACATTTGAGATGGAGACACACACACACACACACCCGCCCCCACACAGTTCACTCGGGGACAAGCAGAACCCTGCCACGAGCTATAGGAACCATTCTCAGTATCAGGCAAAGAGAAATGGAGACCCAGCCCAAGTACTGGGGCTGGACCACTACAAAGCTCTGCATGTATCATGCCATAAAGAATGAGGTAGCATTAACAATCAAGGAAAGCTTCTGTTCTTTATCTCTCTTGTTCCAAGTAACATGTTTACCTTACCACAGTAAGTGCCCAGAGAAGAACTACCACTAACCAAGAGAAGAACAGGCTCAGACCCCATATTTGTAAGCTTGCCTGGGATGAATGGCTCTATAAACCTTTTAAGTCCTCGTGCACCCTGTGTAATCAATGACATCGCAGCAAGTCACTGTCTTTCAGCAGATGCATTGAAGACCGAGCCGACTACCACATCAATACACAGAGACTTTACCCCAGCATTTCTGCCCAGCTGGGAATTTCAACCAGGCAGGTCCTCTGGAGCTGTTCTTGACCAATACACTTCATCTAACGAAAATGCCACTGTACAATTTATATGCTTGAATACACTTGAAAGTATCATTTCTTCTGGTCCAAAGGGTCCTAAAGAGGAGCTATAGGACAGGAGTAATAACACATATGCGGGCAGACTGACATCTCCACACCTAGGAGGATATTTCTTAGTATTGTTTCTACATGAACGACCAAGATGGAGCTGTTTGAAAAAAATCCCCTGCAAGTTTCTGCCTTTCCTGACCTTGCCCTTTTCTTATTGGTATAATATTTGTGATCTTGTGTATCTTGATTCTTCCATTGAGAGTCTTATGCCGATTCACAGAGCAGGTGCTGTGTAGGTGGGTGCTGTGTGGGTTTCCCCTCTGCTCAGATGCCTGAACTACAAGAGCTAAGCATCGTGTTCAGCCAGGCCTGAACACCCTTTGAGCCAAGATTAACAATCTGTGCCAAACTACAGAGGCAGCCTGGGATCAAAACACCTTTTTTTAAACTTTTGTTAATATCTAGTTGTATAAATAGTACAAATCTGTCCATAAAAAATATCTCTTAAGCACTCCTGCAGTCCGGCAAACTTGCACCCCATTTGTCAGAATATTGTTGAAGAGTAGATGCCCATCCTTGGTCTCATAGTAAATTCATTATTAACTCCATTGATTTGAAGGGAAGGTATCTGAAGTCCAGTCAAGAGAAAAAAAACCAAACTATATATTTGGCACTTCCTTAAGAACTCATTTGAAAGCTAGGAGTAGTTGCTGTTTCCAAATTTCAAAGGATGATCTGCTTTATAGCTTTTCTTTTAGTTTATTATTTATTTGATCTCAGACTGCAAGGATCTTTCTCTAAAGAGGGACATTTATTCACAGCACAAGCATATTTCCCAGTACTCCCCAGAACCTCCCTCAGCTTCATAACAGGGGGAAGGCACCTACATTTAGCATCTGGAGTGGATTTCTGGAACACTCCAGACTCCACCAAAACCCCCATTTGCCACTCCACACTCAATCCTCATGGGCTGTCAGTCTTTTACTAAGTCTTTGGTTAAAAAAAAATAAAAAACAATGTAAAATTCAAATAAGACTGGGAAGTACATTTGGTATCAGATTGCTTTGAAACCTACTGCTGCTTTTTGCAAAACTATACCCATGTTCTCCCAAGTTCTTGGGCACATCTGGAGTTTCACAGTTTTGGATCAAACCAGATGACAGCAGTCTGTCAAAAGACAGCCAGAAGCCCATCAAACAGATATGCAAAAGAATTAAATGAATAAAACTCTTTTGAACCCAAAATAGAATTTTCTGTAACACAGAAATAGTTCTTTTTCCAAACTTCCTTTCATGGAAAGGACAGAAACTTTATTTTTCCTGTCTGAAAACAACACGTTGGCTTTACTGATGACAGTCTTTAGAAATAGAAAGGCAAGAACATTTACTACTAGCTGTAAGATCATTTTACACATGTGAAAGCAGTGTTTGCCTTGTGTGTGATGGAGAGATGGGACTGAAACCACCCCAGGATTTGTGGTCACCTTTGAGGGACCCAGCTCTGACCCAAAAGTTTTAAGACTCAGGTAGAGAAATTCTTAACTCAAAACAGCTGACTGAAAAGCCAGCTGAGCTTGTTCAGGAAGGGCTTCTGGCTTGTTTTGAGAGATGGTGGTTCAGAGCCTTGTAGCCAGCCACAGAAATTTAATTGTACCTAAATTAAGACTGAAACCCAATCAGGCTGGATTAAAGCCTACTGGGATTCTGGTACAGAGATTCCTTGCTCTACCCTTTGCTCATATTTTTCCAAACTACTTTTTGGCAATTCTTTCATTTTTGCACCCAGTTTTCCCTGCAAATGAGCAGTGAAATTCCAAGGGACTCTATCAGGAGTTAAAAATCACTCAGTATATATTTGCCAGCGCATGCAGTGTTTATTTTTAAACAGTGCCAAAAGTGTTTATAGATAGAAACAACAGGACAACCCATAATTAAATAACTGTTTCTGCTACATCTGCTATTTAGCAACTTGAAGGAAAATAATTTCCCAACAACAAATAGGAATGGTCAAGAAACTCTCAAGTTTGGGCCCATTATTACCATATAAAACAACATATTAGTTGCTTAGCTACCAATCATAAAAGAAGGCCAATTAAAAATGAAAGAATCTTAACTAGCTGCATGGAATATAAAAGTGAAAAGTTAAAAGCTGTCAGGTGGTTAGTGGAGAGAATACTGAGAAGTGATTGACAAACTGGGCTTGCTTTGCTTCAAATTTGGCTTTGATTCAATAAATGATTGACACACTGATGTCGTCTGAAATAGCAGATTGTGCTTTGGAGAGGCTATTTAGCAGCCCATTGATTGACAGGTTACTAAAATTGTCCCATGGACAGAGGTAACCAAACAGAGCTATATTTTGACAGGTGAGCTTTTTTTTTTTCACCTGTATTTACTATACAGTTTATATTAAAGCAGAAGTAGAAAAAGACCCATGAAAGTGTCATTCAATTTCCATGAAAAAGGCTTGATGTCTCCTTTTGTAATATTGTTCCACAAAACCAGAATTCCATTCGCCCATTAAGCATCCTGCTTTTTATGGAAGATTCTTAAAGCCAAACTGAACAGCCTCAGACTTCTTTTCCAGAAACAGAGACACATCATGAACATTAAAGTATCTGCCCATTTGCACACTGAGCACCCTCACCATTGCAAGGCAGAGGCAAGTAAAATAACCAAACATGTTTCCTAGCTGGTATCAGGCAAAAAGGCTCAGTTCAAGGGGGATGAGGCATCGTGCTAATACTCGGTCCCTCCAGTTCCCATAAGCTAAGGATAGGGTGGATCAGCACCTGAATTTGATTAGCAACCCTGAGACAAAGTTTGTTAGAACTCACTCCATCTCCTCCAAAACAAGTGTGAGGCAGCACACAATGATGCAAGGAATTCTGGCACTAGTGACACAGGTGCTTCAAAAATACCTGATGCTTTAGGAACAAAGAAAAAAGTATGCTAGCCAGCGATAGTCATTAAAAAAAAAATCCTAGAACTTATTTTAAAATAAAGAAAGAGTACCACACAGCATTTTTCCTGAGTAAGCATAAATACAGCATTATTCCTCCCTACCGTTAGCCTCCAGACTCCAAAAATACTAGTTTTCTAGGTTTATTATCATGCCTTTTTTAACACTTTTAATACAAAACCTATTACTATAATTGAGCAATAAGTCTTTCTTGTTTCTGAATACCCTTCTTTTTTGTTCCCAAGTTTCCAGTTAGGAAGAACGTTGCCTACTTTGCTTCATAGTTTTTAGTCTTAATATTTTAGACTTCTACAAAACTTCAGATATATCTGATCTGCTTCTTCTGTAACTCTCAGTCATTTAGACAAAATGCTCTGTGCTTTCCAGCTTCACAATTGCTTGTGATTCACTAGTAAAGCTCCATTACTGTTTTTAAAGAAATTAAAGAAGTTTGCACATTGATTGCAGACAAAATACTAAGGGTGGACACTTACCTTAGGCATAAGCAGTTTAAGTTAGATGACTGAGTTCACAGGTTACATTCTCTACTTACAGAGAGAAAGAAAGTTGCTTCATTCAGAGCATAGCCCATATTAAAAATCAGACTACACAGGAAACACAAGAAAAATTATTACTGGTAACCACTGACATGACAGAGGCATATCTAGAGAGAGCCAAGACAGAACCCACACCTGAAGGTAGAACACAGCCACCACCACCATCCAGCAATTACCATGCAACCCCAGGACAGTGGGGGCAGCTCAACTAAGTAGTCCCGGTGCCCCCCAGCAGCTGCTGTTGTCACATGTGGGGTTTATGTTTAAACTGTGTTTATCCATTTATTGTTACCTGACATTAAAAAAATAATAACCCCTGTATGCCTCGATGGGTGACATTGTACAAGTGGCAACATAGAGAATTATAGATCTGTAAAGTATTTAGCACCTCACCTTTTCCCAGCCATTGTCACAGACAGAATACCAGAGGCTTTACAAAGTATCGGTATCATTTTAGCCCCCATATTATTTTACAGATACATCAATTATTCCAATGCCAGCATAATTGTATTCCCTAACTATAAATAATAATAATAAATAATCATACCAATAAAAGAAAGAATAGGCTTACACTGCACGAACAATTCATTTATGTTATAATGAATAGCATACATCCCAATACCATGGTGACTGGGTGCTTTGTAATGAAATTATCCAGATAGATCGGGGTATTTGCATACTTTGTCAAATCAACACTGCTATAACCATTTTTAAAAGCAACTTTAGTCCCAAACATCTATGCCTTTGCCTTGCCTTCTGCTCAGGGCAAGCAGCTTCTAACCCGAAGTTTCCTGTAGACGTTTATCTGGCTTTGTCAACACTGGAATATATTTTCTACAGTTTATCTGCTCTCTTTACTTGGATGGCTACTCAGCCTTTAAAAGGAAGAGAGAAATAAAGCATCAAAGCGCTCCCAGTATTTACTTACCTGCTTTTGTAAGTGGCCTGGCCTCGCCCATCCCCTTAGTACTTTCAAAAGAGGAAGGATGTTCTACTTTCCAAAAGAAAACTGCTTCTGCCTTCTTTTTGTGCCTCCTCCAGAAGATGCAACCTCACAACCTCTTAGCTACCGGCAAGTAACAGACAAGATCTTTCAAAGTGTGAATTTCATATGGGCACAGGATTCTTTAGAAATCCTGCTCAGGACCAAAAGCAGTCCTTGTGGTTTTCATTGCCCTTCTTCCCAATTACAGTACTGCACAATTTTTTTGATTAACAGGAAAAAAACCACTCCGGTATCATCTTCAAACTTCTGCTTTGCAGTAAGGTTATGCAGGCATTGCATAAAACATGTCCATTTTACAATTTTAACATTCACAGCATATTTTTTTAAAAATCTATTAAAACATATGTTTCAATGAAATATGATATTTTAGGAAAAAACTTTTGGAAGAACACTGCCTTCTTGGTGTTGCTTTTTCATCCTGAAAATGGCAGTTCTCAGTTTTTCTTTTTTTTTCAATTATGTATTTTTCCTAAGACTATTCGAAGACTACAGTCCATTGCCTGCCCAATTCCAGCTAATTGTTATGATTTTAAAAAGTTCTAAAGACGTTGTTATTTTTTAGAAAAGAAAATAAATCCCCTAGTCCAGCGTGCCTGCTGATTGGGGACTTCACTCAAAATCCACTGAAGAAAATATGAGGTTTGTGGATCGCAGTATGAACAACTTTTAGATCAAACTAATTCAATTAGCTGCTTTTGCTGGTTTGATTGGGAAATGGTATTCCAGTGTTGCTGTGCTTATTTCAGAAAAAGTGGCGTGTTTATTGTTGTTTTTCTAAACTGGAGATTTGTTGTGATTTAAAGAAGGAAAATTCAGTTCCTAAAATGAGAGCTTCCAGGCTGTTTCAGTCTGCAGTAGGTTTGCAAGACTGAATTATAAATTCTGGAAATAGGATGTCATAGTTAAAAAATGCATGGCGAGCCTTATGTATAGTTCTGAATGAGATCTTATGTGATATTTTAGCTGATGACATTGTGATGGAAGATGAACCACAGATGTGGCTGGAGAAGGTAGCTGCTGCCAGAGCTGTGCAAACCATTGCACTGTTTTAAATTCTCGTTGCTTGGCCACAAAAGATTATTTTTTGCAGTAAAATGGGAGCTCAAACTCAAATGCCTTTTTTGCAGCCAAAGGGTGAATCCTTTAGCTGAAGATTAGAAGGCAAGGAGCTCTGGAAATGCTGCCTGCTGTTACTCAAAATATAAATTATTAGCAATATGAGGATTTCATCCCAGGAGGTGCAATTTAACCTTCCCTACCATCCCACCAAATGGGAGTAAGTGAACTATGTTCAGAGAAAATGGAAATGGATTTTGCCCCAGTGCTGCTGTTCTACCCCTTTGTAGGGAAAAAGGCTGTTCTATAGCATGGCAAGGATAGTTCTACAAAAAGTCCCAAATACATATTCTATAAACAAAGAAGTAGTTGTTTAAATGTGAAAAACTTTCAGAAATCAGTTTTTTATAGTGACCATGAACACACAGGGGAAAATTACAAAGTCACAGAATGAAATACAACTAGCAAGGAACATAATAAGAAGGAAGTGTTTGGTAAGTGCCTTCTCTGCACAGGAAAAGACCTAGGAAAGATTACATCTGTCACTCAGTAAAGAGAGAAAGCTTTTGACAGGTCACCCTAAGAAAGCCTTTTTTACTTTCATCTTCACTACAGGAATCAGCTGTGATCAGATTGCAAAAACAATCAGGACCAGTGTCAGAATAGTGGGAGCTCTGGCTACAGTCAGGAAGAAGAGTTTCAAGAGCACTTAGAAAGCACATAGATAAGGTCAGGCCATTAAATCAGAATTTCAGAATTACCAGTGATCATCCCTGAGGACCTGTGGAGGACCAGTGGTTTCCAGAAGACTCAGACCAATGCAAACACAGCAGCTATCTTGAAGATGGAAGGCTGGGAAGAGACCATTGGGTCAGCTTACCGTCTTTTCATACAAAAATACTAGAACAAAATAATCAAACTACCTGTAAGAACATAGAATAAGTGGGTCTTTTTTGAGATGTACAACAGACAACATGCATTTATTCCAGATAAATTATGTCAAACCTCATTCCATGACAGTGTGACAGACCTTGTGGACAGGGATGTCATATATTCTTGACTTCTGTAATCTTCCACCACTGTCTCACGTAACAGCCTCACATACATGAGCTACGGGATATCCTCCAGCTGACATTACTGCAGGGGGCTGGAAGAGGTCAGAAAATCATACTCCAAAAATTATGTCGCGGCCCCATGGTCAGGCTGGAATACGTCTGGACTGGGTCCTGGGCCCAGCGATATCCTCTACTTTTATTGATGTCTTAGAAGGTGGAGCAGAAAATTTTTAGCATGATATCTGCAGATGGTACCAAGCTAAGGAGAACAGCAACAGCCTTTGAAGACAGCATTGTAATACAGAATGATCTTGACAAATTGCAGAAACAGTCTGAAAAAAATAGGATGCAATTCAAGATGAATCAGTGCGAAGTTGTCACTGATGCATAATCAGCTGTTCAAATATAGGATGGGGACAACTGATTACAAAGCAGTTCTGCAAGAAAGCATCTGGGGTTACAGTGAATCAGAAGCTGTACATGAGTCAACAGTGTCATGCTGTTGCAAAAAGGGCATATGTCAAACTGGGACATATAAACAGGAGTGTCATATGTTAGACATGTGAAGTAATCCCACTTGGTGCTGGGAAGATTTCAAACGCAATACAGCATCCAGTTGTTGGCGCTGCACTTCAAAACATATGTTGTCCAGCCACAGAACAATAAAAATAGTGCCAGGTCCAGAAAACATGACCTACAAGGAATGACTGAAGAAATCGGGGCCGTTTGGTGCGTAGATGTAATGTCTTCAAATATATTAAAAATTGCTGCAAAGAGGAAGGAAATAAACTGTCCTCCATTTCATTTGAGAATGCCAGAAAAAGAAACAGACAGGTCATTCAACAGTATGAAAATTTTCTAATGGTAAGGCCACTAGAAACTGCCCAGAGGAATTGTTGAATCAGCTTCGTGTTGACCAAATGTGCCTCAAGAGTAAAACAAGTGTAGTTAATCCTATCACTGGGCAGACAGGACCGCACCAGATCACTTACCAAGGCAGCTTCTGTTGAAGCTGACAGTGTCGTTAGCTGGCAATATTACCACAGAAGGAATTTTTTTTGTTTATCAAACCCCCAAAAATTCTGATTATTTTTTTATTGTTTGTAGAACTTGTCAGAATACCACTTTTTCTTTCTCTAAAGTGGTATGCAAAGCGTGAAGCAGGTCACCAACTCTGAGATGAATTTAATTTGAGATGAGTTATGTACCTGCATGTATATAACTTCAGGGGGTGGGGTGGGGGGAGGAGGGGAAGGAAAGAAAAAAATCCTCACATTTCATTATCAGCATAGCAGCCAGAGAAGGAACGACAGACAACAATACTAACTAAGATAAGACACTTCAAGTAACACAGCTGAGTTCGTTGTGACTACTCCTGATGGGAACTGTTATCAGAGTCAAGTACACAAAGTGTATTTGGCCCTTTGTTTTGCACAAAAATGTCTGTAAACTTTACAGTAATGTACAACAAACCACACACATTATTTTGAAAAATCAGATCAAAAGCACCCCAAAGCTATAGCAACAGAGGATTTTCACTATCCCAGGTCACACTATCGTTCCACGAAATCTGCACATAACCAAGAAATAGGAAAACCTATAAGAACATACCTAGTTGATTGTATATTGCTGTATTTGGGGGGAGAAAATTCCATACAGATCCCAGTGGGGAATTCAGCTCGTGCCCTGAAGCATGAGATTTGATTACTCTTTTTTGAACATGCATAACTGCCATTGCTATTACTGGTCATAACATTTTGTCAGGAAAGAGAAATATTATTCTGCAATGTAATAAAAATAGATAAAATTGAATATAGCTTCAGAATCATTTGCTACATTTCCAAAGTAAACATTAAGCACCCATCAAGATTATTCCATTGGATAAGCCAAGGAAGCCTCCAGTGCTATCTGTTCGTTTTATTATCTCTAATTTTCAAGTGTGCAAAAATGCTTTCAGTAAATATTATGGGTTCTTCCTGTGCTAAAAGAGATGCTAAATGACCTTCACCAACTTAGTTATAAATAAGAGAAGGAGGGAGCACAAAAACGCTGTATATTTTCAGCTCTATTCAAACCTATCAGCGAATTCTGACCAGTGGATAAAAATGGACACCAGATTCTGCTTGCTTTTTTTCCCCTTTTTCATAATCCCACCCCAGTTCCCTCTTGAAAGGCATTCTGTTCTGTCAGCCATAATGGCATCTGCTGGTGGAGACAGGAAGCCATAAATCTGTAGGGTTCCTCTCGACCAAGCCTTGTTAATGCTCCCATTTATCACCGAGGATAGGGTGCCATCTCACTAGTGCTCTACTCAGAAGTCCATCTTCTCAATTTCCCCTTCCCAAAGGAGTAACCATTTAAAACAGTGACTTTCACATCTTGCATGTTGAGACTGAAAACGCCACTGATACAAATACCATACCCAGTGTGTAGCATTTGGATTTAAGCCATGACTCTGGAGAACAATAGCCGCTACTTGCTGATCCCAGGCTACACTGAATCGCTGCTTTGCTTACATCTAGAGCTTCGATCTTTCCAACTTGCGCAAAAGTAGCAGATCCCAGATGAAGAGGTTAAAATCTGAGGGACTGCGTCATTTCCCCCCCTCCCCAATGCCTGCTAGGGACCCAACACCTTACACCATGTCCCACGGTTTGGGAGAATCTTTAATAAGACATCATTGTGTCCAAACAGCATTTAAAATACAATCCTTCATCATAAACAAACTATCCTAATTGGAGGTGCAGTGTCTTTCTGTGCAGCCTGGAAGGAGAGGAAATATAAAACCAATTAGAAGTATCTCCTTTTTTCTGATTTGGGAACTGAGACACAGGAGCTGAAAGGGTTCAAAGTCACACATCCAGGCAGGATGAACTGGGAAAAAAAACTCCTCGTGTGCCACCCTGCTCCTGAACTACCTGACCCAGGTAAAGTGCTGCACTGAGGAATCAGATAGCATGTCGCCTCTCGTCACAGCGCCGGGTGACTGCCCCGCTGTTGCGGGTGCTGCGGCCCCTCTGGGCCCTGTGTCCGCACCTGCCAGGACTGGGGACAAAGCAGAAATCCCCTGGTGTCAACCAACAGGATTTTACACATGCTGCACACAGGTATAAGTGGTCTGTGCAATTCTGACTGATTCAAGCAGAGCTGTTCACTTCTGAGTGAGTTATGCTAGGCATAAGTGGAAAAATGAGTATTTTATAGTAGTGTTATCCTATTTTATCTTTCAAACGAAGCGTTTGCTTGTGCCAATAAATACTTTCAAATTGCTTATAAAAATTGCTAGAGTTCGTAGGGGGAAGGCTATCAAATAATTTAAGCGAAATCAGTTAGGTGGACACTTTCATAAACACAATTTCGTATTAGGCTGCTAAATACAAAGGTCACTTAGGGGTCTTCCTGGAGAAACTCATTCCCTGCCTGAGCTGCAGGGCTGCCGGCTGCAGATCACCAGTGACACTGGCTATAACACAGCGGCTCTTGCTGGTGCTTTGTAACAGAGCCTGGTCTCACAGATTGATTTGAGAGGGATGCAAATTATTCCTATTAAACCCAATAGTTTAGGTAAAAAGATAAAAATGGCAAAACCGGGGAGGGGTGGGTGGCTGGGTATGTGTGTAAGTATCTAAGAACTCTGTTCCATATCAGACTCCGGGATCAGGCTACGGAGTGTTGCAAAATCCAGTTTTAAGAGGTCTTACACAAATTATAGTTGAATGTATAGAAATTAATCCACCCTTTCAGCCCCCAAGCACTTTGAAACCCTCAAGTGCTAACAGCAGCTGTGGATAAAAGCCTGAAACAAATACAGGGGGCAGGGGAAGTCATGTCCTTGGGTCTTGGGGAACAAATCCGGCCCAAAGCTCCGCTGTCACCTGCCCCTCCTCGGCCTGGCCATCCGAAGGGTGAGGGCTCCACACGGCTCTGGCTCGCCGTGGGGGTGCAGAAGCACCCGATGGACATACCCGGCTCCCCCCAAAGGGAGGTGCGGGGGGAGCTGGGGGCGCAGGGGGTGCTGGCGCACAGCACCCCTCACCCCGCTCGCCCCTGTACAAGGGCCTCCGGCGGCGCCCCGGCTTCCACCGCAACTTCACCAAACTTTGCGGTTACGTCCAGCCGCGCCGGTTCCCGCAGCTGCTCCCCACGCTGGGGCAACCGCTAGGGCGGGGGCTGAGCTGCCAGCGGGAAGGGCCCCCCGCAGCGCCGGGCTCCCCCGCAGCGCCGGGCTGCCCCGCAGCGCCGGGCTCCCCCGCAGGCGGTTCCACCTGGGGAAGCGCCGGTGGCACGGCAGCCCGGGAGCGGCGGCCGCGCTGCCCCAGCCCTGCGCACGCCGAGGCGGCCGCCCGCGCCCCCCGTCCCTCCAGCCGGGCCACCCGCGTCCCTGCCCCTCTCCAGTGGGAGTGGGCGGCGGGCGCTGCCCACGCACCCCCGCTCCCGCAGAGCCCTCAGGGAACACCCGCAGCGGGAGCGCGGGGGGTGGTCTCGCGGGGGGGGGGGGGGGGAGGTGCGGGGAAGGGGCGGCCGCGCGTGGGGTCGCCCCGGCTGGGGGGGTGGGGGCGCGCCCCAGGTGCCGCTGGGCCCGGTGCCATCGCGCCCTGTCTCTTTAATAAACTGCTCTGCCGCCTGTCTGCGCGGAGTAAATTTCATCCTGTCATCAGGTCGCGGAGGAGGAGTTTGTTAATGTTCAGTTTGCTCAGTGGATCGATGTTTGCTGGCATCGCCTCGCCCTGCCTGTGTGTGTGTGTGTGTGTGCGCGCGCGTGTGCCTGTGCGAGCGTGTGTGCGCGCCAGTGCCTGTGTGTGTGCGTGTGTGTGCGTGTGCGTGTGTGTGTGTGTGTGTGTGTGTGTGTGTGTGAATACCAGATTTCCTTCCATCCAAAGCCTCCCTGTCCTCTCCCATATCACTCACTGCCTGGCATCTGACAGCACGGAACCTGCAGCGCTCCGCGCACACACACGCACGCACGCACACACACACCACGCACACCCGGGCACCGCTCCGCCATACAGCTCTGCGAGGAGGAGGAGGAGAGGAGAGGAAAGGGAGGAAGCAGCCAGCCCCACAGTCTTTCCAGAGCTGCCTTTTTAATATATACATATCTATTTTGTTATTTATTTATTACCATTCTCTGGCACTGTGGGCGCCTTTCATTTGCTCCTGAGCTTGGATGTTTGAATCAAAGCAAAGCAAGTGTTGCAACAGTTAAAAAAAAAAAAAAAAAAGCCAACCAAAAAAAAAAAAAGAGAGAGAGAGAGAAAGAAAGAAACCTAGATCTCTAAAATAAAATAAAAACCAAACAGGTTCCTATCAGTGAAGTGGAAAGGAGGGGGGCAGGGGAGGCTTGAGGGGGGTGTTGGGGAAAGCAGCTGAGAGGCAGAGAAACACGACTCAGGAGCGTCTCAGGGCTCTCGGATCTGGGGACAGAAGTGAGATTGGAGAAAGTAGAGCGATGCCAAGGAGGAAACAGCAAGCACCCAAACGGGCTGCAGGTAAGGAGAAGCCATCCACTTACACAGCCTCTGTCTCTCCACTCCTTCCAATCCTACCCCCCATCTTTATTATTATTTAGGGTCACCCTTGCTTTTCCGGGCTGGATCTTTATTTATTTATCCCCCCTCCCCCTCCCTTTCCCTTCGTAACTCTGTGGAGCCAGTTTCATCCCTTATTGCCAAGATCTTTACTCTGACATGGGCTGTCCCCTTCCACCCTCCCGCCGCTCCCACCGCGCTCGGTCCCCGCTGCCTCCTGCTCCCAGTTCCCATCCTGCCCTGGCTAAACTTTTCCCCCCAACTTTATTCCGCTCGGCTCCCATTCTCCCCCGGCCCCTTTCCCTTACCGAACCGAAAGCTGCCTCCCATTTGCTTCCCGCTTTAGTCTTTTTTTTTTCCCCCCCTTTATTCCACCCCCCCACCCCCCACCCCCTCCCGGTGGTTTTTGTTTTTAAAAACGTGTGTTTCGCGAAGTGGGTCGGTGTGTTTAACCTTTTATTTCGCCGTGTTTCTGGTGGCGATGCTGGCCGGGTGTGTGTGCCTCTGTGTGTGTGTGTGCACGTTGTGTATGCCTGAAATAGTACAGGGACTGTCTCTGCTGATGAACCCGGTGGGGAAGTTCAGCCTTTGATCATCAGTGGTGAAAATTGCAACAGGAAATAAAATGAAACGTTCTGACTGTTAGAAGACAATCCACATTTTCAAATCAAATCCGTCTTTTGTTTTGTAGCCGAGTTTTTAGATTTGCACATGCCAAGTGGTTTTGCAATTTTTATTTTTTTTTTTTTTTTAAGAAGAAAATAGTTTGCAACTTTGGAAGTGTTTTGTTTTGTCGTTTGTAGGGTGTTCTTTTCCTTTTGGGGGCCAAGGAAAAGAAACAGATGAGTGGGCCTGTATAGTAAATCTTTTCAAACAGTTTTCTTTCAGGCTGCTTAATTGCTTTTTATTTTTTTTTAATAGTGTGGTGGGGTTTTGTTTCTGGGAAGCGCAATATGGAAGTTCATTTTTCTTCTGCCAGACCCACCCACTGAAAAATCAGCTTTCCAGTTGATTGCCAGCTTTGATTTGACATTTGATTGATCACCTGTCATCTTGCTGCCTTTGATCTATTCATTCTTGATATATATCAATAAATCACTCACCATGGTAACCCAAGTGCCAATGACGTAAGGCTTGCCCTCTAGATTCTCTTAGCCAGACATGCACAATTATTATCTTGTTTGGCTCTTAATGTAGGCGGGTTTTTTCCCTTCTTTTTTTCTTTGTGTCCTTCATCAGATCAGTTCTTTAAAGAAAACTAGTATTTTATGTTTTTAATTATAAAATTGTTTTTTTAATTTTTCTTCCCCCTTCTGGATATTTTCTAGGTGTAGCATATTATATGTGGGACAAAATGTATGGGCAAGTTTAGTGGCATACTTGAATAAACTTTGAAAAGTAGTGCTTGGGATTCATTCAAAGGTAAATGTTATTTCAGAGAAACTAGGATATGCATTAACTTTATTAACTTACATATTTTGCTGTGTTCATATAGGTGTAGGACAATGGTATGCAGGCAGGGTCTTTTGGGATGTGACCAATGAATGTACCTATGCAGGTTGCGAGTATGATTCCTGGCAAGCAAAGATCCCCTTTAACCATAAATAATAGTTAAGCTAGAAATGCATATATATATATATATATATATGTATATGTATATATATGTATTCAGAAGAACTCTCTGATGAGTTGCTATTATTTTATTCACAAAGAGGTTATATCTGAAGAAGGCATTAATGTTTTCAACTTGCAGGATAAATAGCTATTTTTTCATGGATGCTGATCATCACAGTGACAAGGCTAGAATTGCTCCTTTTTTCTCTCTTGTCAGGAGTATGAGACTTCATTTTATTTTGTTTTCAAAGTAGAATTTTCGCTTGGAATGTGAGTAGTATCTTTTTGTAGAAGGGGTACCCTGTTCTTTTTTAGAGACATAGGCTAGAGAGTAAGTAAATTTTTTGCGAGCAAAGCTCATGCTCCCGGGATTTCCCTGCTGAGAATACAGTAAGATATGTTTTTATCCAGAACGCTACAGTATTTTTGAGAATCTTAATGGTGAAGGAGAAATCTGAGTGACCACAATTACATCTCTCTTTCCTCATTCTCATTATAAAACGTGCATTGCTCTTCAGTGGTGCATTTCTTTGATTTGATTATATTTGTCCTCAGATCAATGTTGTTTCAGGTGAGCAAAATGCTGCAAATGCAGTCCAGTTTCATCCAGCATAACTGATCTGAAGTAGGTTTATACATTTGCAATAGTTCTCCTGCTTTGAAGTTGTATTTGTGTGTTTGTGGGGGGTAGAGGGGGGTTTCAAAGAGCAGACGTGCCTGTTGTATATAGTTCTTAAAACTGACTTTCATTTTCAGGGATAGTACTGAGGCTCTGTTTTATATGGTGAAAAATACCTCAAAGTGACAGTAGACAGACTGTGCAGTGAGAAATGAATCGCTCATCAAGGCTGATAGCAAAGCTCCTTATTCCTTTTATTTAAAGGAGTTAATACATTATATATTACTTAATTTTCACTTTTATTTATTTTTAGTTGTACAAGTTCAAAGGTATCAGTTGCACTGCATTTTGTCTTGATGGCAGCAGAGATATTGAAGAGAAGTTTGCAACTTTTAGCTTCTTTAGATAGTTCACTTCCAACGGAAGAAAAATGATAAGCCTTATGATTCTGGACATGCCTGCTTTTGTCATTGCTTAAAATTAAATACTATGCACAACTGTAAATAATTACTACCATGCACTGACTTTGAAAGCAGGTTTCTAGTTTGATTAATGAATAATGTAAAGGTTAGAGAGAACCAGCGAGTGAATCAGAAGTGAAGTCCTGCTGCTAGATGAAAATCTGTCTAGAGAAATATACATGGCAATTTTGTCCTTTTCTATTATTAATTTTAAGCCTTGTATTCCTAAGAAATATATTACAGACCATTGTAATGAAACAAGGTAGTGTAATTGGATAAACGGAGCACTATTTATGTTTGATGATGGGGATTTTTGATCTCAAATTACACTTTTAAAGACACTTTATTTCACATCAACATGGAAACTATGTCAAATGCATTTTGATCTTTCCAGGGCCGAAGCTTTTCTGAATCGTCATTCCTTTTTGAGATCGTCATTTCCATTTCGATAATTCTTGAAGCAGATAGTTACAGCTCTTGATATCAGTGCCTGCTTTAGTATCATACTTCTGTTTACAGTAAACAACCCATTTGTATTGTAGCTTTCACCCAAAGGAGTCACAAAGGGCTTTGCAAACGGCTGGCCCAATTCTTCTCTTGCTCAGGTGCAAATCAGAAATGGCTTTACTAGCAGCATCAGTGCAGTTGCAGTGAGTACTGTCTGCTCCTGCAAGTAAGAAGAGACTCAGGCCCACAAAGTACTTCATCCTTCAATGAAATGCAGCCACCTCTGGGGTAGAAGTCTTGTAACGATTCCATAACAAATGGTAATATATTAACAGAAGGGTGGAAAAAGGGTGGGAGCAAAGCAGAATTGCTATTCAGATTTTATTCCTAGGGGTATGAAATAGCTTTCAAACACAATTTCATTGGATTAAACTCTCCTTTCCCCTGCAGCTTGTTTAAATGTGCATATTTTATTTTGTGATCATGAATTGCTAGTTTGCTTTTTTAAAGCCTGCAAAGAGGAATCTGGACTTAACGCCTTTTCCGGCTGCAATTTTGTATTTCTTCTTTTCCTTCTCTCTCAGCTCCAGTAGGCTATCTAAGAACCAAAGCTTTGGAAAAGTACAGCAGAAACAGCTATCAGTCGCATTTATTTTGTTTATTCGAGCTGTAGAATAACACAGTTTTGTTTTTGGAAAAGTCCTCCCAGAGCAACAAACAGAAGATACTTAGCAGTCAGTACTTTAAAGCTGCAGTTTGCACCTTAGGAGTAAAAGGTTATTTAAAGCAGAAACATATTTAGAAAGTGAAATTCTGCTTCTGCAGAGAGCAGAGCAAATGACCAGCTAGGTCTGATACATACGTTTCTGCGATGAAGGGAAGCGTTATATACATGTATTAATAAGCAAGAGCATTGTGGCTTTTTTAGTGTTATTTGTATCCTTTATTACAGGGGCAATAGAAGCAGGTTCCAAGCAAGCAGTCCTGAATGAAACTATAGGAATGGCAGCATCGTTTTGTTTAAACAACCTCCAGAAAAGCAAGTGCACATCAAAACCACCTAAATAGCTCATGCCTCAGAACCTTTCAGTTGCTGTGCACACCACGATGCTGACAGATGACAAAAAAGCCAAGGTGTTGACAAACAAGAGGAGCCTTTAAATCCTGGTTAATTAAATATATTCCAAAATAGGTACTTTTGCAACTAAAGAGGCACCAAAATTAGTTGCCATCTGCGTTAAATTCTGGAATCGGCTACTAAGCCTGAAACAGCTATGTAATTTTTTCCCATTGTCAAAACTCAGGCCTGAATGGGACAATTTGAAATCATGTTCATTTTAGTTACTGTTTCCTTATTTCAATTTTCCTGTCACATATCAATGCACTGTATATTATCACTATATAAAGAGTGGGACTCACCAAGAGTTCAGCCCCAGTGACTGTGAAATAAAAGATGTTTCCATCAGTAAATGACACAATTTTATAGCCCTTTTAAAAACACGTTCATTGTCAGAAATTTTTTGCATAAATGCTCTCCCTCTTCTGTGCTCTCTAATTGAAAAGCCCATTTTCTTCAAAACAGCAGGATTTTGGTATTTCCTCCTGGAGCTTTCTTCTTCTGATTTTTCCTCTCATTCATAGCACCCACCTCAAGTAACTGTTTCCCCTAGAAGAGGTCCCTGGAGTTCCTCCGTAGCAGAGGGCCAGGGAGAGCCTTTCTCCCGTCGTTTTACTTCCCATCCCGATGAGGACATCACTCCCAGAGAGCAACTCCAGACTCGCAGAAAAAAAAAAGCTGTCAGTTGCTGTGGCTGCAATTCCCAACTTAGCAGCAGCAGAGGGAATGGAACTGTACTCTATCAATTACAGTTGGAACCAGAGGCTAAACACTTATTGTGTTAAGCTATTGTGCAGATCTTAAGAGCTCAAATGTAAAAAAAATATCATGTCAGCTAGTGGAGGGGAGAATAAGGCCTGGTTCTTCTACTGGATGACGTATTGTTAGCAAATGCAAAGTAAAATTATTCAAATTCTATTTAATGCTTCTCGGGTTGAGACATGTGTGTACCATATTATGCCTTAAAAAAGGGGGATCCTACTGACTTTACTGCTAAAATAAGCCATTATTTTTCCCTCTTCTCCGCAAAATGAAAATATTTGTGAAGTTTTACCTCTAAAGCGTGCTCATGCAAGCAGAGAGACATTTTCATCTGTCTCCGAATCTGATACAGGAGTCAACTAGAAACATTACGCTCTCAGATGAAGTCTTACATTTCATTCATGCAAGAGCAGTGATTTTTCATTACCTATTTAATTACAATAATTTACATGAGAGTGGGTCCAGTTCTGCAGCTCTTACTCAGCACTTTCCTTCAATGGGTAACTGGCCTGTGTAAAGACTGTCTATGTGAACCTGGGCTGTTTAGCTTCAAAATTAAATATATATGTTTCTTTAGTAATGTTTTGCCTCTGAAGAGGGATCAGATTGTACCATTAAGCTTTAAATTTAGGGAGAGTTCTGCTTGTAACTTGTGTTACTAATGGTTGCATGCTATTCTTCTCTAAAGTCTGTACGACTGAGATATTTTGCTTCCTTGGCTAACTTTGCTTCTCAAACACATTTCCATTGTCTGTGTTAATTATTGAATACTGTTTCTTGGTACTGGTAGGTGATACAGTCTTTTAAAGAATCTGTTTTTAACATGTAGTGTTAACGCTGTACACACGAGCAGCAGCTCTCAAGTAAATGCATGAAGATGGTTTTGCAAATCAGAAGCCTTAGAGTTCCGTGTAGTTTTAGGGACTAAAATCGGTTTTCTCATTAAGGTGACCTCTCACTTGAGGCTGTTGGATCTTGGCACCGAGTAATTTTTACCATGTTATAATAATGGCTTCTGCAACTCAGAAATACCTTGACAGCAAACTGTGTATTTTTTTAAGGTTTCAAGGAGAAACGCATCATAGAAGCACACTGTTTCCCATTAGATTTACGCATCCCTCTTTAACTGTTTCTGGCTTTTCATCTGTTACTTGTGAGGTTTTTCAGGCAAAAAAAAGTGGAAAAACTGGTCTTATGATCTAAGTGTTGCATTAAGTAGTTCATTTATAAAAATGAAGAAAATCTTTGTTTCTCTAAAAGAAATGTTTTCCCCCTTTGCCCTAGGAAAAAGAAAGTCACAACAATAGCTTCAAAATGACAGGATTCAATTGTGAAAAATACATAGTTTATAATGTGCAGTGCCCGATGGTCCTAAGTATTGGTAAAATTCCAGTTAAATAGAACAGTCTTAAATGTATTGGAAACAGACCCTCTTCAGGTATGCACACATACATACCTAAAAAAAGGAGAGACAGTCGCCTGTCTGGGAGCAGGATGCACTGTTCTTATTGACAGAAACTGGAGAGCTCAGTTGTTTAGAGCAATTTTTGATTATTCCACCAATATTTGCCCAAATGTTAAAACTTGTGTGATGTTAGGAGCTGTGTCCACTGAAAGTCCTTTGTTAGTGTTTATTTTCTTTAAACCTCCAGCTCCTGGAATCTGGTGATTATGCAAGTGCCCACTGTGCATTTTAAAAGGAAAATGTATTTTAAACTCCTTGCTATGGAGAACTAAGGAGCTTGAAAATGTGCAGCCTAAAAGTTCTTATGCCAGAAGAAAAATGCTGTGATTCTCAAAGTGACTGTTTCTGACATCTCATAATTTTCAGCTGGTCTCACAATTTTTGTGGTTGTGCTTCGTGATTTTTGAATAAACAAGGTTGGCAGTATTGCTTTTGACTGATTCCAATGATGAACTGGTGTATGTGTCTGCGTATGTAATTATATACATACACAAACATAATACCAGTAAACAAAATACATAACATAATGATGGAATGGAGTTACATGAATGGTAGCTCTGAATTTGTATTGATATCAACAAAGCAGTTTTGAGACATTAGACCATGGGTTCTTGAAGAGTGGCTTTCAACTGAAGTTTTGTGGAGATTGTTTTTAGTGGCAATTAAATCTAGAAAGTTAATAGCCAGTAACTGTTCTTTAAAGTCTGAACACTTGCAAGACCTATGAGGAATGCATAGCCTACCTTTTTTTCAGATATAATCAGGCTCAACTTTATTGAAAAAAAATTTACAACTAGCAACATTAATGCTGTATTTTTATTGTATTAATGCAAATGAGATGCTGACTTCTTTCTTTCATCTCCATGGCTTGTATCTGTTATAGCTGTATTTTATTCCTTTCTGTGTCTTTTCTCCCAGTGTTCTGTAAACTGCCATCATCTAATGATACTGAGGCTCATTAAAGTTACTCACCATGCTAAAGAGACTATGGGAATCATCCTTAGCTCTAGATGGCTATAGAAAAGCAAAACCATTGAGTATATGGGGAAAACTAATCCAGATCAACCCTTCCGTTCCCATTTTGGGAAATCTTTAAAACTGGTAGGTCAAACAGGAGGAAGAAACTTGCAGGAAGAGCAGTGTACTGGAAAGAACAGGTCATTTTTAATACACATCCCTACCTGACAAAGATAAAAAGCAATAAAGTTTTAAGGAGCTTTCTGGCTCTTCCTGCATCTCTCTCCGAAGACTCATTTAATTGAAAAGCCTGTTGTGCTTGGTTTTGTGCATGTAAAAGAGAGAAGGGGCAATTTTGCACAAGGCCTAATATTCCAGCACAATATAATCGGAACTCTTTCTGGTTGCTTTTTAAGTCTCTCTGTTCATATAAAATTAAGACCCTCTTATCTTAAATTGTAGTAAATCTCATTCAATATTGCTTTCATAACTTAAAAAATGCTGTTACATATTCCCAAAGCAACTTTGCTGAAGTAATATTTGGTCTGTTTATATGGAATCAGTGCAGGATTTCTATTGAAAAAGGAGCAGCACACAGTTCTTGTTCATAATGGAAATAACTGAATTCTCTGAAACACCTTACCTTGGTAGCAAAGATTTTTTCTAGAGAAACTCTGCTTAGACGGGATTGGAACGAAAATCTGCACATTGGTGCAGTTTGGTATGTGCAGACAACAAGCCTATTTCCATCATTCACCCTCCACTTGGACAGAAGTAATTTTTTTGGTAGAAAGGTTTTACTCTGAATTTTCCATATATAAATAATTTTGTGTGAATTACACTGGGACTTACCACCACAATTCATAAGGCCTGCAATTTTCTTTGTACATGTAGGAAGAACTCATTTACTTCCTGCAGCATGAGTGGACTTCACAGAAAAGAGCTGGATCTTTTTCATGATGTACAGTTCTGCATTGAAGAAACATAACCTTATGCTAGCTGGTATATTGGTCTACCAAAATTAATTTTTTTATGTGTTTTTCAGCCGTGTCATAACATGTATAAGCACAGTACAAGTAGCTTTAAATTAACATGTGAAAGGAGAAGGAAGCTAAGTAGTTATATTGATCATCTGTAGCATTAAATGCTAAAAAAATTAAAAGCTTTCTAGTGCTTTTGATAATCTGTATGGTTCCTGCTCATATATGTCTGCTTTGTTAGTGAGCAATATTTCTTCACACTTAGCACCTTTCTTCCAAAGATTTCTTACTAATGCTGTGTACTCCTCAGAATAAACCCAGTGAAGTAGAATATTTTTTCCCCATTTTACAGAAAATCAAATTGAAGCCAGGAGGTATTAGCTGATTTTCTCAAGGTCAAACAGTATTTGCTCCTAATTCCCTTCTCTAGGTACTAGATCACATTTCTGTTGTCAGCACACTTCCAGGAGAGAAAGCCAGGCTGGAGGCTCAAGGCATCTGCGTGCTTGCTGCTGGGGTGAGAAGAGGGAGCAGCTCAGCTGGGGCACTGGGGCTGTTGGAGGGCAGCTGGAAAGGCAGTTTCATCCCTTCCGTGCAACTCCCCGTGGTGGAGGAGGTGGCACTTTGCTCATGTCCAGGAGCTCCCAAAAGTGGGAGGACTCACAGTTAGAGAAATCAGAGCTCTGCTAACTGGGCGCTTTACTAGGCAATAGCTTTAGACAGAAAAATTTAAGTCTTTTACCTTGGTCAATGGTAAGTTTCAGAGCATTTGGTTATGGTTACTTTTTCCCCTATATACTGTTCTTCATTTCTTTGTCAGACCTGCGATCTAGCTTTGTATTTCTGACAGTGTGTAATGTATTGCCTTGAGAAATATGAAAAACCTGGTCTGATTGCAACTAAACGGGACATACACATTTTTTCCCCCACCCAGACTGCCGGAGGCAGTTGGAAATCTCTGGTAATAGAGTTTGAGGCTCTGGTTTTTCTAAGTCAGCTTCTAATGTTAAGGGTCTAAATCCTTACATGGGCACCTAAATAGAGCTCTGCCTTTTCAAAAGCTTTTAGCACCAAGCAGTTCCCATGGACCTTCCTCAGTTCCCCCTCTTGTGTAAACTGGAATTGTTAAGCCTCGATCAAGGGCAGTGGGTTTTTTTTTCTAAAGTGGAGATGTATGTATTGCCTATAGAAGAAATATGATGCAAGTAATAGCCTATGGATTCATTAAGGATTGTTTATGTTTATTTTCACACCATATTACCTTTCAGGAATGGTCGTTTCAGCCATTATATTGACAGGGACTCAGAATAAATCTTAGGTAATATAAGGCTAATCTGCCATACCTGGGAGACCACCTGCTACCCTCTCAAACAGAGGCCAGATCGTTTGGTGCTGAATCACCAGGTAGGGCTTTCTCCTCTGGAGCTGGGGACTTGGGAAGCTCTCCCATGGCTCCTTTTCATGTGGAAATTAATGCTTGCCTCTATTTCTGAATAGTAGGTTATTAGAGTTCATATGCAAATTCCCAGGATGGGAATTTGTCTCTCTTTGATAATTGATATAATAATATATATTTTTAGTGGTCCAAAGTCCTTGAGCTTGAGCCTTGTATATGTAATTTATGTTTATTTCTTACTGTTATTAACTATAATTTAGTTGTTGGCGCCTTTCATTGCCTTAGATTGAAGGGAGTGTCTCTATCCCATTGCCCCTCTGTAAACAATGCCCTTTTAGGGTTCCTTATCCTGTATCCTTGCCCAGACATTTCCTAGCCTGTCAAATACTGTCATTTTATTCCTTACAGATCATTCACAGTACGTCTCCTGTTGCACACACAAATAAGGAACAAATGCAATCACGATGCATCATCGTTTAGCATAACAAATAAAAGCCGATCTGTGCAGATTTCCCTTAAAGTGTCTCTTAATATGTATTGTCAAAATGTCTGAAGATGTCTTTTACTCATAAGCATTTAATTATTCGTGACAATTAAACTAATATTCAGAGCAGGAAAAAAATGAAGGTATTAAATATTTTCTCTTGTCAAAAGCTAACAAAACGTCACCTGGCATAGCAAACTCCTTAAATTTTGTATTTCAAACATACCTTATAATTGAAAGGCTCTTGAACAAAATTACGGGGCCCCACTTCACAGCTCTATATTTTGTATTGGATTTGAGGAAATTGTACTTTTAAAACTAGACCAAAATTTAAGGGCACATCCTTACAGCTTATATCAGTAATGAGCAGCTGAATACTTGATGACTGAAAAGGAGTTTCTATCAATTTTTAAGTCTGTGCTGAAATTTACAGCCAACGGCCTCTCTGACTGAATTAGGGACTCAGTCCTGGGTTTTGTAGCCTCAGCCAGTTATTGTTTTATTTGTGCGTGAGAAAAAACAGCTCAAATAACACAAAGCAAGTCATCAACCTTTTCTTTGTTCAGAATTATGGATTGATTTTGTTGGGTTTGATCCCTCTAGCCAGATGGATTGTTTGAACTGGAGAGGTAACATGCTGTGGATAAGGCAGAACAAGTCGCCAACACTGCTGCTGAGGGCTCAGCACCTTCACCTGCCTGGAAGCCCTTTAACGTGCAAGAAGTTCAGCTACATGATAATGAAAAGGGGGAGAAAAACAGAGAAGATCTTGAAAAGAGCTGAAAACCAGCAGAGGCCTCGAGCGCAGTGTTGTGTGGATGCTGGAATACTGCGTAGCCCCAGGCACAGCAACAATAACATCTATATTATGGGCACAGCAATTCCTATAGTCCAGATTGTTTGGGGTTTTCAGTTGAGGGATTTGATTTCTACTGGTTCTAATGTTTCCAGTTCTGAGCAACCATTTCCATTATCAAAATTTGTGTTTCCTTTCTTAAAATGTTCTTCCTGTAATTTAGGCTAAGATCTATTCGGCAAAAAAAATTAAAAGACTTACATCAGGGTTTATTTCAAAGCTGTGGGACCACTGTGCTTTCTGGCAGTGACGTGCACATTTTTCAGAGATATCTTCTGCTTTCCCTGAGAAAATCCACCCCAATTTGTCTTAGAAAGTCTAAAAGTTGCTGTTGCCAAAGAATTTTTAGAAGGTGACACAGCATTCTCCAGCGTGCCATCTCCAACACGCATGCTCTGTTCTTGGTTTCTCTTTTTCAATTACATTCCTTTAAAATATGTTTTAGCTGGGGATAAGTAGGACAATTGCTTTCCCTGCTGCAGGGACGGCAATGGGCCTGAGCAGTCTAAGGGGAATGAGGACCGGTCTGTATCGTGCGTGCAGCTGTAGCCCAGGCCCCAAGATGGGAAACGGGGAAACTGAGAAAGCAGAATGTGGTAAGGGCAGCAGGAGAGAGCATAAAATTATCAAATAGCTCTAGAGAACCGTGGTAAAAATGTGTATTTGACTCTATTGCCTGGTAAGCGTGGACCGTGATATTGAGCATTAGCTCTTGCGGGGAATGCATCCAACAGTTTCTGTCTAGGTTAAGACCTGGATGGAAATAAGTATGGTTCCACATGCGCAGTTCCTAGTTTTCCTCAGGTTTTTTTGGGTTTGTTTTTGTTTTTTTATTTTTTTCACGAGCATGCCTGGGCCCTGGCTCCCTTGCAGGCAGAGGGTGGGTGGCTGCAGGACATGAGCCTCAGCTGGGCAGGCAGGTGTGTCCACAGGGCTGCTCAGCCTCACGGGACCTTCCTCTCTGTGGAAAAAAGTAGAAAAACTCACTTAAAATTTGAGCTGTGCCCACATCCTGTGTCTGTTAAATAGCTGTGGCAATGCCCCATCCCCGAGGCATGGTGCTGGCAGTTCAGGAGCGGCTGGGCAGCGGTGTGAAATGCCCTTGAAAGGAGGAAAATGGTGATTCCCTGTGAGGAGGCGATGCGGGCAGCGAGGCTCAGGGCCGCACCTTGGCTGGCGAGAATTAAACAGACGTCTTGAAGACTTAAGGCAGCAGAGAGGTTTGTGGAAGCCATATAGAATGTACAATAATGATATATATATAGGGTGGTTGCGAGGTATCGGGGGGGTTGAGCTGCGGGAGCTGCCCAGTCAGGGGGCTGGGGAGGCGCAGGGTGCCACAGGTAGGCCTGAACAAAGCGTGGAAATTGCTGGCAGTTAAGTAGCTGTTGTACAAAAGCAAGCAGCTCAGAAAATACAAAGAATAATGCCAGGAGTTTCAACCACAGATATCTGTTTAGATAAAAAGAGCCTGTTAGTCTGAGATCTCTTCTCATGCCACAACATGCAAATTGCAAGGGGCTGATCCCTCTGTCGCTCTGTGAGTAACTGCCATTTACTTCAGCAGGTGCTGGGCCCTTACAACTCTGACTTTGGTTTTACTTGGGGCAGGGGGGGTTATTTTATCTCATTTACTGCCCTGTGGGAGATTTTCCATAGAAACTGAATCTTTCTATCTGGGAGTCGGCAACAAAACTTGAACAAGGATCATCAATAAGAGCGGAGCAAGTTGCCTTCAGGATATTGTACAGCTTTGTGTCACCTCCAAAATAACTAAAATCCTAAGAATGTTAATCTAGAAAGCAGTCACCCTTGCATTACTCTTCTGCTGTTTCTGTGAACTTATTAGAGATTTTATAAACTTGTGATTTGAGTTAAACAGAGGTAAATCATTTGGAGAAATATTTGCAGGGAGGCAGAGGGATGTTATGATGCCATCAGCATCTGGGTTTCCACTTGGTTGGATTAGGAACATTTTACCTTAATCATTCCCAAACATGTTTGCTAAAATCCCTTCTTTCATTTTTTATCACCCATGAGCTATAGCCAGGCAGGTTTTCAATTTGTGTATGTGTGTGTGTTAGGGTAAAGTGATGAAATTTGTTGTTAGAGTGAGTATACGAACAGTCTCATTTTTATATTTGTCTTCTTTCATTATAACTGTTTGGAAACATTTTGATTCAGTTAAAATGCACTATTTTCCATATACAAAGTATGTACAGGGGAACAAGGGAGTGATTATGAGTTTCTCCAAGGAAATAAGCATCTCTTAGCCATCATCCTACAACTGGGAAAGTTCTAATACATGACATCTATATAATTTAACCTAATAATTTTTTTCTTTTTACAGTGATGTAATGGGGAGAGTGACCTGGACTTTGTAAAAGTTCCCCTACTTACTGCAGATTCCCAAGGGCAATGTAACATTCTAGACAGTGTTTTATATGCCCTGATTAAAATGTAACATATTTTTGCATTTCCTGTGCAGTGACCTGTTAGTGCTCATAGACAGAACACTTAAAGAACAGTTACAAGGAGACATTTCCAAATGTGCCTAATATGCACGAGTTTTTATAACATTCTTATTTCATTTGAAATTGCAGCTACAGCAGGAACCATTCAGACGGCGCATTGATTTAACTTTTTAATCCACTGTTTTGCTACGTCAAGTAAAATAAATGTTTGTTTTTAGCTCCGTTTTTTGCATTGCTAAAACTCGTAACTACTTGCTTTAAGCTTGGGATTCTAAAGGGAGCTACATTATCTGAGATTTAAAGCTTGCTTTTTGTAGCTGCTTTCTCACAACTCCCCCAAGAAAAAAAAAATACAAAAGTACAACTTTAGCAAAAAGGGCTTTTATATCTCTATCAATTATAGAAACACCAGCTGCAGTAGATTACAAATGTGTTTGGCTGATTGTGATGTTGTGTGGGGAAAACTGTCACAAGGAACTGGATTCTGTTCTCCCCGACACCGCTGGGATGTTGCACTGTTCCCTCGGCTGCAGCCGGCACTTCTGTCAAAGCTGGAGTGGGCAAGAGTGGGATCCGGCACTGGGATTGCCAAATAGCATACTGCCAAATCTAGCTCGGTACTTGTGCACACGTCCTGGCATTAGGAAAAAATATGAAGCTGTTGAATGTGAACACGAGTGTTAGCTGTGTGTCATAGTGTATGCATGTGTTTTTATGTGAGCTGAAGCAAAAGCCACACCAATATGTCTGCAACCTGGACCAGAAACCTCTGGGGAGAATTACTCCAGTTATTTTTGATCTTTATTTTTTATATCCAAGATATTTTTTTCCTTTTACTTTCTTGAAGAACCAAGTCAACGGGAAAGGCACCACAGAACAAAAATTGTTTGACCAGCCCGTAATCACGAAGAAAAGAAATAGGATGCAAGACAGCAATGCAAGATGGGCGATTTAGCATTTTTGGTGGTGTTGGGCTCAGGAAAAAATAATGTATCAAAGTGCGTGCGGGTCATTATTGCTTCACTAATGTCCTGGGGTAAAAGCATATCAATATAAGGGCTTTCAGTTGTTTGCATCTTGGTTACTGTTTCATTTATCTTACTGTGCTTTGGGTCACTCTGGAAGGATGTGGGTGGGTCCTGGTTTATTTTAACAAAGAGAAACTGACATAGCAAAGTTCTGCATATACTTTTCAGTGAAAATGCAATTTTCTATTTTCATTTAATCCCAGGAATGTTGGCATTTTCCAGGCTGTCAAACAAATGAGTGCACTGGAGGACAGTTAGATGTGTCTGTCTAGTTCATCTATCTAATCTACCTCATTTCTAATGTGCCCATCACCATGGTGTCTAGGTGGAAAGTATCTGCCCTGATTTTGTTTTTTGTCTGTATTGGCTGTGGTAACTTAATTGAGTCCTAAGAGCTTTCAGATTCATCTGCAAAAATAATAACAAAAACATTATCAGAATAATGATTAATTTTTGTACTCTTACTCAGAATTTCCCCTTTCTCTTCTGAATGTACGTGGCTAGTTGATTATTGTTGCCTTATCTAGAAGAGGATATGTTTTAGAGGTGCTGTAGTAAATTGGAGTTTTACCTGAGTCAGCAGTGACTCAAAACTTCATTTGGCTTCTAAAGTGAATTCACTCATCTCCTCTAACTTCCTTCTGCTTTTCTCTGCATAAGCTGACTTCATTTACTAAGCCACCCAGTTTAGCAGCTGCATCTGTTCGGTGACCCTTTGCCATGTAAAACATAGGTAAAGGTAATAAAAACTAATAGAAGCTGTGGCTTCAAAAATTATATCTTCATTTGGAAGCCCTGGTTTCTGTTAAATTTAATTACTTCTCTCTCTGCCGATTAGGTAAAAATGCATTGTAAGACGTAAGTGAACAGTTTTTCAAAAGCAGAGGCCTGAGGTCCATGCTAAGGGGAGAAAAAATCCCAATGTTGATTTGCTGTATCTGTGCACGTGGTTATCACAATCTGCGTGCACACATGGGGAGAATGTGCTGCGATGGGGCACTGTGGTGCTGCCAGCATGCACAGTCATCCCGTCAGTGTGAGTGGTCATGGTAATTTTAGAGATGTGTCTGCCGGGCATGCAGCAGCATCTGCATGGTTGTGTGCCACCTTATGCTTTTGAAAAATGTGGCCAAAGCAGTAATCAGACTGCAGAAGTCAGTAAACTCTTGTGTTGAAGAGGCCAAGTAACCAGTGTGGTGCTTACTAAGGGGAAGAGATCACTGAAAATACTGCAAATGTAGCTTTCTCAGCTATAATTGAATTTGATCTCAACTGTACAGTTACATACAGCTTCTTTTCTACTCCTCTCCTACGTGTGTTGAAAGTGTCTTTATAAACCTACCCCTCAAAGATAATTTCATTGAGAGCCAGACATTTCATACGTGACAGTGATTTCTAATCCCATCTGGACTGGCAGATCGCAGATTCCCAGCCCATGGCCTCAGCATATAATGTGAGTTCACACAAACACGGTAAACCGTCGCTCTGGCTGTTCGCTTAGTCCTGGAGCGATCGAGTAAAAGAAGGATTACTCTTTGCAAGATTTAATTTCATCTTCTGGGTATTTGCAGTGGTCCGAAGTATGGACATGATTACATTTCACAGGTTTTTCTGTGATTTAGAACAAAAATTATTAGCAGAGCTGGCTCAGCAAGGAATTTCTGATGTAATCTATACCAGTTACAGGCAAGGGGTGTGGTAATAGGGAAAGAAAAAGGAGGGCTAAGTGTTTATCCCGGTTGACTG